>NC_088377.1:105235833-106669166 GCF_037993035.2 Macaca fascicularis
CCATGTTGGCCAGGCTGGTCTCTAACTCCTGACCTCAGGTGATCCACCAACCTCGGTCTCCCGAAGTGCTGGAATTACAGATGTGAGCCACCATGCCCGACCAAGATACCATTTTAAAAAACGTTTTATTTTTAATCACAAAACAGAAATAAAGAAGGAAAAAGCATTTAAATTTCTAGTAAATACAACTCCCATTAATATTTAAATGTATCTCCTTATGTAATTTTTCAATATAGAGTATGTTTTAAAACTAATTTAAATCATACTATATGTATAATTTTATATCCTATTTTTCACTTGTTTATAATAAGTGCTTTTATGTCATTGTATATAATAGTAAAAATTCTTGATGACTAAATAATATTCCCTTGAATAGGCAAATTCTACGTTTTACTTAGGCTACACGAATTTTTCTTTCATCCATCAGTGATACAATTTGGCTGTGTTCCCACCCAAATCACATCTTGAATTGTAGTTCTTATAATCCCCAGGTGTGGAGGGAGGGTCCTGGTGGGAGGTAATTGAATCATGGGGGCAGTTCCTCCATGCTATTCTCGTGATAGTGAGTCAGTTCTCATGAGATCTGATAGCTTTACAAGGGGCTTCCCCGTTTGCTCGCCTCTCATTCTTCTCCTTGCTGCCACAATGCCAAGGAGGTTGCGTTTGCTTCCACCACCACCATGATTGTGTAAGTTTCCTGAGGGCTCCCCGGCCGTGATGAACTGTGAGTCAACTAAACCTATTTCCTTTGTAAATTACCCAGCCTCGGGTATGTCTTTATTAGCAGCAGGAGAACAGACTAATACAATCAATATGCATAGAACATCTTAGTATAAGTGTTTCCATTTTAAAAATTACTTTGGAGTGGAATTCCCATCCTACAGTAATAAAACTGAATCACTAAAAAATGTCATATTAGGATTGACCAAATTGACTCTAAAATTTTAGAGTGGGCAGGAAAAATTTATAAGATTTCTGCATTCTGATTGTTTTAAAGGCATCCTGGCTTCTACTTCAAAAGGAAAACTAGAAATCAGAAATGAGGCATTACGAAAGTGATTTATGTGGCCAGGCACGGCGGCTCATGCCTGTAATCCCAGCATTTTGGGAGGCCGAGGTGGGAAGATCACGAGGTCAAGAGATCGAGACCATCCTGGCCAACATGGTGAAAACCCATCTTTACTAAAAATACAAAAAAAATTAGCTGGGCACGGTGGCATGCGCCTGTAGTCCCAGCTACTCAGGAGGCTGAGGCAGGAGAATCACTTGAACCCGCAAGGCAGAGGTTGCAGTGAGCCGAGATCATGCCACTGCACTCCAGCCTGAACGTCAGAGCCAGACTCCTTCTCAAAAAAAAAAAAAAAAAGAGAGAGACTTATACAAGAAAGATGGCAGTGCACGAGTCAACACATGACAGTGAAGGTGAAGCTTTGTTTGGCTCTGCCTCAGATGATTGGCAAAATAAATGTGCATTTATATGTTACATGATAAGATACTGAAGATATGTACATATCTATTTTAATGATCCTCTTTAACTGAAATTTTTGATCAACTGATCAACTTTAGGTCTTGATATATTAATAGAATATTAGTTATATTACTATAACTTAAATAGAAAATACGTTGGATATCAATCATGTATAACTATAAATATTAAATATATTAATATGAAATATTACATAATATATATGTAATATATATTATAGTTCAGACAACAAGTTTCTTCAGTATGATGTCATTTTCTCAAGGGAAGCATTGCCAATGTCTGTGTGAACCTTCCCAGAACACAGATTATAAGATTGTTGTTACACAGAAGAGTGCTTGTGATATTTGCAATTTTCCTGTGAAAAATTTCTCTACAAATATTATGCTGCTCATTTTAAAAATACTTCTATTAGGCCAGGTGCGGTGGCTCACGCCTGTGATCCCAGCACTCTGAGAGGCCAAGGTGGGTGGATCACGAGGTCAGGAGATTGAGACTATCCTGGCCAACATGTTGAAACCCTGTCTCTACTAAAAATACAAAAATTAGCTGGACATGGTGGCACGAGCCTGTGATCCCAGCTACTCGGGAGGCTGAGGCAGGAGAATCGCTTAAACCCGGGAGGCGGAGGTTGCAGGGAGCTGAGATCATGCCATTGCACTCCAGCCCGGGTGACAGTGCAAGACTCCAACTCAAAAAACAAACAAACACTTCTGCTAAAGAAAATAATCATGCCCGTCATTGTCTGCAAGAGGAATGACTGGATATCTCATTTAGCTCACATTTTCTGCCCTGAGGAAGCAATAAAAAGAATCAAAATACTCTTCCTTTTTTGGAACAGTCACCTGCTCACAATGGCAAAGTCTCAGTGGCCTAGAGTGGGGACAGCCCCACCCCCTCACCACCATCCCATGTGCCCAGGTTCTGGTGCTTTGGGCTTTTTGGGAAATGAAGACTGGCTCCTTCAGGCAGAGGGCAGGAGCAGGGCCTGTAACATCCAGGTAATGCTTGACTCTGCATTTGGTTGGAAAGAAAGGGATTGGAGCCTCCTTTCAGCCAGTCTCTGTCTCAGGGTGTCCTAACACTTCAGTCCCATTTCAACAACAATAATAACAATGATGACAATAATGATAAGAGGTTCGAACTGGAGAGAGAAAGCTTCTCCCAATTTTCACAGATCGTAAAATAGAGCCTTGGGGTCATATGGCAGTTTCAGTTTTCCACTTTGTTAATTTTATTTGTTACAGCTGTGCTTGCCTCTAAGGAAAGATTATGATTTGGGAAAAAAGTTGTAACAGCAGCAAAAATGTTATTACGGTTGGCTCTTGACAAGTAAAATTTTATTTTATTAGTAATTTTTGCACTGAGAGAAATTTTGGTTGACAGTTTCATTTTGTAAGATCTCCCTCTCTTAGATACCCATAGATTTCTTCTCCTTGATCTGAAAATCTTTAATCCAATAAACATAAAAGACACTCTGCATTATGGTCCCTTGCAAAATGTTTTGTTTTCACAAACATCATATTTCACATAAAATATTGTGAAAGATTTAGCAGAGTTCAAGGTTGCCTTAAAAAATGGCACTTCCTAAAGCTGCTCCCACAAATCTAATTTTTCTTCCCCTGTTGAAATCTCTGTGGTCTTGGCATTGTGAACATCCTTCTTTAAACATCTTCCCTTGCTTCTTTTTTTTCCGCACCTGCTTCTCTAATCATTGCAAGGTTTTTTTCACTGCCCTCTTTCTTATCCCAACCCCTAGCCATGGAAAAATCCCTAAAATTCCTTTTCTTGCCTCTTAGTAATCCCCAAACATTTCCCATCTGTCCACTCAACTCTGCTGTCTAACTGATGGTTCACACATAGTAAATGCTCACCAAGTTTTGAATGAATGAATGACCTCTAAATCTCATAACCGATTATTTCCTCTCACTCAATCCCAAGCTCCAGTCCCTCTGCTACTTCACACTCAGCACATCTGACCTACACCATAGGTCCTGCTCCTCCCTACCTAGCCAGTTGGCTTTTTATCTCCCAGTTCCTGTGAAAGACAGCAATGTTCTTTGTTTTTCCTTTGTTTCGGCTTGCTGAAAGCCACACAACTCATTAGTACCTGGCCCGGGATCTTCTGACTCCAGGTCTGGTGGGGCTCTTGGCTTCTACTTTCAATCATCCAAACTCAGAACTTTAAAGCCAGTGTTGGTTCATCTCCATTCTTCCTCCCTCAGAACCATCTGGTCACCAAGGCATGGTGCTTCTATTCCTAAAATGTGTGTGTGCGGTTTTTTTTTTTTTTTTTTTTTTTTGAAGCGGAGTCTCACTCTGTCACCAGGCTGGAGTGCAGTAGTACGATCTTAGCTCACTGCAACCTCTGCTTCCTGCGTTCAAGTGATTCTCCTGACTCAGGCTCCCGAGTAGCTGGGACTACAGGCGCACGCCACCACGTCCAGCTAATTTTTGTATTTTTAGTAGAGACGGAGTTTCACCATGTTGGCCAGGATGGTCTCAATTTCTTGACCTCGTGATCTGCCTGCCTCAGCCTTCCAAAGTGCTGGGATTACAGGCATGAGCCACCGCGCCCGGCCAAAATGTCTCTTATATATCTCTTCTTTCTTCTCCATCTTTCTGGCCACCACCTCCATCCAGTCCTAACCCCATTCCCTGATGTCTGGCCTCCTATGACAGTTTTCATCAGCAGTCTGTAACTCTGGCTGTCCTTAATCCATCCTGCACACTGCCACCCTCCCTTTGCCACCTCCTTCCTCTTCAACAAATCGAGTTTTAGGCCCAAGAGAGTCTTTATAAATTAGAGAGCTCAACCCATTAATATAGAAATGAGAAAGTGAAGGTCCGGGAATTAAAACAACTTGTTCAGGGAGTCACACAGTTAATCATTCATTCCCTATACAAGAGCTTTCCGTGGCTCCCTAGTCTCTGCTTCGTGGATGTTCAGCTCTATATTCCATTCCTCTTTTTTTTTTTTGAGACAGAGTCTCACTCTGTCACCCAGACTGGAGTACAGTGGCGTGATCTTGGTTCACTGCAACCTCCAACTCCTGGGTTCAAGCGATTCTCCTGCGTCAGCCTCCTGAATAGCTGGGATTACAGGCATACACCACCATGCCCGGGTAATTTTTTTGTAGTTTTAGTAGAGACAGGCTTTTGCCATATTAGCCAGGCTGGTTTCAAACTCCTGACCTCAAGCGATCCACCTGCCTTGGCCTCCCAAAGTGCTGGAATTACAAGCGTGAGCCACCGCGCCCGGCCTGTATTCCATTCCTTTTCCCTCTTCTGCCTCATTTGTTTCCCCAGAACAAGCCCACAATGGGGCAGATATAAAATTCAAAAAATCTGCCAATCAGTACTAGAAAAAGATTCATTTTTTGAAGAGAAAGTTGCAGGGCAAGATACTTACTTCCAGGAGACCAGATTAAAATGGCTTGGGGAAGGAAAGAGAGAATAACTCAGAAGCCCAGGGGAGAAATGAGAAATATTTAACACAAAGGTGGAAGGTAGAAGAGACGCTGCTATCACAGGGCAGAAAAGAGGCTGGGAACAAACCCTGGAGCTGCTTGTGTCCTGTTCCCCATATCACACACCTCTGTGCCTCGCTTCACACAAAAAATAAGCCATCTTCCTGCAAGCTTTTGTCTTGGGCTCTGCTTCTTGGAAATTCAGACTAAGACAACCTCTCAGCACAGACCACTCATTACCTGTGAAAATCTGCAATTTAACAGTCTGAACACATAAATTCCCCAGACAGAGGACTGGGCGGCCTAATGACTAAGGTGGACAAACAGAGGCAGAGGAAGGATTTTCCTAGGAGTGGGACAGCAGTGGGCCCTACCTGCTAAGAGTGTTTAAAAATATCTGGGCGTGGTGGCACGTGCCTGTGGTCTCAGCTATTCTGGAGGCTGAGGTGGGAGAATTACTTGAGCTCAGGAGGTATAGGTTGCAGTGAGCTGAGATCGTGCCACGGTACTCTAGCCTGGGTAACAGAGAGAGACCCTGTCTCAAATTAGAAATATTTTTTGAAAACGGGTGTTTTTGTTTACCTGGGAGACTTGAGTCACATCAGAGAGTCTAACAATGTGATTTATGGCAGGGGCTTTGGGCCATCGGGTATCTGTTCTACCTCCAGAGGGGCTGGAAAATAAAGGGCACCCTTTAGTCTGTGACACACTGTCTGTGTGATCAAGCCCCAATAAGAACTCTGGACATGAAGACACAGGTGAGCTTCCCTGGTTGGCAGTACTCCGTGTATAGTTGAAACCTCATTGCCAGGAAAGGTGGTGATGTCTATGACTCCACTGAGAGTAGACAACTGGGAGCTCTATGTCTGAAACTTTCTGGGTGATATGGTTTGGCTGTGACCCCACCCAAATCTCATCTTGAATCATAGCTCCCGTAATCCCCACGTGTCCTGGGAAAGACCGAGTAGGAGGTAATTGAATTATGAGGGTGGGTTTTTTCCATGCTGTTCTCGTGATAGTGAATAAGTCTCGTGAGATCTGATGGTTTTATAAAGGGCAGTTCCCCTACGCACTCTTTCCTGCCTCCATGTAAGGCGTGTCTTTGCTCCTCCTTCACCTTCCTCCATGATTGTGAGGCCTTCCCAGCCATGTGGAACCGTGAGTCCATTGAACCTCTTTTTCTTTATAAATTACCCAGTCTCAGGTTTGTCTTTATTAGCAGCGTGAAAACAGACTGATACACCTGGACTCTGCCCCGTGTGTCTCTTCTTTTCACTGATTCTAATCTGTATCTTTTCACCAGAGTAAACCAAAATAGTGGCATAACAGCTTTAGGTGCATTCTGTGAGTCCTTCCAGTGAATTGTCAAACCTGAGGATAGTCTTGGGGACCCCCTGAACTTACAAGTGCTGTCAGAAGGAAAAATGATCCTCTACATTGCCAAACAGGACAGACTAGGGGAGCCAACCTGTTGTAGGAAAAAGGGGAAGATGAGTAAGCTATATTCTTCTGTCAGATCTAGTTGTACATTTCTTTCTGTGTTTGTTCCAGCTAGGTACCACCAGGCTTGTCACAGAATTCAGGGATTCATTGTACCTATGATGGGGCCAAAGCATTAGAGATAGATCAGGGAGGTCTCTGTCCTCAATGTGTCTTCACCCCAATGTGTGGTGAAGCTAGGAATCTCTCTTAGGAAAAGGTTGGGAGGTAAGTGAGTGAAGTGGACACTTGGAAGTTTTGACAACTTTCCTCTATGTGAAAATTGTTCCTCATTAATCAAACTTGAAAAATCTGAGTGAGCTAACAGGTTTCTTTATTAAACTCATTTAGGCTGAGGACTCTGTCTTAATATTTCTGCATTCATAGCACCAAGTACAATATACAGCATATGGCAAGTTCATGGTCATTCTAATTTTTAAATTAATCGTTTGGTATATAATTTCATACAAGGTAAAAAAGAGGACTTCCGAACTTAATCTGAAAAGACGTCTCAATGTATTCTTACAAGCTCACCTTTGATGCTAAGTTTAATTTTTCTGATTTGATTGGAAAAAAATATTTTGAAGAAAAAAGTACCCATAATATTATCCTCTTATCATGAACATTTTCTATATTATTATGTAGCCTCCATATTTCTGAAATCCCTGCTGAATATTCTATATCGTTCATAAATATTCTATATAGTTTGTAATCAAAGTATGCCTAAAGAAGATAACGCTGGTGCTGTGCAGAAGACATTTTAGACAGTTGCACTGTTGATCAGGACCCAGTAATAGAGCCAGCAGACGGAAGGACCTGAGTCCTTTAGTCATCCACGGAGGAGAGCCCCACCATCCTGGAATATCCTCCTGGACTGATACAAGCGTCAGAAACTCGAATTTTTTTTTTTTTTAGCTGTTACATCTTGGTTCTGTTTATTATAGCAGCTGAGTCTACTCTAATAATGCAAAAAATGATACCATGTTAGCCAGATGTGGTGCCATGAAGAAGGGTACTGCCATAAGAAAGACCAAAAATATGTGACATCAGCCAGGTACAGTGGCTCACGCCTGTAATCCCAACACTTCAGGAGGCCGAGGCAGACGGATCACGAGGTCAAGAGATTGAGACCATTGTGGCCAACATGGTGAAGCACTGTCTCTACTAAAAATACAAAAATTAACCAGGCATGGTGGTAGGTGCCTGTAATCTCAGCTACTCGTGAGGTCGAGGCAGGAGAATCACTTGAACCTGGGAGGCGGAGGTTGCAGTGAGCCAAGATCACGCCACTGCACTCCAGCCTGGTGACAGAGCGAGACTCCATCTCAAAAAAAAAAAAAAAAAAAAAAGTGGCATTGGCTTCACAGTTGAGCAGCAGGAAGGGAAAAAATAGTATGCTATAAATCAGAACACTCTAAAGTCTGTGCTCTCAACCACACTGCACAGCCAAAATAGGGCTTCCTGACTCACTTGCTGTGAATGGTTACAAGTGTGCTGATAAATCGACGCCCTCTGCCATCCAGGGAACTCAGAGTTCGAGGTGGCCAAGCTCCCCAGACTGGTTACCTGCAGCCAAGAGCAGCCTTGTGTTTACCACTGGTGGGCCATTTAAATACTAAATAAATAGAAAGAAAGCAACTTTTTCATTCCTTTTGACTGAAAAAGTAAGCAACCTCTGTAAACTCTCTTATAAAACCACTCAGACTTTTTTCTGTCTTGAGTTATATAAATAATTAAAAACCCTAGCCAATTTCAAACTGGTTTCTTCTCCTCCTTTTTCCCCAACTTCCTAAATCAAAGACTGTCAAAGTCAGCATATATCACGAGTCTCGTGTGTTAAGTAGAATGACTTTGTTTTTCTTCCATGCTTAACTGTAATCACAGGTAGCATGAGAATTACAAGGAATTTCATTACTGAATTTCCTTTTCAAAAATTTACTTCAATCAAGAATTTGTGGTCACCAAGAGTGACAGTAGGAAGTGGGGTAATCCATGCTGTCTACACAAGTAGGGCATATTATTAATGCGCTTTGCTCCAAATCGTGAAAACGGGCTAGCTGGTGAAGACCCAACAACAAACGAAGGCCCAGGTGGGTCAAATTCCACACTTCGTACATGGCTAAGACATCGAGTTTTCTCGGGTCAGTTGTATATTCTCAAGGAGCTTCATATTATACCTTTCTAAAAAGTGTATGCCTTAAAAAGGATTAAAATGGCAAACTTTGTTATGTATATTTTACCACAATTTTCAAAAAAGTATGAGACAAGAAGCCTTACTTTTGACCTACCTATTCCCAGATGCATAGAATATTATAGAATATCAATGTGAGAACCTTAGAGATTGCCTAGACATTTTGATTATTAAGCGCTGGATATTTACTCATTTATACTTCAGCTTATTTCGGGAAGTTCAAGGCAACTTAAAAGCTATGTAAAATATAGTGAGACAGGCCGGGCATGGTGGCTCACGCCTGTAATCCCAGCATTTTGGGAGGGCTGAGGCAGGGGGAATCACTTGAGGCCAGGAGTTCGAGACCAGCTTGGCCAACATGGTGAAATCGTCTCTACTAAAAGTACAAAAATTAGCCAGGCATGGTGGCACATGCTTGTAATCCCAGCTACCTGGGAAGTTGAGGCAGGAGAATCACTTGAACCTGGGAGGGAGAGGTTGCAGTGAGCTGATATCGTGCCACTGCACTCCAGCCTGGGTGACAGAGCGAGACTCTGTCTCAAAAAAAAAAAAATTTTATATATATACACATATATATGTATATACTCATACATATATATATATGTGTATATATATATGAGTATATATGTGTGTATATATATACACTTTTTTGAGACAGAGTCTTGCTCTGTCACCCACTATATATATATATATACATATATATGTGTGTGTATATATATGAGTATATGTGTGTGTATATATAGTGAGGCAATATAAAATAGAAGTAGTAGGTAAGAACTTTATAATTATTTTGATACTTTCAAAAATTACCATTTTTAAAAGATAATTTTCAAAACAGGATAGAATCACCACATAAATTCATATGTAAAAATTAATCTGTATATTAGTGGGGAAACTGGTACAGAGATTGTAACCAGTTTGAGGGAGAAGTTGACAAACAGACATGTTTACAGATCAGGAATCTTGAAATGACCGTTCAGATGGAAGTAAAAGTATCCTCTTCCTCGGCGGAAGAAGGAAGCCGATTGAACCTCTACTATACAGGACAGGATTTGCTTGTCTATAGATAAGAATTATTCTGTGTTGCTCCCAATAATCTACAATGTACAGGGTTCCAGAATGGCTTCCACAGACTCGAAATCAGATAACCCTCAGAGGGGTGTCCTGTAGAGTCTAGACAATGCACAGTTTCCAAAGGGAAGAACACATTTTTCCCTGTATATTAAACAAGCCAAGAATAAAGCTAATATAAAACTACATACCAGGTTGGAATTAGGATAGAAATAATTCTATTTTCACAAACACAAATCCAAACTACTGCAAATCTAGAAATTTACTCGCACTTTTCTTCATGCTTTATTTGTATCAGAGTCCAACTGGAAAATTGATTTGCCAGTCTAGCCCATGAGCTTTATTCTCTTCTTTTTGTTTTGAGATAGGGTCTCACTTCCATTTCCCAGGCTGGAGTGCAGTGGTGCAATCTTGGCTCACTGTAGCCTCGACCTCCTGGACTCAGGTGATCCTCCTGCCTCAGCCTCCCAAGTAGCTGGGACAACAGGTGCACACCACCATGCCCACCTCATTTTGTTGAATTTTTTGTAGAGATGGGATTTTGCCATGTTGTCCAGGCTGGTCTTGAACTCCTGGGCTTAAGCAATCTGCCTGCCTCAGCCTCCCAAAGTTCTGGGATTACAGGTATGAGCCACTGCACCCGGCCTATTTATCTTCTCATCACTGTAATATTCTCATATGTATGAAAATGTTTTATGATATTATAATACTTCAAGAAAGAAACATTTTTTTTTCAGCTGTGTGAGCTTCCTCCTCTATTATTTTGGATGTTTTCATCTATTTGTACAGTTTATTTTTTTCATTTTTTAAAATAAAGACTGAGAATATGGCGTGCCTGACACTAATGGGATTGGATTAGTTGTCGCATCTGGGGAATTGTAGATTTTTGAGAACCCTCTGTAGCATCAAGCTATTGTCAGAAAAGGTAAAATTTAGAGGTGCCTTTAAAATTGACTGTGGCACCTCTTATTTTTTTTTTTTTTTAATTTTTTATTTTTTTGAGACAGAGTCCTCCCTCTGTCACCCAGGCTGGAATGCAAGGGTGCGATCTTGGCTCACTACAACCTCCACCTCTAGGGTTCAAGCGATTCTCCTGCCTCAGCCTCCTGACTGGCTGGGATTACAGGCGCCCACCACCATGCCCGGCTAATTTTTGTATTTTTAGTAGAGTCAGGATTTTGTCATGTTGGCCAGGCTGGTCTTGAACTCCTGACCTCAGGTGATCCACCCACCTCGGCCTCCCAAGGTGCTGGGATTACAGGCGTGAGCCGCCGCTCACGGCCTCAACTGTGGCACCTCTTTATGGGTCTTGGGAACGGCTATAAATTCAGAGCCAGCCAAAATCAGTGGAAGTGAACATCTGCTACTGCCCATTGTTTAAAGTCATAAGGTGAGACCCTGTTGGCCAGAGTTCATTCTGACCTCCGTCTGAGTTCGTATAACAAAAGAATTGCGTGGCTCCTCGGAAAATTCAGGTCAGGGGAGAACCCAACCCTCCAGATTACCAGAAGAGCCATTCAACTCTGAAGATGAATTCAGTTTATCCTTCTGACTCAATTTAAATTATGACTTGGGGCCCACATCCAGTCCACCAGGAAAATTGGTTTTTTTTTCCCCCTGTTTGGGAACCTCCCTCCTCAGATGACTCCAAGCACCATTAGGGATGTTTATTCGGTACAAGAGGGTGGGTCCTGGATACTATCTCCTGAGGGGAGAAAAAAGAAGAAGAAAAAAAACAACCCAGGCTGTCAGGAATTCAATTCTTTTCAGCTACTGCCGATCACTGCCACTAGGTGTCGCTATTGAAAGCTAAGTTATCCCCCCGACCCTTGTCCACTTCAATTCTTTTCCTGTTGTTTGCGATTTTTTGTTGTTGTTGTTGTTCTTTTTTAAGACGGTGTCTCACTGTCACCCAGGCTGAAGTGCAGTGGTGCAATCTTGGCTCACTGAAACCTGTGCCTCCCAGGTTCAAATGATTCTCCTGCCTTAGTCTCCCAAGTAGCTGGGATTACAGGTGCACACCACCACGCCCGGTTAATTTTTGTATTTTTAGTAGAGACGGGGTTTCGCCATGTTGGCCAGGTTGGTCTTGAACTCCTGGCATTAAGTGATCCACCCGCCTCAGCCTCCCAAAGTACTGAGATTACAAGTGTGAGCCACTGCGACCGGCCCATTTTTTGTTTGTTTGTTTTTTGTTTAAGGGACGGATTGAAGAACGTAAACAAGAATTAAATCTAAAATCCTGTCGCTAAATGTCACGATATACTAAGGTAATAATTTACAAGAGAAACTTGGACGTTTGAGTACATGCTTTGCCTGTTGTGGCCACCTACCTACTCTAATTCGGACCCTTACCTACAATTTTGTATATCCCAGGTTTTCTCGAAGCAGATGGGGAAGACTGGGGAGCACCCATGCTGGGATCCAAGAGCTTTGACACAGTGGGTTATTTGTTCTGAAATTTTCTTTGACTGTCTGGCATCATCCCTTTTTTCGATTCTAATGACTCCTTCCCATAGGCAAGCAACACATGCTACAATATTTCCCATTTGCAAAAGGATCTTCCTTTGACTCTACATCACCTCCAGTTTCTGCCTGATTTGTCGGCCTCTGTTCACAGAAGAGTTCAAGTGTTGACTATTCCCACTATCCCCACATCCTCTCCTCCCATTTGCTTTCCAATCAGGCTTTTATGTCCTTTGAAAAACGCTTGTTACCAGATCCAATGCTCAGTTGATCACAGTCCTCATCCACATTGATTGTCATTGCCACGGTTGGCCACATCTTCCTTCCTTCTGAAACCCTCTCATCTGGCTGCACGCTGCTGACTTACCTGTGGCCTCCCTGGGCTCTCCTTCTTAGTCCTGGCTGCATCCTCCTTACCCTCATGATCTCTTGCTTCAGGACTGGACCATTGTTCTAGGCATGGCCATGCCCTAAGTGACCTCATCCAGCCCTGTGACTTTCTACCGTGTATATACTGTGACTCCCAAATTAATGTCTCATCCCTGACCTCCCTCCTCCATTCCAGCCACTGCATCCAGCTGCCTGTTTGACATCTCCACGTGGTGGTCTAACGGGTGTTTCGAATTTAGTCTATCAGCAATCTAACTCTTTTGCCCTCAAAACCCGTTCCTCCTTGAGTCTCACCCATTTCAGGAAATAGTGTTCCTGTTCACCCGGTTGCTCAGACCAAACACTGTGGAGCCATCTCAGACTCTTGTCTCAAACTCCATCCCCAAATCCAATCCAACAGCAACTCCTATTGGCTCCAGCTTCAAAATGCATTTTTGGTTGTTGTTGTTGTTGTTGTTGTTTGAGATGGAGTCTCATTCTGTCACCCAGCCTGGAGTGCAGTGGTGTTATCTCAGCTAACTGCAACCTCCGCGTCCCCGGTTCAAGGGATTCTCCTGCCTCAGTCTCCTGAGTAACTGGGATTACAAGGGCGCACCACCGTGCCCAGCTAATATTTGTTTTGTTTTGTTTTGAGTGGTTTGGTTTCTTAATTATTTTAAGCAGTTGTTTTTTGTATTAAAATACTGCAACTCACATTTTTGTCAAAGTTTCCACTTTCTTATCAGAGACAAAAGCCAGAATAATGCAAAAAGCATTCCTTTCCCCTATTCCTCAAGCATAATGTCCAACAATTTGGCAGCTGGAAGCTGTTTTTGACAGTTGTGACTTGTATTTGGTGATATAAACAAGATTATAGAAGCACTAAACCATAAATGTAGTTTCATTTTTTTGGTCATTACTATCATTTTACAAAATATTTAACTTTTACTTTGAACACTAAAATGTAGTCCAGCTTTTTAAAGCCACAATTAACCACCATATTTTTTTACAGGACCAAAAAGTTTGTGCTTTAAAAAATCATCTTTTAGAATCAATTAATTAGAATTAGGAATGCTTAATGCCTACCTTAAGTGGATACCTAATTGATTCCTAAAATGAAATTGTGGTCTCTTTAATGATGTTCAAGTTGCAACATGGAAGCTGCTTTGGTGGTGCCATCTAAATGATAATGTTTGCAAATGCCAAATAAAAACACTTCGTTGGTAGATTGAGCTGTATGCGGAATTAAACACAAATCAGTTTAGGCATCTTCACTTTTCATTATCTTATCTCATTGGAAATTGTACATAATGTAAACAGTAGAACTCGATCCACTGATTTTTTTTCCTTAGTTTAATACAAATGTGCCTCACTTTAAGCAAAATATACTAAATGATTTCTGAAACAGGAGTTTCCTTACTTTTTCAGTTAAAAATATTTGCTTACAGAATTTCTTTAAATAACAAGACTTCTTTGGCCTGTTTGGAGTATTCAGATCACAGAAATTCATTTCACACACGACTTCTTCGAAATACCTACATTGCATAAAATGAGGCACACAGATACATGTGCCCATTCCATCGAGATTGCCTCATTACTTTTTGGCTATTTTATATTTTTCATTCTGTCATTATTAACACTTTAGTATGCCAGGTTCATTCACTCCCTATTTTAGTTGAGATCAGTTAGTGTTTATAAGGAGTGCTTCGTAATCTCTTGTCCCAAACTAGGCTTGTTTGGGTATCCAATGAGAGTGACTGAAAACTGAAATTCAAGTCCTGAACATCCTTCCGGAACACAGCCTGTCACCCTGTGGAGATAACACACAGACTATCTCAGAGGACCCCCACCTGTGGTGGTGAAAATCATGTGAGAGTCCAAAAGAAAAATGTGCTGGGCACCATGGCTCATGCCTGTAATCTCAGCACTTTGGGAGGCCGAGGCGGGAGGATCACTTGAGCCCAGGTGTTTGAGACCAGTCTGGGCTACATAGGGAGACCCCGTTTCTACAAAAAAATTGACCAGGCATGGTGGTTCACGCCTATAATCCCAGCACTTGGGGAGGCTGAAGTGGATGGATCAGCTGAGGTCAGGAGTTTGAGACCAGCCTGGCCAACATGGCAAAACCCCATCTCCACTAAAAAAGCAAAAATTAGCCAAATGTGGGGGCACACACCTATAATCCCAGCTACTTGGGAGGCCGGGTCAGGAGAATTGCTTGAACCCGGAAGACTGAGGTTGCAGTGAGCTGAGATCATGCCACTGTACTCCAGCCTAGGAGACCGAGCAAGGATCTGTCAAAAAAAAAAAAAAAAAAAAAAAAGACCGGGCCTGGTGGCGCATGCCTGTAGACCCAGCTACTCTGGTGTGATCCTGCTCCTG
Organism: Macaca fascicularis; assembly: GCF_037993035.2. NCBI lineage: Eukaryota > Metazoa > Chordata > Mammalia > Primates > Cercopithecidae > Macaca > Macaca fascicularis. Next base: position 105,250,745 of record NC_088377.1, read on the forward strand.
CTCTGCAGCCTGGGGTATACAGCAAGACAAAAGAAAAAAGTTAGTGGTAACAGGATAAACTGTGTAACCATGTATTATTCCTTCACATTCATGAAGCAGGTCAATTTGAAGCTTGAGGATGACTTCCATTCCTCTAGGTGAATCTACCAAGAAATGCCTTGGTAGAACTAAGAGCGCCAATGGCATCAGCAAGGCCAATCTGGTTCCCTGTGATTCATGGTAATTCTCACTATGACTTTGACATGGTGTTCCTACACAGTGCCTATCAACACTTGTAGACACACTGTATAAGCGTTTCTTACATTTACTTTTCCTTTCGTCATTAGGTCTTTTATTACAGAGGCCACTGTGCACTCCACAATCACACACTTACACAGCTCCGCCTTGCCAAGCAGTGTAGACCCTCACAGATTTGGGATAACTATCCTTGCATTGTTCTCCACACCGTGTCCCTGGTGTTGAACTGAAACTGTTCCTTCTACTTTCCCTGCCCGTTCATTAGCCAGGCCACTGTCCACATTGTCAGAAACATTATATTAACAGAAAAACTGGCCCATGCCATATTCCATTATGAGAGGTTATTTTTAATTCAATTAAATTCCAATGTTTATTCAGAAAACCTGGTAGAGATTGAATTGCTATATGTACTTTCTTAGTTTTCTTCTTCATATCATATTTTGATCATTTATCTTCTCTACCTGGCTGACCTGCCTGTTCCTTGTGGTGTAACTTCTACTTGATGTCTGCACTTTGCTTTGTTTTCAAATTTAAAGTGTGAGATACATTTTTAAACCTACCTAAGAAATAGCCCTGATGTTGAAATGGCTTCTAGGTTTGACAGATATAAGTCTTTGACTCTTTGGCTTTGGTTTTTGTGCCTCTTACAGTTTTTACACACATTCATTCAGAGGAAGACATTACCATCAATGTGTTGTTTCTCTTTTCAAATTCCAGTATGGTTTTTAAAGACCCATATTTCACTGAGCAGTGTACTTGTTGAAACTGATGTGAGTGACTTTATGTTTCCACATGTGATAGAGCGTCAGATCCTGGAGTTTGCCCGAATGGTTGGATTCAGGAATGTTTAGCTGACTCATTGCAGGAAGTTATCCTGCAACCCCAGCTACTCGGGAGGCTGAGGTGAGAGGATCACTTGAGCACAGGAGGCTACAGTGAGCTATGATCATGCCACTCCACTCCAGCCTGGATGTCAGAACAAGACCCACTAATGAAAGAATTATGTTCCAAAAGCCAGCTAAGCATTTTTTTCAATGAGAAGAGTTTGTGTTTCACGGCCGCTTCAAAGAGGGGGAAACATGAAGAGGAAATAAGTGAAGACTATCTCGGTTTATTAAGGACATTGCAAAGGAGTCTGATGAACACCAGGTGGAGGATGCACAGGGCAATGCTGTGGGGAGGGGCACAGATTCTCCATGCCCTCTCTGGGCACACCACCTGCCAGTCACCTCCGCATGTTCAGCTGTATCCTAACTTTTGTATTTTTAGTAGAGATGGGGTTTTGTCATGTTCAGGCTGGTCTTAAACTCCTGACCTCAGGTGATCTGCCCGCCTCGGCCTCCCAAAATGCTAGGTTTATGAGAGTGAGCCACAGTGCCTGGCCCAAAGTGCGGTTTGAACAGACCTTTCTCACCACTTCCACCGCAGTTCAAGTCACCAGTCTCCATTGGTACTGCACCCAGCTCCGACCTGCCACCACTCACAATCCATTCTTCACATGGCACACAGAGTCAACCTTTAACAAAGCAAATCAGAATGAGTCGCTCCCCTGCTGGGAACACGCCTGTGGTTTCCATTTCCATGTCATGAAAATGATCTACACACGCCTCACCATGGCCTGCTTAGGTCTTGTCTAACTCGGCTCCTGATTATCTCTCCTATTTTATCTTTTATGATTCTTTACTCCAGCTTCACTCCAGCCACAGAAGCTTCCTGACTGTTCCCTGAACCACCATGGGGCCTGTCCCTGGCCACTCCGTCTGCTCAGAATTCTCTCTTCCTTCAGGGCCTGGCCCACGTGTGGTCTTATCAGGAGGGCCTCCCTGACCACACTCTCTAAAGTGACATTTTTCCCTCTCCTTCCCTGCTTTATCTTTTGTTTGTTTTGTTTTGTTTTTGTTTTTTTGTTGACGGAGTCTCGCTCTGTTGCCCAGGCTGGAGTGCAGTGGTGCAATCTCTGCTCACTGCAAGCTCCACCTCCTGGGTTCACAGCAGTCTCCTTCCTCAGCCTCCCGAGTAGCTGGGACTACAGGTGCCCACCACCATGCCCGGCTAACTTTTTTGTATTTTTAGTAGAGACGGGTTTCACCATGTTATGCAGGATGGTCTTGATCTCCTGACCTCGTGGTCCACCTGCCTCGGCCTCCCAAAGTGCGGGCATTACAGGCGGGAGCCACCATGCCCAGCCCTGCTTTATTTATCTTTATGGCACCTATCACCACCTGACATTAGGCTGTATGTTCACATATTTGTTTGTTGTTTTTCTTCTGCTATAAATATATGTTTCATGAGGACAAGACTTTGATGAATGCTGTATCCCCAGCACCTGATCAATAGCTGAGATATAAAGGACAGTCAGTAGGAATGAATGAATGAAAAGGCAATATTTCTTTTGGTGGTAACTGGCTGCAGCTGGTGATAGACTCCAGTAACTGGAGTTAAGACTTTCTCAGGATATTCTGACCTGCTTTCAGTGTTACTGAGTGTTAAACAGAGCATTACCTTGTAATGACCAGGAATATCGTTCCTGAGCCTCTAAAGCATCTGTCCCCAAACTTTTTGGTGCCAGGAACCAGTTTTGTGGAAGACAGTTTTTCAAGGGACGAGGGATGGGGGGATGGTTTCGGGATGATTCAAACACATTATGTTTATTATGTACTTTATTTCTATTATTATTACACTGTAATATATAGTGAAATAATTATACAATTCACCATAATATAGAATCAGTGGAGCCCTGAGCTTGTTTCCCTGCAACTGGATGGTCCAGTCTCAGGTTGACAGTGACAGATCATCAGGCATTAGATTCTCATGAAGAGCTCGCAACCTAGATTCCTTGCATGTGCAGTTCATAATAGGGTTCATGCTCCTATGAGAATCGAATGCTGCCACTGATCTGGCAGGAGGCGGAGTTTAGGCAGTAATGTGAGCAATAGGGAGTGGCTGTAAATACAAATGAAGCTTTGCTAAATGAAGCTTTGCTCGCTCGCTCACCTGCAGCTCACCTCCTGCTGTCCAGCCGGGTTCTTAACAGGCCACAGACTGGACTGATACCAGTCTGTGGCCCCAGGGTTGGGGACCTCTGCTCCAAAGCCAGCCAATCACTTTCACATATTTCCACATACTCTCATCACCTACATGCAGATGCTTCCAACATTCCAGTCTTCTCAGTCTAACACTTTCAACAAGAAACCAACACCAACAGTTACAACATCATCTTACAAAAGCATTCTCAAAAAACATCCATTGAATGTATTGCATTTAAATATTTAGTTCTTGTTACTAGTCAATTGAAAATAATTCAAAATTACTTTCTTAGAAATTCACAACCGCATTGTTTTGATTTCCAAGCTCACTAGCCATTTTTCTAAACTATCACCCCAATTATTTTCAAAGCTTCCTTCCAGGGGCAAATTGATCCTTACAAGAGACTTTTCACCATTCTCCCCAGCACCCCCATGAAGCCATAATGAAATATGGGCCATCTGGTATCCTCTTTCTATCCATTGTCAGGTCACCTGTGGTGCCCTGGGCAGAGATATCTCCACTGATAACTTGTAACCTTGTAATCTGATAAGATCTCTGCCCATCCACATAAAAGGTTTGATGACCTAGAACCACTGCTAAGATCAGAGTCACTGGTCTGCCATTGATCTTCCACCACTACGTCACACAGAAAAGGAACTCTGTCCCTTGGCTCAGGGATGGGTGCTCCAGGCCAACACTATAACCATCTAATGACATAATTCTTTGAGTATAAGCCCCTTTAAAGGAGTCCTTTACCCCCGAGACACCCCCTCATGGCTTGGGGAGCTGGATGCACAAAAGGTTTCTAGCTGCACCCCAGGGAGTACTAAGGAACGGCCCCTCCCCCAAACTATGCATCTGGAGGTTAACAGTAGAGGGATCGGATCCCTTTCTCTCTTCTCACCCTAGAACCGGATCCCATTTCCTATCTCAGGATCTGACAGTCTTTGGGAGAGGGAAAACCTGCTTCTTGTTATATAACCATCAGTTGCTTTAGGCAACATCAAATAAGCCAGAAAACAAAGTGACAAAAAGTGCAAGCTGCCTCTCCTTGTTTAAAGAGAGAGAGTCAACCACTAACCTGCAAATCTGTAACTGTAAGGTAAGCTGGGATTAACTCAGCCCAAAGGTAGACAGCAAAAATTAACTGCTGAACCTGGCTTGTTCTTTTGGAAAACAAGTAAATATAAATGTAGGTGGTTTTCAACCTTTTGGATTGTGTGCTAATTATTGTAGTTGTTCAAAGGATAGGGGGAATATCTCTTGGGTACCGTTTCCTACCAGGGGATGAGATGATATGAGGTGTGGGGGAAGGGGGTCTCCCCAGGAGAAGCATGAGTCTGCATATTGGCTAAAAGGTCATGGAAAAAAAACCAAAACACCAATGTCACAAAATGACTTTGTGAAGTAGTTGGTGCCATTAAATGTTAATATTGCACTCTTTGTTCCTGCCTTAAGAACCTTTTCTAAGCCTTTTTTATTCACTTGCTTTGAAACGTTTGCTTAACTCCTTTAAGTTTAGCACAGCAACATTTTTTAGGGACAGAACAACAATTTAGGGGTGGGGGAGACTGATGCTAACAGATTTTTATGGTGGCTTATTTATGGTGCAAGCTCTTAAAATCACCTAAGGCTATTTTTCTTTAGAACACTACCAGGATGAATGGGTGGTATTTAATTATTTACAAAGCACTTTGCCGTTGCTTTTTACTTGCTTTCCTTCACAGTCCCCTTATATTGATAGCTTCATATGGGATAATGTATGGGGAAGATATTAAAGTACATAAAGTCAGATGATATTATTATATCATTATATTATTAGCATACTTCTTTTCTATATCACTGTTATAGCTATTAATCTTTCCAGAGAACAATATATGACTCAAACTATAACTGAGACTTATTCCATATCCAAAAGCCCCCCTAAGAAATGGGATCGCTTCCTAAACCTGCTCTCTGACAACACAGTCTAGGACATAAGAAGACCGAAGGATCTCATAGGATCCCCACTGGCGCTGAGCGTGTGTTTGTGCTTACATATTTGTGAGCACATCCACACCTTCATCAAGTCAAAGTCTCGAGAGATAGAGGGAAGGGAGTCTGGAAGGTTTCGCCATTACAGGAATCTCTTTGCTGTTTGCTGAGTTGCTGCTCGTGGCAGTTGGGAACGTCATCATTAATGTCTTTGACAGTCACTAACCAGCTCATTCCCCACAGACCGCATTCTTCACAGAAATCGTCTCTCTCTGCCATCACCTGTTCCGCCGATCCACGTGGTTACTAATTGACCTAATGAGCAACTGACAACTTGTTCTCTCTGAGGTGACAGTCTCACCATTCTCCTGGTGGCCCGAGCCTTCATGGTCGGTGGCTCCCTGCCACACCACACAGCGCAGCCTCCTGGGGACGGTGACTGACAGTTAAGCTGTCACAGTGCTCTGGGCTGCGCGCTTGAATATTTCACAGTCTTTGCTCAGTGGGACTCAGTCTATAGAGACAAGCAGGCTGGGCGTGGCGGCTCATGCCTGTAATCACAACACTTTGGGAGGCAGAGGTGTATGGAGCACTTGAGGCCAGGAGTTCAAGACCAGCCTGGTCACCATGGTGAAACCTCCATCTCTACTAAAAATACAATAAAATTAGCCGGGCATGGTGGCACATGCCTATAGTCCCAGATACTCAGGAGGCTGAGGCAGGAGTATTGCTTGAACCCAGGAGGCAGAGGTTGCAGTGAACCGAGATTGCACCACTGCATTCCAGCCTGGGAAACAGAGCAAGACTCCTTCTCAAAAAAAAAAAAAAAAAAAAAAAAAGGCAGTCTGAGCTTCCTCATGCCTCCTATGTCACTCTGATTACATTTAAGGCCATGCAGCAGACCCTTGCCTGTCACTCTCCAAGCCCTGTGAGGGCTCCCCTTGACTGCAATGCCTTCTGAAGTCATGGAGCCAGAAAAGGATCTTTTACTGCCTGAGAAAATGACACCAATCCGTGATCCCAATCGGTGACGGTGAAGGGGGCAGGACAGGCAGGGGGGCTGGGAGGTTTCTTCCCTCATGTGGCCCAGTGAGAGAACTTCTCCAGCAGGTGCCATGCAAGGGACAAAAAGCAGGGGCAGTGACTTGGGGGCGGGGACAGCACAGCAGGGGCATTTCCTTCCTTTGTGGGAGGGATGGCAGGCATCTTTGTGCTGGTCAGTGTTTGCACCTTCTCTCTGAGTCCCCTGTGTTTGAGATGACATCAGGAGTAGACAGCATGTGTCCTCAAGGCTGACTCAGCCTCACGCATTCCAGGAGAGAGGTAGTAAGCTCTCACACCACCCTCCTTGGCTGGGACCCTGCTGCTAGCCCTGATGGCATCTTGTTGTGAATTAGAAAAGGCTCTAAACTGCCATCTATTGGAAAGTGGTTTTAATAACTATACACAATACAGCCACTAGGATGCAAATGGCACCTTGAGTATTGTGCAGTGTGGTCGGAGCAGGTGGAGGAGGGGGGCAATCATGAGGCCTGGCTTTGGCGACTTTCATCAAGATGAGGCCAGGCCAGGTCCCACAGTCCTGCAGAACTAGCGTAGGGGCTGTGGTGGTAAAGATATCACCTGGGGCCCAGAGTAGGTAACAGAGGTGGCGGCCTGGAGAGGGTTAGGTGTGCAGGGGTCTGCTGTGGCTGGGCTCAGGACTTGGCCACCGTGTCACAGGCTCCTCTGGGGCTGTCAGCATGTCGGCAGTGGAGGAAGGAAGCTGCCTTGCATGAGAGGGAGAGCACAGGTGGGGCCGACTTTCGGGGAACAGCAGTTAGAAAAGTAGATTCTGGGCCAGCTGCAGTGGCTCACGCCTATAATCCCAGCTACTTGGGAGGCTGAGGTAGGAGGATTGCCTGAACCCAGGAGACGGAGGTTGCAGCGAGCCAAGATCATGCCACTGCACTCTAGCCTGGGCGACAGAGCAAGACTCCGTCTCAAAACAAAAGAAAAACCCAAAAACAAAATTAGCCGGGCATGGTGGTGCATGCCTGTAATCCCAGCTACTCAGGAGGCTGAGGCAGGAGAATCACTTGAACCCCGGAGGTAGAGGTTGTGTTGAGCCGGGATCGCACCATTGCACCCCAGCCTGGGCAACAACAGCAAAACTCCTTCTAAAAAAAGAAAGAAAGAGAGAGAGAGAGAGAGAGAGAGAGAGAAAGAAAGAGAAAGAGAGAAAGAGAGAAAAGAAAGAAAGAAAGAAAGAAAGAAAGAAAGAAAGAAAGAAAGAAAGAAAGAAAGAAAGAAAGAAAGAAAGAAAGAAAGAAAGAAAAATGTGGATTCTGCAGTGCAAGCAGGGAGAGCTTGTTCGTTGCCCCAGGACCCTGCTGGGATCAGAAGGTTCCTGTGAGGGTGGGGGTCACGGTGAGGGTTAGGGGTTCTGCAAGTCTGCAGGTTGGGCCTTAAGCCAGAGAAAGGCTGGTTGCTATTGCCACAGTCGGGTGTACCCTCAGGAGGGCACGCTAATGCCTGGCACGCCCTTCACTGTTCGTCATCATCGCCAAGCTAAAAGAGTTTGACTGCTTTTCTCCTCCTTCTCTGGAACTCTGCTACTCCCCATCTGGACCTCTGTCCTCTGCCAGTGCTGCCATACTGATGTACACAGAGGAAAGACTGGCAAGAAAATAAGATTCGAGACATCCCTGTTCTCCAGACCCTTCCAAGGGAGGAAGGGAAGGGAACGGTAGTTGCTGAGCTCACCATGGTTAGGCCGTGCGTGCTGAGCTCCACCTACCTTATAATATCAGTATCTATTTCTTGAACAGTCTCTATGAGCCAGGTCTTTTATATTTCTTTACTTTTAATCCTCACAACAACCTTGTAAAGTGGTTCATACAATGATAAGAATGCTCCCCAAAGGTATCTACATTTTGATCCCCAGAAACTGTGAATATGTTACCTTACATGACAAAAGGGACTTTGCAGATATGATTAAGTGAAGGAACTTGAGATGGAAAGATTTTCTGGATTATCCAGATGGGCCCACAGTCATCACAAGTGCCCTTACAGATGAAAATGCCACAGTCAAGGCCGGGCACGGTGGCTCATGCCTGTAATCCCAGCACTTTGGGAGGCCGAGGTGGTTGGATGATGAGGTCAGGAGATCAAGACCAGCCTGGCCAAGATGGTGAAACCCCGTCTCTACTAAAAATACAAAAATTAGCTGGGCATGTTAGCGGGTGCCTGTAATCCCAGCTACTCGGGAGACCGAGGCAGATAATTGCTTGAACCCAGGAGGCAGAAGTTGCAGAGCTGAGATCGCACCACTGCCCTTGGAAAAAAGAAAAGAGAAAAGAAAAGAAAGAAAGAAAGAAAGACAGACAAGAAAAGAAGAAGAAAATGCGAGGCAGGAGAATCAGGGCCAGACAAAGAACCAAAGAACCATGACCATGGAAGCAAAGGCAGAATGATGTGTGGTGAGAAAGACTCCATCTGCCATGGCTGGGTTTGAAGAAGGAATGGGGGGCCATTAGCCAAGGAGTATGGGCAGCCTCTGGAAGCTGGAGAAGGCAAGGAAATACAGAAGGAGCATAGCCCCACCACCATCTTGAATTTATCCCAGAGGGACCCATTTTGGACTTCTGAATTCTGGAACTGTAAGACAATACATTTGTTTCTTTTAAGTCATCGGGCTGGTGGTAACTTGTTAGAGCATCAGTAATGAACTGATATAACAGGCATCCTTGTCTCCATTTCATAGGCAAGAAAGTGAAAACTTGTAAATTTTTGGTAAGCCAGGATTCAAATCTAATTGTCTGTGGCTTCAAAGCCCATACTTTCCCCTACACTCGATTGCTGCCTCTTTTAAATTTTTATAACTAATGTCCTTACTGAAATCATCAAATATTTAATTGCACAACAGCTACTTTAGAAACAATCACTAATGCATACTTCTAAATGTCTCTGCTTGCCATAACTAATTTGTTGATAGAAAAGAAAATATCAGTTGAGTTTGGCCTGGAGAGTTATGAAAAGAAAACTAGAATATCCCAACTTCCCTGCAGAAGCACTTTAATCTAAGGAGACTAATAAAACCATCACTCTTTAGCTTGCTATTCATTTGGTTAAATTTATAAACTATCCTATGTGCTTTTAATAAAGCACTGGTCATTAAAAGATGCACAACTGTCTTAATCATTAGGGAAATAGAAAATAAAATCATAATAAAATAGCATTCCATACCCACTAGAAGGGGCACAATTAAAAAGACTGGAAAACAAATGTTAGTGAGGATGTGGAGGAAGTACACTCTCATAAATTGTTGGTGGGATGTGAAAGAGTACAGCTACTTTGAAAAACTGTTTGGCAGTTTTTAATAAAATTAAATATGCACCTACCCTCATACCCAGAAATTTCATAGACATTTACATATGAGAAATGAAATAGAGGTCCATAAAAAGATTTATAAAAAAATGTTTTGACCAACTTCATTCGTAATAACTGATACTGGAAACAATCCAATTGTTTATCAACAAGTGTGATGTAGTCTATACAACGGAATACTACTCAGCAATGAAAAAGGATAATTATTCTTAAAAGGAATGCACTACTGATAAATGCAAAAACATGGGTGAATCTTAAAATCATGTTGAGTGAAAGAAACCCAGACTGAACGGGCTACATACTATATGATTCCATTTATATGAAGTTCTACATGGGGACAGAAACCTTTCATGGTAGAAAGCAGGACAGTTGTTGCCTCTGGTCAGATGGGGGAATGGGGAATGACTGCTGGGGAGTCATGGGGGAACTCTGGGATGATGGAAATGTTCTATATCTCAAGGTGGTAGTTACATAGGTGTATACATTTGTGAAGACTCATCAACCAGTTTGCTTAAAATCTCTGAACATAATTTATTTCTCGAGTTCTGAAAAAAGAATCAGGAATGGAAACAAAGCAACAGCAACACGAGGTCCTTCAAATAATCGGGATGTGACAAATTAGGACTTTATAAGGCAGGGGAGTGGAGTGGTGGAAAGAGCACCAGGCAGGAACCAGAGGCTTCCTCGGGTCTCGGTTCCTTCACTGCCTTGGAGATAACGTATGACTTTGCAGGATTTGCCTTACTTCTCTGGGTCTCGCAGTGCTTAACTGCAAAATAAATGAGCTGCATTAGATGACCTCAAAGTTTCCTTCCAGCTCTAAAACTCCATTATCTACTATTTTAAGTGGTAAATCAAATGACTTGAGAAGTTTCTAGTTGATACAGCACTGCTTTTCCAACATGCTCTGATTCGAATCTATGATTCAACTGATACTGGGTCCCCAGTTAGCAACATAATTCTCGGAGATTACATTTTTCTATGGGAAACTTGGATCCACTTTATCAGATAGTTTCCAGGAATACATCTTAGAGAAGAGCAAATGTGGGCTGCATACATTGAGATTATGGGCATTTTCCATATTCAGATAGAGCAGATATGTGCATATTCATGGAGTTATGAAAGTTACTGAGAACATGCGCTTTAAAAAGCTTTGGACAAAAGGGTCATATACTTCAGTAAAAATACCACTGAACGTATAGATTTTGTGACCTCAGACAAGCCACTTATGTGTTCAGATGACATGAGTCTCCTCACTGTTTGCTTCCTCAGGATTGTTTAAAGATGAAATGAGGTCTTGTAAAATAAGTGAACACATGTTTTAACTTGCAAAATGTTGTGCAAATATAAAGTGATTTGTTTTTAATGTGACTGGGGAGAGGGATGGAGCAGGTATCTGTGAGAGGACCATTCTACAAACTAAGTCTGATCAGTACCAATCATTAGGAAGAAACAATCCTCTCTACAATGTTGGTAGCTCAGATGTAGGAGACAATGAGAGTGAGGCTGGCTTTTTGGACACAGAGGTAATAATATTTTAGAAGGATTTCCTGGGTTGCACTGAACTCATCCAGATTTCTTCTGCTTCCTGTGGTCTCTCAGCTCTGTTCCATACATTGTTCCAGTCCCACCTCATCTGCAAGGTAACTGACCTTTGGTTTACCAGACCAGACTGAAAACAACTCATGAGAGCCAAATGTCCACGACTAGGGGAGTCATGGAGGGTGCCTGGGGAAACTGATTGCATAAGACTGTGGAGGCTGCCCGGTGTGGAGCCTGCGGGTGGGTGGTGCACTCAGAGAGAGAGAATCCAAAGAAAGCTTTATGGCAGATGGGGGAGTGTATGTTGGAGGAAGCAGGGCCCAGGAGAAGGAGGGATGGGGAATGGCTCTCTTCCACAGAGCACAAACTCTGAAAAAACCGTGGCTATTTGGTGGTGATATTTCCCCACTGCTACATTCCCAGGACCTAAAACACCGTTAGCCATGCAGGAGGTGTTTAATAAATAGTTGTTGAATGAACTGAATGAATGGAAAGGAAAAGAGGGTTGCAAAGGCAGTATTGCCAGTGCCCACCCACCCCTACTGTGCCCAGAGGAAGAGTGTCCTGGCCCATCCATCTCTCTAGACTTGGAGGCTGGGACAGAGGAGTCAGCAGGTGATGGCCCAGATACCTAAACCATGCAAATCATGCAGCATTAACATTCTTTTTTTGAATATCCGAGCCTGAGAGGCATACCTGATCTTTTCCTTTCCTCTACATCCAATCAAGGAGCCCTGTCAGCAGAACCTCAAAATGTTTTTTGAATCTTTCTGTCTTCACTGTGGCGCTTTTATTTGTTTATTTTTTTTGAGACAGATTCTTGCTCTGTTGCCCAAGCTGGAGTACAGTGGCATGATCTCGACTCACTGCAACCTCTCTGCCTCCTGGGTTCAAGTGATTCTCCTGCCTCAGCCTCCCGAGTAGCTGGGATTACAGGTGCGTGGCACCATGCCCAGCTAATTTTTTGTATTTTTAGTAGAGACGGGTTTCACCATGTTAGCCAGGATGGTCTCAATCTCCTGACCTCGTGATCCGCCCATCTCGGCCTCCCAAAGTGTTGGGATTATAGGCATGAGCCACCACACCCGGCCTTCACTGTGGCTTTTTAATGCAAACCCTGTCATCTCCCATTTGGACCACTGCAATGGCCTTCTAACTGGTCTACCTGCTTCCACGCTGCCTTTCCATTCTCTCTCTATGTATCATTTGTATATATCTTATATATCATTTATAGATATTTATATATCATTTAGACATCTATGTAATTTACATATATATTCATATATATCATTTCTATAGTGACTCCTCTGCCTGAAATCATCCAGTTGCTTCCAGTTACACACAACAGTATCCTAACTCTGACTGATAGCCCTTGAGGTCCTGTGAGGTCTGACCTACATTTTTCTTCTCTACTTTGTCACCCACCACTCTGCCCTTCCCTCACTTTCCCATAACTCTGGTCTTCCCTCTTTCCTCAAACTTGCCAAAGTCTGCCTGCCTCAGGACCTTTGATCTGCTATTTCCCCAGTCCCAGCTCATGTGGAATGACAAGCTTGTCCTAGTCACTTCAGACAGCCTTTCCTCATGAATGTGCCTTGCCCTTGTCACCCAGTAGGCCCTATCTCCTTATCTTACTTCATTTTCTTTGTAGAACTTAATCTTTATTTGAAGATAGTTTTAATTGTTGTTTATGTATTTCTTGATTCTTCTTCAGAGATTTGTAAATACTATTGGCTGCTGAATTCCTTGCTTCCAAATGTTGTCTGATATACAGTAAGCACTAAATAAAAATTTCTGAATGAATGCCTGCTTACCAAGTGATGTGATTCAGACAGAGGACGGGGATGTCCTGCCTCCCTAACAGCCTCCTGCCTCCCTAACAGCCTCCTGCCTCCCTAACAGCTCTATTTCTCATATAAATAAATGCATGTATGCTTGAGTTTGTATACTTCAGTGTCTGTGAGTTTGGTTGATGTGAGTCTGTCCCTAAAGATGGATTCCCTTTTGGGGCACTAACAAATCAGGTATCTGAGCCTGCTCTCTTAAAACCATATTCCACATAAGGAATGGCACCTTATGACGCCTTCTCTGGGTGGGCTCATGACCTTCAGAGCCTTACCATGAGTGTCCTGTGGGCTTCTTTTTGGAAATTCTCAAGGAACAAGCAGAGGAGAGCTCCTGATGGGAAAATCTCCAAAAAGGAAGGATAGGCTGTATAAGTATTTGACAGCTCTTTTATCTTGAGCTTTTATGCTTTGTGGAATCTTTCCATTCTATCCCAACTGCCTCACCACAGGGTATTCTCCTTTTTCCTATTTTATCTTTGGCATGACTGAGACAAGTTTATACTCTTCTAAAGAACAAGAAAAAGGAAAACCCATTAACTATTGAGTGCTGACTGCCAAGCACTATGGACTTCACAAATATTATCTCACTGAAAGCAATGTTTCTAAAGACTAAGGGAAATAGCATATAAACTACCTCGAACAGTCCATATTCAACATGAGGTGACACCTTTGAGCCAAATCAGACTCACAGCAATCGGAGACCGTACCCAGTACAAGCATTACTGGTAATTTCAAGAATACAGGTAATTGTGGGGTACAGGTGGATCCTGGTCTATCAAAGCTACTCCCTGGTCCTTTCTTGCCCAATTAGGATGTCTCTGGCCCAGGTATTACACATGAGGCCTCTAAGCAATGCATGTCATCATCACTAAAGCAAAGGAACAGTCTGGGTCATGAAACATCTTTTTTTTCATGGCCATCTTATTTATTTATGTTTTTTTTTTTAATTTTTATTTTAGTTTTTATTCTTTTGAGATGAAGTCTCACTCTGTCGCCCAGGCTAGGGTACAGTGGCACGATCTTGGCTCACTGCAACCTCTGTCTCCCAGGTTCAAGTGATTCTCCTGCCTCAGCCTCCTGAGTAGCTGGGATTATAGGTACCTGCCAAGCCTGGCTAATTTTTGTATTTTTACTAGAGACATGGTTTCACCATGTTGGCCAGGCTGGTCTTGAACTCCTGATCTCAAGTGATCCACCCGCCTTGGCCTCTCAAAGTGCTGGAATTGCAGTTATGAGCCACTGCACCTGGCCTATTTATTTTTATTTCAATAGGTTTTTGGTGGACAGGTGGTGTTTGGTTACATGAGTAAGTTCTTTAGTGGTGATTTCTGAGATTTTGGTGTACCTGTGTCACCCAAGCAGTGTACACTGTACCCAATATGTAGTCTTTTATCCCTCACGCTTCTTCCACTGTTTCCCCAAAGTCCCCAGAGTCTACCGTATCATTCTTACGCCTTTGCATCCTCATAGCTTAGCTCCCACTTATGAGAAACATCTCATTTTATACTGACATATTAATAGTTACGTAGTTTATTTGGCATTTTCCAAGGAGCTGTGCCCTATAAATCCATAGATTCTAGGTGTGTTTATCATAAGCCATCCTAGACTGACCAGGTACATTCTGCTAAAAGTTGTTGGTTTTTTTTTATATATATATAGATAAAAACTCTCACTAGTAAATACCACTAGTTTCCTTTCAAGGAGGTCTGTATTAGTATGTTTACAAAGAGATTTGACCGGGTCAACTAACACACACACTTTCTCTCTCCCTCTCTAGTAGCTTCCCAGGAAGGTTAGCCAGCTACTCACTTTTTTCTTCCTCTGAGGAATAGGGTTCCAGACCCTAAGAATTCCCCTAAATCAATGCAGTGCTTGTTTTCTTGTCTCCAAAGCCTCTCACTTTAGATTAACTCAGCCTCTGTCCAAGAAGAGCAAGCATAAATTCACAAACCTTCTCCTTAACCTGCCTCCCACTAAGTTAATATTGGATTATCTTTCCATATAGGTGTGTTTTGTTTTTTTGTTTTATTTTTTGAGTCAGAGTCTCACTCCATCACCCAAGCTGGCATGCAGTGGTGTGATCACAGCTCACTGCAGGCTTGAACTCTCTGAGCTCAAGCGATCTTCCTGCCTCAGCCTCCCAAGTAGCTGGGTCTACAGGTGTACACCACCACACCCCACTAATTTTTATATTTTATGTAGAGATGAAGTCTTGCTGTGTTGCCCAAGCTGGTCTTGAACTCAAGTTATCCTTCTGCCTTGGCCTCCCAAACTGCTGGGATTTTAGGCCTGAGCCACTACACCCAGCCAGTTATTTGTTATTTAAAAAATAATTTGTCTTTCAAACAGCTTTTGTTTTTTCAAAAGTAATAACAAAATGTTTATTCGATGTTAATTCATTTTTAGAATCTCCTGCTTTAACTGACTTCTTAAATTATAATAAATCATCACTAGTGATCCCAATCATGGTCCCAATCAAGAGGCCTCCAATTACTCCTCTAGCTACTTCAAGTCTTTTTTCTTTCTCTTTCTCTTTTTTTTTTTTTTTTTATTATACTTTAAGTTCTAGGGTACATGTGCACAACCTGCAGGTTTGTTACGTATGTATGCATGTGCTGTATCGGTTTGCTGCACACATTAACTCGTCATTGACATTAGGTATTTCTCCTAATGCTATCCCTCCCCCATCCCCCGACCCCATGACAAGCCCTGGTGTGTGATGTTCCCTGCCCTGTGTCCAAGTGTTCTCATTGTTCAATTCCTACCTATGTGTAAGAATATGTGGTGTTTGGTTTTCTGTAGTTTGCGATAGTTTGCTCAGTATGATGGTTTCCAGCTTCATCCATGTCGCTACAAAGGACGTGAACTCATCCTTTTTTATGGCTGCATAGTATTCCACGGTGTATATGTGCCACATTTTCTTTATCCAGTCTATTATTGATGGGCATTTGGGGTGGTTCTAAGTCTTTGCTATTGTGAATAGTGCCGCAGTAAACATACATGTGTGTATGTCTTTATAGTAGCATGATTTATAATCCTTTGGGTATATACCCACTAATTAGTATATACCCACTAATGGGATCACTGGGTCAAATGGTATTTCTAGTTCTAGATCCTTGAGGAATCACCACACTGTCTTCCACAATGGTTGAACTTATTTACACTCCCACCAACAGTGTAAAAGTGTTCCTATTTCTCCACATCCTTTCCAGCATCTGTTGTTTCCTGACTTTTTAATGATCACCATTCTAACTGGTGCGAGATGGTATCTCATTGTGTTTGGATTTGCATTTCTCTGATGACCAGTGATGATGAGCTTTTTTTCATGTGTCTGTTGGCTGTATAAATGTCTTCTTTTGAAAACTGTCTCTTCATATCCTTTGCCTACTTTTTGATGGGGTTGTTTGATTTTTTTCTTGTAAATTTGTTTAAGTTCTTTGTAGATTCTGGATATTAGCCCTTTGTCAGATTGGGTAGATTGCAAAAATTTTCTCCCATTCTATAGGTTGCCTGTTCACTCCGATGGTAGTTTCTTTTGCTGTGCAGAAGCTCTTTAGTTTAATTAGATCCCATTTGTCTATTTTGGCTTTTGTTGCCATTGCTTTTGGTGTTTTAGACATGAAGTCCTTGCCCATACTTATGTCCTGAATGGTATTGCCTAGGTTTTCTTCTAGGGTTTTTATGGTTTTAGGTCTAACATTTAAGTCTTTAATCCATCTTGAATTAATTTTTGAATAAGCTGTAAGGAAGGAATCCGGTTTCAGCTTTCTACCTATGACTAGCCAGTTTTCCCAGCACCATTAAATAGGGAATCCTTTCCCCATTTCTTGTTTTTGTCAGGTTTGTCAAAGATCAGATGGTTGTAGATGTGTGGTATTGTTTCTGAGGCCTCTGTTCTGTTCCATTGGTCTATATCTCTCAAACAGCTTTTAATAGTAATGTTTTGTTTCTTTTGTTCCACTGACTGTCATCTATCACCACTCACCAGTAGGATTAAGGTGATATAACAGTGTTAGTACTCGGAGTCCAAATTCCACTCAAATTAAAAGCCTACCACATGCCTACTAGGTACTGAGGATGGAGAAGACATAATCCCTGCTCTCAGGGAACTCACAGTCCATTAGGCAGTAACACTGTGTCTATCCCAAGTCCTCCAATGTATGGAGTCACCCTGCCTGTATTATTTAAATAAAAATGACTCGTAAAAGAGGACATAGACATAGTTATCTTCCTAACAGTGTTCTAGAACCAATTTAAAACAAACATTTTGGTCTTCTCAACACACCAATAAATAAGTAACAGCAATGGGATACGTTTCGTGCCACAATGGAAGAACAAATATAAAACACAGGAAGTAAATAGTAAATTCTAACTGGGGGTATGGAAGAAGACTCAGGGCTGGCTAAACTGGGTCAGATGAAGGACAAGGATCCTATCAAGTGGAGGAAGGGCAGTTCAGGCAGAGGATTTGTATAAACACAAAATACTGGCACAAAGAAGCAAAGAATATTTAGGGACCTCTGATGGTTTTGTATGACTAAAGCATTCAGTGAAAGGGTGAGTGAATAATGGTGGGGACGGCATAATATACAAAAGGCAGCTACTGTCCTCAGCATTTTCCCAACATAAGAGCTAGTCTGAGATAATTATCTTAAACAACCCAGGAGTACCCCAGGCAGGGCCAATAGTATGGTTAGGCAAGTGAGATACTTACCTCCGGTGCAAAATTTAAGGGGGTGCCAAAAAGCTTAGACGGCAAGATACATAATTATTTTAGTACAAAATTTTAAATAAAGACAGGATCAGTATTATGAAGTCTTCCTTTTGCCTCAGGGTCCAATATAGCTCAGCAAAGCACTGCTATATTTAAAATTTTGGCACTTGTTCATGATGAATTTTTTGTTCTAATTTTGATTTTTAAAAATATTGCATGAAAATATTCCTTATCTTGTTGACTGAGTTTTTTGGACACCCCTGTAAAAATTCTACACCCAAGATGAGTGCCTGGCTTGTTGCATCCTAGTCCTGGCCTTGATCCTGCCAAGCCTTATTTGTTAGCATGTGTGGAAGGACAAGTGTGTCACCCTGGCAAAAAGACATAGATAGGAAAGGATAAAATTCACAGCACTGGTTGCTGATGGGATATGAAGAATTAGAGAAAAGGAGGAATCAGTATGGCAGTTCCTCAAAAAATCAGAAATAGTTCTACCATACCATCCAAGTAATCCCACTTCTGGGTGATAACCAAATGAATTGAAAGCAGGGCCTTGAAAATACATTTGCACACCCATGTTCATTGAACATGGGTCACAATAGCCAAGAGGAAGAAGCAACCCAAATGTCTATCAATAAATAAGTGGATAAACAAAATGTGAGGTATACATACAATGGAATGTTATTCAGCCTTAAAAAGAAAGGGAACCCTGTCGTATGTGACAACGTGGATGAACCCTGAGGACACTATATTAAGTGAAATAAGCCAGTCATCAAAAAACAGATATTGTATTATTTCACTTATACGAGGTACTTAGAGTAGGCAAAATTATAGAGACAGAAAGTCAAATTGTGGTTATCAAGGACTGAGATTTGAAAGGGGAAAGGGGAAGTTGTTCAGTGTAGAGTTTTATTTGGAAGATGAAAATATTCTGGAGATCTGTTTCACAACAATGTGAATGCCCTTAACACTCCTAAGCTGCATTTTAAAATGGTTGATAAAATAGCAACTCAAAGTACTATAAAGTGTAAAAGGATGGTTGAGATGATAAATTTTATGTTATGTGTGGGTTTTGTTGTTTTGTTTTGAGACCAAGTCTCTCTCTGTTGCCCAGGCTGGAGTGCAGTGGCACCATCTCAGCTCATTACAACCTCTGCCTCCTGGTTTCAAGCGATTCTTGTGCCTCAGTCTCCCAAGTAGCTTGGATTACAGGCACACGCCACCATGCCCTGCTAATTTTTTTTTTTTTTTTGGTAGAGACAAAGTTTCGCCATGTTGGCCAGGCTGGTCTGGAACTCCTGATCTCAGATGATCTGTCCCCTTCAGCCTCCCACAGTGCTGGGATTACAGGCATGAGCCACTACACTAGGCCTGTGTGTGGTTTTTAAAATTCTATCTTGAGTGACTAGACAGTATAATACCAAAGGAACTCCAGTATATCTGGAGGGAAGATTGTAGGCTTGCTTTTATGCGTGAGTTTAGAGTGTTGAGGGACATCCAAGCAGAGATGGGAGGTGCAATAATGCAGTGATTAAGAGCATGGGCTCTGGAGCCAGCCTGCTGCAGTTCAGGCCTGGCTCAATCACTCACTGTCTGTGTGAGCTGGGCCTCATTTCCTCCTCTGTAAAATGGGGAAAATAAAAGCACATACTTCAAGTATTGCTATAAGGATTAATGTGACAATCCATGTAAAGCATGTCATGTCATGCCTGGCCCACAGTAAGTTCTTAATAACTTTAGCTATTATTATAATTTTGTGTTTAATAGGCAGTAGGAACCAGTTAGAGGTTGGAAAACAAATATAGATCTGGTATTTATTAAGTGCATCGAGATATGCCAATCAAGCAGCCAGGCAAAGTGACACACACCTATAGTCTCAGCTGCATGGGAGGCTGAGGCTAGGGGACTGCTTGAGCTCAGAAGTTTGAGGCTATAGTGCACTATGATCTCTCCTATGAATAGCCACTACACTCCAGCCTCAGCAACATAGTGAGACCTTGTATCTAAAAACAAAGATACACCAACCAAAATCAATTTTGACATTGGACATTTTCATGAGACCAAGTGTCCCTGTCATAGTTAAAGAAATACTTTGTATTTCAGTTTTTGGAAGTATTGGAAACTAACTGGAGTACACTCACATCTGTCTTTGTGGATACTCAATAGTCCAGAACAATTGACCTCCTTAACCATTATTCCCATTTGAAGGACAGATGGTAACTTTAGAACAGCTTCTCTCACATCTGCCCTCTGAGCTTCAGTTTCCAGGGAGAGAGACACTGAGCTTATAAAAGAGTCTGGGTCATAGTGTTTGATACCTCTTGGTTCCACTGAAAGATCAGGGGCCACCTTGGCTAAGGTTATTAATTTCCCTATTTCTGAAGTAGTCTATGAACTTATACATCAAAAGTATAAGTTTTACCTAGAACTTATACATCAAAATCAGCAGAAATATTCTTGGAATAGTGAATTAACAATATACCAATATACCATTCATAAAACAATCTAATATATACATTATAAAATAACATAAATATAGTCATAAGAGGGTTGTTCTCCCATATATGTAGTCTTTCTTTCTTTCTTTCTTTCTTTTTTTTTTTTTAGAGACAGAGTCTTGCTCTGTCGCCCAGGCTGGAGTGCAGTGGCGTGAGCTCAGCTTACTGCAACCTCTGCCTCCTGGGTTCAAGCAATTCTCCTGCCTCAGCCTCCGGAGTAGCTGGGATTACAAGCATGTGCCACCATGTCCAGCTAATTTTTGTATTTTTAGTAGAGATGGGGTTTCACCCATGTTGGCGAGGCTGGTCTCAAACTCCTGATCTCAAGTGATCAGCCCACCTTGGCCTCCCAAAGTGCTGGGATTACAGGCGTGAGTCACTGCGCCTGGCCCCGTAGAGGTAGTCTTTCTAAAAATTCTTAGTGATATAGACAGTGAGAGCTAAGTTAGAAGTTACAAATACAGAAAAGGATAAGACTGGAATGAACCTTTTGGTGGTGTGTTGAAATCAGATGTATCTCGATACAAACCCATAGTTTAAAATGCATACACGCACACAAAGCCATACATAGATATACAGATGTAGAAATAAATACAGATGTGTGTGTATACATGGGTTAGTATACATACATGGATTTCCTGTCTCTGCTGAGACAGTCTAGGAGCAATGACACTTCAGTAAGCAAAAAAGGATGAAGAATCAGTTGCTGTCAAGGTTAAGAGCCTTATATATCTCAACAGTTCTTGAGGTCATCATGGTATCACTTCAATAACTGTTAAAGAAATAGTGACACTGAATCATAAGGAAAAGGTTAAAATTTAGTCTACTATCACTATTTTCTGGTTAAGAAAGCATGCACACGTTGGGAGGCCAAGGCAGGATAATCACTTGAGCCCAGGAATTTGAGAGCAGCCTGGGCAACATGGTAAAACACATCTCTACAAGAAATATAAAAATTAGCCAGGCGTGGTGGGTCATGCCTGTGGTTCCAGCTACTTGGGAGGCTGAGGTGGGAGGATTGCTTAAGCCCAGGAGGTTGAAGCTTCAGTGAGCCATGATCGTGCCACTGCACTCCAGCCTGGGTGACAGAGGGAGACCTGTCTCAAAAACAATAAATAAATAGATAAATAAATAAATAAGCAAGCAAGCATGCAAAAGACTTCCATCAAAACTTAGCAACCAAGTCTTGGTTTCTCAATAACCATTTTCCAGTGTAAGGAGCCAGGGCTTCTTGAAGAAGTGGTTTATTCCAGGGCAGGAAAAATCCAAAATGAGCTTGGAACATTTTATGATGCAAAAAAAATAAGGAAGTGCTTGACAGAAAGATGGGACTTGTCAAAAGAACACAAAAGCCAATGAGAGGAGGCTCCCAGAAAGCAAAGATGGAATAATTTGAGGAACAAAGTAAATAATGATAGAATTGATTATACTCAATAAAATAAGAGTATCCATGAGTCCTTGCTAATGAAATAACCAGTTAGTTAATTGGTTAACTTTTAAAAGGAAGAGAAGGAACAATTCTTTCTTACAGAAGAATTCTAATTTAGAAATGAAGAAAAAATGAGGGAAATAGAAAATTACCATTAGGCAAGCGATGACCATAATACTATAGTCATCACTATTGCAAGCAAAAGCCACCAATCAATGCTAAAATATGTGGGTGAATGCTTGAGGAAAAACAGTTTATAAGCATAGTCTGAAAGTATCTCACCCGATTTTAGATTAATGATGGAGAAATCCAACAGATGCTATCTGAACTAAGCAATCAAGGTTAACATCATGTGTCATAAGAGACATAGGCATATGCCCCTGATACTGTACACTGAGAAGATTACAATATCACTTCCATGGTATTCCTCCCAAAAATAGATAACCTCAATCTAATCACTTTTAAACATCAGACAAACCCAAAAGATGGACAATCTATAAAATCATTGACCACTACTCTTCCAAAATGTCAAGGTCATGAAAGATAAGAAAACAGTAAGGAACCATCAGATTGAAAAAGACTACGGAGACATGACCACCAAATGCAGTGTGGGATCCTGGACTAGATCTTACAATAGGAATAAGACATAAGGAGGGTAAACAGGCAAAATTCAAATACTGTGCATAATTTAGTTAATAGTGTTACACTCATGCTAATTTCTTGGTTTTTCATAATGGTACTATGGCCAGGTAAGATGTTGACATTTGGGGAAACAAGTTGAATGCTGGGTGTGAGCACTCTGTGCTGTTTTTGCAACATTGCTGTATGCTTAAATTTTGTTCAAAATAAAAAGTTTTTTAAATTCTTTTTTTTTTTTTTTTTTGAGACAGTGTTGCCCAGGCTAATGCATAGTTGCACAACTATGTTCACCACAGCCTCGAGCTCCCAGGTTCAAGCAATCCTCCCACCTCAACCTCCTGAGTAGCTGGGACTATAGGCGCACACGACTACACCCAGCTAATTTTTAAATTTTTTTGTAGAGATGGCGTCTCACTATGTTGCTAGGACTGGTCTTGAACTCTTGGGCTCAGGCGATCCTCCTGCCTCTGCTTCCCGAAGTGCTGGGATTACAAGTGTGAGAAAAATTCTTAATAAATACAGCTTCTCTGGGAAAAACCCCACAACATATTTCATTGTTTATGAATTAGCGCCAAGTGTACTTCTGACGTTTTGTTAAAATACACATTTCTCAATATATAGTTACAACCAGTATGTATATACTGGTGTTCACCTCCCCCGGAATATAATTTTACTCATTCATTGAATAATTCATTTATCGAATGATTTTATTTTGATTTTTATTATTTATGTATGTATTTATTTTGAGATGAAGGCTCAGTCTGTCACCCAGGCTAGAGTGCAGTGGTGCAATCTTGGCTCACTGCAACCTCTGCCTCCTGGGTTCAAGCAATTCTCCTGTCTCAGCCTCCTGGGTCACTGGGATTACAAACACATGCCACCACGCCCAGCTCTATTTTTTTTTTTTTTTTTTTTTTTTTTGTAGTTTTAGTAGAGACGGGGTTTCACCATGTTGGTCAGGTCTCGATCTCCTGACCTCAGGTGATCCACCTGCCTCGGCCTCCCAAAGTGCTGAGATTACAGGCTTCAGTCACCGTGCCTGGCCTCATTCATTGAATAATTAGTACTCGGTCTTTGCTCTTGAAAAATTTACAGTACTGTGAGGATAATAAACATGAAAAAAGAAATTAGAATAATATGATAAGCTTCATAACAGGTAGGTGAGCAAAGGGCTGTGGGATATAGAGAAACTACTGTCTATCTCTTTTTAAAATGAATTTGGAGTCTAACAGATTGTTATAATCTGCATAATTATGTATAAAGAGCATACACTCTTCCACAGTGTAATATACTGCAGCTGACAGAGCTATTCTTTAACCAGAACAGAAGCATTGGGTTTTTTAGCTCTTCTCACTTTTGGGAGACAAGAACAAGTCCCCAAGTTGTACTTGGGGTCAGCAAGCAAGATCAGTGAGAGGAGGTAGAAAGACTTTCCTTTGCAGAGAGGGAAGATGACTCCCCACTTCCCACCTCTGCAATTGTACATTTGCTGTTGAGAGCCCATCGATTGCAATTTAAATCAATTATCCTAAAAGAAGGTGAGTTATGGGATGAACAGAGCTCACTTAATGAGGGGTAAGGTCAATCAGATTCTCATCAAAGAGCTCAACTAATTCATCTTATTTCTGAGATACAGCCTCCTCAGAGAACCAACTATCACACCACTTTTCATAATTGCAGGTAATTGAATAATCGGCACAATTCATTTCCCCAGCAAGGCTTCCCTGTCAATTTTGCCCCTAGGTAACTGTGAGGACTGGGGACCCTACTGAGTATTACTGCTTTAAGCCTCCATCTCACCCAGCCCCCAGTGATGCCCCTCGCTCCTGCACCTTCAACCTCTTCCTCTCTTCTGGCTCCTTCCCTCATGCTGCCAACAGGTATCCATGCCAGACCAATCTGGTTCAACTTTTATGTAACACAGTTATGAGTTGTTTTTCAGTTGCCATGGACTCTCAAGTTACATAACCTAAGCATGCTCAAATGAACCAAGCATACAAGCACAGGGGGAACCTAAGTGCTTGGACGGAGGAGGGTGACTGAATTAAGAAGTGAGCACCACAAGGTAGGATTCAGGATCCAATCAGATCACACCTCATTACCCTGTGCTTATAAAACCCAACCCAGCCAGCTTGGGGAGGTACTGCATTAGGAAATATCCCAGGTATTTTCCTTACTTGTTGCAAGCAATAAAATCCCCTTGCTAAATTCTCCTTGGTTGTGACCATTGGGTTAATACCCACCAAGTGACCTAACCCACCCATTGTGTGGGTAACAAACATGTCCAGGTCTCTTTCCCTTACTTCCTGGAACTCATCTGAAGTTGACCCAGATCTCTTTGAACAAAAGACAGATGGCTAGGAAGACTAAAAAAAATTTTGCTCTGCCCAAAGAAATAAATAAAGGTAGTAAATAAATAAATGAATAAATAGAACCAATTCTTCCCTTGGACCTTTAACCATCTATAGCCGCTTCCCTATCCATCTCCTTCCCTTCTCCAAGTCTTTGGTGCCTCAAAGTCATTGGGTCAAACACTGAGGTCATAGTTTATCTCCACACTAATGAGCAAACAACCCTCCCAAACCACAGTTTCTTTCTATTCCACGATCTCGGTTGATGGCCCCTCTATCACCCAAGTCACCCAAGCCAGACCCTGTATGTGGTCCTAGACACTTGCCTATCTCTTTGTTCTCATATCTTAGTGTTCATCAATTTCCACCAGTTCTACCACCTTAAGTTCTTCCAAATTCATTCTTTACTACTGACTCCCAATCCCTACTGCCATTGCCTGGACTCAGGTGTCCTCACTTTTGCCCAGACTGTTGAGACAGCTGTCCCTCTGCTCTCCCTGCCCTCTCTCTCACCTGGCCTTCCATCTGTCCTCCATATGTTATCCAGGTACAGCTACCTCTCCAAGCCCTGGAATGAAATATTTCAGGTTTATCTTAATGTGGCCTGCACAGCCTTTCTTAATCTGGCCCTTCTGCACTTCAAATCCTCATTTTCTACCTCCATAATAATTTTTATTGAAGGCCTCCCTCATGCTAGAAAGTGTAATACTGATAGAGGCAGAAGGCAGACAAATGCCTAGGCAGATAGGGACAGGTGTCTGGTGAAACCCGACCTTCAAGCCAGAAATTGTCCCAAGTAAAACCTTAGACTGGATTGAGAAACTGCCTTCCCATTTGGCGCACTTTCCTCTGATTAATTCCCATCCTTCATCTATTTTACATATACCTACCCTTTCCTAATTGATTTTCTCCACTGCCGTGCCCACCTTTGAGTGGTATCTTCTCTTTGACCTTTTTTGTATACTTACAAATCAATCAGCACATACTCCCTATTTTGAGCCCATAAAAAGCCCCAGGCTCAGTCATATTGGGAGAACTTTCCTGTCTTCGGGTAAGAGAATCACCTCCCTAGGGTTCCCACATTTTGCTAAGAGCTTTCCTTTCACTTAATAAATTCTACTCCACTCACTCTTTGATGGCCACGTGCCTAATTCTTCCTGGTCCTAAGACAAGAACCTGGACCTAGCTGAGCTGAGGAGTAAAAATCCTGCATTGATACTCTATATTTTATGTGAGTTATTTGATTTAATATTCACAAAAGTCCTTAGGTGATGGCAGTATTTTCTCATCCCTTCTTCCCTGTCCTTATGGAAAGATAATTTTTAAAGTGTGGTCAAGAATTGCATTCAATTCTTTCCAAAGGCTTGTGAGAAAAAAATAAAATAAAAATGTAAAAGAATTTTGTTCAAATTTACACAGATTTTAAGTGGTGATGCTGAGACTTGAACCCAGGTGTTCTGACATCAGGGTCTGCTTTTGACCACAAGCGCCCAACCTCCCAAGCCCCCAACCTGGACATACACACACCAGCAAACCTGAATGGTCATGGTTTGCATATACACAAAATACAGTATTATTTCCTGACTTTGCATGTGCTGTTTCCTCTCTTGGAATACAATTCTTCCACTTATTTGCCTGATGAACTCCTATTTAGACTTCAAAACCCTGCTCTAATATCACTTCTTCTATGAAGATTTCACATCCCCCTTCTCTGTAGACCATTATCCATTTTTGTTATTACCTGGTTCCTTAAATAGATATATATTTTACAGTGCTGAAATTGTTTACTTTTCTTTCTTATCATTTGGTTAGGACATGTCAATAGTCTTATTTGTCTTATTTCCCAGCAGCTGGCAAAGAGTCTGCTACACAAAAGGTAAATTTTTTTTTTTTTTTTTTTTGAGACGGAGTCTTGCTCTGTCACCCAGGCTGGAGTGCAGTGGTGCTATCTCGGCTCACTGCAAGCTCTGCCTCCCGGGTTCACACCATTCTCCTGCCTTAGCCTCCCGAGTAGCTGGGACTACAGGCGCCCGCCACCACGCCCGGCTAATTTTTTGTATTTTTAGTAGAGACAGGGTTTCACCACGTTAGCCAGGATGGTTTTGATCTCCTGACCTTGTGATTCACCCACCTCGGCCTCCCAAAGTGCTGGAATTACAGGCGTGAGCCACTGCGCCTGGCCAAAAGGTACATTTTTTAAAGTGTTTTTTAACTGAAAGGATCAGTTTCTATGTAGATTTTATTACCTTTGGGGTTTTTGGCCTTCTTCTAGGAAGTAATGTGAGATTAATATTTGACAATTTAAAAATCAGTTACATACAATAGCCCAAAGGTGTAAACAATCCAAATGTTCATCATTGGATGAAGAGATAAACAAATTGTGGTGTATACAAACAATAGATTATTATTCACCTTTAAAAAAGAATAAAATACATGTTATAACATGGATATACCTTGAGAACATTATGTCAAGTGAAATAAGTCAAACACAAAAGGACAAATACTATATGATAACTTTTATATGAAGTACCTAGAATAGATTCACAGACAGAAAGTCGAATGGTGATTGCCGGGGTCTTGGGGAAGGGAAGCATGGAGAGTTAGTATTTAAGGGGTAGAGAGTTTCAGTTTGAGATGATAGAAAAGTTCTGGAGATGAATGGTGATGATGGCTACACAACAATGTGAACGGACGAATGCTGCTGAACTGTACAACTTCAAATGGCGAAAATTTTAAATTTTATGTTATGTATATTTTAACACAATTTTAAAAAATGAGCAACAACAACAACACAAACACAGAAAAATTATCAAGGTCATCAAAAACAAGGAAAACTGCCACAGCCAAGAGGAGCCTGAGGAGACACAAGCACTGACCATAACGTGGTGTCATGAGATCCTGGGACAGAAAAAGGGCATCAGGGAAAAATGGAAGGTGGAAAAAGTACAGATTTTAGTTAATAATAACATATCCACACTGGTTCATTCATTGTAACAAATATACTGTACTAAAATAAGTCTAATGTTACTAATTAATTAATGTTAGTAGGGAGAATTGAATGTGAGACATGTAAGAATTCTCTGTACTATCTTCATAATTTTTCTGCAAATTTAAAACATCCTAAAATTAAAAGCCTATTAAAAAATCAATTAGATTGCCCCTTTATTAAGGGTATTCCAGTCCAATTAATCAAGAGTATGTATTTTTTTAAACAAATAAGAATTTGTATTTAAAAACCCAAATTCCAAATTACTTTTACACATTGTGATCAAGAAGAGAGTTAGAAATCTGTCTACTCTGCAGCTTTTAGCTACTGACAGCGAGTATTTCATGTAAAGGACATAACTTAAGTGGAAAATATGGAACAGAGGACGTTTATGCTGGGTCATGAAAGAGGACTCGATGCACTGGCAGGGAGAAAGGACACTTCCAGGGAAAGGGAACAGCACACGCGAAGGCTTGGGTGTGTGGAGGAGCTTGGTTGGCCCCGGAAGTGGAGAGTAGCTTTCTTGGCTAGAGCTTAGTGTCTGTGGACTTCCAGTGGGAAGGATGGGTTTGGGCTTTTGGGTATGGGGCCTTGGGTGCCATGCAGAGGACCTGGATTCCATCCTAAATGCCTCTCTCATGTGTCATGCCTTTCCATCCTCTTCATCCCTGCTGCCATTGTCACAATCTGGCTTTTGCCTGGGGTATGACCGCAGCTTGCTAATGGCTCTCTCCCATCCATTCTTGCTCTCCTCTGATCTGTCGTCCACACTGCAGCCTGACAGATCCTTCAGACCCCTTTCTTTAAATCTATAACAAGCAACAGTTGAACCAGAACAAGGAACAGCGGTTACCAGGGGCCAGGGACTAACTGCAAAGAAGCAGGAGGGAATTTCTGAGTGATGTGCTGTATCTTGGCTGTGGTGGTCACTCAATGAGCCACACACTCAACAAAAGGACATTTTACTGTTTTTAAATTATACCTCTGTAAAGCTGATTTTAAACCAACAACTTTTGTTTGTCTTGGGATGAAGGCCAGTACCCTTGAAGTGACCACACCAGGCCCTGCATGACCTGCCACTTTCTCATGCCCCCTTCTGTACCCCCTCCCCCTGCCACTCAGCACTCTGCCCCAGCCTCGTCAGGTTTCTTTCTGTTGCTGGACTCCACGTGCCCTGCTTCTCATCAGGAACTGTGCCTACGTGGCTCTTGCTGGCCAGGTTGCTCATCCTCTCTTCGCTGTCCACTTTACTAGCTAAGTCCTGCTCATCCTTCAGGTTGCAGCTTAAATCTTAGATCCTGTAGGGGCCGTTCCTGGTTCCTCTGGCTCTTGTTGCCCCCCGCTCACACTTCTGTGCAACACTGAGCGCATCTGTGAGCAGCAATTCGGCATCTCTCATGCCTCCTACACAGTGTGCTTCATGAAGACGGCTTATTCACCAACTCTTCTTACTACCTAGCCTAGTGCGTGACATGGTTAAGGGATTAACAAATATTTGTTGAACACATAAACCTATCTGAGGGTTTTAAATAGATTTAAGGGAGTTGATTTGTGTGTGTGTGTGTATGTGTCTGTGTGTGTGTGTCTGTGTGTGTGTGTGTTTAATAGAGGTTCTCAACTAAGCGGTCTAAAAATGTCTGGGGCATCTGTTTCTCACAATGACTGAGAGGTGCTATTGCCATCTAGGAGTCCAAGGCCAGGCATGCTAGATGTTCCTCAAGCCTCGAGACAGCTCCCTTGGGAGATGCTGTTTTAGAAAAACCACGCTACCTGTGCTGGAGATACATTTGTGCAGGATGGAGGAAGAGGAAGGGGAGGTTGAAATCAGAGTGACTAGCTAGAAAACTATGACAATCATCAAAAACCAGGAGTGGCTGGTGACAGGGGAGGAAACCTATACTGGGTAAAATAGAAGTAGGATGATAAGAGCCAAGGGGGCAAATTGAGGAATATTTAGGAAATAGAACCAACAACCTGGTGATCAATGGGATGAGAGAGTCACCGTTTGAGGAAACAGAAGGGATGTAAACATGAAGGTAGGTGAACAGGTAGATGTAAGATGTGTGACTTTAGGCAGGTGACTTAGCCTCCATGTGTCTAGTTTCCTTCCTTGTAAAATGAGAGAAAACCCACATCACAGGGCCGTTGTAAGGACTACATTAATTGAGTTCATCAACATAAAGCACTTGGAGCACTGCCTGCCACATAGTAAGCACTAGATGAGTATTTGATGTTAATAGCTGTAGATATAGGAATAAATAGATACAGAGAATACCAAGAGATATATGAAGGGAGGGAGGGATGGTGAAGAGATGGATAAATGGCACCTAGATGTGGGAGATGAAGGCGGGAGCATGGTTCCCAGAATGTCTTTGCAAAGGCAGTCACACATTTGGGTAGATCTAGCCACATTCTCCCCCTTCTCCTCTCTCCAGTGTCCAGGATAACAGGTGCTCTTTGTTTTATAGGACAGAGCCACAATGACTAATCAACACCAGACCACTGCCCCACACGAGGCAGACAGCAGGCGAAGGGCTGATGTGACAGAGCTGTGCCATGGCACCCGATGCAGATGGCCCTGTAAGGCCCATTGAGCAGAACAGTCAGAAAGGGCTCCGGCCACCTTGGTTCAGGGCACTCACAGGGGACTGACAAACAGTTTCATATACTTCTCAACTCCCTCACCTTTCTTTCTAACTAAACATTTTGTCATATGCCCATTTTCTCCATTCTGTTGTAACATTTACCAACACGTGATAAATGTAGGAGTCCATGAATATTACCTAAAGCAACACTGACCTGGGAATCAGACCTGTGCTCCGGTGTGGACTACGAAACTAGTTGTTAAACCGTGAGCTGGTTATTTTATCTCTCTGGCTTCAGTGTTTGCATTTGTAACCACACAGGGCAATGCCTTTTTGCCTGCAGATTATGCCTGAAGCTCCGTGCAGCCCTAACATGCATGGGTCTTTGACTCAGAACCTGCAACCTGGACAGTGTCTTCTCTCATTGTTCTTATTCCTTAACCAACTCTCCAACCCTTCTCTCTCATATTATGTCCTCTGCCATGCCCTTGACCTTTAATATTCTCTTCTTGTCTTTCTGCTAATCTCCTAGAAAGTGTTCAAGTTTCAGTGTGAGTCATTCCTTGGCTTCCTTGAGTTAAGGCGCTCAGTCCTCTATGCTCCCAGTGCACTGGGTATGTACCTGAATATGCATTACCCTCACAGATTTGTTCACACGTCTGTCTCCCCAAAAGGCTGTAATACCTTTAATGCAGAAATTGCATTTGGTAAGTTTCAGAAAACAGAATCCACTCTAACCAGTTTAAGCAGGAAGGGATATTAAATGACTTGTAGCATCATTGGGAGGGGAAAAGAAAGACTCGAGATGAAGCTTCCAGGAAACACTCACAGGGCTACACTGCTGAACTGGGCCACTAAAGGAGAGCTGCTAAATCTTTTGGTATCAGGAAGTTGCCAGCTTGACAACTGCCCCACCATTAACACAATGAGGAACTAAATAAATCCTTTCCACACATATCTCACAGTCAAATTCTCAAAAGGAGCTAGAGTCTGCTTAGCGCCCTCATTTCTGTATGAATAGTATTTCTTGCACCAGGCCACTCCCTAAATTTCTGACCAATTTAGAGATTGTTTGCTCTTGGGCTAGATGCTAAGTGTGTCCAAAGAGCTTCAGTCAAGGAAAGTCAAGTTCATCTGGTACAAACATGGTGAAGGGTCATTGGGGATGAGAGTGTGGCCAACACATTTCCTCTTTCCTACTGTTGAGGAGATTAATTTTCCCATTATCAATGCAGTTCTTTGGTGGTGATTGGTGACAAGTCAATCATGTGGCTGATTATCAATTAAATTAAAATCTGCTGTTAACCCTAACAGTCTCTTCAGCTAGTGCCTGACACAGAACAACAACTGCTTTAACAAAACAGGCCAAGATCATAGAATCTTAGAACTAGGAAGAAATTCAGGGGTCGTAAAATCCAGTGCTTACCGAATACCACTTTGTAACACACAGAGAAAAATAGGACAATGTAATGAGTTTTATTTTATCTAAATGAATTCAATGTAAAGACCTGGCTTTATTCTGGGATTTTTGTTTTGTTTTGTTTTGTTTTTTGTTTTTTGATCCTCCTATTTCTTCAGCAATATATGACTTTTGTTTGTTTAGGCTTCTCTTGGCAAAATAAAAATTGGATTTCCCTTTGGGAATCCTCTCTTCAAGTTGCCTTTGCTTTTTGATCTTATTCTGTTCATGCCCTCAAAGGCCTATACCACAGCTTTACTATGACCTCGTGTCACTATTTCTTTGTTAATTTCATCCTTTATTCCTCATCACCTATCAGGACATGGACTCCAGCCTCTCAGCACACTGAATTTGTGCCTGAGCGTGTGGTAAGACCTCAAGATAAAGGTTTATCTTTTGTAATTCTTTGTCACTGCTTCGTCCCATGTCACATCTCACAGGGAATTATTTTGACACTCTCCCCTTATAAATGAGGCTCAATTCATTTGTGAGAACTTGAGCTGTAATTTGTAGTTTGTCGTGACATGTTTTATCTACTTTGACTTGGGTTATTTCTCTCTGTCTTATTATTTAACAAGCACATGGTCTATTTTTACTTCTCCTAACTCTAGCTTTTATTCCACCTATCCTTCTCCTGGTGTATTTTCCAGGATTTCTTTTTCTGAAATGGTTTCTTATGATCTCACTTATCTTAAATCCAAACTTAATATTTAGGTACAAGAATCTGTGACTTTGTCTACCCATTCACAAACATTTACTTATTGATGATTTCTTTTTAGGTTGCTTCCCTGGGCCGGTGAGCTCTTGGATCCATTTCTTGCCCTCCGCCAGATCTGCCCTGTGTCACAGGGCTGTGTGGCCCCATGCAGGCTGGGCTTTACAGGGCCCTGAGTCCGTTGGTTTCCAGCTGGGTTTGTGCAATGGGAGACTGACTATGGGGCGGGGAGAAGCTCAGGCTCCAGCAGCCATGTCTTTCCCCACTGGCCTCACCGCTGCCGGCAGGCCCATCAAGGTCCCAGCTCGGATGACACCACCTCTCACCCAGGTCCCCTCAGCCCAGCTAGGGGTTAGCTGGATGGCTTCTTGGTGGTGCTCAGCTCTGTGGTGCACCCCTTACTCTAGCAACCAATCTCTGCTCTGAACACTCAGAGAGCTTTCTGTTTTCCAGGTTAGACCCTAACTGACATAAAGGTGAATTCTCAGAAGTGGAATTGCTGCATCACAAACTTTATGACTTGGCAACGGAAGGTTAAAGAGATGTCTTCATGCTTTCTTACTCTCCCCAAGGCCCTCCTTCCACCTGTCACTTTCTGAGCACGCTCAGGGCCCTTGCCTTCTACCATCTTCTCTGTTTACACATCTCAGCCTCTGGGCATTGGAATATCTGTCTGATCACAGTTCGTTTTAAAAATGATAAACAAAGCAAGGAGGTGAGAGGGAAAGTCACCACTTCCTGTGGTAATTGTTATTTAGGCTTTCAGAACGCGCCCAGGCAAATGGAAAGAATCAGCAATTATCTGCGTAATTCAAGCAAACATTGACTCCCCTTATCTGACATGAGTGGCTAGTAGAAGGAAGGGAGAATTGGAATTAATTATTAATGTCTTTGAAATCTGAGGAATTAGCTAGAGAGTTGCTGAACTCACGACATCATTTTCTATTGGGAGTCTGGTGAAGGAATGGCATCTGGTTGGCCATTTCAACCATTTCACCAAGTTTTGAATTTTGGCAGGACTAAGTCAAAGAACAAAGTGACTTTTGTGGTTTCTGGAGCAGAAAGACTTAGTGACTTTAACTCAGCAAGCCAGATGAGAAGGCTCCAGGCACTGCCTCCCCAGGCATGGAGATGGCTGCCTATAAATCTGAGTTACTGCATTTTTCACTTGCATCACACACGGCCCTCATTAGAAACAACGCTACCGTCAAACTTGGGTCAAGGTCTGGCTTCGTGTTGTGATTTACCAAATAAAAACTATCAACCGTCTTTTTCAGGCTGCTGATTTATCTTTAGCTTTCTCTGAATTTGTGCCTCTTAAAGACTCTGCTTATTTGGCAATGTAACATAATTACGAAAATAAATTGTACAGCAAGCCATTCTTTGAATGCAGACATAGGGAGGCAGCGGCAGTGGAAAGAGCCCTGATCTTGCAGTCAAGAGATCTGAGTTTGAGTCCAGACCTTGCCACTCACTAGCTGAACAACCACACTCACCCACCAAATCACAGTGAGTTTCTTATCTATTAAAATTAAGTGCTATACAAGTGAAGAAGTTCACATGAAAGAGTCACAAACAAGTACAAATTAATATTATTAAATTTTTCAGTTGAATTTTTTCAGTATTGGTTGTGGACTTGTGCTGACTCTCTGGCTACTTTCATCCTTTCATTAGTCCATTGTTAAAAGCAATGGATTAAACAGCATGCGTGTCAGGGTAGCTAGTCAGGGGCCACCATCGACATGGCTACACGGGAGCCAGGGTCTGAAAGCCACAGCTGAAGTAACCCTGTGTTTGACAGTCTGGTTTCAAAATGATATACTGAAAGAGCCTAGCCAGGCTCAGATGGGAGCACATCCCATTCCTCTGCTTCCTCCCTCAGCTCGCCCTTCCTGACTTCCTGTGAGTGCCACTATTTGGACATTCTGAGGTCCTAGCAGCTCTCCTCCCATAGAGCTGTGCGGACAGGCTGCTCTCAGCAAGCCAGACCATCTCAGGCCGACCAGACACAGTGAGCACGAACACAGTGAACAATCTTTTAAAACAGACCCAGAAAATAACGTGAAACTGAGAACAAGGTAGATGTCATTTGCAATTTAAAGTGTGGTATCATAGGAACAAAAGCGCTTTGACTGTCACTGAAGCTTTGTTTTCCCAGGCCAGAAAAACTGTCACAGAACAACTAGAAATGAATGTACATGTATTTCGTTTTGCTCTTATAAATGCTGGATCAGAGCACGCTGCCTCAACTGCCAAATCCTTTCAGTCCAGAAGAATAACCAGCAGACATCTATCTTCTCCGCAGGATGAGAAACTAAGTTTCATGGACGCTCTTCAGAGATTGTTTTCATTCCTTTTTTTTTTTTCCTTGAGACTGAGTCTTGCTCTGTCGCCCAGGCTAGAGTGCAGTGGCACCATCTCGGTTCATTGCAACCTCTGCCTCCCAGGTTCAGGCAATTCTTATGCCTTATCCTCCCAAGTAGCTGGGACTACAGGCGTGTGCCACCATACCCGGCTAATTTTTGTATTTTTAGTAGAGACAGGTTTTCCCATGTTGGCCAGGCTGGTCTTGAACTCCAAGCCTCCCAGGCTGCTGGGATTACTCCAGTAGGATTTTTCTGAGTGTTCCTAGGATTGTGATAAAATATTATAAGGCCATGAAAATGGCATTGATCTAGGCTTAATGAACTGATGAAACAAACATTTATGGGTATCTTCTATATGCCAGGTGCAGTTCTAGTCAATGCACTGAAAATACAGCAACGAATAAGAAAGGTGATCCCAGACCTCAAAGGGCTTATATTCTGGTGGGGGCGGGGGAGGTAGATAAAAAAGTATACAAATAAACATGCAATATAAATTTTAGTAGCCATAAGTTTTAGTAAAAATAAATACATATGTAAAGCCTAGAAACTTACTATTTATAACAAGTATACAAGAAAGAAGTTAGAGACTATTTTAGATGAGGTTGTCAGGGTAGGTACCTCTGAGTGACATTTGAATTGGGACCTAAATGAGGTGAGGAAGTGGCCTCTAAGGCTGTTTGTGACAGGAGGAGCAAACTCCAATAGGATCAGCATGAGCTCCTGAGCTTGGTGTATTTGCAAAACAGTGAGGCAGCCAGGGTGGCTGCTCAGAGTGTGATGCGGAGAGCGCTAGGAGATGGGTCTGAACCCAGCTCCTACTGCTAAGTAGCCACAGGACTTGGCTCAATTTATTTAAATTCTAGGTGCCATGGATTTCTTGTAATTATTAAGGTATTTGATAGCTATTAACAGAACTCAATTTTGGTCTAGGTTAACTAAAAAAGAGAATGTATAGTAAGTATACAAGAATGCCTCCCAGAAAGCAATGACAGGAGACCATCTAGTCCTCAGGACAGAACTAGAACCAGGACTCGTGGCTGACAAGACATCACCACCACCCACAAAGCAAGACTTTCACTCTGTCTCTCATCTTTATTTCTCTCTTAATGGCATAATTCTTCTTTTCTCTCTACTGTCCAGCTTTATCTGTTCCTCTGCCAAGAGGCACCTCCTATAACCCCTGAGTTTGCCCATTTAGCCCAAATGCCAGCCATTCCCCTCTCCAGCCTCAGTTCCTGTCTCACACAAGCATGGACACAGGGCTCAGCACCACTCCAGAAACAGCCTGCACTCACCAAAACATAAGAGGCCCATCTGGCTACTGAAGAGTTTGCAGGACAGTGCGGGGGTTACTCTGCATACTCCTGGACAAATTCTTCAAACCCATCCTCTGCCTCCAAATCTTCCCAGCAGCACCTCTAATTAGGGTTCTTCTCTTTTGCCCCTACTCTAAATACATCATCCAGTGTGCTCCTGGGTCACCTCCTTCTGCACCCAACTCCACCAGGCTCCTCAATCTCTCAACCCTTCCATGCAGGGGCACCAACTTTCCCCTGGCTTCTACAGCTGAATGTGAACACTCAGCATTGCCTGTCCTATCTTGGGAGTCAGCAAACAGAGATTCTCCAGACCAGGACCCAGTCTCTCAGAGGGTTAACTCACTCACAAGTTACAGTTCCAGCCCCTGCTGTCACTGAACCTTAATTTCAAACTCCTGGAAGAGAATATCTGATTGGCTTACCTCATGCCACATGCACACTAGAGAAAGCTGACTCTGGTCCAGTTCACTCTGGCCAGAAAGGAAAGGACAGATATACCAAAGGTGACATTACACTCCTCATGTATGAAACAGAGGCAATGATACATTCCTTTCAGCAATGTTGTACTAGCTAAGTGAAATAATATCTCATAGGGGGCATTCCACAGTAACTTGCACTCAGTAAATGTTCCTCTCCTCTTTTCAAGAAACAAACCAAAATCAATGTACACATATCACCAACAACAGCCAAGCTGAGAATCAAATAAATAACTCAATCTCATTTACAACAGCTGCCAAAAAAAAAAAATAGAATACCTAAGAATATACTTAACCAAGGAAGTGAAAGATCTCTACAAGGAAAACTACAACACACTGCTGAAAGAATACATAGATGACACAAACAAATGGAAACACATCCCATGCTCATGGATTGCAGGAATCAATATGGTAAATGACCACACTGCCCAAAGCAATCTACAGATTCAATGCAATTCCCATCAAAATACCAACATTATTTTTCACAGTATTAGAAAAAAACAATATTAAAATTCATATGGAATCAAGAAAGAGCCTGAATAGCCAAAGCAATCTTAAGCAAAAAGAACAAATCTGGAAGCATCATGTTACCAGACTTCAAATTATACTATAAGGCTATAGTTGCCAAAACAGCATGGTACTGGTATAAAAGTAGACACATAGACCAATGGAACACAATATAGAACCCAGAAATAAAGCCAATTACTTACAACCAACTGATCTTTCACAAAAGCATACAAAAAATGTAAATTGGGGACAGGACAGCCTATTTAATAAATGGTGCTGAGAAAACTAGATAGCCACATGTAGAAGAATGAAACTGAATCTCTGTCTCTCACCTTATACAAAAATCAATGCAAGATGGATCAAAAACTTAAATCTAAGACCTGAAACCATAAAAATTCTAAAAGCAAACCTAGGAAAAACTCTTCTGGACCTCATCCTAGGCAAAGAATTCATGACTAAGACCCCAAAAGCGAATGCAACTAAAACAAAGAAATAAATGGGACCTAATTAAACTGAAAAGCTTCTCTACAGCAAAATAAATAATCATTAAAATAAACAGACAACCTACGGAATGGGAGAAAATATTTGTAAACTGTGCATCCAACAAAGGACTAATATCCAGAATCTACAAGGAGCTCAAACAAATCAATAAGAAAAAAGAAATAATCCCATCAAAAATTGGGCAAGTGACATGAATAAACATTTCTCAAAAGAAGATATACAAATGACTAACAAATATCCTCCTGCCTCAGCCCTTCAAGTCATTGGGATTACAGATGTGCACGACTACACTCGGCTAATTTTTTGTATTTTTTGTAGAGACGAAGTTTCATCATGTTGCCCAGACTGGCATTTAAGTATTTAAACCTGTATCCCCTAAATATAGTATATGCATACACATAGGTATATACGAATATATTATATATTACATATATAATATGACATATATTATATATTATGTAATATATAATATCTGATAGGGAGCATTTCACAGTAACTTGTGAAGTAATTGCATAAGAAATTGTATAATATTATATAACAATATAGGCAGGAGCAAACAAAAATGCTCAACATCACTAAACATCAGATAAATGCAAATTGAAACCACAATGAGATACTACCTTACTCCTGAAAGAATAGCCATTATTAAAAACATTGAAAACAGTAGATATTGGGGTGGATGTGGCACAAAAGGAACACTTACACACTGCTGATGGGAATGTAAATTACCAAAACCTCAATGAAAAACAGTATGATTTCTTAAACAACTAAAAGTGGATCTACCTCAATCTAGTAATCCCTCTACGGGGTATCCACCCAAAGCAAAAGAAGTCACTTTATCAAAAAGACACTTGCACGCATATGTTTATTGCAGCACAATTCACAACTGCAAAGATACGGAACCCAATTAAGTGCCCATCAACCAATGAGTGGATAAAGAAAATGTGTTATAATGAAATAGTACTCAGCCATAGAAAAGAACAAAATAATGTCTTTTGCAGCAACTTTAATGGAGCTGAAGACCATTATTCTAAATGAAATAATTCAGGAATGGAAAATCAAATACCGTATGTTCTCACTTACAAGTGAGAGCTGTGGGTACGAAAGAAGCATTACATCACAGAGTGATATAATGAACTTTGGAGACTCAGAAGGGGGAGGGTTGGGCGATGAGGAATATAAAACTACATATTAGGTACAATGTCCACTAAAATCTTTGACTTCACCACTATACTATTCCTCCATGTAACCAAAAGCTACTTGTACCCTACAAGGTATTGAAATAAAAAAAATGTTTTAAAGAAACCAATAAACAACCCTTAAAAAATCTCTCCCTTGATTTTCCAAAATCCAGCTTTAATATGCTGCCCAGTTCTAGACCTTGTATATACAAATCATCGGAAAATTATAGTCTCTGTAGACATATTTAACAAGTACAAAATACTATGACACAAAAGTATCTAGATCTTATTCCATCTCTTGTGCCCTTTTCCCTTGTGCTGAGGAGCTCTTGGTGTCTGATAGGATTGTCCCCTTCCACCTCCTGGTCCATCTTCCCCTCTGCCCCCATTCTAGGATCCTAAATTGCAGATCCCAGGTAATCCAGTGGGGAAGAACAGAGAAGCAAGGATGGGAATTGGCTTTGAAAGGGGAGGGACTAGAGTGAGCTATAGGAAGAGAGGCTCTTGGACAGATTTCTGTGGTGAGAGACAAGAAGAGGAATAAGGAAAGAGCATTTGTTGTTACCATAGGCTATGCATTGGATCCTCTCTAATGATATTTGAGAGATTTGAGAAATACCAGTAAGATTGGGATTACTTCTAATTACCCTTGACTGCTGGGATCAGTCTGCAACACCCTGCTGAGACCAAGCCAGGTGGGTGCCTGGGGGGGTTAATTTGTCTGTGGGTATGTGTATAAAACCTTTACATATAAAAAGTATATTAACAATATATTGTATATTATCTAATATATAAAAATAAGTAATGTGTCATGTTATATATGCAATAGATAATATATTCATATATACCTATGTGTATACATATACTATATTTAGGGAATACAGGCTTAAATACTTAAACACCAGCCTGGACAACATGGCAAAACCCCGTCTCTACAGCAAATACAAAAAATTAGCTGGGGGCGTAGTGGTGTGCACCTGTAATCTGAACTACTTGAGGGGCTGAAGCAGGCGGATGGCTTAAGCCCAGGAGTTCGAGGCTACAGTGAACTATGATTGCACCACTGCACTCCAGCCTGGGTGACAAAGTGAGATTCTGTCTCCAAAAAATAAATAAGTAAATAAATATTTAAACTAATGAGGTGTGAGATGATTGGAATATAAGACAAGACAGAATATAGTAATGTATGGAACTGAGTATAATAAAAAATTTAAGGTATATCTGGGGGGTAGAGGCAAACCTGATTTACAAAATCTGAAACCAACTGCTGTTTTCTAGGTATGAAGGGTATTTATGAAAATTATGGAAATTCCTTTGACATTTAGACAACCCATTCTGTGTGAAAAGCAGTTTCCTAGGGGGAGTTTCTAAATAATAATTTTGCTTTTCTACTGTACAAACAGGAGTCTTTATTGATGTAGCATTCAGTATAAGAATGCCTTCCAGATCACCACTGCACCCTTTCACAAACCATCTTTGATGAAAAATTAAACAGAGACTAAGAGACTTCCTGCTTCACAGCTAATGAACAGGCAGGAACACATTCAGGAAACTTGAAGCAATTTGAAAATTTGCATCTAAACCCTTTTAAAATAAATAATGTGTACTTTTCAAAATTCTGATTATAAAAGCAGTGTGTACTGTTGAATATTATATAGAAAAGAATACTATGTAGAAAATATCTAGACATATTTACATGCAAACATATTTATTATTTGGGGTGTGTGTGTGGGTGTTTTAAAGCATTTCACAAAATATTAAGGAAATCCAGGGTGACAAACACAAAAGCACAGAGGCTGACAGGTATGAAAATGTAAAGGGCCAGACATGTGACAATAGGTGTTAAGCAGTTTATTTGGTAGGAAAGTACTACTTGTGTAGCTATGCGACTGTTGAATTATTGTGTGTGTTAAACAAAATACTATACTAGAAGTATCTAACTCCCCTACGGTTTTTTGTAAGCAATGAATTGAAAAAAACCTCTGTTTATGCATTTTTCCTTACATATGTGTGCATGTTTATATATGCAATGTAAAATACCTAGAAAGATAAATCCATAAACTGCTATTGGTGCTTATTTTTGAGAAATCAAACCCACCATGGGGGACTGGTAAGATAAAATGTTAAAGGAGAATTTTTATGTTTTGCTTTTTTTAAAATTGCTTGACTTTTACAATGGGGGTGTAGTCCTATATTAATGAGTAATTTATGTTACTCATTAATGAGTAAATGATTACTTAATGAGTAAATCTTTACTTAATGAGTAAAGATTAAGATGTAAATCATTAATTTTGTGTTAAATTTGGAAAGTGAGAAGGATAGACAAAAATCACTCGTAATCTTACAAACTGAGATATTGCTAGTGATCAATGTCTTCATCTGCTTGGGCTACTATAATAAAATATCATAGACTGTGGTGTAAACAACAAGCATTTGTTTCCCACAGTTCTGGAGGCCAAGAAGTTCAAGATCAGAGTGCCAGC
Organism: Macaca fascicularis; assembly: GCF_037993035.2. Taxonomy (NCBI): domain Eukaryota; kingdom Metazoa; phylum Chordata; class Mammalia; order Primates; family Cercopithecidae; genus Macaca; species Macaca fascicularis. The sequence continues at coordinate 105,291,949 of NC_088377.1, forward strand.
AGGGTTTGGTTCTGGTGAAGGCTCTCTTCCAGGCTTGCAGATGGTCACCTTCTTGCTGTGGCTTTACATGGTGAAGAGAGAGAGAGAGATATCATCTCTTACAGGGGCGCTAATTCTATCATGAGGGGTTCACCCTCATGACCACATCTAAATTTGATTACTTTGCAAAGGCCTCACCCACTAATACCATCACATTGGGGGCTAGAGATTCGCCATAGGAATTTGGGGGAGACCCAAATGTTGAGTCCATCTGAATGATAAAAGTTTGTTGGATGAACAATCTTTTATGGTATATTTCCTTCCAGTCTTTTTTTTTTCTAAGTGTATTTAGAATAGTTTGGATTGGATTGTATATACATGGTTTTATACATAGTTTTGTATACTGTCATAACTTCTTTCCTTATCATTTTATCATTATCACCTTAAGATAGATTAATGTAGATGGAATTAGTGGGTCAAAGAACATAGACTTTATATATTTCTTATGCATATTCCTAATTAGCTTTCCAAGAAGGCTGAATAAATTTACCGTTCTGCCAACTGGCTACGAAAGTACTTGTTTCCTATACAGCAAGTTTTGTTATTGATTACTATTAAATGTTTCTACATTATGAAAAATTTTGCATATTTGGGCCTAAACATTTTTTGTAACTTGTTTGCCTTATAATTATTTATAGTAGCTATTAAGATAGTCCAATCTTTTTTTGTGATTCCTTTTTACATTTACTTTAGGTTTAAAAAGTATTTTCTTATCTAGCTGTTGGAAACAATATATTTTCTTCTAATTGTTGTGGTTTTTTGTTTTTATTTTGTTTTTTATTTATTTTGTTTCATTTTTCTTCTTCACATTTAGCTCTTTGATTCATGTAGGATTTATTTGGATGATAATGTAAGGCAAGAATCTAAGTTGATTTATTTTCTCCTAATACCTTTGATTAAATTTCCTCTTATTAATTGGATGATTATTCTCTTTCTAATTGATTTATAATGTCTCCTTTATAATAAACTGAATTAGTTTATATGCTATAATTTGCTTCTTAGCTATCTATTCTGATTCTTGATTTGTATGTTACTTCTTATGTTAGAATTTAGTTTTTAAATAGGTTTTTGGTTTTTCATGGGGCTTTCATTCGTTTGAAGTTTTGTTTGTTTGTTTATATTTTTGCTAGGCATGTTTTCCCATAATTTTTTAACCTTTTCAAATATTATTTTGACTGTATTAGTCTCTTTATTCTTCTGGATCAACTTTAGAATTTTTTTTTTTGAGTTACACAAAAGTCCCTTGAAATTTTAGATTAGGATACTTAAAGCTGTGAAACAACATATGAAGAACTATTTTTTTTCTTGAATATTTAGTCTTCCATACAGGAATATATTTTTTTACATCTCTTCATTTATTCAAAGCTTACTCTCTCTCTCTCTCTAGATATGCATATATATATATATACACATACACACACACACACACATACACACACATGCCATAATAATGGAAATTTGGATATTATTTGATTGCTGATTGACTCTTGACCCACCCACTTGTCAAATGTCAGCAAACTGAAGTTCCAGCAGGCAGCTCCTTCTAGGGTAGGGAGAAAGCAGTGAGTAAGGCTCTGCATTCGCAGTATTTTCCAGCATAGACTCCCTGAATTGGATCAATGGAATGCATGCCAACTAATGAGGAGATTTCTGGAAACTTCCCTCTGTCCTGGAGTTCTTAGCCAGCCACAGGACCCAGAATTGTCACCATTAATATTTAAGCTAGAGTGGAATTGCTACCAGTCATCATCTATTAAAAGCCAACGAGTGCAAACAGATTTGAATAAAGCAGCAAGAGAATCCAAGACACCATGCATAGGCTTATTCCAGTCACTTTATTGATCTTGCAGTCATTCAACACACATTTTATACAGCTGAAATCACTGAACCCCACTTACTGTGCTATGGCAGCATATTACATATAGATGGTGGTATGGTTGACTTCAAATCACTATATTGCATGGCCCTTCACTATTCCAAATATTAAATCCACAGATACAAAGGATATTCTGTATTTGGATTAGGATGAGACAAATAAAAATATTTACCCCTGATTGTTTGCACCACAGCTAATTCTAAATTTCTTGCTCAGGAAAAATTATTTGGACACTTGTATGGTTCATAAGAGTACCCACATAGGACTTGGCCCCATGAGCTGATGTAGGATAGCAGCCACTAGTCCTTTACTCCACAAAGGGCTCCACTGAACTCTTCACTATGCCACACACAGCCACCTGCCATGCACATTATTTCCTCCAATATGCCAGATACAAAGGTAGGATTCCCACACCTATGCAGCTTTAATGACAGTGCTTTGTAAGGAGGTGGCAAGTACCAGTGGGATAGGTAGTCAACTATTTTGCTCAACTTGAGGGGACTCAGGAAGACCTCTACCCCAGATATCTCCCCCTACTCAGGTGCTACAGTGCTCAACACCCACTATTAGAAATTCAGTGCTTTTGGGTTAAACATTCTTGTTTCTCTTTAGATTTCATTTAACATGTAAATCTGGTTTTGGAGGTGCAAAGTCATTAACACCTTACTTGAAAATAGTTTCTCAAAATTAAAGAAACTGACACTATTTAAAAATGTAAGCCCTAGGGGTTGGAGAAATCCTCTGAAAGGGGTGTTGGGGAGGAGGAAACGGGAGAAACTTGTAGAAGGCAAGTTGACTATTTTGTGATTTTACCAGGCATAGCCTTAGATACATAACCATGATTAATGTCATATAAACCATTATACATGTTTACTCATGTTATTTCCAGACATTTTATACTTTTTTTTTTTATATAGAGTCTTGCTATGTTGCCCAGGCTGGAGTGCAGTAGCACAATCTTGGCTCACTGCAACCTCTACCTCCTGGGTTCAAGTGATTCTCCTGCCTCAGCCTCCCAAGTAGCTGGGACTACAGGTGCCTGCCACCATGCCCTTGAATATTTAGTCTTCCATACAGGAATGTATTTTCTTACATCTCTTAATTTATTCAAAGCTTACTCTCTCTCTCTCTAGATACGGAGATATATATATATACACACACACATGCCATAACAATGGAAATTTGGATATTATTTGATTGCTGATTGGCTCTTGACCCACCCACTTGTCAAGTGTCAGCAAACTGAAGTTCCAGCAGGCAGCTCCTTCTTGGGTAGGGAGAAAAAAATATATATATATTTGTATTTTTAGTAGAGACGGGGTTTCACTGTGTTGGCCAGGGTGGTCTTGAACTCCTGACCTCGTGATCTGCCCAGCTCGGCCTTCCAAAGTGCTGGGATTACAGGCGTGAGCCACTGTGCCCAGCCAACATTTTATACTTTAATTAACATTATTAGTACAACTTTTAAAAAATTTATCTCCCCCTTTTTAAATCCCTTCTTCACCAAGGATTTATTGGCTGCATTGTAAATCCTTTATATTTGAGAAGACTAATGTATTAGTCAGGGTTCTTCAGATGAACAGAACCAATTAGATATGTGTATGTATCTGGAGAAAGAGATTAATTTTAAGAGATTGACTCACACAATTCTGGAGGCTGGCAAATCCCAAATCTGTAGGGTGGGCCAGCAAGCTAAGACTCAGGAAGAGGTGATATTGCAATTCATGTCTGAAGGCCATCTGCTGGTAGAATTCCTTCTTATTTGGGGGCCAGCCTTCATGTTATTAAAGCCTTCAACTGATTGGATGAGGCTCACCTACATTTTGGAGGATAATATGCTTTATTCAGAGTTCACCAATTTCTATGTTAATCCCACCCACAAAAACACCCTCACACATATATCCAGAATAATGTTTGGCCAGGCCAGGCACGGTGCCTCATGCCTGTAATCCCGTCACTTTGGGAGGCCAAGGCGGGAGGATTGCTTGAGCCCAGAAGTTTGAGACCAGTCTGGGCAACATAGTGAGACTCTGTCTCTAAAAAAAAATAATAAATAAATAATAATAATGTTTGGCCAAATATCTGGGCATCGTGGCCCAGCCAAATTGACACATAAAATTAATTATCACAACAAATTTCCCAAGTCTGTCTCCAATCCTTAAATTTAATATAGTACAGATACAATTTAAATAAAAACTCCAAAGGTTGCCTTGAGCTAGGGTTGCTGGTAAAGGCCAGACTCACTCACTGGCTAAGTAAAATGATGCTGCTTGCTGTCAACTCAGAATCATTTGTTTCTCTATTTTTTAGACTAGCAGTTCTCAAAGTTTTTGTTCCAGGACTTTTCCACACTCTAAAAATTATTGAGGACCCCAAAGAACATTTGTTTTTGCTTATGTAGGGTAAATTCTATGATATTTACCATATTGTACCATAAAATTAATACATTTTTAAATGTTTACTAATGCATATGCAAACAACCAATAACAGAGTCAGTCTGTGTTAACATTAGCAACATTTTTATATTCAATAACTGTATTTCCCAAAACGAAAACAGAAAGTACTGAGAAAAGTGGCATTGTTTTACATTTTTAGAAATTTGATACAATGTAAAGGAACTGGATTTTTATAGCTGTTTCTGCATTCAATTTGTTACCATCTATTAAAGTATATGGAAACAATCTGGCTTTGCACAAACATGAAATTGGAAAAGGAGAAGTATTTTATTAGCCTTTTTAGATACTTGGATCTTCTTCTTCTAAACCATATGTTACATACTACCAAATACCCATTGTTTATCAGCCAGTAGTCTTTTTAAGTAAAAATAATGTTCCACGGGGGGAAAAGCGAGCAAATAGAAAACACCTAGCTCAACTCACGACTCAAATAAATGCAAGTAGTCTGGAATCACAGATGTAGTCCTGGGCACAAAGGAGGGTGCGAAACAGTGGGGAGCGACTCTGAAGAAGGGAGCAGATGAAACGCAGCCCATCCTCTTCAGAGCTGACGATGAAAAAGGATGGCTGTTTAAAAGGCTTGTCATGCTGGGGGTCATCAGCACATGTCCCCTTTGCTTGACTTGGGGCCCCAGAGTGCTCTCTGAGGCCTCCTGACCATTTTGGCTTCCACCAACTGCTTTGCTCAGTTTCTAAGACCTGCTCACCAGGAGCCTGACTTTCACCTTAGCTTCACCATCTGGTTTTAAGTGCTTTGTCCGGCTTCAGAGTGCTACTGTGCTGGGCTCAAGCTTGTCCAGCTTCTGACGCTGGACATGTTCTCCACAACAGTATCCCTTTGAGTCTGATGTGCTAATCTTCTCTTTGGTTCTAGAGCTTTTTATTTTTTCTTAGAATTTATGATCCAGCAATTGCAAGACACAAGCCTGTCTTTTGAATTAAAAAAAAAAAAAGTTCTAAAGATGGATATTTTCTCTTTTTAAAAAATCTCTAAGTGGCTAAACAAATATCTACCACATGATATCTTTGGGGATGGAGAAAAATTTGTATTCCAATAGAAAATATACATTATCTAGGGCATATCCTTCAAAATGATCAAATCAAATTCTAGCTTGTTCATTGTCCTTTTTTTTGGAAACAGAGTCTCACTCTGTCACCCAGGCTGTAGTGCAGTGGCATGATCTCAGCTCACTGCAACCTCTGCCTCATGGGTTCAAGGGATTCCCGTGGCTCAGCCTCCTGTGTATCTGGAATTATAGGCATGCCGCACCACCACACCCAGCTAATGTTTGTATTTTTAGTAGAGCCAGGGTTTTGCCACATTGGCCAGGCTGGTCTCAAACTCCTGACCTCAAGTGATTTGTCCACCTTGGCCTCTGGAAGTTCTGGGATTACAGGCATGAGGCACCATGCCTGGCCTCATTGTCTTTGAGCCCTATTCATTGTCTTTGTAAGTTGTAGGTAACTGATAGATAAGTAAATTCTGTCTTGTCAGGCAGTGATTTTAATTAACTTCCTCCTTATGTGGAAAAACCAGCTTTGTCTTTATTTGCAATTATTTTGTGAGATAAACAATGTTCCCTATTGTTTAAATTGGGTTTTCTATTACTTGCAGCCAAAAGCCTCCTGAATGACATATCAGGGTCAGTAATACTATGTTGCCTGTCCCCACAGATTTACTGTATAAAAACTCTGAAAGATGTTTGATGAAACTTATTTTAAGTGATGACATATAGTAAGTGGGAAGGATGACACATGTGTGCCCTCAGGTGGCTGGATGCTTTTTTTTTTTTTTTGAGTCCAAGGATTAGAAAAGAAATTAGTTCATACATGCTTACGCTAGGCTTTAACATAGTGGCAGTTTTTATTTTTGATACTAACTTACAAAACCAAGTCTCACTCACATATTTACATTAAACTGGAAGTAGCCATTGGAATTCAAGGAAAAATGGTCAAGTAGAAAAGTCTTCAGTTAATGGAATATTAATAATACAGTGATTAATATACAAGGTATAATTTATTGCCATTGCATTTCATTGTCAGCACTTCATCTGTTGATCATTTGTTTCAGTCCTGCAGGTGGCTGAGTTTGTAGCTCACCGTAGAAGAACTGAGTGCTAGTTTCTAGCATAATACGCAAGACCCTTCTGTCACCTTTAAGGGATGGTACTTAGTTATAGTTTGGGCAAGCTTTTAGTACATATACAAGAGACCATTTATGAATTCCCTTTGATGATTACAGTTACCATAAAACCTCTCCCCAACTATAGAAACCACCCCTGTCCCCTAATTTGCAGGCACTTGTAAATTAGAACCTTTTTTTTTTTTTCTATTTGTCTAAGCATGCTCTGAAAATTGGGTTTCCATTTAGGGTGATAAAAATGTTCTGGAACTACATGGTTGCTATGTTTGCACAAAATTGTGAATGTACTAAACACCACTGAACTATACATGTACCTTAGCTGTACATTGTAAATGGTTAAAATGGTAACTTTAATGTATGTATATGCATTTTATCACAATAAAAAAATAGCTTGGGCTGGACTCAGTGGCTCATGCCTGTAATCCTAGTACTTTGGGAGCCCGAGGCAGGCGGATTACCTGAGGTCAGGAGTTCAAGACCAGCCTGGTCAACATGGTGAAACCCCTGTCTCTACTGAAAACACAAAAACTAACTGGGTGTGGTGGTGTGTGCCTATAATCCCCAGGTACCCGGGAGGCTGAGGTGGGAGAATCATTGGAACCTAGGAGGTGGAGGCTACAGTGAGCCGAGATCACACCACTGCACTCCAGCCTGGGTGACAGAACGAGACTCCGTCTCAAACAAACAAACAAAATTGCTTGAAAAAAACTTTAAAAACCCTTTCCAATGATTTTGATGTGAAGCCAGCTTTCAGAAGATCTGCATGAGAAATGGAAGATATACCTAAGAAATAACTAATTCTAAGAGAAGAGATTTGAGGTATCCAAGCTTGACCTAAGAATGGTCCCCCAGCTCAGATAGGAGGGTGAGTTGTAGGCACACTTGGTTTCTGTCACCAAGCCCTTAGAGGTATGAATGTTAAAGGCATCTTCAATAAAACAGCAAATATTAACTAGAAGATGCAATTCAAAATGGCCGACTGAGCAGGCATTGACTTACCCTTCCTCTTCAATCCCTTTTGACAGAATGAAAATGAAAGCTAGGAGACAAAACAAGACAAACAAAACATAATCAGCTTCAGGACAGAAGAATGGACTCAACTGAAAATCAAATCAGAGGAAGACTGAGCTGAGGGCTTCTCCCAAAATGATGGAAAATAAGAGAAAAAAATGAGTTATGAAGGATTGATCTAAAGTTCCTAATAACTTTATTATTATAGGTCATCCAGAGATGTTGAAAAGGTAAAAACAATCAATAGAATATTTCTTTTTTAAATCCCTTAGCTGAAGAAATGAGTTCAGTTTTAAAAGGGCTCACTAAGTACCTAGCAGAATTAGTGAAAAAATAACTAGTCATTGAAACATCCTACTAAAAAATCTGAACTACAAAAATAAGGAAAAAGTCCTGAGAGCTTATAGTCAGGAAAAAGGAACAGATTACCTATATTGAATCAGAATCACTGAAAATAGATTGTCAGAGAAAATGGAGTAATTCACTACCCTGCCAAAATTTAAATCAAGAGTGAGAAAAAAATAAAGATATTTTCAGTTATGTAAGGACTTGAAAAGTTTATCCTTCACAGACTCTACATTAAGAATTACTCAAAATTGAAGGTATCAAAATGAAAAATAAATCCAGGAAAGAGAAAGACATAGGACACAAGGAAAATGAACAAAGATACTAGTAAAACTTATATGTAAGTCCAAATAATTCTTGATAATATGGATGAAAACCTTAAGGCAATTGTTAAGGAATTATTCCTAAGAAAATAAAAGCGTTATGTTAAAAATAAAAACTATCACAATCCACAGTAGCATTGTCCAATAAAAATATAATGCAAGCTATAAATATGAGCCATTTATGTGATTTAAAATTTTCCAGTAGCCATATTAAAAAGAGTAAAAAGAAACAGGTAAAATTACTGTTAATAAAGTATTTTATCTAGCCCAATATATCAGAAATACTATCATTTCAAAATATCAGTATAAGAATTATTAGCAATAGATTTTACATTTTTTTCATACTAAGGTTTTGAAATCTGGTGCATATTTTATTCTTACAGCACATCTCAATGCAGTCTAGCCACATTTTAAGTGCTCCACAGCCACAAGTGTCTGGACCTATCGTATTGGACAGCACAAATCTAGAGTTAAGAGTGCAGATGATTTTAAGAAAATGAAGATTTAGGTGGGGAGTAAAAGCGTGTAAACAGTCTTGTCTTATTCTCAGAGTAGGCAGCAAGGTAAAAATGCTGACCAGAAAATGTTAAGAATTAATATTAAGCAATGTATAAATTCTAAAATACTGAAGAAAAAAGTAGAAGTCATCAAATGAAAGGCAGAAAGTGAAGACAAAATAAAGAAAACAGAAATCATGGCTGATATTTTGAAAATTATAGTCCATTCAAATTTTGGAATGCTGTGCTGCAGTTAAAAAGAATGAGGTATGCTGTGGATGTGTCATAAACAGTGTCCGACAGTGCCCAGTGATTCCTGCTCATTGACATTTACACCCTTGTGTAACTGCTTTTCCTTGGGTGTGGGCTGGACTTACTGGCTCTCTTCTTGAACAGAAGTGATGAGATGTCACTTCCACGATTAGATCATTAAAAGGATTTGGTTTCCATCTTGAATGCACTCTCTTGCACTGTCTCGGATCACTTACCCTGGAGGAAGCCAGTTGCCATGTCCCAAGGCAACTCTGTGGGGAGGCCTGGGTAGCAAAGGCCTGAGGCCTGGCAACAGCCACGTGAGTGAACTTAGGAGAAGATTCTCTCGCTCCCAGTCAAGCATTCAGATGAGACCACAGCCTCAGCCAACAGCTTGCCTGCAGTCTCATGAGACACTTTGAGCCAGGTCACCTAAGTGAGTTATATGTGAAACTTATCCACAGAAACTGTGAGATAATGAAGGTTGGTTGCTTTAAACCCCTAAGTTTTTGGATAATTTTTCTGCAGCAATGGATACTAATACAGTAGCTTTAATTTAACATTAAATATAAAAACTCAATTACTGTTTAATACATGTAGTAGGATCCCATATGTGTGTGTGTGTGTGTATATATATATATATATATATATATTTTTTTTTTTTTTTTTGAGACAGAGTCTCGCTCTGTCGTCCAGGCTGGAGTGCAGTGGTGCAATCTCAGCTCACTGCAAGCTCCACCTCCTGGGTTCATGCCATTCTCCTGCCTCAGCCTCCCAAGTAGCTGGGACTACAGGTGCCCGCCATCACACCCGGCTAATTTTTTTTGTGTTTTTTAGTAGAGACGGGGTTTCACCATGTTAGCCAGCATAGTCTTGATCTCCTGACCTTGTGATCCACCCGCCTTGGCCACCCAAAGTGCTGGGATTACAGGCATGAGCCACCGTGCCCAGCCATCAGATCCCATATATATTAAAAACACAAAAATAAAAATGTATGGGAGGTAGATAGAGTAAGATTAATTGATATGTAATTATTCCTGCCTTTCCTCTCCTTTTCCTCCCTCTACAGACTAAAGTGAGTCTTTGCTTTCTCCCACCCTGCTTTTAGATACTGAATCAAGACAATGCATATAAAGGGATGTGCCTGAAAGTAGGGAGGATTTACTGAGAGGCCAAGCTAGTCTACGCAGTACAGAGCTGAAAATTAGGGAGAAGAGAGAGGAGAAAGATAGGCACAAACTGAGGCTTGAGAAGAGTTTTGTAATTTAGCATGCGAGATCCCTAGAGCAGCTTGAAAAGTGGAGTGTGTGGTGTGAATTGGGGCACCTTTAAGGGTTTTCAAAAGATCAGTACAGGGGTTGGAAATGCTTTTTAATGAGCATTTTATGCATAGACTTTATTTCTTTAAATTTAACTTTGTTTAGAGACTGGACTATGTGGAGAATATAATTTATTAGAGTTATGTGTGTATAGAGATAAATATTGACACATGAAAACCTTGTAAGGAAGCAATGAAAATTGTAGTCTATGTTCTTCTTTTAGATTTGAAATTTCATTAGCAAGCCTTTATTGATAAAAATTTGAAGGAGCTGTTTCAGTAAAATCTCTGTAAGATGTTGATGGTATAAGAGTCACCAATTATGACATAATTTGCACCAATAGCTATGACACAGACAGGGATGAGGGTTGGTGGCCCCAGTGGTGACATGAGACAGAGCAAGAGAGGAAAATGGTGATACCACCAGTATCCAAGAGGCCTTTACTATAAACACCTGTGAAACACTGAGAATTCATTAAAAGGAACTTTGAGGGGTGCCAAAATGTATACTGTGGGAGAGTCAGAGAAATTCTGTTTCCTGACTGACTGGAAACCCCAGGATTGCGAAGCCTGGAGAAATACGGATGACATTTTCATAAGGCTACTGACACCCCCCAATTATCCCCTAAGCAATGCTCCAAAAACTATCAGTAAATTAGGTCAGCTCCAGAGTGCAGAGAAATGGGAACTCTCAAATAGTGTGATGACAGTATAAATTGGGAAAAAAACAACTTAGTAGATGGCAGCTTGGCTTTTAAAATATCTGAAGGAAGGTAATTCTCCATCCATATTCCCATTTCCACATTCCCTAAACATCTTAATCATCCTTTGCCTCTGAAAGGTTGCAAACCACCAGGGGCATTACACTTACTCTGGTGTAATAACTATGTGTTGTGTGTCTCCCTTGTGTTGACATGGTGCTGGAAGCCATGGGATCCAAACATCCTGCAGTGTATGTCCCTGCCCATCAGTTCTTATAATCTGGTCAAGGAGAAAATACACACCCGCTGAACAGTCGGTGACAGTATTGGGCACATAAGACTATCTATTGACTGCCAAAGTACAGAAATACAAGTACAGGAAAACCTTTCTTTCTTCCTTCCCTACCTCTAGCCATTTAACAAACATCTATTGAGCAATTACCATGTGCCAAGTTCTGTACTAAGTCCTGGGGAAAAAAAGTTAGCAAAAACCCTGGCATTCAATTATGTTGATGTAGATTGGGGAGACAGATGAAATAATCATACAAATAAATATGAAATTATATAAAGTGAGGAAGAAAAACAACATGGTGCTTTGAAAATACATAACAATATGTATGGATGATAACATGATGTAGTAGAATGACTATGGGCTTTGCAGCCTGGAAGACTTGGCTTAAATCATTATTTCTCTACCTGGGGCAAAGGGCCATTTTTGTTCCCTGGGGACACTGGGCAATGTTGGGTACAGTTTTGATCATCTCAATTGGAGTTTGGGGTGGGGTGGGGGGATGCTACCAACATCTATTGGGATGCTGCTAAACATCCTACAAGGCATACAATGCTGCACTCCCTAACAAATATTATCTGTCCCAAAACGTCAATAGTGCTCAGATTGAGAAACCTTGGTTTAGACCCTTGAATATGAGATTCAAGTCTAGTTTGACTCCAAATTCCCCGCTCCTCTTACCAACCACCCTTTGCCTCCTACTAAGTAGCCAAAAGATGATATTGCTCATCTTGCTTCTAGTATTTCCTTTACTTCCTTGAACCTGTTAGGCTAGGTCTGGATTTGCATCACAGTTGTCATTGCTGTGGTATAGCAGCATGAGGTCAGACTTCAGATTCCAAGAGCCCCTGTTTCAAACTTACTTTGTCACTTTCTATCTCTGTAGTATTGGGCAAGTCATTAGACCTCTCTGAGCCTCAGGGTTCTCAACAGTAAGATGAAAATGATGGCACACGTCAAGCATGTGGGCATAATACACACGCAAGAAAGGGCTGCTGTTATGATTATTTACAGCAGAGAATGGCATTGCCTGTAAATATGGGCTCCTAGATCCAGGGAAATAGGATAGTTTGTCCAGAATTAGAACCATATCTGACATGTAAATTAGAGTTTTATACTTTCGTTCACAAAATCTTTTTGAGATATGAAATAAATGTTGTACGTTTGAAGAGAGAAAAGCATTGGACATATATATCTGTAAAAGAAAAAGACAGGACCTTTGGTGTTTGTGTATACAGAGCCTTGTTTTCTGTTAAAGGAATCTATCTGAGTAAGAAGCTTCCAGCTAAAGCACTTTAGCTGTAACTTTTGGCAGCAGTGGTGTTGGGACTCTTAAACACCCTGTGTTTCTGGAAAGCTGGAGTCAGGGCTTTTGTTCCTGGAAGCAACATTAAATTGTCCATTTACATCCAGTAAGTCTATTAACCACTGATTGTAATGCATCCCAGCACTTTGGAGATATTTGGGCATCAATTCTATCGTATTCTTTCCTCCTGGCTACCACCTTTTTTGACACTTTATCCAGATGAGCAAGTTGTTGTCAATGGATCTGCATAACTCTGAGCAGCTCTGTGCAAGGAGGCCATGGAAGGGCAAGTGACCCCTCCAACTGAATGGTCAAGGGAGCCGTAGACCCCTCAAGCTGGAGGCTCAGAGGCACGTAAAGGATTGTGTTTGGACTAGTTTGTAATCCTGCTCAGCCACTCACTAGTGGTGCAACTTGAGTTCACCAACCTTTCTGAACTTTAGCCTCCTTATTTTGGTTTCCTGTGCCTGACCCATTGTGAGTACTTTTTAAAGTTTTAGGTATTACCACTGTGACATAAGTATTATTCTCCCCATTTTTATGTGGGAATATCGAGTGATATTCAGAAGAGTAAAGCTCGAAGCCATATATTTGGTTGGTGATGCAACCAGTATCTAAACCAAAGTTTCTCAATCTTGGCACTATTGACATTTTACACTGGAATGTCTCATTAATATATTTTCATTGGTTACATGTTGAAACAACAACATTTTAGGAACACGGTATAAAAGAAAATATGTTTTGGCTGGGCGGGGTGGCTCATGCCTATAATCCCAGCACTTTGGGAGACTGAGGCAGGTGGATCACCTGAGGTCAGGAGTTCGAGACCAGCCTGGCCAACATGGTGAAACCCTCATCTCTACTAATAATACAAAAATTAGCTGGGCATGGTGGCGCACACCTGTAATCCCAGCTACTTGGGAGGCTGAGGCAGGAGAATTGCTTGAACCTAGGAGGCGGAGATCGCAGTGAGCCAAGATTGCACCACTGCACTCCAGCCTGGGCGGCAAGAGTGAAACTCCATCTCCAAAATAAATAAATAAATAAATAAATAAAAATAAAACCAAAAACCATAGTGAATACACAGATTCATTTTTATTTGATTGGGCCAAGGCCTCACTGACATGTCTTTGACACATTTTGAGCAGCCCTAGAAAGGTTTCCACACCAGCTCCCTCAGTCTAACTACACCCATGTCCCAACAAAACATCGCTTCATTCCTGAAAGAAGCCATGTGGGTCTTGCCATGAATACACAGCCAAGACTATAAAGAGGTCCTTGAAAGTGCACTGCTCAGTCTGCTCTTGAGAAAGAAAGAATGAAATTTGTTAATTCAGTGGGGTTAGCATGTAGACAAGCCACAGTTGGAGTGTAGAGAAGAGGTGCAGAACAGATTTAATTGCAGGCCTAAGACGGCTGTCCTTAGAAAACGCCTGCTTGCAAGGTTAGCCCTAGAGTGGCATCTGGGAACTCAGATGTAGGGAGGATTCCCACAATTCCTTAACTGGTAAAAGTAGCCTGAAGTGTCTGCGTAAACAGTGTGGTTGGTGCTGTACACCTGCCTTCCTCTGGAAGTCTGGTATTTTAGTATGTGTCAGGCAAAGGGTGCCTATGTCACCATCCCCCAACAAAAACTCTGAGCCCTTGGCCTTCTTGGTTGGTAGATCTTCACGTGTGTTGTCACAACTTGATGCTGGAGAAATCAAGTGTGTCCTGTATGACTCCACTGGGAGAGGACTCTTCGTTGTTTGTGCCTAGTTTCCTTGAGACATCATCACCCCATGTGTATTTTCTCTTTATTGGTTTTGCTTTGTGTTGTTTTGCTGAAATAAATCATACCCATGCAGATGACTATACACTGAGTCCTATGATTCCTCCTAGAAAATCCTCCAACCTGGGGATGGTCTTGGAGATCCTTGATGCAGAAGAGCAGCTGTTAGCAGAAATAAAAGACCTTTTAAGCTAAATACTTACAAAAACTTGACACTTGACATCATTGGTACTTTTAAATTATTAAAGCAATAGCACTCCAGTTGAGATTACTATAGCATACAATTGAGTACATAAACAACAATTTTCTGGATTACAAGCAGCCCAAGGCAATCAAACATGTGGTAGGTTGTTTTTACCTTTTATATAAGACTCCTGAGAAAACCATGAGAGAGCTGGTAGCAGGGCCCAACCAGCTGAAAATTAATTAGAAAATTTTTTCTTCCTCCTAAACTGTTAAAAGTCACTCAATCTCAGGACATAACTTACTTGGAAAATTCAAATTTCTCTTGAAGATTTAGATTCAGCCCTTCTTTACTGGAGTAACAGCTACTGAAGAAATATATACAAATGTTGTTATCTGAGGCTTGAATGCAGTCTCTGGAAAAAACTTTAGAGTAATGTCATCTTAAAGAACAGTCCAAAGCACTTTATGAAAGGGAAATAAAAATGAATAGTGAATAATGAGTATGCAGGAAACTGAGGATGACTGTCCTCAGGGAATTATTTACTGATTCTCTGATTTTTAATGTATGGTTCCCAGAGACTCTTTAGAATTGAGAGTTTCATCCAGCCTTGGTGTTTTAGGACTTGGAACTCTGCACCAAACCCTGGAATTTCTCAGTGCACCTTCTCACCAGTTAGATCATACTCAGAGCGCTTAGAAGGGATGCAGAAGCCAAATGGTCTGCAGTCAGATACGTTAATGGAGTGATCCACACTTCTCCGATTTCCTCTCTTCTGCGGGGAGAGCCACATGACAAAAAACATGTCAGTTATAGGCACCAAGGATAATTCTTTACTGTCCAACTTTGGGCGTAAAAAGTCCAGGATGTTTCTGGTGACTCTTGTGGAGCTGGAATACGTGACTGACAGTTTTTTGTGCCCCATTTGCTTTCTCTGGAGAACAGAGAGCTGTCTGGAGTTGCACTGGCTAGGAGAGCAGAGCCAACTGTAAGCAATGGGAACACATTGCTGAGAGCCTTTCATGTATACAGCATGACCTGGGGAAGCAGGAACTTGATGAAGATAGAGGAACCATTCTTGGCCTTAAAGCTGTGTGTAATCTGACATGTGTATCATACCAACAGGATAAAAGGAATTAATCAAGAAGCATGAACTCGTTATTGAAAGATTGGTTATCCAACAATCTCAACTTTCTGGAACCCAGATAAAACTTAGAAATTAAACACAAAATGGAGTCTGTTCCAAGATGGCCAAATAGGAACTGCTCTGGTCTGCAGTTCCCAGTGTGATCAATGCAGAAGATGGGTGATTTCTGCATTTCCAACTGAGGTACCTGGTTCATCTCATTGGGACTGGTTGGACAGTGGGTGCAGCCCATGGAGGGTGAGCTGAAGCAGGGTGGGGCATCGCCTCACCCTGGAAGTGCAAGGGGTCAGGGCATTTCGCTTTCCTAGCCAAGGGAAGCCATGACAGACTGCACCTGGAAAAACGGGACACTTTCGCCCAAATACTGCACTTTTCCCATGATCTTAGCAACTGGCAGACCAGGAGATTCTCTCCTGTGCCTGGCTCGGCAGGTCCTATGCCCACAGAGCCTTGCTCACTGCTAGCACAGCAATCTGAGATCAACCTATAAGGCTGCAGCCTGGCAGGCGGAGGGGCATCTGCCATTGATGAGGCTAGAGTAAGTAAACAAAGCAGCTGAGAAGCTCAAACTGCACAGAGCCCATCGCAGCTCAGCAAGGCCTACTGCCTCTACAGAATCCACCTCTGTGGGCAGGCCATAGCTGAACAAAAGGCAGCAGACAACTTCTGCAGACTTAAACGTCCCTGTCTGACATCTCTGAAGAGAGCAGTGGTTCTCCCAGCACGGTGTTTGAGCTCTGAGAACAGACAGACTGCCTCCTCAAGTGGGTCCCTGATCCCCATGTAGCCTACCTGGGAGACACCTCCCAGTAGGGGCCAACAGACACCTCATACAGGCAGGTGCCCCTCTGGGATGAAGCTTCCAGAGGAAGGATCAGGCAGCAATATTTGCTGTTCTGCAAAACTTGCTGTTCTGCAACCTCTGCTGGTGATACCCAGGCACACAGCATCTGGAGTGGACCTCCAGCAAACTCCAACAGACCTGCAGCTGAGGGTCCTGACTGTTAGAAGGAAAACTAACAAACAGAAAGGAATAGCATCAACATCAACAAAAAGGACATCCACACCAAAACCCCATCTGTAAGTCACCGACATCAAAGACCAAAGATAGATAAAACCACAAAGATGGGGAGAAACCAGAGCAGAAAAGCTGAAAATTCTAAAAACCGGAGTGCCTCTTCTCCTCCAAAGGATCACATCTCCTCACCAGCAACAGAGCAAAACTAGACAGAGAATGACTTTGACAAGCTGACAGAAGTAGGCTTCAGAAGGTTGGTAATAACAAACTTCTCCAAGATAAAGGAGCATATTCTAACCCATTGCAAGGAAGCTAAAAACCTTGAAAAAAGGTCAGATGAATGGCTAACTAGAATAAACAGTGCAGAGAAGACATTAAATGATGTGATGGAGCTGAAAACCATGGCACAAGAACTTCGTGATGGAGGCACAAGCTTCAATAGTCTATTCGATCAAGTGGAAGAAAGGATATCAGTGATTGAAAAACAAATTGATGAAGTAAAGCAAGAAGACAAGATTAGAGAAAAAAGAGTAAAAAGAAATGAACAAAGCCTCCAAGAAATATGGGATTATGTGAAAAGACCAAATCTACATTTGACTAGTATACCTGAAAGTGACAGGGAGAATGGAACCAGGTTAGAAAACACTCTTCAGGATATTATCCAGGAGAACTTCCCCAACCTAGCAAGGCAGGCCAACATTCAAATTCAGGAAATACAGAGAACACCACAAAGATACTCGTTGAGAAGAGCAACCCCAAGACACATAATTGTCAGATTCACCAAGGTTGAAATGAAGGAAACAGTGTTAAGGGGAGCCAGAGAGAAAGGTCGGGTTACCCACAAAGGGAAGCACATCAGACTAACAGCGGATTTCTTGGCAGAAACCCTATAAGCCAGAAGAGAGTGGGAGCCAATATTCAACATTCTTAAAGAAAATAATTTTCAATCCAGAATTTCATATCCAGCCAAACTAAGCTTCATAAATGAAGGAGAAATAAAATCCTTTACAGACAAGCAAATGCTGAGAGATTTTGTCATCACCAGGCCTGCCTTACAAGAGCTCCTGAAGGAAGCACTAAACATGGAAAGAAACAACTGGTACCAGCCACTGCAAAAACATGCCCAATTGTAAAGACCATTAACGCTATGAAGAAACTGCATCAATTAATGGCAAAATAACCAGGTAACATCATAATGACAGGATTAAATTCACACATAACAATATTAACCTTAAATGTAAATGGGCTAAATGCCCCAATTAAAAGACACAGACTGGCAAATTGGATAAAGAGTCAAGACCCATCAGTGTGCTGTATTCAGGAGACCCATCTCACAGGCAGAGACACACATAGCCTGAACTAAAGGGGTGGAGGAAGATCTACCAAGCAAATGGAAAGCAAAAAAAAGCAGGGGTTGCAATCCTAGTCTGGGATAAAACAGACTTTAAACCAGCAATCCTAGTCTGGGATAAAACAGACTTTAAACCAACAAAGATCAAAAGAGACAAGGTCATTACATAATGGTAAAGGGATCAATTCAACAAGAAGAGCTAACTATCCTAAATATATATGCACCCAATACAGGAGCACCCAGATTCATAAAGCAAGTCCTTAGAGACTTACAAAGAGACTTAGACTCCCACACCATAATTATGGGAGACTTTAACGCCCCACTGTCAATATCAGACAGATCAACGAGACAGAAAGTTAACAAGGATATCCAGGACTTGAACTCAGCTCTGCACCAAGTGGACCTAGTAGACATCTACAGAACTCTCCACCCCAAATCAACAGAATATACATTCTTCTCAGCACCACATTGCACTTATTCTAAAATTGACCACATAATTGGAAGTAAAGCACTCCTCAGCAAATGTAAAAGAACAGAAATCACAACAAACTGTCTCTCAGACCACAGTGCAATCAAATTAAAACTCAGGATTAAGAAACTCACTCGAAACTGCACAACTACATGGAAACTGAACAATCTGCTCCTGAATGACTACTGGGTACATAACGAAATGAAGGCAGAAAAAAAGATGTTCTTTGAAACCAATGAGAACAAAGACACAATGTGCCAGAATCTCTGGAACTCATTTAAAGCAGTGTGTAGAGGGAAATTTATAGCACTAAAGGCCCACAAGAGAAAGCAGGAAAGATCTAAAATTGACACCCTAACATCACAATTAAAAGAACTAGAGAAGCAAGAGCAAACACATTAAAAAGCTAGCAGAAGGCAAGAAATAATTAAGATCAGAGCAGAACTGAAGGAGATGGAGACACAAAAAACCCTTCAAAAATTCAATGAATCCAGGAGTCAGTTGTTTGAAAAGATCAACAAAATTGATAGACCACTAGCAAGACTAATAAAGAAGAAAAGAGAGAAGAATCAAATAGACGCAATAAAAAATGATAAAGGGGATATCACCACCGACCCCACAGAAATACAAACTACCATCAGAGAATACTATAAACACCTCTATGCAAATAAAATAGAAAACCTAGAAGAAATGGATAAATTTCTGGACACATACACCCTCCCAAGACTAAACCAGGAAGAAGTTGAATCTCTAAATACACCAGTAACAGGCTTTGTGTAGGACCTAATGGGATCTCTCCTTATCTATTAAACCCCACCCAGCCCCGGAATGTCTACTTGACAGTGTCTTCTCTGCTTATACAATGGTTAGATTCCAAAAGTATTTATTAATCTAAAATTATACAACATCAGTAATTGCAATTCTTCCTGTAGAGTTCATGCATTTATTTATTATTTATTTATTATTTATTGAGGCAATAATTAATAGTCTACCAACCAAAAAAAGTCTAGGACCAGACAGATTCACAGCCGAATTCTACCAGAGGTATAAAGAAGAGCTTTTACCACTCCTTCTGAAACTATGCCAATCAATAGAAAAAGAGGGAATTCTCCCTAATTCATTTTATGAGGCCAGCATAATCCTGATACCAAAGCCTGGCAGAGAACCACTAAAATCAGAGAATTTTAGACCAATATCCCTGATGAACATTGATGCAAAAATCCTCAAAATACTGGCAAACTGAATCCAGCAGCACATCAAAAAGCTTATCCACCATGATCAAGTGGGCTTCATCCCTGGGATGCAAGGCTGGTTCAACATATGCAAATCAATAAATAATCCATTACATAAACAGAACCAATGAAAAAAACCACATGATTATCTCAACAGATGCAGAAAAGGCCTTCAACAAAATTCAACAGCCCTTCATGCTAAAAACTCTCAATAAACTAGGTATAATAAGAGCTATTTATGACAAACCCATGGCCAATATCACACTGAATGGGCAAAAACTGGAAGCATTCCCTTTGACAACCAGTACAAGACAAGGATGCCCTCTCTCACCACTCCTATTCAACATAGTGTTGGAAGTTCTGGCCAGGGCAATCAGGCAAGAGAAAGAAATAAAGGGTATTCAATTAGGAAAAGAGGAAGTCAAATTGTCCCTGTTTGCAGATGACATGATTGTATATTTAGAAAACCCCATCATCTCACCCCAAAATCTCCTTAAGCTGATAAGCAACTTCAGCAAAGTCTCAGGATACAAAATCAATGTGCAAAAATCACAAGTATTCCTATACATCAATAACAGACAGAGAGTCAAATCATGAGTGAACTCCCATTCACAATTGCTACAAAGAGAATAAAATACCTAGGAATTCAACTTACAAGGGATGTGAAGGACCTCTTCAAGGAGGACTACAAACCACTGCTCAATGAAATAAAAGAGGAAACAAACAAATGGAAGAGCATTCCATGCTCACGGATAGGAAGAATCAATATTGTGAAAATGCCCATACTGCCCAAGGTAATTTAAAATAGCCTGCATTGCCAAGACAATCCTAAGCCAAAAGAACAAAGCTGGAGGCATCACACTACCTGACTTCAAACTATACTACAAGGCTACAGTAACCAAAACAGCATGGTACTTGTACCAAAACAGATATATAGACCAATGGAACAGAACAGAGGCCTTAGAAATAACACCACACATCTACAACCATCTGATCTTTGACAAACCTGACAAAAACAAGAAATGAGGAAAGGATTCCCTATTTAATAAATGGTTCTGGGAAAACTGGCTAGCCATATGGAGAAAGGTGAAACTTGATCCCTTCCTTACATCTTATACAAAAAATTCAAGATAGAGTAAAGACTTAAATGTTAGACCTAAAACCATAAAAACCCTAGAAGAAAACCTAGGCAATACCATTCAGGACATAGGTATGGGCAAGGACTTCATGACTAAAATACCAAAAGCAATGGTAACAAAAGCCAAAATAGACAAATGGGATCTAATTAAACTAAAGAGTTTCTGCACAGCAAAAGAAACTACCATCAGAGTGAACAGGCAACCTACAGAATGGGAGAAAAATTTTGCAATCTACCCATCTGACAAAGGGCTAATATCCAGAATCTACAAAGAACTTACACAAATTTACAAGAAAAAATCAAATAACCCCATCAAAAAGTGGCCAAAGGATATGAAGAGACAGTTTTCAAAAGAAGACATTTATGCAGCCAACAGACACATGAAAAAGTGCTCATCATCACTGGTCATCAGAGAAATGCAAATCAAAACCACAATGAAATACCATCTCATGCCAGTTAGAATGGCGATCATTAAAAAGTCAGGAAACAATAGGCTCTGGAGAGGATGTGGAGAAATAGGAATGCTTTTACACTGTTGGTGGGAGTGTAAATTAGTTCAACCATTGTGGAAGACAGTGTAGCGATTCCTCAAGGATCTAGAACTAGAAATACCATTTCACCCAGCGATCCCATTACTTGGTGTATACCCAAAGGATTATAAATTATGCTACTATAAAGACACATGCACACGTATGTTTACTGCGACACTATTCACAATAGCAAAGACTTGGAACCAACCCAAATGTCCATCAATGATAGACTGGATTAAGAAAATGTGGCACATATACACCATGGAATACTATGCAGCATAAAAAAGGATGAGTTCATGTCCTTTACAGGGGCATGGATGAAGCTGGAAACCATCATTCTGAGCAAACGATCACAAGACAGAAAACCAAGCACCCATGTTCTCGCTCATAGGTGGGAACTGAACAATGAGAACACTTGGACACAGGGTGGGGAACATCACAGACTGAGGCCTGTCGGGGTGAGGGACTGGGGGAGGCATAGCATTAGGAGAAATTCCTAATGCAAATGACGAGTTGATGGGTGCAGGAAACCAACATGGCACATGTACACATATGTAAGAAACGTGCACATTGTGCACATGTACCCTAGATCATAAAGTATAATAAAAAACAACAATGACAACAACAAAAAAACAAGGTATTATTTGGAAACCTTGTATTTTGGATATTAAAATTCTACTTTTACTCTATTTTTCAAGGTATGAAATATACTTAAAAACTTTCAGTTTATAAAATGGTATAGATAAGAGGAAATCTATACAAGTGACTTAAATGTATCAACTCTATGTGAAGATGTGCAATTACTGATATTGTATAATTTTAGATTGATAAACACTTTTGGAATCTAACCATTGTATAAGCAGAGAAGACACTGTCAAGTAGACATTCCGGGGCTGGGTGGGGTTTAATAGATAAGGAGAGATCCCATTAGGTCCTACACAGTCAAATTTGAGAAAAGCACTTGCAATTAGGTTTTAGACTTGCCCTTCTTCTGTTAGCTTGTGTTTTTATTTTATTGAACTGCATCATAGAACCCAATCAAAAAGAGAATAGAGCCAAAGGAAATTCAATTCTTATTTGATAATTCATTTCTCAGAGAATTAAATCATGTCTTTTTAAGGCAGCTCAGATGAAACTGGAGGCCAGTATCTTAAGTGAAACAACTCAGAAACAGAAAACAAATACCACATGTTCTCACCTATAAGTGGAAGCTAAATAATGTGTACACAAGAACATAGAGTGTGGAATGATAGACACTAGACTCAGAAAGGTGAGGAGTGGGACTTAAGTGGAGGATGAGAAATTAATCGGTACAATTGTACTTTGTTCTGATAATAGATACCCTAAAAGCCCTGACTTTACCACTACATAATATATCTATGTAACAAAATTACATCTGTATCTCAGAAATTTATATAAGATGAAAACATGAAATTCATATGTAAGCATGATTTCTTATTAAAAAAAAATGAGACAGCAAACAATATAAGGACTAATTAAACAAGACAGAAAATTGAAAATATAAACAAAAGCAAAAAACTAAAAAGAGAAACATCTTTCTGAAGACTGAGAGTAGGAAAACACCTCATAAAATTATTTGATTCTTAAATTATGTGTCAGAATATATTATTTGAAAACTCTTCAGCAGTTCAAAGTAAGAAAGTATAAATTCAATAAAGTTAAACAATTTGAAGGCATTAACAACTGAGCTAAAATGTAGCCGGGTAAAATGTATAATGATACAAATGAGATGAATACATGATACAAAAAAAGTATTAAAGTACTTAATAGGGAAAACAGGATTGAGAGTAAAATAAGTCAAATGAAAATGTGAAGGTCAAGTTTATAAAGTTTTCTCAAAATATATAAGAAAATAACTAGATGAAAATACACAGATGTTACAATTTAAGAAACCAAATACAAAAATTTTTAAAAACCAATCATTAACATGTTCTGCAATATTTAAAAGTGAAACTATAAATTAAAAAATAATACAAACACCAAGTCAATTGATTAACATTGTTTTCCAAAGAATGCCATTTTAAAATTGTAATAAATCAATCCACAAATATTTCTTTTCTTTACTGAAAACTTTTTGCTTACTTTCTTTCCATTTTTTCTAATTTTCATGATTTATTGTAACATATTAAGAAAATCGAACATATTTATAATAGGTGCTTCTTATGTATCCTTGCTTCCTAACTCTAATTTTCTGTCATTTCTGGCTCTTTAAAAACACACATTTTTATAATTCTGGAACATAATTTCCTGTTTGGGAAAATGTGTGTTAATATTTTATTAGATGATAGAATTTGCTTTTACACATGGTTCAGTGCAGAATTTTGCTATATTTTAAAAACGATGTTGGACATTCTTTTAATCACAACTTCCAGAGGACAGCCATAATCTAATGAAATTTTATGAAATCCTTATCGTGCAAGAGTACATAATAAAGCTGCTAGTTGTAAACTTTTACTTATTTTCAATGTTTTCATGTATTTTTAGGAGAACAATTAAAATCTTGTGTGGAAAAAAGAAGATATTAAACACAAAATACTTCTTAACAGTCAGAAAGAATGTCAAAAAGTTCATATTATTTCCTCAAAAGCGTTGCTGCTTTGGTCCTCACCTAGAGCACATTTATTCTTATTTTATGGGGGAAAAATCTGACTTCAGCCTCCACTAAAATTGCTGTAAGTGGACATCAGTGCCTTCCTTGAGAAAATAATGTGCTTTCACTTATGAACTGATTCTCTTGGCAGCATTTTTAATGTTGAATCCTTTCTCCTTTTCTTATGACTTTTAATCAATTAAATAATAGGATAGAGAAAATGTGGTACTGGTACATGTACACCACAGAATACTAACCTGCCATAAGAAAAGAATGAAATCATGTATTTTGCAGCAACACGGATGAAGCTGGAGGCCATTTTCCTAAGTGAACAAACTCAGAAAACAGAAAATCAAATACTGCATGGCCTCGCTTACACATGGGAGCTAAACAATGGGTACACATGGACATAAAGGTGGATATAATGGACACTGGGGATTCCAAAAGGCGAGAGGGTGGCAAGGGGGCAAGGGTTGAAAAATTACCTGTTGGGTACAAAGTTCACTGTTTGGGTGATGGGTATGCTAGAAGCCCAGACCTCACCATATCTCCATGTGATATATCCATGTAATAAACCTGCACATGTACCTTCTAAATCTACAATTTTTCAAAAGAAAAATGAATAATAAGTTAAAGTAAAATTTAAAAAATTAGGCCGGGCACAGTGGCTCATGCCTGTAATCCCAGCACTTTGGGAGGCCGAGGCAGGTGGATTGCCTGAGGTCAGGAGTTGGAGATCAGCCTGGCCAACAAGGTGAAACCCTGTCTCTACTAAAAATACAAAAATTAGCTGGGCGTGGTGGCACATGCCTGTAGTCCCAGCTACTCGGGAGGGTGAGGCAGGAGAATCACTTGAACCCAGGAGGCGGAGGTTGTGGTGAGTCAAGATAGTGCCACTGCACTCCAGCCTGGGTGACAGAGTGAGACTCCGTCTCAAAAAAACAAAAAACCAAAACAAAACAAAAAAATAAATTAACCATTTTAAAGTGTACAGTTCAGTGGCATTTAGAACATTCAATGTTGTGCAGTGACCACCTCTATCTAATTCTTAAACATTGCTGTCATTCCAAAGTAAAACCCTGAACCCATTATGCAGTTTCCCCCATTCTTAGCCCCACACAGTCACAAATCTCCACTTATCCCTATGGATTTATTTATTCTGGACGTTTTCTATAAATGAAATCATACAGTATGTGGTCTTATGTATCTGGCTTCTTTCACTTAGCACAAAGTTTTAAGGTTCATCCATGTTGTAGCATGCATCAGTACTTCATTCCATTTTATGGCTATATTTTATGGAATAGTATTTATGCATAATGTTCCATTTTATGGATATGCCAAATTGTATTTATTCATTCTTCACTTGATGTACACGTGAGGTGTTCCCACTTTTTTGCTGTTACGAGCAATGCTGTTATGCACATGTGTGGTGTTCCTACCTTTTCCACCTCAGTTTTCTCATCTCTAAAACTGAGTTGATAATGGTAATTACCTCATGAAATTGTTAGGATTAAATGAGGCTTAAGCACTTAGAATCGTGCCCAGAACATGGGAAAGGCTCAGCAAATCTTTATTATTTTCTTAATACATAAGCACTCAAAAAGTATCAGAAGTTGGTTTGTGGTAGGACAAATGACTTTAAATATCTCAATTCTTGAAGTCATCATTATCTTACTTTAATAATTAATGTAAGAAATAGTGACCCTGAATTATACGTGAAAGGTTAACATTTCAACTATGGTCAGCATT
The DNA here is from genome assembly GCF_037993035.2 of Macaca fascicularis. Classification (NCBI taxonomy): domain Eukaryota; kingdom Metazoa; phylum Chordata; class Mammalia; order Primates; family Cercopithecidae; genus Macaca; species Macaca fascicularis. Next base: position 105,317,705 of record NC_088377.1, read on the forward strand.
TTTAGGAGGTAAAAAGGCAGGGATGAGTATGACACCATCTTGATGGATTTCCATCAAAACCTAGCATTAGGGGAAATAAATAAGGCCTTACAGAGAGCCAAATGCCTTTCTAAAAGTAATAAGTTATGAGTTTGAAGAGGTAGCGTGAAGATTAGCTCAAAGGGCCTTTGAGTGCCATATCTCAAGGAGTAGAATTATGTGATGAAAATTATAAGTGAAGAAGAGCACCCTGGAACTTCTGAGCCCAGCAGATGTGAGATGTGAGTGGGAGTAGGGGGACCAGAATGGATAGCTGTACAGAGGTTGGGGGACTGTCCTGGAGAGGTGACTGGGCATATGAAGAAGAAACAATGTACCCGAGAGCCACCTTGTATGAAAAATTGAGAGAAAATGGGAAGAGACCAGCAGGAGAAGGGAAGATTCAGAACAAATGTTCTAAGCTTATGTGAGGGAAGGGCAGGAATGTCACACATGGGAATTAGAGAGTTGGAAAGGGCAGGAAGGACTGCTTTGATACCTGTCTTCCCACACGTTTTACTTTCTATTTAGGATTAAAAGGAGATAGAGCAACACTCTTGGCTGCATTCGTGAGATATCCATTTCCCATTTCCCCCTTGCTGTATCAGTCACAATGGGTTGAGGCCTCACTAACGCGGCTTAGCACCCTTTGAGCAGCCCTAGAAAGGTTTCCACACCAGTTCCCTCATTCGAACCTGCATTTCCTAATGAAACGTCATTTCATTTCCTAAAAGAAGCCATGTGGGTCTTGCCAAGAATACACAACCAAGACCGTGAAGAAATACTTGAAAATGCACTTGCTCAGCCTGCTCTTGAGAAGGAAAGAATGAAGTTCTTTCCTTCTTCAATGGGGCTCACGGAGCTTGGCTTGTGGACAAGCCACACTTCAAATGTAGAAATGTGCAGAAAAAAAATGAATGGCAGGCCTAAGGCTGCTTCCTTAGAAAGGCCTGCTCGCAAGGCTGGCCCTTGACTGGCCTCTGGGAACCTAGATGTAGGGAGGGTTCCCACAATTCCTTAACTCGTAAGAGTGGCGTGAAGTGTCTGTGCAAACTGTGTGGTTTATACTGCACACCTGCCTTCCTTCTACATTTACTAATTGAACTCCAGTTTTTTGTTTTGTTTTTCAGGTATGAACCCTATGGTCTAAATCAGTCATGGCAGAAATTGTGTCTTGTCTAATGACTGCTTTCAGTATGGATGCGCATGGGCACCATTTCTGACCAATGATACACAAAGGTAACTCAGCTGGGGGCTTCTGGGAGAGGTTTTCATACTTATAGAATGTGCTCAAGGAAGGTATATTCTTTTCTGCCTCTGGACATGAGTATTTCTGGACATGATATTGATAACTGCTATGTACATCCAGGCTGAGGAGGAAATCTTTTACTGACATGTTTGAACTACTGAATGAACCCAGGCCGAAGTCACCATATCTCCAGACTTTTTGCTGTGCGATAATACATCTTGTTTAAGTGATCTTTAATTGAATTTCTCTTATTTGGAGCTAAAGTATCCTAGCAGACAATTAAAATATAATTCCACTACCTTGTTAAGTAGATTTAGATTGTAGTGTTTTGTTGTTGTTATTGTTTCGTAGAGAAGAGGCTCTTGCTATGTTGCCTAGGCTAATCTGAAACTCCTGGACTCAAGCAGTCCTCCTGCTTTGGCCTTCCAAAGTGCTGGGAGTACAGGTGTGAGCCACTCCACTGCACCTGGCCTAGACTGTAGTTTTTGAACAAAACGTATTTACGTATTTGTTTAACCAACAGTTTATGGAATGTCTTTTGTGTGCTATGTGAATGGAGGACATCCAAGAAGGATAAGAAAAAGAGCTTACAATTCAGAAGGGAATATAAATTCCCACATATAAATAATTCCCACTTATTATAAATAAGTATATAATTGTTTACCCAAATAAATATATAATAAATACCATATGAGGCATCTTAAGTCACATGAGGTACTACAACATAATGCTGGTGTTATGTAAGTTGTTTCATACCAACATTGTTCTGAGTTCATGTTATTCAGGACACAAGTTATTCCAAAGCTCTGAGCAGAGCTATCTTCCTGTCTTGTTGTCCAGAATTAGGGCATAAGCCCATTCATGCTTACAGCAGTCACTGACAAGTGAATGCCCACCATGACAGATTGAGTCTCTGGGAGTGATCAGGACAGAACTTGTAAAGTTGAGGTCTTTTTGGTCTGCTTCCTCCGGTAAGAAGAGTACCCACGTGAGGTACTCCCCTGGTTTCAAGCTCCTTAAAGTGACAGTTGCTTGTGGTTCAAGCACACACTAGCTAGCCTTCAGCTAAACACAAATGGTCAATCCAGCGAAGAATGTTCAGCCTCCCAGAGCTCAGGCTCCTTCATCGTATCGAGCTATTAGGATTTTCTATTTCTCTTAGTTGGGAAGAGGTTGCCCAGGTACGATCCTATTCAAGGGATACATGGTTCAGCTTACTGGATAAACAAGCAGTCTGACTCTTATTTGTTCAATGTATACTTACTGTCCACTTCCCTTAGAAATGTGGCTCTATAACGTGGGAGAGGATGGGGTGAGAGCGACAGGCTCCAGCATCGCCACAGCAACACCAGCTAGCACAGGCTTGAGGAAAGCAATTTTCAGAGCCATATTCATGGCACATCTTTTAACCCAGTAAATCCACTCTAGAAAATTCCCTAAGAAGGAACTAGTGGGCAAATAGGTACTTCATTATGACATGATTGAAAGAGAGATCAGTTAGGTTTCTTTGTGAAAGGAAGGTTTATTAAAAATGAAATTACTAAAAAATAAATTTTTATAAATATCTTCCTTTCCTTAAGGACCTATCTCAGCTGATTACGTTATTGCTTTCAATCCCTGTAATCAACTATGAGGCAACTATTAGGAACTTCATTTTTAAAATGAAGAGGCAAAAATGGAGAAGGGTTAAATTACTTGCCCAAGATGAAAGAACTACTAAATTGAAAAAGTAGTACTTAAATCTAGTTTTTTTGTATTCAAACCAGTTATTTCTGTTATGGTACAAGTTAAATTGATATTATACATATTTTTCAGGGCTTTTTATAGTCTTCATAATGATCATTTGAATGAATATATAATATTTTGTTGATAATCATGACATAACAATTAGGAAAACATACATAATATTAAATCAAAAATATAACTTAAGTGTGTATTTACCCTAAAAATACAACTACATGAAAAAATATTACAAGGAAACATTGAACAATAAAAACAGCTTTTTTTTTTTTTTTAAGGTAGCATTATAGGCAATTTTATTCATTTTCTTTAACTTCTATTACTATTATTATTAATATTATTTTAGAAACAGGGTCTTTTTATAATGCCCAGGCTTGTGTGTAGTGACTTTTCACAGGCATGATCATAGCCCACTATAGCCTTGAGCTTCTAGGCTCAAGTGCTCCTCCTACCTCACTCAGACTCCCAAGTAGTTGGGACTACAGGTATGTGCCACCATGCTTGTCTAACTTCTATTATTTTTTGTTTTTGCTATTCTTTTGATGTTATTTTGTACAGTTGCTTTTGCAAGAAATACTGGGGTAAAGCAAACACTGAAAGATCATTCTTTTGGACTTATCAGACTTTCTTCCCCATCTCATAGTCCCAGCAAGTTGCACTCACTTTGAGGAAGGAAAAAAAAAAGAATTATATAGGTATTGATATGTCTAATTCTAAGCATATACTCTTCATAGACAAGTTTATTTTTGGTTCCAGGAATTCAGTTTATTATCTTAACAGTCTGTAAGAGTAAGAGCAAGATAGTCACAGTTTCCTCCCTGAAGTGCTAATTTCATCTGAGTGTGATATTCCAACTGCTGTGGATCAGTAGGGAATTGCGTGTAAGAAATAAGCATCAGGGAATAGGGCACTTTCTTTTGATGAAACCACAGGTTGAAAAAAGTTTTTCACCTTTGTGCTAGCCTTTTCATATCTCCACAGTGTTGTTTAACCAGCAATATATGAATGTCTTTTATGTGCTATGTGAAGAGAGGACACCCAAGAAGAATAAGAAAAAGAGCTTATAATTTAGAAAGAAATATAAAATGGGCACCCAAATAAATATATAATAAATATAATATGAGGCATCTTAAGTCACATGAGATACCACAACATAATGTGAAAACACAATTTTCACCTTCGTGAAATACTCTCAAGAGTTATCGTGAAATGACTTACATACAATTCCCTACTACTCCACAGCAACGGGAATATCATGCTCCACAGTGTTGTGGAGTTGAGAAGAGGCTAACACAAAGGTGAAGAATGTACTTCAAGTAAAGGTAACACTATACACAGACATGGAGGATTCCTAGTTTTCATTTCTGTAAATGGGAAAGGTCTATGTGAATCTGGCTATGGCAGGACGGAGGCAGCCAAACTAAGCCTACTTCTGCCATTTCTTTTGATACATTTGGTAGAGTTGATGTGGACATTTTAAGGAATAGGGAAATATATTGAAGAGGAAAGGGATAAAATAAAAATCAGTTAACTTATGACCTTGGCAAAATAGCCACTTTAAAGGAGGCAGCATCTTTCTGTTGTCAAGTTGCTACAAAATCATCTCTATGACCTTAGCACGAGCATGTTATCTCCAATAACATCTCTGCTCACTGGGCCTGGGGTGGGCATCCCCCTCCCATCTCCCCAGCTCCAGCCACCATTCAAGTTTATTCTTTGGGATTCTGTTTATTCAACGAATATTTGAATGCTTACTAGGTGCTAGGTATTGAGACAGGCACTGAGAGTGTGAAAGTTGTCAGAATCAAAATGGAGTAATTTGTGTTAAAAACTCTGACAAATAGAGGTGGGGAAAGCCATGAAGGGAGAGTTCCCAGGCTTGTATGCTTGATACCCAGAACTATCCCCAAAGACTGCAGAAACCACAACCTTGCACAAAAAAATACTTCTGCAAGGGCGTCTACCCAGCAACTGCCTGTCCAACCTCAAACTGGCGCCACCTTTGTTATTGATCCTTGAAGCCAAGGATAATTATCTCAGAAACAATTAATGTAATTCTCTTCACTTTTCCCTTAAAAGCCTTTACCTCCCTGAATACACATATAGGTGACTATGGCACACATAGTCCCATTGGAATGCCCTGTCCACGAATAAATATCATTTTCTTTTAGAGAGCCTCTCTCTGTTTGTTATTTAGGTTGGCAGAAGATTAAACATATACATGATCTTTGACTTATGGAGCCTACAATCCAGCTAAAAGACAGAAATTAATCAGAAAAATCACAAAAAATAAACATAATTTCAACGGTGATAGGTGCTACCAAAACAAACAACTCCTCCTCACCACTCTAAAAAAACACACAACTTAGTTTCAACCAGAGCAATGATAGGCTGAGTTGACCTGATTGTGAACATCAAGGAGGACTTCCCTGAGGAACAGATGACTGAAGGAGCTCTGAGGGAAGTCTGCATTAACTAAATGGAGAGAAAGAAACAGCATATTCCAGCAGAGAGTGGGAAACGTCTGTCCAAGTGCCTCATGCCAGGAAGGAACAAAGTCCTGGAAGCAGATCAATGTGGAGAAAGGGAAAGGAAGAAGGGGCAAGTTGACACAGGATGAAGCTGGTTGGATGTCAGACCACATGGAACGTTGAAAACCATGTAAATAGTTTAGTCTTTATGCTAAGAGCAATGGGAGACTGTGGAGGATGTTCATGATCAGATTTGGGTTTTAAAAAAATCACTCTGGGCCAGGTATGGTGGCTTATTATCTGTAATCCCAGCATCTTGGGAGGCTGACGTGGGCTGACAGCTTGAGCCCTGGAGTTTGAGACCAGCCTAAGCAACATGGTGAAACCCCATCTCTAGCAAAAAATGCAAAAATAAGCTGGGCATGGTGGTGTGTGCCTGTAGTCTCAGATACTCGGGAGGCTGAGGCATGAGTATTGCTTGAGCCTAGGAGTTTGAGGCTGCAGTGAGCCATGATTCTGCCTGCCACTTCACTCCAGCTTGGGAGGTGGAGTGAGACCCAGCTTCAAAAAAAAAAAAAAACAAAAAACAACAAAAAACTCTGGCTTCAGAGTGGAGAAGGGATTATAGTAAGAGCAATGGTGGCTCCTGGTCTGTTGTAATTTTCCAGGCAAGAAATGATGGTGGTTTATACTACAGTGGTGATGTTAGTGGATATGGAGATGGGAAATGAGGAGGAATTCACAAAGGTTTTCTGGGTTACTCAATAAAAAAGGAAACATACCACAAAGCATAACATATAAAACTTTTTCTGCCAACATATTTGTTGGAGATTTGGAGGAAAAGATGGTGAATGCTGGGGCTTGGATCACTCAAATTCTAACCCAATTTCCTTCTAATGTGCTTTTCTATAGTGGAGAGGCCAGAGAGAGAAAATTGCATTGCAAATCCCCTGCAGTTAGATTTGCAGATGTGGTTTAGAAGGTATTAACCCAATGCACTTACGTAAGACATGAATTCGGGAAAGAGGTAATAAGGGAAGAAGCAGGATTCAAGGCATACTTTTTGCTGGTGTGGCTTGTAACAGAAGGAGTAGGGTTCTGGCAATTCTGCCAAATCTTTCCGATTTGATAGGCGGCCTCCTAATGGTGGCAGGAGCTATGGCAATTGGCAGCCCAGTTTGGCAGTGCCTGGCACATAAATGCTTAAAACTCATGGGCTACTATTATTACACTTAGGATATACAGCAGATAATAATATAGGATGTCTATGTGCTACAGAGACAGAAACTAAAGGATAATTAAATGCTCACCCCAACTTCTGAGGTAGTTCAGTCCTGAAGGGAATATTGTTTCATGGTTTAATAAAGTGTATGACATTGGTGTCCCTAAGCCCGTGTTATATTCCTTTTTATAAGTAGCCTACGCGCCACAGTATAACATGCTAAAAAACCTGATTATGTCAAATGCTTGGAAGAAAGCCAGTCTGTTGAAACTAAAGGAGGGCTGGGGGCAGTAGCTCATGCCTGTAATCCCAGCACTTTGGGAAGGCAAGGCGGGCAGATTGCTTGAGCCATGGAGTTTGAGACTAGCCTGGGCAACATGGCGAAACCCCATCTCCACAAAAAATACAAAAGTTAGCCAGGTGTGGTTAGTGGTGGTGTGTGCCCATAGTGCCAGCTACTAGGGAGGCTGAGGCATGAGAATCACTTGAACCCAGGAGTCAGAGGTTGCGGCAAACTGAGATCACACTGTGGCAGGCCAGGTCTCACTCATGCAGGCCTCCATAACAACTGTGTCAGTACCGACTGAGTGGATAAGTTCAATATTAAAAGCCAGTGTAAGAAAAGCCCACCAGGAGTTTTGCCTAGGCCTTTCTTCGGTCTTCAAGCATGACAAAATAATGAAGGAATTCTTAACAGCACTCATTTAGGATTAAACAAGTTTTATTGTGGGTCTGAAGAAACACCCCAGGCTTCCACAAACAAGCTTATTGTGGGGGTTGGAAGGAACTCACCAAACCTCCATGATTTAGCAGGAGACAAGATAAGGGTAATCATTCCAGCACCTGGACCCATTCAGATTAAGTAAATTTACTTAGGCTCCAGAGGAAGGTCTTCAGGACTCAGACTTTAGTTATAGATTAAAAGAAGTTAATTACTTATGTCTTAGATGAATGTACACTTACATGTAGACATATAACTTAGAAAGTAGATAAGCTCTGGAAAACTTTGTAATTTGGAGTTGGTCTGGCGATGATTTCCAAGCCTTCTCCCTGTAACCAGTTGCAAAAATAAAAACTCTCTTCATCCTGAGTTCATCTGCATCTCACTACTGGGCCACAAGAAACAGCAGCCCAACACTTAGTTGGGCCTGGGAACACCACCACCACACTCCAGCCTGGGCAACAGTGACAGCTTGTCTCAAAAAAAAAAAAAAAAAAAAAAAGGAAACTAAAGGTGAGCAAGCCTCCTCTAGAATAGCCCAGAAATCCCAGAAATTGTAAACAGCTGATGAAAACCAATTTAGAATTAGAATAATCTGTGACTTTTAGTTGCACTGATCATGTTGACTTAAACTAAGCAGGAAATGTATCTGAACCAGGAAAACTAACAATGTTGCAACTTCCTCTACAAGGATAACTTTACTGTAATAAATAAGAATTTTTTTTTTTCCAAAAGTTAAAAATGTTAACAAAGACATGCAGGAAATGGCTCTAGCTCCTAATTCCCAAAATAATTTCTCTCTTCTCTGAACACATTTTTGGTACCTCTCAGGACATTTTCCATTTTTTAGCTTGTGTTGTAGTTATTTATGTCCACATCTGATCTGCCCAATATAGAAAACTATAAAAGCACTGAAGGGACACTCACTGATTCATTTTTATTCACTTTGAAGTGCTTGCTAAGAATGATCCCTTATACAAAGCAGGCAATCTAATAAAGGAATTGGTGAATTTTTGAACAATCCTTGTCAAGAATTATACTAACAGTTGTAAAAGAATGCTTACAAGGTGTTCATATGCAACTAAATACTTTGATTCATTTTTCAGATGAAAGTGAAGGAGGAAGAAGATGAGTAGGGCTGTACAGGTTGGAGAGGATGGCAACTCAGATTTAGACAAGTGTTTTTCCCACTTTCCATAGGTGGTAGATGTGGCAAAAAGATGGCCGTTTAAGAGGGTTGGAGACAGCCTCTGACCACTCATAGACTGTATGATTATGGTCAAGACACTGGGAACTTTCTGGGCCTTGCTCCACCACCCCTTCATAAAAGAAGTTGATGAAGTGATAAACAATAGTTCCCCCTCACTTGTAATTGTATCAGAAAACTGAAGCTATTAGGGATCTTGAAGTTCATCTAGCCCCAGAATGGCAATTCAGCATTATCTTAGATACTGATCTTGGCCTATCAGTGGCAGCTTCTTGCAGTGTTGAGAAGGATTCTGAGGCTCTATTTGGACTCAGCGGAAAAGGCAGCCTTGACTTAATAATGATGTCTGATACAAGGCAGGAGGAAAGTGGCAGCAAATAAGTCAAGATGTGTCATCCCCAATTTAGCCCAATGCCGTCTCTTCACAGGAAACAAATGAGACCAGAAGCTCATATTTTGAGTTTACCATGTGCCAGGCACTGTGCAAATTGCTTTTACATTCACAATTGTATTTAATCCTTAGACAACTTTAAGAAGTTAGCATTATTATCATTCCCATTTTACAGATGAGGCTTAAGGAAACAAAATTTGCCTGAGGTTCACACCTTAGAAACCCATATCCATAAGCATTTCCCTATATCGCCTCCTGTAGGCACTTACTATGTGTTATGCCAGTGGTTCTCATCCGGGGGATTTTGCTCTCCAGAGGCCTTCTGGCAAAAGTCTGGAGATTTTTTGTTGTTACAACTGGGGAGGACAGGGTGTTCCTTGAATCTAGTAGGTGGAGGCCAGAAATGCTGCTAAATGCACAAGACAGCACCCCTCCCCACCCCTTACCTCCAGCAGGAAAGAATTATCTTTACCTAAAATGTTAATAGTGCTGAGGTTGAGAACTCTGTATGCAGGAACTGTTTGCAAATGGATGATCAAACTCTTCCTGTAGTCCAGCAGGTACTTAATTATCTCCATTTTACAGACAAGGAAAGGTGATCACAGAATGAGGTAGTCATCATAAGACAGGAACTGAGGTAGTCTGATTCTAGAGGTCCTCAGTTTCCTTTACTATCAAAACATGCAAACTCAGGTAGCACCCGCTTACCTATTACCGATTTCAGAAGCTAAGACCACTGTGCCAAATGTGAAAAATTCCCACTGTGGTGGGCGTGTCTCCAAAGAGAAAAAGTATTTGTTCAACAGTTCAAAGAAGAGGGTCTCTAGGAACTCTTAATATGGAACCACTGATCTTTATTAGACATTCAAATCGTTATTTTAAAATAAGACTGAGAAGAAAGCTAATTTTAGAACATTAACAAGCTTTTTCAAGAATAATTAGCTCCGCGTGGGTTTCAACTTTTTTTTTTTTTCCTTTAGATTTTAGGAGCTGGAGAGCCTGGAAGCTTATTTAGGAGTAGAAGAGGAAATGAAACTATGAAAAGCCACAGTACAATTCCTCCTTTACTTGGGGACAAGGCACAATGTGAATAATTCTCTCATCCTGTCCAATTAACGCCTCAAGTACACACACACACACACACACACACACACACACACACACAAAGAGAGAGAATGTACACTCTATTATGATTTGATTTGGAAGACATTAATGAAAAAGCCCAGAACGGGATGCTAGTGTAAACAACAAAGCCCTATGCAAATAACTTCCTTTCCGATTGAAGGTTGGTCTCCTACAGAAAAACCAATGCTAAAGAAACAGGCGGAGAGGCTGAAGGTGGAGAGCAAAAGAAAAAGAAATAGCTTGAACGAGGGAGGGGATTGGCAGGAGGAGGGGAGAGCAAGCCTCTCTCAGAGAGGAATTATAGAAAAATGGAAGGAGGTTTGGGAAAACCCAGTCTAAGCTGCTCCGGCGGCGGGGCTGGGCGTGGGCAAGGTGCCTCCTTGGACTGTCCGCGCGCCTGCCAGACACGTCCTTCCACTACCCATCGAGCCACCTGGCACTGGTCGGGCTTTGCGAGGTTGTTTAGGAACCGCGGAGTCATTCGATTTGAAATCTTCTCCAATAAGCTTTTCCGTGTGCCGACGCAGGCGGCATGGCAGTCGGTTTTCTCGGCAGCATCTCTGGCGCCTCCCGCCCTCGCCCGCCGCCTGCCAGATCCGAAACAGACAGTCCCAGACATTTCGCGAGGGGGATGGTTCCAGAAAGCAGAGATCTGAACGTGGTGAATGAAATGTGAACAGAATAGCTCCGGAAAGAGTCTCAGAAACCTTGAATTGGGGTCAGTTTGGAGACTGGAAATGCGACGAGCGCCTCAGGTGGTGGTTGGCAGGGGGATTTAACACTGTGGAGCCCTTTGTGCCAGGCGCCGAGCCCAGCGAGCCACGCGCGGTGCCCAGCTGGGTGAGGTCGGTCAGTTGGGTCTTCAGGGAGGCTAAATACCTTGTCTTTGCTATTCCCTTCGCCTGGAACGCTCTTAGCGAGACTGGGTGTGGCAGCTCCTTTCCCATGCTCAGGAATCTGGGTAAAAGTCACCCTCGCCTAGAGGCCCCTCAGGGTGAGCGCGCCATCACGCACTAAACCACTTTCGAAAGCTGGGCTTGGCTCTCCTCTCAGTACTAACAGTTCGTCAGCCTTTTATTTTGTGCATGGATATGTATATTCTCTTCTTTATTGTCTGCCTTTCCACAAAAATGCAAGACCCGTGAGTACAGGAGCCTGGTACGCCTTTCTCACAGTTGCAAGCTCGCAACTGCTCCTGGCACATATTAGGTGCTCAGTAAATGCTCACGCCCTTCCCACCCGCCACCTGCGGCACTCGACACATTTGCAGTCTGCAAACTGACCCCAAATCATCAGCTGCTTGCATTCATGCTAGGATCAAAGAAGGCCATTGGGCTAGTGGGAAGTCAAGTCGGGTAGACTTTCCCGTCTTTCAGGGAGATTTAATAGTAACGACGGTGCTCTCCCGACCCCCTACGCCCTTGCACATAAACTGCAGAGAACAAAATCACTCCGGCACGTATCTGCACGGCTGCCTCTGGAGGTAGGGTCACGGTCTCCGAGCCCCGGGTCTCACAATGATACTGTCCTTTGTCATCTCGTGCCTAGAGTGCTGCCTCCCCACGTATTTCCTCCGTTTTCGACTACTCTGCCTCAGTCTGACTTCCTCGGGAGGTAGAGTTCTCCTAGCCTGTGCGAACGCAAGGGTCCCCTGGAGCCTTCTTCGTAAACCTGCCCCTCCCACTCTGCCTTCACTTCTTCCTCCTTCCCTGGCCAGGAAGAGCCACTCGAGGAACATTTACCGAACGCCTACAGCTAGCAGGCACCGAGCTGGACCGCCGGGAGCCTCACTCCGTGCCACGCCGCAGCACTCGCCTACCTCCGCCCTCCCAACCCGTCCGAAATCCGGGATCCCTAGTCCCCCGGCTGCGTCATGGAATCCGCGGGCTTCTTCCGAGTGCATCGCCCCACCTCCTTCCCCAAAGGCGACTTATGATTGGTGGGAACGTGCGTCACTCTGCCGCCCTCCCGCCCCCTCGGGGCCCCGCCCCCGGGCCTCGCAGGCCCCTCCCCTGCGCTCCCGCCCCTGCGCCGCTCCTCTGGCTAATCGCCGGGCGGCGCGCGCGGAGAAGTTCTGGGCAAAGTACTCAGAACTGGCCGCGTGCTGGTGGCGCCCGCCAGCCGGCCCGGGAGAAGGGACCAGAGCGCGACGCGGCCGGTGAGCAGCGCGGCTCCGGCCCCGTCTGTCCGCGAGTGGCCATCCCCGCCCCCGACTCCTGCGGCCGGTGCGAGAGCTGTCAGCTGCACGTTGCGGGGAGACCGGAGAAGCCGGGTTGCCTTCTCCCGGGTCGCCTTCTCCCGGGTCGGTGCGCTAACCCCCGAGCCCTGCACCGGGGAACTAGGGAGTGTCTCCGGCTGCACAGCGCTCAGGTGAGTGGCGGGGCGCCTGCCTAAATGGGGCCGAGGTGTCGGGGGGCCAGGCGGCGGCGCGGGCTCGGAAGGGCTGCGGTTTGGGGGGCGCCGCGGGTCTCTGCAGAACCGGGGTCTGCCCGTGTCGGCCGGGGAGGATCCGGCCCTGGGGCAGACCGAAGCCTGGGAGCCCGCCCTCGGTGCCGGCTGAAGCTCCCGGGGAGGGAGGACCCGGGTCTCACCCGCCCTAGGGCTCCGTCCCTCGAGGGACGACTCAGAGGATTGACCGCCAGGAGGAACCGAGCGCAGGGGCTGGAGCGCAGGTGCGGGAGGACGCGGCGCGCGGAGCTGTCCTGGGCAGCGGGGAGGCTCTGCGCCGAGGCTGGAGGCTCAGGAAGCCTGGTTAATTGGGCGGAGCGCGACGCTTTACCACATCCGCGGGATGGGGCGCGCCGGTGAGACTGAGACAACGCTCTCGGGGCAGGCGCTCCGCTCGCCCGCCTTCCCAACCGCGGCTTGCCCAGATCCCCCGTGCCGGGCTGGAGGCCCAGGGCACGTTCCTTTCCTTTCTAAATTTACGTATTCATCAGCTTTCTGGCCCCTTCTGGAATTTTTTTTCTTTTGACTTTCCAATTACTACTGGTCAGATCACCTTTAGGCTCACCCTAACTCTTATCTCAGTGTCTTTCACATTGGTCCTCTCCCGGAGGCCCTGCAGCAGAATCTTAGTTCAGGGTCTTAGGGACTTAATGTACTCTTTCTGAACATTGTCTGCAGTTGGGTTTTCCTATCTCTGTCTCTGTTTATTCCATGGTCAGGTAAATTCTTTAAGTACTGTCATCATAAGCCAGATACTCCCAGGCAGCCCCTTAGCACTGCCCAGCTTCCCGGGGAGCGTTCCTAGCCTCTGGAGTCGCTGATGGGCACTGTCGTAGGTCGTCCAGATACTTCTTAAGCCGGGGCGCGCCGCCCCTCCTTCGGCAACGCAACTTGCTTGCTGCCTCCTGCACACTTGTGCTTGTCCTTCTCCATCTCACAAGCCACCAGTCTCCTCAGACGGGACTCTTGGAGCTGAAGGGACTGTGAAGTTGTCGGTTTCCATGTGTCTGCGTACTGCGCAGAGGTGCTTGAGACCCTTCGGGGTTGCTCAGACCCTCAGAGTCTGAGTATTGGGATGAGGGCATTTAGAAATGTTTTAAACTACAGCTGCAAAAGAGATACTTCCACAGATAGGTGAAAGCGAAGGCCTGGTTTCTCATCATCTACACTGTACCCCGCAAGTATCATACAAGGTGAGGTTCTCCTGGCTAAAGGAGGTCAGGCAGGCCTGGGCTTGTATGCATCCAAGCTAAATGACCCTCCCGTCTAGCCAAGCCACGTCACCTGTTTGCTGTTGCTCATAGAACTTAAATTTCTCCCTGAAATTGTCTCCTTGGATTATTGTGTTCTCTCTCTTCCCTCATTAGGATGTAAGTACCAGGAACGCAGAGATCTTGTCTGTCTTGTTCATCACTTGATCCCCTGTGTCAAGAACACACAGTAGGTTTGCAATAAACATTTATAGAATGAATAAATGAAACCTTCTCTGTAAATATGAGGAATGAGGATTTCATAGCTGATTTTGATTTTCATCTTTATCCTTAATTTACTATTGGGAAAATTAACAAATAGCAATACTAGGAACTTTTGTAGATTACCTCATTAAATTTACAGAAGTCTGTTAGCTAGGTATATTTAACGAGATGGGAAATTGAGGGTCCAGCAGGTTAACCAGTGTTGCCAAGGTTATCCTGGCAGAACTAGGATTCCAGCTCATTTTTTCTCTATTGTGCTGGACCTCTTCCAATAAACTAAAATGTGGTTTCCACCATTACAGCTAATAGACATTTAGCTTTATTTGTATCAAAAGCTATGGCTTAGCCAAAAGATTTACTGTTTTCTTATTGAGATATATTTTCAGTAATCGCTAATAGTTACATCATAAGCCACATATTACCAGGCTGCTGCCATAAGCTGTAGTTTTCTTTCTTTCTCTCTTTCTTTTTTTTAAGACGGAGTCTTGCTCTGTCGCCCTGGCTAGAGTACAGTGGCATGATCTCGACTCACTGCAAGCTCCGCCTCCCGGGTTCACGCCGTTCTCTTGCCTTAGCCTCGTGAGTAGCTGGGACTACAGGCGCCCGCCACCACGCCCAGCTAGTTTTTTGTATTTTTTTTTTTTTTTTTTTGAGACGGAGTCTCGCTCTGCCGCCCAGGCTGGAGTGCAGTGGCCGGATCTCAGCTCACTGCAAGCTCCGCCTCCCGGGTTCACGCCATTCTCCTGCCTCAGCCTCCCGAGTAGCTGGGACTACAGGCGCCCGCCACCTCGCCCGGCTAGTTTTTTTTTTTTGTATTTTTAAAGTAGAAACGGGGTTTCACGGTGTCAGCCAGGATGGTCTCGATCTCCTGACCTCGTGATCCGCCCGTCTCGGCCTCCCAAAGTGCTGGGATTACAGGCTTGAGCCACCGCGCCCGGCCGTTTTTTGTATTTTTAATAGAGACAGGGTTTCACTGTGTTAGCCAGAATGGTCTCCATCTCCTGACCTCGTGATCTGCCCGCCTTGGCCTCCCAAAGTGCTGGGATTACAGGTGTGAGCTACCGTGCCCTGCCGGTAAGCTGTAATTTTCACCATCTTGCTGGGCAGTATTGTGAGGTTATCTCCATTTTTCAGGTGAAGAATTGGAAACCGAGGTTTAGGAACTTGCCTAAGGTCACCAATAAATTGCTGAGCTAGATTTTTTAATAGTCTGACTTCAATTCTTGCCCCATTATTTAATTAGATGTTAACTCATGATAGAGTCCAATGATACAAATATTAAAACCATCTGAGATTGGGCTGTAAACTTTCTGGTGCCAATATCAAGTGTCTAGTTGTACTGTTTTCAGAATCCTTGAGACTCTTACTGCCATTGATTTTTGTGGTTGCGTTTATGGTTTGTGGGCTTGGTAGATCGGGGACTTTTAATCCAGAAGGAAAGGAAATCCTCCTTTCATCTAAATCTAAAGAGATATCTGATTGGTTTTACTCACTGTGGTAAGTGAACTCTGAAGTAATGCTTTATACCTCTTAAAGAAAGTGCTGGGAAACCAGCTAGTTCCTCTGTTGTCTAATGCAGATTGGAGAGTTAGAAACTGCTACTAATTCCAAAAGCTTCTGCAGTAGGCTTTCAGTAAAACAACTACATTTCAACTCTCCACTCTTGCACTGACACTGAGGGTGAAAAGTTGGGGAGGAGTGGCATGGGTACCACCTAAAGGGCTCATGGCAAAATGGAATGGGGAAGGAATTAGTGATTCCTTCTTTCTTCTACTTTATTCCAGTTTGGGTGCTGGTGTAACATTTCCCCCGCATAAGGGTCTAGATAATGCAGTTTTATTTATAATGTAGTTCTCAGCAGTACTGTATTTTCCTATTTGTTAATTCTATTTCAAGAGTACTCCAGGAAGGGTTGGAGAACCCTGCAACCTAGAATGCCTGAGGAAGAGATTGAGGTGTAGGATACTAGGGAAGATGGAAACTGTTAGGTGGAAAAAGTCTTCCATGCATAATTGAGAGTTGTTTATGGTTCTCTGCACATTCCTTTCCTGTCTAAATTTACATATTTATCAGCTTTCTGGCCCCTTCTGGAATTTTTTTTTTTTTTTTTCCAGTTACTACGGTTCAGATCACCTTCAGGCTCACCCTAACTGTTGTCTCAGTGTCTCTCACATTGGTCCTTTCCTGGAGGCCTTGTAGCATCTTAGTTCAGGATCTTAGGGACTTGTGCATTCTGTCCTAACATTGTCTACAGGTGGGTTTTCCTACCTCTGTTTTCCTGTCTCTGTTTTCTTTTTTTTTTTTTTTTTGAGATAGAGTCTCGCTCTGTCGCCCAGGCTGGAGTGCAGTGGCCGGATCTCAGCTCACTGCAAGCTCCGCCTCCCGGGTTTACGCCATTCTCCTGCCTCAGCCTCCCGAGTAGCTGGAACTACAGGCGCCCGCCACCTCGCCCGGCTAATTTTTTGTATTTTTTTAGTAGAGACGGGGTTTCATCCTGTCTCTGTTTTCATGGTCAGGTAAATTCTTTAAGTACTGTAATTATGTTGTTAAAAATTATTGGGTGGCTTATATAGTGAATAACATTAATAACAGTAGTAACAGCTGCTGAACTTTTATGTGCTGGGTGCTGTCATACGTTCCTGTACGTGCATTATTGCATTTATTCCTCAGGGCAGCATCAAAGCAGGCATTGTTATTATACCTCCAGTCTCCAGATGAGGCTAGGAAAAGTTAAATTCACAACTGCTTTGCAACTAACATATGGTGGATCTCAGACTCAATCCCCAAGTTATTTTCTCTACTTACTTGCACATAGATTCCTTAGCCGGAAGTCACGATCCAGCAGACTGGGCTCAGCTTTGGCCTCATCCCATCATTCCCCAACCCTGTGAACTGGTAGTCTGAGTTTTATTAATCAACAAAGGATTTTGCCTTTGTCCCTGCACTCCTGTTGCCTAGAAAGCTCTCTGGTCTCTCCGTGTGAAAACCTAAGTCTTTCAAAGCTGGACTCATAAACTACTTTTGTCAGCATAATCTCTCTAAACCCAATTTCCCAGAGCATTTGTTTTTTTAAAATATGAGAAACTTCCCAGTTCAGTTTCTGATCACAAAGTATGTTGCTGGTGTCCTTCCTTCCTTCCTTCAGCACTTCTTACCTTTTATCTTCCCCTATTCCTCTCACCCTGTTGCCTCCTGTGCTAGTAATTTATTCAAACTTACTGCTTCCTTTACTAGATTTTAAATGCCTTGAAGGCAGGGTGAATGTGTGTTCCTTAGGTTTCTATTCCTCATGTCACTAAACATGGTGTCCTATCTATAGTAACTGTTCAATTGAAAAAAATATTAATTATATTTGCTTGCATTTTGTTAGAATATTCTGTGAAAAGGTAATTGGAATGTGACATTTTGTTTTCTAGTTTTCTAATTTGTTTTGATCCACAGTATTTTATGCCATCATCATTTTATGATGAAGCAATAGAATATGCCATCATCATTTTATGATGAAGTAATAGAATTTCTAGTTAAATCCATGAAAAGCACCTGTTCTGGTTGCTCTTATCTTTGGACCAAGGAGATATTGCAAGGAGATCTCAAATTCACACATATAATAATCATTGTCTGTAGAATAAATATTTTGCCTATGTTATGTACTATTTTTTCATATCTATGGTAATGCTGTTAATAAAAATGTACTAAAATTGTTATGGAATTCAAATGGAATTTTTGTGAATATTTTATGGATCAATGAATATTTCACATTTTAAAGCAGATTTGCAAGGCCCTCTCTGAATCAGCTCCTGCTTCCCTGTCTAGACTCATAGCTCACCACTCACTATTGAGACACAATTCACATATTATACAGTTCATCCGTTTAAAGGTACAACATTTAATGGATTTTAGTATATTCAGAGTTGTGCAACCATCACCATCATTTTAAAACATTTATCACCTGCTAAAAAACATTTGCACCCATTACCAGTCATTCCCCATACTGCCCGTCCATTCCCCCAGTCCCCACCCACTAATCTACTTTATGCCTGTATGGATTTGCCTATTCCGGACATTTCATATAAGGGGAGTCATATAGTATGTGGCCTTTTGTGTCTGGCTCCTTTCACCTAGTATGTTGTTTTCAAGGTTAATTTCTGTTGTAGTGTGTATCAGTACTTCATTCCTTTTGATTGCCTAGTAATACCCCATTATATGTATATACCATGGTTTTATTTATCTATTTGCTAGCTGATGGGACTGGCATTTCTAAAAAAAAAGTTTGATTCTAATGCGACCCTAATGTGTAGTCCAGAAGTTCCTTCGAGCCCTGTTCGCTATTTTATCGTGGAGCTAGAACAGAACCTGGCACAAGATAGATGCGTAATAAACATTGAAATGACTGCAGCATTTTACTAGAAGTGTAACTCCTATTATGTTGCAGTCAGCAGAACGTCTCGTCGTTAAAAAGAGGTCCCCATAGTTGATTTTTTAGATACTGATTTGAACAAACCAACTGTTAAAAAGAGTCAAGGAACTTTGAACATGGCTGCAATGCTACAGTTTTTAGGATTTGCTTTGAAATAATCTGGGGGTGAGGAGGGGGAGTACGGAGGAAGCAAGGCTGTCCGTGAGCTGATATCAGATCAGTTGAGGCTGGGTGATGAATTATCTATCTGTGGTGTCTGCTGAGCAGCCATTGGTCGCATGTGGCTATTCAGCCTTTAAAATGTGGCTAGTCCTTGCTGAGAAGTGCTGTAAGTATAACACACACACTGAATTTCAAAGACTTTGTATGAAAAATAAAGTAAAAATACCTCAATTTTTAAACATCACATGTTGAAATAATATTTTGAATATATTGTAATAATGTGTAATTAAAACTAACTTGTTTTCTTTTACTCTTGGTCTACTTAAGAAATTAAAATTACATCTATGGCTTCTATTACATTTCAGCTGGGCAGTACAATGCTATACTTTTGTATATATTTGAAATTTTTCATAATAAAAAGTTTAGAAATATCAAAGGCATCTTCTAAAAGTCTAGAGTATAATATTTTTATAAAGAATTCCTCTGGTATGAAAGGATTGGAAAATACTGATTTTTTTCAAAGATGCTTCTTTGCAGAAGCTTATAGCAGGCAGGCTATAGCCTTCCAATATCATTCCTGGACTTATTTAAGCTATGTGAACATTTAAAAATTCTTTTATAATAATAAATGGAATAGCAGTGTGACGAATTGCTTCTTTGGTTATTAATCTAAATGATTTTGTCGTGAAGTTGATGAAATATTTCCTTCATCTTGGAAAAATACAGAAGACTCAGTGGTGATTTCCTTGTTCTTAGTCACATTGTTTGTACCCCTGAAATTGAATTTTCTCTGGACTTGGTTTATAACCGCCTCTCCCTAAGTCTGTTGTTTGAGAGCTAGAATGTGGTTGTTTCTAGATGCTCCAAGGCCCCTTGAGTAAGAGTGGAATATGATTCTTAGGGAACAATAATAATCATGTGTGGGTTTAAAGCCAAGAAGCAAATTTCTTTCATAAAAATTTCTTTAGATGAAAATTATGTTGCTGTCTATATGTCTGTGTTTACTTATGAAAAAAATATCTGAGGTAATCAACCCAGTTCTCTGAGCAAGTGTGGGCTGGATGAACAATCTTAGCGGAATCCTCATCTGTGATTTCTCAGATTGCGTGAGAGTAGATCTGAGTTAAAAAATAGCTTAAATGTAAAGCAGAACAGAATCAAATTGCAATGAGCAATCCAGTGCGGGATTGGCAGAGGATCCCTGAACAGTTACTATAAATAAAGTTTGCTATTTTGTTTACCCTCTACAGTTAAAATACTAAAATCTTTATTTTTAGTATTCTGTGGGTCATATGCTTTCCTTAATATAACATTTCTCCAAACATGTATTAAAATGTAGTATTTGTAAAGATTTCCACCTCCACTTTTAAAGGTTTTCTGTCTTGATATAAAATATCGTAATGGTTACAAGAACTTTAAAATTATAGTTTACATCTTATAAAATATTTTTCCATGGCCGGGCGCGGTGGCTCAAGCCTGTAATCCCAGCACTTTGCGAGGCCGAGACGGGCGGATCACGAGGTCAGGAGATCGAGACCATCCTGGCTAACACGGTGAAACCCCATCTCTACTAAAAAATACAAAAAACTAGCCAGGCGAGGTGGCGGGCGTCTGTGTTCCCAGCTACTCGGGAGGCTGAGGCAGGAGAATGGCGTGAACCCGGAAGGCGGAGCTTGCAGTGAGCTGAGATCCGGCCACTGCACTCCAGCCTGGGCCACAGAGCCAGACTCCTTCTCAAAAAAAAAAAAAAAAAAAAAAAATTTTTCCCTCCCCAAGTAACTTGTGGTGGACAGTCATCTGAAATGTTTAGAAGCTAAAGCTAATATATACATTTTAATCTACATATATGTATACATATGTGTGTAGATATTTATGTATGTATATATTTTTTAATCTCAGCAACTTCTATTAAATTTGAAGCAGATGCCTCCCTAGAATTAAAGCATGCACTAAGATTTTTGCTCATACATTTCACAAATATTTATTAAGCACATGCCATGTGCCAGACACCAGGCTAGGTGCAGGGGATGTGGTGATGAATTGAACAGATGTGGAAACCTCCCTTCAAGGAGCTTACAGACTAGAAGGGGGTGTAGACATTAAAGAGTTCCGTCTCAAAAAAAAAAAAAAAAAAAAAAAAAAAGAGTTGCAGAGAGTTCATTAATTACAGTGGGGAGATGTGGCTTAAAGGGAGTGAGTCTGGCTTTTAATTGGGACCCTGGAGAGAAAAGTTTCATTGTTTTTGTAAGTTGTGATTCAGGCTGCTGAAGGAGGAGAAAAGAGAATGTGGCTGGGGAATCCTCAAAGGAGGATGAGAGGAGCAGAGTCCTGCCCTTTTGTGTCTGTCTGCCATTGCTAGAGGCCATGTAGAACTGAGTGGGAGGAGGCCTTAACTCCTCTTTTGAGGTTTTGAATTTCTCTCTCTGGTGCGACACACTGGTTTGTTTATTTGCTAATGGGAGTTGAATCCAAAGTTGAGTTTTTAACACCTTTGTAGCAGAAACAGAATGATACCTAACAACCTGCCCTCCAGCATAGCCCTGCATGTAGCTTAAAATAACTTGCTGGCTGGTTTCTAGTGTAGCTCAGTTGTCTGGCATCTGAGGCAAAGTGGGTTAGCGGTATGTGAAGCCTAAAAGAATACAGGGAAGCCCACTTGAGTTTTTCTCAGGTGTAGGGCTGCTTCGTGCAAATTCCTGGTGTATACAGAATTAACCGAGGTTTCCTTCAGAGCTTGTTGGAGTTATTAGGGAAGGGGAAACCATCCTTCCTTTGAAGATGGAGGTAATTATGAATAACAGTGATAACAGTGGCAGCCAGTAGCTGTTAGGCGCTCCCCATGTGCCAGGCTAAGTGCTTTACTTACACTACCTCTTTAGATCTTACAACTTGGGAGGTGGTTACTATCATTCCAATTTACCAGTGTTAAAACAGAGGCTGGGGAGCAGTCACTTGCTCTTTCATTTTTCCAACATCCCTTTACCCTTCCTGATTTCCATTCGATAAATCACTTCTTGCCTCTGGATATAGTCTGCTGGGACCAGAAGGAGGGGCCCCATTCCCCTCAGCTGTGGCCCTGTGAGCCAGGTCAGTCACATGCCTCTCTCTGGACTCTGGGTGTGGGAGGGTCATGGAGAGTCTGCTGCGAGATGTGTCATGGCCAGACCATCTGTGCATACAGCTTTGTTGTGGTGTAGCTTTCCATCCCACAGAGCTGTGCCCGGGCTTGCCTCTCCAGCCTCCTCTTAGTTCCTTGAACTGGTTTTTTTTCTAATACATGTTCTTTGGCTTCATTTACCAAATTGTTTTCTGTTGCTTCCACCCAAAGAACCCTGGCTATCCAGTCTTAAAGAGGGTGAAGTAGTTTTCCTGTGGTCATACAGAGAGCAAGCAGCAGAACTGGGGTACAGTTAGGTCATTCAGCCTCTACTGCCAAGCCCTTGACCAGAGACCTCCTCTGTGTGCTGAACAGCATTGGACTGGCAGTCTGAGGAACAGAGGATGGATGTAGTTCCTGTGATACCTGCCTCTGGGGCCTTGGGCCACTGCCTCTTTGAGCTGGACAGGGTAGATGGGATGAAATCTATACATATCTAAGTGACACCCAGTTTGAGAGGATTTTCCTGTCCATGAGACTTTTGGACACATTTTGTCCCGGTTTTCTAAAGGCTTTTACTTTGAGGTTTGAGGAACGGTCTAAGGCAGTGGTTTTCAAAGTATGACTCCAGGAGATGTATCAGTGTCACCTGGGAACTTGTTAGCAGAACTTAGGTGGGGCCCAAACCCATAGAATTGGAAACTCTGGGGGTGGAGTCCAGAAAACTGGTTTTAGCCCTTCAGGTGATTATGATGCACACTAATGTTTTAAGCCCCAGACATTTTCGTTTTATTAAAAACAATTTGTTATGTACAAGGTGCTACCTAGAAGCAGGGAGCAGGCAAAGTTAATTAACCAACAGCCCCTGACCTCAAAGAATATTCACTTCAGTTCGGGGTATATACGTTTATAGCACTCCTCCTTCTCCCTACAATTGTGTTTTTTATATTTACATATCTGTCTGTATCTCTATATATCGATCCATCTTTTCTCTACTTATATAAACAAGATACTAAAGTGCCATAGGAGCTCAGGAGGAGTTAGGGAGATACTTTTGCAGAGAAGTGAGTGTTTGAGACACGTCTTGAAGAGCACATAGAATTGAGATAAAGAAAGGGATGAAGGGGCCGAGTGCGATGGCTCATGCCTGTAATCCCAGTACTTTGAGAGGCTGAGGCAGGCAGATCACCTGAGGTCAGGAGTTTGAGACCAGCTTGCCAACATGGTGCAACCCGGTCTCCACTAAAAATACAAAAATTAGCTGGGCATGATGGTGGGCACCTGTAATCTCAGCTACTCGGGAGGCTGAGGCAGGAGGATCACTTGAACCTGGGAGGTGGAGGTTGCAGTCAGCCGAGATGGTGCCACTGCACTCCCTGGACGACAAGAGTGAGACTCCATCTCAAAAAAAAAAAGGATGAAGGGAAAGGTAGGAAGGATGTTCTAGGCAGAGGTGGTATAGGATGAGCCAAGGCATAACATTTTGAGAGTTGATGGACTATCCAGTTTGATGAAGAGAAGGACTGTGTAATGGTGAAAAGTAAGAGCATACAGAAATGGAGAGGTAGATTAGGGCCCAACTGGTGTAAGTCCTAAATCCTATAGTAAGTCCAAAGAACTGTAAACAGCGAACAAGGAGGTGACATGGTAAGAGCTATCTTAGTGGAAAGTGTTCTGGTGGTGACAGAGAAGGGCAGAGGCTGGGAGTACAGGCACAAAGTGATGAGACCTGAACTGGGATGGTCACAGTGAGAGGAGGAAAAAGACAGATAATATCAAAATACTGGAAAGTTACAATGATAGCCCCTAGAAACTAGGGGTTGGGAGTAGGGTTGAGGGAGAAAGCAAAGATGATTCCACAAGGGATAATAAGTGGTGTTGGTACAATCAGGCAAAAAATAAAATAAATTCCACATGGATCAAAACTTTAAAACAATTAGAAGTACGAAAAAATACAATACACTTTTAATAATAAGATGAAAAATCCTTTCTAGATAGGACACAAAATCCAGAAGCTATAAAATAAAAGATTGATTTATTTGATTACATATCATTTTTGCAGGGTCAGTTTTCAAAAATGATGTCAAAAGGCAATCAACACATTTAGGAAAGTAATTGCAATTCATATCACAAAGACCTACTTTTATCAGTATATAAAGAACTCCAACAAATCTGTACGAGAAAGGCCAGTTACTGTAAAGGCAAAGAGTTTGAACACATAGTTCACGAAATGGCATGCAGATGATTCTTAAACATATGAAAACTTTAACCTCACTCATAAAAAGAGAAAATGCAAATGAAAACTTCATTGAAATGCTATTTTTCACCTATCGGGTTGGCAAACATCACAAAATGTGATAATAGTGTTGGCAAAGGTTTGAAGAAACAGGTATTCTGTATACATCGTGGATGGAAATGTAAGTCGGTCCAAACTAGCGAGCCATTGGCAGTATCTGTCAAAATTGCAAATGCATGCACTCTTTGACTCAGCAATAACAGTCCTAAGAACTTTATCCTACAGATATGCAAAATTCACAAAATGATATATATGCAAAATTGTTTCTTGCAGTATTTGAATAAATACCAGATTGCAAGTAACTTAATTTTCATCAATAAGTACTGATTAAAAAATAATGGAGCTGTTAAAAATGAGGCAGCTCTACATTTTCTGATACGGAATGATATGTGAGATTTATTGTGAAGTTAAGAAAGTAAAGTATAGAATATCCATATATATATTTTATATGTGTATATACATATACACATGGACATATATTCATACATATATGCACACATAGCTAAAACTGGTGGGCTGAGGCTGGTGCTGTGGCTCACACCTGTAATCCTAGCACTTTGGGAGGCCCAGGTGGGCAAATCAGCTGAGGTCAGGAGTTCAAGACCAGCCTGGCCAACATGGTGAAACGCTGTCTCTACTAAAGATACAGAAATTAGCTGGGCGTGTTGGTATGTGCCTGTAATCCCAGTTACCCCGGAAGTGGAGGCAGGAGAATCACTGGAACCCGGGAGGCAGTGTCTGCAGTGAGCCAAGATCATGCAACTGTACTCCAGTCTGGGTGACAGAGGGAGACTCCGACTCAAAAAAAGCAAAAAACCTGGTGTGCTGAAGCCAGTATACACCGGCATGTGGGAACCAACTGTACCTGACTTCCCAAGCCCTTGGCTGATTACTTCATGTTGGTAATTTGAAGCCAGCCACAGTGGGGTATTTACACCATGTAAATACAAGAAACGCAAGACATGAGAACATTTTTGTTTTTGTTTTTCCAGAGAGCTGGTTGATAAATGTTTAATTGTACTCACTGTATATATATATAAATATAAAATATCTTTTGAAGGTTATAAAAGAGGTTGCTGTAACATCAGACTCTCCTAGGAAGGAGTAACGGAAGGCAGGATAGGTATGAAGTTGAACTTATACCTTTTGAATATTGTTCCATGTAAATGTGTTACTTACTTGGAAGTAAATGTATAAAGCAAACCAAAAAGTAACTGCAGAGTGTCAGGCCTATGTGACTGTGTTATTTCTGGTGCCATTGACTACTGCTGGGGAAAATAGAAAGATGAGTAGATCTTAGAGAAAGAGAATGCTTTTGGTTTTGAATATGCTGAGCTTTAAGTGTGTGGGTGGTATCAGTACAGACATGTCCAGCAATAGCTCAAGAGAGAGGGCAGAGCTGTTGATCAGTTCTAGGAGTCAGCAGTTTAGTTAAAATTGTGACACTTAAGGCAGCCCTTATCTGCAGAACCTTTGAGGCAGGTCCCAGGAGAGAAAGGGGGAAGCATGTGGTACCTTGGGGAAGGTAAACCAAGAGATAGGTAAGGAAAGGGTAAATAGTCACAAAGGTTGGAGGACCATAAAATAATAATGGTAGTTTCTTAAATGAAGTATTTGCTGGAAGTGAGACACTATTCTCTGTACTTTTTGAAAGAACATCATCTGATTTAATTCTCACAATCGTTCTGTGGGGTGGGTACTTTTTCCATGATAACCATTGAGTTGGGGAGGGTAATTTCAAAGAATAAACCAGGAGACATATCATGGGAAGGGTGTTAATAGAGCAGGACCTTGAAGTGTGATACAATTTCAAAAGGCAGAGAAATGGGAGAGAAGGGCATTTCAGGTAGAGGGGAGTGATGAGCAAAGGTGGAAACAGGGTTACCGCTTGCAGCTGTAGGGTAAGAATTCATGGGCACCCAAGGGTGGTACATGGCTACTTCATCCTGTGGTCATTGGAGAGCCACAGAATGTTTTGAGCAAGGTAGTATGTGTTAATCTATTCAACTGGTAGTCAAATACAAATGTTAAGTGTTGTATGAGTGGAAGATTTCTGTGTGTACATTGTGGGAAGGAGGGATGATAGGAAACATGAAAAATTACCATAAAAATTTGAGATAATGTAGATGGCCTGTGAATATAGATTTAGACTGTCTGCGAACAGGCATTGTGATGGTTCATCAGTCTGAGAACAGTCTGAGACTGAATTTGCCTGTGTGGCAGTGTATTGCTTATCTTATGTATTAGTCACTTAGGGCATGTTTTTCATATATTTTCCGGAAGACTGTGAATGGGGAATAAGCAAAGGGGTGGTAAATAAATGATTATTTGTTGACATACATTTGTATGTATGTGATTTATGTATGAATTTTGCCTGGGAAGTAATGATCAGCCTCATGAGGCACACACAAGCCCAACCTCTTTAGAGAGGCACTGTGTTTGTACTAGCAGTTCTTTTACCTTATAAACATACATATACACAAACATAGTTTAAAATTCCACCCTAATTAGGTTTTCAGCTTAGTCTTTCTCTGGGCCAATGTCTTCTTTAAGTTTGTTTTGTATGTGTGTCATTAAGGAATGATACACATAATAGGGTGTCAAAAAGGAAAGTCTTTGGCCTAAACATCGCTCAGAAAAACGATTGCCTGGCCTTCTTCATGCACACCTGCCAATGCATCATACTTCTGACTTGTAATTCCTGTTTTTCTAGTCTTTCATCCTGTGGGGCAAAATAACATTCCAGCTTGTTTGTTACTTTCAGTTCTGCATCATTTGTTCCTTGATGAAGGGCCTGGAAGCCCCGCTTGTTTGTGGCATCCAGAGGTCTTATTTTCCTGCGTGTGTCTAGTTAGGTGTAGATAGATCTTTATATTAGATGACTGCCTTTTCCGACCCACAGATAAGATGCCTTTGTCTGACGGATGCTAGGGGCCAGAAGGGCAGGATGTGGGAGTTTGGTTTCTTTTGTAAAATGTGCAGTGTGTGGTCTCCACAGGTGCTGGATTTCTCTTCGTGGTTAAGAACTTCCCAGTCTGGGGAAAATACCCATGTTGTAGGAAGTGAGATCTGTGGGTCTTGCTGTAGCTAGTTAACTCAGGCTGAGGTTATAGCAAGTCATGGACCTCCCACATCCTTTTGAACAGTACTGTTTCTCCTTCTCTTTCTCAGAGGACTTGTGTGAGACTTAGCCAGGTGTCAATGGATGTGAAGGGGGTTTGGAGGAAACAAGGGCAAGGCAACATTCTGGCTGGGCAGGGAGCCAGCTGGAGGGGTGGGGCCACATGAATGGGACACACCCTTGAGGGCAATGGTTCTGAACCTCAGCAGTGTCAGAGTGTCCTGGAGGGACTGTAAAACACTGAGTTGAGTCTGTCGCAGTGGCTTCTGCCTATAATCCCAATACTTTGGGAGGCTGAGGTGGGAGGATCGCTTGAGGTTAGGAGTTCAAAACCAGCCTGGTCAGAATAATGATAGTCTCTACAAAAACAAACAAACAAATTAATTATTTAATAAAACAAATTGCTGGTCCCCACCCCCAACATTTTCTGATTTAGTGGGTTTCTGATTTAGTGGGACCTGAGATTCTGCAATTCTAATAAGTTATTAGGAGATACTGACTCTGGTTCACGGACCCCTTAGCAAATCCAAGCATTGGTTCAGTAGGCAAAAGACCAAGTCTTAACCAGCCTGGAGTCCATTTTGATTCCGAGAAGAATGAGAGAATTCTGGTTATTAGATTGTCATAACCCCCTTATTTTATATAACACTTCCACAATTGTAAATCACTTTAATATATGTTGCTTCTCACAGCAAAATAACCTTTTGAGGTAGGCAGGGCAGGTATTAACCTTGTGGGATGACTAAGGAAAATCAGATTGAAGACAGATGACTGACTTACCCTGGGGGCAAAAATAGCTTAGCTCATACTTGTATCTAGATTTTCTTACTGTAGATTTATTGCTCCTTCTACATTGTCTTTTTTCCTTGGAAAATACTACATTTTATTCAAATGATTTTTAGACAAAACAAAATTAGGGAGATGTAGAATCCTTTCCCTCATGCATTCACAGTAAATATTTTTTGAAGACATAATACAGAGCACATACTTATTGTTGAATAAATGAATGAATGGTTTCCATAACTCACTAACTCTACTTCTGAACTCATGCACTTTAATGGCCCAGTAGTATCAATTACAAGTAATAAGAAAAGTACAATAAATTAATTAATACAACATGCGTATTAAAAATACTTCCCAAAACATTGCCTTTAAAGCTAGTAAAAGCTTAGAGATCATCTGCTCAGGTATTGCTCAATGTTTGTCCAACTTTACTTGTTTTAATCACAGCCCCCAACACAAAACAACTTTTAAGTTTAGAATAGTTTTAGAGGTAGAGAAAAGATGGGAAGATAGTACAAAGAATTCCCATATGCCCCCAGTGGTTTTCCCATTGTCAACATCTTACCTTAGTATGATACTTTTGTCACAATCAATAGACCATTACTGTTGCAGTATTAATAACTAAAGTCTATACTTTATTCAGATTTCCTTAGCTTTTCCTTTGTGTCCTTTTGCCGTTCCAGGACTCCATGTAGGGTTCTACGTTATCTTAGTTGCCATGTCTCCTTAGACTCCTCTTGGCTGTAATAGTTTCTCAGGCTTTCCTTGCGTTTGATGACCTCGAGAGCTTTGAGGAGTATGGTAAAGTATTCTGTAGAGTATGTCTCCATTGGGATTGGTCTGATGATTTTCTTGTATTGGACTGGGGCTATGGGTTTGGGGGAAGAAGATTACAGAGGTAAAATGCAATTCTCATCACATCATATCAAGAGTATATGTTTTCAGAATGATTTATAGTTTTGGTCACGTTGACCTTGCTCATCTGGCTAGGGTAGTGTCTGTCAGGCTTCTCCACCATATGGTTATTTTTTTCTCTCCCTTTCCATACTATACTCTTTGGAAGTAAGTTGTTATGCATAGCTCATACCTAAGGAGTGGGGAGTTACACTGCACTTTCTTGAGGGCAGTGTAGCTACATAAATTATTTGGCATTCTTCTGTGAGTTGGATTTGTTTCTTCTCCATTAGTTTATTCAATCAGTTTTTTAAATCAGTGTGGATCCATTGATCTTTATTCTATACTTTGGATTATAATTTAGTAGTACTTTATTTTGTTGCTCAAGGTCATCCAGCTTTAGCTATTAGTACTTTCGGTTGGCTCCTGTATCACTTTGACATAAGTCCATCATTGTGGATTTTTTTTAGCATGTCCTTACTTTTTGGCACTAAAGGTACTCAGGCTAATCTTGTATAGTCCTTGTCCCTCCTCTGCAATCATTTTTTTGTATGGGTAGTGTTGGTCTTGATCCACTAAATTGATTTCATCACCCACTACATGGTTTATTACCCACAGTGAAAAACACTGATCTGTTTCCACTCCTCACATGTTAAAGATAAGAAAATAGACACCTCAGAAGGTGAAATGGTTTATCTAAGGTTACGCCTCTTTGGTAGCAAATCCCAGGCTAGGACAAGGTCCTCTGAACTTGTAGTCCTGCCCCTTTTTTACCACTCCGTGCTGGCAGATTCCACCACTCAGAGTCTGATTCAGTGTACTCCCATCTCACCCAGGTCATTTTGCATAGGCAGTCAGATGTGCACTCAGCTGGATGTGCTGCTGTCTGCCCTGGGCAGATATCAGCAAAAAGGGGAAAGTGGGCTGGCCGGATTCTTGGTGGAGGTTGCCATGGTGAGTCTGTGTTGCCTGGTTGGAATGGAGTTTTGTCATGGTGAAACAATTACAGACGCCCAGAGTGGCACTGCTGACATCAGCATTTTGCAGTTGTGGTTTGACCACATGACTGGCCTCTGTGTTCTGGGGAAGTTGACAGAAGAGAGGCTTTTAGAATCCAACACCCGCTTCTTTGGGTTCTCTTCCTTTCCATGGGGGAGGATGAATTCAAGAAAGAAGTGAATTCAAGCAGCAAACCCCTCAGATTTCACTTTATCCTGTGAACTCCTGACATCCACAAAAATAGAACTAAGCAGACAGGTTTTTGGTGTTCTAAAAGCCCAAACAATCTGGTATTAGGATCGGATGTGAAACATCAGTTATGCCAAGAAGCTTATTTTCTTTTGTGAGCAGAAATAATTCAGTCATCAAAAAGTTCTGAAGATGCAGGGAATAATAAGGGACAACCTTAGTTCATATTCATTTCTCAGAGTGTTACATTTCAAAAATATTTAAAAACTTTTTATTATAATTGAGGGTGGGCACTCTGGCTGAAGAATTATTCCTATTAAGGGTTTTAAAAGAATTCAGCAATGGTGCTGTATTAGGGCATTTGTCTGCAAGTGACAGAAACTCATCCAGCATAAGGACAATGTAAAAGAAAATTTATTGGCTTATGTTGCTGAAACGTCCAAGAGTAGTGCTAACTTCAGGCACAACTGGACCTAGGGGCTCAAGTCATGCCGTTAGAGCCCTGTTTCTTGCCATGTCTTAGCCTGTTTTCATGTGACTTCGTTCTCAAGCAGGCTTTCTCTGTGTGTCTCTTAGCAGCTACAGGCTTGTTTCCTATATGCCCAGCAACTCTTAATTCTACAGATGCTTCTTGGCTCTGGTTGTTTCCACCTGGGTCATGTGTCTGATCCTGAACCAGCTACTGGGGCCAGAGTTGTCAGGGCTGTTACTGGCCAGGCATGGGCCAAGCGTTTTGTTTTGTTTTGTTTTGTTTTGTTTTGTTTTCTCTTCTCTTTTCTTTTTCCTTTCTTTTCTGTCTTTCTTGTCTTTCTTGTCTTTCTGTCTTTCTTTATTTCTGACAGAGTTTCACTCTTGTCGCCCAGGCTGGAGTATAATGGCATGATCTCGGCTCACTGCAACCTCCGCCTCCCAGGTTCAAGTGGTTCTCCTGCCTCAGCCTCCCAAGTAGCTGGGATTACAGGCATGCCCTACCACACCTGGCTAATTTTTTATAGTTAATAGAGATGGTGTTTCACCATGTTGGCCAGGCCGTTCTCAAACTCCTGACCTCAAGTATTCCACCCGCCTCAGCCTCCCAAAGTGCTGGGATTACAGGTGTGAGCCACCGAATGTCTGTTTGTTAAACAATAGAAAGGTTGATGTGCTGGTACCAAAATGGGGAGTTGGCTGGCTAGACAAAAATAATGTATGTCTGTCTTTTATGATGTTGTGAATAGTGAGGATAAATGCTTGATGAATGAGTAAATGGCCAGCTCAATGCTATCCATACATTTGTTTATTTAGTCCTTTACCAAGTTATACTCATATATTGTATGGACTTTTGAGCCCTTTTAGAGAGATCTCCTTGTTTAATGCACTATGCTGACTACCAGTCCTTGGTGGGCCCTGTCTTAGTGTGTTCAGACCGCTATAATAAAATGCCAGAAATGGGGAAGTTTATAAACAATAGAAATTTGTTTCATTCAGTTCTGGAGGCTGGGAAGTCCAGTATCGAGGCACCAGCAGATTTGGTGTCTGGAGAGGGCCTGCGTTCTCATAGATGGCACCTTCTAGTTATGTCCTCTAAATGGTGGATGGGGCAAGGCAGCTCTCTGGGAGCTTTTCTGTGGGAACGCTAATGCCATACAGGAGGACTCCATTCTTAAATCACCTCTCAAAGGCCACACCTCTGAATACCATCACCTTGGGGGTGAGAATCTTAACGTATGATTTTTGTGGCGTACATAGACATTCAGACCATAGCAGGACCTCAGCAAATGCTTCTTCTTGTTTATTTCAAGTAGACTTGGCTAGATCATGGTGAGCCTCTCTTCCTTGAACCTAGTCAGATACTGTTCTAATACTAACCAGGTCAGTATTAGACAGTTTATGATTGGTTTTGGCTGAATGGATAGCCAAAAGACCATCTTTATTAAAGACATAGATGTCCTTAATGAATCTGCTTTACTGTTGGGGGAAAGAAGGTATCTTCCTTTTTCCCTTCGTGCCATTCTTGGCTCAGATTATTAGTGGTTAATTCGAATCCTTCCTTTTGTAAGGGGGAGAAGAATTAAAAAAAAAAAAATTACATGAACAAAGAATTGTTCCAGGTTTAAAAAAATTATTTCGAAGTTTAATTATTCAGATCCCTTGCTGGTTTTCCTTGTTGCTACCTGCCTTCTGCAAATTTCGCTGCTTATTAGTACCACTTCCCGAAGGTGGGCAAGGTAAGATTGAGGGGTGTAATTAAAACCTTGATAGCATCCTATCTTTTTTCTTATTTCTTTTTGGAGGGACTGTGTACTTGGTGATACTTCTGTGCAAAACCAGTTTTGTACATTGACCAAGATGAACTGTGATGGATTATCTGTGAAATTCAGTTAATTATCTTTTTGCGTTTCCTTTTACAACAGGAAGTTTAAAGTTGGCTGTGAAGTCACCCCTGGTGACTAGTGGTCACCTAGACTTCACATCTTTTTCCTTCCTTTTGAGTTTTGTTGGGATCAAATTAAAAATGAATTAATGCCAGGTTCAGAAGAGGGTAAGTGTTTGGGACTGTTCATCCGTCTCGGAGTGCCTCTTCTATATTTTACAGCCCAATAGAAAAGATTTTTAAAAATCTGCTTCCATTAGCACAGATAATTGAGTTTACTATATTTTGATTTTGTGTTGTCCAGCTTCTGCATTTATTTCTGCTCTACTTGACTAGCTTAGCATCATCAATTTTTTTTCCTGTTTTTAATCTCCAAAGTATTTGTATGTGGGTTGTGGTCAAGATTCATAAAAAACATTTTGATTAGGTTTCTCATTCATTTATATACCACACAAGCGGGGCATGCCTTTGTATTATGAGAATATTTTTAGAAGACTAATGAGGTGGAAGGATCTGTGTTTCATTTCCCTTAGTTTTCCTCTATTCAGACACCTGCAGTTGCCATTAATTACTCCTCCTGTGGTACTCTCACACTCTCTTTGTCTGTTGTGCAGTGTTTTAAAATAATATTGGGAGGGAAGCTGGGTGCTGAGGCATATATCTGCATTGGAATAAGTAATTGTTTTTTGTCTTAGTAGTTCAACAGAAGGTTCATTTAAGAGTAATAGCTATTTTGGTACTATTTAAGGAAATTCTTTTCTTTTATCTTTCTCTGCAATCTTTGCCTGCTCTCAGTAGCTGATCTCCGTTGGTCACCTCACTTTATTCTTAATCAAAAAATTGTAATACCATTTGTGACTCATGCATTGTTTCGGAAATAGAAAAAAATTTTTTGTCCAAGTTCTCTTTTCAGTGATAGGCTCTTTGGTCAAACCAGTGCAAGTCAGTTGGGTTTTACAAGTGGCTGATAAGCATTTAGAAAAGCATTTATTCATGAAAGGTATTTTAAAAGGAATTTATTTTCTTTTGGAAGTTTCACCTATTGATTTATTTTAGGAACATTTTTATTAAAGTATAATATGCCTGCAGAAAAGTGTACAAAGCATCAACATATAATCTAATGAGTTTTCAGAAGGTAAATAACCTGTGTAAGCAGCATCCAGAACAAGCAACAAATTATTACCAGCTCTTCCGAAGTCCCTTTAATATAGCCCCTAGTCCCTATCCCTACCCGCAATGGGTAATTTCCATCCTGATTTGTAACACCATAAGATTAGCTTTGCTTGTTTTTGTAACTTACGTAAATGAACTCATGTGGACGCTTTAGGTCTGTGAGAGTCACTCATATTTTGATATGTGTTTTTAGTTTGTTTATTCCCATTGCTGTTAGAATCGCATTGTGTTAATATGCCAAAATTTATTTATCCATTCTGTTATTGATAAACATTTGTTTTTTTTCTGTTTGGGGTTTTTATGATTAATGCTGCTAGGAATATTCTCATACATAACTTTTGGTGAACAAATGTGTGCATTTTTATTGAGTATATACCAAGGAGTAGAATTGCTGGGTCACAGAGTTAATATATGTTTAGCTTCAATTGATTCCCCCAAACAGTTTTCCAAAATGGTTGTGCCCATTTACGTTTCTTCCAGCTGTATATTCTAGTTGCTCTATGTCCGTACTTGTTCTTTTCTTTTTTATTTTAGCCATTCTAGTGAATGTTTAAAAATTAAAATTCATGGATTATAGAAGTCTGTAATCCCCTTTAATACTTTGATCTTAGTTATGTCCTTTAGTCATTCAAGTCACAGCCAGAATTTCAGTGTTAAAACAAACATTAAACAAAAAAAACTTAGAGAAAAGATGATCAGCATTTAAGTGGTGATATGGATGTCTAGGCCAAAGAAGAAGTCTGCGGATCTTCACTTGATTCTGTTATCCCCATCACTAGATTTACAACATTGGCTTGGAAGTTGAAAACCACATGTGCAGTTAAAATGCAGTCTTTTTAATTCAGTCTTCCATGCCACATTAATTGAGTGAATGTGCTGAATATCACAGGGAATGCTAAGATGAAGAATATAATCTGGACCTTCAAGAAGTTCATACGTGTACATGGCAGAGTGAAGTGATGCTATTATGAAGCGTTAAAAATGCTCCCTGGGCACTCTGAGGAAGGAGTGATTAAGTCCTATGAGAGGAATACAGGAACACTTCATAAACATTGAAATGCCTTTGAACTTGACTGTCAGTTTTGTAGGTGAAGTTGGAAGTAATGGGCATTTCCCAAAATGTAGCCCATTTGGGGCATAGCAGATAGCTCAGAGTGGTTGGATCATAGAATGTGCAGAGTAATACAAAGGGAGAAAGTTAAAGGGCGTGAAATAAATTTTTTTAATATTCAAAGAGAGACTGTCAATAAAAAAAAAAAGCCAAAAAAAACCTCATTAGAAAAAGCAATTAAAACACATGGAGATAGCATTTTTTACTATCCTATTGACTGAGATTTAACAACAGTGTTTGATGAGAGATTTATATTGATCAGCATGTGGAGAAATGGTCTTCATTTTTGGCTGGCAGGGGAGCAAATTGCTCTAAACCTCTATGGTGGACAATCTGGTGGTCTTTTTGAAAATTGAAAACGTGTATACTTTTTGACCGAACAATTCTCCTTTTAGAAGTGTACCTTACAAATATGCTTATATGTGAGCAAAAGATTATGACAGTAAAAGACTGGAAATAACCTAAATGTGAGAGAATTTAAGTAAATAATGGCTATAGAGAATGGGGGAGCTTCCTCTTTATTGATATGGAACAGTCTCCAAAATTTATTGTTAAATGGAAAAAAGAATGTGTAAAACACTATATGATGGCATTTATGCAAAAATTGGGAAATGAACATTTTTCTGAAAAAATAAGTATGGAATTGAGTATATTAATTGCTTCCTGAGAGAACAAGATCATGAGGACTTTGAATCTAGTCTAACAGTTATATTTTTTTAGGTTTTATAAAATTCATCTAAGTGCACTCCCTCTTTTTTGGTTACTGTTCTTACAGTAACCAAGTGAGGAAGCAGTTTTTATTTGTGTTTTACAGATGAGGAAGCTGAGACTCAGGAATTTAAGCAAAATAATTCAGTGGTTGATATTAGAGAACATTAAGTATATTATTTAAGAAATCACTTATATTTACTATATTTTGTTTCTAAAAAGACAAAAAACAAAATACTAGAGTGTTTTTAGAATGAATGTGTACTGAATAACAGCAGTCGAAGCTTAGTGATTTGAGACATGTTTATTAGTAATTTTATCTGGATCCTTACCTGAGTACCCTATTACCATGATCAAATTTCAGCTGTTCAACCTAGATTAAAGCTTGGTTTCATACTCTCTATCCCTAGGTGGAAACGTTCGAATTCATTAGGAAGGAAGTAATTGAGGCCTTGGTAAGTTTTTGCTTAATGCAACCTGAGGATTTGTTTGTTAGGGGCATTTGGAACTGTAATCCTGTTTTTTGTTTTTTGCTTTTTTAATTGACCGGAAGGCAGGTATTGGATTTGAGGGTGAGTTTTTTTTTTTTTTTTTGGTCTTTTTTTTTGTCTGTTCTGCCATGTCTCAGCAAAGTGTGGATTAATGTGACTTTAATAGTATTGGCCCCCTTCTTTTAGAGTATTAAATTCCTCTCTTATTAGAAGCAATGGGCCTATTCAATTACAGAGACTGAAACTTTGTAGAGTGGCTTAAATAGCAGTTCTACCTACTTAGTCTTACACCTGCATAGCACCAGGCAAGGCAGATAGCATGACTTATTCTAGTAATATTGATGAGCAGACAGAACTCATGGTTGTAAAGGGATGTGCCCAGAATCTTACCACTTTAATTGATGGAAGAGACAATGAATTAAAAAACTAGAAATTCAGTAAAACAAAGAGAAAGCATTTTAAAAAGGAATTTCAACGGACTAAAAAAACTCCATGAGAAGAAAGTAATAATGGTTGAAGAGTAAAAGCATTAAAAAAGGATAAAACTTGAATTTTTCTTATAAAGAAACAAAACAGTATATCTCCATTGAAAAATAAAATTGTATTAAGATAACACAAGTATCTAAAAGACAGATGAGAAAAACCACAAACTATAGAAAAAGGCCTGTTTTACAAGGAAGAATACAAAGAATCAAAAAGTTTTAGGTCTAACAGTGAGACTAACTTTATAAACAGAAAACCTTCC
The DNA here is from genome assembly GCF_037993035.2 of Macaca fascicularis. Lineage (NCBI taxonomy): Eukaryota > Metazoa > Chordata > Mammalia > Primates > Cercopithecidae > Macaca > Macaca fascicularis. The sequence goes on from NC_088377.1 coordinate 105,354,311, forward strand.
CTGATAAATGTATATATGCCTCATGTGCATAAGACAAAGGAAGATGGCCATTTGATAGTGAAAATGTGAAAATGGTAATTCTAGTGCTTTACGTGTTTTACTCTTCAGTTCTTCATAACAACAAATACATGGAATGGGTAGGTGGGACATAAAGCCAGAGTAGAGAAAACTAATGCAGGATTGGTTTTTAAAAATTAGGTGTATTCTATTCTGAGTGCCCTCATTCCGTAATGAATAAAACAGTTCTATCCACTGGCATCCTTTGCACGTGTGGAAATATCTCAGAAGAACAGGGAAGAGTTGGTGAACTGGGAGCCAGGTGGCACCTTTGAGGCTGAGTCGGGCAGGCTTTTCAGTATTTTAGTCACAGAGCAGTTTTATTGAAGCCTTCATGGCTAAGTGGGTTCATGCATGATGGGAATCAGCACTGAGTTCACATCCAGATGTGGACTGTGGGTCACTTTCATCCTGGGAGAAGTCAGTGAGTATTTTCCTTGGAGACTGATCCAGGGCCTGATGGAAATGGGCATTTTCATTAGTGATATAGAATATAAAGTGGAAATTATACTCTTAGGGTTTGCATAATCTCATAGCTACAAATGCAGGGTTTTCTCAGCAGGACCAAGAACTAGTTTGAGTGAAAAAGATCAGAAAGATGAGTGACTAAACTGCACAGCAGTGGCTGTGCTGAAGAAGCTCAATGATTGTATGTTTTTAAAAAACATTCATTCTGTAGATATTTATTGAATGCCTACTAATGTGTCAGGCCCCCTTGTGGGTCCAGGGGATACAACAACAAAGTCTCTGTCCTCATGGAGTTTGCATTATAAGCAAATAAATATATATGTCAGGTGATAGTAAGTGCTATGGAGAACAGTAAAGCAGGGATAAGTAGGTTAGAGTGTTTAGGGGACAGGGTGCTGCTATTTGATTTTACATAGAAATGGCTAAAGGCCTCTCTGATAAGGTGACATTTGAGCAGAAACCTAAAGAAAGAGGGGAAGCACAGATTTCACAAACATCTACTTAGAGAAAACAGGAAGTGCAAACGCCCTGAGGCCACCCCAGTAGTCTCTCCTCCAAAAACAGCCAGGGAGAATCACTAGAATGGAAGCTCTATGAGGGCAGGAACAACATGTGTCTTGTCTACCGCTGTGTTCCCAGCACTGGAAAAATTCCCAGCACATTGTAAGTGCTCAGTATATTTTTGTTGTTGGGATAGATTAATTGCTAAATGACATGGTAGTCCCCAAACTCATTATGGGAAAAATTTGCTTTTTTCCTTATTGGTGGGGAATTAACTGGTAAATTAACCTGCTACTGGCTTTCAGCAAATTCATGAATGATTGAACTCTAACAGTTTATTAATTCAAAAATAATTTTGTGGAATTCTGTTATGTGTCAGACACTGTTCAAGTGTTGGTAATAATGTATAGTGAACAAAATAAAATCCCTGCTTTCATGAAACTTGAAATAAGGCTAACTCCCTGGCAGAGTTGACAAATGGTCAGATATTGAGAATCAAGAAGTAACCAGGGCACATTATGGATCTTGGAGGGCATGTTCACATTTCCCTTGCCTGCCCTGTTGCCGCACCCTCTACTCCATTCCTTTAGTACTGTTAGCAAGAACCCTTGGCCAGAAGGACCACTTATCAGACCCCATGGGATACTTTTTATGCTCTTTCCAAAAAGCCTTTCAAAGTGTCTTCCACCTTTATAATTTCTAGGTAATGTAGTTTGCTCATCATATTCCTGCTAAAAATTTCCAGGTTTGAAATTAAAGAGAGGTTCAATGCAAAATGACTTTTTTTGTTTGTTTGTTTAGGGTCCACATCTTTAATTCTTTTCAGTGTACTGTTGGAAGAACCTAAGTTTATTTGTAGGAGATGGGGTCAGGAGGATTGCAGACTTGCCTTTTTACATCTTGGCCCCCTCTGTCCCCCCACCTTTTTTTTTTTTCTGATTTGTGTGAGAATTGGCCAGGTAGCACTGAGTAACATGGTTGGGATAGAGAGAGTGCTATTTGTCTAAACACTTTGTTTGCAGCAGAAATGCCAAGGTTAATTGGGTCTCTCGCGGATATGATTATATGAATTCAAGCAGTGTAGATGATTCTTGGCATGAGAGTAGCTGTAAAAATATTCATAATCATATAGAACTTTTAAAGCTATTTTGGTCTGATGCCTTACCTTGGGACTGAAAGATTTTGACATCCTTATGGAGAAAGGATTAAAAAGTAAGTCTCTCTTGGTGCAGGGAATAAATAACTTCATGTCTAAAAATATCTTAATGTGCAAAAAAAAGTTAATCCAAAGTGTTTGGACAGACTTTGCAGCACAGCCAGATGATTCCTGGTGCTCAGGAGAGTATTTTGGCTTGAGTGATTCTGTGTTTGGACATTATCACTACTTTGTTTGCCTACATGGAAATGGTAGTTGTGGGAGAAAGTAGAAGAATGGAGTACCGTGAAAGAGGAAGGAAAGTCTTGGATGAAGAAGAGCTTCGCGGGGCCTGTTTGGAGCTGCCACTTCCAGTGTACCTAGACCCCTTTCTCTGAGTTTGTTCTGAGGGTCATCTGGTGACTGAGGAAGTGTTCCAGACTACTGATCATCATTGTGATGATTACCATGAAGATTATTTTCTTCATGAGCTGTTTTGTCTCACATTTTGTAGCAAAAGCTATTCCTGGAATACATGCTGCCTCCTTCTAGTTCATGCCGTTGAACATTTAATGGAGAGTTAGACGGCCTTGACCAATTGTTAAATGCAGCTCCAGTTGTGCCTTGATCTAAGTGACTTGGAGTTTTATTTTCATTCATTTGTTCAGCATTTATTGGGCACCTACTGTACCAGGATCTGAAATAGGTAGTGGGAACAAATCTGCAGCTTCTGTTTAGAGTAAGCTTCCTTCCCTGGCTATGAACTGTTTGATCACTGATACAATCTGACTGCTTCCTAATGTGCCTAATTCTTTTTCTGATGATCTATTTAGTTTTCATACTGAGAGTAATAAGGAATGCTCAATTAATAAACCATTTTTTAAGATGAATATTGAAGTTCGGTTGCAATTCAGCAGACATGTAATACTTTTCTTTTTTTTAACACAATACTTTTATAAGACACATTTAAACTCAACTTCTGAGCAGCCTTTCTGGCAGAGATAGGAAATTAGAACCTGCTGGTGTAATTTTGTTTGAAAGAAACTCCAGGGAAGAGTTGCTTGGTTGGGAAAGATTGGGCTTACTCCTTGGCAGAGCTGACAAATGATGGCGTATTGAGAATTGAGCTATAGATGGGTTGCCAGAATAATTAAAGTGATGAAGCAAAATTACTCAAGTGAAGGCTTTAATCTTTTAAGATAGTATTATTAGCAAAAGCCCAGAGTATGTATTTATTTACTTTTTAGAGACATGGTCTCACTCTGTCATCCAGGCTGGTACACAGTGGTGTGATCATGTCTCACTGCAACCTTGAAATCCTAGGCTCAAGTGACCCTCCTACTCCAGTCTCTCAAGTAGGTAGAACTACAAGCATGCACCACCATGCCTGGCTAATTTTTAGATATTTTGTAGAGATAGTGTCTTGCTGTGTTGCCCAGGCTGGTCTTGAACTCCTGGGCTCCAGGGATCTTACCCACCTCTGCCCCGCAAGTGCTGAGATTACAGACATTGGCCAACTTTAAATGAGACTAGGGAGGGGGAGCAGGGTTGGTAGGGAATTGGGTAGGGAACTATTTTAAATCTGGGAACCTTGATGGTACTCTTGTTTATAGATTCAGCGGATGGTTTACATATTGGTAGAGCAGGCCTAGAATCCTGGAAATAACCTTACCATAATCTCTATAGGGTTGATATAATGCACAGTTAAGAATGTTGCAGGATTTTGCCTGTGAATATACATATGCCTGGCATGAACTGTACTGAGATACATGAAAAATTTGAGTACCTAGTCTCCAAAGGTGGCTCATATGAGGATCTTTCCATATTTATAGAGTGACATCTAAAATTTCATCCAGTTTCAGGATATTCCTTAAGGGTATTAAAAATAATATTTCAGACATGTTAGATTAGATCATATCGTCGGAGGTTTCTGAGGTTTCAGTTTGCTATAGGGCATTGTATTGAATGTCAGGAGACCTAGATAACCAGGTGTATGATTAGTGATTACATGACATTGGGCAAAACTTGAGCCTTGTGGGCCTCAGTTTCTCTGTCCTTAAAATAAAAAGTTGGACTACTTATGTTCTGCTTAGCTTCTTAATTTTTTTCTTAATTCTGTTTAGATTACAGATCCTAACCCACATGAAGTATTAGCCTGTTGAACAGAATTTTGTGCATCATTTCAGTGTCTGGGTAGTTCAAGTGCCTCCTGCCTATTGCATTCAAAGACTAAGACTTAAAGTCTGAGCTCCTTTTTTGAAGCTTGAAAGAATGGCTGGTGGGGAGGCCCCTCTACATTCATCCCTGTCCTTCCTTTTAGTTATTAGATGTTATAATCCGGTTAATAATATCCCCAAGAAGTGTTGCCGTCAACAGTACTAGAGCTCTCTACAGTCTCATTCATGTTGGAATAAAATGATTCCTTTTTATGTTTTTAAAAAATGAAAACATTTGAGGTCTCACTGGAAGTGTTTATTCATTCGAGCTGAAAGATGTACCGTGGGTGTTGTGATTTTGGAGAGCTTCTGCAGCAGGTTTATGTCTAGAGTGTTTTGTCCCTGTTTGTGTTTGTTTAGACTGAAATTAATAGTTTTTCTTGCAAGCTATGAGGATCATTAATACAGGTTTCTCCCCTGTGGTGTGTTTGTCAGGCCTTACATGGAAGAGCAAAATGAAAGAATATTTTTTCTTTTAAGCTCAAAGCTTATGTCTTTACCATTAAATTGGGGAACTTGGGAAAAAAATAAAAAAAAAAAAATCCTGTGTGTGTGAGTAGGGGGAAAGGATTTGTGTGTATGCACAATAATAAAGTTTAAGTCATAAATACTAATAGTCTTCTGGCTTTTGTAAACCAGATTTCTTTCTTGGATCTAAAATTTTTTTCTTTTTGTGCCCACATCCGTAGTCATGGATTTGATGTATATATTTACAGTGATTTATTTTTTGGTTCACCTTTGTTTTTCATTTTTCCCCTTTCTTTTTACCAGAAGAAATATGAAGTTACATATACATTTTATATAATTGAAAAAGTGATTTTGATTTACTTTTTACTTGAGCAAGGAGTTGCTTTTACTTAAAGGCATTTCTATTTTTAAGAAATTTGAAAAAAACCCACTTAAGGATCCACTTACATTAGGCCACTAGCAAACATTTTTAGATAAGATTTTGATTGATTTCTTTCAGTCTAATTCCATAATCTCAAATTTCTTCATTTCTTTTCTCCTACTTTCCATCCTCTTGATGTTACAATAATCAATAATTTGATTTAGGAGATTCTTTTTTTTTGTTGGGGCTGGTGGTGGGGAAGGAGATTGTTGTTTTGAATATTAAATGATCATTTAATGGGGCTTTGATACAATATCATATAAATGCAACTTTAATCCATTAATTCAGATTTAAGGCTTAGCTTTATATAAATATGAAGCTTAATTTTTTTTTCAACTCAAGTTCAGTCTCCTCTGATTTTGTAACAGACTTCTAACTGTTGAGCATTGACTTTAGACAGTCCTCTGTGGTGACTTGAGTTCCAAATTACATAACAACTTTAATTCTGCACTGATTTGTTCTGAATGACCCTCTTTCTTTCATTTTACTCTTATCATCTTCGGCTAAGAAATTTTACATGTTTTGTGTATTGAACTAAATAGTTTCTGTTTTTCCCTTTTGAGAGCTTTGATGAGTTTAACTTTTTCTATATTTCTTGGATTTCAAGTTGTAAGCCCTAGTTATAAGGACTTAAATGAATATTGATACAGGCATTTCGATTCTCTAGAAATCTGCTTTCACCAATGTGTGTGTGTATGTGTGTGTGTGTGTGTGTGTGTGTGTCTGTCTGTCTGTCTGTATTTTTGTATGTACATGTCAACGTGGATGGATATTTGCTCCTGGAGCCTTAATTGCATTACTAATGTTTTTTTCTGGTAAAGAAAGGCAGTATGGCAAAATGACACGTTTCCTTAAGAGCTTTTGTGCTGGCACTCCATGCTGCTACAAATACTTTTTATGACCTGGCTTGCGAATCTAATCATTTATAATAGCATTTCTGTGGGGGAAAAAAACGGATTGCAAATTCCAAGCAGTTGACATATAAACATATTTTTGAAGCATGAAGTATCGGTAAATTGGAGACTGTTGAAGTAGGTCCAGAAGGTCTGGGCTTAGTTTGGGTTCCCATGAAAGCAGAACCTGAAGCAAGGAGCTGGGTGCAAATAATTTATTTGGGAGGCAATCTTAGGAAGCGGCGCTGAGGGAGCAGGGAGAGAGGCAGGGAAGGAGGAAGTCAATAATAACAGAGTGTGTTATAGTTAGAGCATTTACACAGCCATCCCTGTACCCCTCTGCTTGAGGTTGTACACTGGGCCATTTGTACTCCTGTTTTTCTGGGTCACTCTTGCCTTCAGGCTGAGTTGATGCTGCCCAGCTTCAGAGAAGGCTCTGGGGACAAAAGAGACACTTATGCTGTCTTTAGTGGGAGGTGTCAGCTTGAGGCCACCCTACTCTGAACTCCCCACCATGGCGATGGCTGAAATCAGAGGTGGGCGGAGGGAATACGACAAGGGGACATCAGGAGTATCTGCTGCTAACATCTAAAATGGATTGATTATATACAGTTCAGCTAACCTACTTCATTGAATCAAAGACTGTGTCAATTGTAAGATCCCCCATTAATTTATGTACCATTAAGAAAGAAAATGTCCCACTGAGGAAAGAAACTATGCTGCCAGGTAAACTATGATGGCTGTTAAATGTGAGACACACCCAATATCAGAGATATTAAAATATGAGAAAGAGTGTGTTCCAGAATTGGTGGAACACAGTATGTGATGAGTACTGTGAAGCTATGCTGTAGGTCTGTATGTCATATTATGGGAAGATGTCAGGAATACATTGTTAAATGAAAATGGCAGGTTATACAACGTGTAAAATGTGGTTCTGTTAATGTGAATGAGCAGATTGATAAATTCTAGGCGAATTTACACTCAACTACTAATACGAATTCTCCCCAGTGTGGTGAGATTACTCACTATGTTTTCATGGTGAGATGTGCATGGTGTGACATAGTTTACAAAGAAAAAATAAAGATGTAGAAGTCCAGAGAAATCATGATATGCAGACTCTTCTGGTAAATCATTAACATCATAAAAGCCAGATCTAAAACCTCCTCTTGGAAATTGTTTAATTAATTTCTGTTTCTGTTGACTAGGAGCAGTGTTGTCATTAGGAACAACTGATTTCCTGTGATGACTCATAACTCAGTCACATACTTTGTATCCACCCCTTGGAAGAGCTTGTCCTGAGAGAGCCCCATCTACCCTCTCAGTTAAGATACTTCGGATCTCTTTCTTCACTGTTGATGACAGAGGGCTTAGTGAGATTAGCTGGCTTCATATTAGCCTAGGTAGACAAATACCAAATCAAGATGTAAAATTGAGGATCCTGAGATCTTTAAAAGATGATTTGGGAATTATTTACTCAAAGAAAAGATGGAGACTTCCTCTTCCATAGAATGGATAATAGAATAGGGCTGGAGGAAGGTATCGTAATATCACTCATTCCAATACACCATCTGATTCTGTAATCTACGCAACTTTGCTGATGGACATCATTTAGCCTCTGAAAGCTTTTGCATTGACTCAGTATCATTTCATGAAACCCATTCCAGCTGTGAGCTATCAAATTGTTAGAAGGGTCTTTTTTTTTTTTTTTTTTTTTAAAAGATGAGGTAAATCTGCTTGCTTTGACTTCCACCCGTAAGCCGTAGGTCTGCCTTCTGAAGTATTAATAGAAAAGTCTAATGTCTTCTGTATGGAAGTACTTCACCTATTTCCTCTGAAGTAGAATAAGTCTGATGTCTTCTGTACAACAATGCTTCAAATATTTGAAAATACCTATCTGTCTTCTAAGACTTTCTTTTTAGGCTATCGTTCTCAGACTTGAAACCACTTGGGAATCTTCTCTCTCTCTCTCTGTCTTCCGTAGCCAAGGGAGACTGTTTCTCTGTGATCTGTCCTTGTTAGCTCCAGCTCAAGGGATTTCTGTATAGGTCTGTGAGCTTGCTGTATGGCATATGATAGGTTGTCTTAGTTTGATTTTTTTATTTCTTGTAAAAGATTTAGAAATGAACATTGGATTTTAAAAAAATAATTCTTTAAGCTTAATCTGTGATATAATCTCTGCATCTTTGGGACACAGTGGATGGATGGAGCTCTCTGGGGACATTATATTGTCCCCCTGTACAGTGTCAAACCACCAACACTGATCACAGAATCTGGCACATGAGTAGTATGCAATGAATGTGTGTGTGTGTGTGTGTTGTGTGTGATTTAATTGGATATGTATGTATACATATATATATATATATACACATGCATATATTACTTGTGTTCAGATTATAGTTTAGTTTGTAGCATATTTCTAATGTTCAAATTTCAATAAATACTGTGCTCTCTACTCTGAAATAGTGATTCCTAGATATTTTTGGCAATATTTGGCTTCCTCCTTACCCACATAGATAAGTTGCTGGTATAGTGTTAGGGATTAAACATTATGCTAAAAATGTTACTTTGAAATTCATTTCTTGATAGGGACTGAGGAAAGGTAGTTTCTGTGAAATAAAGATATGCAGCTTTCAGGGGTAGTCACCGGGGGAGCAGAAGCAGCAGTTGGGAGTGATGCTCTGGAGGTTTCTGGTGCCTGGGTAAAGCCAGGCTGCATACATGCTGTGGGCTGATTCCTTCTGTAGCCATTGAACTCTACCTGGAAGAGCTTTATTCAGAGAATTTCCTAGTTGTCTTTTTTCTATGTTAATACATTTTTGGCAGGAGGATAGTGAATAGTGACATCGCACACATTTATAGGAACTCAGTTTTGCTTTTATTTTCTAAATCCTTTGTTATGGAATTGTAAAGTCTTTCTTAGAAGGAACCTTGGAAACTTAGGACCTCCATCTGATGTTTTACTCCTCTCTACATCACCTTGACTTGACCATCATCAAGGATGGGGCACTCCTGACTTTCTTTTTTGTTTTTTTTGAGACGGAGTCTCGCTCTGTCACCCAGGCTGGAGTGCAGTGGCGCAGTCTCGGCTCACCGCAAGCTCCGCCTCCCGGGTTCATGCCATTCTCCTGCCTCAGCCTCTGGAGTAGCTGGGATTACAGGCGCCCGCCACCATGCCCGGCTAATTTTTTGTAGTTTTAGTAGAGACGGGGTTTCACCATGTTAGCCAGGATGGTCTTGATCTCCTGACCACGTGATCCGCCCGCCTTGGCTTCCCAAAGTCCTGGGATTACAGGAGTGAGCCACGGCGCCCGGCCCTGACTTTGTTTTTAGACAGCTCCACGCCTTGCTAGAACTCAGCAGTCCAGCCTCCTGTGGTACAGATTGTTTTCTTTGTTTTACAATTTAAAGACATGAAAGGGGCGAGAATAATGAACAATAATGCTTATCCTTTTCATTCTGAGCCCAAGTCAAACAGCAAACCTTTATTGGATGCCTGCTGGGTGTTGTGTTAGAAAAAGAGTTAAGGCTGTTCTTATCCTCACAAAGCAAATGATATAGATGGATTCAATTTCTCTCTCTCTCCTCCCTCTCCTCTTTCTCTTTCTCACGCACATCCCTGCTACTTCAGCTTATGAATCCAGAGCATATGATAAAAAATGATGTGAGCCGAGGAGGGAGAAATGTTTGCCACATGGAGTGGATAAGGTGGACCTGAGCCTGCCCTTCTTAATGGCAGGACTCTGGTCGTGTGGCCTTTTGTTGCTTAAGAGTCCAAAGTCCAAAAGCAGCTCTATAACCCTCTTGTTAGTCTAATCATTCAGTTAAGCTTAGCGTATTCAACAAAACAAGATACTTGTACTAAGGAAAATAACAGATAATGTCTGTTATTTCCTGTTAATGTCTCATATCTAAAATATAATCTTCTACCTAAACACATTTATTAACTAATGGAAACTTACCCCTTTAAAGTACTGTGGAAGTTTTAAAAACTGACCAGAAGTTCTTTCATTGATAGGTGAGGTCTGTGTTCCCTTCTCTTAAATACGAGTTGGTTTGTGTCTGCTCCAACTAATAAAAGTACAGCAAAAATAACACTATATGACAACTTGGTAGTCGAGGTTGTAAAAGGCTGTGCAATTTCTCCTTACTTCTCTTGGGACATTAGTTCTGACCATGCTAACTGCCAAGTCGAAGTATGGCTACTCTGAGATTCCATGCTGGGGAAACCATGTGTAGGTGACCCAATCAGCAACCCCAGCTGAGCTCCCAGCTGACAGCCAGCATTGACTACCAGCCTTGGGAGGGAGCCTCCTAAGACACCTACCCAGCTGAGCCTTCAGATGACTCTCGCCCACCTAGCTCCAGCCCCACCTGGCATCTGATTGCCATCAAATGAGAGACCCTGAGCCAGAGCTGCCCAGCCCAGCCTTTCCCGAACTCTTCACCATTTAAATTATGAGCCAGATAAAATAGTGGTTTGAAGCTGCTAAGTTTTGGGGTACTTTGTTACTTAACAATACTAACTGGAACAAGTACTAAGAAATAAAAATGTTTAAAATCAACTGTTTATACATTGCTCTAAAATGTATTCTCCACTCTACTGTTTCTTTGAACAGAGCCTTGACATAATTCGAACCTCTTATGAACAATGAGCATCTTACCTCTTACATTGTGATTAATGTAGTTATGTCCTCAAGGTATAAAATGAGTTGCAAAGGGACTCTAGACTGCTCATCTTTTCAGAGTCTTACGTGTAGTAGCTTTTCTTTTCCTTGCTGCCAGTAATCATTTCACCGTATCAGAGTGTGCCACTTTCAACATGTTGAACCACATTTGGAATCATTGTGTTCAAATTCAGATACTGCCCTTCATGCAGGATGTTTTCAACAAGTATTTAGTGAGTGCTTGCCTTGTGTCTGGCCTTGTTCTAGGTGCTAGATGAGATGTTAAGCTTTAAGATAGCAGTGATTTTTGTCACTGATACATTTCCAATTCCTAGAATAATATTAATACTTCATTTCACTAAGTCTTTGCTGAATGAATAAATATACAGGACACTGCTTTAGGTTGTCAGAGCACATACTCATGATGGATTCTGCCCTTAGAAGAATGAAAAGGATGGAGAAGGAACTGGAAACTGTTTTCTGAGAGAATAAATGAATTAAATGGAGATGTTTAGACTAGAAAAAAGAAGGGTTGATTGAAGGAGGGAAGTATTATGTGGAAGAGGAATGGTACTAGATTTGAAATAAAGTGTTTTTCTTTTTTATTTGTTCCTTTGTTATCAAGTGATAATATGATTTAATATAGGTGGTAAACTCCACCCAAGACTTGATACTCAAGTAATCAAATCTTGAATAGGGTTTGCCACCAAATGACGTGGCAGTGACAGTTCCGGTATAAGAATGCTGCTTTCTCAAATACGAGGAAAAATCTCGTCATGGAATCCATTGGGAAAAGCAAGTCAGATGTTAACTCCATTGGGCCAGAATGATTGTTTCCTGTTTTCTGGTTTCTAAAGTATTTTTTGAGAATGATGTCATTGCTCATTCATTTAAAATGTCACTATTAAAGCAAATGAGAAGGGCGTTATAGAGGAGTTATGTACTTTGCTAGGTAAGAAAAATACAAATACTATATTGTGGTACAAGCCTTTGGATAAAATAGTGCATACAGGAGAACCTTTGGCATTCCTTCTCTTTTGAAAGAGGGAGGATGATTGGGTTTATTGAGATTTTATATTTTTAAACATCACCATGGCATTTTTTTTTTTCGGAGTCTCGCTCTGTCACCCAAGATGGAGTGCAGTGGCGCAATCTCAGCTTACTGCAACCTCCGCCTCCTGGGTTCAAGTGATTCTCCTGCCTCAGCCTCCTGAGTAGTTGGGATTACAGGTGCGTGCCACCATGACTAGCTAACATTTTTTGTATTTTTAGTAGAGACAGGGTTTCGCCATGTTGGTTGGGCTGGTCTCGAACTCCTGACCTCCTGATCAGCCCGCCTTGGCCTCCCAAAGTGCTGGGATTACAGGCGTGAGCCACTGCACCCGGCCACCATGACACTTTTAACATTTGGAGTTTCTTCTTATTAACATCACCACCATAGTCCCAGTAATGATCAGGTAAGTTTAATGCAAATGAGAAAGTAAAAGCCTTTGCTCAAAGTCTCACAATAACTTTAGGAGGTGTTACAGCCGCTGTTGTAACCAGACATCTTATTTTAGAGTACGAAGAATCCAGTAATCTCTTCAAGTCAAGATAAATTTTAATCTTTGGTTTCTCCCTAATAAAAATGTTTCCTTAAATATTTTTCTTTTATTTTAGACTGGAAAATTTTAAATTTATTCCTTGGTTTTTCTATGCCTGTGAAAGGAAATAATTGACTACTTAAGTATAGTCTCCTGTCCATGCTAGGAAGACAGATTAAGTAAAGGATTCTTAATTCAACTATTATTGTCTCTTTCAATTTGTGTTTAATATGAAACATAAGTAAATTTCACAAATTGACTTATCTGGTGGAGTACAATGATAAATATCAAGATTCAAAATGGAGCAACCAAAGGCACATCTGTTTATGATATTTACTCTGGATAATGACATCTTCAGCAGTCTGTCCCAATTTAGTCTTGTCATAGTGAAGATATAGTCCGCAGCAGGGAATGTGAAAGCTTTTCTTAGAGTCATATTTCCATTTTAGTAAATTCCACTTGCTGATCTGTTTCAAAATTGAATCTGTTTCTTAGCGTGACTCTAATAGTATATGGGTTTCCTTGGAGATATGTAGAGATAACAGAGTTATAGTGTTAACTCTGATCTTATCTAGTTTAATGGAACTCTTCTTAGAAAGGTATGCTGTTATTTCAGTCATTAAAATATCCCACCAAAGCAAATATAGAAACTATGCAGGTAAGATTTGAGGTGATAAACTTCAGTTTATGAATATGGTGCTTGATTGCTTTTCATATTGCAATGAAATAACTAAATGAACAGACTGAAATGTGTTTTGTCCTTCCTTTAAGCCTCTAAGGTACAAGCACATATGTACAGGCTGCCTCATAGCTTGAGTATCCTTGTCTCAGTCACTGTGTCATGATTTGCTGTGGTGTGACCTAGACTATTGGGGAGTGAGAGGGTCAGATTTAAAAGTATGAATCTAGCCAGTGTGCTGGGCATGGCACTGCACCAGGGCAACCATAGAAGGGACATAAATTAGTGAATTCATGAACCCCTGGGCTGCCATAGCCAGGAGAGACTATAGTACTTAATGATCTACAGCATAACGTGGGAAACCTTTCTGAGGCTCCGTTTGACCTGGGCATTTCTTCTAGCCCTGGGTTGGTGTTCTATTTGGAGCTAGAGAGAGGACGGCCTTTGCAGGTCGGCATTGCCATAGCATCTTACCTTTGCAGAAGAAGCAAGAGCACTGCTCAACTCCTTAAGTTCCAGCGTCACACAGTTGTTTGTAATGTAGTTTCTTAATCACAATTGTGAGATCTGAATAGTGACAGGTTTTGGGCTTTTTGTGGAGTTCATTTGATGGCATAGTCTGCCCTGCCCTGCCATGAGGCTATTCATGATCATTATCCCACTTAATAGGGATGTTCATACATGCAAAAATATCAGTGTTTCTGACTGTGAGGTGCTGCTGTAGGCCCTGCTGGAGGTGTTATAAAATACAAGACAGATGTATTGTGTTACCTTAAAGCCATTTTGAATATTCCTAGCCTTGAAGGTTTCAGAAAAGGAACTGAAGACTTGCACCTAACAGGAAGAAAAATGGCCATCACCATAGAAACACAGAAGCTTTCATACTTTGCATTTGTCCTAATATTTCAGGGACTCTAAATTCTGTATGGTTGAGTAGATGAGACCTGATAGCAGGATTCCCGATTCTGTTGGTGATCAGCGTGGAATGCATAGATTACCATGGGACAGAGAAGAGGCCTGTGAAGGATCTAAATCCAGGAAACAATGGAAGCAGTGTCTGGAAAGGCACCAGACAGACATGGCTTCAGGCACTCCTGGCTACAAGTGCACTTAGTGCTGTGGTTAGGCGTGGGGGCCCTTAGCTGTATTTAGAACTACAGGTTCATTGTATTAGTTGTATAAAAGAATGCCTATGTTTAGATTGACTATTTAGTAAATTTGGTTTAGTTCATTCCATATTGTATGAATTTCATTCTTTTCAAATAGCCCCTTTGTTTTCTTAAAAAGTTCTGAGGTTAAAAAAAAAAAGCATCTTGAGATATTGTTAAGGGAAGGCTTCTTGAGTCAGTTGGACACAACATACGTTTCTGGTGGTGCCCAAAGTACTTGGAGCAGATGGGCAACAAGCCTTACAGAACAAAGTTTATTCTTTTCTGTTGTGTTATGTGTTACAAAGAGAGATGTGAGCAAAACACAGCCCTGGGTCCTTGGAATGACACTGAAGTGTGGACACTGATATCTATACAGCTTGCCTGGCTTGCCTTGCATTTAGGATACGTGGAGTAAAATGTGAGCGATAAAGGGGGAAAGGAAGGTTGAGTTGGCGCTTGGGAGGCCTTCAGTACCACCACTGTACAGTTGGACTTCATTTTATACATCATTTGTTCACAAGTTTTGCATTTAGAATTCCATGCAATGATGTATTACACTTCAGATAACTAAATGTGTTACTTTATGCTAAATTAGAGAGCTCTTCTATTAGGTGCGATTATGGTCAGGTGGGAGAACAGATTGTCATTACTTGATTTTTGTGGTGGGAATACTGTGACCTGTCTTACGGGATGCAGGTGCTGTAAGAGCTTGAAAGCCAGTGTTCTGGGTGAAGAGGAGTCGTTGCAGGTCTTTGCATAGAGAGGAGTATTCAAAGAGATGCTTTAGGAGAATTCGGTTGGCAACTCTATGTGGCATCATTTAGTGGGGAGAGCTCACTACACCTTGGAAAGCTACATAGGAGCTATTGTAGTCATGTAGGCAAGAGATGATAATTGCTACCTGAACCTGGCAGGTAGCAGCAGGAGTAGAAAGAGGGGAAATGTTGGGAGTAGAGACTTTAAGAAATATCCTAGATGCATCAGATTCATCTCCGCTTTTCTCATTTTATTCCTCCAGGGTTTTTCTAAATTGATAAGAAAGAACCATTTAGGAGGAGTTATCTGATAATAGACTGGAATCTTTAGGATTTTCCCAGGGTTCAGGGCAACATTTCTTATACATATGTGAAAGATCATCTACCTGAAACTATTGCTAAGGCAAATAGATTTCTCCTTAAAAGAAAGAAATGTTGGCTGGGAGCAGTGGTTCACACCTGTAATCCCAGCACTTTGGGAGGCCAAGACAGGCAGATCACAAGGTCAGGAGATTGAGACCATCCTGGCTAACATGGTGAAACCCCGTCTCTACTAAAAATACAAAAAATTAGCTGGATGTAGTGGCAGGAGCCTGTAGTCCCAGCTACTTGGGAGGCTGGGGCAGGAGAATGGCGTTTACCCGGGAGGTGGAGGTTACAGAGAGCTGAGATCGCGCCACCGCACACCAGCCTGGGCAACAGAGCGAGACTCCATCACAAAAAATAAAAAATAAAAAAAAGAAGAAAGAAATGTTAAGAAGAGCGATGTGGGAAGTGTGAGCTTTGGTTTGTAGCTGTCTCCTGTTTGCCTTTGAGCTCCTGTCCTGTTGTTATCCTCCGCTGTGCTTATATTGAGGACTTACCTGACATCTTCATTCACTATTCCTCTTCTCCTTGGTTTTAGAGACATCCCACACCACCTCAGCAGCCCACTCCAGTGGCCAAACCCTGCTGCTCTCACTTTGAGATGGTTATCTCTGAAATACCCTTTCCTCCATCACAGCCCCTGTCTTTCCTGTCTGCTTTCTGTCACTAAACCTTTTCTTCAGACTCATTGTGAATTTATTCCCTGATCTGCACCCTGTTTGTTCAGCCTGTCCGGTCTTTACTATTTCACACCCTTTACTTCTCCCCGGTGTACCTGGACTATATAGTCAACCCTTTTGATGATCTGTCATTGGTACCAGTAATTTCTACACCTCCTGATCTTCTATAGGATTTATTTCTTTCTCCAACTCTGATTCAACACAACAGTCTACTTCTGTCCTTGTACTCAGTTTACCACTCTGCTTATTGGCTTTCTTACAAATTTATGATTTTGATGTTAACAGAGCCTTTTGATATTTTGATCTGAATATATATTTTCAGATCCAAAGTTCACACCCTTTCCCTTTTTTTTTGTAGCAGCTATTCCAAACCTTTATTATTTTCTTCAAGAATACAACTTTCTTTCACAATCTCATTCTCAGCATTTGACCTTGTTTTCATTTCATCTAAAAACAGAAGTCAATAGGAAGAAATTCTCCCAACTTTATTTTTATTTATTTATTTTTCTTTCTTTCTTTTAGTTCTGGGATACATGTACAGAACATGCAGGTTTGTTACATAGGTATACATGTGCCATGGTGATTTGCTGCACCTGTCAACCCGTCATCTAGGTTTTAAGCCCTACATGCACTATGTATTTGTCCTAATGCTCTCCCTCCCCTTTTCCCCCACCCTCCTAACTTTAGTTATAGCCCCGTTACTGATTTTTTCCCCCTTCTCAGTGACTGAACTGGGCCATTCCATTCTAAATCTTCACTGTCTCCCAAGGCCTCTTGATAACATTTTGGCCTGTCTGTTAATGTTTGAAACTGTTGACTATTAGGATGATTTTGGCTGCAAGTAATGGAAAACCCAAATAGAAGAAACTACATTTAAAAAGCCTGAAATTAGGGCAGTTCCAAAGTTGCTTAATTCAGTGGGTTGACCGTGTCCTCAAGGACCCAGTTTCTTTGGTCTTTTCTTCCTGCGTGTTTAATTTTTTAAAATATGCAACATGTTAACTTTTTGTCTCCCATACTTTCCTTAGGGTTCCATTGGCCAGGATTGTTTCAGATGCACTTGCCTAAGCCAATCAATAGCAAGGGGAAATGGGATTACCTGATAGGTTTAGAATTGTCAGGGTTTACAGCTGGGGTTGGGGAGGAGCCCAAGCTCTCCTCAAGCACCTAGCTTCCTAATAGCTGAACAAAGTTGGAATTCTTATTAGTCACAAAGAAGCACAGGAGAGTGGCTGCTGGGCAGACAATTACCAGTAGCTTATACCTCCTCCATGCTCAAAGACCTTGGTCCTTTGGACTATGGACAGTGTTGTTCTTCCTTCTCTGAATGTTCTTGATGTCTTAGTTTTCTTCATTTATCTTTTCTCTTTCTTTCTCTTAAGTACTGCATTTCCTGGGATGCTTACCTCACTGTCTCTTCTTGCTCAATGCTGATTCCTTGGGCTATCTTAACTATTCCTATGATTTCATCTGATATCTCTATGCTAAAAATTCTTAAATCTTTATTTCTACACCAGTTCCTATCCCTTGTACTCTGTTTCCTTTCATTTGTTCTTGTGTTCTGCATCTTAATTAATCACATCATTTATTGTGTCAAATAATGTTGCCTTCCATTATATACTTTTCCTTAATAACAGAATCTTTTTTTTTTTTTTTTCTTTTTTGGCCACATTAGTTCTGCTCTCAAAACAAAAACAAAAACACACACACACATCAAAACAAAACCTCATTATTCAGTTTTCCTTGCAGCTAGGTATGGCCGTGTGAGTATACCTAGGTATGGCCGTCTTGCCTGTGTATGTTATTTAGGAGTATTGTATGGGACTTCCAGGAAGCCTTAAAAAAACAAAAACAAAACTGTTCAGCTGGGAGGTATGCCCTTTTACCCATCAACTTTTCCTTCTTCTGGCCTTCTGGCCTTCAAATTTGAGTGATGACTAGAGTTTCAGAAGCCATCTTGGTCCCTAAGGAGACCTTGAAAATTGAAGCTGGGAGAGAAGATGTTGGGTCATTATAACCATGAAGCTGCCATATCAGCTTTGGAATGCCTACCTGTGGATTTTTATGTGGCAATGTATTAGTTCAGGCTGCTATAACAAATACTATAAACTGGGTAATTTATAAACAGTAGAAATGGATTGCTTACAGTTCTGGAGACTGTGAAGTCCACGATCAAGGTGCTGGCAGATTCAGTGTCTGGTGAGGGCTGCCTGCATCATAGATGATGCCTTCTTTGTGTCCTCATGTGATGGAAGGCAAGACGGCTCTCTGGGCTCTCTTTCATAAGGGCATTAATCCTATGCAAGCGGGGAGCCCTCATGACCTAATCACCCCCCAAAGACTCCACCTCCTAATACCATCAGGTTGGTGATTAGGTTTCAACATACCAGTTTGGTCAGTACAAAAACATTCAGCCCATAGCAAATAAGCCCTTGTTTAGTTAGGCCAGCATTTGGAGATAAGGAGGAAGTATCTTGTTGGTTGCAATTAAATGTAGTTCCGAACAGATATTTCTACTTTTGTTACCCAAGCAGAACACTCCATAGTTTTCTTCTCTGTCCTTCACTCTCCTCATCCTAATTCATGGATTATACTTTGGAAATATCTTTTGATTCTGGAGGCATAATATAAAACCAGAAGAAGAATATCATTTCTACACTCACAAATTTGTTCAAATTAAATAGTTTGGCTATACCAAGTATGGGCAAAGATATGTAAGGTGGAAACTCATGTTTTATTAATGACAATATCATTTGGAACAACCAGCTTGGAGAATGCTTTGGTAATAAGTAATTAGTTAGGCTTAAGGTGTTTTATGTTTTATGCCTTATAGCACCATAAACCTCCAGTTTTACATATCTATTTCCAGATATGTAAAAGTGTGGCACATGTATTGGGACATCTTATGTATGCTCTGTCCACTGCTATATTGTTAGTTAGTTAGAACAAAACATTGGAAGCAACCTAAATGTCCATGAGTAAGATGGATGAATATAGTGGATTCAGTAAATTAAATTCTATAAAGCAGAAAGAACTAAAACTATATGTATCCTTATGGGTAGGTAAATCTCAAGAATAATGTTGAACCAAATATCAAATTGGGGATTATATACAGAATGAGGCCATTCATAATAGTTAAACAATTGAAATAAAAATTTACTGATATGGTTTGACTGTGTCCCCACGCAAAGCTGCTACAAAACTTGAATTGTAGTTCCCATAATCCCCACGTGTTGTGGGAAGGACCTGGTGGGAGAAAGTTGAATTATGGAGGAGGTTCCCCCCATCCTGTTCTCATGATAGTAAGTTAGTTCTCACTACATCTGATGGTTTTATAATCTAAGGGCCTTTTCCCCCCTTTTGCTCGGCATTTCTCCTGCTGCCATGTGAAGAAGGACATGTTTGCTTCCCCTTCTGCCATGATTGTAAGTTTCCCGAGGCTTCCCCAGCCATGCTGAACTGTGAGGCAGTTAAACCTCTTTCCTTTATAAATTACCCGGTCTTGGGTATGTCTTTATTAGCAGCATGAGAATGGACTAATACAGTATCCTTTTCTATGACAACTGCTGTTGCTGCCCTAGTCAGGACCTCATTGCTTTTCACCTGGTATATAGTTTTAAGAGCTCAATAATTTTTCTTCCTATTCCATTCTCATTCCAACTCACTTTTGATACTGATACCAGTCTAGTCCTCTGTTTAAAAGCCTTTGAGTTTTCTACTGCATACAGGGTAATGCAGGCATACTTTTATCATAGTATTCACGATCATTTCCAGAATCATATCCCTTCACATCTTCCCTAACTTGTACATATCTGTTCTACAGCAGGCCCCCAAAATGTTCGTGCCTGCAGGCAGTCTCTGTGACTAGAGTGACTCTTTCCCCTATTTTCATTTTCTCTTTGCCACCTGGCAGAAGCCCAAGTAGAAGGTTTCAAGGCCCACAGCTAGGGTCCTTCCTTTCTCAGTCATTCTGCTTTCCCGCTCCTAGACAGAATTGGCTGTTTACTTCACCATATACTCCCAGCACTTTATTCTCATCGGTGGTGTAAGAACTTGGCCCATTGTGTTGCATTGCAGTTTTGACCTTGTTAAGAGCACAATCTTTGTCTTGTACATGTTGAGGTTTTGGATAACCTTTGCATAATTTCAGTACATATTCTGTGGTCATTAAAGGTTATATTGAAAGAATGTATTCATGTTTGTGGATTGTGAGAGGAAAAGTTAGCTCTAAGTAACAGCCTGTATTCAGTGTCTCAGTTTCCTTTGAAATTTTCACATATGTTCTTACATACTCACTGAGCTTCATGGGGAAGAACTTTTCAAGTTTATCTTTTACTGGAACCAGTAACTTAAGGCCCCTTCATTATGAAGTTGATAGAGGTTGTGTTTTAGGGGAGTGGTACAAAGGATGGTAGTTTTCAACCAGAAGAAATCTTAAGAATGAATTAAATGGTGATAAAAAAAGATTCCTTCTTCAAGAATATACAGTACATACCTTTTTTTTTGGTCTTTTTCTCTGCTTTATTAAAGCAACTCATACTCTCTGCAAAATAAATGCCAGAATACATAAAATAGAATTTGTAGAAGAAAATTAAATGTTGGTGTTCCCCCATCCCACCCCCAGGCACATAGAGACACATTATGTGAGAATTGAATCATATATAAACATTGTTTTGTGACTTTTAAAAAAACCTAATGTGTCATCAATCAAAGAACTTTTCCTCATTCTTTTAAAGTATAAGCATACTTTATAATCTAAATTGTATAAATCTGAAGTATATGGCCTAACCACCACCTAGGTCAAGATATAGACCCTTTCTATTACTGTAAAAAGTTGCCTTGTAGTTTTCTTTCTGGTGATGGACAATCTGTATCTTGTTTGTGGTGGCGATTACATAAATATAGATAACATTTTATGGAAATATATACAATACAGATATATACACATGCACACAAAGTGAGTACATGTAAAAATTGGTAAGTTTCTGAGTAAGTTCTGTAGCTTACCATAATCTGAGTAAACGGTGTAGCCTAATTGTATTGTGCCAATATTAATTTCCTGTTTTTGATTGTAGTTATATATAAGATGTTACCACTGGTGAGTGCCGAGTGAAGGGTACACTGGACCACTCTGCAGTATTTTTGCAACTTCTTGTGAATCTACAATTATTTCTTTTATTAAAAAGCCTCCCTCATGCCTGTTTTATCATTTTAATGGATGTCTTGCAGGTTATTATGTAGTTGTACTACAAATTATCCAATTTTCTATGCATTATTATGTTTGCCTTTTTTTTTTTTTACTAGTACAAACAACCTTGTGATGAGCAACCCTGTCCATATTTTTTGAAAGGGGGCTTAAAGGAAAAGCCACTAAAGGTTCTTGTGAGTCATTTTCTTTCTTTTTTTTTTTTTTTTGAGACGGAGTCTCGCTCTGTCTCCAGGGCTGGAGTGCGGTGGCCGGATCTCAGCTCACTGCAAGCTCCGCCTCCCAGGTTCACACCATTCTTCTGCCTCAGCCTCCCGAGTAGCGGGGACTACAGGCGCCCGCCACCTCGCCCGGCTAGTTTTTTGTATTTTTTAGTAGAGACGGGGTTTCACCGTGTTAGCCAGGATGGTCTCGATCTCCTGACCTCGTGATCCACCCGTCTCGGCCTCCCAAAGTGCAGGGATTACAGGCTTGTGCCACCGCACCCGGCCCTTGTGAGTCATTTTCAATATCTGCATACAATTTTTAAGAAAATGCCTTATGTAAAATGAAACAAACCCATGCAGTAGAAATAATTAAGTCCTCTAGAAAGAAAGCATTTCATCAAAATTATAATTTCTGGCATTTCCATCTGCCTGTTGCCAAAAGTCCAAGAGTGTTGAATCCCAAGCCAAGGAATAGAAGACATAACTGAAAATTGGCCCAATTCAAACCTGTGTCATTACATTGCTTCTGAAGGCTGAAATATTTCCAGAAAAGATCCATTCAAAAGTAAGCTGTATGGCAAACTCTATTTTACAGTATTTATTTAAAGGATAAAGCCATCTAAGTAGTTATGCTGAGTTTCAGCCTGATATCTAAGCCGGTTTTGAGAAGATCAGCTTGCATGACAGACTTCTTGACACCCTAATGTATTTTGTGCTACTTCCTAGTAGTTGGGGACCAAAAGATAGATATGTTTTTGATAACACATACATTATATGAGGGTTGTTTTCCATTTGGGCACAGCAGGTACTCTATTACTCTAGCAGTAAATGAAGGTGTTTTGTTTGTGTTGTTGACAGTGTTCAATTCACTTATGTTCTATTCCTGGCTTTTACTGTGTCTTTGATCTGAGGAGCTCGGTTATCTGTCATTAAAGCTTAAAACTAAGACACAAGAAAGGATTATAATAAAAAGGTTATTGCTTCTGAGACATCCAGCAAAGCAGGCTTACACTTGTCAATAAGATCAGTGTTGAACATGCCATATCTGTGTAATATTTGAATAAAAATTTGTTGAGATGATTAATACTGGTGTTTTTTTGTTTTTTGTTTTTTGTTTTTTGTTTTTTTTTTGAGACGGAGTCTTGCTCTGTCACCCAGGCTGGAGTGCAGTGGCCGGATCTCAGCTCACTGCAAGCTCCGCCTCCCGGGTTTACGCCGTTCTCCTGCCTCAGCCTCCCGAGTAGCTGGGACTACAGGCGCCCGCCACCTCGCCCGGCTAGTTTTTTTGTATTTTTTAGTAGAGACGGGGTTTCACCGTGTTAGCCGGGATCGTCTCTCGATCTCCTGGCCTCGTGATCCGCCTTAAAATGAGGCCTGTATTGAAGTGGTGAGATTTAATTTTTCACGTAAAAGACTGCTCCAATATGACCTTATTTTCCATCAGTTACAAGCTTTAACTCTTGGCTCCAGCTGAGAAAATTAACTTTCTCTCAGATTCCCATTTTAGAGCAGTTAAACACATGATCTATCTGCATTCTTAAGCTTTGCTTTTCTCTTGTCATCTATAAAGGTATTTATAGACTAAACTGATTTAATGCTAACAAATCTTAGTATGTGTTGTTTTACTCTATTTATGCTAAGTGGCATAGCTCTTGTGTATATATGTTTCACTGTATATTTGACTGAAATTCCAAATTTTGATAGCAAAAGCAGATAGTAACTTTGGGAAATACCCATTGGTTTGCTTTTCTCATAGCTAATTATTTAAATATCAACTAATTATTTAAATATCAACTTCTCATCAGAACTGAGAGCATAGGCAAATATTTGCCTCAACTGGAGTTTAAGATAAATAAATAATAGAAATGCAACATTTATTTTTTACACAAGCTTAAAGTTTGCTCAATTCCTAGTTTTTCTTGGGAATGGAAGCATAATCAGAAATATTAATGATTTGAGTGTTTTGCATGGTAGGGTGAATCTTGTTTGGATTTTAGACTAGCTTGTGACTATTAGTAAAGTTTTCTGGATGCTTTTCTGGATTTTTTTTGTTCTGATGTTGGGCATCTTTTTAAATATTCATAAACTTAAGATATTTTTATGCACGTGAAATTATTCAGTGACAAATCAGAGTCCATTGAGAGAGAAAATGTTCTAAAGGGTCTATGTTGGCAAGGTTGCTTTTTACCTTCATGGGTTGGTTCTTTTTTTTGACTCTAGAACAGTGTTAATAAATAGTCAAGCTGAAATGCCTCGTATTTGACTGCCTTTTTGGGAGTTTGCAGGTGGTACTAATGATCTTTTCTCCCTTGAACACGTGTAATTGAATGTCCCTGTCCTCTTTATCCCCCATTTAACCTTGAGCAATGAACCCCCCTCTCAACTGGGTCCCAGTTCTGCAGGCGTCTGAGTGCGTGGCCTGTTATTTACTCTCTGAATCACTGCTGGCCTTATTAAACTATTTTGGGCAGCAGCCCTTCCATTCTCCTCCTGTGAACGGTGAAGACTAGAGTTGCTGCAGCAGCATCAGGTCCAGTGTGGAATTTGAATATGGAGGAAAAACGGTTCACTGGTTTGTAACATGGCATTCTGCCTTACAGAACAGTGGGAGTCTGCCCATGGGGACCACTTTGAGTCTTGAAAGTTTTCGTTTGTTTTAAAAAGTGATCTTAGAAAGATCGCTCCTGAATGCCCAACTTTTAAAATGCTTGAATATAAGGCAGTTTGGTCTTTGCCCCTGTCTTAGTCCATTTGGGCTGCTCTAAGAAAATAGCATAAATCGAGTGGCTTATAAACGTCAGAAATTTACTTCTCATAGTTCTGGAGGCTGGAAAATGCAAGATCGAAGTACTGTTGGATTTCGTGTCTTGGGAGGCTCGTGTTTTGGTTGGTAGACAGTGCCTTTTTGCTGTGTCCTCACAGGGTGGAAGGGACAAGGCAGCTCTGTGGGGCCTCTTTAAAAGGGCACTAGTCCCATTCATGAGGGCTCTGCCTTCATGACCTACTCACCTCCCAAAGACGCCACATCCCGATGCCATCAAATTGGTGACTAGGTTTTAATGTATGAATTTCAGGGGAATATAAACATTCTCACTAGAGCACCCCCTTTTCCCTTTCATTTTCTCTAGGATGCTTATGATCGTGGTTTGTGTTGGTGGTGTTCTCTTGCCCTTGCATTCTAACCTATCTCAGACCGCTGGGCGCACAGCTTGAAACTTTACCAGAGAATGCTGCAAGTACACTGGATAAAAAGGCGATCTCCAGTCCAAAATGCCTGCATTCAAATTCCAGTGATGGTGGACAGATTTGACCTTGTTAAGCCTCAGTTGCTGAAGCTTTAAACTGGGACAGATGTGCCCATTCAATTCTTATTAATTAAATAAGACATGGTTTATGGGAACTGGTTTATGGGAAAACTGACCACTGGTTTGAGCTAGTCTGTAGGAAAAGCCCTCCGGCCTTTGTTAAGGAGAGGTTATCATTCATCTAGTCTACGTGTTTTGTTTTATAGATTAGTCACTGAGACGCGAAGGGGTTGTGCTTGTGCAGTGACACAGCCGTATGTGGGAGAGTGAGGACGAGAGCCCAGGTTTTTCCATTAAGCCCCAGCTTCCCCATATATATTGCTGGCTCAGGGCCACATTTGAGACAGTATCAGTCTTGTTGATGGAAGTGTTTGTTGTTCATCAGAAAATGCTTTTTCATATGCTGTTTCACACTTCTCTTTATTTCCTTACATCCCCTTCCTTTTTTTTTTTTCTTTTAGGAAAGACTGTATTGGTTGCCTATTACTGCTATAGCAAATTATGTTGCTTTAAGCTTAAGTTGTTTAAGTTTATGGCTTAAACCAACACAATTTTGTTTTCTTTCAGTTCTGGAGGTCAGAAAACTAAAATCAGGTGTCAACGGGCATTGTTCCTTTGGGAGGCTTTTGTGGAGAATTCACTTCCTTGCTTTTTCTGTCTTTTAGAGGCTGCTTGTGTTCCTTGGCTCATGGCTTCACATCACATCTCCTTCCTCTGTTTCCATCATCACATTGCCTTCTGCATCTCCTGACGCCCTCTTATAAGGGCCCTTGTGGTTAGATCAGACCTCTCAGGACAATCCAGGATAATCTTCCCATCATATCTGCAAAGTCCCTTTTGCCATATAAGATACATTCAGTGCTTCTGGGGATTAGAACTTGGACGTATTTGGGGACCATTATATTATTCTGCCTACCACAGACAGACACCTGCCTTATAACCCAGAGTTCCCAAATTATCTCTTTTCTTCTGAATTCTTTCCAAATTAAATAACATTTATCAGTTTGCTCACAAACATTTTTTCTAGCCATTCATACTCCTCCCTCTGTGCCCCACAGTGAATACCTTCTTCTAGAAAAAACCTGTTCTAGAAATGGAGGGAACTGACAGCACCCCTCAAATCACCGTTCAGACTTGTTGGCTTACCTTGATGTTCAGGAAGCAATGGTTGGGAAATGGATGTCGGGGAGCATCTGTCTTCCCACAGCTCACTTTTTGCCTCTGAACGTGTACTTCCTGTGAGAATGTTAAATAATTTTTGGCATTAAAAAAATCATCTTCACATTCTACCATGTATGTATTTGGCATTTGGATTGGAGAGAGGTTTGCCTTCTTGTTTTTGGATATAGGTCAAGTTTGAGTGACAAAATCTCACTGATGAATTCATTTAATCAGAAGTCCTTCATCTCAACCTAGGTTCTCAAACCCTTAAAGACTCCACAGAAGGCTTTCAGAGAGCCAGACCCTTTGAGACCGTGCAAAACCATGTAATCCTTTCTGGAAAGACTGGACCATAACTTTCATTCAACTTTTTAAGAGGTTAACCTGGAAAGGTTAATGACCAACTAATTGATGGCTTTATTCTTCATTTCCCCCTTAGGTAAGAGGCCGTTTGAAGTACACTGCATATGTATTTTTAATAAGTGATCTTTTGTTAGCTGCAACTCAGCATCCCCTGTTCATATTGAAATAGGCCTCCCACCGAAACCCATGTCTTTTTTGCTGTCAGCAATAAAAAGTTTACTTTCTTTTTCTTTTTTTTTTTTTTTTTGGCATTTTTTGAGGTATCTTTAGAACAAGAGATGGGACACCTTTGTTAAGTGTAATCTTAATCTTGGATAGGTAATATGTAACTTGTTTAGATAGGAATTGATGATAAAAAGTGTTGAGTTTTTCCCCCATATTCCAACAAGCACCAGATATTTTATTTGCACATTTTTTTCTTTTAGTGCATATTTCCTTGGAACTGAAAAAACCAATTTCCTTCAGTTATGCCATGCATTTCTCCCTCACCTTTGATCATTAGTTACCCTTTCTTCTAACTGCTAAAGTTTCCTCATAAAGAATGTATGATGTTTTCCTTCCTTTATCATTAACAATGCCTTCACCTTTACTTTACCCTGACCTTGCTTTATGAGAACCCAGAGAGGTGAAGACTAACTTTAGGGATTTGGTTGGCTTTTTTTACATTGCTAGATATACAAGGCTGAACAATAGTAAAGAGATATTGTATAAGCATACGGCAGAATATCAGATGAAGTGCAAAGATTTGCCAGTTGATTCACTCCACTATTTAAAGCTTAGTGAGCAAAACATACATGACCAAGGATGATTACTTATGCTTTTTGAATCAGAAACGTTTTTAAAAACAGGTACAGTTTGGAATGAAGCTCAGATGACTGTGAAAAGGAATGCATTAATGTTCACATGAAAGTTCATGATTTGGCAAATTAGCTTGGAAGCAGCAGGCAAGGAGGGAGCCTTCCATTGAATGGAACTCCTTTGTTGATTTATTCTTATTCCTTGAAACAAAGTGTGGTGTTTGGGAGATAATTATAGCATGAAATAGAATGTATTAATATACAAATTCTCTTTGAAAACTGTGGGACAGTCTGTAAAAAAAAAGTGCTTAACTGTTATGAAAGTACTGTGATATTTTTGGTAAAACTTATTTATGTTCATTTTTACTTAGTACAAGAATTTAAGCCTCATTTGGCCCAATTGACTATTTTATCAATAGGGGAAGAAATGAGGTGGGATAGATGGTCTTTATGGCGTTATGCAACTATTTAATGACAAAGTCGGTGATAAAATTTAGGACAACGATCCTGATCCAGCGACCTTTCAGTATACCACATTGCCTGTGTTCCTTAGAAAGAGGAAAAAGTTAAACACTGAATGAAACAGATTTCAGACCTTCTAAATTAAACTACAGTAAGGCACACCTGCACACCCATCAGCATGACTAAATGTAAAAGACTGACAATAGCAAATGTTGGCTGGGATGTGGAGCAACCAGGGCTGTCAGGCATGGCTGGTGGGAGTATAAAGAGGTGCAGCCACTTTGGAGAGCAGTTTGGCAATTTCTAAAGCTAAACATGCTTACCCTCTGGCTCGTCATACTGCTTTTTATGTTTACCCAAGAGAAA
Organism: Macaca fascicularis; assembly: GCF_037993035.2. NCBI lineage: Eukaryota > Metazoa > Chordata > Mammalia > Primates > Cercopithecidae > Macaca > Macaca fascicularis. The sequence goes on from NC_088377.1 coordinate 105,382,214, forward strand.
GACCTGTAACACAAATGTTAATAGCAGCTTGATCGTAACAGCTAAAAACTGGAAACAACTCAAATGTTCATCAGCTGGTGAACAGATAAATTGTGGTATATTTATACAACAAAATGCTGCTCAGCAGCAAAACAGAAGGGACCACTGATATTAGCAACAACATGGCTGAAACTCAGAAACATCATATTGAGGCAAGGAAGCCATAAAAGAAAAGAGCATATTCTGTATGATTCCATTAATACAAAGTCCTCGAACAAGTAAAACCAGATGGTAGTGATAGAAATCAGAGATATCAGGGTCAGACTTGACTGCAAAAGGGCATGAGGGAGCTCTTTGATTGAGGAAATGTTCTTTGAGGTGTTGATCGAAGTGATGTTTACATAGGCATATACATTTGCTCCAAACTCGTCAATCTGTACACTTAAAAGGGGAGCTGTATTATCCCGTTCTCTTACTGCTATAAAGAAATACCCTGAGACTGGGTAGTTTATAAAGAAAAGAGGTTTAATTGGCTCACGGTTCTGCAGTCTGTACAGGACGCATTGTTGGGGAGGCCTCAGGAAACTTACAATCATGGCAGAAGACAAAGGGGAAGCAGGCATGTCTTACATGGCCTGAGCAGGAGGAAGGGAGGGAGGAGGAGGTGCTACACACTTTTAAACAACAAGATCTCACAATAGTCACTATCATGAGAATAGCACCAAAGGGGAAATTTGTCTCCATGAGTCAATCACCTCCCACCAGGCCTCACCTCCAATGTTGGAGATTACAATTTGGCATGATATTTGAGCAGGGACACAGACCCAAACCATATCAAGTGCACATAAATGATACCTCAAGAAGCATTTTTTTCTTTACGAAAAGAGATAAGGTAGTGAGAAGCTCAGGTGTTGAACAGCAAAGCACAGTTGGTATAAAGTGTAAAATATTTTTATCATGCCAATGAATTTTCTGTGGTCCTATTTTCTCTCTCAAAATGGTAAACCTTATGTTATTATGCCCTTACCACTTGTCTGAGAATGCAGACATAGCTGGAAGCAAGTGTATCACTGTGAAAAAAACTGAACAATCCACCCATACACATTTTCATCAGCAAGTTTCTTCTGTGCCTAAGGATATTTTGCCAACTTAAGCAGTAATCATGGGAATCATTGAGAGCTTCAGTTATTAATTCTTCTTTAGTCACCAAAATTTTACTAGCATAACTATATATGCAAGTAAAATAATACCCCAAGAAATGCCAAGTGCTATTCTGTTCTCTAGGAGGAAGTTTAGAGGATTTGTAGACTGAGTAGCTTGGAGTTATTGCCATATTCTCTGCTAAAAAGTCTAAAAATAAAAACGTTGGCATCACAGTTGGTGTTCTGAGTCATATTTTAAGGTCTGCAAGCTTGTAGCTTAGAAAAATGCTATTCAGAAAACTCTAGACTGCACATAAAATATATCTTCGTTTTTGTCAATTCCCCTGCTGGCTTCTTTCTTTTGGGTTTTCTTTCAGAGATATCTAGGACTAGAATTGAAGACATACAAATCTTCTTGAAATGAGTTCCAGACATACGATGGAAGCAGCACTGGTTCTAACTGAGTCAAAGATCCCCAAACGTTTTCTCTTGTGGCATGCTTGAGGATGATTAAGTAACTCTTGGAACCCAAAGCTCACTACAAAAAAATCTATTTGAATAAAAATTCGTGATTATATCCATTCAAATTTTCTTCTGTTCAATTCAAAATAATGCCAGCACTCTGTTTCTTACAACATTGACTACATTGGTTTTATTTGCATGGATGCAATTATTAGTTCATTGAAAATTTTTTGAGTACCTGTCATGTGACAGGTATTTTGCTAGGCAGCAGGACATAAGAATCACAGAGACCAGGTCCTCCAGGAGCTTACAGTTCAGGTAGGAGAGAAGCAGGTACATATCTTTATTGTAATAGTGTTGTATATACAAGGTATATGCAAGGGCAGCCTGGTGCATGCCAGCCTGCGAATGTTAGGCAGAAATGGACAAGAAGGCCTCATTTGAGCTACGACCTTCTACAGTGGCCACTCTGCTGTGCCCACAGTAAGGGTGAGCATGGCTGCTACAAAGGTTCAGAGATAGTCTATAGAGAACTGCAGGTAGATTTGCGTGGCTGGAAGGGGGAATGTCAGCTGAAAAGTGGTGGGAATTGAACCTTGTATGTAACACAGAGACTTCCTCTTGCAAGCCAGTAGTCCTCAATCCTGTACATTTCAATCATCTGGAAAACTTTTTTTAAAAAAAATGTTTATACCTGGATCCTGGGACCATTGAATTAGAATCTTCAGGTAGAGCATGTCCTGAGCATGTATTTTTCTTTACATTGTTCGTGGATGATTCTGATTTGCAGCTAGATGACCTCTTATTTGTTGTAGGTAATGAATATCCACTGAAGAAACTTGATCAGGGGCGTGGCATGACCCTACACGTTCAAACTGAAAACTGGAAAACTTTGTATGAAACGGAGTCCATCTTATAAACACTACTTCTATAGGTGCAAATAGGTCACTATCATCCCTAGTTCAGTACACCTAAGGGGTAATTGTTCTAGACACAAAGAAATAATAGGATCCAATTACCATGGCATACCAAGCCCTGTTATGGGAACTGCCTGATAGTAGTGTCTGCCTCTTCATCACACCATTGCAAAACTGAAGGCTCATAAGATTTCAATCTCTAGCTATTTAAGGATCCTTTTAATGAAACTTTAGATTTCTAATTCCAGTTATATCATCTTGTCTTAATAGTGATCCGTGGAAACTAAAACTGATATTCTGTTCAACCTTTTCCATATCACAAATCTGGGTAAAATAAATATAGCTAGCCAGCCAACTCTCTTCACTCTAGCAACATTGAGATTTAAAGGAGAAAGCTTGCTTTAAATACACCATCAGTCAAACCTATGCCTATTCCTGCTTTTCTCTTGTATACAATTCAGTGATTCTGTCTGCTACAGTGATAGAGAAAAGCAGTGAAATGTTCCAATCATAATAGGAACTGCTGAATGCATGTTTAGCCCTGAAAAACTAGAGAATGCTCTTGCAGAGAAGGATTTATTCCTTAGGAGTTAAACTTGAAAGGAAAGCCATCTTTGTAGAATTCCTTTGAGACATTTCAGTGCCTCTTGCCTCAAGCAGGCCTGTCCAGTGGCTGCTCAAAAGGAAGACAAATTTTATTATGAAATAAGAACTAGCAAGGAAAGATGGGGAAACTGTATTGGGTCTTTGAGTATTTGGGCTGGAATTGGGATATTTCTTTTCTTGAAAAGGCATCTGGCCACATTATAGGCAGACATCACCCCCAAGTGTTCCAAAAACTCAGACGACAATAACAAAGTCAGATGTACATGCCCATGTCAGCCCGGAAGGCTAACCACCCACCCTCTACATGTGCTTCCGGGGTTGATGTTGAAGGGGCTGAGGGAGGTTTGTTATCACAGCTGTAGGCCTGTAAACAGTCTACCAGGATAATTTCTGTTTCAGCTATTGGCTTTTTAAATCCAACTCTGTGCTAATATACATGGTATTTAAAACACCTAATTCTGTGGTCATGTCATTTAGAAATCTCTAGTAACATTTTTTGAATGTTAATTGTATGTATAGTTCCACTGTGCTCTTACAAAGAGCAGAAAGACATATAAAAATGATGAATTGCTATGCCTTCTCCGTTGTCTCTGTTGTGTATAAATACAAAAAAGAAATGAAAAAGAGTAACAGCTATATATCGTTGACTCTTATTCTCTCTAAAGAAGGGAAGACAGGCAGACCACCTGAGCCGGGACAAATCTGACTGCTAGGCAGAACTGTGAGCATCTATAGGTCCAAGTATCTCGAGAATAAGGGGAACTTGTTAGTCATCTAACAGCCTTCTGATTACTGTCAGATCGGTGAGCTGCTTATACAGGCCTCAGGGCGCCTGATTAAGTTGGAGATAATCGATGTCACCCAAACATTTAAAAATGGAATTGGCTGTCTCAGAAAGAATGAGTAGTGAGTTGCCCATCAGAGTATCAGCAGCCGTTAAACTCAACCTTGTACAAAGTGGGAAGGCATTGAGGAAATGTTTACTAAGTTAAGGTTACCATAACGATACTGGGAAGAAGCTTAGCCAGATGATGGCCATTCTTAGAGCCAGTTCTGTGTAGGAATCCATACTGGGTATTGTAGCAATACAAAAGTCACAAGTACAAAAGTGTATCGGTGTTAGACTCTTACTACTTTTCCTCTTTTTATTTTAATTTTTTTACATAATTAAATATATCATTTTGAATATATTCTCGTTATAAAAATGTTGAAAATACAGACAACATATAGAGGAACAAAAAATCTCTTAGCATTGCCACCCAAATGTAGCCTCCTGTCATCTCCCTGGGTATTTTCTTGTGATCTTTATTTTCAATGTACATTTTTACATAGTTCTATGTACTTTTATATTCAACATTTTTCTCTTAACCATAAATATTTTTAAAGGTGATATTATTCACTGCATGAAATAAATGTATTCTAGTCTTAATTTGCTTAACTTTTCTTCTACTCTTGGGCATTGAGGTTATATACACTTTTTTCTATTATGAATATTTAGTTCAAAGGTATGAATATTTTATAGAATTTTATTAGTGATAGCTAAGTAGGTTTCCCAGATATTTTAACTTATTTATCCACAGCATGTGTCAAAATTGCCAGTGCTGCTTCTCATTAGGTGTTGATATTTGAAATTGTTTTTCTAGCTTTCATAAGTGAGAAATAGACTGGATCAGGTAAGAGAAGGTTTATTGGAGTGGTGCAAGCGGGCAGCTCTCAGAGCCCCTGGCAGGCAGCAGGAAGCACCGCTGTGACGTGGGAGGGCCTCCCACTTGGTGGACAGAGCCCCATGAGGATCTCCCTTGTCCCCAGCTGGCCGCCCGCCCTGCTCCAGCTGCCATCTTCCTGGTCTCCTTTGGGTTTCTATTTGCCTGCCCCTGTGTCGTTGCATGCTCATGCTGTCTATCTGCCTGTCTCTGTGCCTCACACTCTGCATTTCTCTGGGACTCTTATCTGTCAGCCTCTCTTCTCTTTTAGTCTCTGCCTCCCTCTGTCTGCCCCACTGTCTCATAATCACCCCTGCTTGCTCCTCTCATGGTTAAAAATGCCCTGGCAGTCCTACTCATCTACTGAGTCCTACTCATGGCATGCCCTGGCAGTCCTACTCATCTACTGAGTTCAGTGGTCTTCAGAGTCTGCCTAGGTCACTGTGTGTCTAACTTCCAAATTCTTCCACGTTCTGAGGAAGGGAACCAGGTTGGCTCAGCTAGGTCAGCACAGTGGCTGCTCTTGGTTGAGGTCACTCTAGTGGCCAGGGAGACATGAGGCACAGACCCGGATACTGACTCACCCTGAGAGTGGAAGAGGCTGGTTTTAGGAGCAGGTTGCTGAGGAGTGGAGATGCTCCTTTAGCCCTGACTTCCCAGTCCTGAGGAGCTCCACTCTGTAGAGGTAGGTCAGCAGGCGTTCTTGGGCTCCTCTGTGGGCCTAGTGATGGACCTTTCTAGATAGATAATCTATCTTGATTGATGGAAACTATCTTCTAGGATTAGATTTGCTGTTCTAAACTGAGGAAGATTTGCTTAATTGGTTCCACCTCTGATTCTGGGTGTGTGTTGGTCTGGGGGAGGTATGTGGTGGTTATAGTGTAGAGTATCTCTGATGGTCTTGTTTATATGTTTTTTTCTTTTTCTTATTCTTTTCCTTTTTTTCTTCGACTCCCAAAACTGTAAGCAAACTTGCTTTTTTGTTTGTTTGCTGCATCGACCCTAAGGTAATAAGCTTACTTTGGAATCAGAATTAGCCCTGTGGTTCTCCCTGAGAGGGTGGCCCATCATTTTCACCAAGAGGTTGCGTCGGGGGGACAGGGTTGGACAGAGATCCTTGACCTGAAAACCTGAAGCAGGACTGGGGGATTACAGAGTTCATAGCAAGACTGTGAGTCAGAAGCAGGTGGTCAGGCTAGAATGAGGTCAGACTGAGGACCAGGGCAGAGCTGGCAGCTCTGTGGAAGTCACAGGAGAACCAGGAGAGGGCATAAGGAAATGGGGGAAGGGCTAGGGAGATTAGCCTGCCATTTTACACACTTCCCTTGGGTTTTACTGTAACGATGAATCACATAGTGCATTTTATGTATTTAATTGTTTAATGAGAAAGTCATGTTTGTAGAACCAGACTCTAAAAGCACCACAGTATCCACTGAAAACTTAATTTCCCTCCCACCCTGGTCACTCAGCCATACAATTCCCTTGAGAGGGAATTGTTCCCTGGTTGAGAATATCAAGGCACAAGGAAGCAGATTTGCTCAAGGTCACATTGCTGGCAAGGACAAGCCACCTTTCTAACACCAAAGTTTGTGCTCTGCCCAGTCCACTTCACTGTGCCCTACTAGGACTTTTTGTAACACAGTCCAGACAGTACGGTGTTTGTAGATAGTTTGTATTTTTTAACCTTCTATTTTCTATTTCTCACCTAAATAATGTCTTTTCTGAGGCCAAGCCAATCCTGTTAATCCCCATTGCACTGTATGTAAATTACTTTGCAGTAGTTAAAAAGTAAATAGCATTCACAATACTAATGATGTTAGAAGTATAGAGATTCTGGCCAACTAGGTGGCTCACGCCTGTAATCTCAGCACTTTGGGAGGCCGAGGTGGGTAGATCACGAGGTCAGGAGATCGAGACCATCCTGGCTAACACCATGAAACCCTGTCTCTACTAAAAGTAAAAAAAATTAGCCAGGCGTGGTGGTGGGCGCCTGTAGTCCCAGCTACTCGGGAGGCTGAGGCAGGAGAATGGCATGAACCTGGGAGGCAGAGCTTGCAGTGAGCCGAGATCGCACCACTGTACTCCAACCTGGGAGACGCGAGACTCATCTCAAAAAAAAAAAAAAAGTGTAGAGATTCCATAAGCATTTTTGAGGTGGCTGCTATGTGCCAGCCTCTCAGCTGGGTGCGAGACATAGAGGTGGTGAAAAATTGAATCTGTATTGATCATAGATGTTGAGAAACTGCCAAAAGTCATGAATCTACTTTTACTAATCTACTTTTCATGTATCTTCCTTATAAAATACATTTTTGAAAAATCCAGCAATTTGGCTTTCTGTAAGAATGGCAAGTTCTTAAAAATTCCATAATGTGAACTCATGTTTGTTTTCATTTCCAAATTAGCAGAATTGTACTGAGGTTAGAACTCTGGGATAGTAGCTTAAGGAAGCCATAGGTCCTTCCTTCCCTCAGGCTTTAGAGATCCCTTGTGAAGGATTTGTATGTCTCAGTGGGAGTAGGATGGAATTCTCAATGTGGACCATGCCCTGTATTTGCTCCCCAGTTTAGGGTACCTGAGAGGTACCCTAGAGGGTACACTGTTTCTATTTCCTGCTGCTGCAGCCAGGATGCTTCCACTTCTGAGCCACATTCTGGAGTTGACCTTGGAAGGCGTGATTAGCTTGAAGTGCATTGCATAGGCCTCTCTGGGCTGGCCTAGGCACATGACCAAACATCTGTGAAAAAATGTGTTTTGAGTAGTGTCAAAGAGCTGATTTACAATTACCTTTTGGAGCTCAACCTCTCAAAAGTTGGGATTGTCTGTGCTTGCCCTGTTCATGTTGTTCATTTGACTGCAGACAGAGCAATTCGGGCTTTTCATTAGCCTGTGTCATTCTTTGGATTCGTGATGGGTTGATTTGTGTGAATATGGGTGTACATATGGGTATCTATTTTAGCCTACATCATGATATTTCTGAGAATTAGAGTTGTTGTAACTTTTGTTTAAAAATGTGGGCTTGAGTCACTGCTAAATGTAAAGCAAGCATGTAGAGCAAAGATCAACCAATTGTTTCAGAGTTTGAAAGTCATTTTCATGTCACATCCAGATTAGACTTTTAGTCACTCTGTAAAGATTTTCATTAGACCTTGGATTACACATAAATAGATGCTCAGAGATCTAAGCTGGTGCTGCCTCCTGGGATAGAAGAAAGCCTTTGAGATCTTAGAAGACCCCAGGTACATTACTGGATATAGTTGTCAACAACTTCTCAGGTGAGTTCTAGGATGACTAATGTGGCAGCAGAATTGACAAGTCTTGTCATAATTTGTACAGGTGTTTCAATGTGTAGAGGTTGAATTTGACCTCTGACTTTTGCTATTTCATTCTTTCATTTCCATGAGTTCCTAGATGGTATAGATTTAATAGGCTTTATGTAGACTGATCCAAAATCACAGGGTTGATTTTATTTTATTTTGATTTTATTTGGTCATTTGTTTTCAACTGAGCTTGCTATCTTAAAGCAGTCTTGGTGGGGTTTTCATAACGTTCTTATTGGAGTTTTCAAGGGAGTTTTCCATTTAGATATAATTCACATACCACAAAATTTACTCTTCTGGAATATATGTCGGTAATTTTTTTAGTATATTCACAAAGTCTTGTTACCATCACCACTATGTAATGAATCTCTATCACTCAAAAAGAAACTCCATATTACTTTATTTCCTTCAGCCTCTAGCCAGTCCCTGGCAAACATTAATCTATTTTCTGTCTCTATAGATTTGCTTATTCTGGACATTTTATATAAGTGGAATCATATAATATATGGCCTTTAAAAAAAATCTGTCCTCATTCACTTAGTGTAATGTTTTACATGTTCATACATGTTGTAGCATGACTCACTATTTAATTTCTTTTTATGAATTAAATAATATTTCATTGTGTGGATATTCTACTTTTTATTTATGCATTCAGTTAATAGACATTTAGCTTTTTCTACTTTTTGACTATTATAAATAATGCTACTGTGAACATTCCTGTGTAAGATGTCGTGTAGACATACATTTTCATATGTCTGGGTTTATACCCGGCAGTGGAATTGCTGGGTCACGTGGTAACTCCATGTTGAACTGCCAGAAGGTTTTCCAAAGTTTATGTTCCCATCAAACTGTATAAGGTCCCAGTTTCTCCACATCCTTGATAACACTTGTTATTGTCTGTTAATTAATTAATTTTATATAAACATTTTAGTGGTATCTCATTTTGGTTTTGATTTGCATTTCCTTAATGGTTAATGACATTGAGCATCTTTTCATGTGCTTATTGGCCATTTTTTTGTGGCTTCTTTGGAGGAGAAATGTTTATTGTAGTTATTTGCCCATTTAAAATATTGGGTTATTTGTTTTTTTATTATTGAGTTGTAAGAGTTCTTTATTCTGCACATTAGACCTGTATCAGATGGTCAGCAAATATTATCTCTCATTCTGTGGATTGTCTTTTTATTTTCTTAATATTGCCCTTTGAAGTGCAAAATGTTTTAATTTTGATAAAGTCTAGTTTATCACTTTTTCCCCCCTTAGTTGCTTGTGTTTCAAGTGCCATATATCAGAAACCGTCACCTAATCTGAGGTCAGGAAGAGTTACCCCTGTGTTTTCTTCTTAGAGTTTTATAGATTTAGCTCTTGCATTTATGTCTTTGGTCCATTTTGAGTTAATTTTTGTACATAGTGTGAGGTAGAGGGCTCAGCTTTATTCTTTTGCATGTAGATGTCAAGTTCCAGCACCAGCACCATTTGTTTTAAAGGCCTTTATTCCCCCTTTGGATTATCTAGGCCGTTTTGTCAAAAATGAATTGACCATAAATGTGAGGGTTTAATGTCTACATTCTCAATCTTATTCCACTGATCTGTATGTCTGTGTTTATGCTAGGACACGTTGTCTTGGTGCCTGTAGCTTTGTAGTAACTCCAAATCACAGTGTGACTCCTCCAACTTTGAAAATACTATTTTTTGATGTGTTGCTGATGTCTGTCCTTCTCCCACACGTATTTTGAGATATCTTTTCTTTGTCATCATGAAGTCATATTGGAAATGCTATTTGAAGTGGCCATGAATTCATTTTCAGATCTAACCTCGGTATTTATATAAAAGGTGTGGATTTGGATGGAATCAGACATACTCCAAAAATTTGGCCGCTGGCTCTGTTTCTTAACTATAAAATGAAACTCTACCAAATCAAAGGGTAATTCTGGGAATTAAATATGTGACATACGTAAGAGCATCTAGCATTGTACCTGGGAAATATTAGGTACAAAATTTATGTCTGTTGCCTTTTCTAACCCCTTCTCATGGATGCAGAAGCTTTCTTGGTGCCTTGTAATACAATTCTAAATTCTTCCTTAAAATCATTCTTCTTCCATTTAGAAACTGTTTTCTCCAGGGTCATCATAGGAATTGGAATTACTGAATTTTCTAGTCTGTGCTGAAATATTTGTATAATGTTTCAGACTAAGTTCACTGCTTTATCTCCAGTGTCTAAAACTGTGCCTGACCAATAGTAAGTGATCAGTGAACATTTGTTAAGTGAATACTAAATGTTGATCCCATTTTCTTATTTGCTTGGATAAATATAAAGTTAATTGCTTGTATATATGTTTCTAAGTGAGCCCACATAACAGTTGTGTGAATGTTTAATTACTGAGGTATTTTCCACAAGATTTTTATGAGTAGTTTATCCAGCTGACCTAGTATTTTAACTTTCTTGAGTGGCACTTCTTTCTTCCAAATACTCACATGTTCCCATCTAGATATTTTCTCTGTGGGGTAATTCCAGACCAAAATAGGAAGGATTGAGTCTGGGTAGTAAAGTTTAAACAGCAAGTGGAGAGGGGAGTGGGATATTGGGGATGGCAAAGACATGTGGTCATGAGAACCAAGGAGGGAAACTTAGGGAGGATAGGGTCAAGTAGGAAAGCACACTGCCAGCTTCTGACCATTGCCATGTTGTTTATGTGACAGTCAGTTTCTCATGACTCTGTTGACCTCTCAGGTCTATACATGAAACTATAAACAGAGAGTTTCCAGGTATCATTACTGGCTGCTGTGAGCCTGATACACACTGAGAAATGGCACCTGTCTTGTTATTATGTGCATCGAGAATAAGCCAACCTTTATAGGTAAGAGTGCAAGTCATTTTGTGGGCTTGTAGGATCCTGTCTAGGATCAGCCTAGACAGGATCGTCAGGCTGAAGGAATGTTGGTAAATGGGAAAGTGTTGCCTCAGAGAATGGATTCCATTATCAAATAGGTTTGGAATGAGTTCAACCAAGTTAACAGGTTTGGGTTTTGTTGTTGTTGTTTTTGTTGTTTAACTTCAGAATTTCTCAGAGCCAGTAATGTGCCAACATATGTTACATGGTGTCTTTAAGAGTGAATGTAAGAGCAGGACTTCCCAAAGATGACTAAAAGGCTCCCACAGAGAACCTTCGGGGACTGGTACTTGCCAGGGCATATTTTGCATAGTTATGGTTCAGGGTAATGCCTTTATTTCTCAGACATGAAGTCTTATTCTTTAGTCTTTTTCAGTTGCTGTTTCTAAGAACGGTCATGTCTGCTGATACATAACATAAAAGCTGACTGTGTCTGTTCTCTTACTAAGAACTGTCACAAAAATGAGAGCTTAAATTAGGAATTACAAAAAAATTGATGAAACTGTCTGTATAAGTGTATATATATAAGTTACAAAATATCCTATGCTCCAGGATATCAATATTTGGGTTTTTAAAATCTGTTACTTGTATTGCTCAGTCTGTGTGGTGCCTGATAATCCTTGATATAGCAAACTTGAAAATTCGATTTCTGTGAATTTTGTTCTAATGCACACTCCTTAAGATGGAGAACAAGGAAGCGGCAGGAGGACAAACTATGGAAAACATGACCACTGACTTCTGCTATAGAATAAACACAATATGGACCACTATCATGGTGCTGTGGTAGTAGATAAGCTTGTCACTGGAATGCATTCTTGGAGTTCTGTGGTAGAGCAAATTGTATATAGTTACAAACGTGGGTGCAGCCCTCTCTATTCCTAGGAATTCTTTTTCCTTCCCTCTCTCTACCCACACACTCATCCTTCCTTCCTTCTTCTAAGTCATCAAATAGGAGTTATTTATTTAATTCTCTAAAAAGAGAGAGAGAAATGGGAGAAAATGGAAGATGTCTTAGTGGCTGCTAGTAAACCTGGTTTGTGTGTGTTGGTGTGTGTCACCATTGTGGTGTAACAGCAGCACAGCTGGGAATCCCAGCATGGGTAATTTCCGTTGACATCTCTAGTGAAAATACCCAAACACCACGTTTTTCTTATCTGCATTGTCAGGGGGTTTCTACACTTCCCTACTAGATGATGGTATTGGGAGGAGTGATATTAGGCAGATTCTTTCACCTGAGAGCATGGCACATAATGTATCTCCAACAATTGAGACACAGCCAGAGAAGAGGGTCAGGGAATGAAGAAGACTGATGGAGGTATATGAGTCAGAATCTGAGGTTGGGGAGTGTTGGGGGAAATGAGAGAAACACAGATCGGGTGAACAAATGGAAAAAGAACCATGCAAGCTAGAAAGGTAATTGCTGTTTTATTTTTACTTCAGTGATGTTTCCCTAATTTTAAAAAATTAGGCAAAAGAAAAAAAAGTTCAAAGGAGAAAGTAAAAAAGCTCAAGCAGAAGATAACAAATGTTAACATTTATTTCAGCCATGCCTTTGTACAAACAGTGAGAGAGGAACAGAAGGATGGATAAATGATGGGCAGAAATAATTGTGTAAGACTGGGTTCAAACAAAACATGGCTTTAAAAGTAAAACATTCAATTTGATGTTACTTGAATTTAACAAAAGGGAAATAAATTGTCCATTTTCTGAAAAGTAATTCTGTAGCATAAGAGTATTTGTTCTCTTAGGTTCAGAAAAGAGATGAAAACCGTCACGAGGTTGGGAGTCAGGATGGATTGAGAATAACAGGAAAACATGATAAACATCGAGTGCCTTCTCCCTCCGTCCCTGCCTGGCTTTCTGATGTATGCTGCTTGTTTTATTTTTGTTTTGTTAGGCTTTATAGTTTTAACACTCTGTAGCTCTAATTTCCCCTGGGTATCCCTCTACCTATTTATTCCTAATCAATGTACTGTTAACCATTGGTCTTTTTACTATGGCTTTTCATTCTTAAAAATTTAATGGGCTGGGCATGGTGGCTTACGCCTGTAATCCTAGCACTTTGAGATGCCGAGGTGGGTGGAACACTAGGTCAGGAGTTTGAGACCAGTCCGGCCAACATCATGGTGAAACCCCATCTCTACTAAAAATACAAAAATTAGCTGGGCATGGTGGCAGGCGCCTGTAATCCTAGCTACTTGGGAGGCTGAAGCAGGAGAATAACTTGAACGCAGGAGGCAGAGGCTGCAATAAGCCGAGATCGCACCACTGCACTCCAGCCTGGGCAATGGAGCGAGACTCCGTCAAAAAAATTAAATAAATAAATAAAATTAGTGTTTGGTGAGCAACAGGGTGATTTTTTTTTTTTTTTTCCTTTTAGAAAGGGGTTTCGGGTGCCATATTCCTTGAATTTGGAAATATTTCATGTTTGAGGATTATTATGTTTGGAATAATCTGTTGCCTTTGTTTTTGAAAGACAACTTTTCTATTGCCAAACTGTCTTCTAAAGAGGTTGCTCACATTTCTAGTCTACTAGCAATTTATGAGAATGCCTACTTTCCATGGGAGAACTTTAAAGACTTTGCCTGAAATGATAGAACTCTATTGGGTAGTGGCTGAAGTAAGTTCGAGTTGGTAAATCAGTGGCCAGATTATGGAAAAACTTACATGTTGGAGAATCAGCTATTTTCTTGGTGAGTTTCTCCTTTGTTTGACTGATTAACAACTTTCCAGCAGGTCAAATGAGAGCTATTGGGCAGCTTTGTGGAGCTGTTTACAGACTTTGTAAATTGTGTGGGAACCGTCTTAAAAGATTTCTCATTCTGTCTGCCTGCCCACTGTGGAAAGGCACCTGTCTGGCTGATGGTAGATTTTGGTTGCCATCTGAAGATAGTAGAAAGTGGTAAATAATTTCATCTACTAAAAAAATTGGCATCTGATTTTTTTTAACTGATAACTTTTTTGGTTATGAAGTATGGTCTTTTGCCTTGCCTGACAGCCGGTTGTCTTGATACTGAGCAGTCCTTATGAGCCATTGCTAAATGATTTGCATTTGAAGCTGTATAAGCTGGAGGGTCTGGGCCTGTAGGGCAACTCATCTCTTGTAGTGACACAGTTTGAAGTACCTGTAAGTTTACACTGGGCTTTTTACTAAAAAACCTTGCTGATCTCATGTAGAAAACCAATAGCCTGTTTCATCCTTTGTTTCATTTTATCCAGACAATAGAGGAAATGGGAAAGAAAATTGCCCAGATGTGATTTCATACACTTAAGTTTTGGCCATCATACTTTGTGGTGACTCAGATGTACACCAGCCATTGACTTTTTTAGAGGAGGTGAGCAGGACACTCCTGGAAGATTTCAGGAGGCAGAAATGTGTCTAAGTTTGCCCATTTTGTGCTACAGAAAAAGGGGAGAAGATAGGTGGTTTGGAATGGTATGGCCTAAAACTGGGCTCTCCAGTATGGTAGATGCCAGTCATCTGTGGCTATGCAAATTTCAATAATTTAAAATGAAATAAAATTTAAAATTTAGTTTCTTAGTTGCACTGGCCACATTTCATGCACACACTGGGGCAAGTGGCTGGAAGCTACAATATTGGACAGCATCAAGTTCTACCGGCTAGTAGATGCTACTGGCTAGTAGAACCTGATGCTGTCCAATACTGGCTGTGCTGTCCAATGGCTGGCTCTGGTCTGCGTGCTGATCTTTTCTTTCCCTGATCCTGCGGGGTTCATTCCAGCCTTAAGAGTTGGGCTCTTGTCTCTTCTCCCTTGTTACCTCTACTTTCTATCTTGAGCTTACTCACATCGTGGTGACTGAGTTGAAGGGCAACACCCTGAGACAACAGAACAAGCGTAAGTTACATTGCCATTTCTAATGCAACCTCAGAAGTCACGTAGCATCATTTCTGCCATAATTAGAAGCCACTCAAATTGGAAGGATGGGAATATAGAAGCCACCTGTTGATGAAGAAGTGTCACTGTCACTTTGTTAGAGGAGCATGTGGGATGGGATGTACATTGGTGTGGTCATCTTTGAAAAATACATCTTCCACACCCAGTAATGAATCAGAACTGGCATCAGCTTGCTGTAAGCCATAAATAAGCCTTGACGTCTGCCTTGGGTCTGGAGACTGGGTGCTTCTCATTTTCGGGAGCTATGATGGTCATTGTTCTGTGCTAGGGCTGTTCTGTCTTTGGGTGTGAGGATGGGAGAGTTGCCTTTTGCATAGTACTCGGAGTTCTTTGATGAAAAACGGTAAGCACAGAATGGTTTATTAGAATGCCCTTAATGTGCTAAACTCCCTAAATCAATGGATGTCTGCAATGAATCTGCAACATAGGGGAATATGCAAGGAAGATCAGGGCCCTGGTTGCTGGATTTGATTTTTAAAATTAATTTGATGGAAGCCAGCTTAGAGTTTTAACACATTACTTATATCCCACATTTTGACTTACATTTTCTTATTTGTAATTCCTATGAACTATTATTTTTTGGTAACATTCTCACTAGATGTAAACTCCTAAATAATTAAGATCCATCTTTCCACAAATTTTTAAAGTTTGATAAATGGATACTTGAGAATGTTTTCTTACTTCTGAGATAAAATAAGTTTAGTAAAATTCTTCTGGCAGCTAGTGTGAAGGAGAGGGAACACAGGTTATCAATTTGATAAACAAATAACGTGCCACCTACCGTGTCAATTAAGAAAAAACAAAAACAAGAATGGGACAGAGTCTTCAAATTGCTTTTAGTCTATACACTCTACTGAAGAGAATAAAATAGCCATGCCATTGTTAGCACTGGGAACAGAGGTGCTTTTAGATTTTTCTTGCCTTTTTAGCTCTAGTCTACCAGTAACCACCCCACCTTTTTAAAACCTGTTTTCTCTGCCTTTTCCTTTTATGTCTCTCTTTTTACCAGTTTGTACTAGTTTAAAAGTGTCTCAGGTTAAATTTTTTGCAGTAATCTTTCTTTCCCCTAGAAGTGAGTAAAACTTCCTGTATCCCTTTTTCTCCCTACCTACGTTCCCTAAATTAGTGATTCTCTTACAAGGAATTGCTTATTATTGCCCCTGCAGTTTTGGAAGAATATCTCCAAAATATATCTTGGGGACTTAGATTTATAGAATTTGGTTTAAGCTTAAATTCTCAGTCCCAGGGTTATTTTTAGTTAAGTGGACAAACAAACTTGAAGTATGTACATCTCATACATGACACACTAGGGTATTTTGTTTCTCGTTATTTGAGAGTGTTCAGTTAGCACTTATAGAGCATTGCCCATTGTTAGCTGGCTGTTTACATTTCTGAAAAGATGATAAGTAGATTTTTATAGGAAATAGGGAAGTTTTAAAACTTCACATTCACATTTCATAGTAACTCAATTGATAGTCTTTTTAGATAAGTAATGAAATGCTGTCTGTGGTTGCCAATTGTTAAAACTCTACCAAGCTTCCGCAAGCAGTTGTCAGTTAAGGGAGCGTAACAACACCCACTGATAAAATTCAAACCACCAGATGTTATTTTAAGTTCTTGGGTGGTGCTATCTTTTCTTACCCTTTAAACTGCTAAGTCACATCCTGCTTTGCATTTCAATTTGGTATAAATTGGATGCAGCAGACATAGGCCTGGCATAAGATGCTCAAACAAAATTAAATACCAAAATTAAAGAAGGCAGTTCTGTGGAGTTAATCTGTCATTTCTGGATGCAAGATTATGTTACAGCAGTGGCTTAACTCTTGCTGTTTATCCAAATCACCTGGGAGCGTCTCAGGATGCCCTTGCCCTGGCCTCATCCCCAATATCTGGACCAGTTGGTATGAAATGGCACCAGGCTTTGGGATTTTGTAGAAGCTTCCCAGGGTGATCCTGTCATGCAGCCAGGGTTGGGGTTGAGAAATGTTGTAGGAGGTGCCCCTCCCTGCCCAGCTCACAGCTTTGTCCTCCATGCTTCTCTCTACCTAGTCAAGCCCTAGCCACATCTTCATGGCTCCCTGCAGGCCACCTCTTCCCAAGCTTTTTCTCACAACTACAGCCCCACCGACCTCTTCCCTTGTGACTGCCCACAGCACCTACCAGATGGCCCACCGTGGGGTGTATTCTGGCTTATTTCATTTGTGACATCTTCTTGCTCTGATCACAGTGGTTTTCCTCCTTGGATTAAGCTTCTTTCACTTAGTTTCGTCACTGAAGGGTTAGCACAGCAGTGGACACATAGTAGTTACTTTATAGGATGTATACTGAATTGAGTTTTCGTCAGTGTGCCTGTCTTCTTTTGGCCACCTGTTTTTCCACTTGTAGCTTCCTTTATTAGCCCACATTTACTCATAAGTATTTCTTCCTTGTAAGGTGTGGAAGGACACATAAGAGTAACTAAACTACAGAAGGAGGAGGAAAACTCAGCCCATTTCTGATTTCTCCATTCAGGAATGGAGGAGTTGTCATAGGACCTATGGACTTATCTCTCTCCATTCAGAACATTGATTCATCCTGATCTGTAGTGACTCTTGGGACCACATGGGTGACAAATGCAACATGAGAGGGGCTGGCTTGCTGGAGAAGGTGAAAATTATTTGAGGATTGGATCTTTACCGTCTATCCTATTTTGAGAATTTGAGATTATTTTAGGCCAGGATAATATACACCTTCAAATTGAAAATAGTAGCTTTTGGCTGAGTGTGATGGCTCACACCTGTAGTCTCAGCACTTTGGGAGGCCGAGGCAGGTGGATCACCTGAAGTCAAGAGTTTGAGACCAGCCTCACTGACATGGCGAAACCCTGTCTCTACTAAAAAGTACAAAAGTTAGCCAGGCATGGTGGCATGTGCCTGTAATCCCGGCTACTCAGGAGGCTGAGGCAGAAGAATTGCTTGAACCCGGGAGGTGGAGGTTGCAGTGAGCTGAGATCGCACCACTGCGCTCCAGCCTGGGCGACCAAAGGGAGACTCCGTCTTAAAAAAGAAAAAGAAAAAGAAAGTAGTAGCTTTCCATATTTTGTCAAACAATGAAAAGGATTCTTATTGCCAGAGGTTCCTGTTTCTGGCACAGAAAGCTGGCCAGGACAGAGGTGATTGGCAGCTTTCTGTGAAGACGTACAGAGGTGACCTAAAGTTCCTAATTTTAAGGCATGCCAGCTTCTTAGGGCCAACGTTATTTGTACTATACCTGTGTAACTGAGAGATCCAAAAATTAAGTGACTTTAACAAGATTAAAGTTTATTTCTGTCTCATGTAACTGTTCAGATATTGTTATTCCTTAGCTGGCATGGTGACACTACGGTCTTCAACTAGTGGCTTTCATTTCTGGGTCCAGCTATCAGCACCTCACAGCCCTCAGGAATGGGGAAAGGGCAGGGAACATGTGCATGTCTTTTAGGATCATGACCTGGAAGACAAACAGCTCTGCTCACATCTCATTGGCAGCCCTTAGTCACAAGCCCCCACCAAGCTGCAAAGAATGCTAGAAGTGTAAGCCTCTTATTAGATGCCCATGAACCAAACTAAAACTCGAGAGTTCTATTATTAAAGAAGGAGAGAGTGGATATTGCTGGATAATAAGCCATGGCATGCATGCTAACTTGCCAAAATATCGGATCTTATCAGTTATCACCCCTGTTCACTGGTAAAAAATACACTAAATGTCAAAAGAAACCTCAAATGTATTAAGAGTTCTATGAAGTCATGGTAGGAAAGTAAAGAACTTGAGGGGGATGTGTGATATCTCTACCTTTTGGGGAAAGGTAGACCACGAGCTTGAAGAGGACGTGGAAAGTATACACGTCACTACAGCACAGATAGTGTTGACAAGCAGAGTTTGGTTTGTGGAGCAGGCTCTTGCCATCTTTTGAGGACAAGTGTGTTTGGCAAGAGATTTGCTAACCCGTTTAAGAGAGTTGAACTGAAATTTGATGGGAAGGAAAAATGTCAAAACTTGATTGGCTGGCCAGGTGTGGTGGCTCACGCCTATAATCCCAGCACTTTGGGAGACTGAGGCGAGCGGATCACAAGGGCAGGAGATGGAGACCATCCTGGCTAACACAGTGAAACCCCGTCTCTACTAAAAATACAAAAAATTAGCCGGGCATAGTGGCGGGCGCCTGTAGACCCAGCTACTTGGGAGGCTGGGGCAGGAGAATGGCGTGAACCTGGGAGGCGGAGCTTGCAGTGAGCCAAGATCGTGCCATTGCACTCCAGCGTGGGCGATAGCGACACTGTGTCTCAAAAAACAACAACAAAAAAAACTTGATGGGCTGGAGAACAATAGGCAGAGCAAAGATAAGAAGACCAATAACAGGAGGAGAATGTCAGTAATTTCTTTTTTAAAATTTCTTTTTTAAAAATTACTTTAAAAATTAAAAGTAATTTCTCTTTTTAAAAAGGTTGGTTATAATACCTGCAGCTCTTTGCCATTGCGCAGCCTATGAGAATGAAGCAAAATAAACTTGAAACACTAAAACTTGAATATAGATAGCATCACTGGATCTGTCTCACCATGGTTAGCATGATTCTCATGACTAGAATATGATTTTAGACGGGGATGTTTTACTGTAAAGAAGCAGTTTTCAGGAAATCTAGACCTTAATGATGAATCCCTGGGTAAGGGGGCATGGTAAGGAAGAAAGATTGTAATAGGATCAGTATTATGAATGGCCAGATGGAGTCTATGGAGGTCGCTCTCTTCTCAGAAACTGAAACTTTAGAATGAATACCACATGTGCTGATAAAAAGGAGATTCAATCAGATAATCACCCACTGGATGTTTCATTCTGCTAACTTCTGATAAACTCTTGACTTGTTTTTCCGATTATTTAATTTTTGAGAAGACTGAAAAGATAATGCAGAGATTGATAGCTCTGGGTTTCTTTCTGAGCCAACAAAGAGGCATTAGCCAGTGATGGAAAGTGGCAGGAATCAGGAATTGAAATCACCAAAGAAGGATGCCTTGGGCATAACATCTCTATGATACTAGAAATATCTGAAACAAGTCAGAGAAAAGAGAGAAATGATGTCTCTTGTGGCCAAAGACTTAAACTGGCAAGGAGATCTCACAAGGAAGGAATAGCTAAAATATTCTGAGATACATAAGTAATCCCAAGTGATTCCAGTGAACAGTAAAGACAGAAGGCTCCTATGGGAATAAATAAATGTGCTCACACAGAGAACTCTTTCCCTGGCTCAACAAAGATTGCTGCCAGTCTTTGTAAGTCACTTTTCCACAGACTGTAGAAATGTGAATAAAATCCAGTCCTTGAGTGAGATGTAGACCCAACATCTAGCAGTCAGGATATGAAGAGTGAGTCAGGGTACAGGAAACGTGACTAATACTTTCAGGTAGCACAAAAGTAAAGCAGAGTCCAAGAGGAAACAAACCCATTTGGAGTGGAAGAGAGGTTGAGAAAAGGCTTCATGGAGAAGGCAGTGCTGAAAGCCATCTTCAGAAGATGGAGGACTTTGCCACAGACAGAAGAGAGAAAGTGAGTTAGGAGGGTGCTCCGTGAAGAAGGACTCACTAGGACGAAGAGAGAGTACAGAATGCAGGGTTTGTATATGTGAGTTGTTAGAGATGAAGTTTGAGTAATAACAGCCAAAGTGTAACTGAGTGATGTCTGGCAAGGACTGTACTGAGTGTTTTACATGCATTATTTTAGTCAGTCTTCACAAAACCCTGTGAGGTTAGTACAGTTATTCATGCCTGCTTTTGCATGATGAAGCAACTCAGACATTTAGCCACAGAGTGAGTGAGAGGTAGAGCCAGAATCCAAAGCCAGTAAAATGCAACTGTATAGTGGAGGGTTTTGCCTGCCAGGCCTTCCTATTTTACTTAAGCCTGTAGGCATTGGGAATTTGGAGCAGGGGAGAGCCTGGAGATAAATTGAACTAGGGAGTGAATATAGGGATTGAAGTGCTGGGAGAGAAAATGTGGAGTCAACTGCAGGGCCTAATGGTGGTCTAAAATGGATCAGTTGTTTTGAGAATAGAAGAATATAAAACACATTGAGGGGTGATGAGGTCAGTGTCAGGGAGAGATAGAATCTACGCTACTGGGTGCTCTGGGAGAGGGAGTTTGGTTGGATTAGTAGAGGGTGGGTGTCTTAATCAGAGTCAGGAAAGCCAGTGGCAGGTGTTAATATCAGCATGAGGGAGTAATGAGCATAAGCTTGCTGTTCCAGTGATGAATCCAGGGCCAACACCAGGCTGGGGACTGGAGTGGGGGTAGGGAGCTGTGTAGAGACTTTACTAAAGTCGGGGGCCTGTAAGGTGATCAAGAGCTCAAGTGCATAGAGAGAAATGGATGAGGGACCAAACTTTGGTGAGTGCCCGTGGAACTGGGAGAGGAAAAGAGGAGCCAGTAAGCAACGCTTTAAAGACAAGAAGCATCAGCACTCCTATGTTCACAGAAGCACTGTTGATGATAGCCAAGATGTGGACACATCCTAAATGCCCATCAACAGATGAATGTGTGAAGACACTGTGGTAGGAACAGAGTGGTCAGTGGCCTGGAGAGCAACATGCCCATGTATGCTTGTGACTACTGCAATAAATACCTCACTCATGACTCTTCAGCTGTGAAAAAGATATTCTACAGTGGTATCTACAAAGAGAATATGAAAGACTGCTGTCAGAATGGGGTGGAAGAGCAGGCTCAGAGCCTGATGGACTAAACATGGCTGCACTTCAACAAGGAAAGTTTCCTCCTACTCCATTCTCTGCCCCTCTCCAGCAGGGGCAATGATCCCACCTTCCCCCAAGTCTCCCTGCTCCTCTTTGCCCTGGTATGATGCCAGCACCTCCTATAAGGGGCCCTCTCGTGATGTCAATGATGGGTTCTCCTCCTCCTGGGATGATGACAGTGGGACCTGCTCCTGGAATGAGGCTGCCATGGGAGGTCATATGCCAATGATGCCTAGGCCCCCAGTGATGGAACCTCCCACCTGCTCCATGATGATGCCTGCTGAGCCCAGAATGACTCACTATGCAGATGAGAACAGCAGGGAGGCCTCTTTATATCAGTTTCCTGTTACTTCTTCTGCTTCACCAGGAGATCATGGTGCTGTGACTCTGGGTGATTTCTCTTTTTTTTGAGATAGACTCTGACCCAGGCTAGAGTACAGTGGCGCAATCTTGGCTCACGGCAACATCCGCCTCCCAGGTTCAAGCAATTCTCCTGCCTCGGCCTCCCAATAGCTGGGATTACAGGTCCCCGCCACCATGCTTGGCTAACTTTTGTATTTTTAGTAGAGACAGG
The DNA here is from genome assembly GCF_037993035.2 of Macaca fascicularis. Taxonomy (NCBI): domain Eukaryota; kingdom Metazoa; phylum Chordata; class Mammalia; order Primates; family Cercopithecidae; genus Macaca; species Macaca fascicularis. The sequence continues at coordinate 105,404,474 of NC_088377.1, forward strand.
GTTTCAACCATGTTGGCCACGCTAGTCTTGCACTCCTGACCTCAAGTGATCCGCTCACCTCGGCCTCCCAAAGTGCTGAGATTACAGGCATGAGCCACCGCACCTAGCCACTGGATGTTTTCTTAACAGCATGGCAAGGAAGACTTATGCCTTCTTCCTATCAAAGAGAGTAGTTTTGGAGCCCATACTCATCAGTATGGAGTCATGACTCTTAGCCCTGGACGCCTGTGAGAATGTCCTAAGGAGCTTATTCCGCCTCAGTCACGGACTCTGGGCTGGGGCCTGGGCCTCAGTATTTTGTAAAAGCTCTTCACTAGTTTGCAGCCAGGGTTGATAACAATTGGTCTAGACTTTTCTGAAATTTCCTTTCTGTTTCTAATAATCTTCACAGGATCTACCCAATTTTCATTTTCCGATACCTATCTCACTCTCCCTCATCCGGCATAGCTTACTGTCAAGTCCCATGAAGACTGAAGTCATTCAGTTCCTTCATCTGTTTGGGCTAAATTGGTATCCAGAACCCATTTAGCAGAGCTGGGTGCACATTTCCTATCTCTTCTCTGTCGTGGGTTTCAAGTTTGTCTTCTCTGTGGTTATTCTATTCTTTCCCATTAGTACTTCTCCTTTAAGAAAAAAGATCGAAAACAAGTGGGATTGGAGCAATCCTCTTGGCCTCGGATGCTTTGTGAAGAGAGTTTCCACACCCAGAAGCTTATCTTCTATTTGTGCATCTGGCTCTGGCTATGTGTCCACAAAGCCCTTTAGTTTTCACCACTGCTGTTTGCAAGCCTTGGCTTGCTCCTGATACCAGTCCTGCAGGCATTATTCCAGCATGGTTGTGCAACACTCTTGATTATGAGCCTGGCAGTACGCTGTTCTAGTTCCTCTTAACTTTACACACACACACACACACACACACACACACACACACACACACACACACACGTTTATTATGATCAGAACACTTAACTGAAACTCTGTATCCATTAAACAATAACTGGCATTCTCCCTTCCCCCCAGCCCCTGACAGCCACCATTCTCCTTTCTGTTTCTATGAATTTGATTGTTTTAAATATCTCATATAAGTGGAATCATGCAGTATTTGTTCTTCTGTGACTGGCTCATTTCACTGAGTGTAATGTCTTCCAGAGTCATCTGTGTTATTGCCCATTGTAAGATTTCTTTAGTTTTTTATGGCTGAATAATATTCTGTTGTATATATAGCTGTCCCCTGGTATCTGTGGGGTACTGGTTCTGTGATCGCCACAAATACCAAAATTCATGGATGTTCAAGTTCCTGATATAAAATGGCAAAGTATTTGCACATAACCTGTGCACATCCTCCTGTATATTTAAATCATTTCTAGATTACTTACAATACCTAACACAGTGTAAATGCTATGTAAATAGTTGCTATACTGTATTGTCTTAAAATCTGTATATTTTCATTGTTGTATTGTTATTGCTGGAATACTGTTGCTCTGTGGTTGGCTAAAGCCACAGATGTGAAACCTGCAGATACCGAGGGCTGACTGCATATACCACAACTAAAAGAGCTGACAGTTACATTTTAACATTTCAACTGTACTTTTTCTGTCCCACTTCTCCCCTCCAAAATTATTCTCTTTGATAGGAAGAGGGAGTAAGTCTTCCTTGTCATGCTGTTAAGAAAACATCCAGTGGCCAGGTGCAGTGACTCACACCTGTAATCCCAGCACTCTGGGAGACTGAGGTGGATGGATCACTTGAGGTCAGGAGTTTGAGACTAGCCTGGCCAACATGGTGAAACCCCATCTCTACTAAAAATACAAAAATCAGCCAGCTGTGGTGACACCTACCTGCAATCCCAGCTACTTGGGAGGCTGAGACATGAGAATTGCTTGAACCTAGGAGGCAGAGGTTGCAGTGAGCTGAGATCTCACCTCTGCACTCCAGCCTGGGTGACAGAGTGAGACTCTGTCTCAAAAAAAAAAAAAAAATTGGTGAGAACATGGTAGCCAGTGGGGAGGACACAGCCTGATGAAGTCAACCCTACAGCAAAACCCACTGTCCCGAGTGACATCTGTGGTCAGGGGTCAGGGGATATGTGCCAGTAGTGAGGCCCATGTGAACAGGAGGAGGGACTCAGCATTGGAGCAAAGCCCTGGGCATTCAGGTATTGAGTGTTGGCAGACGCAGGGGTGGATGTGTAGCAAACATCTGTCTTTTTTTAGGGAGGATGTCAGACTTCTGAAAAGTCCACTTGAGATACTCATAAACATATCTGTTTGGTGATGCTCTTGTGAACAAGGTAGAAAACCAAGATCTGAGTCAATAGCATTTCTTCTGGTATTACATCGATAGTATTACATTTGCATAAAAATCATTTGGAAATTATCTTTCCTTCCTTCTCCCAATCTGCCTGCAAGTGCCCTCTCCCAAGAATCCTACCAGCTTTGAATTGTCCATCGATGAACTTCAAAAGGCTAGTAGTAAGCAACAATGGCCACTTGGGTCTCTCTTGATCTCTTCCTTTCTTCACTGGCAAGTATCTTTGATATGTGGCTTTCTGATTCTGTGAGCTAGAGGCTATTATTTGTGTCTACTCTTTCATCATTTTTCACTTGTTCTAAGGACATTCGTGGCCATAGGAACTGTCAAGTTGAGGCTGGGAGCCGTAGGGCTCACCCAGAAGATGAAATGGAAGGCATCTTAGTGTTGGAAGCCAAGTATTAGGTTAGTACACAAGTCATTGCGGTTTTTGCCAATGAGAAAACCACCAGTACCAGAACATCTTGCCAACAGCCCAGCAGCACCTTATCTTACTTTCTAACTTAAGAAAAAAAGGTAATTTATTTACACATTGTCATATTCCACAGAGTTTTCACTGCACATGGAAACCGTCCGTAGTTGAGAGAATTGGAGCACAGTGATGATAGAGGGAAGCCAAGCACAGAGAAATACTCATCTCTTGCTACTGAGGATTATCAGTGGTGAGCCATCAATTTGTCCCTCTGTCCATCCTAGTGCCTCAGACAAAGAGGGACGTGCTCCGTTCACAGTCTCTGAAAGCCAAGAATAAGCCAGTCGTTTAGGCGTGGAATTCGAGAGTCCTTTCTTTATTATTATTATTTTTTCTTTTCTCTTGTAAATGACCATAGAAGAGACTTTAAAAAAAAAGAAGCCTCTGTACAGTGTTAGTTGGTGTGACCATTTTGAATAGCAATTTGGAATATCCAGTAAAACTAAAACTAGTCCTACCTTAAGATGCAGCAGTTCCACTTGCTTTAGAAAATTACCATCACAGCCTCACGGGGAGCAGATACAAGTTGTTCATTGCATCACCATTTTTAATAGGAGAGAGTCAGAAACATCTGAACGAGTAAGTTCAAGGCATAGTTATGTTGCAGGAGTGGAATAGAACGTGTGTTTTTGTGTGTGCAATAATTTTCAGTGAAAATAAGCAAGCTGCAGAAAGAAGTTAAGTTTAAGAAAACCCAGAAAAATGGTGAGTATGTATGTGTGGAGACCTATTAATTTTGGATGATAGTAATATGGATATTTGTATATATCCTTTGCGTTTTTCTGATTAAAAGAGTAAAATACCCATTGTGATGTTGTGCAGGATGGTGACCAGTACATCCTACACTACCTAACTTACAGCAACGTGATTGCCTTCTGCTAAATGGTCTTATATGGATTAGCTCATCTAATCACCTCAACAACCCCTTTCAGGGAGATCCTTTAATTATTCCCATTTTGCAAATGAAAAATTGAGATCTAGAGAGACTAAAAGCTTAACCTAAAGCAACTTAGTAAGGCTGGCCTTGAACCTGGGCAGTTAAAGTCCACAGCTTTTAGTCTTTATTATACTGCTCTACAAAATTTTCTAGTATCGTACAGTGGGTTGGTTACTTATTTATTGGCAGCAATCATCTCATTGTACGGGCATACTCCTAGAAGACAATGCAGGGAAAGCAGTTCTTAGAGATCAGAATAGGGTAGTTCCATTATCAGATGATATGGCTTGAGCTTGGTGCACACACTGTCTTGTCCTTTTGGATCATTTAATGGTGGCTCACAGCCCAGAAGCACCTTGTCAACCCTGGTCCTACACCAGAAATACCTGTGGAGGTTTAGGAATACCAAAGCCTGGCCCCACCAGAAATTTCAACATAATAGACCTAGGATAGGGTCTGTTTCTTAGCATTTTTAAAAGTTTCTCACATAATTTTAGTATGCACTCCGAGTGTGATCCACTGAATGATACAGTCTGGACAGTACAGAGTTCAAAGTTATAATGTTTGGCAAGAACCTGGTGCACGGGTGTTTTGTGTTGAGGATCAAGGACAGGTCCATATGTGTTGATCTTGATGACCAGATTGCAGCTAATGTCCTGTGAAATCATGGCTCTTAATCAGGATAAGGCAATGCATCTTAGCAGGATAGATCTGTCTTACCAACTCGGTCTCTCTCTCTCTCTCTCTCTCTTTTTTTTTTCTTTGTTTTCCTAGATGTAGTCTTGCTCTGTCACCCAGGCTGGAGTACAGTGGCGCCATCATGGCTCACTGCAACCTCCACCTCCTGGGTTCAAGCAGTTCTCCTGCCTCAGCCTCCCAAGTAGCTGGGATTACAGGAGCCTGCCACCACACCCAGCTAATTTTTATATTTTTAGTAGAGACGGGGTTTCTCCATGTTGGCCAGGCTGTCTTGAACTCCTGACCTCGTGATCCGCCCACCTTAGCCTCCCAAAGCGCTGGGATTACAGGCATGAGCCACTGCACCTGGCCATCTCTCTCTCTTTTTTTTTTTTTTTTTTTTTTGAGACAAGATCCGACTCTGTCGCCCAGGCTGGAATGCAGTGCAGTGGCAAAATCTTGGCTCACTGCAACCTCCGCTTCCCAGACTCAAGTCATCCTCCCACTTCAGCCTCCCCAGTAGCTGGTACTACAGATGTGTACAAGCATGCCCAGCTAATTTTTGTATTAGGTTGGTGCCAATGGCAAAATCCGCACTTACTTTCACACCAACCTACTACTTTTTGTAAAGACAGGAGTTTCACCATGTTGCCCAGGCTGGTATTGAACTCGTGAGCTCAAGCGATATACCTACCTTGGCCTCCCAAAGTACTGGGAGTACAGGCATGAGCCACCATGCCCGGCTGGCCAACTCTGTCTTTTAGTTTTCTGGAGAGCTGTTTGAGGAATTTTGCCATGATGACGAAGTGTGGCATTGGAAACTGGAAGCACATGTATCTGGTACTTGCTATCCCTTGATTAAGGAGTAGCTAAGCAGTCGGACAAAATTTTTGTCAGAAAAGAACTCTGGGTCTACTCCAATCACTGACAGATTTACAGTAAGTCCTCATGTATCTTCATTGATAAGTTCTTGGAAACTGTGACTTCAAGTGAAACAATATATATGAAGCTAATTTTACCATAGGCTAATTGATAAAAACAATGGCATATTTCCTGTGGCATATTTCTGGTCACAAAAAACATCACCAAACTTCTAAATAACAAAGTTAAATAAAGCAACATTACTCGAGGACCTTCTGTATACCAGAGGCCTAAACATTCTATGCCGTGGATGTAATATTAGCCTGTGGCAGTGGTTCTTGGACTTGTGCATTCAGGTCACCTGGAGAACTTGTGAAAAACAGATCCCTGGGTCCCACTCTCAGTTCCTGATTTTGTAGGTCTGTGGTAGGGTCGGAGATTTTGCATTCCTAACAAGGTCCCAGGTGATACTGATGCTGCAAGTCTGAGGACCACTCTTTAAAAACCACAGGACTACGATGATGATAATAAAAGAGGGTTTTAGCTTCCTACCCTCTGCCATATCACATGTACACAAATAGAAGGATTGGCTCGGAGTCAAATAAGATGGGTTGAAAGCTACAGGCTAAGTCAGTTATGTTCTCAAACTTTAATGTAAGCAAAAAACACCCAGGGTATGTGTTAAACATGGAGATTATCAGGCCCGTCCCTAGATGGACATTCTGGTTCAACTCATCTAAAATGGAGCAAAATCTGCATTGTAAGTAAGATCCAGAAGACTTTGAAAAAGGTGGATCTGGACACTTTGAGAAATTGTAGGTGATTGTACAGTTATGGGTATTCACAGTGGGTTGGCAAATTCGTATGCAGAAATGCTAATTAACAAGCAAATTAATGTCAGGCTGCAGAGACCTCCATGTCCTTGGTGCTCTTCTTGTTAGTAAATCTCCAAGTATAATTTACTTGGGTGAGTATAGAATTCATATGCCTGTGCAATCTATGTATGCCATGACAAAGAAGTCAGCCAATGACCATTGGTCTCCAGAAATATCTTGACATGGGCCAAAATTAACATGAGATAATTTAGTAATGATTATAATGTTGGTAATAATAATAGAACAGTCAAGTCCTGAATTTAAAGGAAGTAGAGGAGTCCACTTCAGAAAGAAGGAAGCCCAACTTCTCAGAAATCCCTATGACCTAACAGTCCCAGTAAGAACACTGAGAGCTGGAAAGAGATGCAGGTTCCCCTAAAGCTAAGGCAAATCCAGCAGTATTAACAGTTGCAGTGTGGTTGAGGCCAGGAAGGTTGTCATTGCCTTCTCTTCTGCTCTGTCCAGACCACACCTGGAGCTTGTCTTTAAATCTGGGCATCATTGTGAGAGAAGCACAAATTGAAGGGTGATCAGAGTTGAACATCTGGGATCCCAAGGGTTCTTGATCCTTGTCCCATTAGAAATGGATGATGATGACAATGAGGCTGTTTAGTCAAGAGAAGAAAAGATTTGCTGGGTGGGATGTGGGGATGGTAGGTTATGGTTAAAAAAATGTTCTGTCTTGTTCTATGTAGTTACCAAGGGCAAATCTAGGAGCAGTGTGTGAAATTATAGTGAGTCATTATTTCAGCTCTAAATAATGACAAACTGTCTAGAATAGATTAAAAAAGAAAGAATGAAATGGAGTGCCTTGTTTCTGTCACAGAAAGTGGTCAAGCAGTGATGATCTCGCTGTGTTATAGAAGGAGTTCTTGCTTTGTTTAAGCCAGAGGTTGGGCTAGAATTCATTGTTAGGCTCCATAATTCTGTCTAATGACTGATGTTATAGCGCTTGTTGTTTTGTTTACTCAGTGATGACAAATAAATGTTTCCAGCGTAAACTGACAGCCAGATACCATTATCCAGCTTTTTGTCTCATGGAAGCTGCACACTTCAAATATGCATCCAGGTGCATTTCATTTGCTGGATTGGGCTCTGAGCAATCTGATCTCCCCTGAAGAAGTAGATTGTGAAGGCCATGGATGGAGCAGGGAATAGAAATGGATACTCTGTTTGAATGTGCCAGAGTAAGCATTTGAGTCTTTAGGCCTCTTGACTCCTGTCTTGCCAAAAGTCAGAATAAGATAACAAAATAAAAAAAAAAAGGTTTGTGGAGGAATGTTTGACTTTAAGGAAGTGACTTGTGTGGACACTGAGCCTTAGTACTCATCTCCCAGAAACAGTCAGGTATTGGTGCCCTTGGATCAGACCAGCGGTTCAGATAGTTCGGACACATGGACAGCACTTTAGAGGTCCAGGATCACCAATTGGTATCTGAAGTTGTTGTGATTAGAACCTGCTTCCAGAAACTTCTGATGCTGAATCTCTGGTCTGTTGTGCTTAAAGCCAAGTAACCAAAGCCCTGCTTTTGACCATGTAACATTTTTGAAATCAGGATGTTTCAGAGGGTACCATTTGTAAAAAGATGCATATCTAGGATTTGAATAATTTTATTTTACTGAAGACCAGAAATAGATATCTCACTTTAAAAATTCCTAGTATTAATTCAGGACATAATTTCTTTATATATTTTACTGGGAAATTGCAAACTATTTGGAATTACATGCCATCTGGCCTTCGTGAAAGTCGTTTCCAACTATGGAAGCAAAATCTGTTTCTCAAGCAAAACATGGCCAAGTGTCTGAGTGCAGGCCCCCAGGCCTAATGGATTAATAAGTAGCTGTGTTATATGCCCCTCTTTGCAATCTACCAGATAATATTGCTTTTTTGGAGAGCTAGTGGTGATGAATTCTGTGGCTTTTATCTTTCTGCATTTATGTCTTCTTCCAAAGTAAGCACACTGCTTTAATGATTTAACACTAGTCTGTTCACACTCGCGTTACGGATTTTGGGAGATGTTAATATGTTGAAGGACACACGTTTTAAGATTCTGTCATCTTTATTTGTTTGTAGTTGAAGGAGGGGTAGAGCTTCTTACCTTGTGCTGCACCTGCCACTTTCAGGAAGCCAGGAGAGAGGAGGCAATGAGCCTTTACATCTGCTGAGTGTCTATTCTATTCTAAAGCCAGACATTGTATCCTCATTTTCTTATTTAATCCTTCTAATTTTCCTTCCTTCTCTCCTTCCCTCCCTCCCTTCCTTCCACCCTTCCCTCCTTTCCCTCTCTCCTCTCAGGCTGGAGTGCAGTGGTGCAATCTCAGTTCACTGCAACCTCTGCCTCCCAGGTTCAAGCAGTTCTCCTGCCTCAGCCTCCTGAGTAGCTGAGACTACAGGCATGCACCACCATGCTCTGCTAATTTTGGTATTTTTAGTAGAGATGGGGTTTTACCATGTTGGCCAGGCTGGTCTTAAACTCCTGACCTCAAGTAATCCAGTCGCGTCCATCTCCTAAATTGCTGCGATTATAGGCGTGAGCCACTGCATGTGGCCAAATCCTTCTAATTTTCTGAGGTGGCTATTATTATTCCTCATTTTATACAAGAAAAAATAGAAATCAGAGAGCTTAATACATTTGTCAAGGTGTACAGAGTTTGTAATAAGGAAAACCAATTCAAACCTAGGTCTGATTCCTTCCAGCGCACGTATATTGTATGTAATGTCACCTTTACGTCTTTTCCCAAATTGTGTCATCTTTTCTAAGTCAAACCTACTAACATGAGTCTTAAAATCAGCCTTTGTTGCCAAAATACTTGACAGTACATTGGTCATTTATTCTTCCCCATTCTGGGTAGAAATCAGAGTTCTCTTTTCCTAATGGAAGCCCCAGGACAGCTTATGTTTGCATGTCATATGTCCATTTGACTTTTCACCAAAACACTAGTGTTTCACACAGTCCTGACCCATCGGCTTCTCAAAAGTGGGTGTCAGTGGTGAGAGACTATGAAGCTCATCTCAGAGGCACAAACAGGGCATTTTTGAACTGACCCAAGTGCATCTGGTATTTGACACCTGTTGGATTTGGTGGCCTCTGTGATTTAGATGAAGGGGAGGGCCATAAGTTCTCTCCTCCTCAACCTCACCACCAGGTAGTTTGTTGAAACAAAAGCAGATCCCAGACTGAATTCTGTCACACATCAAATACTGACATTAGGCAGAATGTACCAAAGTAGCCATAAAACCTGTTCCTGTAAGCTGAGGAAGTCCTAGCTCTCCATCCTTAAGGTATGTTGACAAGTACTTGCAGGAGAGATTTACTCAGGGACAGCAGTCTGCAAAAAGATCAGCTCCAGGGGACCAAGAAGCCTTCTTGGCAGGCTGTAAATGTTCTATTTTTTTTTTATCCAGCTGATGATTATTTGAGTATTTGCAAGCATAACATTCTGTATGTGCACTTAAGATTTGTGCCCTTTAGTATATCTGTTATTTCTCAATACAAAATAAAGTGGAAATAAATGTTTGCCCTTAAATTATTCACAGTCTGTGAGCAGGGAAATTATCATATATTGTTCAAACCCATAAACCCTTTGAATTAGAGGTTTTCCATGGAAGGGTCTCCCGGGGGGAGTGAAAGCACTCAGGGGTCTTTCATATGCACCGTCCTGCCGAGGCCTCCTCTCTGGTGACCCCAGCCCATCCCTGTGGTATCCCCTAGAGTGGACACAGTAGTTGCCTCCATTCAAGTGACCATCTTGGCACCTGGGATACTTTAGTCTTGGGCTACTGCTGCCTTCTTTCTTTATTCTTCCCTGTTTTAAGTAGAGTCATGCATCGCTTATGATAGGAAACACTGTGAGAAATGTGACAGGCAATTTCATCTTTGTTGTGGGAACATCATAGAGTATACCTAGCAAACCTGGATAGCAGAGCCTGCTACACACCTGGGCTATGTGGTACGGCTTACTGCTTCCAGGCTACAAACCTGTACAGCGTGATACTGTCCTGAATACTGCAGGCAGCAGTAATACAATCTAAGGACTTGTGTAATAAACATAGAGAAAGTACAGGGAATTATAATCTTACGGGACCACCAGCGTATATGTGGGCTGTCACTGACTGAAACCCTATGATGTGGTATGCGACTATATATCCTTCTCTTGGAATTTGACTTCTTTTACTTTTTAGGCCGCTTTTGGTGGCTTTAACCAAATTCCTGATGAGGCTAGGCAGGAAGGTTCTGGGGATGAAATAGATGTATTTCCCTGGGCAACAATCCCAGACTCCACCCTGGGGCGGGGCATGGGAGGGGCTGCGGGTCCCCTCTCTTTCTTTCCCAGAAGGGGAAAGGAGACAGGGGTAAGGATCACCAGGGGGTCGTGCTGGCAGAGCCCTTAGCTCTAAGTGCCAACTTTGATAACTATTGGATTTGGCCTAGTAAGCCCTGGCTGTTGCCTCCCAGGTAAAATTCTGCAGGACAAAGAGATAAAGATGACTCGGTATCAGCTGCCTCTAGGACAGGGTTGTGGTGTTTCTGCTTTGGCCGTTGTAGAATTCCTGTGACTTTCATTTATTGCCCACGTTTCTTTCCCTTTACATTGCACACACATCCCTCTCATCCCAGACTCTCGTTTAACAGAACCTCAGCCTTAAAGAAAAAACAAAAACAAAGCTTGTACACACACACACAAACCCTCCGCTAGTATTCCTAATCTACTGTGGAATCTGTTGCCATAGCAGCAGGGAGCGGCTGCCCCCTCCCCTCCCCAAGCACAGACACACACTTCATCATGGGGCTCCCATCACGTTTTTAATTTTTTTTCTCTTTCTCAAACAGCAACAGCCAACACTGCTTTTCCACAAACTATTAATATATCTTTATAGTACTCTCTTGGTACTTTTTAGACTGCATTTGCTTCTAACTTCAGGTACACCTAGTCATGCGCCCATAAGTAAGGCTAATTTTATGAAGAGGCTGGTGCTGGTTTGCTTTTAGTCTTACTTATTATTGGATCCAATACTAAATGAATAAAGAGCTTTTGGGAGTTATCTAAAAGTAACATGGGAATTGAGCTCTATGGCTCTGGGCACCTTAATTTCATTTTCTGAGATTTTGTATTTCTTTTCATTGTTTTGATTTTAGCTTATTGCTTTAACATACTCTTTTTTATTTTTAAAGAACTAAGTGTTAATGAAGGCATAGGAAAGAGTATATGATAATTAGCCAAGTTTGATATCATAGTTAACTAGCAGGTTCCTAGACAAATATATGATACTCTTCTTTTTATAATTAGACCATGTGAACATTAATAACGGAATGGGTTGGATCTTTTTTTTTTTTTTAATGTTAACATGCTTAGGAAAGCTGTAGAATTTACTTGAACTTAGTGTGTTAAATAAAGTCCTGGTTTTCTGAAGCCAAAACCAAACATGTTAGTTACTCTTAACCCAGGGCTGTGGAAGAAGCCAGTGATTCTAGGCCCACATTTCTCCTCTTTGAGAACTAGAAACCCCTCCATTAGGGCAAGACTCCCAAAGAGCTGCAGGTGGCAGTCCAGCTGAGTGCTTGTAGAGGGCGCCCCCCCACCCCGCCCCCCACCACCCTGCCCCCCACCACCCTTCTCAGTCTCCTTCCCCATCACAGACACTGTGCCATCTTGGAAATGGATACTGTGCTATAGGAGGGAATGAGATTTTTGCCTCTTCAGAGCTTGATACCTCCCTCCTGATTCTTTTTAGTCCAGCTCCCCAGGTCTCTTAGGTCTCAGAGATGGAGCAACAGCTGTTATCCTCAGACCTGGTCACCAGGGAGGGATGTGCTCATTTCCAGCAACGTAGTTAAGGGGCTGGGAAAAACTAATTAAGCCTCTTGGCAGCTATGTGATTGGGCAAGTTCCCTAACCTCTTAGAGACTCAGTTTTCTTCTCCATAAAATAGTGATGATACTCCACTTCCGTCAGGCTGTTGATTAAATGAGACAATGCTTGTGGGAATCCTTACTATAGTGCTGGGCAGTAATTTGTATATACTCAATGAATGATCATCCCTTTTCTTTAAATATGCTCAGAGATGATATGGAAAATTCTACTTTACCCTCCACGGTTATTTGTCATATCATGTTGTAGTTTTTAAAGATTTTTCCAAAAACCTTTGGGAGAACAAATCCTCTACCCCACTCCCAAAAAACCAGGAAGAACTTTTAAAAAGTTGTAATAAAATATACATAAAATTCACATTTTTAACCATCTTCAAATGTACAATTTAGTGACATTTAGTACATTCACAGTGTTGTACACCCATCACTGCTAACTGGTTCCAGAACTTTCTTCTTCTTCTTTTTTTTTTTCTTTTGAGTCAAGAGTTCCTCTGTCACCCAGGCTGGAGTGGAGTGGCGTGATTTTCGCTCACTGCAGCCTCCACCCACCCAGGTTCAAGCGATTCTCCTACCTCAGCCTCCTGAGTAGCTGGGATTATAGGCACCCACTACTATGCCTGGCTAATTTTTGTATTTTTAATAGAGACAGAGTTTCGCCATGTTGGCCAGGCTGATTTCGAAATCCTGACCTCAGGTAATCCGCCCACCTCAGCCTCCCAAAGCGTTGGGATTACAGGCATGAGCCCCTGAGCCTGGCCTAGTTCCAGAACATTCTTATCACACCAAAAAGAAACTCTGTAGCCCTTAAGCAATCGCCCTGCTCTCCCCCTAGTAACCACTAATTACTGGCCTTCTGTCTCTATGGATTTGCCAACTTTGGATATTTCATATGGAAACATACAATGTTTGTTTTTTTTGTGTCTGGGTTATTTGACTTAGCCTAATGTTGTCAAGGTTCATTGATGTTATAGCATGTATCAGTACTTCATTCCTTTTAATATCTGGATAATATTCCATTGTATGTATATACCAGATTTTGTTTATCCATTCATCAGTTGATGGACATTTGGGTTCTTTCCACCTTTGACTATCATGAATAACATTGCTATGAACATGGGTCTACAACTTTTTGAGCACCTGTTTTCACTTCTTTTGGATCTATACCTAGGATTGGAATTACTGGATCATATGATAATTCTGTGTTTAAATTTTTGAGAAATAGAACAGCTACCAAACTGTTTTCCACCGTGGCTATGCCATTTTACATTTCCACCAGCAATGTCTGAGGGTTCCAATTTCTCCGCACTCTTTCCAACACTAGTTATTTCCCATTAAAAAAATTATTATTATAGCTATCACAGTGGGTGTGAACTGGTGTCTTACTGTGTTTTAAGATTTTTTTATAGTACTGATTTTGTATGTGTCTGGACTCAAATTTCTATATCGATGTTCTTAAGCCTGCCATATTGCAAAGCTACATGAAAAACCACCTATACAAAATTCCGAACAAGAGAATGGTGTAAAGCTTCTTTTCCTTCTTGGCCCCTGCTATAGCTAAACATCATGACTCTGTAATCTGTAGTATGTTTAAGCCACTTGCAGACAATTTGTGGCAAATTAGAGATGATATCTGATGCCTCTGACCTTCTTTCTAATTTCTCTTTTTTAGGTTTTAGGGTTTCCTTTGGGTCACCCGAAATGTTTTTTAAACACTTTGGATAAGAACTAAACCACCTGCCACTGGGGACTTCCATACTCTCGGCTCCCTTATCATCTGATGGCATTTTGACTGTCTTGAGGCCAAGTGACTTGCTGTCCATGATGAGTGATGAGAAGAACCTTGGTGTGTCCCAAAAGTTGGTGTCACCTTCAAGGAGCACAAGTAGCTGCTCTTCCAAGCAAGGAAGTCGACAGGTAAAGTTTAACTCATGCAAATTTTAATATGCAAATATAAGCCATCAAGTTTGCTGGTTAAAATGCACACATTTACTTGGGAAATCCTACTTCTCAGTTTAAGAGCATTTACTTTTGGTTATCTCTTGACTGTCTGAGGAGAGTAAATTCTGTATAATTTTAATAATGTGTGCCTACCAGGTGGGAAGAACTGCATTTGGTTCTTCGTATAATTTTGTTTAATTCTTGCAACTGTCCTCCAGTGTAGATATTAACATCTCCATTTTCCCCATGAGGAAGCTGACTAAGACTGACCAGGTTACTTGCCCAAGGACACACAGCTAGTAAGGAGCAAACAAAGAACCAAAGCTCAGTCTGTTTGGCTTCAGAGCCCACACTTTGCTTTATATCCTGCTAAGCAAAACAAAAAAACCATCCATCATTTTTCAAGTAATTATAATATCCACCCCAACTTTCTTCCCTTCATCACACCTTTTGTGGCAGCTTGTAACCACAGATTGCCCTGCTAGTAGCTTCGAGTCTCACTTGCTTTAATATCTGTAATGGATGAGGGAACCTAATCTACAGAAAAATTGTCCAAAGGAATTAAGTAGGAGGAAGAAAGAATTGAAACAAAGGACTGAATAATTAACTCCTAAATAACTGTCGGGTAATTATATATTGTTTCTTGGTTTCCTTTCTAATGAATCTTTGTTGGCAGAATTTGCTGGTTTTAGATCAGTGGCAGTAAATGCACATTAATCATTATAATTCTTCCTCCAGCAGTTAGGTGGTGAGAGAATGAGCTGTCAGAAAGCTGAATTTATGACCAAAGTGGTCTGTGAGCCTTTTCAGCACCTGCTGGCTCTGTTGGCATTTCCTTTTCCTCATGGGAAGTGCTGGCCTGAGAAATCACCCAGAGTCTTTGGTTCCAGAATTGGAAGCAGCAATTAAATAACTCCCACCTCAGTCACATCTACACATTTGGGGTCTCTCAGACTGAGCGTTGCCTGGGATAAGGAGCTTTGCCACCCATGAATCTGTGATGCCAGGAAAATTAGATTTTGCCACAGGTCTGACATTTGGGAAGCCTTCCAGGATCTCCCCTGAGGGGTTAAGAAGGAGAATTTTGTCAGCACTGTCATCGGTTCCTTCTGGGATTAAAAAAAAAAAAAAAGAAAAGACTAAAATTAGTCATTGGCTAATGCATCATGGCTCCCTGGAGTTCTGTTTCATGTGCTTGTCCTCTTTGTCAGCTTTCCACAGGAGTATTTTTCTCCCTAAGCCAAAACTCTGGTTGGGGTTAAAACAGCATGTGGTATATCCCCTACCTGTGCCATCTTCCTTACACCCAGGGATTGTTATGTCCTTCTTTGATAAAGGGGGAGAACATGATTCCCTTAAGTAGCAGGTGGTGATTACACCATAGGAATTGGAACAGTACAATGAAATTCTCAGATCAAATACTACGGAAACTTTTTTCAGTGTGTTATTTGGAATTGACTGGGTTTTCACAAAGCTTTTTTGGAAGTTACATCATAAAGGGTAAGAGGAATGTGCTTCATGCCTCAACTTTTTTCTGACTTGGAATGCTTGGTCAATCAGTCAGTCATTCATCAAATGGTCATCTTTTATATTTAGGGTCTCCTGCTTTAATATGCATATAATGTGGCTTTATAAATGGAGACACTTCTATTTCCTCTGTGGCAAAGAAGGTGGAGAATTTAATAAGTTTATTTCAACTTCAGCCTGTGGTTATAAAGCCCCTGTTTTATTTCCAGAGGTCATTTTCTTAGTCCATCTGCTTTCTCATCCTTCTGTCGAAGAAAAGTGTTCTGTCCCAGGGTATGCGTTTCCATCCATGTGGTCCACTTTGGCCCCCCATACCCACTCTGCCTTCGCAAACTGGCCCAAGATTGTGCTTCAGTCTTTAAAGGTGCTACAGAGGTGCAGGAACCTTTGAAGCTCTCCTCCCTTAGGGCACACAGCCATCTCCGATGGTCTGTCAGTTGCTAAATATAAGGATGACACTGTGTTTCCAGTCACGTCACTGAAGAGTACCAGTTAAACACTTAAAACTTCAAGATTTACATAGTAAGAAATTTAATTAGAGGAATAAGAAATATAACTAAAGATAATCTGTGCCAATACCTACTTGTATTTCAAACACTAGTTTAAAGTCATTTTCAAATTGCTCTCTTCCTTTCATCTTAAGGGGATACATCTGATGTTGATTTTATTGGTCATTTTTCTTAGTGCTAGTTTTTCTCATGTGCTTTGGAATTGCAGCTTAGAGCTTCATCTAGAGATTGCTTCCCATGTATTCTTTCTCTGTGCTCACCCTGACCCATCTAGGGATTTGCTATTGCCAACTTTCCACCTCTCAGGACTCCAGTGCAGAGTCAAGTCTAATATTTGCAGCAAGGGCCTGCTGTTCCATGATGATGATGGAATACCTGGGACCCAGCACCAAGCCCCAGACAGCATAGCCCAGTGCCTGGCTGTGAGGCTATGTCTCCCTCCTCACCTCTCCCTGGGCAAGCAGATTTTTAAAGCTCTCTTTCATTGTGGTGTGGGGGCTTCCCCCTCCACAGTTTCAGATTTCCAGCAGCGAGCCTGGCTCAAGTCCCAGCCTTTTCCTGATGACATTTTTCACCCCATTATAATGCCCACAGAAACAGGCTAATGGACACCTCTGTCTACAGTATACTTTACATTTCTGTTTGGTTCTGATCCATGGAGATACTTAATCTTTTTTTGCCACATTATTCTTTTTTTTCAGGTTTGTTGAGGTAATAAATGACAAATGAAAGTTGTATATATTTATGGTGTATAATGTGATGTTTTGATACATGTACGCATTCGGAAGTGATTACCCATTATCAAGCTAATTAACATACCCATCACCCCCCATAGTTATTTTTGTGTGTATGTGTGGTAAGAACATTTAAGATCTACTCTTATAGCCAATTTCAAGTAAATAATGCAGTATTATTAACTATAGTCGCCATGGTGTTACATTAGATCCCCAGAACTTACCATTCTATCATCTGTTTCTATAAGTTTGACTTTTTTAGATTCCACATGTAAGTGAAATCATGCAGTATTTTTCTTTCTGTGCTTGGTTTATTTCACTTAGCATAATGTCCTCCGGGTTCATCGATGTGATTGCAAATGACAAGATTTCTTTCTTTTTTAAGGCTGAATAGTAGTCCACTGCATAAGTATATGTACCACATTTTCTTTGGAAATATTTAATCTTGTTTTTTATCGCACAGACAAAAAAGAGCCCTACGTGTTTATAACTTTGTATATTTTTGCCATATTTGGAGTAAGGGTGGCATTTTGTATATTTTTGCCATATTTGGAGTGAGGGTGGCATTTTGTATGTTTTTGCCGTATCTGGAGAGTGGCAATAGGGAAGGGGCACTAAATGCATGAACTTAAAACACCATCTTAGCTGGAAGACATGGTTTTTTAAAGTCATTTTTACTTAAATTCTCATCCAGTATTGCCAGGTGACCTTGAGAGAGTCTGTACTCCAGCCACACTAGCTTGCTTTCTCTTTCTGGAGCTGAATTTTCTCTTGTCCTTGTTTCTTGAACTGAGCTTAAACTTGAACCTGGTCTTCCTATCTCAGACCTATTCATATAAAATCTCATGGAGCTATATGTTTATGTATTGATATTCTCCTACCTATATATCTATGTTGAAAGAGCTTGCTTCCTTGAAGGAGAAAATGATTGAGAACTAGGTGTTTTCATTTTTACATCTGACCTAAGACAAAATGTACAACTTAGGGCCATAAAAACCCTAGGAGGAGGGTTCTGTCATCTTTTAACTTAAGTGTTGGGGCTCCTGAGATTTTAAAAACAGTAAGCCCCACTTTGCCAGTACGAAAACAACCTGTCAATAAAATCTCTTCAAGATAATTTGAGGAGAAAGGTATGCATAGTGATTAGAACATTAACTCTCCGATCTTGGGTCTACCCATTAATTGGTTCTATGACCTTAAACTCTCCGAGCCTCAGTTTTTTCATCAATAAAATTGGAATAATAATAGTTCTTTTCTCATAGCATTGTGGTAAGGATGAAAAATAAGTACTTATTCCAGGGTCAGACTCAGGATAGGTGCTGAGTAAATGTAAACGTTTGTATGTTTTTATCATTATAGTTAACATTAGTTTGACCTTCATTCTTATTTGTGAAAGTCCTAAATGCTCATAGTGAATAGTTCTAACTTTTTTTCTCCCAGGAACTTTTACAGGATCATACATGTATCCACTCATACCTTTTTAGTGTTATACAAAAGCCCACTAAAATATACACTGTACATGTGAATATATACTTTTAAAATAAAAAGTGCCTTACTCCACGCATTAACAAAATGCTTTTGTGAAGAATACAATAGAATGTTTAATAATTGGGCTACATTTGACATCTTTAGGCATAACCTATACCTAAAACAAGTGAAAACAGTTGATGAATTCTTACCCCATTCTGCTAAGCCGTGCCCTTGCTTGGGTGGTAAGTGATTTTCCCCTCTCGCCCCCTATGCCAGCGTCTATCTCTTGGTAGTAGCTGCACAGAGCATTGTGTTAAGAAGGACTTTGCAGCTGAGTCTGCATTCAGGGGAAAGATTACCATATTTTTAGCTGTGACTTCTGGGCATAAGGCAGGGAGAGCACAGCATGGGCCCTGTGTTTGTCACCCCTTAGTGACAGAGAAGAGTTGAAATCAAGAGCTCTCTGTTGCAATCTTTATAATGTGTTATTGGATGAACTTCGGGTAACCGTAGGTTGTCTCAGTTCTCCATTCATAAAAAGGAGGAAAAACTCTCCTCCCGCCTTTTCCCCTGGAATGCAGTAAGAGAACATTGAGTGTTTTCAGTGGCTAAAAGACATTGAAAGTCTTTGGAGAAAAGTCCTCTGTAAATTCAAGAAACTGGTATAATTACAGATAAGCTGCCTTTACTTTGGCCAGTTCTGGAAGCAGAACTCACATGACCTTGTTTTAAGAACCCTGACACTCTGCAGAATTGGTTCTTTTTGAAGTAGATCACTTTTCAGATATCATGCCTTCACTATAGAGGAATCTCCTTTTCTTGTAGGAACTAAAGGCACCCTGCTTATTTGAAAAAAAAAAAAAAGGTTGTTGGTCCCTCCTGACTTTCTTAATCATACCCTATTATTTGTAGAGTTCTAAGTGGATCTTCAATGTTCTTCCTCATCCCAGGTTTTGGCTCCACTATTCCTTTAGCTAGAATGATCATATGAAACCTTACTACCCTTTTGAATTATGTCATTTCCTTAGCAATAATTTTTATTTATTGCTTTAAGATTTTTAAATGATTTTTATAAAAACAAGATTTGCTCATTGTAGATTATTTACAAAGTAAATGTGAATTGCTATGCTTTAATTAACTTATTTTTAAATGGCTGCTGATAGGTCACATAAAATGCCTGAAAATGACCGTGGTTTGTGGAAGTCATTGGTGTCATTGTCAGATGGTTTCCTTGCAGTCCTGGGGGTGAAAGGCTGATTAGTGTTGATTCATGAGAGACTAGGAACAGAGGAGTAGAACAGCCCAGTTCTACCAGGCCCCTCGACAGGATATGAGAGAGGCCGTCACACATGTTCTGGTTTGGAACCTTGAGCTTGGCTAATACCATGCTTAACACTGCCATTGTCTCTCCTCTTTCAGTTGCTTCATTGGTTAAAAAAGTGTATGGTTCTTTAAGTACTGGGTCCTGTGTATACATCCTTTTATTTCTCATAGCACCTAGGACAGGGCTTTGCACGTAGAAGATACAAATCGTCGGACTGAATTTATTGAAAACCAGCAACAAATATCCTTCTATTGGGGCAGGTGAGAATGTATGGCCAGGTATACATGGAGAACATGCGGGAGCAAAAAGCCCACAGATTCTTAAGCTCCCTACTCCAGTGACAGTTGTGAGGATCTATAATAAAATAAAGAAGGGCTTCCCCATTGATTTTATTCTGGCAAATGATAGCATCCATAAATGTTCTTCTATACCTGCGGTCTGTGAAGGAACTACTCTATTGAACGTCTGGAACAAAAGTAAAGATGCTGGCTCTAGAAACTGATGCGTGTTCTCACCGGCTTTGCTTTTTGCCTGCTGGATAACCTTGCCATGTTTTTTAACACATTCTGGGTCTCAGCTTTTTAGCTGTGAAGTTTGGATAATTTTGCTTACTTTTGAGAACTAAATGAAACAGTAAATAAGAAGCATCTAGACTAGCACATGGGAAACATTCAGTAAATGTAGATTAAATTAATGAATGAATTTAATCATTCATTCATGCAGTTGCTCGGTAGAATTAGGTTAGGGTTAGAATTAATCATTCATTCCTGCAGTTGCTCAGTAGAAAGATTACCATTCACAAAGTCTTGTAGATACATTAAGTGGGTTAAGGAATATCTAAGTGGGAGGGAGAATTGCTATTTTAAAATGTGTAAAATATGAGTAGTTGCAATTTCCTCTTATCTTTTTCCCACTGCCCCCTTATATTTCCTTTCTAGAACTTTCAAAGTAACACATTCCAGAGACCAGATTAGCTTGATAAAGATGACTGAATATGCTTTGTCTTTATCAAAAGAGTCCTATAGCCTTGAATTTTATTTCTTCAACCAATATCTATTGAGAGCCTGTTACTAAAAGGCCCTGAGCAGGGATATATGAAGCTATGAAGGACAGGACAGCTGAACAGTTCAGCATAAATAAGAGATCAACTCTGACTGGAAATACTATGGGTTGTAAAGAGAGCACAGCCTCTATTCGTTTTTAAAGTGTATTGTTAGCATTTGGCATAGAAGTTAGCAGTAGAGAGTAAATCCTGTCAAAATAATTGACAAGTGCTTCACTCATGATTGCAGGGGTTTTGAAATGGAGAGATCTATTGCTAGGTAAGTTTCCATACAATTATGCAATTCACTCGTGTCACCCTGCTAATCTACAGTGACTTGAACTCTCCTAGGGTCACCCAATGAGAGCTTATTTATGCAGGGTATTAGATTATGCTGCACTCCAGGGAGCCCAGCCTGGCTGGGCTCAGGGCTGGAACTCATAAAACAGGTGAGTGGAATAGGGAAGAATTTGCCAAGGAGGGAAAAGAGAATTAACACTTTAATGTCCAGGTGTTATTTCAGCTGTCTGGGTATTAAAAATGCTTAGTCCCATTTCTTTCTCTTTTTTTGAGACGGAGTCTCACTCTGTTGCCTATGGTGGAATACAGTGCCGCAATCTCGGCTCACTGCAACCTCTGCCTCCTGGGTTCAAGCGATTCTCCTGCCTCAGCCTCCTGAGTAACTGGGACTACAGGTGTGCTCCTGTAGTGCCACCATGCCTTCAGGTGATCTGCCCTCTTTGGCCTCCCAAAGTGCTAGGATTACAAGTGTGAGCTACTGCGCCCGGCCCCATTTATTTATTTTAATTTCATAATGTCTTTAGAGATACTATGATTTAGTATCTCTAAATTTATTTCAGTATTCAGTACAGGCTGAATAAACACCACAAGACAGTCCAGTCAAGGAGGAGGGACCTTGGAAGCATCGTGGTTGTCTCACATTGTTCTGTGATGATCATAGAAGAGGAGAGGCAGTGAGCATGAACTCTGGAGCCAGATGGCCAGTGTTTGAATCTCCAGCTGTTTATAAGCTGTTTGATCTCAAAGTTAATACCCTCTCTGTGCCTTGTTTTCTTATTAGGTGTAAATTGCTTAGTTTGAGGAGAGCATGTAGTAGGAAGTGCTATATAAGTGTTTGGCAAATAAACATAGCCTTTTGTGAGCAGTGGAGTCCTGGGAGCCCTTAGGCAGTGTCACAGCTGCTTCCCTGCTTCTTTCCAGCTGGGAGGCGGGTGGCACAGTACAGGGGCAGGCAGCTTGGCTTGTGTCTAGGCTGCTCTCAGAGGAAGACTCAGCATGGGACACTCCAAGTGAAAACTCTCCGATAGCATCTTCACAGCTCATAATATCCTTTCATGCTACCCTTTGGAGTCTCAGCACAACTCAGTGAGGTCTGTAATGTTTCCCCCACTGTGGAAAGGAAATACGGCCCAGAGATATTAACTGATTTGTTTGGAGTCCCATGGCTAATAAATGGTAGGGGACCAGGCAACCAACTATTTGGAGAGCACTGGGTTTCTTTAGATGCTAGAAGGCTTCTTCAGAAGTTTATTCAAGTTCCATGCCTTATGTACAAATGGTTGTTATTTAAACAAGCCTCCATCAGCGCACATCTTTATGAATGCAGGGCCAAGAGGAACGTGGATGATTGAAGTAGCCTTAGGGTCGCCGTTTGCCTGGAGCTGTTTTTTTTTTTTTTTTTCTTTTTCTTTTTCTAGTGGACCCCACTGAGAGAAATAATTAACTGTATATTTCTTATAGTTTTCTAGATTCTCATTTTCTGGGCCTTTTACTTCTCCTCCTTACTGCTGACCTTTTAGCCACCCCTATGGTTATGACATACCTCAAAGGTAGGAAGGCTGAAGAAATAAGACTGAGTTCTCAATATATTCCCACTCAGAGTAAGTCTTATAAGAAACAAACAAACATTTGATATCAGAAGAGGTTAAAGTATCAGCTCAAATGACATATTTGAGTTGTCAGGACTTCTTTGTTCCTCTCCACACCCACAGATGACAGACTGTCAGCTGCATTCCACACTCTGAAGATCACGAGAAACTGAACTCTTAAAACACTTCTGGAAA
Source organism: Macaca fascicularis (assembly GCF_037993035.2). NCBI lineage: Eukaryota > Metazoa > Chordata > Mammalia > Primates > Cercopithecidae > Macaca > Macaca fascicularis. The sequence continues at coordinate 105,427,104 of NC_088377.1, forward strand.
GTTGCTGAACTGTCTGTATTCTACAATTCTGGAATAATCACAGCAAATATATTTGGGTGAGATTTAGAAATATTACTTTGATGAAAACTACATGGAATGCCTTAAGAAAATATATTTATTCATGGTTGGGAGTGGGCACATTTAAGATGCAGGAAGGCAGAACCCTGGCCCACATGCTCCGGTTGAGAGCACGGCGTAGCAGCTGTACAAGGTAATGGAATGTTCTCAAGAAGCTGTTGATGCAAATGTAAACTAAACTGACCGATTCAACAGCTCTTTCCTGGGGAGGGGAAAGTCTACTTCAGTAATTTGATAGTATGAAAAAACTAAAGGTCCAGAAGTGACAGTGTGAGAAGTAGGACAGAGGCACAACAGAATACTTCGCTAGTGTCATCTGACATCGCTCTAAAACCTACACCCTGGCCCTACCATCGAGTTCAGCTGTGTTTTCCACTGCATCTGTACACAAGCCCACATCACCATCTAAATCACCTCCTCTCTGTTCCTACTTCAGATGAATCACATTCCTGGCACATCTTGGCCCAGTGGTCCCTGGTGCCCTGTGTAGTGAGTTGAATCATCAAAAAACATGTTCACTTCCTACTTAATTAAACTAAAGTTACTGCACAGCAAAAGAAATAATAAACAGTGAACAGACAACCTGCAAAATGGGAGAAAATATTTGCAAACTATGCATCCAACAGGGAACTAATATCCAAAATATACAAGAAACTCAAACAGCTCAACCACAACAACAAAAAACAAATAATCTCATTAAAAAACAAGCAAAGAACATGAGTAGACATTTTTCAAAAGAAGACATGCAAGTGGCCAACAGGTATATGAAAAAATGTTCAACATAATCATCAGGGAAATGCAAATCAAAACCACAATGAGATACTATCTTGTATCAGTCAAATGACTATTAATACAAAGACAAAGAACAGCATGGTGGTGAAGAAGCAGAAGAAAGGGAATTCTTTCACATTGTCAATGGGAATGTAAATTAGTACAGCCTCATCAGAAAACAGTATGGAAATTTCTCAAAGAACTGAAAGAAGAACTACCATATGATCTACTGGGTATCTAACCAAAGGAAAAGAAATAAATATATCTAAAAGTTACCTGCACTTATATTTTTATTGCGGCAGTATTTACAATATCAGAGATATAAAATTAACCTGTTTCCATCAAGGATTGAATGGATAAGGAAAATATGATATGTACACACAATGGAATACTGTTGAGCCATCAAAAAGAGTGAAATCATGTATTTTGCAGCAACACGGATGGAACTGGACCAGGTCATTATCTTAAGTGAAGTAAGCCAGGCACAGAAAGACAAATATGACATGTTCTCATAAGTGCATGCTAAAAAATGTGTTTGGGCGGACATAGAAAGTGGAATGATCTAGATAACGGAGACCCAGAGGGTGAGGGTGGGGGAGGGAGGAGGAGGACGAGAAATTAGGTAATGAATACAATGTACATGGTGATGGATACCCTAAAAACCCTGACTTGACCACTATGCAAACTGTGTATGTAAGAAAATTGCACATATACCCTGTAGATATGTACATTGTTTTAAAAGAACAAGATGTGTCCACATCCTAATGCTGGAACCTATGAGTGTTACCACATTTGGAAAAAGGATCTTTACAGATGTAATTAATTTAAAGATTTGAGATGAGGAGGGCATCTCAGATTATCCAGGTGGGCCCTAAATTCACTGACAGATGTCATTATAAGAAACACGTTGGGGAGAAGACAGACATAGAGGAAAAGGTGATGTGATGGTGGAGGCAGAGATTGGAGTGATGCAGCTACAAGCCAAGGTATGCCATGGAATGCTGGCAGCCCCCAGAAACTGGGAGAGGCAAGGAATGAATGAATCCCCCTGAGATCCTCCAGAGGGAGCGTGGACCTGCCAACACTTTGATCTTGGACCTCTGGCCTCCAGAACTGCTAGAAAATAAATATCTGTTTATTTAAGCCACCAAAGTTTGTGACTGCTCATCAAGTTGGCCTCAAGAATCTAAGACACCCTGCTGCTTACTGTGTGTCAATTTTTCTGGGAGTCCCAGCTCAAGTAGATCTAGGCCTTGGAGATTATGTCTGTCTGAGCTCCTGCAGCAGGTTTGTGTGAATCTCCCATTTGACATTTACAAATTTTCAACATTGTGGTATCCCTTTTATTAACATTTGTAATGTAAGTTAGATTCTTGAGAGCCAACATTTGATTTTACATCTTTGTATCTCTAGTTCCTGATAATGAGCTTTGGACCTTTGAGCAGGGACCACCCTATTAAAGAGAAGCTCCATTACAAACTGGACTATAACATACTTAGCACTAAAGTCATTCCTTCTTTGATTTGTAAAGTTCTCTGAGATCTTAGCATTGTCTCTAGGTTCTCATTATGAGAACCAGTTGTTGTGTAGCACTGTGAAAATAATACACTTCTGATTAGGATCAAGATAAAGAACAGTTTATTGTGCTAAACTTCTGCCACTTACTCCTGTGATTCTAAGTCATGTGTGTGTTGATTAGTCAGAATGTATCTCTACTTTGATTGCAAATTTCAGTTAGCTCTGAAAAAATAGTTTTGAGCACTCTGTGAGAGAGAACACTGTTCTCAGCTGGTGCTGTCCAGCAAAGCAGTGGGTCTTCTTGAAGAGTCATGAATGCCCTGTAGTTGGCATACAAAAGTATTATATCTGAGTGTGGAGTCTGTGATTCTCTTCTGTGCTCAGACACCAAAGGGCAGGGCTCTGTGACATGTCACTGAAAGTTTTTTTTAATTAAAAGATAATAAAGGTAAAATATTAAAACAGTCCTGGGTGATATAAAAGGGAAAAATGTCTCGCCTCTGGCCCCAGTCCCATTCACACAGAAGCCTGCTTTGGAGTTTTTCTCCCCTCCACACATGGTATGTGCTCATGAGTTGGAGTCAGAAGACCTGGGTCCTGGTCCTCAGAAGCCCCTCACTTATTTTTGTGGCCCCAAACAAATCACTCAGCGTAGATTTCTCATCTCTAAATGAAAGAGCTGGGTAAATGACTTCCTCATTCTTTGTCACACGCTGAGACTTAAATATTCCATGGTGGTACAGGAAAGCCAATCGTCATGGTATACTCTGAAGGGAAGAGAAAAGCCCAGAAGAGACCCGTGAGTCACTTGGGTGGACAGAGCTATCTTGTCTTTATTGACTAAGCCGCAAGCATATGGAGGGCAGAAACATGCCCCTGGAGCAAAAGATAGACTCGTTCCGCTAGGGGAGAGAGTAGTGGGAGTGAGAGGCAGGAGTGGTAGGGGAGGGTCAGTAGGTGGCCCTGGCTGGACTCAGCTAAGTGCTAGTGTGCTTCTAGGTGATCCTGTCCAAAGTGGACACTCAGCTGCGAGGTTCTGCGTGGGATCTCCAGACTCAGTCTGCAAATGGGTTCTGCCTCTTAATAGTTTGTGATCTTGCACAAACTAATTTGGAGTTTCAATTTTCTCGTCTGTGAAATGAGGATAATAATAGTTTCATTACAGAATCACCACAAGGTACATCATATTAAGAAAATAGTAGTTGTCACTTTTATAACTATAATCACTACCACAATAGCAACTATAAAAACCCCATCACCACCGCAGTGGGCTGCATGGCCAGAGAGAAATGACATTTATGGGCTGGGTGTTTTCATCTTTAATAGTCCAAGAGACCCTGCTTACCGAACAGAGCATTAGGAGGAGAGAAAAATGCATAGAAGATGCTGTTTGTAGCTTTAAGGGGCTTGATACAATTAGGGGAATATTTAACAAATATTAATGATTTCCAAATATATCTGAGGGGCCTAAAAACATGCCAAAGTAATTGTAGCCATAAATGCTGAGTGAGTGATCAACAGCGTGGAAAAAGTCATATGTGCATTGAAGTGTTTTTGTTAATGCTGTTTTAACTATAAATCCATCTGTGGTCAATACAGTTGGAACGCGTTTTTCTCTTTGGAAACTCAGGATGGGAATGACCTCAGGTGGAGCCACTGACAGAACTGGCAGCCCACAGGGTTTTGTCTCCCTGTTGTCAGTATCAGCTGCTGGCAAGGACTGCTTTTCCTTCGCTTTCTCAAGGGTTCACCACAAAGACTGTGTGAATATTCTCCCATTATCCAAGTAATGAAGGCACCAGTGTTTTTGGTCTGTGGCTAGCCAGGTTATAAGACTCGAAACATTCTGGGGCCTGAATCATCTGGATATTCATTTCCCTAGCCCTGGCATGAGATTGGAGAGCTACATCTCTGTGTGAAGGGAAAGAAGGGACGGTGACAGTGGCGGGTAGTGACTGCTACTTCCATGTAGCCGTCAGAACCCAAGTGGGAGCTTCATTGCTCTGTCTCCTGCTTTCTTTAATCTTCTCACTTAGATCCCAAAGTCAGGAATTGTACCCGAGGTTATAGGGCTAACGCAAATGCTGCTGTTTAGTCTGACATGAGTTTATGATAGAAGATTTAGAAAGGATCTCATAGCTCACTTGTTCTAAACTCCCTGCCAGTCTTGGAACTTTCTCTGCGGTGCCTCTGCCAAGTGGCCACAGCCTCTGACGGAACACTCCAGAGACTTTCATAGAGCAGCCATGGCGTTTTTGTTATTTTTCATAGCACTCATTAGATAGTAAGACAACCCATCCTTTTAGGCAGAGCTGGAATCCAGGGCTTTGTAGTTCCCACCCATTAGTCCTGGTTTTGCCCTCAGAGTCTATCAAGTCAAATCCCAATTCTTCGAGACAGCCTGGTGTCCTGGAATGTGGCTACTCAAGTTGGGCTTATGGTCCAGCAGCAGTGATAGCCTCAACTGTGCAAGTGCAGAATATCAGGCCTCCCCCAGACCTACTGAATTTAAATCTGCATTTTAAACAAGATCTCCAAGTGATTGACATGCAAATTACAGTTTGAGAAGCACTGAGTGAGAGCTCATACACTACCTTTCTCCCAACTAATTTTTTCTTTTCTTAAAAATTGCCATTGCTATCAGACCTGCTGGTGCTAAACAAATAAACAAACAACCATAGCTGAGAAACATCTAACAAGAAACAACAACTTCAGCTCTCAGTGATTGAAATGTGAGTACAGTTTTGGTCTAGCATCAGTTAAAGCTGTCATTCTATTAATTGAAAATCTATTGACAGGTATTGTCAGTGTTCATAAAACAATCATAAAAGGTAATACTGATGATCGTTAGCCTTTCTTAATAGGCTGTAGAAGATTCTGAATGCCTTTAAAATCATTAAAGACAGATTAAATTATATGATTTAAGGCTGGGTATTACCTTGTGATTTTTAAAAAACTGATAAACAGATTAAACAAGTAATCAGGACACCCATTTTCCAACCATGCCTGAGAGAGGCAACCACAAAACTTTCTTCCCCAACACTCTTCAGCTGCAAGAAGAATAAAAGTTTAAATTGTTTTCTATTTCTGACATCACTGCAAGGGTAGTGACTGAGGATTCAGCATTTGAAAGGTGCCTGTGGAAACAGCTGTGCTGGAGGGAAGTGCTTTCAATTCGTGCACTCAGCAATATGGAAATTAACTTGGCCAGCACATGAGCATGAATAAACGCTTAGCTGCCTTTGCAATCACAAAGCAGCTTTCTATCTTTGGCACTTTTCAGACATTCAGTAAAACAGACTAAATTTAGTGCCAGATGACAGCGCCAGACTGCCTTCAGTGAAACTCAAGCAAAAACCTTAAGAGGCCACATCCCCCAACCCCTCCCAAGTTTCTCTCTCCATCTGGTCTTCATGGTGACCTTTAAGCTTGACACCCCACAGGACGAGACATCAGTGCAGCCGTGTTGGGCTAAGTCAGCAGGGCCTTGATTTCCCCAAGGTTCCAAGTCTACCCTGTACTGTGTCTCAGGATATGCAGCTCAAGATGCGTGCCCTACTCTTGGGTCACCAGGAGACACTCCTAAGTCCTGGTTCCTTTAGCCAAAAGAAATCAACATCCCTCTTGTTTTCTGTCCTGAGCGCCAACTCACTCTAATCCGCACACATTATTAAAGTCCCATGTCCTGAAGGTTCTCAGGGATTCTTTTGATACCCGCCTTGCTTTGCAGACTCATTCAGTAAATATTTATTTCGGCCCCTATTTCCCAGGTAGTAGTATTGTAATAAATAAGACACAGTCCCTGTCCTCACTGAACCCATGTTCTAGCTAGGGAGGCTGATAGTGCAAGGTGACTGTCATCCAGGGAGGAGGTTTGGGCCTAAATGAGAATTTACCAGGCTAAGAGGTAGATGGGGCAGGCTTTCCAGATATGAAAAAAATGAATGGCAAAGACTCGGCAGCCTTAAAATGCACAGGCTAATTTCCCTTCCCTGTTTGGTGGGACTACAGAATAGGGAAAATGGTAGCTCTGAGCAGGGTTGAAGACCTAACTTGCCTCCATCCATACTGCACTGTTTCTTAACTCCTTCCAATTGTCTCAAGGTCTCGACCCTCCACTGTTCTTCTACCCAATGGGATTTACTCCTTTTTCTTCATCAGAATTTTCATACTTAAACTACAGTAAAAATGCAGTATGCTATAATACGATTTACTCCTTTTTCTTCATCAGAATTTTCATGCTTAAACTACAGTAAAAATGCAGTATGCTATAATACTTAAAAATGTAAGTTCTGCAGTCAGGTGGCTTCATCATTTGGTTTTATAACATCAGGGAAGTTATCTAATTCTCTCTCCCTCAGTTTCCACATGCAAAAAAATAAAGAATAATAAATCCAATCTCAAAGGTTGTGCAGGAATTAAACATGATCATGTAAGTATGGTGTTTAGCACATTATCTGAAATATAGAAGATGCTTAATAAGTGTTAGCTATTGTAATTGCTCTATTCTTTCAACTTATTTATTAATATCTACTATGCACTATTTTAAGTAGTGAACAAGACAGAAAAGGTTCCTACTTTCGTGGAGCTAGAAAGTGTTCTCCAATTATTTTATATTATTATTGCTTATATTGTTATGTTTATGTATTATTTCAGCCGACCCCACTGTATATTTAAATGGCATGCTGTGCAGAATTGTGGATACAGCTTAATATTTCTTTGTAAGCCAGCTACTCAGTGCCATTTACTTGGTTTGAGAACTTATTTTCTCAGTTTGAGACCCCAACAATGAATAAACCAGGAGAAATATTTTAGTTCCTACTAAATATATACTTAGTACTTTACTAGGATTCTAAGCAGGTTGAAAAGATGGTCACTGCGATAGTGTGGGAAGAAAAGATGAAAGCACTGGAGATAAAAATGGAAGGGAAGAAAAAAAAACCTTACAAGTTAATTAATTGCTAAATTATTTGGTAATGGGCAGTAATAATAATGTGATTTATAGGAATATGTGACTGATGTGGTTTGGGTAATTTAGGAATTTCATGGAAGGAGATAGAAACCAAACTAAAATCCTGAAGAGTGAGTTTGGTTGGTAAAGATCAAGAGAAGATTCTGGGAGGCCAAAATATAAGTAAATCGCCAAAGTGGAAATAAAGACAACCATTTTGTCATACTCATTTTTATACTGCATGAAGGACAGGACACAACGAGGCCCCAGAAGTGGTTGTTGACTTTAGTACAAGTGAGGAATTAATGGAATGGATGAGAGCCGAGGTTAGGATGGTGGCTGGGGAATCGAGAGGAAGGAAGTAGAAAATACACATTTTGAAGATGGAACCAACAGGACTTACTTACAAGAAAATATTAAAGCCTTTACAATTTTCAAAGTGATTTCACATATGCTGTGTCCTGGCCTAGTATTCTTTCTTACAGCAGCACACAGAATTTGCACCAAGTTCATTAGTGGTTCTTACCCTGTCATCCACGTAACCAATGTCCTCTTATTATGACCAGTATTTTAATGATTGCTTTACTCTCCTATAAATTTGTGTGTGTGTGTATATATATAATTTGTAAATATATATAATGTATATAATTTTTATATATTAAGAATTACATATATATATACACACACACACATATATATATATATATACACACACATTTTTTAAGAGACAAGGTCTCACTCTTTCACCCGGGCTGGAGTGCAGTGGTGTGCTCATAGCTCTCTGTAGCCTTACACTCTGGGGCTCAAGCGTTTGTCCTGCTTCAGCCTCCCAAAGTCCTGGGATTACAGGCATGCGCCACTATGTCCAGCTGAAATTCATTATTAATGTAACCTACTTGAATACATAATTTTGAAAATGTCAGCATCATGCTTTACTGTAATATAAAGCAAAATTCAACGAATGTGGTTAATGTTAAAACATACATTTCAATATGTAAAAGCCCAGGCATGACCACACCAGAAGACATAATGAAGTGATCAGATATACCTATACATAGAAAGGGACTGCTGCAAATGGAGAGGATACAGGTATGCTGTATTAATAACTCAAATAGCATGGCCTTCAGCAACGTCATTCTCTAAAATAGTGGGAGACACTTGGTAAATTCCAACAAGAACAAAATACAGTCTTCCCTCAGTTACTCAGCACTTACATCCCAAGAGTGCATGAAAACCATGCAAAAATACTTTGATGTATGTGTGAAACAGAGTTCGGCTCCATGCTCAAGTGATTTTAAGTCATTTCACCTACAGAAATGGCTAATGGCACTTTGGGAAGTCTTTGGGGTGTGGGACAGCGTTTTCATTGTGCAAGACCAAGGCATTGTGGGACATCTAACATTCCTGGCTCCCAGCCATTCCATGCCAGAGGCATCTCCTTATCATTGTCACAACCAAAAGTGGTTCCAGGATTCCACAGTGGTCCTGAGGGAGCACTCGCAGCCTCACTGAGGACCACCAGGCTAGATGTTGGCCTCATGACTCATGGACGGTGACAGGCGAGTTGGCGGTGGGGCGGGGGGGCAGATTTGGATGTCGACTCCAGAAAAGGAGTTGGTTGCATTGCTTTTTTAGCCAAGGAGAGTCTTCACTTTCTTAAATATTTCAAATCTGGCTTTTCCAACCTGGTAACAGTTTCAAGTTCTGACCCTAAGTGGAAGATAAAATGAAGAAAGCACACTATTTTGTAGGAAAAAAAATCAACTCCTATTTTTGTTTGTTTATTTATGTTAAGGGCCAACAGATGTGCTTTAATTCCCTGCCCTCCTTGGTGGCTCACTGATAGGAATGCACTCTGTCTCAGGAGGAGGAACAATCCAGTTCTAACAGGAATTTTTGAAATAGTTCTCAGATTTAATTTTTGTTTTCCTTTAAACTTACAGGTATGATCTTATCTCCTCTGTTTTTTCAGTTTTGTAAAGGATGCCATAACGTCCAATTCCTCTTGGTATTTGCATTGTGCACAATCAAATGTTTTGAGCAGATGTGCATGATTGTTTAGTATTAGTGCTCTGCAGGTTGCTTCTGCCTGGGAGTCTTAAAATAAACAAATCAAAAGGACTTGATCCACTTAGAGTAGTTCCAGAGGATTTTAAGTCTTGGGTTTTTATTTAACAATGACAACAACACCCACACCCCCTTCTTTAACAAATGTGGATGCATTGTATCTCATTTGTAAATAGTCATTCGGCTCAAAGATACTGGGCATACTTCAAACGCATACTAATTTATGACATTCCAAGAAGATAAATCTGTTTGCAGACTTATTCCAAGACTAAGTTTATTCATTTGCCAATCAGATGCATACTATTCACAGGACAGCAGGTTAGGCATTGTGGGGAAATCAGAAATACTCTGGACCCTTTATGCCCTCAAGGAGCCTACTGTCCAGCAGGGATGATAAAACCTCATGTACATACTATCATAAGTAAGTGGTGAACCTCTGGAAAAGTAAGATGGAGTCCTTATGGAGTCTCTAGGGATTAAATGATATTTTCCACCGGAGGGGGTGAAATTTGAGGTGGAAGTTTTAACTTGACAACCTTAAAGGTTCATTAACATTTAGACAGGTAAAGTGTGTTAAATTTTGAGGAATGACTTTCTGAGCTAAAATAAATTCAAGTAAGATTTTTTTTTGGTGCTTTTAAGTAATAGGAAATCGGACTTCCCATCACTTATTTGTATGCATTTATTGTCTGAGTGTAATTAAGTGACTTGGAATAAGTGGTAATAATTGCTATGAAGAAATCTCATTCAACATTGCTACCTTCCTTAAAAAAAAAAATCATCTAATTTAAAAGCTGGATCTTTTTTCGAAGCTTTGCTTTTTTCCATTGAAGAAGTCTCTTTCACAACTCCAGATCTCGGGAATACCACTGTGATATTTTAAAACTCTGGAATGTACCTTTAATTGGATTCACAGTAAAGTGCCATCAGATAGGAGACAGACCCGTCACGATCGTGATGTAAAGAGTTCCGTTGCTAACGTAGGAAAGGGTTCTCATTACCAGGTGGGTCCCATGTATAGAACTTGAAGACAACACAGAAACTGAGCCAGAGCCACTCAGGACCCTGTGTGGTTTCTGTGCCCTCCCTATTAGACCACTTGTGTCCCAGGACTTGAATCTAACTGCCTCCTGCTCCCTGGTGCTGGTTCAGACTCACTGTCCATCTCCCAGTGCCCTTGGCTTCTGTCTGTAGCACCTGCTTGTGGGCTGGAGATTTGACTCAGAGCAAGTTAGTCCAGGTGAAATCTTGGCTGAAGTGTCATGCTTGTCAAAACTTAATTACTCTGTGTTGGAAATATTTTCTGTTGGATCTGGCTGGCAGTTACTAAGTATATGTATAAATGTATAAATTTATCAAGGCATACTCTTTAAGATTCGTGCATTTCATGTAAATTATATCCCAATAAAAAATTTAAAAAAAATAATAAAAATAAACTCTCCCAGTCACTGAACTATTGCCACTTTTGGTTTATCTTCAGGTGATTAGCAATGATGTATTCATTTTTAAGTATTTAAAAGTAAATTTTCAGAACTTTTAGTGTTTTTCTTATTTCTTTTAAAATTCTTTTTCAATTAGTTGAAATAACCTAAATAGCCAATAGTGGAAGATTAGTTGTAAAAACTGTTTGTAATAATTGGCCAAAGAAAGAAAAGTTTTTGAAACAAAAAAAGATGGAAAAACAAATTTCTGGGAAAAAAGAGTGAAAGTTCTTGTTGCAAAAATATACTTTTAATGCATCTAGATTTCCAGTACATTTAAATACCTAGAATTTGTGGATGCTGATTTTCAACAAAATAATTATTTCAACCAAGTTGTCATATTTACTGATTTGCATTGTCTCATACTTTTCAGCCAATTCTTAAACCAACTTCCTTCCCCCAACAACACACCACACACACACACTCTCTTTTGGTTAAAATTCAGACCGAAGTCTAGTGCTGAGCAAACAGTAATTGCATGGTAATGTCAAAGTGAACAAAAATAGAACTTACAGGAAAATCTTTACATTTAACTGTGCCTATTAAGGTTCAAACACCGAAAGAAACGTTCTCTTCTCAAAAAAGAGCTTTAAAAAAACTGAAATTCGATGCCACTAAATTATAGAATTAAATCTATGAAGCCCAGGGACTGTATGGAAATTAAATTTGGATTTCTTCTCCCCAACAAACCCAGCCAGCCTCCCCATCTAGAATAAATTTACTGATAGGATGCAGTACTTTTTACCATTATTATTTTTCAAAAAGGTAGACCTTTAACATCAACTCTTTTGTTGGAACAGGACAGCTGGGAAGTGGTGGAAGGACTGAGGGGGGAGATGAATTACACCCAGGAGCCACCAGTTCAGAAAGGATTTTTGCTAAAAAAGAGGAAATGGCCCTTAAAAGGCTGGCACAAGGTAAGGTTGTTCTTGGCCTCCCCTTTATTTGCATTCACACTGCCCCACTCAGCACCTGGTTCTTAGGCACTCATATTTAATTTCTAGTTGTAATTTGAGACCAAGAAAAGGGCACCTAAATTGAATGTCTTAATTAATAATACTTTCTTCCCCACAGAGATTCTTCTATCTGGACAAAGGAATCTTGAAATATGCCAAGAGCCAAACCGATGTAAGTCTTTTCGTGGGCCCAGTGTGGTATTGGAGAATCCTAAAGGGGTAACCATCAGCTCAGAGATGAGAGTGCGTATAGTTGAGGATAGCTCTTCTCAGAACTGGAAATCATAGAGGGGAGTCACTTCTGTCTGAGCTCTGGGTTCCAGGCAGGCTCAGTTCCTCCACCAGGTCCAGGTGCAGGGGCTCCCCCAACACTCTCAGGGCTTGCAAAGGTCTGTTCTGGTCTTAAGGTTGTGCTAAGGAGTTCCCCGGGTGGGAGAATACATCCTCGCAGCTAGATAACAGGAACAAAACATAGGGCGTCCCTCTTTCTTGTACTGTGACCAAGGGGTTCGGGGAGAAGGCCCTGGGTGAAGAAGTTCCTTTTCAAATTAATCCCAGGCAGTTGGTGTGTGAGGGCTCTGAATGACCATTTGTTCTGCCCCTTGAAGGAGTCCTGCTCTTCTCCCTTCTTCCTCTGCTGTCCTCTCAGCTTCCTGCTCTCACTTCTTTTATTAATACATCACTTCTAAATGAATGTAGACACCAGAAACTAATTGAGCGGGAGGCAGGGCAGTTGACAGGTGAATTCACTGCTATGGGAGTCAACCCACAGTGTTTACTCTTTTGCTTCCTCACATCCTGACTGTGTAAACTGCTTGTTACTTAACCCCTCTGTACCCCAGTTTCTTCATCTGTAAAATGGGGAGAGTACTTCCTACCTCAGAGATTCAGGAAGACAGTGCATGTCCAGCACGTAACTCAGCACTGGCTCATGCTAAGTGCTTGAGGAGTCGCAGTGGTTGTGATTTTACTGTCAGTGGGTGTGGAAGGGTGTGTCAGGGTTGTGACTACTGCTTTTAACACCATGGTTCCCAAGTGACCCTCTTGGTGCCTCTGCAGATAGAGAGAGAGAAGCTGCATGGCTGCATTGATGTGGGGCTCTCAGTGATGTCTGTAAAGAAGTCATCAAAATGCATAGACCTTGACACCGAGGAGCACATCTACCATCTGAAGGTGAGGCTGCTTCCCACTGTGCAGAGTTGACTTATGTTGGGGAAGGATTGTCAGTTATTATACTGTTGGTGATGCCTTTTGGGTATTCAGCCAACATGTAGAAGACCTTCGTTACCAAAGTGTTTCTCATGGACAGTGTTGGTGTTTGAATGGGATGTCATTGTGCAGGACTGTCAGCACTGCTTGAAGGTTTAGCCTCCTGGTCACCTCATCCCCTAGATACCAGCCTGCCCCCAGTGATTGTGACAACAGTCAACAATGAAAAATGTTTGCAAACCATCTCCACTCAGGCAGTAACATCTTTAGTGAAGAACCATTTACTATAGGTTAACATGTGTTCCTGAAATATATATAACATTTAGGCCGTGGAGCACTGTTTTATCACTTTGGCTAATTTTATAGGAATCCCACCAAAATTCTAATATTGTAGTGAAATGTCAGGAATTTTTCCCCTAAAGCGTGGATTCCCAAATAGTACTTCAAAGCTGCTTACCCTCTTGTGCTGTCTCTCCTGCAGGTGGTAGAGATAGTCAAAGCATGAAGCGTGAGATCTAGATCTGGTTCAGATCTTGATGTGGCTACTCACTAGCCATTGAACTCTGGCAAATTACTTATCTCTGAAAGTCTCAGTTTTTTCACCTAAAACAAAATGAAAATTATTATAACACTCATCTTGTCGGGCTGCATGTAGAAAACTTGGCCTAGTGCCTGGCCCAGTGTAAACTCAGGAAGTGTAGTTATTGTATGTGCTTGTTGGATGGTACCCGAATGTTAGAAATTAATTGAGAAAATACTAAGACTGTTTTCTTACTTGGGAAAATTACTTGAGATATTGGGAATGGGGCCCCAGGATTAGGAAAATGAAAGCATGAGATCATGAGCTCCTTGTCTCAGTGTGTCCCTGTCCTCTCTATGGCATGTGTGTGGTGACTGAGCCATGTGGACCACATACCTGTGGTTGGTTGAATGGGCAAGACAGTCAAATCTTCACTATTTCCTAGCCTAACTGTATCTCTGGGTGTAGCTAATTGTGTAAAGCAAGGTTTTTCAGCCTCAGCACCATTGACATTGTGAGCTGGATAATGCTTTGTTGTGGGAGGCTGACTTTGTATAGCAGGATGTTGAGCAGTGTCCCTGCCCCCTGCCCTCTCTCTAGATGCCAATAGCATCCTTCTCCAGTTATGACAACCAAAAATATCTCCAGACATTGCCAGGTGTTCCCTAGAGGATAAAACCACCCCTGGCTGCAAATGACTGGTGTGAAGTATGGGAGGGAAAAGCCTATATCTTAAGAGAAAAAAGAAATTTAAGAAAGAATACTATCCTTTATTCTGTTTCAGTGATCGGTCTCCACTAGAATAGTTTAGGTTATTTCTTCAGGTACTTCCAATGAATCTTGGCTCTGTATTTTGACATGGTCAGGAATTAATAGGTTCTTATTTGCCCACTATTCTGGTTAACAAAATAAAAGTAATTATGAATTAATAATTTTTAAAGGGTTAGAATACCTTAAAATATATTGAATGCTAATATTGTGATAAACGCAGTTTAATATTTCTCTGTGATTTGCTTTAAGTTCTGTTTGGTTTCTTGTTCGTTCTTTTGAACATCAGCTCTGATTCTTAGCGTAGGCAAGTGTAGTTATTTGAGGGTTCTAGTTAATAGACTCAGTCAGGCAGTTTTAAATTGTGGGCTGTTTGATCCCATTTATTTTATAGATAAGGGATCCTGGATAGCAGAGAGATTAAGCGGCTGTTCACCCACGACCCTAGAACTACTTGAGAGACTGGAACAGGACCCTGGACAGTTATTTAATAAAGTGCTCTTATTCTTCTACCTTGTTTAACTGATAAAAAAGTGAGTCCAGATGAGTGCTTGGGCACTGACTTATAAGGGCCTCTGAGAATAGATCAGAGCAAAGGATGACACAAGATTCCTGTAAAATTCCTTTTAACCACATCTGGGAAATGAAATACATTTCAAGAACATAATTTAGGGGAGACAAATAGGTGTGAGTCTGTTTGTATTGCTTCTTCCTGTAAATGACACATTAAAAAGCCCCTGCAGGTGCTTCCAGTCTTATAGGTACTTCTAACAATCAACACTAGAGCCAACCTAACAGTTCCTCAGTGAGTGATATTGCTGGCATTTATTTGCATATCCTAGCTCTCA
This sequence comes from Macaca fascicularis, assembly GCF_037993035.2. Lineage (NCBI taxonomy): Eukaryota > Metazoa > Chordata > Mammalia > Primates > Cercopithecidae > Macaca > Macaca fascicularis. The sequence continues at coordinate 105,442,271 of NC_088377.1, forward strand.
TCTCTGGCATTAGTAAAGATTTTCACAGTTTGACCTGAACTTTTCATCTTGGAAGTTATCCTACTGTGCATCCTTTTGGATTATCTTAAATTACAGCTTCATAAGTCTCAGTGTTCTAATATATGGGTATCTATCATTTTTTTACTTTGAAAATATCAATACATTGACACACACACACACACACACACACACACAATGACTTTTTTTTTTTTTTTAAGACCAAGTCTCGCTGTGTCACCCAGGCTGGAGTATAGTGGTGCGATCTCGTCTTATTGCAACCTCTCTCGCCCAGGTTCAGGCGATTCTCCTGCCTCAGACTCCTGAGTAGCTGGGACTACAGGCGCATACCACCACACCCAGCTAATTTTTGTATTTTTAGTAGAGATGGGGTTTCACCATGTTGGCCAGGATGGTCTCGATCTCCTGACCTCGTGATCCACCCTCCTTAGCCTCCTAAAGTGCTGGGATTACAGGCGTGAGCCACAGTGCCCGGCCAAAATTGACTTTTAAGAAATATCTGTGGTATATAGGTGCTTGTTATATTCTTTTTATATATATCACATATATTTTTATAAACGTTTGAAATATCTTTAAATAAAAACTACTAGTTACAAACAGTATTCTTCATGGAAATTAGAAATTGATAATTGCTCATTTATGGAGAGAATGGCTAAAGGTTTGTGAGTATGAGAGTAAAAAAAGTTGGAAAAATAATATTGCTGTACAGTGCTTTATTTCTGAGAGTGGGAGAAATGTTCTTTTAAATAACCTTCACGTTCATTAACATATTGTATTGGTTCATTTTCACACTGCTGATAAAGACATACCCAAGACTGGGCAATTTACAAAAGAAAGAGGTGAATAGACTTACAGTTCCACATGGCTGGGGAGGTCTCACAATCATGGCGGAAGGCAAGGAGGAGCAAGTCACATCTTCTGTGGATGGTGGCAGGCAAAAAGAAAGAGTTTGTGCAGGGAAACCCCGCTTTATAATACCCCCAGATCTTGTGAGACCCACTCACCACCATGAGAACACTATGGGAAAGACCTGCCCCCATGATCCAGTTCTCTCTCACTGACCAGGTCCCTCCCACAAAATGTGGGAATTCAAGATGAGATTTGGGTGGGGACACGGAACACAGCCAAACCATATCACATATACTCCTCAGCAATGTATTCTTTGTTGGAGAGATGAACAAGGTTAAATATTTTAGGAAGAATTTACTAATTCATTCCAGTTCAGAAAAGATTGATCTGAAAAGTCTGAATTAGAAAAGAGTTTAAAGAGAAAAATGGTGCTCATATTTTCAGTAGGGATAGAGAAGCTGGGATTAGAGAACTTAGAAATGCTTTAAGAGGCAGATAAATATAAATATCAATTTATTTGTTGCTTAATATGATTGGCAGTGTTCTGGTTTCTTAAAAATAGCATTACAGGCGGTGGTTCACGCCTGTAATCCCAGCACTTTGGGAGGCCGAGGCAGGCAGATCACAAGGTCAGGAGTTCGAGACCAGCCTGGCCAACATGATGAAACCCTGTCTTTACTAAAGATACAAAAAATTGGCTGGGCGTGATGCTGCATGCCTGTAATCCCAGCTACTCGGGAGGTTGAGGTGGGAGAATTGCTTGAACCTGGGAGGTGGAGGTTGCAGTGAGCCAAGATCGGGCCATTGCACTCCAGCCTTGGGCAACAGGGCAAGACTCCATCTCAAATAAGTAAATAAATAAATAACAGTTGGATTCACTCATAGAAAGCCAAAATACATACTTTGTAAAGATCATTTTTACTCTGCATTTCTTTCTCAAACTTGTTCCTGTAGACCACATCAATGTAAACAGTCAATGAGAGGCTACTTCTCCATTCCTTTTCTTTCTTATTTATGTATTTTTTTTGAGGCAGAGTCGCCCTCTGCCACCCAGGCTGGAGTGCAGTGGCTCAATCTCGGTTCACTGCAGCCTCAACCTCCCAGGCCCAAGTGATCCTCCCACCTCAGCCTCCCGAGTAGCTCAGATCACAGGCTTGTGCCACCATGTCTGGCTAATTTTTTTTGGTATTTTTTGTAGACACAGGGTTTCACCATGTTGCCCAGAGTGGTGTCAAACTCCTGGGCTCAAGTGGTCCTACCTCCTCGGCCTTCCAAATTGCTGGGATTACAGGCATCAGCCACTGCGCCTGGCTGTTGAAATTATGTGCCAACTGAAAAAGCGGATTTCGGGAGTGGCCTCAATTTGATGAGTAATTGTTCCTTCCCGTGAGTGATTCTCTTCTTGTCCTTTTTTCAATTGAATACATCATAGGTCAAATCAGAAGAAGTCTTTGATGAGTGGGTATCGAAACTTCGCCATCACAGAATGTATCGTCAGAATGAAATTGCCATGTTTCCACATGAAGTTAATCACTTTTTCTCAGGGTCCACCGTCACAGACTCTACATCTGGGGTGTTTGACTCCATTTCAAGTAGGAAGGTAATGAGTGTTTTGCCAATAATGAATCTGAGAATGGGGTGGCTTTTTTTCATGGAGTCCTATCTTGGGAGCTGAGTCTGAAGAAGGAGAGGTTTTCAGGGACAAGCAGGTAGGCTTGGGGTGGTATTTAATTAGTCTGTTTGCCCACTGAGTCAGAAGCAAGACCAGACGAGCATCTCTTATTTGGGGGGGACAGTGACTGAAGAATGAGGAGGAATTTAGCATCTCGGAATGAACTAGCTTTGTCCTGACTGGTTTGAGTTTGGTTTCCTTTTCTGGTTGTAAACTACAGTAGGTATGCATATAGCTATGCAGGATTGCAAAATAGTTCCAAACATTTATTATTTTGGTGTTATTATTAATATGTGATAAAAGAAGAAAATAAGGTCCACCATTCAAGCATGCCATATCATAGCATGGTATGGCCAAGCCAGGGTGATAGTCAGAGGTCTTAGTACTTAGCTAGAAGCTTCTTCCTCATTATAGGCAAATGGTGTCCATTAGTGACTAACCCACTCTGTTATCCTTTACCTTAACATGTCCCTGCTGGGCTCTGTTTCCATTTACAATGTGCTTTTGTCATCTGTGGAACAGCGTAGCAGTATATCAAAGCAGAATTTATTTCAAACTGGAAGCAATGTATCATTTTCTTGCGGTGGAGAGACACGAGTTCCATTATGGTTACAGTCTTCAGAGGACATGGAAAAATGCTCCAAAGGTAGAGTGACTTGAAACCTCTGCTTTCTGTCGTGGCTGTTAGATGATACTGGTTTGATGTTTACACTTCAGGTGCATTTGTGTCCTTCCCCTTTGCTTGTCCACATTCCCTTCCATATTTTGCTTGTAAAAGTTGCACCCATCATCAACAAGAGACACTCTCCTTGCAGATCTTTGCATCTTCACCTGGCTGTACATGCAGACAGGTTTCTTCTTCTGTTCCTTCAGTATTGATGCCTGATACTGATGCCTGATTTCCACATGGGCCTCTAAGTCAGTCTCCAAGGGCAGAGTCTGACACACATCCAAGATTGAGAATCATTGTGCTGGAGGTGAGGGGGTGATCAGATGGAGATCTTCACGACTTAGGTGTTCTCTACCCTGACTGCACATTAGAATCACCCAGAGGGCTTTTAAAATGCGGTAATACCCATTCCCAGTCCTCTGTCTCAAATGATCTCTTTAAATTGGTCTGAGGTAGGGCCCGGGTATCACTAATTTTCCAAAGTTCCCCAAGTGATTTTGATAAGGCGCCTGCCATAAGGAAGCTCAGCATTCTCAACCTTAATTAGCTAAGACTGACTTAGGGAACTAAAAACCGAAAAGATCCACAGTGGGATTGGGAGTGCTCTGATTGAATTGTCTGGGGGTGGGATTTAGGCATATATAATTTAGAAGATTTCTCCAATTGATTTAAAAGTGTAGCCATGATTGAGAGCCACTGTTGGAGAAAGATACCAGGTGGCGGCCTTGAAAATTGCATTATCTCTTGTTGAATGTAGGTAGTATCACCCTTGGGACCATGTAGGCTTTGCCCCTCCAATAAACATCACTCTTGAGCTTTACTGAGTGACAGCTTGTCAAAGCAGTCCCTGGAGCCTTGTCTCTGGAGCAGCAGCATCCACCCAGGAACTTAACAGAAATGCACATTTTCAGGCTCAACCCGGATGTACTGAATCAGAAACTAGGGGTGGAGCCCAGTGAGCTATGGTTTAACAAGGTCTCCGGGTGATCCCGATGATATCAAAGTGTGAGAGCCTCTAGCTTAAGGCATTTGGGCCTGTATTCTTTAGCAGAAACATCCATCAGCATCCAGCTAATCGCAAATTATGGACTATCTTTTGAGTTAGCAACTGGGATCTGGTTGGAGAGTCCTCTTATGTCCTCTCAGGTCCATCTACAGAGGCTCATTATGATCCTCAGGCAGGTCCATGATTGACAAAGTTTTCCTTAGAGACTGGTACAACTTTCATTTTAGTTTTATTAATGTGCATTAGGTCCTGACAAGTGGATAGCGTCAGCATATTACTACAGGATTAAACTTAATGATGATGATGATGTTGGCTGATTTATTTAGTTTTTACTCTGTGCCAAACACTCTTCTAAGAACTCTGCAACATCAACTCATTTAATTCTCACAACTGTCTTGTGATCTACGTGTATAATTATCCCCATCTTTGTGATGAGGAAGCTGAGGCATGCAGTTTTGCAATTTTCTCAATCGTTACAGTTCATTAAGTGGATTCAAACTGAGGCAGCCTGGTTCTCAAGATTTGTGCCCTTAACCACTAGAGTCTACAGCCTTTCCTGTAAAAAGGGAAGTAAAATTTCCAATCCTTACAGATAAAAAAAAAATCAACTACAGATAAATAAGGAAAAGTAGCTGGCATGGGGACAGCAGTGATCCCCCTTGCTGGTGGAGCATTGTGAGCACTATCCTCTTTTCCCCCACAGACCTGGCGCACTGTCATGCCTACCTGGTAGAAATGAGCCAGCTCCTGCAAAGCATGGATGTCCTGCATCGGACATACTCGGCACCAGCTATCAACGCCATCCAGGTGAGCCCGACTCCTCTTCTGTTGACATTCTGGCCCTCTTCTGCTTTCCTTTCTCCTCCCAGCCTTTCACTAACAGTGGGATGCTGTGGTCAGTTGCTTCAGCCAAAGTCAAGGGGATGGAGGTAGTCACCTTGCTAAGCATTTATCCTTATTGGTTTGGTGGACTTTACTGTCTGTGCTCTCTTTCCTGTTTTGAAACAAAGGGTGGAGCTTTTGAAAGTCCCAAAAAGGAAAAAAGATCACAAAGGAGGTGGCGGTCCAGAGCTATTGGCAAAGATGCTAAAGGAACGCTGCAGGTAACCGTTGCTTCCCCCGACAGACTGGTTCCTTCATTGGCCCTGCTCTGCATGCCATGTGCCGGGAGCTGCCTTGACTCAGCTAGGAGAATAGATGAGTGAATATTCTGTAGTTGTTCTTTCCAATGTCCTCTGCAGAGAGATGAATTGAATCGCTTAGACTGTTTGGGTGCTAGGATATGCACATAATGGATCGTGGGCAAGGGAGAGAATATTTTCTAAGGGAAAAAGGGTGTGAGGTTGCAGGGACTGCTGCCATTTCTAGGGCTTTTGGTTTCCCCATCTTCACTGTTGAGCCTGCCTGTGCTCTTCCCTGCTTGTGTTTGTGCCTTGTTTTGTGGCTGCAGTTACTGTGTGCTCTGACCTATGTCTTCTGCTCATGCTCCATGGATTTGTCATCCCTCTAAGCCCACAGGCATGATTCTCTGGGCACAGGACATGGTGTAGATTCTCCTTGGCCTCTTATCTCCAAACTCCCAATCCCTCATCCAGGATTCACTGTGTCATGCATGCGAGGAGCTTTCCCAGTGCACAGCTAAGCCACAGGCCAAGATTTGCAGCTTAACTGTTGCATATTAAATTGCAACATTTTTAGAATCAACATAAATCTCAAGCTTCTGGTTAGGTCACCTGATACACTCTTGTATACTCTTTGGTTCAAAGCAGTTTATGGACCGAAGATAAGCACTTTGGAAGTAAAGAATGTTCCACGTACAAATGAAGGTCATTTGTTTTGTAGAAGCCCTAGGTGCAAAGGAAAGCGTTTTAAACCTATCCATTACTAACTGCCTGGATACATGGATGATTATTGCCAGGAGGAAGGAATTGAGTATACATGAGAAAGCCTGGCAGCTTTAGCTGTCATTTTCAACCTAAAGCTTTAATGCTTCTATCGTTCCCAAAAGAATATGTGATTTCTCACCCATTTTTAGCTCACAAGAAGCACGTTGCTGTGGAAAGTGTTGTCTTGAGTTCTCATTTTTAAAAATAAGTTGTCACTCAGTAGAAAGACCTACCTATAAAATGTTTTGTATTACTGTATTTCAATCTTAGAATCAAGTCAATATTCTAAGCAATCTGCATCTGAAAAGAAATATCTCCCTTTGGTGTTACTTCAGGTCCCCAAACCTTTTTCTGGCCCAGTCAGACTACACTCCTCCAATCCTAATTTGTCAACACTAGATTTTGGAGAAGAGAAAAATTATTCTGATGGCTCTGAAACCTCCTCAGAGTTTTCTAAAATGCAAGAAGACCTGTGTCATATTGCCCATAAAGGTAAATGAGTTTTCTTTCTTCCTAATGTGTTTGGTGAAAATGTTAAATGCATGTCTGAATGTGAGATGTCCTTAGAGAGGGTATCTTAGTTGGTTCATTTTCGGCTCTATTAAGATTTAGGGAAACCGAATTTTTATTTTATTTCCCTGGTAGTGGAGAATGTATTGGCAAGAACTGTCTTTTTAACCTTGTAGGGGAGACAATGAGAGAGAGTTAGTACTTTCAAAGCTGAGCAGTTCATGTGATGCTGATGGGAGTGTAAATTGGTAATTTTCTGGAGGGCAATATGATATTATTTTCCCACTGTTTTAAAAATCTGCCTATCTAGTAATTCCACTTTGAAGAATTCATTGTAGGAATTAACTTAGGATTTATCCAAACAAAGTATCCATTTTGCATTGTCACATCAGAAATTAGAAATAGGTATTCAACATCATTAGCCATTAGGAAAATGCAAATTAAAGCCATGATGAGATATCACTACACACCTATTAGAAGAGCCAAAGTTAAAAGAAAATATAGTATCAAATGCCAGTGAAAATGCATATGAATTTAATCTATCATACATTTCTTGTAGCTATGTAAAATGGTGTAGCCACTCTGGAAAACAGTTTGGCAGTGTTATATAAAACTAAACATGCATTTACCATGCAACCCAACACTCATTTCTGAGCATTTGTTCCAGATAAATGAAAATTTATGTCCACACACAAATCGATACCCATGTTCAGAGCAAGTTTATTTGTATTGGCCAAAGACTGGAAACAAACTCAAGTGGTTTTCAACAGATGAATGGTTAAACAAACTGTGGTACATCCATACAATCGAATACTACTCAGCAATACCAAGGAACAAACTATTGATATACATAGCAACTTGGATGGATCTCAAGGACATTATGCTGAGAGAAAATAGCCAATCTCAAAACATTACATAGTATAGGTGTATTACTCCATGTTCATGCTGCTGATAAAGACATACCCGAGACTGGGTAATTTATAAAGAAAAAGAGGTTTAATGGACTCACAGTTCCATGTGACTGGGGAGGCCTCACAATCATGGCAGATGACAAAAAGCTTGTCTTACATGGTGGCAGTCAAGAGAGAATTAAAGCTCAGTGAAAAGGGAAACCCCTTATAAAACCATCAGATCTCATGAGACGTATTTACTACCACAAGAACGGTATGGGGAAAACCGCCCCCATGATTCAATTATCTTTCACTGAGCCCCTCCCATAACACATGGGAATTATGGGAGCTACAATTCAAGATAAGATTCCGGGGGGGGGACACAGCCAAACCGTATCCATAGGGTTCCACTTACATAAACATTTTGAAATGATATAATTATGGAGATGGAGGAAGTAAAGGGGAGTGTGATTATAAAGGGGTAGCACAGGGGATCTTGTGGTGATGAAAAGTTCCATACCCTGATTGTGGTGCTGGTTACAGGAATGTGGACATGTGATAAAACTGCATTTACTTATACCCACACACATATAAATGGATCAGTGCATGTAAATCTGGTGAAATCTGAATAAAATCTGTAGATTATACTAATGTCAACTCCCACATTTTTACATTGTATCATAGATGTGTAAGACGTTAACTACTGGGAAAAACTGGGTATAGGGTATGTGGGACTTTACTGTTTTTGCAAGTACCTGTAAGTCAATAATGATTTCAAAATAAAAGGTTAAAAAAATAGAAATAATCTAAATGCCAAACAATAGAAGATTGAGTTTTTTCAAAAATGTAATATAATAGAATATTCACTACTGCTAATAATGATAGCTACTTAACATCGAGCACATAACTGTCATGTCAGGTATTTGCTAATTACTTTACATGCATTATTTTAATTCTAGCTGTAGCCTGTGAAGTAGGTATCATTGTGATCTCTATTGCATAAATAAGAAACTTGAGACTTAGACAAAATAACAGCTTTCTGAGGGTCACATAGTTATAAAGCAGCCAACATGAGACTTGAATTCTCACCTGTTTGACCCCAGAGTCCGTATTCCTTACCTGGTATTTCTCTGCTCTTACAGATGGAATGGCCAGGATTATTTTTTATAGACATAGAAAGATGTCCTCAGCATAAAATGTAAAGTGAAAATGTAAGATTACAAAGCAATATATAGATATGATTCTATTTCGGGCACATATAGGTATACTAAAAAGTCTGGAAGGATATATACCAACATTTTAGTGATGGAGGCTGGAGTTATAAGTTCTTATTTATCTTTCTGCTTAACTTTGTTTTCAATTTTCATCTATTATTTCTTAAAGAGAAAATGGATTTAAAATGTTTCAGTAGGAGGGCAGTGTGTAATGTGGGAAGAGAAAAGATATTCCCTCTATTGCCTTCCTTTCCTACTTCATATTTTTCTTTCGTACATTACTGATTATTTCAGCTCTCTCTTCCCTTACATATTGGATATAAGGTGGGTTAGAAGGAAACCATTTCATCCTTTATACAGATTGCTACCTTGAATACTTGTCCTAATTACCGTTAGAATGTTGCCAGTATTTTGCTGTGCTATTGTACAGTCCGTCTGTGAAATGGCAAGAGTTACCTGGCCCACCCTTAAAGGCTCTTCAAAGAATTTGAAGAATTAAAATGATCAGCTGCAGTTAGGGCATCTTAAATTTTGTGGGAGGAAATTCCTATAAAACATTGTTACTTTTTAATAATATGAACTTTAAAAAAAATGAGAAGATAATGCCTCCCTACACAGAGGAAATGTCCTGAGTTTCACCTCCATTGAAGAAGCTCCCTCCTCAGTGGGACAGAGGTCGCCATAGTGAATGGATCCATTGATCCAGTCCTCCTGCAGAGGCCTCCACCTTGTTGAAAGTCTGTAATGGTCCCCAGCCAGCAGTTCTGTCTTTCCCACTTTGTGAAAACCTGCTGGCTGCAGAGCTGCCACATACCTAGCCTGGGCCAAGGTTTGTCCTGGAGAAAGGTCCAACGCAGTTATTCAACGGTCGTCTGAGCCCTGTGGGCTTACAGACAGCAAATTCCGCAGGGAGCCTAACAAGCTGTTTCATTCCTGTGGTTTTACAGTACACTTGCAGAAATGGAAAGATCTTCCTTTTCCTGGTTCAGGGAGTCTCTTACACAGATGGTAATGTGGGGGCCTCAGAGAATAAAGACAGCTCTCAGGTTTGTGCTAAGTCCTGTGACCTTGCATGGCTTCTCACTTCCATACATTCAGACTCGAAGCATCTTGACCTTTCTTCTTGTGTAAACCTCGTTTTGTTACTGACAGTATCTGTTGTACTTTCTCAACTGCATCACTATTCTGTTGACTACAACTCCAAAGCAGCTGAACTAAAGGCAAGAATCCCAGTGATGTAACATAGTCTCTGTGACCTTCAACTTGTTAAATGCATCTGAATTCTCCTGGTTTTGTAGATCAAATGGTAGGGAACCAATATACACCCATCCTAGTTTTGAAGTCCTTATTCTATATTATAGACTGTGAGTTTGATTTTTATGGCATATTGTTGAACCAGTTGTTGGCTTATGTTTCTGTCTTTGTGTGGATGTTCACACACATAGAAGCCGAGAATGAAATGTATTGAAACCTAAAAGTCTTAAGTAATTTTTGTTGCATATATTAGTTTTTATGTTTCCCAAAATACATTTTATGGATCGCTTTGCACGTACAGTACTTCTAAAAATGAAACAAAAACTTCATGATTAAAAATGTTTGGAAAGCACTGCTGACTATGGTCTCCTTTTGGATTTACATAAGAACAGTAAATAATAAAGGCCCTGAGAAGTCCTGCAGCAAACAACAACAACAACAAAAAAATCTGTTGGCTTTGTTTAACTCAGTGACTTTCAGTGTTATTTGGGAATCTCCCCCCCTATTCCCAACAGCTATTAACATCCTGGAATTTAAGTTTCTGAGAAACATACTTTAAGAAACAATGTAAATAATAAGCCTTTTTTGGAGCTCCCTCTATACTGGCTAAGTAGGCTACCTCTGTTACTGACTAGCTGTGGAACTTCGACTTCATTTATTAACCTCTCTGGCCCTTGATAACCTGTTAAATGTCATATAGTAGTTGTCCTGACTCTTTTGATTCTCAAATTCTGTAGTTATTTTCTTTGATTATTTTACACTGAATAGAGTCCATACTATTGCTTATTGTTACCAGAAAGTTTTCTGAGAGAGTGCTCTGTTAGCAGAAACAGAAATGACCAAACTTGGTGAGTAGATTTAGGATGGCAAAGCAAGGAACAAGACAGGACTAGGGTCAGGTGTTCCAAATGGAAGCGGATATCTGTGTTCTCTGACTTGGAAGGGAAGCAAATGATGTTTTAGGGACACTTTTCCTACAAGTGAAGGAAATCATTATTCACAAATGTGAAAGCTAAATAGAACAAAATCACAATTGTATTTACCTATTCTTTTCTTCCTGGATTCTTTCTCTGTGTTTGAGTAGTAATTATTGAGTGGTCATTTTATGAACCATTTTCAGCTTATGGAAGCATTGAATAAAAAGCCAATTGTGTTACAATGATACCTCTTGCATAGATTAAAAAGCTAGAACAGATATATGACTCAACAAAAAAAGCCAAATAATTTATTGTTCATATATTAGAATTCAGCATAAATGTGCTGAGCAATTAGATTCATAAGTAGGACCATTTGGTAAAGTTACCTAATGTATCTAAATCAATTCGGATGGAATATGGGTTGAAAAGTATTGTAAAATCATGAGCATCCTGTGAGGTTTGAAACTTCTGCAGATTACAGAAGATCAGAGTTTCCCAGATATATTAGGAATGTTAACATTTTAAAGAAAATTCACCTAAAATTTGGTTTCCAATTAAAAAGGGGGGAAAATGAGTCTCACTGTTTGTTAGGTGCTCTGTGATAGTAGGTTTTCTCCTTGCTTAAAGCACTCCTCAGATGTGCCCATTATCTACATGTACAGATGTAGAAACCAAGGATTTGTCCAAAATATAAATGGCAACTGCAACTAAGTGTTAGAGGTAGGATTTAACTTCTGGCTGGCCTTATTAGAGAATTTCTTTCTCCTGTACCACACTGCTTTCTAGAGCAGTGCCCATGACATTCATAACTGCTTTCTCCAAGATCTTATTCTTTCCTGATGCTGAGAAACTGCTAAAGAAGGAGCATATTAAGAAGTAGAGCTCAGATAAATTGAGTCCAACTGTCCTTCAGTATTGACTCTCACTATCCAAACATTCCATCTACTTTAGTCTCACCATACTAACTCAATAAAAGAACAGCTTGAAAGCCTTAGAAACAGAAAAGTAGTGACCACCAAGAGTCACTTGTGCGATGCTTATGATGTTCCATTCTGTAGATGCAACTCAAGACTTCTTATAATCAAAGACTCAACCTGTGCCTGCCTCTCGTAGTCCAGGAAGGGTATCTGAGAAGTGGCTAATGACAATTTGGGAAAGAGATAAATAAACATAGATGCCACAGTTGCCTTCCGACATTTGAACACCCAATGAAAGAGGAAATACCTCCTGTTTGACAGTGAAGAGACACTGAGGCAGATGTCTTAGCAGCAGGAAGGACTTTCTAAGTCCCAGAGCACAATGTACCATTTTAGGAGATAGCAAGTGCTCTGACAAGCATGAGCCAACAGACCATTTGGCAGGGAAGCTGGAGATGTGAAGAGTTGGTCGTGTTGTGGGTAGGTGGCTTTGATAATCTATGAGGTCCTTCATACCTCCGAGCAGCTAAGATTTTCTGTGTGGCTTTATTTATTGTCAGGTAACCATAGATGCGATGCATTCATTTGAATCTTCTATTTTTTAAGGCTGTTTATTTGTCTTTAGTAAACTTAGATTCGTGTTAGAAATAAGTAAGAAAACACTCCTGTCACAGAGAGTGTTCCTGACTTTTGGGATCCGGTGTCTTAATTAATGTAAATGTGGGGTCTCTCATGAGCAACCTCTGATCGTTGCCCTGTGTGTGGCGGATCGTTAGGTGGCTGTGAATGACTATTTTAACATCCTGAGTGGGCCTTAATAGTCGTTTAAGAAATTTAGTACACGGGAATCTAGTCTTCCAAACCCGTTTTTCAGATGATTTAGGAAGCGTTTTATACCTTACAATAAAATATAATGACTGTATGAGTTTCTTTCTGCTTATCTTACACCTGCTGCAATCTTGTCAGCTGTACCTTTTGAACCAAATATTGTATATTCTGCCAGTTTTAAAAATTTATATAGGACTCTTCTCATTTGGTGGAAAGCCTTGCTTTTCTGTGGGTCACCTGGAAGCCAGAGGAATTGATTTGGAAAAGTGGCAGCCAGCTGAGTGCCACATTTATTTTATTTGGAGCAATAAACAGGACAGTGGAGAGGTAGCTCCCTGGGGGATCCGCTGAGATGGCCATGGGCATCTTGTGTGTGTGGCAGGCAGGGGAGGGGCATAGTACCTATCTAATAGGACACAGGATATAGTCCGTAACTGTGTGGCTTCTGCGCTCCTCCTGTGGCTGTTCTCCTACGACTCCATGGATTCTGGCCAACCCCTCATTCCTAGAATTTCTACCCTGTGTGCAATTATTTACAAGCTTTGTCCTGGCAAAAGATTAAAGCGTCCTCTAGAGCTGCTGCCAACATTTCAAGAGACTGCAGTCACCATCACTTTCATCCTCATGTGTTTCCTTCATTGGTATCACTATGATTATTGCAGTAACACTTGTTATTTATTACATACCATGCATTGTGTTATGTGCTTTACCTGCATTCTCTCTCTCATTCAATCCTCATGACAACCATTTAAAGTAAAAGTTATTATCCCCATTTACAAATGTGGAAACTGGAGTTCAGGCACATCATTTACTCATCCAAGGTCATGGAGTGAATAGATGATGGAGTAGGGAAGAATCCAGGGCTGATGGTGGAGCCCCAGCTGTTGGTCACTCTGTTGTCCTGCCTATTATTTTGCTCAATTAAATTGTTTAAAGCAAAGAGCTAAGTGTGTTTCATAGGCATTGCTAGAAAATTTTAGTTCCATTTGACCCCCATCTTCTCTTGGCAGAGGCAGCACCATTGTGTGTGTGTGTGTGTGTGTGTGTACACAAATTGTGACTTTGTTAAGATGTTTCATGTCCATCACTAAATGCCACAACCTCAGGCAAGTTCAGCAACAACATATAGAGAGGTTTAGTTGTCCTCTTTGCTATTAAATGAAGTAAGTCAATAATGCCTATTTAGTTTCTGTGTTACTAAATAGGCCACTCTTGAACAACAATACCTCTAAAAATGCAGCCCTGTGGAATTCAGTAATGTGCTAGGTCATTTGAGAAGACATGTGTCTGAGTCTCTTCCGTCTTCCTGCTCTTCTAAAACAAAATATAATCAAGGAGATTGGAAAGATAATATTGAAATGTGATAGCCACGATCAGTAATTTAGATAACAGCTTCCTCATCTCTAGGAAGTAATTTGTACATGATGTGATCAAAACCTAATGAATAATGATTTTTTTTTTTTTTTTTTTTTTTTTTTTTTTTTTTTGCTGTATGTGTTAATGTTTTTTAAAACTTCAGTTCAGGCATTGGAGGCCATAGTGGCTAAGCCCTCATTGTACCTGAGTGCTCACTCAGGAACAGAGTAGCTGAATGCCAGGGTTAGAGCTGGGGGATTCTGGCTCCTGCAGCTGGAAGGGCTAACAAGCAAGAAGGTAGACAATAAGACCTTGTTTTGAAACAATGACAAACTTATAGAAAAGTTGCAAGAATTATACAGAGAACTTCTGTATACCCTTTACCCAAATACTTCATTTTAAATATTTGCCACATTTATTTTATCACTCTCTCTACATACACACTTTCACTTTTGGGAACCATTTGAGAGTAGGATTCATACACCACATTGTTCTTCATGGCTTTATACTGTAGTATATAAAATAGGAATACTCTGTTATATAGCCACAGTATAGTAATCAAATTCAGGAAATACAGCATTGAAACAATTTTATCTATTCTACCTTCCATATTCAAATGCTGTCAGTTATCCCAATAATGCCTTTAGTATCATGTTGCCCCTTGAGTCAATTTCATTGTCATATCTCTTTTGCCTCCTTTAATTGGGAACAGTTCCTCAGCCTTTCTTTCTGTTTCATAAAATTGACACTTCTGAATAGTATAGGCCAACTTTTAAAAATAAAACACTTCTCATTCTGGGGTTGTCTGATGTTTCCGCATGATCAAATTCGGATTACATAGCCCTGGCTGGTATGCACCAAAGGAGATGTTGTATCTTTTTCAGCGTACTTTACCTGGAGGCACATGGTCCACCTGAGTCTCACCGATAGTTAATATTAATCACCTGATTAAGGTGCTAATTTTTCTGCTGCAGTGTTAACATTTCCCCTGAAAAACCAATAAGCTTTGTTTTTAACCCTTTCCAGTCTTTGGGGATACAAACAAAACAAAACACAGATCATTGACGATCCAGAAGCAAAGTCCAAATGTCAAAATATCCTGATGATAAGTCATAAAGTCATGAGACGTTATAGTGGATAGGGGCCTTAGAATTGCCAGATGTGTGTGAATGGGAGTTAGTTTTAATAGACTTAATTTTTTTCGAGCAATTTTAGGTCCACAGCAAAATTGAACCAAAAGTGCATAGCCTTTATAAGCCCCCTGCTCCCATGTAGGCACAGTGCCCCTGCCATCAGCATCCCACACCAGAGTACTGCATCTCTTACAGTCGATGAACCTACGTGGACACATCATCATCCAGAGGCCTTAGTTTACATTAGAGTGTTTTACATGGCAAATGTGTTTTTCAAAAGTCAAGGTAGAGTGTGCATTTGCTACACTCAAAATATTCAGGGCTGTTACTTTGCTTATTTCTTTTAAAAGAGATAGTTTTTTTATGGTATTTTGTTTTTAATTATGCCTCCTTATTCCTTTTTATAATGATTATATCTCTATAGTTTACTTCACTTTAAGGTCAGCTTTTAATAACATGTCAGCGGAGAGAGAGAAACTGAAGCAGCTGATGGAGCAGGATGCCTCCTCCTCCCCATCTGCTCAGGTCGTTGGTCTGAAGAATGCCCTGTCATCTGTAAGTTACATGTCTGCATCCAGGAATGCCTGAGATGTGTCCAGGCTCATGAATGTTTTGTAATTTCTATTTCCATGGTTGTGTTGAAAATTCAGGAGAAAACCAAATTATCCGAATTATATTGTAACCTTTCATCAAATCTGTTTATACACCAAAACTTGCCTATCCAATTCTTAATAGCTAGTATTTTATTAAGTGATACCTTCTTTAAGTTTGGTTTCCTCTGACTGATCTAAATTTTTTTGTTTCTCTAACATTTTTATTGTACGTTTTTGTGTGTATGTGTGCATGTCTTACAGACGTTTTTCTGTTAATGCTTACAAAATCTGACAGTTTGGAGGAAATTTTATTGGCATGAGACACCACAAGTTTAGCCTTACTTTCCAAATGACAGGTGGCAGAGTGAAATTTCCAGATCATGCTCTTACCTTCTCTATTGCAAAGCACTGATCCTGTTTACTACTCTTTGAAAGACATGAGAGCTATTTTGTTTGATTGGATAGTACAAGGCATTTAGCTTCCCCACCCCGCCCCACCTGCTGTGGCTACAAAGAGATGAGTCACATGAAAGTGCCTGTCAGGCAATCACTATACCTTCATAGTAACAGGAAAATCACTGACATGGTCCCAAATGATTCTCAGCCATTCTGTCACTCATTCTCTCTTTTTTTTTCATCAGTTTCAATTAATTCTTCAGAATAGTTAGGCTCCATTAAAGTGCCATGTCCTACCTCGATTTGAATAAAGTTATCTGGATTTTTTTTTTTTTTACCCTACATCTATTAGGAGGCTAGAGAACTTTTGAAATATCATACTGATTTGGTTTTACTCTTTTCCTGTACTTTGGTATTCCTACTTTAGAAAAAGAAAGAATGTGTGCACATATGAAATCACCATCTGAAGCAATACTGAATTTTCTATTTCAGGTCAGGTAGGGGAGATGAATTTTAGGATCTTGTAACCAGAAGCCAACACAGGCATTGAGAGAACTAGAAAATGTTGATTCATATTTTCTATTCATCGTATTGCTAAGAAAAGTGATGCTTTTGATATAATGTTAGTGATAAATCCTTTGCCAGTAGCACATATAGTTGTTGTAGAATATGTAAGGAATATTCACTCATGGACCATTCCAAGTATGCTATCTTCAAAAGAAATTAAAAATAACATTGGCTTGCTCCATATATAAAAAGAGTCTTAATGTTGTCTTAAGGTCACAGATAGAATCGCCCCCTTTTTATTGTAGCAGACAGCCATACACTGGGTGCGTGCCATTTTGGTTTGACAGAAGCAGAAGCAAAGTGTTTTTGGTTTTTTTTCCTGAGTTTCTTATTGTTCCCATTAAGCTAGCTTTTAGTGTATTTACAAAAGGTACCTCTGATGGGCTTCCAAGGCCCCTTTCCCCGTGATCTTCCTCTCCCTGCTTCCTCCCACAGAAGCCTGGCCTCATCTTGTCAATCTGCCTGTCTGGCCACTGAGACCTATTTGGCTGTGGTATCCTAGGCCAAGGCTGTTCTCACCCTCACTAAGGAATTCATTCTCACCCATATTCATGATTTTGGAAATCTCGGATAAAACTGAATGATCCTTTCTTTCCTTTTTGGCTTGGATTCACAATTGGGTTTAAGACTTGTTTTTTGAAAATAAAACTTTTAGAACCATATAAGAGCTATCAGAATGGGTATGTCGGTGCTGTATGTACAGTGTTGCTATGTTTTCTTCTTCTGCCTGTGGCTTACAAAGGAAAGAAAAACTAATAAAATAGCACAATTTTCAGGCTGTACTAAGATTCTAGCCTCCGTACCACTGACACATTGGCCAGAATAAAGTGAGTACTCCAGAGAGATTGTTACATGTGGTTGTGTGATCTTAGCTCTTGTACAGTGCTTCTTAAGTGGTCCTCAAGGATTTTCAAATAACCCATATGTTCTGCGGGGACTGAAAAATAAAGCCAGCATCCCTGCTGGAGATCCAGGTAGAGGATTAGGCAGTGCCACATCCTTCTGTGCTTTCAGCAGGTCAGTCCTGCAGGCCCTGGTGGATGGAAAAGGCTCAGAGCTTCTTAGAAAAGAGTCAGGAACACAGACACATAGGCTGAATCTGCATGCAAGCACCCATGGAGCTGATCCTGTGAGTGTCTGGGAAGACAGTCAGGAGAACTTATCCCCTTCCACAGACAGACCATTGGAGAACAGTTGGTCATGAAGTGCACAGGAGTATCAACGTGAAAGAAGTAGCTTCCTTTACCTTTCAGTCACTTTCCTCCTAGTTGAGAGGTTGAGATAAGGAATGGGGCCTGCCCAGGGAAATACAAAGGAGACCTGGGGTAGTCTCAGATGCGCTTTTTATCTCACATTTACCCATTCCCAGAGCCATGGTCCTTAAGCCCTTATGCAGGTAAGTGAGGTTTACTCATTTCTTTTTTGAAATAAATTGCCTTGGTCCTGAAGAATGAATAGAACAATCAATACTCATATTGGAAAAGAATAAAAATCTTTCACAAAGTCCTACTTCCCAGCACACAGCACACTTTCTTTCTTTCTTTTTTTTTTTTTTTTTTTTTTTTTTGAGACAGGGTCTCACTCTGTCACCCAGGCCGTGATCTCAGCTCACTGCAACGTCTGTGAGCCTCCCAGGTTCAAGCAATTCTCCCACCTCAGCCTCCCCAGTAGCTGGGACTGCAGGCATGCGCCACTACGCCCAGCTAATTTTTGTATGTTTTGGTAGAGATGGGGTTTCACCATGTTGGCCAGGCTGTTCTCGAACTCCCGACCTCAAGTAATCTGCCTGCCTCCACCTCCCAAAGTGCTGGGATTACAAGTGTGAGCCACCATGCCCGGCCTCCAGCACACTTTCTAATATCTGATTCAATGGGTATGATAATTAAGTAACATTGAAATATGTCCAATCATAAGGGGTGGGGACAGCGTATTCTTCAAAGCTGATAGAAGCCTGGATTCCTTAGGAAGGGATTTGACCAAAGAGACTCCAGACCACCGGTCTTAACAGAAGCTGACAGTGTCTGTGACTTCCCTCTCTGTCACGCTTACCAACCCTCCTTCCATGTCTGGAATGAGAAAAGAGAAGGAGCATCATTTCCAGAACCTCCAGTGTGTCATCTCCCAGGCATCTCAGAACCAGTATCCTCTTGGAGAGCATTCAAGGAAAAAGTCCAGAAAGTGTGCTCTCAGACCACATCACCTGGAATTTCATCAAGCTCTTAGAGATTGCTCCTGCAGGGCCCACTGCTGTGCTTTTCTGAAACATCCCCATTTATTAACAGAGCCCCACTATTTTAACATGTTCCAGGCCCTAGCACAAAACACAGATCTTAAAGAACGCTTACGCAGAATCCATGCCGAGTCTCTGCTCCTCGACTCCCCCGCTGTTGCCAAGTCGGGTGACAATCTGGCAGAGGTGGGTAGGTTTCTCGTCTGGTAATGTCTCCTCAGCTGCCACCCGCTCCTGTGATACCATCTGTCCAGTTGCACGGCCTCCCTGCTTCCCCTCGTGGGTGCTGTTCACCTCTCTGCCCTCCTCCTCTGGGTGCTGGCCGCAGCTGGCTCATGGACTGGGGTCTCGGGCTCAAACGCTTTCTTGAGCGTATGCTGCTAATTGCATTTTTAAACTGCTCCCTACCCCTGAACTCTTCTTTCTTTTGTATTTCTTCACCCTGTTTCGCTCCTAAATGTCACTCCTTTCACTAAGTGGTACTGGAGTAGGAACTATAGAGAGAGAAACATTTTCTCTTGTTACTACTGAAGAAACCTATATTACTCTGACCTGCAGTATCTTGGTTCCCTGCCAGCCTCCTCCCCCTCTAGCCCTTTCTCTGTGGCTGTTCCCGTCTCCCTTTTCTGCAATTTTATTTTTCTTTTATAGAATGCAGCTGTACACTCTGAGGGAAAAAAATACTTCATTACAATTAAAGTGTCTCTTGGTCAGTTAAAAGTATGTTAAAAAGTTCTTTCCTCAAGACTAGGGATGTTTATCCAAAATAGTCTTTGCATGTTTAAAATGAGAAATTTCAGAAAAGTACAAGTAGGTTACTCAAAAAATAAGTAGGAAAGAGTAATGAAAATAAAAAGTTTTAAAGCTATTTTTTATATTATATGCCTGCTTCAGATATGCTAAATTTTTATTAAGAAATGAATTAGACTGAGTACACTTAAAATAAAAAATATAAGGCAGGTAATAGACAAGAGGTGTGTGTTTATATAAGTTTTTAAAAGAAGTTTGTAATGTTTAATCATAATCCTTCATCCTTCTTTTCCTGTCCTCAGAAAAAAAACAAACCCCTCACACACCTTCACTCCTTGGGAAGCCATTGTGCTGGGTGGTGAGGCGAGTTGAGGCTGAAGTCAGTCAGTATATGGACTGTAGGGCCCCGGGCACTGAACCTATTTGGAGACCATATGGTGCCATGTGTGAACAGGCCCATCCGCTCTCATGAGCCTCACCCTCTGTCTGACAGAAGCTCATGGGGCTCTACTACTTCTGAGGCACATGCTAGTGGTTAAGTATGACATTCCTTTATAGAAATGCTACCCCCCAAGAGGTCACTTTTCAGATATTTTAGCCCAGACCTAAACTGTCACCTGCAGCATTGAGCACCTAAACATTACTTACGGCGCCTTGACTTTAGGCCTGGGCAGGCCCTCTTTTGAATCTGCACATTTTCTAAAAGCAGGACCCAGTCATGGCCAGGATCAGCCATTACTGACCAGCTGCCACTTACTATAGTATTCTCTGGAGTTTGTGCATGTTTTCAGACAGTTATTTACCTTTTTAATAGTATTATCACAACTTACTTATTGAACAGGTAATTAAATACATAACCTTCATTTATTCTTTTATGAATTTATGCTTGGCATGTCTACTTTGGAACTGTTTGTGTTTTGGAAAGGAAACCAAAATCACAAGTCTTTTAAAATACATGTTTTTAAACTATATATTTAAAATGCATATTTTAAAACTGATCTTAAAAGTAACATACCTGAACTGAAATGCTGTACACTGTCCTTGAGAGGTAACAATAACATTCTTCAAACATACACCTTCCAAAACAGCCTTCTTGAGTCTAGATGCAGTTGTCATCTGTATCTATTTCCTCTTTCAGAAATTTTCTGTTTCCCTTATTTTTATCCCTTTTATCATGGAGTGACTCAGGCTAACTTTCCCAGCAAAGGTAAAGTTATTGTTGCCTTCAGGACATAAGTAGGAAAGTAAGTGAAAATGGCCTCCCAGACTGAAAACTTGACTCCAGTTAACTTTTTTTCAGTAACTCTGTTACCTCTGATACTCTATTGGGAAATGACAGTCTCCAACAATGGGGTCAGCCCAAGGTGCTCTCTTTTTAGAACTCTCACTTTCTTTGCTCACTTTGTTACCTTTTCTTTAGCCGCATATATTACCCATCTTTGGTGTTGGGCCTGGCTAATTGAATTCTAAAATGCCCACCTTTTTAAAAATCAAATTACTCCACAACCTCCAAATTTCTCCTGTTTTATATTCCTGAATGTGAAGATTTAATATTATCAAGTTATCAGTTCTCAGATTATTTTAGGTTCCAAATGAAAGGGCAAGTGACTTTGGGAGGTAACACCATACTATATCCAATGTCCATTTAAGAGACTAAAAAAGGCCAAAACTTTTAAAGAAAAGTCTGGAAGAGAAGGGAACTTAATTCTTTTAATTGTCTGCTTGCTATATCAGTATGCACTTGAATGCATTACCTCACAGAATCCTAACCATGACTCTGTGAGGTGGGTGGTGGTGGTTTCATTTGAAAAACAACAGAACTAAAACTCAGAGAGGTTAAATAACTTCCTCCAGACACACAGCTTGTAACAGACAGAGCTGGGATTTAAATTCACATCTAATGAGGCCAAAGCAATTCCTTTCTCAATAGTGTACACTGCTAGATAATGAAGAACAGTATGCCAAGCCAGAAAATAAAATACTCATTGAAGCTCCAGCAGTTAAAATAAGGTGATGATGGGTAAGAATGGGACGGAGTAACTCTCTTAGGCATAAACATTATTTTGTATATAAAAGAAATAAAGATTATGGTTCGAAAAGGCATCAAAAACCAATGGCAAAGAGATGGATTATTTAATAAATTAGGTTGGCACAGCTCAAAGAAGTTTATTACATTATTATTATTAATTACCATTATTTTGGAGTTGCCCAGCCTGACCTTGAACTCTTGGACTCAAGCAATCCTCCTGCCTTGGCCTCCCAAGTAGCTGGGATTATAGGCACTCACCACCCACCATGCCCTGCTCAAAGCAATTTAAAAAGAAGTTTAAATCTTCATTGCATGCTAAAATGAATCAAAAGCAAATTCAAGTTAAATATAAAAATTCAAACTGAAAAATATTAATGTAAATATCAAACTGCTAGAATAGAGAAGATTTTCTAAATTGGGGTACAATAGAAAAAAATTGCAAAAGAAATGTTGATTAGATCTGACTGTCTTTTAGGAAAAAGTAATGTGTGTCAAAAAAAAAAGACAAATAGACTGGGAAAAATATTTTCAGTGAAATTGACAGACTGAGATAGTGCTAAATCAGTGATAATGTTTTTCATATGTAACCAATGAACAAATAATATCAAGTAACTTAAAACTTTAATAAGTAAATGGAAAAAGGCCATAATTCTCTGTCTCTCTCTCTCTCTCACACACACACACACAGAGGGGCGGAGGGAGAGAGAGAGAGAGAGAGAGAGAGATAGGTATGGGTTTTCTTTTTTTTCTTTTTCTTTTTCTTTCTTTCTTTTTTTTTTTTAACTTATTTTGCAATATTTGTAAATTCACAGGGAAGTACGAAGAAATGCAGAGGGAGGTCCCATGAACCCTTCATCCAGCCTCTCCCTACATTAACATCTCTACAAGCTTGTTTTTTTAAAAAGGAGTAACTATTCGGCTTAATGAAAATTAAAACAGATTAGCTCAAAAGTTTTCTAAATTATGGTATGTAGTGCCTTTAATATAGAAAAAACAGAGGTTTCCTTACTTGTTGATGTGATTAGGTAATATATATTTTGCCTTAAAGGTTATTAATAATTCTACTTCCAAAACTTGATTCTAAGAAATAACATGATACAAGCAAAGATATATTTACAAACATACTAAACCATTTTTGCAAATCTGTAAACATACCTGATTTTATTACTCTGTGACACAAATATATAATAAAATATTTATCAATTAAAGTTCATTGTCTCAAAGAATTTTGAATGGTCTGGGAAATGTTCACAATATAATGGTTAGTGAATAAAGCAAACAATATGTAGACTGTCTATCCCAGTTTTTCAAAATAAAATTTGAACACAAATATTTTACTATGAAAATATCAGCAAGTTAATAGGGGCCACATCCACTCTCACATTCATACAATGGGACTTGAAGTGATATTTATTTGCATTTTTAAATTTTCTGTTCTGAATACATATTTTTGTTTTCAGAATGCATTTTAATTTTGAAAAAAAACTATCTTGCAATGTTGTTTGGGCAAACTTTATAAAATTACATATATAGAGATATGAAAATAGCATGATTATTTCACAAGAAAAATGTATCAAAATGCTTGTAGTGGTTGTTATAGTGTGAACTGTGAATGTTCCTTTCCCTCCTTTCTCTCTGTTTATGTAACTTAGTGGTGTCCAATCTTTTGGCTTCTCTAGGCCACATTGGAAGAAGAAGAATTGTCGTGGGCTACACATCAGATACACTAACTAACAACAGCTGATGAGCCAGGAAAAAAAAATTCACAAAAAAAATCTCATAATGTTTTAACAAAGTTTACAAATTTGTGTTGGGCCACATTCAAAGCCGTCCTGGGCTGTACGTGGCCCCCGGGCTGTGGGTTGGACATCCTTGATTTAACTTTTTGTAATGTAAGCAATAGATAAGCAACCAGTCATGCATTACATATGTGAAAGGAAAGTATTGAATTGAACTGACTGGGTTAATATTTTAACAAATGAGGTCCTGAGTTGTTTAAGACACCAAGCTGGAGACTTGGAGCTGCAGCAGTGCTGATGAGTTTTCAGTACATACAGGAAGACACCAGAAAGGGCTAGGGCTAGGAGTATTATTTTCAGTGTTGGTCAGCCAGGAAATCCTTCGGACCCATCAGTCTAGGAGGAGGAAGATACAGAGAGAGCGGGAGTGACTAGTAATAAATTAATGAGTAGAACAAGTAAATAAATCATGAGCATCTCTTGTGACAGGAGCACACAGAAGACATAGGACAATTCTGTTGTTTGAGTGAGTGTTACAGAAGCTGTTCCTTATGATGTTTTCAAACTCGATAGCTTTATGTCTGGCTCTTTTGCGGAGAGAGACCTTTTCCTTGAAGTTAACAGCTGTGATACAGATTCTAAAGTGATCTCTTTGTTAGGGTAGAGAAGAGGCTAGGTTTTCAGAAGGCTACATGGGTATTAAAATGGGTAGGATCATTAATACTTTGGGCAGATGCCTTATTTAGGAAAAGGATATATATTTCAACAGTTTGTAGATACATATTTACAAACAGAAGCAACCAATTTGTAAAGGGACCTTTTATTACGAAAATCTGCTCTGGCCCTCCTGTGCGTGGCATCCCCTCCCTATGAGACTGAGGGGTGTGTCCTGAATTCAGACAATTTCTGGGCAAGATATAATCTGCCTTTTCCCCAAATTGTTCTGGATGATATGGAAGCAACTCCTTTGTTATCCCAATAAAAAATGTGAGTGGTTTTACTACTACCTGTCTACTCTGAAAGAAATCAAATCATCCTGTCCTGAATCTGTTCTTTTTCCTCAACTGCCAGCTCTGTGAAGCCCTCCCCAAACAAAATCTCTCTAATCAGAATCAATCTCTCCACTTTGCCAGCACTTTGTCTATTCCACAGGCCTGGTCTGATACGTGTTGGATGCATTTTCTCACCACTCATTCAGTCCACAAACGTTGTCTGGTTCATTGTTATATCCTGCCATGGCCAGCTCAGCACTTTAGTCCTCCCCAGAGGGAAAGTCCAGACCCAGCGGAGTGGAGAATGGAGGGTCATGCGAGATGAGAAAACAATGATATTCTGTTGTGTTATTTGTACAGAGGCTTATAAAGAGGACTGGGGACTTCCTTTCCTTGCAGAGTCATTGTGGGTGGAAAGAGACAGACAAAGAGAACTTGTATCATTCATCCATGAATAATAAATTATCTGCTACCAGGGTGCTTCTGGACCAAAACACACTGTGTATTTGTCAAGGGACACCTTGACAAAAGCCAAAGCAGCATATTGTTCCTTCAGAGAGCATAGAGGCAGAAGAAAGCAATGTTGCTGTGAACCAGCCATGCAAGGACATGCATTCAGTGCAATGCAGAGGAGATTTTAGTATTAAAAGAAACATCCAGCAGTGGTAGCGAATAAGAGGATATGATTCAGAGAGCATTGGAATTGTTCCCTTTTTAAATGGAACAAAGAGTGACCTGGACAGTTGTTTTTTGCCTTGTGATTTGTTGCATGTGTGTGAGAAGTGATAGTGCCTGTAAGTGAGGTACCCATACTGGGGGAGAACTTTGTGTTTTGCATGAGGCTCACTTCTCAGTGTTGGAGCTGACCTCTGCTTTGAGTTGCTTATTTGCATGGGCGTGTGACCTTGTGTATTGTGCAACTAAATCACTTATTTTCTTTCTCTTGAGAATGTTTCTAAATGTATACATTTTTGGTTTTGTTTTTCAAATAGGAAAACTCCCGAGATGAAAACCGAGCTCTAGTTCATCAGCTTTCTAATGAAAGTAGACTCTCCATCACTGACTCCCTTTCCGAGTTTTTTGATGCTCAGGAAGTTCTGTTATCTCCAAGCTCTTCAGAAAATGAGGTTTGAGCAATGTTTACAGTTAGGTGCCTCAAAAATCTCTCTTGTTGCTTTGCTGGTTAATCTGTTCAGTAAACAGTCCATAATCAGAAACACTAAACTCAGTGGCCCTTTTTAGTCATTGTATTCTGAGAGTTCTATCATAACTCATACCCAAAAATGATACTGTATGTGAGAAGAAAAAGTAAAAGTAGAGAGCATTGGATATTTTCTCATTTCTGTAACTTGATGTGTTAAATTTGTTATACTTTTTTTTTTTTTTTTTTTAAACGGAGCCTTGTTCTGTTGCCCAGGCTGAAGTGCAGTGACGCAATCTCAGCTCACTGCAACCTGCGCCTCCCGGGTTCAAGTGATTCTCCAGCCTCAGCCTCCCAAGTAGCTGGGACTACAGGCATGCACCACTGCGTCTGGCTAATTTTTGTATTTTTAGTAGAGACTGGGGTTTCACCATGTTGGCCAGGCTGGTCTCAAACGCATACTCCTAACCTCAGGTGATCCGCCTGCCTCAGCCTCCCAAAGTGCTGGGATTACAGGTGTGAGCCACTGTGCTTGGCCTCTTTTTTTTTTTTTTTTGAGACACAGTCTCACTCTATTAGCCAGGCTGGAGTGCAGTGGTGTGATCTCTGCTCACTGCAACCTCTGCTTCCCAGGTTCAAGCAATTCTCGCACTTCAGCCGCCCAAGTAGCTGGGGATACAGGCGTGCACCCCATGCCCAGCCAATTTTTGTATTTTTAGTAGAGACAGGCTTCCTCATATTGTCCAGGCTGGCCTCGAACTCCTAGCCTTAAGTGATCCACCCGCCTCAGCCTCTCGAAGTGCTATATTTCTTTTCAAGTACAGGTTAATAATTTTGACTTCTACCTATTTAATAATGTAATATGTCTACTGCAGAGAAGGAAATTAGCATCCTGTATGTTTCTTAATCATGAAATTTAACCTACATTGATTTATAATATATAATAATTATATTTTTTTCATAGTGTGGTTATTGTAATATTGGTTTATAGCATTATTTGTTTTAAATTGATGCATAACAATTATACTTTCCTGAATAGCAGTTATTATAGTATTATAGTTAATATTGCTTTGTGTCAGTGTGTACTAGTAATGTTACCCCTTAAATATAGACATAGTCATCTTGTTTATGTATTAATTCCCATAGAAGATACTTTTTACACCAATAGCTCAAAGACAAATTGTAACTCCTTCTACTCAAACACTAATAAATTCTAAAAATACAGTCAGAATAAGAATCTTTATAATAACAGTCTTGAGCTTGCTTGCTGTTTTTCTTGTGAGAACTAATTCAGAATGTATACGAATTTTAAGAACAGGTATTTGTTGTGAACATCTCCTTGGCAGATTGGTATATGGACCTTTATGAAAACAGTACCCAAGAGTATTTATAGTGTGGGACTCATCATGTCTGATCATTTTTAAGGGTTTTATGAAAATCTCGCTCTTGTTTATTCTAACTCAAATGAATGTTATTTCTTCTTTCCCATAGATTTCTGATGATGACTCGTACGTCAGTGACATAAGTGATAATCTTTCCTTAGATAATCTCAGTAATGATTTAGATAATGAGAGACAGACTTTGGGTAAGATTTACATTATTGAATCTCTGAAAAGTTTGGATTTTCATAGAATACTAATATGTTGTATAGTTAACTCTTGAACAATATGGGGGTTCAGGGGTATATGCTGATACCCCACACAGATGAAAATCCATGTATAACTTTTGACTCCCCAAAGATTTAACTACTAACACTCAATTAACACATATTTTGTGTGTTATGTGTATTTGAGACTGTACTCTTACAATAAAGTAAGCTAGAGGAAAAAAATGTTATTTAGAAAGTCATTAGGAACAGAAAAGATACTTACAATTCATTAAGGGGATCATCATAAAGGTCATCATCCTGGTCATCTTCATGTTGAGTAGGCTGAGGAGGAGGAAGAAGAGAAGGGGTTGGTCTTGCCTTCTCAGGGGTGGCAGAGGCAGAAGAACACCTGTATACAAGTGGACTGATGCAGTTCAAATCTGTGTTGTTCAAGGGTGAACGGTGTAGAGGACCTGCTACAAGCAAAGAGCTCTAGCAAGTACTATGTAAGAAAACTAAGACATGGACCCCACCCCCTAGGATTTTATAATCTAGGAGAGGAGACAGCACCCACATGTGAAAGATGTATTAATTCAAATAAATTTGTCTGCTTGTACAAATTTTTATTTTTATAAAGTGAGTGTATGCCAATTATATGAATATAAAAAACGTAACAGATACTTTTTTTTTTTTTTGAGATGGAGTCTCGCTCTGTCACCCAGGCTGGAGAGTACAATGGCACGATCTTGGCTCACGGCAACCTCTGCCTCCCGGGTTAAAGCAATTCTCCTGCCTCAGCCTCTGGAGTAACTGGAGAATACAGGCACGCACCACCATACCTAGCTAATTTTTGTATTTTTTGGTGGAGATGAGGTTTTACCATGTTACCCAGGCTGGTCTCGAACTGCTGACCTCAAGTGATCTGCCTGCCTCGGCCTCCCAGACTGCTGGGATTACAGGTGTGAGCCACCGTGCCTGGCCCAGATATCCCTTTTGCAGTCTAATGTTCTCTCTGTGGACATGTTAGAATATGGTTTTTTGCCCTTAGAAATCAGGGAGGTTTTATAATTTAGGAATGTGATAGGACTTATATAATAAAAGATATTATCCAAGTCGTCATTTAGCTTCAGATTCTTCAAAACAACACATTTGAAAGTAACAAATGGCTACCTCTTGGATGGACCCCTCAGGGTATCCTAAGATGACCCTTTATTACTGCTTGATCCCAAGAAGGGAAATGATGGGCAGGAAAGATATTTCATAATGCTAGTTCGAACTGTGGAATATCTGGAGTGTCTGGCTAGCCCCCTAAACTTTAGCTCTGATTTAGGACTTTAGTAAGCAGACTGGCCTGTTTAGGAAGGTGCCCTTAAAAAGAATCTGCCCACCTGGACAGTTCCCTGCGTGGGTCCTTGTAGCATCAAACACTTACCAGTGTTGGTACTCAGTTTGCCTTGGAGTGTCTAGGTTTGTCTGCACTATGCATCGGATATTCAAAGCACCACCTATTTTCATATCTACACAGAGGAGAGGGACCATGCCAGGCACCTTTTTGATATTTCAGTGTTCTTCAATTCATTGTGTATGTGTGAACTGATGAATTGTTACCTGAATGCTTAAGAGCCACCTTTTGGGGGACCGCAGTATAGGGGAAGAAAGCAGGTAGTTTTACCATGCTTTGGAAGAGTATCCTTTCAGTATCACACCTGCTAGAAGTGAGATGCTCATCATGGTTGGTGTTTTGTTTGAAATGTTTCTTGGGAGATGAACCCCTTAGTGGAAAAGTCTAAGAACCAGTGGGTTGGAAGAAGAAGGCCAAAAACACCGGAGCAAATTTGTGTGCTACTTATTTTTCTAGAAAAACAAGGAGGCAAGTTGAAAGAGAAATGAAGAAACATCACTCCCTTGGCAAACAGCACGCACACTAAAGTGGTGCTCCCACCGTAGATGAGGAGGATTGACAAATGTGGAAGCCCTCCATTTCTTTGAGTCTTATAGAGAGGGAGCCATAGGGAGTACAGAGTTAATGGAGTGTTCAGAGGTCAAAGATAAAGAGAGGACATGGTTCAGAACCTAAGACCACAGCTATGCTGTGTTGACACCAGCCAGGAAAAGCTTAGAGGTTAGAGCTGGTTCTATCGTACTCTACAGCCATGTTGCTAGAATGCTAACTAACATTGCCTTTTTGTGTGTGTGAAGACAGATTCTCACTCTGTCACCCAGGCTGGAGTGCAGTGGTGCGATCTCGGTTTACTGCAACCTCTGTCTCCCGGGTTCAAGCAATTCTTGTGCCTCAGCATCCCGAGTAGCTAGAATTACAGGCACACACCATCATGCCCAGTTAATTTTTTTGTATTTTAATAGAAATAGGGTTTCACCATGTTGGCCAGGCTGGTCTTGAACTCCTGGCCTCAAGTAATCCACCCGCCTCAGCCTCTGAAATTGCTGGGATTACAGGTGTGAGCCACCATGCCTGGCCTACATTGCCTTTCTTGAACAAGCACTGGGCAAAACCCAGCTTTCTTCTTTGTCAGTGTTTGAATACTAGAAATGTGTGTCCCCCAGTTCTTTACAGACATTCCCAGGGTTTGGGGGAGATTATATTTCTAAGCATCAATACTCTACTGAAAAGATTGGATACAGAAATAACCTTTACATTTCATAGCATCATTTTGCCTACGTTAGGACCAAGGTCTTGATACACTATTATTGTTTGAGTTTATAGTAAACAT
Source organism: Macaca fascicularis (assembly GCF_037993035.2). Taxonomy (NCBI): domain Eukaryota; kingdom Metazoa; phylum Chordata; class Mammalia; order Primates; family Cercopithecidae; genus Macaca; species Macaca fascicularis. The sequence continues at coordinate 105,472,148 of NC_088377.1, forward strand.
GAGATTTTTAGACTATTTCCTATAAATTTCTTCCCCACAATGCTGCTGGGCACATATTAGGATCTGTCTCTATGCTGGGTACTTTGGGGAAGTTAAGTGGTTAAGAATGTGGATTAAGGGACCAGACTTCCTTGGTTAGCCCCAGCTCTGCCACTCAGTGGTTGTGTGTTCTGGGACCAGATACTTAATTCCTCTATGCCTTATTTTCTTCATCTGTGAAATGGGGATAATAATACTGTTTACCACAAGTGGTAGTTACAAAGGATAAGTGGGAATAATGCGTGTAAAATGCTTAGAAGACTGCCTGTCGCAGAATAAAATGCCAGATACGTGTTAGCTGTTAGTAGTATTGGTGGTTATGATGGTGGTGGAATAACACTCTTTCAAAATTTAGATTAGTGTAATCAAAGAAAATTTTTTGAGACTACATGAAAAACTGTTTTCAAAAATGACTGTAGGCAAGGCACAGTGGCTCACACCTATAATCCCAACACTTTGGGAGGCTGAGGCAGGAGGATTGCTTTAGGCCAGGAGTTTGAGACCAGCCTACGCAACATAGCAAGATCCTATCTCTAAAAAAAGATACAAAAACTAGCCAGGAGTGATGTAGCATGTCTGTAGTCCAAGCTACTCAGGAGACTGACGTGGCACGATTGTTTAGGCCCAGGAGGTCAAGGTTACAGTGAGCTATGATCACACCACTGCACTTCGGCCTGAGTGAGCCTGTTGAGAAGGACCCTATCTCAATAATTAATTAATTAATTTTAAAACTGCCATTTGCAGCTATTTACCTATGTTGTATTTACCCGTATTAAGCAACTAAAACAGGCTGGGCATGGTGGCTCACGCCTGTAATCCCAGGACTTTGGAGGCTGAGGTGGGTGGATCACTTGAGCTCAGGAGTTTGAGATCAGCCTTGGCAACATAGTAAAATCTCATATCTACAAAAATACAAAAAATTAGCCAGGCATGTTGGCATGCGTCTGTGGTCCCAGCTACTTGGGAGGCTGAGGCAGGAAGATTGCTTGAGCTGGTGAGGCAGAGGTTGCAGTGAGTTGAGATTATGCCACTGTACTCCAGCCTGGGCAACAGACCAAAACCCTGTCTCAAAAAACATTTAATTTAATTTTAAAAAAGCAAAACAAATTCAAAAGCTAAATGGATGATTAGATTAACATGAAATGCACAGTGTGGCCCTGTTTTCATGTGTTTCTGTTCATCAGAGCAGCCCCTTTATTCAGTGATTGGCTTTATAATTAGTAAATGTTAAATATGTATGTTTAATAAAATATATATCAATAAAGTATGTTTATTGATATATAAATAAAAAACAAAATGCAAGAGATTTCATTTGAAAATAGGTACAATGGAGGATAGGAAATTCAGTGCATGAAACGAAGGAAAAGATTGATAGATTGACATACCTAAAATGGGTGTCATTCATCAAAATACTCCATGGAGCAAATTTAAAGGTAAATGCCAAGTGGGGATTAAATTGTAAAACAAATATAAAAACAAAAGAGTATGGTCTTAATACATAAATAGGAAGGCAGGCAATTCAGCAAAGCAAAAGTGCTCGTGAAAGCACTCCAAACCACACAGGAAATCTTTTAAATGTAAGCTAAAACAAGCAGGTTACACCGTCCACCTGACCATCTGACAGAAATTAAAAATGAAAATGACAAGCCTCAAGAGTCCTCAGGAGATGGATGCTCACATCTGCTGCTGATAAATGGGGAAGTTGGGGGCAGCCTTTTTGAAAAGCAGTCTGATTATGTGAATCAAAAGTCTTAACAACATTCAGAGTTATTGACAGAGTAATCCCACTTCTTTGTATCCTAAGAAAATAATCAAAGATACAGGCAAAAAATATTTTTACCGTCATTAAAAATGATGTTAAAAGAAAACTCTTAGGTTCCGGGGTACATGTGCAGGTTTGTTATGCAGGTAAACTGCATATCACGGTGGTTTACTCTACAGATTATGTCATCACCAAGGTCATAAGCATAGCACCCAAATAGGTAGGTTTTTGATCCTCACCCTCTATCCACCCTCCACCCACCCTCCACATTCCAGCAGGCCCTGGTGTCTATGGTTCCCTTCTTTATTCATGTGAACCAACGTTTAACACCCCTTAACAAGTGAGAACATGCATTTGGTTTTCTCTTCCTGTGTTAGTTTGCTTAGGATAACGGCCTCCAGCTCCATCTATGTTGCTGCAAAGAATATGATCCCATTCTTTTTTATGGCTGCACAGTATTCCATGGTGTATATGTACCACATTTTCTTTACTTAGTCTACTGTTGATGGACATTGAAACTGATTCCATGTCTTTGCTGTTGGGAATAGCGCTGTGATGAACATACACGTGCATGTGTCTTTATGGTAGAACAATATATGTTCCTTTGGGTATATAGTCAGTAATGGGATTGCTGAGTTGAATGGCAGTTCTGTTTTAAGTTCTTTGAGAAATCGCCAAACTGCTTTCCACAATGACTGAGCTAACTTACATTCCCACCAGTAGCGTATAAGTGTTCCCTTTTCTCTGCAACCTCACCAGCATATTATTTTTTGACTTTTTAATAATTGCCATTCTGACTGATATGAGATGATATTTTATTGTGGTTTTGATTTGCATTTCCCTAATGATTACTGATATTGAGCAAAAACTGATGTTTCAGAAAAATTTTAAATAATATGGAAAAATACTCTGTTAGCTGAACAAGCAGAATATAAAATATGCTTACAGTATGAACAACACAGATGGAGAAAACATGAAATGAAGATACTCTAATATATAAATGGCTGCTATTTTGGGATGGTGGAGCAATGAAATGACCATTATTTCCTGTATTACTTTCCTGTAATAAACACAATTATTTTACCAGAATTTAAAGTGATTTTTTAAAAACTTTACAAGTTTTTATAAACAGTAAGCAGCTATAGGCATAGAAATCCAATTTCCAGTTTTATTCTAAGTGTGTATGAGCTACGAGGAACTAGATTTTGAGGAGCAATTCAAGGTCTTCCCTGTGAATAAAGTCGATGGGTTCTAGTGTGTGTCAGTTTGAGTATTTAATTGCTCAGAATTCTTTTGCCGATTTTCATACTCTGGACAACTGAGTTTAATAGTAACATTGAGTACTTGCTAGGTAAGGTTTTTTTCGTGGATTAAAAATAATAGAATAAAATGAAAAGCTTTATAGGGACAACCAGGCCTCTTTCCCTTTCAGGGCCTGTCCTTGAAAGTGGTGGGGAAGCGAAGTCCCGGAGAAGAACGTGCCTGCCGGCACCCTGCCCCAGCAGCAGTAACATCAGCCTGTGGAACATCCTGAGGAACAACATCGGGAAGGACCTGTCCAAGGTGGCCATGCCGGTGGAACTGAACGAGCCCCTGAACACACTGCAGAGGCTCTGCGAGGAGCTGGAGTACGGCGAGCTCCTGGACAAGGCCGCGCAGATTCCCAACCCCCTGGAAAGAATGGTGAGGAGTCAGCCTTCCCTTGTCACTGTCCAGCCTCAATCCCCGAGCCACGAGGCCATTCACGGGGCCCATCAGAGAGACAGCCCCTGTTCCCTCCGGTTTCATTTTGATTGTTCTATAGACAGGTTCATTACTCAGAGCTGTCTGGCTTCCTCCGCCTGGCTGTTTCCAGTCACCTTGTCAGGATTTGGAGGCAGGGTTGGGGTGCTTCTCTGTGGCACTCGGTGCCTGGGGTAGTTCTGTTCTGTGGGTTCGTGCTTCCTCTTTCTCCAGAAGCCTTCTAGCTGATTGTTCCAATGTGCCCGGCTGGAAAACATGTCTTTAGGGCTGTCTGCATGTTTATTTTTACTTCCCTGGGTGGACAGAATTTAATTTCTCGAGCTGTTTTTCTCATCCAGTGTAAGTTTCCCCTGAGAATGTTTGTTTTTATTTCTGGAATTGTCCCATTGGCTCCTCGGTTTTTGGAAAATAAAGTTCACTAGAGGAGGTTTTCACATCAGAAATATTCTTTTTTTCTCTCTCCCTCTTATTTTATAGAGTACTTAAAAAAAAATCTTAGAAAAGCCCATCTTCTCTACTCGGCATCAGCTCCAGTCACAGCATGCTGGCTTTTAAAAGGACTTCCAAGTATTTCTCATCTTTCCCCCATCTCATGGGTAGGGAGATTGGGAATGGAGTACTCAAAGGGCAAGACTCGGGCAGATCAGCCTTCTCTATGACTGTGACTGACTTTGTTCTTGAACATGGGTGTCTGTACCTCTTTTTGCTTCTTCATATTCAGTGCCCTTAGAGCAGTAAGGTCATTGTCTCTACTGGATGCTGGGACATCAGTGTCCCCCAAATGCAGAGTCTCTCTCCTGGGCGTTTGCCAGTTGGCTACACTGGAATTGGAGTGCCCCCTCGGCTTCACAGACCTAGCCCTGCCGACACCCCCCATTGATGGAGGATGCTATTCTTTTCTACATTCTAAGCATTCTGCAGTCTTAGCGCTTATTAAAACATTATTACTTCTATGATTTGAAGATTAAGGGGAAATCTTACCTGCTGTCTGAGAGGGATATCCCATCGTCATTCTGCCCAGTCTCCAGGGCCTCCCCTATCAAAGAGACTTCCTTTTTTTGAGTCAGGGTCTTTGTCGCCCAGGCTGGATTACAGTGGTGCAGTCCTACCTCACTGCAACCTGGAACTCCTAGGCCCAAGCAACCCTCCTGCCCTGGCGCCCAAAGTGCCGGGATTACAGGCATGAGTCACTGTACTTGGCCCAAAAGACTTTCTTTCTTGTTACTGATAATCAGGGTAGGAGACAAAAACCAGCTGTATTTTTTAAACTGTTCTTGGTTACTTGTCCCCAGATAATTTTTGCTGAATAAAAGGAAGGCAAAGCTTCTAGAAATAGCTTCTAAGGCAAGTGTTAAAAGTCAGCATTTGTGGGCAGCTCTTTTCTTTAAAGGAAATGATTGGCTTTGAGGGTGAAAGTTTCTTAAAGATGTTTCATCCTGTGGCAATTTAGAGACCCTTAGGATATTCAGATGATTAATTGGTGTAATTGCCCTTGAGCAGAGGTTTGAGGAGAGGCTTCTCATCCCCAGCATAACCACTAAGCAGGAGTCTTATTGCATGGGTTTTGTTTACTAACCTGCAGGTCTGCTTATGCCCCTGCCTGGACTCTCCCTCGTGCTGCCAACCCATAGGGAGAGTGCTTCCTTCTGCCTCCCCTTAGGTCTCTCTTCCCCACAGCATCATGCATGGCACTAGGTTCTTTCATCGGTTGTGTTCTATTTTACATGGTGAAGGTGACTAAGGGTTGATTCAGCATTCCATACATGGTGTGGCTGTACTGTTTCACAGGTTACCAATGTGGAGAAGCAGGGAGAGGAACACACACCCAGGTTTCAAGAACGCAGGCAGTCACAAGTAGGACTGACTTGAGTGTAGTTGATTTTTTCTTTTTTTTTTTGAGACAGAGTCTCTCTCTGTCACCAGGCTGGAGTACAGTGGCACAATCTCGGCTCACTGCAGCCTCTACCTCCCAGATTCAAGTAATTCTCCTACCTAAGCCTCCTGAGTAGCTGGGATTACAGGTGCGTGCCACCACATCCGGCTTGTTTTTGTATCTTTAGTAGTGATGGGGTTTTTTTTTTTTTTTTGAGACTGAGTCTGGCTCTGTCACCCAGGCTGGAGCGCAGTGGCTGGATCTCAGCTCACTGCAAGCTCCGCCTCCCGGGTTTACCCCATTCTCCTGCCTCAGCCTCCGGAGTAGCTGGGACCACAGGCGCCCGCCACCTCGCCCGGCTAGTTTTTTGTATTTTTTAGTAGAGACGGGGTTTCACTGTGTTAGCCAGGATGGTCTCAATCTCCTGACCTAGTGATCCACCCGTCTCGGCCTCCCAAAGTGCTGGGATTACAGGCTTGAGCCACCGTGCCTGGCCAGTAGTGATGGGTTTCACCATGTTGGTTAGGCTGGTCTCGAACTCCTGACCTCATGATCCACCCACCTTGGCCTCCCAAAGTGCTGGGATTATAGGTGTGAGCCACCGTTCCCGGCCCTTTTTTTTTTTTTTTTTTTTTGAGACAGGGTCTTGCTCTGTTACCCAGGCTGGAGTGAGTGCAGTGGTGCAGTCACGACTCACTGTAGCCTCGACCTCCTGGGCTCAATCAATCCTCCCACTTCTGCCTCCCAAGTAGCTGGGACCACAAGCATGTGCCACCACACCCAGCTACGTCTGTTGTATCTTTTCTGTAGAGAAGAGGTTTCGCCATGTTGTCCAGTCTGGTCTTGAGCTCCTGGACTCAAGCGGATCTGCCTGCCTTGGTCTCCCAAAGTGCTGGGATTACAGGCATGAGTCACTGCACCCAGCCAAGTATAGCTGATTTTTATAAGCCATCCAGCTGCTCTAGAGAATTCTATAGCATGAGGTGGTGAGGTGGCCCCTATTCTAGGCAGCACCAAAAATTTAGCAGAAGGTTATAAAGGAAGGTTATGTGACTAGTGAGCATTTATGAAAGGCACTCAGCTCTTCTTCAGTATAAGAAACTGCATGAAATGTGCTGGGAAGAAGAAATCTTGAGATTGTTACTAGCCGACATTAGAAAGGAAAATTTGCCATCACTGCTTAGGCTTAACTGTTTTCACACACATGGAAAAAAAGACAAAGAAGGTAATGTGCCCCCCCGGTGCCCTGACGGGGAACCACTGCTGATGCCAAGACCTCACAGTGAGGGCCGCCCAGAGACTTTGTTCACTTCGTGTTCACGTAAAGTTTTTCTTCCTTCCGCTCTTTATTTTAATGTTTTTTTTTTTTTATGTTTCACTTTTCCTCCCAAAAAAGCAGAACTTTAAAGTCACTATATCCTGTGGCTTGTTTCCCAGGCTTAGGAAATGACTCAGATTTTCTTTGGTCAAAATGAATGTTTTGGTTTCTATAATATCACATTTTGAATGGTTAAATTTATGATGCTGATTCCTGAGTTTTGGAGGGATGTTTTAACACTCCTTTTTTAATAGTCTTTCCCCACTCTACCCCTAAAGCCTTAGCATCTTATCAAGATCCTCAGATACTGTCAGGCTTAAAAGTACTGGCCTCAGCTTACCAGTTTCCAGAAACAGCGTAGTCCAGTTTAGAAATGTCATCGTCTTGATAGCGTCTCCCAACTTTTAGGCATCAAGATAAACGGACAGCTTGAAAACATTGGATTAATTTGTTTGGGGGCCCAAATAAACATTATTTAAACCTACAATTTTAAACCTATGTTGGTTTGGTTGTTTTTAAACAACCAAAGACAAATCTTTGGCTTTCTGAAAGAAAATCATAGAGGTTTTATTTTGTTAAGTTCTTTGTGAACAATAAACCTCTTGGTGACACAGAAGTGACAACGTTCTTTTCTCTTGTCCTTAGGTGTATGTGGCAGCCTTTGCCATATCAGCGTATGCATCTAGCTACTACCGAGCTGGGAGCAAGCCATTTAATCCAGTTCTTGGAGAAACATATGAATGTATTCGGGAGGACAAGGGCTTCCAGTTTTTTTCAGAACAGGTATATACACCCTTTTGTGCTTGTTGGGAGGGGTTGCTTATGTCTCCCGTTCATTGTGCTTCTGAAATATTTATTTCCTACCTTTCACTGGCTTCAAAGCAGCCGAGATAATTACAGTGCTTTTCAACATAAAGGGAGGGATCGATTTCCCTTCCACTGAAGCCAAGCCACCACCCAGGGGCATAAAGGTACCACCAGTAATTCTGCACACTTGCTTGGCTACATGCATTGCCGGGGTCCTTTCTCTTTAAAATCGTTAGCACAAAGAATTTTGAAAGGATGAACATTGGCCCAACCTTCAATTTAGAGGTTTAACATTGCTCCCTAACACACTGACATCGTTATTCCAGAGCATGAATGCCCCCAGCAGAATGGGTAGCACCAGATAAATGTGTTATTCTCAATTTTGATTTGAGAGGAATCATTCATTGATGTATTTATTCATTCATATCAATAAATTATTTCTAGAACATATACCATGTGCCTGCCACTGTTCCAGGTGCTAGGATATCACAGTGGGGTGGGGGTGAGGGATCCGGATAGGAGTCCTTGCCCTCATCTGATGGATGCACAACCTTGTACTCATGCAGCCTAAAGTTCCATCACATTCTTGCCATAGAAGTAGCATACAGTAATACTCAGACATCAGACAGCCTAGGATCCATCCTATCTCATTTCTACCTCTTACTAGCATTATAACCCAGGGCAAGTTACATAGCTTCTCTGTGCTTTAGTTTGCTCTCGAGAGTGGAGATGATGACAGTTGTATGTACCTCACATGATTTTGTGATGATTCTGCGAGACACTGTCTGCAAAGCACTTGGAGCAGTATCTGAGACATGAAGATACATGTTATATGAGTGTTTGCTGTCGTTATTGATGCATGCCAGCATGCATCAATAATATGGGGTGGGAACATCTAAAATACTTGTCAATAGGGAATTATTTACCTAAAATGGAGTGTACACATATTGAAAATTTTAAAAAACCTTCTCTTACTAAGATACACAGAAAGAAATTTTTTTTAAATTATAACAAATTTAAAAAATAAAATATACCCTCTCCCTCCTTGTTAAGGTAGCAATCAAACACGTTCACTCTCTGTATATCCCTAAATCCCTAGGAACATTAAACATCATTGTTTCTGTACATTTCTCAGCCCCCAGTTCTTAGAGAACTAAGGAGAAAGGGGGGGTGGATTGCTAAAATATTCTTTTATCTTGCTGCTCTCTTTATCAATGGATTTGCACTACAGAGAGAGGAAGGGAAGCGTGGGTTGGCTGAGAGACTTATGATGATAGTGCTTATCTTAACTGTAAATGATAAAGAGTGTTCTCTGGAACTTGAAGGAAAATGAATATACAGTAACCCAAAGCACACTGTCAGTAGCTTGCCAGTTAGAAGCTAAAACAAGAAATTAAACATGGACTGATATTGGGGAAGTAGGGAGCTAAATCAGTAGTTAAAGGGGATAAGATAATCTGTGTGATTCAAAATTCATCTGGGTTATTTAAATACTGAACCTAAAATAGAATGAGAATAAATGAAAATATAATTTGGTTTCCATGGTATCATATGCACTCTTGTGAAAAAATAAAGGCCAAAAATAGCCTCAAACTACAGCAGACAATCAGGACAGGATGAATAGCTATAAGAAAAGAATAGTAACGTGAACTGTGTAAAGTTGAGCTTCAGTCCTCTGAGCCCTGGTGGGACAGGGCCCAAAACAAGATCTGTTTGTGTGTTTCCCATGGTGGCACAGTGGGGAGAAATCAGAGCTCCTGGGTACCTGTGCACAAAGACAGAAAGAGGGTTACATAACTTAGCATTTAGTTCCATGAAATAAGCAAGAAAGAGAAGTGGTTATTGTTAGTAGTTTAGGATGTGCTGGGTGTAGGATGTGCAGACCTGCCTGCTTCCAATCTTAACTCCACAGTTTGTTCCATGCGTGACCTTATGTAAGTTCCTTCAACTTTCTGAGCCTCCCTTTTTTTTTTTAATCTATAAATTAGGAATGATAATGTTTGACTAATAGGTTGTAGTAAGGCTTAAACAAAATAATACACTGATGGAAATATTCAGTAAATGGCTATTGCTCTTATATTTACTGGGAACTTCTACAATGCCTTTTTTTTTTTTTTTTTTTTTGAGACAGAGTCTCACTTTGTTGCCCAGGCGGGCTTCCAATGGCACAATCTCAGTTTACTGCAACCTCTGCCTCCCAGTTCAAGTGATCCTTGCACCTCAGCCTCCCAAGTAGCTGGGACTACAGGCTTGTGCCACCATGCCCAGCTAAGTTTCGTATTTTTAATAGAGATGGTGTTTCACCATATTGGCCAGGCTGGTCATAAACTCACTTCATGGGATTCGCCTGCCTTGGCCTACCAAAGTGCTGGGATTACAGTCTTGAGCCACCACGCCTGGCCTACAATGCCTTTTCATATAAAGTGTTAAGAATAGTAAGAATGACTGGGCGCGGTGGCTCACGCCTGTAATCCCAGCACTTTGGGAGGCTGAGGCGGGCGGATCACAAGGTCAGGAGATCGAGGTCCATATTGGCTAACACGGTGAAACCCTGTCTTTACTAAAAATACAAAAAATTAGCTGGGCGTGGTGGCGGGCGCCTGTAGTCCCAGCTGCTCAGGAGGCTGAGGCAGGAGAATAGTGCGAACCTGGGAGGCAGAGCTTGCAGTGAGCCGAGATCACGCCACTGCACTCCAGCCTGGGCGACAGAGCGAGACTCCGTCTCAAAAAAAAAAAAAACAAATAGTAATAAGAGTTTGGGAGACTGAGGTAGGTGAATCACTTGAGGTCAGGAATTCCAGACAAGCCTGGCTAACATGGTGAAACCCCATCTCTACTAAGAATCCAAAAAATTAGCCAGGTGTGGTATCACATGCCTATAATCCCAGTTACTCAGGAGACTGAGGCAGGAGAATCACTTGAACCTGGGAGGCAGAGGATGCAGTGAGCCATGATTGCACCACTGCACTCCAGCCTGGGCAACAGAGCAAGACTCCGTTTCACAAAAAAGGGAAAAGAATAGTAAGAGGAGTGTTGACAAGGCAGAGAGGAGCCTGAGGAATGACTTGATGAAAGAAAACTAGAAGGGCATGTATCTATAATACATATGTTCAAATAAGATATGCTATATCTCCACTTCTAGTACAAGTGGTTTGAAGGGGCCTTAATGTCGCTGGTGAGTCTCTGACGGAAGATGGCTATCAGGCAGCCAGGAGTGCTCACAGCTGGCTTCACCATGGTCATACCACCAGTCCTGATCATCATGGAGCTGCTTCATCTGTCTGGAATTTAGCCTGATGGCCGCAGATAGTTGGTTATTTTAATATACCTAAGAATGGATGCGTATCTCAGGGATAAATTCACACTAAGCTTACAAGAGTCTGATGTATAAACTAGAATGCTACTGTATGCATTTACTGTGAAAAATAGACCTGCTCTGGGGATCAGAGAGCATTGTCCAGTGTGACTAGGTATGATTTTCCCATAGGCAGATTACTTGGGAAACCACCGAGAATCCTAAGTGAGTATACAGTGTGAAGAGGCACCTGTGTGATTCAGTGCGCCAGGCAGCCCTCTGCCTTAGGAGTGGGAAGGGTGTAGGGTCGGAGCCTCCCTTTTCCTGGCCAACAGGAACCTATCAACTCAGTGCCCCTCTTTCCCTCTCCTGACCTTGTCTATTCTAATTTAACACGTCTGAAGAGAGTGCCAGAGCATTTATTCTGTTTCCCACTGGTACCTGGTATGGCTCTTTCTGCCTCCAGCCCAGCAGACAGTCTACCTTGATGGAGGCAGCATGACTCTGCCCTTGCCCATTCTGTGTCATTGATACACTTAAGCTCTCATGGCTTAGAGGTTTGTTTTCTTGCACCTCTCTACAGTGAGTACAGGTTTCTGGATGACTAATATAATAAACTGGGCAAGCCCCCTGAATTAATATTTTGGGTGGAATTTTTTTCTAAGGGGGATGTTGATGGAAATTATATCTCGAAGCTTAAGGACCTGGCAAGAAACAACTTGGCTTTTCTTCTGAGTTTCCTAGACAACGGTCTGATTTGGAAAGCGATGGCGGTCTCTCCCTCAAAGCCCCTCGATTTTGTTATCCTGTGGATTTGCTGGGTATGTGGATGTTCCAGGTGGGGAGCAGCCAGGCAAGTGGAAGTCGTTGCTGCTTGAGAGTTCGACTCCGTTGAAATTTGCCTCTCTATTGTTTCTCATCGAAAAGACCCAAAACCACAATATCAAAATGACTCATGTGGTCAGAAACCAGAGAAAGCATTTCTTGTTAAAAACTTTTCTTATAACAAGTATTAGATGTGTAGAGTGCTCCGTGCATTCATGATCTTACTTGATCTCCAAAATGGCGCTCTGTGGAAGGTGAGGCAGGGATCAGTTACAGGCGAGGAAACCAAGGCCTAGAGGATTTGAGCTTCCCAGTGCCCCTCAGCAAATGCTAGATCTCACCCAGCCCCTCTGTTTCCATCCCTGCGTCCTTTTCCCCTCACCCTTTGTGGGGTCTCTCGTGTGGACTCAGTGACTGTGCTCAGAGCTACTGGAGTCTGCGGTGGATGTGAAAGCAGCCCTTCGTGTATGCTGTTCATTCTTGCCCTGAAGAGTCTCTCCAGACTCACATAGGACTTTGTTTTCAGCTCCCTTGGTAGACTGGGGTGTGGCCTTTGTGAAAGAGGAACGATCAGGAGTGAGTCATAGACATTCCTGTCCCGGGTTCTGACCCTCTGGCTCTTCCACCTTCTCAGAGGTTTCCTTTGTGCCAAAAAATCCAATTCAACCTTGGCTTTCTACACAAACCCACAAAAGGAGGAATTCAGAGAGGAAGGACTTCCCTTCTTTCCTTATTGGTCAGGGACTGAGTATCTTCTGGCAGGTGATTCCCTGCTTGCTGTGTCCTCCTGCTGCCCGGCAGAGCTAACACACTGTTTTTGAGCTGCATCAAGGGAATAGATGGGTCAGAAAACTTATTTCAGTTGACTACATTCCTTTTTTCATACCTTTGGGAAAGGTTTGCTGTTGAAAGGATATGCAATTAAGCTATAGTCTAAAAGTAGCTTTTCCTAATTACATGAAACATGTCCAGATCATTGTTTATTTTAACCATTTACCCACCCACCTGCATACCCTTGAGAGTGTCAGAAAAGGTGAGTGCAGTTATTAAAAGTTACTAAAATATAAGAGATTGAAAAGAAGATATTTTCCTTTGCTCTACAGGCTCAGCTTTTCTTCCTTTTCTGTTATTGGAAGACTCTGAATCCATACATTCTTGGACAGACTTATACTTGCCACACCCATCACTTCCTCCTTGCACACTCATGTAACTTCTCTGAATAGTCCTTGTATCTACTAGTAAGCAGTTATTTATTACCTATTAAATAAGTAAATACCATCTTAAAGACACTGTCAAAGGGTAAATTCATTCAAATAAAACCAGCAATAAATCAAAGATGAGACAACTAAACCATTGCTTTGTGGTTTTCTACATTTCTAGGTCAAGTCAGCACTTAATGTGTTTTTGTTTTTTAATTTTTTGCTAGAAGCCATGTGTTTATGAGATAAGTGATTCACTCTGAACATGGGAGAAGGGAAAATAATTGACATCTGCATTCTCCCCAGAATCAGGTCAGAATTCTTGGCATCATCCTTAATAGCTCTTTCTCTAATAACTCACATCCTCTCATCAGCAAATCCTGGGGTCTTCCTTCAGAAGCCTGCCTTCTACAGCCAGCCATTTTCACTCTCTCTCCCATTTGGTGCTGGTCACCTAGCTCAGGCCACTAAAATCAGTGACTGGGATTATTGCAGTTGGACTCACTACTGGTCTCCTGTTTCCAGAGCCAGTTAATTCCTTATCCAGCAGCCAGAGTGACTGCTTAAAACAGAAGTAGCAGCTGCTCTAAACCCTCCACCAACTTCCCAAGTCACTTGGAATAAAATCCAAAGTCCTGGCCATGATCCACAACGCCCTCGAAAATCTCACCCTCAGACACTTCTCCTACTTTCCCCGCCTGGTCATTTAGCTCTGCCACACTGGCTTTGCTTCTTCTGCTTCGTACCAAGCATTTTCCAGCCATTGGCCTTGGCTGTGTCCTCTACCTGGGACGTGCTTCTCTCAGATATCTGCGTGGTTAACTTCCGAACTTCTCTCAGCCCCACAGGTTTCCATTATTAGAGTCCTGCCCCGCCACCCTGTCTAACCAGCCCTCCTACTCACTGTCCCCACATCCCCATGCCCTGCTTTATTTTCCTCAACACACATTACTACTGACAAATTATGTGCTTCTTATGTGTCGTTTGTCTTACCCACTTCCATACTAAAATACAACTTCCATCAGGGTAAGAATTTTTGTTTCTTTAGCTTATCATTTTACCCTTGGTGACTAGGACAGTGCCTGACACATCGGAGGCAATCAGTAAGTGCTTGATGAGTGACCTGGAAAGAATGGCCACTTGGTCCCCCTCTCCAGATGACTTCTTCACCTGACACTTGCCCTCTTTTTCATTATTGCCCTGTATTGCCACAGGGAAGTCAGGACCTGGGAGTACTGGATAGTTATGCCTTGGAGCAGTTGCAGGGGAGAACTGATGGTATTGAAGGGCTACTTTTCTAAATCTGAAAAATAAAAGCTTACAAAGTACAAAAATACTGAAAATACATCCTTTCCCTATCTGCTTCTCCCTTGACCTCTTATATAAAGTGCATTCAAAGCATAAATTAAAAATGATTAGGTCAAGGTAAAGAAAGTCCTCAGATATATAAATAAATTATAAATTACCAGAATTCTTAACTGCCAGGGGAACTGTATTGGGACTTGTAGAAAGAAAGATAGATACATGTGTTATCATATGAATACTTGCATAATAAAAACCATGTGTAGTAATTCCTTGAATGCTTGGGCATCCTTACCAATCAAGAATTGCTCTTCTTTGATTGGAGAGGAAGTGATAGGGAAGAATGCTTAAAAATAAAAAGTCTAAATTGGGTTTATTCAACAGGCTAACAGAGAGCATCTCTTCCAGGGCTGGGTCAATTCAGACAAATGCATCTACTGCCTTTTTTTGCCTGAGTTAAAATGTTAGGAGAATACAGACTCAACCAAAATCCTACAATAACATAGACAGGTTAGATTCTGCTCATTATTCTCTAATAGATTTTAGAAGGATTGCCATCAACAAAGATTAGTGATTAAGTGTGAATTACCTTTTTCCATGGGCATTGAAGTTAATCAAAGCCTTTGTATAATATTTTCAAGTTGGCCAGCATCCGCTGCCACCTTTGATGCTAAGATTTGAAGAAGACATTAACATCAGATGTTAGAATCAGAGCATTTTGAAGCCAAGAGGGATCCTCACACCTCATTTTACAAAGAAATATGCGAGACTCAGGTTGGAAAGGTCAAATTCAAAAGGTTTTTTCTCCAAATGTCCATGAGAAGGAACCTTAACGATGTGTCCTGGCTTTGGGGAGGGACACGAGCCCTGGATCTGGAAGAGGATGATATAGGTTTGGAGTGCTACCTTGATCACTCATTAATGGTGTGGCATTGGGGAAGCTCTTTGCTGGACGGAACCCCTGTTTCCTAATTTATAAAATCAGGCTAACAAAGATAGTAAGAACCAAGTGAAAATACACTCATTAAAAAAAAATCAAAATATAGTCTCTGCCTAATCCACATCAGCGTACGATCCTGGACAGTTTGTATATGTTCTCTTTTAGTTGGCCAAGTCAGTGGAATCAGCCTTATTTCACAGATGAGGTGACAGAGGCTGAAGGGATGGAAAAGCTGTGAAGGTCAAACAGCCAGCAGATGATGTTGCAGTCAGGGCTCAGGTCCGTGGAACAGCAAAAACCTTTCCCTCATTCCCGGACACTAGTGCAGCACATGGCAGATGCTCCAGAAATAGGAGAAAATATACAAAATAATAATAATAATAATAATAATAATAATAAGCTATCAATGTAAATCTCCCCAGAAAGCTTTGTAAAACTCTTAAAAGCAATGTGGGCCAAATAAACCATTCCCAAAAGCCTGTGTAAGCCATAAAGAAATAAGCAAAGTTACTGATATTTGAAGGTTGAGACTTAATTCAGAAAATGTGTTGAACCCATCTAAACTTAATCTGCTAAACATTCATTCATTATCTAACACAATAGTTTAAAAAATCAAGTTTGCGTTTTTATGAGATGTGTGTATACAGTAGGGATTCTTTTATAGTTCATATGGATAGGATATTTATCCCTGTTTTATGGTGTTTAAAATTATTACAAAAGAGGTGTATGGTTTTTATATACTGTGTTTGGCTTTGATGTTTACATTCGGCCATACCTGTAAAGATGCCAAATTCTTCATCAAAGCTGTAGTGCTCCTCTCCCACATTGCTACATCGTTTTTGTGGGATGAATGTAATCTCCTTCATAATAATCCACTTTAAAATATGTCTCCATTATGAGGGAGAGGAACATTTCATAGCTGTCCTTCCACTCCGTAGTGGATCATGCTAGGTGGGGTGGAGAAGTGGGGAGTGGCGATTGTCTTGAGCTGATTTCTGGTTGTTTTTAATTATTATTATTATTATAGATAGGGTCTCACTGTGTTGCCCAGGCTGATCTTGAATTCCTAGACCCTGGGCTCAAGGGATCCTTCTGCCTCAGCCTCCCAAGTAGCTTACAGGGCTGTGCCACTGCACCCTGATTTTGTTTTATATGATCCCATGGTTTCAAAGCTAGCTCCACTGTTTTCATTGAGAGACAGCTAGTGAAGAAAAGGAGAAGAATGTAGCATTTTTTGATATAAAGTATCTCCAAGTGGTAGGATTTTTTAAAAAAAGACAACTGGATATGGTGGCTCACACCTGTAATCCCAGCACTTTGAGAGGCAGAGGTGGGAAGATCACTTGAGGCCAAGAGTTCCAGACCCATCTGGGCGACACAGCATGACCGCATCCCTACAAAAAGTGAAAAAATTAGCCAGGCATGGTGGCACACACCTTTAGTGCCAGCAACTTGAGAGGCTGAGACAGGAGGATCACTTGAGCCCTGGAGGGCGAGGCTGTAGTGGGCTGATTGTGCCACTGCACTCCAGCCTGGGTGGCAGAGTGAGACCCTGTCTCAACAAAAAAGACAACATCAAAGGAAATATGAGAGAGTTACATTATGGGATTAGGTTTCTAAGTCAGTGCTTGAAGTGAAAATTGCCCTTGAAAATCCCACAGGCACAGAAGGGCTCACGTTCTTAGGAGGCACATGGGAACTAAGACAAACCAAAGAGCAGCAAATCTGAGTCTCCTGCTTTGTATTGCAACTGGCATTTATGTTCATTGAGGAATCTGAAAGATACCTACATGATTTACATCTTTGTCTCTACCTTTCTTTGGCCCACATGGCTGTAATCCCATGAGTCATATGTGGGTGTGGTGTGTGTGACCGCATCCTCCCAGCCCTGCAGTCCTCCAGCTGGAGGCCTGGCTCACAGAAGTAGTTTTCAAACCATGTTCCTCAGCCGAGAGTCCTAGGAAGGTGAACAGCTGTGGATTTGTTACCCACTGCCCTCCCTTCCTCCCCACCTGTTTTCTCAAGCAAGGGCTCAGTATTCTGGGTTCTTGATAAGATGGGTTTGAAAACCGTGCAGCTGCTCAAAACATTTTTTTTTCCTTTTTTTGCAAAGTTTGAAAACCAGTGAGGTAAACCAAAACTGCTGGGTCTTTCCTCTGACTATCAGTGTGGCTTGGGAAACGTTACTTAATCTTTCTGGTTTCAGCCTCTTTGTTTATAAAGTGCAGGCTTTGAGCTAGATACTCTCAATGTAAGACACCTCTGCCAGGAATCAGCTACATCAGAGAACTTTCTGGAAATAACCCTGAAAGCATTACTGTGGTTTCACCAGTACTGAATTAGAATAACAGCATGTACACCTCTCAACGTTCCCTGAGTGCAACTGAGATAATGAGGAAATAAAGGGAGGAGCCATTTTCTCTTCAGCCTCTTCATTACTGAGTAAAATGAGTAATGACTCCTTGCCAAAAAGCAGTCTCTGCTCCAGGGAATTCTCTTTTCTGGAATGAGGTTACTTATTTGCTCAAGATAGTTTTTATCTTGACAAAAAAATAAATAAAATGTTCTTAACAGTTGACTAACGTTTCCTCAACAATTGTGTGTCCCCCCCCCCCTTTTTTTTTAATAGAAACATTCTTTTTAAAAAAATTACCTTGCATCGGTCTTCTTGTAGGTGATTTGAAAAGGGGCTGGCCTTTATTACGCAGAGTTTTCAAGAGTTAAGTTGGCTGAGCCTGAGGAAGAGCATTTGGGTTGCATGTTAGAATACTTGTTACTTGATATCTTAATTAAAACATCTGCAGCTACTTTCAGAACAGCTGACAGAGATGTTGACACATTGGTAGCCAATGTCAGATTATATGTTATGGATGAGCAATCCTCACATGTCCCTGTTTTTATTTTTATGTCTTTCAAAATGCGCCTCTATCCTCATCACTCACCACCTGGCCGCCCTCCCACAGAGGCTTCTGGAGGCTTCCATTCAAGGGCCTTCCCCTCACCCTTGACCAACCTGAGCAAGTGGGAGCTGACTGTATCAGGAGCGCCCTCTTGAGGACAGACTTGTTGAGGGAAACTAAAGTTTTTCCTTCAGTTCAGCACTGCACACTGTGTTACATCTCAGTGCAGGGGAGAAAGAATGGATTTCATGAGACGCAAAAGTTCATTTTTTGTTTTTCTGTCCTTTGTTTCCATCAGGTCAGCCACCATCCGCCTATCTCTGCATGCCATGCTGAGTCTAGAAATTTTGTTTTCTGGCAAGGTAATGTGCTAATACATTTTACTTCCATCATATTGTGTAATATGTTATCTATTTACTTTATCCAAGAATTGCTATCAATTCTTACTGAGATCAAAAGTGGTTCCTGGATTTGGGTCTGGTTGGAAGGATCTGCGTCACCTGTTCTTGCCGCTCATCTCTCACTTAGTTTACCTGAGCCTCCTCCATTTATTTCTGTAACTTTATCTTATTTAAAAATCATTTGAAATGCCTCACATATTTCAAGAGACGCTAAATATTTACAGTCGTTTATCAGAGTGTAGACAGCAGAGGGGTTTTCTGCTTTGCCAGACTTAAATTTTATTTCCGAAGTCGTGTTTTACATTGCTTTCTTCTTTTCAGTTTTGAGATGATTGTTCCTAAAATTTTGTTCAGTTTACATTTTGAGTTGGGGGTGGGTGGGTAAATCTTCTGAAGAATAAATAAGGCTATAGCCATTTCCTAGATGGATTAATTTTGTTAACCTCTCAATTTATTTTAAAAAAATGTACCGTAGAAGGAAAATATAAGCATCCTAAGTTTTTAGACAGTAAGCACATATACATTTTAAAAATATTTTTCTCTGCTACCACTGATATCACATGTTGCCTTTACACACACACACACACACACACACACACACACACACACACACACACACGCAGTCTATTAAACTTTAAAAGTACAAAACAGTACACTGTAACCCTCTTCCCCAGCCACTCAGTTTCTCTCCCTGGAGGCAATCAGTATTTCCAGCTTAAAGTGACAAGTACCATGGTTTTCTTTCTTCACCTTTGCTATTAAAGTTTAAAATTGAAACTGCTCTCTCACCAAAACCCTCTGGAAATATTCTCATAAGGTTCCTAGCCTCCTAATTGATAAATCTCACTCATGCTATAAGCATCTCTTCTTTGTTGTTTCAAACGTTGGAATTTTTTTTTTTTTTTGAGATGGAATCTCGGTCTGTTGCCAGGCTGGAGTGCAGTGGCACAATCTCAGCTCACTGCAACCTCTGTCTCCCATGTTCAATCATTCTCCTGCCTCAGCCTCCCAACTAGCTGGGACTACAGGCATGAGCCACCATGCCCAGCTAATTTTTGTATTTTTAGTAGAGATGGGGTTTCACCATGCTGGCCAGGATGGTCTTGATCTCTTGACCTTGTGATCTGTCTGCCTTGGCCTCCCAAAGTGCTGAGATTATAGGCGTAAGCCACCTCGCCCGGCCAAAAGTTGGATTTTTTTTTTTTTTTTTTTTAAATGAGAGGGGTCTTCTCAAAATAGTTCTATGTACTTCCTACATTACATTCTTCCCTTTCCTGAGCATCCTTCTCCTAGGCCATCCTTCCTCATCAGCCTTTTCCTGAGCAATCCACCTATTTCCATGGGCCTAGGATTCCCAAATCTTGGTTTGTAACCCAGCCTGACATTTCTCTGCCTTTTATGTAGGTTGTGTAAACCATTTCCGTTTGTTGTGATTGTAGATGTAGCTGGGCTTAAATCTGCCCTCATGATGTTTCTTTTCTGTTTGTCACATCTGTTCTTTGTTCTCCTTTTCCTCTTTCTCTGCCTTTTGGATTGAATAATTTCTATCATTCTCTTTCATCTCCCCTGTTAGCTTATTAGCTATACTTACCTGTTTTGTTTCTTGTTAAAGTTGTTACTTTAGGATTTATGTTATATATTTTTAATATCATCAAAAAATATTATGCCAGTTTCACATATTGTGATATTTACAGAAGTATACTTCCATTTTCCCCTCCCAACCTCTCTACCTTTTTTTTTTTTTTTTGAGACGGAGTCTTGCTCTGTCGCCCGGGCTGGAGTGCAGTGGCCGGATCTCAGCTCACTGCAAGCTCCGCCTCCCGGATTTACGCCATTCTCCTGCCTCAGCCTCCCGAGTAGCTGGGACTACAGGCACCCGCCACCTCGCCCGGCTAGTTTTTTGTATTTTTTGTAGAGACGGGGTTTCACCGTGTTAGCCAGGATGGTCTCGATCTCCTGAACTCATGATCCGCCCGTCTCGGCCTCCCAAAGTGCTGGGATTATAGGCTTGAGCCACTGCGCCCGGCCTCTCTACCATTTTTGACGTACATCTTACTTCTGCATACCATAAATCATGTAGTACATTGTTACTACTCTTGCTTTAAACAGTCAGCTATCTTTTTTTTTTCTCTTGGTAACAATTTTATGAACATACAACTTATATACCATATCATTCACCCGTGTAAAGTGTACAATTCAATAGTTTTTATTCACAGAATTGTGAATTTTATAAACTGTGCAGTTATCAGCACAGTTAATTTTAGAACATTCTCATCACTCCAGAAAGAATCCTCTTTAGGAAATATTACCCTGCCCCTTTTCTCTCAACATTCCCCAGCCTGTAAATGTGCCTGTTTGGGGCATTTTATGTAAATACGATTATACAATATGAGGCCCACTGTGCTCGCTGGTCCCAGCCCCACCTCCACCTCTCTCACCTGGACCCCAGCCAGGGCTCCCCACTGTCCCCTCTGCTCCCACCCTGTAGTCTGTCTATCCTCAGTGCAGCAGCCAGATGGGATCCTCTTGCTATTCTTTTTCTATTCCCTGGCTTCTCTGTTGGTACCATCATTCACACAAGTTAGAGAAATCTGACATTGTTCATAAATTCTTTTTCAGTCTGTATCTAATTTGTCACCTAGTTGTGCCTATTTCTTCTTTTTTAGCATTTCTGGGCTCACTCGCTTCCCCATGTCTGTTGTCTTGGTTCCCTTCATCCCCATTTGTTATCCCCTGGGCAACTGCAGTAGCCTCTTAACTTGTCGTCTTGCTTCTCCTCTCTCCTACTCCTGTTCCATTCTCCGTATGGCTTCCAATTGCCTTTGCAAGGTCCATGTCTAATCACATCAGTGGTCTGATTGTTTCCACTCATTGCACACAAACCAGACTCTTAGCCAGGCTTGGAGAGCCCATTGTTTTTCGTTTTCAGTTTTTTTTCTTTGTTTGGTTGTTTGTTTTTGAGACAGAATCTTACTCCGTCACCCAGGCTGGAGTGCAATGGCACAGTCTTGGCTCACTGCAACCTCCACCCTGGGTTCCTGCCTCAGCCTCCCGAGCAGCTGGGACTGTAGGCACCCACCACAATGCCCAACTAATTTTTGTATTTTTAGTAGAGAAGGGGTTTCGCCATGTTGGCCATGCTGGTCTCGAACTCCTGACCTCAAGTGATCCACCCACCTCTGCCTCCCAAAGTGCTGGGATTACAGGCATGAGCCACTGCACCTGGTTTTGTTCTCAACCTTTCTACTCTTCTCTAGATAAGACAGTCTGAGACCTGTAGGATAGAACCATACTATGTGACTATGTTTTCCTATACTTCTGTCCCCTTGGACAAGCTATTTAGCCTTAAATTGCTTTTTGTCTGCCCAGTGAACTCCTGCTTTTTCCTCAAAGCCCCATTTAGATAGCCCTTTCTGACAAGCCTCTTCTGATGCTTTCTCTAAGCATGTTCGTCACTCCTTCTTCTCAGGTTTCATTTTACCTTATAACACACTTAGTTATAACCTGGGCCTCTCTGTGTGCTAACTACTTGTTTTCACTTCTGTCTGCCTGTCATGCTGTTAACGCATTCGTGGAAAGGACTTTATCTTATCATTTCAGTTTCCCTGATTCTGCGCCAGGGGTCCATGGGGTTGGTACTTATATTTTATGAAAAGTTATCCTATATAATAATTGACTTGATTGTGAAGAGATTGTACTATATAGTGATTGATCATTTATCTAGCTTAGGAACTATTTCATCTACCTAACTCTTCTGCTAAAAATGTAATATTTGGTATTTCATTTCAGATGTGAGATGGAAAAACAAATTCTGGGGCAAATCCATGGAAATCGTTCCAATTGGCACAACCCATGTGACTCTGCCAGCGTAAGTTCTTCTTCTGTGGTTAAGGAGCTTTATGGAATTTAGGGCCGAGATTTTGCTTTGGGAACCGGATGCCCACCCCCACGCCAGTTGCATTGAGTGTGTGTTTTTTCTTGTAATCTGTCTGACAGTAGGTTTAAATGTTCCTCCTTTTGGCAAGCTCACTTTTAAAAAATGTTTCTCTCTCAAATGGAAATGCCTCCTGGAGACCAAAGTTCCCCGAATAGATGCTTATTAAAAACTCATTTCCACTTCCTAACAAGATTAAGAATGGTGGTTTTGGCTGGGCGTGGTGGCTCACATCTGTAATCCCTGCACTTTGGGAGGCCAAAGTGGGCGGATTGCTTAAGTCCAGGAGTTTGAGACTAGTATGGGTAACATGACAAGACCCTGTCTCTAAAAAACATACAAAAACTAGCCAGGCATAGTGGTGGCACGCACCCATAGTCCCATCTACTCAGGAGGCTGAGGTGGGAGGATCCCTTGAGCCTGGGGAGGTTGAGGCTACAGTGAGCTGTGATCATGCCACTGCACTCCAGCCAGGGTGACACCCTGTCTCAAATTTTTTTTTTAAAAAAAGTGTTTTTCCTTTATTGTGCTGCTTTGCTGTCAAAATCCCTTTTAAGAAAGGTATGGCCTTGATCTGACAGGGGTGATTGATACTTATTTATTAAGCAAGATGCTTGTGAGCAGGGGCTCTGGAGCTGGACTGCCGAGATTCACCTGCTCACTCTGGCACTTACTGACAGCGAATCGCTGGACAGTTTACTTCACCTTTCTCGTCACCAGTTTCCCCGTCTAGAAAGAGAGAATAATAAACCACCTACTTCCTAGGGCTGTTGTGAAGATTAAACCGATAATATACTTAAAACACCTAAAATAGTACTTAGCACACTGCATATGTTTTGTAAGTATCTGGTCATATTATTAATACCATTTTCCTCATAATTACTGAATTC
The DNA here is from genome assembly GCF_037993035.2 of Macaca fascicularis. Lineage (NCBI taxonomy): Eukaryota > Metazoa > Chordata > Mammalia > Primates > Cercopithecidae > Macaca > Macaca fascicularis. Next base: position 105,495,376 of record NC_088377.1, read on the forward strand.
CATAAGTAATATCCGAATACTTTCTCATCATAAAGGATGCAGGCAATATATGTTCAGCAAATTGTATAAAATCTTCATCCCTTCCTCAAGCCTCCCTTTCCTAGTTCAGCAACATTAGACAAGCCCCTCTGGCTCTGAACTGCCTCCTCTGTCAAAGGAGGGGGTGGACTGTTCCAAGAGACCACCAGCTTCTAGTGAAGCCTCTGGTAGCTTCCAGAGTGCAGAGTCTGAATGCTGTCATTCTCTGTGGCATGCACGCCTCCTTGGAGAGTGGAGGCTCCTAGAACATCCAGCGTGGCGTGGACACTCAGCCAGTGTTGCTTCTGTGAATAAAGGGATGAGTAATGCATGACATGACTTATTTTATAAAAGAGCAGAGTTTGTTTGCATTTGCTGCTGGCTCTTCTGGAAATTGGTACTTCTACTTTTTCCTTCTTTTTAGTTTCGGGGATCATTTTGAGTGGAACAAAGTGACCTCTTGCATCCATAACATCTTAAGCGGGCAGAGGTGGATTGAGCACTATGGAGAGATTGTCATCAAGAATCTGAATGATGATTCCTGCTACTGCAAAGTGAATTTTATAAAGGTAACTCCAGTGACTCTCTGAGCTCTGTCCCTGGAAAGGCTGTGGCAGAGCCAGGGCCCCAGAGCACAGGGCATTTGAGAGATTTTTCACCTTCACCTTTATGCCAGTAGGCAAGCAATGCTGGAACTCCTTGGTCCCAGCTGCAGCTCTGTCACCTAGACCAGGGCAGTGGCCCCTCCTGGGGGCCACTAGGGTCTGTCCTCAGTACAGCAGCCCGAGAGACCCTTTTAAAACATAAATCACCATGCTGCAGTATGGATGCACCTTGAAGCCCCAAAAGGACGAATATTACATGATTCCACTTCTGCAAGATCCCCAGAGGAATCCAGTTCACAGAGAAAGAAAGCAGAATGGTGGTCACCCGGGGCTGCAGGAGGGAGGAAGGGGGAATTAGTGTTGAATGGGTATAGAACTTCAGTTTGGGAAGATGAAAAAGTTCTAGAAATAGATAGTGGTGATGGTTGCACAGCATTGTGAATGTATTTAATGCCACTGAATTGTACCCTTAGAAATGGTTAAAATGGTCAATGTTACATTAGGTATGGTTTACCACAGACTTTAAAAACAAAAAAAATCTCATGCTGTATCATTCCTTTGAGCAAAGTCCCCCAACAGCTTCCATCTTTCTCAGAATTGAAGCCTGCATCCTTATGGTGACCCGCCAGGCCCTGCACAGGCTACACTCCCCATCCCCACTGTTTCACACACATACTTGCACACTTGCAGATACACAGACACCACCTCTTTCCCCTCCAACCTGAACTTCTCTTTTTCCTCCCTCTTTTTCCCCACTGTCCTCTGGCCACACCGGCCTTCTTTCTCTTTCTTCATTTCCTTCTGCTTGGGGAGCTGTCCCCAGATCTTTCCATCACTAGCCCCATCCTGTCATTCGCTCCCTATCCTGTCCCATTTTCTTCAGAGTGCTTATCACCATCTGAGGTCAGCCTGCTCATCGTTGCTGTGTGTGTTTATTTTCTGCTCTCCATACCCTCCTCCTCATCCTTGACTCCAGAAGAGCAAAACCTAGTCTATCTTGCTCACTTCTGTAGCCCTGATACCTGAAATGGTATCTGGCACACATGAGAGACTCATAAACATTCAGAGAAGAAATGGAAAGATTGGCCAGAGGCAAAAAGTATGGAATAGTCTCTTTATCATTTTAACAGCCTTGCTGGGCAGCCCTCCCTGCTTTCTCTCTCTCCTAGATTCCTTCATGCTCTTAAAAATTGTATGTAGTTAAAATAGCTTTAAAACATGATCCTCCTCAAGGAATATTTGCATTTAACAAAGATGGAAATAATAAGCAGAGAGTTGAGGTTTTATTGTGGAACTTCATGCAATGCCTCTCTGCACCACCTGTAACCTATAGGGAATACTTAGGAAGAGGTGGATTGGGGTCTTTATTATAACCTCAAACTGGTTTATAGACCGACATAAAGCCCATAATGACCTTACATTTGGGACAAAATAAAAATGACCCTATCTTGAAAGCTTTGTCTGAGCTCTCTGCAAACAGAAACAAAAGGCAGCCTGAAGCAGGGATATATTACCTGTGTCCCAGGTGAAAGCCACATTGCTCCCAACGTTTTCTCCAAGGACACATGCTCCACTCCCGTATCTACCACCTACCTGGTTCTCATCCACTTACATGCAGAAAATGGGTTTTATAGTTATGAGAGATGAACACTGGGCATGTCTGGTGTTGAAGGAGATGCTGCAAGCGGATGCCACACTCGCGTGTGGAAGGTGACAGTGTCCCTTGGTGGCTTCCAGCAAATTCTCAGCACTGGATTTGTTGGCAGATATCTCTAAGGGAAAATCTGACACCTGATTCAGAATAAAATTAAGAGCCCGGGTGCCATGGCTCACACCTGTAATCCCAGCACTTTGGGAGGCTGAAGCAGGAGGCTCACTTGAGGCCTGAAATTTGAGACCAGCCTGGGCAACATGACAAGACCCTATCTCTATAAAGAAATTTAAAAATTAACCAAACATGGTGGCATGCACCTGTAGTCCCAGCTGCTGGAGAGGCTGAGGCAGAAGGAGCACTTGAGCTCAGAAATTTGAGACTGCAGTGAGCTATGATTTCACCACTGCACTCTACCCTGGGGAACATAGTAAGACCCTGTATCATCAAAAAATAAATAAACAAACTTAAGATCTTTTTGCTTTTCCCTCATTATTACATGGCTGGAGAACTTAACTTTAAATTTTTAATTCAGCTCTGAGACACTTCCGTGCCCCACCATTTTTACCACCGCCTTGAAATGCAGAAGCTGAACGACCAGAATCTGACCTGAAAATGCCATTCAACATTATTGGTTTCCAAATATGGATTCTGTTTAAGCTGAAAATAGTACTAGGGTTTTTTGATTTATGGAGAAATGCCTTTGCCGTTCTTTCATAGAAACTTTTAGGGCAGCCAGGTAATTTGGGGGAAAAAAAAAAAAAAAATCAACTCTAGGGCGCTAGAGCTCCCTCTGCTGGCTGCAGTGTGGAACTGTATAAAATCCTCTGGACTGGGCTGGCCTGAGCTGAGCTGAACTGAGCAGAATAGAGTGCAAGGTAGCCTCGCAGACCAGGACCAATACATAGTGAGAATACCCATGCTACTCGCTTGATGTATAGAAACTGAACCTTTTCTTTTCTTGTTTTTGTTCTTTTTTTGTTTTGTTTTGATATGGAGTCTCACTCTCACCCAGTCTGAAGTGCAGTGGTGCAGTCTGAGTTCACAGCAACCTCCACCTCCCGGGATCAAGTGATTCTCATGCCTCAGCCTCCCAGGTAGCTGAGATTACAGGCACCCACTACCACAGCCGGCTTATTTTTGTATTTTTAGTAGAAATGGGGTTTCACCATGTTGGATAGGCTGGTCTCAAACTCCTGACCTCAAGTGATCCACCCACTTCGGCCTCCCAAACTGCTGGGATTACAGGCATGAGGCGCTGGACCCGGCCGAGAACTGAGCCTTCTTTTACATTGTATGTAGCAAAGGTAGTAATACAAATGTATCTTACACAAATACGAGTTGAGTTACAAACTGCGGATAGTTAACCATTCATTTTTATTAAATAACTAAAGGTATGAGTTTTTTAAAGCCAAAGTCCAAGCATAAAAACAAATACATAGACCAATGGGACAAATAGAGAACTCAGAAATAAATCCATGCATTTATAATTAATTGGTTTTTGACAATGGTGCCAGGAACTCACAATGGGGAAAGGACAGTCTCTTCAATAAATGGTGCTGGAAAATCTGAATATCCACATGCTAAAGAATGAAGTTAGAACTTTATACTGTATACAAAAATCAACTGAAAAAGACTAAAGACTTGCAGCAAGACCTGAAACTGTAGAACTACTAAAACAAAAACAAAAGGAGAAAAGCTTCATGACGTTGGTCAGGGCAGTTATTATTTTTGGATATGACCCCAAAAGCACAACAAAAGCAAACATAGACAAATGGGATTATATCAAACTAAACAGCAAAGGAAACAATCAATACAGTAAAGAAACAACCTATAGAACAGGAGAAAATATTTGTAAACTATACATCCCCTAAGAGGTTGATATAAAAAATGTATAGAGAGCTCAACAGCAAGAAAACAATCTGATTTAAAAATGGACAAAGGACCTGAAGAGACGTTTCTCAAAAGAAGACATATAAGTGGCCAATAGATATATGAGGAAAAAATGATGAACATCAGTAATCATCAGGGAAATGCAAATTAAAACCACAGTGAGATATCACCTCATATCTGTTAGAATGGCTATTATCAAAAAGATGAAAAATAACATGTTCAGGAGGATATGGAGAAGAAGAAACCCACACTATTCATGGAAATGTAAATTAGCACAGCTATTATGGAAAACAGAATGGAAGTTCCTAAAAAAAATTAGAAATGGAATTACCATATGATCTAGCAATCCCACTACTGGGTGTATATCCATAGGAAATGAAATCAGTATGTGAGAGAGAGATCTGCATCTCCATGTTCATTGCAGCAATATTCATAATGACCAAGATAGAGAAACAGCCTAAGTGTCCAACAATGGATGAATGGAGAAAGAAAATATGGTACATACAACATATAACAATGGAATACTGTTCAGCCTTTAAGAAGAAGGAAACCCTGTCATTTGTGACAACATAGATGAACCTGGAGGATAAGTGAAATAAGCCAGACACAGACAGATGCCACATAATCTTACTTATATTTGGAATCTAAAAGAGTCAGTCTCATAGAAGCAGAGGGTAGAATGATGGTTGACATGGGTTTGCCAGGGGCAGAGGGGAGGATTGAGAAATATTGGCCAAAGGATCCAAAATTTCAGACAGGAAGAATTAGTTCAAGAAATCTGTTGTACAACATGATGATTATAGTTAATAACAATGTGTTGTATACTTGAAAATTGCTGAGAGAGTTTTTGTTTTTGTTTTTGTTTTGTTTTGTTTTGTTTTTTGAGACGGAGCTTCACTCTTGTTGCCCAGGCTGGAGTGCAATGGTGCGATCTCGGCTCACCACAATCTCCACCTCCTGGGTTCAAACGATTCTCCTGCCTCAGCCTCCCGAGTAGCTGGGATTACAGGCATGTGCTACCACACCCAGCTAATTTTGTATTTTTAGTAGAGATGGAATTTCTCCATGTTGGTCAGCCTGGTCTCGAACTCCCGACCTCAGGTGATCCACCCACCTCGGCCTCCAAAGTGCTGGGATTACAGGCGTGAGCCACCGTACGCGGCCACTGAGAGAGTTAAGTGTTATCATAAGTAAGTATGTAAGGTAATACATATGTTAATCAGCTGATTTAGCCATTCCACAAGGTACACATGTTTTAAGACACTATGTTGTACGTGATAAATATATAAATTTTTAATTTGTCGGTTAAAAGAACAGAACCCAGAGCTAGCAAACTAATGTGTAGTATGGAACCACTCTTACAGTTCTTTCTCTAGCTTTTCCCTTTTTCTTTCCTTAATATCTGTTATAAGCTGATGCTAAAGGACTAAGCCGACAACTCTCATTTGAATCCTAGGCAAAATACTGGAGCACTAATGCCCATGAGATTGAAGGCACAGTGTTTGACAGGAGTGGAAACGCAGTTCATCGGCTGTTTGGGAAATGGCATGAAAGCATCTACTGCGGTGGCTCCTCCTCTTCTGCCTGTGTGTGGAGAGCAAGTGAGTGTCTGGGTTTGTGGACCCCAGGCTGCGAGTGGGTGCATGAGTGGGCATGGCAAAAGAAGCCACAGAGGACAGGAGCGGTGTCTGTTCAGCATCTCCAGCCTCTTCTGCTTTGAACTCAGTTAGAGGTGTTGGCCCTCTTCCTTCATCCAGTCTTTACCGACTTGTCATGCTTACTTATAGCAACACCTCTGTTGGGCTGCTGGGTCCCGGGTTCTTAACCCCAGAATAAGCATTGCTAATCCGTGGGCATTCTCCGAGGGAATCTTGCAGTCCGCATGCATAACTATACTGGGTACTATGAAAGAATATCAGTGAGATGCAAGAAGTCATTTTGCAGCAAGGACAAAGAGGAAAGTGTTCCTGGAAAAGCAGTGACCCAGGAGACCTACAAAAGTTAGCTATCCCCAGGCTGAGCCATCCTCGTCACTCCTGTGATTCCAGAGGGTGCTGAGCTCTTGGAGCAGATACGGGCAGAAGAGCTAGGGAACCCCAGCTTTCATCAGCGTGTCCCCACCACACTTCAACATCTTACTCCCTCTTCTCAGTCCAAAAATTATGTTGTTTCCAAGTCACAGCCATATTGTAAACCATTGTTTGTTAGGATGCTTTAGGTTGGTGAAAAACCAAACAGAAAACCATTTGACTGGTGGCTTCAACTGTTAGGCTATGTGCTATTACGTAACAGTAAGTGAGGCGGTGGGTGGCCCCAGGGTTCTTACATAGGCAACTTACCTGTGTCAAGGGCACACGGATCAGTGCAAATACATTCTGCCACTCCCAGTGTGCTGTGCTGTTTCCCCTAATGGATGCAAAATGGTTGTTACCATTCAGCGTCATACCCCTGCATGACAGCATACCAAGCACGTATTGAGAGGACAAAAGAGCTTTTCTCTCTTGTGCCTCTCTTTTCTCAGGAACATTTCCTAGGATCCCCCAGCAAATAGGACTGACATCATGTCAGCCTGCAGTGGGTTCAGACCCATCCATGAACCAGTCATGGGCAACAGGGTAGGCAAGAGAGATTTAGATGTCTTGGAGTAATCGCCAGTAAGGGAACAATGCCATTTGAACAGAATCAGTATCCTGTTAGCAAGCAGGAAAGAGAAATGATGGTCAAGTAGGCAGCCAGCAGTGGCTCTTTCGATGGGTAGCTGCCACGTCTCCCACCATTGCAGAGGTTGCCATGAAGTTAGAATGAACTGGCACCAGTGGAAGCCTTCCTAGCTTCAGAGGCACACATGAGATTCTGCAAATGGCACAATCTGTCTCCTTTGCTTAAAGTATGCATCACAGATGAGAACTACCATCCTGTCTCAATGTTAAAGTACCACCTTGATAAAGCGACACTGTTTAAATTTTTGTTACTGTCATTATTCCTTGACTTTATGTCTCTCTAATGGCAATGAGCATCTCTGGCCCATCTTTAAGAAAAAGCACCTTTACTCCCTGGTTACTGGGTTGCTGACCAAGACACCACAGGAAACTTTGCTACTATTTTTATGCTTAGGATACACAGAGAATTGACTAGTTACAAGGAGGACTTCTGAAGATTCAAAAAATTGGTCCCGGTTGGGCATGGTGGCTCACGCCTGTAATCCCAGCACTGTGGGAAGCCAAGGCGGCAGATTGCTTAAGGCCAGGAGTTCGAGACCGCTCTGGACAACATGGCGAAATCTCATCTCTACTAAAAATACAAAGATTAGCCAGGCATGGTGGTGTGCATCTACTGTAGTCCCAGCTACTCGGGAGGGTGAGGCATGAGAATCACTGAAACCCTGGAAGTAGAGGTTGCAGTGAGCCGAGATCCTGTCGCTGTACTCCAACCGGGGTGAACTGAGACCCTTTAATTTAAAAGAAAAGGTCTGCAGAAGAGTTCTTGGAAAGCATTTCTCTTGTTATGTGTGAAGAGCTTAGACTATAAGTAGATCTTAGTAGTCTACATTGGATTTATTCAATATATAAATTTGAGTATGTTTAGCTTGAAAAGCTGGAATTCCACTTAGGGCAATGCACCTAATGGTTTAAAGATGTAAGATTAGGGGGAGGCAAGAATTGGTAAAAAAGGCAGGAATGGAAGAAAAGAATAACATTTATTAACCACTTGCTATGTGTTCAGCACTGTTGTAGGTACTAAACAGAGTTTCAGGATAATTTGACATCACTTAAAAACAGATTCTCTAGAGTGAGAATCAGGAAAAATGGACCCAGAGCTTATATTAGTATGTTTATTTATTATTTTTATTTTATTTTTGAGACAGAGTTTCTCTCTTGTCACCCAGACTGGAATGCAATGGTGCAATCTTGGCTCACTGCAGCCTCTGCCTCCCAGGTTCAAGTGATTCTCCTGCCTCAGCCTCCCAAGTAGCTGGAATTACAGGCACCCGCCACCATGCCTGGCTGAGTTTTGTATTTTTAGTAGAGACAGTGTTTTGCCATGTTGGCCAGGCTGGTCTCAAACTCCTGACCTCAGGTGATCGGCCTGCCTTGGCCTCCCAAACTGCTGTGATTACAGGCATGAGCCACTGCGCCCAGCCTAGCATATTTATTTTAAAATCAAACTATTTTCATAGCTTAAGCACTATAGAAACTTCACAGCATTGTATAAATTTGCTTTCTGAACACACTTAGGAGGCTACATCCCTGTAGACAGAAGAAAAATTATAGAAAAGAAAATGTGTAGAGAAATGTTCAGCGCCTGTTCATTAGTCAGAATATTTTAACAGAAATGGAAGGGAGCTGAGAGAGAAAAATTGTAGCGAGGCTGAGATGAAAAAGGTGAAGGAATTAAAATGTAACATAAGCGACATGCAAGTTAGGGGTGAATGATTTATTTTCTTCTTAGATCCCATGCCGAAAGGCTATGAGCAATACTATGGCTTCACACAGTTTGCGCTGGAATTAAATGAAATGGATCCATCGTCAAAGTCTTTATTACCACCTACTGACACTCGATTTAGGCCAGACCAGAGGTAAGGATTTTTTTAAAGATTTTTCTCTCCAGAGATGTAAAACCCTTTACAAAAAGTCTTACTAGCAATCCTCGGGCCACCAGAGGCACCTGAGAAAGGTGGAAAATGTCATCAGGAGTTGAGAGGTGGGGACGCTTTAAACAATTGTGTCACGGAGGAGCTGGGGCCCAACTCGAATCCATGTGTGGCATGACCTTTGTTATCCGTAAAGCCCCATTTCCATTGAAATGCCAAAAAAAGGTGTTTATTTTGAAGAGTTTTACTGCATGCAATCATAAAGAACTTAGTGTGTATTTGAAAGGGTGGAAACATCCAGCTCCCCGAGCCCTCAGATTTAAATGATTTTGGTACACTGAGATCTAACTACTGCTTTCTAGGTTGCTGCTCACATGGTGTGCGATATATGGTAGGTCTTTTCATCTTTCCCAGCCTCAGTTTCCTACTCTGTAAAATGGAAATAATAATGTCTCCCCTAAGGTCTTTCTAATTAAGACTGAAAATCTAGAAGCCCAAGGAAAGAAAAGATTGTTACATTTGGCTTTAATAAAAACAAACACCACTTTGGGATGCCGAAGCGGGTGAATCACTAGAAGTCAGGAGTTTGAGACCAGCCTGGCCAATATGATGAAACTCCGTCTCTACTAAAAATACAAAAATTAGCCAGGGGCAGTGGCACATGCTTGTAGTCCCAACTACTTGGGAGGCTGAGGCATGAGAATTGCTTGAATCCAACAGGAGGAAGTTGCAGTGAGCCAAGACCACACCACTGTACTCCAACCTGGGTGTCTCAATGAGACCCCGTCTCCCCCCCCCCCCAAAAAAAAACAAACATAAGCCCTTCTTTATGGCAAAATAAATAAAACTATATAAGGTCAAAAGGTAAATGATAAACAGAGAAGTCCATATCTGCAACTCGTATCATGAATTGCCTCTAGAAATCTAGTAATAGATCGGAGGTAAATTCATTTTGCAGGGATTGGACACTGGTTAGCAAGTGCCTAAAAAAGATGTGAAACCATTTACATATGTCAGCTGTAACAGTAGCTCCCAAATGGGCTCATTCCTCTAATTTATTTTAAAGAAAGCCACACACAGAATACTTCAAGCTATCTTGCTATGCATATTATGCTTATACTGTTTCATGCAGTTTGTCTACTTTTTTTAGGGAAGTATTTTTTTGTATAAAATCTGTTACAATTGTGTTTCTTAAATCAAACCTAAGAATGGAGTTAATTTGAAATATACACTATATATTAATAACATATATGGTGTTTAAAGAATGGTAAGCATTGTTAATGTCTAAAATGAACATTTTCAATTAAATTTATCTTAAGCTTGTGTTAACAAAAAAAAAGAAAAAATGGACGTAGGAAAATGAACAGTCCACAAAATAGGAAATGCAGCTATCCCTTAAACATCTGAAAAGATTCTCAGCCTTAGTCATAATAAGAAAAATGCAAATTTAAAAATCATGTCGACATCCCATTTTTTAACCTATCAGATTGACAAAAATTCAGAAGTTTTATACATTCTGAGGTGATGGGAGAAAAGGGCACTCTCAGCATTGCTGATGGGAATATAAATTGCTGTAATCCCCACAAAGGGCCGTTCAGTAATATATAAATTACACACTCACCCTTTCACCCAGCAGTTTCACTTCTAGAAATTTCTCCTGCAGATTTTTCCTACTTACTCATGTAAAATGGTGGATATTCAAGGTCATTTATTGCGGCATTGTCACATTAAAAAATTGGGAACGATTCAAATGTCTATCCATAGGAAATTGTCTAAATTCAGATACATCCACACAACTGGATATTATGTGGCTATTAAAAAATAAAGATGTCTATGTATGTCCATGGAAAGATCTCTAAGATATATTGTTAAATAAAAAGTAAACCAAAACAAAAAATCAAGGAATACATAGCATGCTACCATTTATATTTTTTAAATGGAGGGAAGGGTGAGAATATGTATGAATATTTGTTTATATACACATGAAGAATCTCTAGAAAGATGCAGAGGAAAATAATAAAGTGGGTTTTCTAGGGTGGTAGGGTAAAGGTGGCTGGAATTAGAGACCAGGAAGAAAGGAAGACTTTGCCCCAAATTCTTTTTTGTAGATATAATTTTTGAATTATGGAAATATCACCAATTCAAAAAATGTCTTCTCTGACTACTTCAAGATACTGATTAAAGGGTTGGGGGCAGGGTCTGACGTATAGGAACGGATTTTGAATATCCAGTTGTGGACACATACAAGTTGCGTAGTAATGATTGTTTTGTTTTCTTGAATTCATATCCTTTCATTTTTTTTTTTCCTCAATGCCTCAGGTTTCTAGAAGAAGGGAACTTAGAAGAAGCTGAAATACAAAAGCAGAGGATTGAACAACTACAGAGAGAAAGGCGGCGGGTCTTAGAAGAAAATCACGTGGAGCACCAGCCTCGGTTTTTCAGGTTTGTGCCCGGATTGAGTAGGTTTTTGGTTGATAGGTGGTGCCAGCACGTTATGCTTCTGGTTCACAGCAAGTAAACAGCGCTGTCCCCAGATGAGAGCATTCTCCAGGCTTTTCCTACTTCCACCTGGGGGAACTGCTCCTCTGTGCCAGGCCCTTCCCTGGCACTTGCCTTCAGGGCCTCCCTCTTTCTGATGTCAGGCAGGACGAGGGCCTGTGTTTTTGCATTCCTTGAGCTTTCCCAGTGTCTCAATCAGTGAGTTTGCAGAGGAGGTCCTCAGTCAGGGAGCCTGCCAGAGCTGGGTGCCAGTGCCAGGCCAGCTTATTAAATTCACAGCTAAGGTTGGTCATCCCCATAGGCGCATTTTACACTATGACAGAGATCATTCACGATCACTCCACAGGTAAGCAGTATGGAAATTCCAGGCAGTCTGTTTCTTGCATTGTAGAAGTTCCAATACACTTGGGCTTGCATTTATTGTTATCTTTAAAATAACTTGCCAAGAAGGTCTTGTTAAAATAGATTTAATTTTTTTTTTTTTTTTTTTGAATACAGAATCTTGCCCTGTTGCCCAGGCTGGAGTGCAGTGGTGCCATCTTGGCTCGCTGCAGCCTCCACCTCCTGGGTACAAGCCATTCTCCTGCCTCAACCTCCCGAGTAGCTGGGACTACAGGTGCACGCCACCATGCCTGGCTAATTTTTGTATTTTTAGTAGAGACGGGTTTCACCATGTTGGCCAAGATGGTCTCAATCTCCTGACCTCGTGATCCACCCGTCTCGGCCTCCCGAAGTGCTGGGATTACAGGTGTGAGCCACCGCGCCCAGCCAATAGATTTAAATTTTTTAAGGAGGTATGAGGGATCTTCAACCATTCACCTCCCCATCTCCTCCTGTAACTGAGTAGAAGAGAAAGCCTAAGGCAGGGAGGGGATCTGTTGAAGGACTTGGTATAATACCCCGGAATGTGGCCTGACTCTCCTCACTACGAGGCCAGGGCCTATATCATTTTAGTTTTTCTGTTTGTTCTTTTTTTAAAAAAGTTAAATAGGCATATGTGAAAAAGCAGCAAGTTCCTGCTCTGCTCCATCTGCCCAAGTCCTTCCAGAGCCACCAGTGTCTTTTCATTGTTTGGGGATGTTTTTTGTGTTTTTGTTTGTTTTTAGTGGACAACAGAAGTACTTTTATGAGGATTTAGTTATTAATAACAGCAGCAGTAATAAAATATGTATTCCAAAACATCAAAATAGTAACAAATAAGGTTTTGTCTCGAAGAATATGATGCTCTTTTCCCTAAAGTTGATGTAGATTCTACTAGATCCCTTCTGATCATTTCCACAAATTCACGATATCAGTGATTGAAATCAACTGGCCAAAATTTCATCCTGAAATATTCAGGCTTCATTTAAACATTTAAAGAATAAGATGGAAATGTTACATTCTTTTTTGAAAAAGGCAAGAAATAGAAAAATGGATAGATTAACAGACTGATCAGTTGATTTACTGATCAGTTAATAGATAAACACATTACACCCTTAAATAGGTTGGTTCTTTTTCTTTCATATGTTGTCTATTTTCATTTTTAAAAAAACTACAATTATAAAGATGTTCATTACAGTACTTTTTAGGATCATTAAAAATAGTAGGTAACCAAACTGTCTCAAGGACTAGTTAAGGAGATTCACCAACTCGATCCAACATGAGACATTAAGGATGACCTTAGGAAGCCTGCGGAACTCTGCTGGAAACACATTACCATGTAAATGCAAGATACAGAATGGGATTATGCTGTCATTGCAATCAGGAAGGAATTATGTCTGGAATGAAAAAGGGCAGCCGCTTCAGCTGGGCAGCCGTCGCTCTCTTTTTGACTGTCTATAAAATTATCATAGTATTAGATGAGGAAATATTTTTAAATTGGAGAGGGAGTGAGAGTTGTTTAGCAGTAGCAGTCCTCCATGGGACTGTTCAAATTAGAAACCTGGCAAAGAGATTTTGGAGAGGAATATGGGGACTTGGATGTTGTCATTAACACTTACTGAGGAACAACAACAAAATCACTGAAAATTCTAAGTGGAAACTGTAGCTCAGACCAAACTGAGCCTCTTTGTTTTAAAATAGTGAACTGTCTGATACACAGATTGACTCATTTTTAAACACATAGTGTTACTGGAATAGGAAAACAAGTGTGATAAAAATCTACATTCCTGAGAGTGTGGGGAAACAGGCACGCTCCACTTTGCTTCTAAACCATATGGTAATATCAGTCAGAATCACAAATGCACATACTCTTTGACCCAGCCATGCTAATTACAGGAATTGTTAATGTAACTATATGCACACACATACAAAATAACATGTGCTGAGCTAGAGTTTGGAAATAACCTAAGTACCCATCAGTAGGGTACCTGTTAGGTAAATTGTGGTCCATCCATACAATGGAATATCATACAACTGTGTAAAAAGAAAATGAGGAATCCTTTATTGCTGGAGTCACCAAACTTTTCCTATAAAGAGCAAATGATAAATATTGTTGGTTTTACGGGCCATCAGGTTCAATTCATTTAGTAGCAATTATGCAGCCCCGCTGTTCAGCATTGAAAGCAGCCATAAACAGTATTTAAACAAATGGACATGGCCATGTTCCAATAAAACAGATTTCAGAGACATGCAGAAGGCTGGATTCGACCCTTGGGCCATAGTTTGCTGACCCTTGCCTTATTGTACTAATCGGAAATGATCTCCAATATATTTCATTATGTCAAAGCTGAAAGAGTAGAACAGTGTCTGGTGCAACATTATGTCAGAATGAGAAGGGATAGAGTACGTGTTCACACACACACACACACACACACACACACACACACACGGAATTTCCCGGAAAGAATGAAGCCGATAACATCACTACCTCTGAGAAGAATCAGGAGGCTGGCAGAGAGGGGGAAGATAAAAACTTGAAGCTGTATACCCTTTTGTGCCCTTTGAATTTTGGTCTGTGTCATATATTCTCTATTCAAAGAATAAAAAATCAGGACTAATCTTTCCAGACTTTCTTATGGCTTCCAATTACTTTTTTTTTTTTTGAGATGGAGTCTCGCTCTTGTTGCCTAGGTTGGAGTGCAGTGCTGTGATCTCAGCTCACTGCAACCTCCGCCTTCTGGTTTCAAGCGATTCTCCTGCCTCAACCTCTCGAGTAGCTGGGATTACAGGTGTCCGCCACCATGCCCAGCTAATTTTTGTATTTTTAGTAGGGACGGGGTTTCACCATGTTGGTCAAGCTGGTCTCGAACTCCTGACCTTGTGATGTGCCCGCTTCGGCCTCCCAAAGTACTGAGATTACAGGCGTGAGCCACCACACCCAGCCTCCTTTAAAAATAAATAAATAAATGTTAACCACTTCCTATGCACAACTTGGTTGATGTGTAGCTTTTGTGCAGTCATTCCCAAGGTGCTGACAGTCATACAAGTCATGTTTTGTATATGACAGACTCTCCCTGCACCCTCCTTCTGTCAGAAGCACCACTTTTCACAGCCTCTAAGTTTGAGAAGTTAAAGTCAAGAGTAACAAAATGGGCTGGCGTGGTGGCTCATGCCTGTAATCCCAGCACTTTGGGAGTCCGAGGCGGGTGGATCACCTGAGGTCAGGAGTTCGAGACCAGCCTGGCCAACATAGTGAAACCATGTCTCTACTAAAAATACAAAAGTTAGTTGGGCGTGGTTGCACATGGCTGCAGTCCCAGCTACTCAGGAGGCTGAGGCAGGAGAATCGATTGAACCTGGGAAGCAGAGGTTGCAGTGAGCCGAGATCATGCCACTACACTCCAGCCTGGATGACAGAGCAAGACTCCATCTCAAAAAAAAAAAAAAAAAGTAACAAAATTATTTGTGGACTTCTAATTCCCAGAATTCCCAGTCCCAACACTCTGGGACGCTGAATGCATGTGCAAATGAGGATGGGGAAAGCAGGGAGGTTAGGAAGGAAAAAGACTTGAGAACATGACGCTGGTTTCAAGAGTCTGCAAGAAATTGTTTCTTTTTTCACAGGAAATCCGATGATGACTCGTGGTTGAGCAACGGTACCTATTTGGAACTTAGAAAAGATCTTGGTTTTTCCAAACTGGACCATCCTGTCTTATGGTGAAAAAGTAAAGAAGAAAGATAACGTTAGTGTATTTCTCCCATGCTTGCTTTCTGAAGTGGCACAAACTTGTGTTTATATATTTAAACAGTACTCTAGGATGATCACTTGTGCTTAGCTTAGCATTGTAACTCATTAATTCTATATTTTCCTCAGTGCGTTTCTTTACAATTTCAAATGTTACCCTGATTGTTTATATGAATGTAGAACACCTTGACATTTCTTTTTATATATAAACTATTTAATAAAAATGAAAGATTGAATGTTCATGTGTGGGTTAAAAAAAGAAGCTTTAGCACTAATTTTCCAAAGTTTAGGGAAGATTCCAATTAAATTTATGCCTTATAAAATTATGTTGTAGAAAAAAAAAATCAGCCTCTCCCAGGTGCATTAAGAAGTGAGAATACCCGGGGTTACTCACCCACGCGTAAGCTACCCAAGTTTAATTTGGTAGCTGAGATCTCTTTTTGCTTCAGACAGCTCTTGAATTGCTCATACAGAACAATTCTGCTGGTGCTGGAGTCTGAAGAATATCTTCATTTGCATTTTAGTGGTTAGGGAGAGGATATAAGATTAATGGAATGTATATTTTTATATAAGATGAATATGGCACCTTCTTGAAAAGGAAACATTTGAACTTGTTTCTCCCTATAGTTCTATTGCCTTGTGTGCAAAATTGTACCCTCTTGCTCAGAGAAATTATCATTAATAAGAGAAAAAATTCCAGTTAATTAAATATCACAGTAGCATCCCAAAGAGACAGTAGGAAATTTCTTCTTAGTGAGAGCTGAGTCCTTGAGAAGTTAAGAGACTGTTTTCTGCTTCCCACCCTACTCCTAGTTTTTTGACCCTCCGTTTGATCACCTCCCTTATGAGTATGGAATGTCCCAGTTTAATATAAAACATATAGTTTATTCCACACAGCAGTTTGACTTTGTAAAAGTTTAGTAAAGTAACTGATTGTTTTGGATAACTCAACACGTTTTTCTTAAATGCTGTTTTAGTATTTTCTACCTCTTAATAAGCACCATATTTTAGATCTTGTATAAAAAGTTTGCCATCTGCCTTATAGACAAATGTAGAGAATTGATGTTCTTGCTTTGTGTTGTGTTCTGGTAAAGCTTTAAGTAAGTGTCTTACCCCTTTCCTATACTTTCTTGTTATCCGTATCATTCTTTTGTGAGTTTTGCAGCAGTCTTGAATAATACAGATTATAACTACTGAAAGGGGAACCTTTGTCTTTTTAAATGTGTTATTTCACATTACAATAATATGTGTAGTAGTTGAATTGTGTTATCAAAGCAATTCCAACTTCTGCCCAGTTAACATTAAAACCAAAGCCTGATTGTTAAGCCTTTTCTTCTAAAGTCCATAGCAATCCTATGGAATATCAAGTATAATGATGTAGTAAAAAGATTTCTCCAGAAAACACTTTTACTTAAAGAAATTCAGAGCATATCGAATGTTATGAATGAAGAGTAAAATAATTACAGGAAAAGAATGCGTGATTTTTCATTGTCATACCAAATAACCAGTTGGACAATATTGCATTTTCAAAATGGAGAGTTATTTAAAGTGGATCTGTAGCCTTCTGGAATCTGCACGTGACTGGCACTTTAAAACAACTCATTAAATATGGGATTCATTTTATTGAGATGCCAAGATGAACACAATGTGAATATCATTTCCATTTCTAAGCAGTTGAATGACACAGTCAGATTCTTTGGTGTGTGCTTTGTTCTTTCCATTTCAAGCATTTATCCAAATTCTGCTCACAGGCATGAGGAAGCAGGCTGTAGATTTAAGGGCACTCAAGGGGAAAACAAATGTAGTTTCCACAGTGTGAGGGTAAATGTAGAATCTTAGAAATATTGGCTGTTAAACTGGCCTGCTCCAGAGACTGGCTCAAAAAAGAAAGAAGCAATGAAAGCAAAATGTACAGGCTGAATGGATGTAGCACTGTCATGCAGCATTTGGAAATTCTTTAATTATCCTAATGTTGTTATTTCACTTGCCCTCATGCTTTGTTTTAGAGTCCCAAGGACAACTGGAAGAAACATCACCTCTGTAGTCATCTTATTTGAGATGGGGGTGGGAATGAATTAAAATATGATACAGAATTATATGCAGATTTTAAAATCTAGTCAGTACTAGCATCTATAAAGGGCTTTTCTGAAATTTAAACAGCTTGGTGATGATCCTGATACTATAAGCTTAAAACTATCTTGAGGGGAAAATGACTTCTTTTTTCCTTCTGTCCATTTTCTCAAAAGCATCTTTCCCCCGAATGTTATGTCTCTAGGACATTTTATAGTTTTAAGAGGAAGAAAACAGAAACATGGCATCATTTGGGAAGAACCAAGGTAGAATTTAATTTTCTGGACTTTAAATCTCCTGGTTAAATAATGCTAATCACTGTACCATTTGAGTTACATGTTTTAACTTCTCCCCCCAGCCCCTAATTATTCCATCCAAAAGTTCTGGTGAATTACACAGAAATTCTTGGAAATGGGACTTTGTGCAGGTAACCACCCTGCACTTCAGGTGATGTTCCTGTCACAGCTGTTGACTACCCCATGCTGCAGGAAATCCATTCAGAAATGAGCTAACAGTCTCCAGTGTAGCAGGAGAGCCAATCAGTTCCCTCCCCAGGCCCCAAAGCACCCCAAGGCTGGTATTCCCCTGAGTCAAAGGTATTAATAATAAAAGCCTCAATGCAGCTTCTCCATGTAGTTCCTCTCCTAGAAGCCAGGTGGATTCTGCTCCTAACTAAAGAGATGGGAGTTCGCTTGAGGGCAAGAGGTACCCAGGATGCCCAAACAGCCACACAGGTGTCCTGTGCTTCCTGTGAGACCTCTGGGGGAAATATACAAACTAATTTTTTAAAAAATGTTTACTTCATTTACGCTGCTGCTTTTTTCATATTCTGCTTTTAATTACTTGCAGTAAACCATTTGCTTGGGCTTCAAGCACTGTCCTCCATCTACATCTTCCAGATTTATCATGAGTGGTCTTGTTCTACTGTTAAAGATGTCAAGCCTAAAATAAAAATAATAAAGTTTTTATTTGGCTGTTGAACCTTGATGTAGCCCCTACTACATACACTACAAGTTATGCCTTCTGGCTACCACAGAATCTCTGCAGACCTTTTGGTTATGAGTAGAAGCAATAAGAAGTTGTCCTTATAGTCTTAGGAATAATGGTTCCAATGTATTGGCATAATTTGTTTGAATGTCTTTAATTTTGATATTAACACCGGCATAAATCTATTTTTGTTACCAGATGATAGCTATTTTTATTTGCTCTATTTTCCTCTGCATTGTACTAATCTGTTACTCAGTCTTCATTTTTCTATGTTGGAAACCTGTGTCATGTAAATATCTGCAAATCATGACGGTCTAAAGTGCAAACCATTTTCAGAGACTTTGGGGAAATGCAGTGATCAGAAGTGGCTAATTTATTTTATTTCTGATTATTTTATCCAGAAGATACTTTTTAAATAGATATTTGTAAATCTTCCACTTAACCACTGAAAATTATTTTGTTTTAATCCCACCCTTCCATCCGTACCTCTGTGCCTCCCCAAAAAGCTCCTGTTAATTTGCTCATCCCCCTCATGTAGCTAGTTGAATGTGAATAAATAACATGCAAAAGAGGCCACTTTTGTCTTTGTTTTTCCAGGTTAATGGGAAGGTTATTTGGCTGCTAAAAGGGAACAGAACAGGACCCTTGCCTGAACTCTTTCGAGGAGGAACACATCAGGTTACTGGAAGTGATGGGGGTTAGAGATAAGAATATCCTGGGACACAAAACACTTGGAACCCATAGAGTCACCATACCTTTCCGCTAACATTCCCAAGGCATGCCACAATTGTAGATCCCCCTCAGCCCATGGAAGAGAGAACTGAGGCAACTGGAGCCCCAGACAGGACACCTCCAGCCCCAGGAGCCCCTCTGTCAATTCCAGAGTGCTATGAAAATATTACAGTTGATTCTTGAACAATACAGGGCTGGAGCCAATACCCCATACAGTTAAAATCCACATATAACTTGACTCCCCCAAATCTTACCTACTAATAGCCTACTGTTGACCAGAAGCCTTCCCAACAACACAGATAATTAACAGATCTGTTGTACGATATATGTAATATAGACTGTATTCTTATAATAAATTAACCTAGAGAAAAGAAAATGTTATGAAGAAAATCATTAGAGGGAAAATAAATATACTGTTAGTAAGTGGAATAAAGGTCACAATAAAGGTCTTTGTCTTCATCGGCTTCACGTTGAGTAGGCTGAGGAGAAGGAAGAGGAGGGGTTGCTCTTACTGTTTCAGGGTTGGCACAGGCAGGAGAAAATCTGAGTATAATTGAACCCACACAGCTCAAACCTGTCTTGTTCATAAGGGAGGAGACCACCCCTCATATTGTCTTATGCCCAATTTCTGCCTCCAAAGAAAGAAGCAGCAAAAACTAAAAGGCAGAAATGAAATCCACAGGCAGACAGCCTGGCGTGCGCCCTGGGCCTGGTAGTTAAAGATCGACCCCTGACCTCACTGCTTGTGTTTTCTATAGATTCCAGACACTGTATGGGAAAGCACTGTGAACATCCCTGTCCTCTTCTGTTCCGTTCTGATTATTGCTGCATGCAGCCCCCAGTCACGTACCCGCTACTTGCTCAATTGATCTCGATCCTCTCACGTGGACCCCCTTAGAGTTGTAAGCCCTTAAAAGGGACAGGGATTGCTCACTCGGGGAGCTCAGTTTTGTAAGTCTGCTGATGCTCCTGGCCAAATAAAGCCCCTTCTTTCCTCAACTCGGTGTCTGAGGGGTTTTGTCTGCGGCTTGTCCTGCTACATTTCTCGGTTCCCTGATGGGCAATGAGGTGATTAGCAGGAGGTCGAGGCAGCCCTTTAGGTGGCTTAGGCCTGTGCTGTGGAGCATCCCTGCAGGGGACTCCAGCCGGCTTTAGTGACGCAAATCCTGAGAGCACTCCTGGGTGGACAATTGCCCTGGTGGAACACCTCGCCACAGCAGCTCATGGTAGGCCCCCACGGAGGATTAACACAGCAGCTGAACACCAGCAAGGAATTGGCTCTTGGAGTCCAGACATCTGCAACAGGTAAGACCGGTCTTGGAACTTGCCCACTCCATCTGAGTGGAAGCCTGGCCTGATGACCCACGGCATGCCTTTATCGGCGCCTTGGTTTTGGTTTTGATTTTGACTAGGTTTGCACTGTTTTGGTTTAGATTTCGGCATTGACTTTTGGATTTGAACTGTTTGGCTTTGATTTTGGTTCTGACTTGGCTCAAATTGCTTGATGAATGAGTAACTCCTTATCCAGACTTTGGTTTTAGTGTGAATTGCTTGGGGAGTGAGTGACTGTTTGCCCCCTTTTCCCTTCCCTCTTTGTGGTAAGAGTGTTGTTTTGTCTCCTGAGAGAGGACAATGAGTAAAACACAAGGTAAGTCTACCCCATTAGGGGCTATGTTAAAGAATTTCAAGAAAGGATTCAGTGGGAACTATGGAATCACTATGACACCTGGAAAGCTTAAGGCTTTGTGTGAGATAGATTGGCCGGCATTAGAGGTGGCATGGCCATCAGAAGGAAGCCTAGACAGGTCCCTAGTTTCAAAGGTATGGCACAAAGTAACTGGTAAATCAGGACACCCAGATCAGTTTCCATACCTAGATACTTGGTTGCAGCTAGTTTTAGACCCCCCACAGTGGTTAAGAGGACAGGCAGCAGTAGTACTAGCAGCAAAGGGACAGACAGCCAAGGAAGAAAGACTAGCTCCACTCCCGCCGGTCCCTCCCTTAGGGGAAGAGGAAGGAGAGAGGAGAACAGCAGCAGAAGCGGCTGGCAGAGGCAAGGAAAGACCAGCAGAGAGAGAAAAGAGAGAGGAAAAGAGGCAAAGGGGGAAGAGAGAGAGAGGAAAACAGGCAAAGAGAGAAAAGAGAGAGGAAGAGACAAAGAGGGAGTCAAAGAGAAAGAGGCGGAGAGAGAGGAAGACACAGAGACAGAAGAAAGAGAAAGAGAAAGATATACAAGTAGTTAAGAAAAAAAGAGTGTATGCTATTTCTTTAAAAGTCAAGGTAAATTTAGAACCTATAATTGATAATTAAAGGTCTTCTCCATGACCATATAACACCCCAATACCACTTTGTTGTCAGTGTAAACAAGGGCGTAGCCCAATAGCACTGAGGCCACTGACAACCCATAGCCTTCCTATCAAAATTCCTTAACCCAGTAACCCAGGATGGCCCAAATACATTCAATCTGTAGCGGCAACAGCTTTGCTAACAGAAAAAAGTAGAAAAATAACTTTTAAAGGAAACCTCATTGTGAGCACACCTCACCAGTTCAGAACTATCCTAAGTTAAAAAAAGAGAGAGAGAAAAGGGGGGTAGAATTTATGTAAAAAGAATGTTATATAGTAAATTCTTGTCCTAAAATAAATTAACTGGTTGTTTAAAGAAAGGGATGTTTGCATAAGTCAGAAAGTTGAGACATGTCGAAGAATTGTCTGTGAAAGTAGTGAAACAAGAAAAAAAAACTTGTGTTATAAAAAAGGAATTTATGCAAGAAATGTTGTATAATTTAAAAGTAATTAGGCCTCCTGAATGTAAAACTATTGAAGAAACAGTTTATATGCAAGGTATATAAGAAAAGTAAAATATACTTTTAGTAAAAGGATTATAAAGAGGCATAAAAATGTGGATTTTTACCTACATTAAAAGGTTAATGGCTGGGCGCGGTGGCTCAAGCCTGTAATCTCAGCACTTTGGGAGGCCGAGACAGGTGGATCACGAGGTCAGGAGATCGAGACCATCCTGGCTAACACGGTGAAACCCCGTCGCTACTAAAAAAATACAAAAAAACTAGCCGGGCGAGGTGGCGGGCGCCTGTAGTCCCAGTTACTCGGGAGGCTGAGGCAGGAGAATGGCGTCAACCCGGGAGGCGGAGCTTGCAGTGAGCTGAGATCCGGCCACTGCA
The DNA here is from genome assembly GCF_037993035.2 of Macaca fascicularis. Taxonomy (NCBI): domain Eukaryota; kingdom Metazoa; phylum Chordata; class Mammalia; order Primates; family Cercopithecidae; genus Macaca; species Macaca fascicularis. The sequence goes on from NC_088377.1 coordinate 105,517,708, forward strand.
CTCCAGCCTGGGCGACAGAGCGAGACTCCGTCTCAAAAAAAAAAAAAAAAAAGGTTAAAAAATGTTTGAAGGTTTAAGCAAGTTTTAAAACGTTAACTATAAAGAAAATTCTGTGTGTAAACATGAGCTAAAGTTAAAGCGGTATCATCCAGTTTCTCAGTGAACTGGACATTAAAGTTAAAACACAATGGGTTTTTTTTAAAGCACTAACCTGCTCTTTTACAAAAATTATAAAAGGTTAAAAAGAGTCTATAAAAATCTTACCTTATGGTCAGACATTAAAAATTAAATAAATATGTCTACAAAGTTTTATTAAAACTAAGTTTAACATTAATAACACACTAATATAAAGGTGAAATTTAGCTTATCTGGTATAAAAGTCATACAGAAAGCATTGTCAAATATAAAATGGTGTTTGGCTTTCTTTGGTCTAAAAACTAATAAAAATAGTTGCTAAAGGAAATTTCTCAGTAAGATGACACCAAGGTACTATAAAGTCCGCTGCTGATGTCCCCACATTTAAAACCAAAGGTCAATTTCTTAGAAATTGTATACTTGGTTTATCTTGCACTTTCCTTTCCCTCAAAACTAAGTCTTTTAGCACATGTACCACCCCTAGAATTTCTGTTAAACCAGCACCAGCCTGAAAATTACGTTCTCATCGAAGGGTGGAAAAAAGAAAAACTTGAGCCAGCCTGAGAAGGACCCTACCTTGTGCTGCCAACCACCGAGACTGCTGTTTGTACAGCAGAAAAGGGATGGACTCATCACACCCGAGTCAAGAAAGCGCCACCGCTCGAGAGTCATGGACCATAGTCCTGGGGAAAACCCTACCAAACTAAAGCTAAGAAAAATTTAACTCTTTCATCTATTCTATTACTCATCTTCTTTCCTCGCTCTGTTGCTGACCATCTAGTTATTAACATAACCAAGTCAATTTCGCCTCAAACTATCGCATTTAATGCTTGCCTTATACCTTGTGGGGACTTGCCAAGTCAAAGACAGCCCTCTACTTCAGAAAAGTACCTCTGTTCCTCCTGACTCTCCTCAGACTAGGCATTAGTACATTAGGACCATTTTATCTGAGGAGATTTCAACAAAGACCCCAGTGTCAACCAGGAGTCTCGCTCCCCAGTGTAGAGCTTTCATGCCGTAGTTGGTCCAACATTCTGTGGGCCACTAAAGAGCAAGGATGGACCGCCCCAACCAGTTTTTGTAATTTCCTAAAATCATACATTCATTTTATTAGAGGATCATAGAAGTTAAAGACTTAAAACAAACGTTGACAATTAAGACAGGATACCAAGATGCAAATGCCTGGTTGGAATGAATCAAATATACCATTGGCCTGTTAAACAAAAGCAATTGTTATGCTTGTGCACATGGCAGGCCAGAGGCCCAGATCGTCCCCTTTCCACTAAGGTGGTCCTTCAGTCGACCAGGCATGGACTTCATGGTAGCTCTTTTCCAGGATTCGATAGCCTGGAGTAATAGGTTGTGCCAAACTCTCTCTGCTATATCCCAAAGTCAGGCACCCTGCGGGTCAGCCCCTGAGGGCCATCCAGCTTCCGTCTTCCAACACTAAGTTCACTTCGTCTCTCTCACGACAGGGAGGAAACTTAGCGTTCCTTGGAGACCTGAAGGGATGCAGTGAGCTTAAGAATTTTTAAGAGCTTACCAGTAAGTCAGCCCTTGTTCATCCCCAAGCAGGTGTGTGGTGGTATTGTGATGGACCTTTACTAGACATTCTGCCAAATAACTAGAATGGAATGTGTGCTTTAGTCCAATTGACTATCCCTTTCACCCTGGCATTTTATCAACCAGAGCAGGGGTAGGTGATAGAAGAGGGATGGATCCGGTTATCAGATGGAAGAGTAGCTATGCCACAACTGCTAGGAGCTGTAGTCATACTGGCTGTACATGAGACCACCCACCTAGGCCAAGAGTCACTTGAAAAGTTGTTAGGCCAGTACTTCTACATCTCGCATCTGTCAGCCCTTGCCAAAACAGTGGCACAGCAGTGTGTCACCACCTGGCAGCACAATACTAGGCAAGGTCTAACTGTCCTGCCCGGCATACAGGCTTATGGAGCAGCCCCCTTTGAAGATCTTCAAGTAGACTTCACCAAGATGCCCAAATGTGGAGATCTCATCCCTAGGTTTGGACTGCCCTTGTGAATCGGCTTGGACAATGGGCTGACGTTTGTGGCTGCCTTGGTACAGAAGACAGCAAGGGTGATCAGGTGTAGATCAAGGATTAGAACATAGCCCTCTTGTGGCCACGGTGAAAAGAACCCCAGACTGTCGTCTTGACCACTCCCACAGCCGTGAAAGTAGAATAAATCCCAGCCTGGATCCACCCTCGCTGTGTGAAACCCGAAGCACCTGAGATCTGGGAGGTGAGACCAAGCCCGGACAATCCCTGCAAAATGACTCTGAAGAAGATGACAAGCCCTGGTCCAGTCACACCCGGAAGCTGACTGGTCCATGTATGGCTGAAGCATGAAGAAACTCACCATGGGACTTATTTTCCTTAAATTTTGGACTTGGTACAGTAGGGACTTCAACTGACCTTCCTCAAACTAAGGACTGTTATCAGTGTATACATCAGGTCACTAAGGTAGGGCAAAAAGTTTTTTGTTCTATAGTTATTGTAAGTGTGCTGGAACTCTAAAAGGGACATGTTTGCATAATGCCACCCAGTACAAGGTATGTAGCCCAGGAAGGGACCAGCGTGATGTGTGTTATAACCCATCTGAGCTGAGCCCCCTGTGGTTACAGTTTTTTAAATAAAATTAAGAACAGTCACCTGGTGGGGTTTAAACCATACTAAAAAGAATCCATTTAGTAAATTCCCAAAGTTGCAAACCATGTGGACCCACCCGGAGTTCCACCGGGACTGGACAGCTCCCACTGGATTATACTGGATATGCGGGCATAGAGCTTACACCAGATTACCCAACCAGTGGGCAGGTAGTTGTGTTACTGGCACTATTAAATCATCCTTCTTCCCACTGCCCATAAAAACAGGCGAACTCCTGGGCTTTCCTGTCTATGCTTCCCGCGAAAAGAGAAGCAAAGCTATAGGAAATTGGAAAGATGATGAATGGCCCCCTGAGAGAATCATACAGCACTGTGAGCCTGCTACTTGGGCACAAGATGGCTTGTGGGGATACAGGACCCCCATTTACGTGCTCACCTGAATCATACGGTTACAAGCTGTCTTAGAAATAATCACTAATAAAACTAGCAGAGCCTTGACTAGTCTGGCCCACCAGGAAACTCAGATGAGAAATGCTATCTATCAAAATAGATTGGCTCTCAACTACCTGCTAGCAGCTGGGGGAGGGGTCTGTGGGAAATTTAACCTTACTAATTGCTGTCTACACATAGATGATCAAGGGCAAGTAGTTGAAGACATCGTTAGAGATATGACAAAACTGGCACATGTGCCTGTGCAAGTGTGGCATGGATTTGATTCTGGGACCATATTTGGAAAATGGTTCTCAGCACTAGGAGAACCTGCTTACTACTCCCTTGTTTGCTACCTGTACTTCTTCAAATGATAAAAAGCTTCATTGCTACCTTAGTTCACCAAAATACTTCAGCACAAGTGTACTATATGAATCACTATTGATCTGTCCTACAACAAGACATGGGTAGTGAGGATGAAAGTGAGAACTCCCACTAACGAGTGAAGTTCTCAAAGGGGAAAATAATGGAGGAGACCACCCCTCATATTGTCTTATGCCCAATTTCTGCCTCCAAAGAAAGAAGAAGCAACAACTAAAAGGCAGAAATGGAATCCACAGGCAGACAGCCCGGAGCGCACCCTGGACCTGGTAGTTAAAGATCGACCCCTGACCTCACTGCTTGTGTTTTCTATAGATTCCAGACACTGTATGGGAAAGCACTGTGAACATCCCTGTCCTCTTCTGTTCCGTTCTGATTATAGCTGCATGCAGCCCCCAGTCACGTACCCGCTACTTGCTCAATTGGTCTTGACCCTGTCACGCGGACCCCCGTGTAAGCTCTTAAAAGGGACAGGAATTGTTCACTCAGGGAGCTTGGTTTTTGAGACATAAGTCTGGTGATGCCCCCAGCTGAATAAAGCCCTTCCTTTCTCAACTCGATGTCTGAGGGGTTTTGTCTGTGGCTCGTCCTGCTGCATTCACAGGTGTGTGTGTGTGTGTGTGTCCTAATGTGAAAAAGGAAAATGCTTACTACTCAAACCAACATAATTGCCCTTATAAATAATTAACTCATCTCCCATACCTGAGTTGTGTCTTTTGCAATACCAGAAACACCCTTAGTTCCATTTGCTTCCACTGATAATATTAATGGTGTTACACAATGCACTATACCCCAGAGTTACTGACATAAAGTCACATCTCTGCATCCCTGAAAACACTTAAAAGAGACATCCAAAAGCAATTCATGAACCTTGATCCTGGCTTAAAAGAAAAGGAAAAACAAGCTATAAAAGACATTTGGATAACAGTGGAATTTGCATAGGAACATAATGAAATTATTGCCAATTTTCCTATGCATATTGTGATATTGCCTGTTGAACTGAATCAAATCTGCCATTAAAGGAGGACTGTTTTTCACCATTATTCAAAATAATGTGTTATGGGCACTAAAGAATGTCTTTAAAGGCAGCCTCAGAATATTTTAACATGATGGTATTGAAACATCCTAAGGTGTCAGCTTTGAGAAGGCAATACAATTTGAAGGTATAAGTTCCAAACCATTAGTTTAGATATTGAGTCATACCAGTGAAATACTAGCATTATCACAGTTAATGTCCATCAGTGATTAGCACATCAGGACATCACTGTCCCCTTACATGATAGCAGTAAAGGATTTCTTTTTATGGGCTTATTAGTTGGTGCCCCTGCAGGAAACAGAATCCAACTCAGATGGTTTGAGAGGCTTAAATGAAGGGACTACTTATAAGGCTGTGAGCAGGCTGAAGTCACCGAGAGATTAGCAACAGTGGAAAGTGGGTACTGCCCAGCAGTAGCTGGGGCTCCTGAGGAGGGGACAGCCATCGGGAGCTGCAGCTGTAGAGAGACATGTGGAGTCTGCCAGAAAAATTCAGCCCAGAGTGAGGAAGAACTATCCCAGGCCCTGTCTCCTCGGGGCATCACTCTTATTGCAGTGCCCCCTAGTGGCTGAACCCGAGAGAGCTCCAGAGCCCCAGGATGCAATTCTTAGGGCTCAGTCCCTGGGGCAGGGGAAGAGCCAGGGCAAATAGAAAAATAAGCTCTTTATATTCACCAGAATAGTTCATGTCTGAGCATTTGGAGGCATTTTCAATAAGTAGATACGCATAAGAGCCTTGGAGAGGATAGAATTTGTTCAGTGCTTTCGGCTCCCATTTATTTTACCAAAGGTGAATTATGATCAACTGTGCTTTTAGAAAACTCTTTGGGTGGGGCACGGTGGCTCACGCCTGTAATCCCAGCAGTTTGGGAGGCCGAGGTGAGCAGATCACGAGGTCAGGAGTTCGAGGCCAGCCTGGCTAACATGGTGAAACTCCGTCTCTACTAGAAATAAGAAAATTAGCCAGGCATGGTAGCACGTGCCTGTAATCCCAGTTACTCAGGAGGCTGAGGCAGGAGAATTGCTTGAACCCAGGAGGCAGAGGTTACAGTGAGCCGAGATTGTGCCACTGCACCCCAGCCTGGGTGACAGAGCGAGACTCCATCTCAAATAAATAAATAAAAATAAACCCACAAAAAAACAAACAAAAAAACCCCTCTCTGGTTCTCCATGGCACTATTACTGTTGTAATGGCTTTAATGAGCCAAGAGCATGCTGTCTTCTTTATTAACTGCCGTAATTTAAACAAATATTAGACTAGGAAATGTATATCGATGTAAGCAGTGATTCTCAGATTTGGCTAATCACCACTGCCACCACCAGTACTACCAAGTCCTGCCAGGTAGTTCAGAACCAGATAGCACCATACGGTTTGTGGATCAGCATTTGATCAGCACATAGCTGGGACACCACCTTCTAATCTCATGATTGTTCCAGGACCTCAAAAATGGCATGTAGTTTACAACGATGTGCTGCTTTTCATTGAGTTTCATTTATTGCTTTTGTAGTGTCTTTGAAATATGTGGGTAGGGGCCATGTTCCCTCCTTCCCCTGTGATGCCTGGTGGATACACACAAGAGGCATGTGTGACTCATGGTTCCTCTCCATGCTAAATAAGCCACAACGCTGCTGCCCAACTTAGGTCACAGTGAAATTTTTGATGTGTCACAATATCTGTTTCCTCAGCCCAGAGGCATGAGACAAAGGTCGGAGAGTAGATGCCAGCAGTACTTGGCTGGTTAAGGGAACCAGAGGAGGCCAAGGAAATCATGCCCAAGGCCTTCAGCTCTTCCCTGTGCCACAGATCACATAAGCCACCACCTCCAGTGCCCCTACCACATCCAAATACAATCTTAGGGAGGAACAATGAGGCCAGAACCCAGGAAATTAAGAGAGAGGTCATTTCTCCAGAAGCGACTGTGCATGACCACAGCCGACTGTCTACATGATCAGATTAGCTGCTTTTTTATTGTGATGAAATATACATAAATTTAGCGTTTTAACCATTTTTAAGTGTACAGTTCAGCAACATTAAACACATTCACATTGCTGTGCAGCCATCACCACTGTCCACCTCCAAAACTTTTTCACCATCCCAAACTGAAACTCTGTACCCATTTAGACTAAATGTTAAACAAAGTTCGAACTTCAGTTCACTTCTTCTTGCTCACCAATATGTGAAGGGCTCATGAGGACCAGGTCGGTCACTGACAAGATGACAGAATATTCTTCTCAATTCTGTGTTGTAGTGTGAGTTTTGCAACCCCACTCCAAAAGCCTCACAACAACCCCGTTTAGACAATCCCCATTTGTCAGAAGCATTCAGTAAGGACTGGAAGTTAAGTAACTTGACCAAACTCTCACAACTCATTGCTGGTGGTGAAGGCTGTGAGTGTGTCTGCGTGTTTCCAAGGGCACCTCCTTGTGCTGCAACACAAGATATAAGCAGCATGATTCCAATACCCCTTTCCCTTCCAAGTTTAAATGTTTGTTCTTTAATCTTAATTCCAAAGTTTTCCTTGGGTCTTTGAAGTAGACACAGGCAACCCGGTGCACAGAAAAGAACCCCGGGATAGGACTTGGGGAACCTATCTCTAGTTAGTGGGGAGACTTTGGGTAGGCCACTTAGCTCTGCAAATCTCATGTACCCCAACAGCAGATGGACAGATTATCATTAAAGCTCTAGACTGCCACTCTATGACCGAGAATAGGTAGAAATGTTCTGCAGTCAATCAACAACTATTCGTGACCACCAGACATGTGCCAGACACTGCCCTGCCCTCATGGAGCTTACCTATAGATTGCAAGATCTACCCTCAATTATTCTTTTCTTTTTAATCCTAAAAGAGAAATTATTTGGCCATCTGGATGAATTATATTGTATATGTATATTGAGGGATTGTGAGATGGCAGAATCAATAGATTGCAGATAGTCCTGGGGCTGAAGAATTGCTGGAGACAGAGGGCTAGAAGGAAGGAACTGGAAAGATAGGAAGTGGCAGCCTAAAAACAGGGTGCTTGACATGTTTAAAACAAGTGAATTGGCCAGACATGGTGGCTCACACCTGTAATCCCAGCACTTTGGGAGGCCGAGGCAGGCGGATCATGAGGTCAGGAGATCGAGACCATCCTGGCCAACGTGGTGAAACCCCGTCTCCACTAAAATACAAAAAAAATTAACTGGGCATGGTGGCACACGCCTATAGTCCCAGCTACTCGGGAGGCTGAGGCAGGTTAATCACTTGAACCCATGAGGTGGAGGTTGCAGTGAGCCAAGATTGTGCCACTGCACTCCAGCCTGGTGACAGAACAAGACTCTGTCTCAAAAAAAAAAAAAAAAAAAAAAAAACCAAGTGAATTATGGATTAAATAAATATGAAACCCCTTTATGTTGAAAGAGAGATTGTGATAATTATTTAGTTGATATCTCTTTAGTATTTTCTGGTCAGGAACTATGCTATTAGCACTTTATGAAATAAATAGTGAAATTGCAACTCAAGGTACAGTGCTGTATCCCAAGGATCTGCAATTTTTTTTAAGTCAGGTAGTACATATCTTAGGCTCTGCAGACCACATGGTCTCTGTCACACTGAACTCTGTTGTTGTAGCCCAAAGCAGCCAGAGGCAATAAGTACATGAATGGGCATAGCTGTGTTCCAACAAAAGTTTATTTTTAAAACGCAGGCGTCAGGCGAGACTCAAACTGCAGACTACAGTTTGCTGACACCTACTCCACCCAAAGCACCATGTATAGGTGCCTGTGATGGTTACTAGTGTCAACTTGATTGGATGGAAAGGTGCAAAGTATTGTCCCTGCGTGTGTCTGTGAGGATGTTGCCAGAGGAGATTAACATTTGAGTCAGTGGACTGAGAGAGGAAGACTCACCCTCAGTGTGGGTGGGCACCATCCAATCGGCTGCCAGCGAGGCTAGAAAAAGGCAGTCTGGGCGCAGTGGCTCACACCTGTAAGCCCAGCACTTTTAGAGGCCAAGGCTGGTAGATCACTTTAGGTCAGGAGTTCAAGACCAGCCTGGCCAACATGGTGAAATGCCATCTCTACTAAAAATACAAAAATTAGCCGGGAGTGGTGGCAGGCACCTGTAGTCCCAGCTACTCGAGAGGCTGAGGCAAGAGAATCGCTTGAGACTCTGCGATTGAGAAAAAAAAAGAAAAAGACAGAAAAAGAAAAAGCAGGGGGAAGAGGGTGGGAACAACTGGCTTGCTAAGTCTTTCACTTTCATCTTTCTCTTGTGCTGGATGCTTGAATGCTTCCTTCTCTTGAACCTCAGATTCCAGGTTCTGCAGCCTTTGGACTCTTGGACTTAGACCAGTGGTTTGCCAGGGAATCTCAGATCTCCAGCCACATACTGAAGCCTGCACTGCTGGCTTCCCTACTTTTGAGGCTTTGGGACTCTGAGCAACTGCTGGCTTACTTGCTCCTCAGCTTGTAGGTGGCCTATCGTGGGACTTCACCTTGTGATCGCGTGAGTCAATTCTCCTTAACAAACTCCCTTTTATATATAGGCTGTTAGTTCTGATAACATATATCCTATTAGCGCTATCCCTCTGGAGAACCCTGACTAATACAGCGCCCATGGATAAGTCCTCTCTCAAGCCATCATAGAAGAAAGTCACATTTCCAAGAAACACACACCTGAAATTTAACCAAAGTAAAGAAAGGCAAACTACTCTTTGGATCTTAGGCTCATAGAATCTTGGCAATGAGAGCACCGGAAAAGCAAACACCTTGGCCAGGCTTATCCAAAATCGTGGCTTTTCCTCCACAGAGAATGCACGCCAGTGTCTGCTGCAGCCTCTCCACGCCTGACCTCTCCTGACCTCACCATCCACATTCCCATTGCCTGTGGAAATCCCCTGGGGCATCTCACACTCAACACATCCAAGAATGAAATCATCTTCCCCATGCCCAACCCATTCCTCTCTTCTCTGTCTCAGCAAATGTCACCACCACCCATAAGCTCACACAAGGAGCCTGGGAGTAATTCTAGACTCCTCCCCTCCCTCATCCCCAGGTTCATGGGGACTAAGTCCTGCCCACCCAACCTATGAAGTTCCTCTTCCTCAGCCCCAGAACCCCTTCCTCAGGTCAAACTTTTAGAATGGAGCCCCCATCTGCAGTCCCAACTCCCACCCGTTCATACTCTTAGCTGCCACCGGAGTCATTTTTCTAAAATCAGGTCTTATCATTAATCTGCTTATAATCCTTCTCTGCTCTAAACACTTCAGCGTGATGTGTGTATAATACTGCAGTCACAAGCTTGGCCTTTGAATGAGAGAAATTGCATTGGAATCTCAGCTCAGCTGTTCTGAGCCTCCATGTCCTCAGTTCTAAACTGGGGCAAACCCCCGAGGGTAGTTGTGGGCATCGCTGGTTGCTGCCATTTCTGGAGCATTCACTCCATAAATGTGTGAGACTGTTCTAAGGCTCCCTTACTGTCCCCATTTTATACTGGAAGAAATTGAGCCCTGGGTTAGGTAACTTGCTTACAGCTACAATCTTGTACTTGATAAAGCCAGGATGTGAATGCTCTGACCCTCTAAGCCAGCAGTTCTCAGAGTGTGGCCTTGGAAATCTCAAGACCCATGCATGAGGTATGCAAAGCCTCAGGTGTTTTCATAAAAAATATTAAGACACTGTTTACCTTTTCCTCTTTCATTCTCCATGAGTGTACAGTGGAGTTTTCCAGAAGCTACATGACATGTGAGAGCACAACAGGTTAATGCAGAAGCAAGTATGAGAATCCCACTGTCTTCTTTTAAGCTACACATCAATTAGATTTGCGAAAATATAAAGCAAAGCTATTCTTCCCTCTTTTTTTTTTTTTGGTGACTCTAGCTATATTTCATTAAAAGTATGTTTTTGGGCTGGGTGCAGTGGCTCATTTCTGTAACCCCAGCCATTTGGATGGCTAAACTGGGAGGATTGCTTGAGGCCAGGAGTTTCAGACCAGCCTGGGCAACACGGCAAGATGTCATTTCTACAGAAAACAAAAAATAACTAGGTGTGGTGGCACACACCTCTAGTTCCAACTACTTGCTAGGCTGAGGTGGTTGGATTGCTTGAGCCCGGGATTCAAGACCATAGTGAGCTATGTATGATCAAGCCACTGAACTCCAGCCTGGACAACAGAGTGAAACCTTGTCCCCACCCCCTACCCCCCAAAATAGTTTTTTCATTAACATGTAATATGTTATTATTGATATTTTACATGAATTAATATTTTTAAATTTCTGTTTGATTTTCTAAAATGATAAATATCAATAGATTTAACCCACATAAACAATGCTCTTTGGGGTTCTTAATAGTTTTTGAAAGCATAAGGGTGCCTTAAGATCAAATAGTTCGAGAAACACAGACCTAACCTATACATACTGTATGAAATGTATAGTCCTCAGCTGTACATAATATACGTAAAATGCTTATCATGCTCCTAGTGGAGAATGAGGTGGTTTTTACTCTTTTATGAGGTGCTGTGTCATGAATATAAATTCACCGGCCGTGAGTATTGTAAGCTGCACGTCTCACGGCTTCCCCGTGGGGGAAGAACTGCTCTTCTGTGTTAGACTGAACTACTCTCAGCCCAGATCTCCATGCCTTTGTGCACGCTGTTCCTCTCTGAGAAGTGTCTCCTCCCACATCTGCTTCCCCTTAAGACTCAGCTCCAGCACCCACACCTTCTAGATGCCTGTCTGGAGTTAGGCTGTACACCTCTCCTGCCTGTCTGTAGTCACGCTGACTTGGGCAGGAGGTCATGTTGATCTCCTTGGAAAGGGACCAGAGAGGAAGATTTTGTCACTACCCATTCAGTGCATCTGAGAAAGATGCCCTTTTCATGGTACATAACAATTTCCCCATCAGTAGACCAATGTGTGCAAGAGCTGAAGAAACATCATGGACCAGGCCAATGTTTCCCAAAATGGGGCCTAAGTCCTTGAGTCAAGGTCACTTGCGTGCATGTTAAAATGCAGAGTCCTGGGTGAGTTAGGCCTTCTGAGGGTAGGGGCTGGAAATAGGATTTTTTAAACCAAATTCTTGAGGCAATTGGGTGATTCTTACACACACCAAACTCAGAACCAATCTTCTAGATCCTACTAGGCTCCAGAAGAGGCAGTATGCCATCCACTGGGTAGACAAAGGTCACTAAGACCCTGCTCTGCCCCTTGCGGAGTTCATGCTCTCTGGGAGAATTATACCGGTTTGGGAGAGGGTGTAACCACCCGTGAATATTTACAACGCATGGAAACTTAACAAAGGGAGGAGTTAGTTCCATTTCAGGGAGGGTTTCACAGAAGACATGACATTCGAGTTGGTCTGAATGGGCATTTTTCAGGCAGAGCAGGGCCACAAGGTATCCAGGCAAGAAGCGTATGTACAAAGGGGTAGGAGTGTGAAAATGTGTGGCACCAACAGAGAAGGGCAGAAAACAGCTGAAATCCTTTGCTTGGATGTTATGTTTCTTGGTTATGCTCATCTAAGAAACTTCCTGAATATTAATTTGGTTTTTCAGCTGCTGTGTACCAGATGATAAACATGAGTTTTCTAGTCATTGGAGAGAGATTTGCACATCCTATGTTACAAATCAATAAACTGATATCCTGGTTTATAAGCTGACCTTTGGCTAGGGTGTATCAATACCCCAGAACTTAATCAGTGTATCAGATGGCAAAATTAAGTTCCTAATATGTAACTCTAGGCCCTGGCTGTGATTTCACAAGGCGGGAGCCTTTGCATGGGGCCTGCCAGAGGGGCCAGCCAACTTCTCGGACGTCCTGCCGGGGATCCTGGAGACGGCCTCAGCCATTTATTCATCCCCCTTCTTACTTACTTATTAGCAGAACTTTAATTCTCTTTGGATGTGGGCAGCCTTGTGCTTGAAGCAGGGCAGAGCCCCTTCCCAGCCCCAGCACCCTATCAGGCTGAGCCTAGACAGCATTCCTGCTCCTGCCAGCAGCTGCCTTCGGAATGCGCACAGGATACAGTTCTGGCCAATGAGATGAGGGTGAAACGTGCTGGCAGCTTTGAAAATATTTTCCACAATCTGAGAAAGGGGCTGAAGAGAGAAGCATCTCTTTTCCAGCCTTGGGATGCTGTTTGTGTGGACTGTTCTGCAGTCATCCTGAGGCCAAGAAGGGGCGAGCCTCAGGGCACTGAGGATGGCAGTGAGAGATGGTGGAAAGAGCCCAGGCCGCTGGCAATGTCGCCGAGCCTCCGAATCCACTCACCCCAGAACTGCTCTTCCTCTGCATGTCTTGATACGTGAAATGACAGATGTATGTCTTTTCTGGTTAGGCCATTTTTAGTGGGGTTTTCTGGTTTTTTTCCTGCTGAAAGCCCATTGATGGCAAAACACACAGACACACACACACACACACACACACACATGCACACCATGTATCACTTCCCCACCCTGGGAACTGAGATTAAGGTGTAGGAATGTAGGAATAGCCATACTCCTGGGCCTCCAGAGACTCTAATACATTTATGAAGCCAGAGGATTATTCAGGAACCCACCCACTTCTATCAATAAGATTATCTTGTCCTTCTCAAGGACAAGTTAATCCTCTCCACAGGGCCTGGCTGCCTCTGCCTTTGCCATTCTGCAATTACTAACCACTTTCTTACCTGAACGTCTTTGCCCTACCTCATGGCTTCTACTTGCTCACAGCTTCTGCTGCCTAATTTCTTTCTGGATATCTTTCAGCTTCTGCAGCTGACTAACCAGTGTCCCGTATCTGCCTTTCAGTTGTTTTGGGAAAGAGTCACATCCTCGTGTGTTAAGGCTGTTGCATCAGGCTGTCTCATCAGCTGCTGGAAGCTGGCTGCACTTGAGTCATGGGATGAGCTCCAGTCCACTCAGCTGAGGCTTAGGTGGAGGTCACATGGGACCAGCATGACAATTATCCAGGGAGACCACTTAGGAGGGAGTTGTGGGGTATGGCAGGTGTTGTGAAGTTTATCTGTTCAGTACTGTGGCAGCTTGCTAGATGCCCTCCAAATTTATTTTCTTCTTAATCCAAAACAATAGATAGAGAAGCTTTGACTGGCTACATGGTTATCCAGCTAATGACAGCATTTCCCAGATTCCTGCTAGGAGTGGCCACGTAACTAGATTCTGACTAGAAAGTCAGGAGCTGCAGTGGTATGTGCAGCTTCTGTGTCGGCCCTTTAAAATGAAAGAGGCCACCCCTCCGTGCTCGCCCCCCTTTCCTGCTGGCTGGCCCATGGGCATAAGGATGGAAGCTGGAGCAGCTGTCTCATGCCCCAAGATGGAACCTGCATGTCCGCCAGCCAGCAAGGTCGATGGGCCCTGGGGCCCAACACCTGGAACAACCAATTTGTCCCGGACTTGCCCGATTCTAGCATTGGAAGTCCTGTGAACCAGGGACCTCCCCAGCCTCGGACACACTGGGACAAGAGTGCAACAAAACAAAATAAAGCAACAGTCTTCCATTTGTGATTTCTTTGTTTACTTCACACTAGCCTGTCTCTTAATAAAAATACATTTGTTCTAAAGATCTTTGATGACTACTTTTTTGTTGTTGCTCAGCCTCAGGTCTGATGCTGAGGTCTGAAGCTCCCTGACCAGGCTTCTAGGCCCCAGTGTCTGGTCTCTCCATGTCTGAGTTCCAGCCTTTTGTTACAAAGGCCCCGGGAAGGCTGAGACCCGATTGCTAGCTCTAACCTGGTCCTTCTGCTTGGATCTCTCATTCCCTTTCTGAGCGAGAAGGGACTTTTTGAAATCTTTTGATAATCCATTCTAATGCCACTACAGACACATATGCACATACAGTCTCTCTCTCTCTCTCTCTCTCTCTGCCCCACCATTTTCTCTCTGTCTCTCTCTCTCTCTCTCTCTGTCTCTCTCTCTCTGTTCCTATTCCCAGCCTTTTAGAGGGAGGCTTTATGGGAAACAGATGGGAAGCTGGAGTGGATTCAAGGGTACAATATATTTGTTTTTCTTTTTTAAATTACACAATACATGTTCTTAGCAGAAAAATTGGAAGAAGAAGTATGGTTTCATAAACTTTGTTTTTGCTTTTGTTTTGGAGATGGGATCTCTCTCTGTTGCTCAGGCTGGCCTCAAACTCCTGGGCTCAAGCGATCCTCCTGCCTCTGACTCCTGAGTAGCTGGGACTGGGACTACAGGTGCGTGCCACTGTGCCTGGCTTTCATAAACTTTTTTTAAAAAGCAAAATAAACTGGAACTACAGGACATTAGGATTTAATCTCCTTTTGTCACACCATGAGACACTACGCTCACATCAGAGCCTGGAAGAACACTTGAGCTGAGCTAATGATCTGAGGTTAGGTGAGGGGTGCTTCTTGGAGGCAGAGGAATTCAGGCTCAGTCTTACTTAGGTGTGGGCTTGCTGTTCAATGATATCACCTGCAGGGTCGGCTCTGAAAAGAGCCAGTGACTTTCTGTATGTCTGCATTTTTCTAGAAGAGCTCTACTTTCAAATACCCTTTCTGCCCCTAAGAGCCATCTATCAAACCCCAAACTTCCAGTGGTTCGATTCCAAAACTTCATTTCCTACACCTCTTCTTGCATCCCAAAGCATCCCTAAAAGCCTTGGTCAGCCCATGGGTGTGGTCTCTGGTTCGGATAATATACAGGGCCAGATTTTGATTGATCCATAAGCACACTAGAGAATGGCCTATGTGGACAATTTCAGGGTGTCCAAATTGTGTTGATTAAAATACTTCTCCCATTTTAGATTTTTACTGAAGAGTTCAACCCGTGTAAAGGAAGCCAAGGTGTTATTTTCTCTACAAGATTCTTTCGAATTCATATATTTTTAATGGTGGGCATTTTTGTTCATTTTCTTAATCATAAAAGTAATTCATTACTTTTATAAATAGAGAACATGTAAACAATTATTAAATAGAAAACAGTGAATATGACCTATTATTTATAGAACTAGAAACATTTTTAATAATTATAAGCTCAAAGGAAAGAATAAAATGAAAATTTCCTGGGTTCACACCACCCCAAGAAAACACTTAATATTTTGGTGCACAGTTTTTTACTTTTGGGCACCATTTCTATGACTATCTGTACACACACATATAAATGAATTTCCAGTCTTTTAAGAAATGAAAGGACATAATTTGCATCCAATTGCTTCAGAAAGTAAATCACCTTAAGAGCAGGAGGTGGGAATAGTGACCTAAGAAAGAAGAGAAAGAGGCTGACAGAGTGCCCTTTTGATCTTCATATTACCAGGCTCATTTGCTTAATAGAACTTCTGTCTGCTGTAGGAAGTTTTAATTAAGGCAATCCATTAAGGATTTAATTTTAATTGAATTTTTAAATGACATAAAAACACTCTGATCACATATCGAAGACCTGGTTATAAGACAAAACCTAGGATTTGCTTCAAAATAAAATAGTTGGGAATGGGGAGCTGGGTACAGATGAAACAAGATTGCTCATATGTTGATAATTATCGAGCAGGATGGTGGACACAGGGGAGTTTATTATACTGGTCTATCTTTTTGTATAGGTTTGATGATTTTCCAAAATAAAAAGTTAAAACAAGTGACAGTTAAACCCAGAACTGGCCTGGTGACAGACACAATCTGACTCAGGTCCCTGCATCTTCTCATTTTGAAGACTTCTCTTTTCTTAGAAGTACCGCCACCATGTCCACTGTGGCCTGGAGCGCAGGAGCTCTTCTGTATCACAACTCCTTCTTAGCAGAGATTCTTTCTTTTTTTTTTTTTTTTTTTGAGATGGAGTTTCACTTTTGTTGCCTAGGCTAGCTCACTGGCCTGGTCTCAGCTCACTGCAACCTCCGCCTCCTGGGTTCAAGCAATTATCCTGCCTCAGCCTTCCGAGTAGCTGGGATTACAGGCGCCCGCCACCACACCCGGCAATTTTTGTATTTTTAGTAGAGACGAGGTTTCACCATGTTGGTCAGGCTGGTCTGGAACTCCTGACCTCAGGCAATCAGCCTGCCTCAGCCTCCCAAAGTGTTGGGATTACAGGCGTAAGCCACCGTGCCTGGCCGTTTTGTTTGTTTGTTTGTTTGTTTGTTTTGTTTTTTTGAGATGGAGTCTCGCTCTGTCGCCCAGGCTGGAGTGCAGTGGCATGATCTTGGCTCACTGCAACTTGCACCTTCTGGGTTCAAGTGATTTTCCCACCTCAGCCTCCCAAGTAGCTGGGATTACAGGTGCCTGCCACCATGCCCAGCGAATTTTTGTATTTTTAGTAGAGATGGGGTTTTACCATGTTAGCCAGGCTGGTCTCGAACTTCTGACCTCAAGCAATCCGCCCAGCCCCGGCCTCCCACCTCCCAAAGTGCTGGGATTACAGGCATGAGCCACTGCGCTGGCCCTTAGCAGAGATTCTGAGAGGCTGCTTAGGGCAGGTCTCTCAGAAAAAAAGGGAAGGAGGACAGCAACCTCAAGGCGTCCCCAGCAGCTCCTCGCAAGCTTGAAGGATCATCAAATCCTGTCACTTCACACGTTTGTGTTGATTTTGCATTCCAAACCATATGATTTGTAGGCAAATTTTAGAGTTAACATCTCTGAGCTTTAGCTTCCTAATTAGCTAAATGGATATCACACACTGATTTTATAGTACAGAAATTAATAAAATAACATATATTGAAAAATTATCTAGCAGTGTGCTAGACATAGCAAATGATCAACATTCATCACCTTCCTGTGTTTCCTGAGTTACTAAGAAATCTGAAAGAAGGTCTTTGCTTTCCTAGACTTACGGTAGAGTTCAGAAGATAACGTGTCCATATAATATTTTGTAACAGCATGAGAAAAATATACCATAAGACTTGGTATTGGACTTCCTCTCGGGAAAGGAACTGTTTTTGTTGGGAAATTTAATTTGATGAAACACTGCGGGTGAAATATGACACCCCGAAGGTATGTATGGATCACCAGAAGACAAAGAAACCACAGAGATGGCAAAATCCCAGGGCCACCTACTATGCATTATTTAGTTGCTTGTTTTGCTTCCTTGCAAACTCCATTTCCCTTAGCATTCAGAAACATCCTCCATATACAAGTGCCTTGTGTGGGTAGTATTTGTGTAAATGAAAGACAGGGGCTGGGTTTCACATCTGGATCAACTCTAAAGAAAGGAATGTGTTATGGCCGGGTGCGGTGGCTCACGCCTGTAATCCCAACACTGGAAGGCCGAGGTGGGTGAATCACAAGGTCAGGAGTTCAAGACCAGCCTGACCAACACGGTGAACCCTCGTCTCTACTAAAAATAAAAAAATTAGCCAGGCATGGTGGCACGTGCCTGTAATCCCAGCTACTCAGGAAGCTGAGGCAGGAGAATTGCTTGAACCCAGGAGGCGGAGGTTGCAGTGAACAGATATCGTGCCACTGCACTCCAGCCTGGGTGACAGATTGAGATTCCATCTCAAATAAATAAATAAATAAATCATTTTTAAAAAATTTTTTTTAAAAAAGGAAGGAGTTGGTAAGCATGAGTAAGTTTGCAGACCCAGGATCTTAAAGCCAGAAATGGGCACAACATTGAAGTTGTGGGAAAAGCATGATGTCTTTTGGGAGGTCGTGGGCCTTCTTTGAGGGCTTTAGGTAAAAGATGGACAGGAAGGAAGGAAAGGAGGGAGAAAGGGAGGAAGGGAAGAAGGGAGGGAGGGAGAGAGGGAAGACAGACCAATAAAGTGAACATGATACTGTTTATGTTAAGGGGCAAATGAGCGAAACCAACAGGAAATGACTTGGAAAGAGATGACTTCTTTGGAGCAACCATGATAGAGTTAGAAAGGAGTTGGAGGATGAGCAGGGCCTGGGAGTCCCTCATCACTCAGACTGTACTGATACAGGAGTCTCTTAGAAAGACAGCATTTTCTCCTCCTAAAGGAAGCAGGATAATTTTTTGTACAGTCTAGATTTCACATACCTTCAAAAGACATTTGTGCATCGAAGAGACACACCTCTATGTAAACACAGGAAAATTTAAAAGAAATTGGAAATTGTGGAAAAGCAAGGATGTGGTTGTGCTGGGAACTAGGAAAGATGTGGTCGCAGCATTTGAGCTTTCTGGTAACCTCAGGAAGGAGGGGTCAAGAGCTTTCCATAGCAGACGAGTGGAGTTACACTAAGAAGGAGAGCACCAGATTCTAGAGAGAATTCTTTCAGGGGATGTGTTCATAGATTTATTTAAGCTCCCTCATTTGACGAAACCTAAGAGGCCATAGCATCACTATTTTAGAAGACACAGGCTCTTAGAAAGGTGGGGGAGAGGGGGAGCTATACTGACAAGTTACAACATGACTGTGTCTGTTAATTAGCCTTAAAAATTCGTTAGATCTGCATAATGTATCTGAAGCTGAGTCTCCATAAAACATACAAAAATAAGAACCGATAACAAATTGGTAGATGAAAGAAAATGAATTGCCATCAAATAGGAATACAATTAAAATGAATTAGTCATAAACCATATTAAAATGAAGGCTACAAATATTTGGATTTATGATTTGCACTAAAATGTAAAAGATTAATAATAGCACTTTATCCTAAGCTATGAAGTAATGTTTCTCAATGTGTTTCAGATGATGATGTATATAACATGAGATGTCTAAATCGTAAAACGGAATTAGAGCCCAAATGATTTAAACAGCCAAGTAAGAGTAAATACTGAATTGGTTTACATACAAGGGCTTAAAGTGCCTAATGGAATTGAGTTTGTAAAGAAAAGAAGATGGAAAAAAAATTTTTTTATTGTCACTGACAAGTTTCCAGGAGACTAAAGACAGACTTTTCAGGGATGGAGGTGAGAAGAACAAGTTTACCTGTTGTTGAGTTTTGGCTTGCATCGCCCACCTTGGGTTAAGAGCATGGTATTCTACAACAATGCAATTCCCATTGTCTATAATCAGTAACTACTACATCTACCTCACCCCAACCCCATAGGTCCTTGAATGCTATTGGGTGTCTCGTTGGCTGTAATTGCCAAGTCCATAGCAATTAAAGTCTGTTAAGATCAAGTCTCATTGAACAGCCTCTTTTATAAATAAAAGATGTATTAGCACACAGAGGAAGAGGGAACCAGTCAGAAAGAAACACCTTTCTAAGTTCTACAACTAGATTTCTGAAATATTACTGAACTATATGGAAATCCATTCCTATAATCCCAACAGTCTTTGCAAAGATATAAAACCAAGTTAGTGATGGAAACTACTAGAATCTGATAAGAAATATGCCCATGAAATCAACAGCTATCATTTATTAGGCACCAAATGCATGCCAGGTACCATGCCAATGACTGAACCAAGAGTTATCTCTAACCCACAGCCACAGTTGATTGTTCATTCTTGATGCATTCAACAGTTATCTGTGGAGTGCCGGCTCTGTACTAGACATTGTGTGAGACACTGAGGACACAGCAGTGAGCAAAGACAGGCATCACTCTACCCTTTATGGAGCCTACATAAAACAGACAGTAAACAAACACACAACTAGTTCATTAATTACAATTAAGAAAATTATATGAGGAAAGCTATGAGAATAAGTAAATGAGACCTTAAACCTGTGGGTCAAAGAATGTTGTCTAGAGAAAGAGAAGTTTAAGCCGAGATATGAAGATAAGCAAGAGGCAGCCACATGAAGAGCTGGGAACAGAAATAGTCCCTGCAGATTCAGCCCCTATGGAAGGCACTCAGCACTTCTGAGGAACTGAGGGTGGACCAGCGAGGCACCTTTCTCACAGAGTGAAGGGAGAGGTGGACAGAGGCCAGAGGATGCAAGGACTTGGATTCTGTATTTAGGAGCAATGGGAGAATTCCCATCCCAGGCATGGGATACCCAAAGCTCGTGTCACCAGCTCATTCTATGTCTGCCGGCAGCCCTCATGAACAAGGGGCTGTTGTGCGTGAACTGAAGACGAGGGGACTGCATCAGGTGAAGTTTTTCAAATGGGATGACAATAGCCAGGCCACTACCTCCGTTTGCGTCAGGGATGCGCTCAGGTTGTCCAGTGGAGCTGGAACAGGATTGACTGGGACAGGACTTAGAGATTCTTCTTAGGAGTCCCTTGCCTCCCTTCCTCTTGGCCTTTCCTTTCTTTAGAAATGTTCCTGCAGCCAGGCAGGCACTGGAGCAGTTTTGCAGCCCTCTGGGACTTTTGCACATCAAGTGAGTGTGGAACATCCAAGTAAGCCCTCCCAGTACAGTCTTGACACTCTTTTCCAAGCTCTCTGGGGTACCCTTTTGTAACCTATAAATACCAACTAGGGGTACAATCTGTAGAAGTAGAATAGAGGCCCCAAAACTCAGGCAACTTGCTCAAGGTCACACAGCCAGTAAGTGGCAGAGCTAGGATGCAAGCCTGGTTACACTCCTACTGCACCAAAGGACCTATTTCAGACTCTAAATAAACAAAAACATGGCTGGGCGCAGTGGCTCACGCCTGTAATCCCAGTACTTTGGGAGGCTGAGGTGAGAGGATCACAAGGTCAGGAGATCGAGACCATGCTGGCTAATACGGTGAAACCCCGTCTCTACTAACAATACCAAAAAAAAAAAAAAAATTAGCCGGGTGAGGTGGCGGGCACCTGTAGTCCGGGCTGCTGGAGAGGCTGAGGCAGGAGAACAGCGTGAACCCGGGAGGTAGAGCTTGCAGTGAACCGAGATCGAGCCACTGTACTCCAGCCTGGGCGACAGAGCCAGACTCCGTCTCAAAAAAAGAAAAACAAACAAAAACATTAATGTGTCCACCACAAATTCAAGAGCTCATAATAATCTAACTGAAAGGTTTCCTTTCCAGGGACTCTTTCCTTGGCCACTGTATCAAAAATTCCAAAAGTTGCCCCCTGTAACTCTTTGGCCTTTTCTTTATTTTGTTCCTTTTAGCATTTACAGTTACCTGACATGCCTTGTATTTGATTTTTTCAAGAGGTTTTATCTTTGGCTTTCTGAAGTTTCAATACGATACACCTAGCTTTAGTTTTTTATTATTTATCCTGCTTGGTGTTCTCTGAGGTTCCTGGGTCTGTGGTTTGCTGTCTGATGTTAATTTGGGGAAATTCTGTCATTGTTGCTCTAAATATTGCTCCTGGTTCTCTCTCTTCTTATATTTCCATTACACTAATGTTACACCTTTTGCAGCTGTCCCAGTTTGGGAATATTCAGTTCTTTTTTTTTTTTTTTTTTTTTTACAGCCTTATTTCTTTCTGCTTTTTGGTTTTGAAGTTTCTATTGATATATACTCAAGCTCAGAGGATTTCTTCTTTTCTCAGCAGTGTCCAGTCTACAAATGAGCCCATCAAAGTCATTCTTTATTTCTGTTACAGTGTTTTTGATCTCTCGCATTTTTTGGTTCTTTCATAGAATTCTCATCTCTCTGCTTATATTACTCTCAGGTTCCTTCTGGGGTGTTTTCTGGCACCAACCAGTTCTCTGATTCTGCAATTCTCTGACACCAGCTGGGCGTCCAACAATCCAATCCCATTCTGACATCAACTCCCAGAGTTAGCATAGACCCCACAGGTGAAGAGCTGAGTTTTACAAGTTGCAAGTATCAGGTTTCCAAGGAACCCACACTTCTGTGTAACTGGGCTGCAAATGTGGGGATTCTCACGACTTTCTCCTCAAGTTCAATAATTCTCTAGAATGACTCACAGAACTCAGGAAAGGTCTATGCTTACTATTACCAGTTTACCTTAAAGGATACAACTCAGGAACAGTAAAGAGATGCAAAGGGCAAGATATGGGTGGAGGGAGGAAGATGAAGCTTCCCTGCCCTCTCCAGGCACACCCAGTACCTCAATGTGTTCACCGATGTGGAAGCTCTGTGAACCTCATCATTTAGGAGTGTTTATGAAGGTTCAATGATGTAGGCATGGTTGATTAAGTCATCAGCCATTGATGATTGAATTCGGTCTCCAGCCCCTTCTCCCTCCCTGGGGCTCGGGTGTAGGGCTGAAAGTTCCAACCCTCTAATCACACGGTTTGGTCTTTCTGGGACAAGTCCCATTCTGAAGTCATCTATGGACCCTTAGCCAAGAGCCATGTCATTAAACACCAAAAACAAACTTATCATGCAGGAGTTCCAAGAGTTTTAGGAGTTCTGTGCCAGGAACTAGGGACGTAGACCAAATCTATTTTATTATGCCAAAATTACCCATCTGTTCTTGCATGTTGTCTACTTTTCCCGTATTAATTATAGTGAATTTTAAATTCCTGGGCTGATAATTTCAACATCCCTGCCGTATCTGTGTCTGGTGCTGATGCTTGCTTGTCTTTTCAAATTGTGTGTGTGTGTTTTTGTTTTGTTTTGTTGTTTTTTCCTTTTCAGCACGCCTGGTAATTTTTTTGTTGAAAGCTGAACATGATGTACTGAGAAAGAGGAACTGTGGAAAATAAGCTTTTAGTGATGTGGTGGTGAGGTATAGGGCTGGGGGAGGCGTTCTGTAGTCCTGTTAATCAGTCTTTAGTGAGCCTATGTCCTGGGCTGTGAAACTCAGTTCCCTCCACCCCTTATGTGGGGCAGAATCGCTAGAGGGGACTGGTGTTGAGTTAGGCTCTGATAAAACCCCAATAGTTTAGGCTTTGGTGAAGCAGTTTCTCTTGAACACAGGCCTCATTAAGAACAGAATGCTCTGGCATGTTTCAAAATGGCTACGTTCCCCGCCTCCCGCTGCAAGAATGAAGGGAGTTTTTTTCTGATATTCCCTGTGAGAACCTGGTTAGAGCTCCTGGAGGTAAAACTCACAGAAGTGTGGAGAGTTTCTAACTCTCAGACTTGTCCACTCTGAGCTTCCAGCAGTTCATCAGTTACAGTTCAGGGTTTCCACTCAAGCAATGGTTCCTATGGTTTCTGCTTTGGTAAGTTGTGAGTCTCTGAATCTGTGTCTGTGTCTCTAAGACAGTGGTTTTTCTTGTGATCTCATTTCTCTGACAATTCTAAGAAGAGTTGTTGACTGAGTCTGTCCAGCTTTTTAACTTGTTAGGATTGAGTGACGACTTCTAGGTCCCTTTCAGGTTGTACCAGGAACAAGAAGTATATTTTTTGCCCATTAGAGAACGAGCTTTATGACAGCAGTCACTTAAGTCTGTTTGTGTCTGTTGTTCCCGGCTGTATCTCCAGTGCCTAGGACAGTGCCAAGCACATACCAGGGGCTCAGTGAATGTGTTGAGTGAATTTTCTCTCTTTATCTTCACTCATTCACTTAACTAACATACCACAGTATGACAGAATAAAACAGTATAATACAATGTAATATAAATGCCATTTCTGCTGGAACTGCTGATGAAAGCCATTTCATAAGCAAATTAATTTGGTGAACCAGATTGCTTTAAGGTGGTGCTCCCAATCTTTGTCATAGCATGGCACACATAGAAAATAAAAGCGTTCATTCAGCAACCAGCCAGAGGCTCATGTTTCAAGGGTTGACACCTCAATCTCTAGTTCCACTTATCACTTGTGTGCTGTACCACTTGGGAAGCTCTGCTTTAAGGATAACACTTAACTTACTGAAGATACCAATCCATCTGGCTAGGCCCATTTGAATGGGTCCCAAGGACTAAAGAGAGCTTAGGGCAAGAAGGGAGAAAATGGTGTAGATAAAAGTTCTAAATGACACCTCCCCGTTGACATGCAGGGCCCTCCCCAGTCTGGTCTCACCTGATCTTTACAATCTCAGTTCCCTTCCCTCCCCTACACCTTCCATGGCGTTTCACCTGGCTCCCCTTATGTTGTTCCCTCTCCCTGTATGCTAAACCTTACCGTTCTTCTATTAGCTCCAGGCACAGCCCAGCAGGTGTTTCTCAGTCGTCCTAAGCAGTATCCCCTCCCCTGCACACCAGAGTTTTTGGTCCACAGCACTGCAGTTGAGTTTTTTACTCCAAATTTTAAAGTTTGAGTAACCTCAGAGGCCGGGTTTAATCTCTAATTTTCAGATGAAACACAGGGGATCAGAGAAGTAGAGGAACTGTGCTGACCACAAAACCAGATGGGGGCAGCCTTGGGAGATGGGTGTCCTGCCCCTCTGCTCTTTGTTCTGCTCAGTTTAATTTCTTTTGCTAATGATGAAACTTGATAATTTATTAATGGGCGAGAACTGATTCATTGCAGAGTCTATATGATCAGTAGCAACAACCAGGTGACTCTTAATAAAACATTAATAAAGCAAAGGCAGATGGCACTTAATAAAGTATTACACAAACATGCCCGAGAGCCATCAAAAGCATTTTTTCTGCACTTTCTAATAATGGAGAATTATTAGAGAAGATATAAAAGGGGAAATTGGCCTCTAAACTACGATCTAGGAAAATGTCTTTATGTTTTTTGCAGATATTTTGGATAATACAAAATTTTTAATTTAACTTTATCCCAGATTTCTTAGCCCTACAACAACTGTGATTTATAACAAGTTTGTAAGAAATGACAAAAACTTTAGTAGAAACAAAAAAACAGTTCTACAACTCCATTTTCCTTTGAAAATCCAACCAAAGTCATGCTACCCAACTCTTCTCACTTTTTTAGAAACACAGACCCCTAGAATTCATAAAAATAACGTAAACATTCTAGATAGAGGTTTCCTCTTGCAGTGATGGGGGAGGGAGAGGGAGGATAATGAGACTGGACATGAATATACAGAAACTTCTGTACATTCTGTATAGTTTTATTTTTTAACTGGGTAGTGGGTACATGTGTTCATTATGTTATTCTTATATACCTTTATATGAGACAAATATTTCATCATAATTTTTTTTTTTAGATGGGGTCTAACTTTGTCACCCAGGCCAGAGTGCAGTGGCGCAATCTCAGCTCACTGAAACCTCTGCCTCCTAGGTTGAAGCTATTCTTCTGCCTCAGCCTCCTGAGTAGCTAGGATTACAGGTGCCCACCAGCACACCTGGCTAATTTTTGTATTTTTAGTAGAGACGCGGTTTCACAATATTGGTCAGGCTGGTCTTGAACTCCTGACCTCAGGTGATCCACCCGCCTTGGCCTCCCAAAGTGCTGGGATTACAGGTGTGAGCCACTGTGCCCAGCCCATAATAATTTTTTAAATGTTAAAAATAACATTTCACACCAGTTGGAATGGTGATCATTAAAAAGTCAGGAAACAACAGATGCTGGAGAGGATGTGGAAAAACAGGAACGCTTTTACACTGTTGGTGGGAGTGTAAGTTAGTTCAACCTTTGTGGAAGACAGTGTAGCAATTCCTCAAGGATCTAGAACTAGAAATACCATTTGACCCAGCAATCCCATTACTGGGTGTATACCCAAAGGATTATAAATCATTCTACTATAAAGACACATGCACACGTATGTTTACTGTGGCACTGTTCACAATAGCAAAGGCTTGGGACCAACCCAAATGCCCATCAATGATAGACTGGATAAAGAAAATGTGGCACATATACACCATGGAATACTAAGCAGCCATAAAAAAGGATGTGTTCATGTCCTTTGCAGGGACATGGATGAAGCTGGAAACCATCATTCTCAGCAAACTAACACAGGAACAGAAAACCAAACACTGCATGTTCTCACTCAGAGGTGGGAGTTGAACAGTGAGAACACATGGACACAGGGAGGGGAACATCACACACTGAGGCCTGTCAGGGTCTGGGGTTCTAGGGGAGAGACAGCATTGGGAGAAATACCTAATGTAGATGATGGGTTGATGGGTGCAGCAAACCACCATGACACATGTATACCTATGTAACCTGCACATCTGCACATGTACCCCAGAACTTAAAGTATAATAAATAAATGAATAAATAAAGTGTTGTGCAGGATCTGGATTTTATTAAAAACAAAATGAATGAGTATAGGTTGATTGTGCAAATATGCAAACATACACACACACGCACACGCACACACACACAATGTAATTCAATATCATGGCCATAGAAATCACTAGACTGAACTACAGCAGTTGTTTTAGGAGTCACTAACCTGGAGAACATTTAAGAACAGAAGAAATAATCTGTTTTCAGTGAATGAATATTAATTTACCTAAAGGTAAAAATATGGACTTTGACGTTTATGTTTAAATGTTTGACATCTTCCCCAGATTTACCCATTAGGCAGTAGTCAAAAGTTAGAGTGTGGAACTCAGATCTGAGTTCAAATCCTCATATATATCGTGCCAGGTTTATAGGCTGCCTCTCTAGGATTCAGTTTTTCCATCTGTAAAATAGGGACAGTAATAATTTATAGAGTTGTACAAAGATCCAACGAAATGATATATATAAAGGATCATGCTGGACAAAAATAAGCAATCCAAAATGTGCGTATTATAGATATCTAACTTGGGTGCTATTAAAAGAAAAACTTTAGATAAATGAACTTTAACAGAGTTTAATTGAGCAAAGAATGATTCTTGCCTCAGGCAGCTCCCAGAACCAGAGCAGGTTAGGAGCAACTCTGGGGCTGCCACGTGTCTGGATAACACTGAGGGACAGAAAAAGATAAGTGACATACAGAAAAGTGGAGTGAGGTTCAGAAACAGCTGGTTTGGGCTCAGCTCCGCATCCACCTTATTTCAACACTGGGTTGAGCAGTTGGCCCTGTGATTGGCTGAATTGTAACCTAACACATCCAGTGAGGTTACAGTTCACTATACTCAGAGCAACCTTTAGGCTGAATTTGAAATACTAAGGAGGGAGCTTTAGGCTAAACAATTTAACAGTGCCCATTGTTCTAACTAAGCTAAAAATAGCAAGGCTGTAGAATAATTTCATATTAATCTTATTTTTGTAAACGTTTTGTGTATTTTCAACAAGAAAGGATCTGCATCGACATTTATAACTTAATGGTATTCTTTATCGCACTGTGACTCCTCTAGGGGCTATTTATACCTCCAATCTATTTCTAATTCTGGGATGTAAGGCTAATCATTCCTAGAGAGGAGGTCCAGTGTTACCCAGGGCCTGGCTTTTTGGTGAGGAAGGAGAGGTGAGAAATGGATTTGGGGAACTTTGAAGCATGCTTGCTCAGCCTTCTCTGTAAGGCCCTAATCAAAGGTTGGTCTTTCCATTGTACGTTTTCCCAAAACTCCCTCTCCCAAGTCAGAATTGCTGGGACCTTTTAAAGCTTTTTCATCACGTCACTCCTCTAGTGGTTGTAAGCTTCTTAAAGGCAGGAATCCAGATGTATTCAGGTACACACTAGGCACTCACCAATATGTGTAAAATGGAATGGAATTCCAGGGAGTCAGAAACTAATAATGATACCTACCATTTATCAAGTGTCTGCTGGTATACCTAATCACAGTAACTCAGTGAGCTAGGCGTGATTATTCCCACTTTCCAGATAAGGAAACAGAGGCTTGGAAAAGTGGTGACAGCAAGTAGGAGGCAGAGATGGAACTCAAATGTAGCATTTGCACCAACTCCAGAATCATCAAACAGCCATGTCTTAGTCGGCTGCCTACACTGACACTGGGATTTGCTTGGTTTGGGGTGGTGGTGATTTTTTTAAATTGCTTTTTAATATAAGAAAGTTAGCAAAAGAAGATGGATTTACTTGCAGAAAGCAAGCCGACTTGATTTCTGAAGTCCCTGTGTGCCCATTCCCACTGGATGTCTAGATTCCTTACAGAAATGGAGCCTCAGAGAGAAATGACAGGTACAGTTTTTTGGGAAAGAAAAAAAGAAGCTTGAAGGTTTGAACGTATAGTATTAGATAAAAAAATCCATTTCTACCAACAGTTTGAAACCAAAGCTTTCATGATATCACAGGTGCTTAAGGTGACAGAAGCTCTACTTCCAGAGCTGTTTCCTTTTCCATCATTCAGAACAACACATTTATTACACTGGTGCTTTTAGCAATCAGTCATGATTGAGTCAGATGCCAGGATAATTTTCCTTGCCAAATTGCTTTTTCCATTGCAATTAGCCTTTTTAAGGACCTTACCAAACAACAAATGTGTATACAATTCCCATACTCCCCCTCCAATTATAACTCAGCTAAGAAGTTGTATCACTAATAAATTGTTATAGATGAAAACGTCACCTTCACCCACTCTATCGCCAGTCTCTCCGTGTATTCTTAGATGACTCTTGGAATCAGGTGTAGGATTAAGAAAGGCTCATTTTAAAAAATAGAATATATTATACAATCCAAAAATATGTTGTTTAAACTAAATCAGTTCAGCCGTCTGGTTTACCCTAGTTGGGATTCTATATAAAAAGCTCCGGGCTTGGCCATCACCTATTTGCCCTCTAAAATCATTTTGTTCAAAGCTGAATCTGCCACTGCTCTCGAAACCCAGTTCCTTTTTTTCCGGAGCACAAAGACTACATTTTCCAGCCTGTCTTGAAATTAGGAGAGACTCTGTGACTGATTTCTGGCCAAAGGAAGGTACAGTAGGCTCCCTTTATCTGCAGTCTCTCTTTTTGTGGTTTCAGTTACCCATGATCAATCTCCATCCAAAAATATTACATGGAAATTTCCAGAAATAAATAATTCATAAGTTTTAAATTTGTGCCATTCTGAGTAGTATGATGAAATCTCATGCTGTCTTGCCCTGTCCTCTCCAGTGACACAAATCATCCCTTGTCCAGCATGTCGACACTCCTGCCTGCTGGTCACTTTGTAGCCGTCTAGGTTATCAGACTGGCTGTCATGACATTGCTGTGCTTGAGTTCAATCACCCTAATTTTATCTAGTAATGGCCCCTCTGTGCAATAGTAATGATGCGGCCAATTGGGATATTCCAAAGAGAAGCTGTAAAGTACTTCCTTTAAGTGAAAAAGTGAAAGTTCTCAATATGGAAAGAAAAAAATTGTATGCCGAAGTTGCTAAGATCTATTTCAAGAACAAATCTCTCTGTGAAGCTAAAGAAGGGAAAAGAAATTTGTGCTAGTTTTGCTATCTCACCTCAAACTGCAAATGTTATGGCCACCATGTGTGATAAGTGCTTACTTAAGATGAAAAAGGCATTGAGTTTGTGGTTGGAAGACATGAGCAGAAATGTGTTCCAGTTGATCCTGGCCAGGTTTGGTGCCATCCTCCATTTCAGGCATCCACTGGGAGTGTTGGAATGCATCCTGTACCCAAAAGTGCCGCTCCCATAAAAATCTCCCATGAGGGAGTCTCCAGGATCTTTCCTTATCTACCTGCTGGAGGTGCCCATGTTCACGGCAACCTCAGCAACCTGGAGCTAAGCCTCCCCCAGCCTGGTTCCTGAAGGAATGAGGACTGTGGTTCTTCCGCCCCACCTACCCCACCCCAAACCTAGAAGTACCTTAGTTACATTGTTTACCAAGTAGGAAATAAGCTACTATTGTATTTGAGCAATTATAATTTTGGGGTTCATTTTAGCAGTTAGCTTACCCTAAAAAGGACAGTTGATCATTGTACTTCTCATCCTCTATCCTTATTGTTTATCTGTCTGCCTTTCCTGCTATACTACAAAGCCCACAGACCTGGAGGGCATGAAGCACATTCTCCTTGGTCACCTTATATCCTCATACCTAATATAGCATCCAGCACATAGTAGGTCACTAATAAATATTTGTTACATTAAAAAGACGTTGGGTGTATGGACTTTACTTCTCTACACTGGGTAAAGCTCTCTTGGATGCTGGACAATATTTAAAAATAATGATAATGAGATGAAAAAAGTTTGTATATCTCTGGATTATATTACTTTGAATATTTCTGTAAATTGGACATCTGGTGGCTGACTACTGGTCTTCATCACAAATTTCCTTAATGCTGATAATAATGTATGTTTCTCCATGAACAATGGGTAAACAATATAGAAGTTTTTACTAACTTTGTTTATGTAATGCCACTTTCTTTTATGGCTTTTTTTTTTTTTTTTTTTTTTTTGACACACAGTTTCTGTCACCCAGGCTGGGGTACAGTGGCACTATCACAGCTCACTGCAGCCTCAACTTCCCGGGCTCAGGTGATTCTCCTGCATCAGCCTCCCGAGTAGCTGGGACTACAGGTATGCACCACCACACCGGCTGCTTTTTTGTATTTTTAGTACAGATGGGGTTTCACCATGTTGGCCAGGCTGCTCTCTAACTCCTGGGCTCAAGTGATCCACCCACCTCAGCCTCTCAAAGTGTTGGGAATACAGACAGAAGCCACTGCGCCTATCCTGTAATGCCACTTTCTTTCATGAAAACAAGTGCAGCAGATAGAAGATGTCTGGAAATTCTTTGCTGTTTCTCCGAGTGAGGGGTAGAATATACCACCCCTATCTTTGAATCTGGGCTTGTTTGTAAGTTATGTTCTGGGTGTTTAGAGACTAAGTCACAAGACTTGTAGCTTCTGACTTGTTTCTTGTTCTTGAACACTTGCTTTTGGAGCTCTGAGCCTCCGCTATAAGAAGTCTGACTTCCCAAAAACCACTGCAATGAAGAGGCCAAATGTAGGGCTCTAGTTGATAACCCTCAAGTTCAGTCCCACCCCCAAGGCATCCCTGCCAGTGCACTAGATGTGAGATGCTATGGTCTGAATGTTTGTGTTTCCCCAAAGCCACATGTTGAAACTTAATCACCAATGTGATAGTATCAGGAGGTGGGGCCTTTGGGATGTGATTAAGTCATGAGGTGGAGCCCTCATCAATGGGATTAGTGCCCTTATAAGAGACCCAGGGAGCTTGTTTTGTTTGTTCTTTCCTTCCACCAGGTGAGGACACATCGAGAAGTCACTATCTGTGAACTAGGAAGTAGGATCTCACCAGACATCGAATCTGCTGATGCCTTCATCTTGGACATCTCAGCCTCCAGAACTGTTAGAAATAAAGGTTTGTTGTTTATAAGTCACTCAGTCTATGGTATTTTCTTACAGCATTACAGCATCCTGAATGGGCAAAGACATGGGTGAAGTTATCCAAGACTCTCAAAACCAGACCATTCACCTTCACCAGCTAAATTCCACTGAGTGACCCCTGTTAGTGCACATGGAACAGAAGAGTCACTCAGCTGAGCCCTGCTCAAAGCCGTAAACTACAAAATTGTGAGCTATAATAAAGTGGTGGTTGTTTCAAGCCACTAAGTTTTGGGGTAGTTTGTTATACAGCAGTTGATAATTGGTACAGCAAATTATTTCACATTTCCTTGTTTGTCCAATAATATTTGCATTAAGACTTTCAATTTGACAATATTGGTTGGTCATTTGCTAGCTGCCAAATAATTTCAATTCTTCTCCTGTCTGTATCTGTGCCTTGCAATTGAATAAGAAAAGGTTGGGACACCAAGAGAAACAGATTTAATTCTGGACCATATTTAACCCTCTATAAAGCTTTTTATTTTAAAGCAGTAATTAGTAATATGCATTGGCAATACAGTCTCCAGTTTAAAAAGCACTTTTGGGATTTAGGGAGGTAAATGAAATCAGTGTTAAAATATATATCAATGTATGCCAAATTTTATTTTAATTTATGTTAGTAGCTATGTTCCTCTGGGAAGCAAGCAATATGGTAAAAGGCAAAATTATGCATATGTGAAAAATGTAGGCTTAATTTAAAGGCAACTTTAGCTGAAAAGTAATTAATAAAGGAAAGGAAACTAATTTTTATTGAGTGCTACTATGGGCTGAGTACTTTATGTAATCTCATGACAATGTTATAAGTAATTTTTAAATGGGAAGTTATACAATTTGCCTACAGTCACTCAGCTGGTAAGTGGTAGGCTGGATTCCACCCAAATCTGATGGATCCAAAGTCTGTGTTTTTCTCCTTTGCAGAGGTTATTCATCTGAAAAAGTCCAGGTCTCCAAACGTGGTTCTCAAAGAACTAGGAAGCAATTATGGCAGCCATGCAGAGCTGGTTTATTAGCGTGTTCATTTATGAAATAAATCCCGGTAGTGAGTTTTACTGACTTTTGCTGCCCTTTCCATATTGTTTCCTCAGCAAGAATCTAGGCATGGGGTAGGAAATACACAACACCCAACAGATGTGTTTCAGAAGCTCTGTAAGTTGAAACATAGTTTATATAATGAATCTTTTTGAAAGCAGATGCTTACTATCATCATTATGACCACTCCAATTGATCTCCTGTGAGATTTTCTTTCCATATCCCTCCATTTCCTCAAAGGGAATGTATCTATATGGAATAAGAAGATTGGAGTTCCATGTTTTCTTTTTATTTACTTTTTTCCAATTGGGCTAAAAGTTTCCATGTTGCATATGTTCATCTGAAATCTTCAAATACTCTAACAATAATAATAAGCACAACTTTTTTTTTTTTTTTTTTTTTTTAAGTTATGGTTGTGCCAGAACCTTTTCATCCCTCCACCATTGGACAGGGAGAGCAGCAGACTGGGGTCAGGTGAGATCTTGAACACAAGTCATCCTCCTCTCCTAACACAGACCATGCTCCTACACTGCTTGGGTGGGGGGACCCCTATTGCACTTCCTATTTTCTGTTCTGGAGAGTCTGTACCCCGTGGTGGGTTAAAACTCAGATGGTGCTGAACAACCTGCGTTAAAATCGTGGCTCTGTCTCTTCCCAGCTGTGTGAGCATTCCAGTTTGTGCCTCAATTCCCTCATTTGTAACTTGAAACCCTCAAATAGTTGTAAGGATTAAATGAGTCAATCATTGCATGTCATGTACTCAGAAGCATGCTTGATGACAGTAGACAAAGTGCTACATAAATAATAGCAGCTGATATTATTACTGTCTTCCTCGGGCATTTAATTAAAAGACTGGGCAGGACAAAAAAAAAAAAAAAAAAGTGACGGAATTTGAAGCCACTTTGTAACTGTTGCATCAAAAAGTTCACCCACTCTGAATTACAAGTGGTAACTATTTAGATAGAGGACTGGGGCTTTTTGGGGTGGGAACCTGATGAGTATACTGTTTATGAGGATATTCTTAAGGTCAGTACCCTAGGTGGGAACGCAATAATCTCTGACAACAAGCCAGAGTCATCACCATATAATTTTATGATGAAGAGAACCAATAGCATAGATGAAAAGTCTCTTAACAGGGCTGGGATTCTTTCTTTGGTCCAACATCTCATCACATTAGCAAATCAGGGGCCCACCACCATGGACCATTTTGAACCACTCCTTCATCCAACAACCACTGATTGTGTACCTATTTGTGCTGGGTACTGCAAGGATGTGTACAGTCCCACAATCTAGGTGGAGAAACAAACAAAAGGATTCATTTCTTAACTCAACAATTATTTACTGGATAGCTACCATGTGTCAAATCCTAAACTAGGTGCTGGGCAGAGGGAACAAAACAGACCAGCTGCCCTCATGCTGCTGTCGTTTTACAGGAAAGGATAATACATGAAATAAGTAGGAGGCACACAGTCTATCAGATGGTGATGAGTGCAAAGCAGAAAAATAAAGCAGAGGAACTAGGAGGTGTTCCCATGGGTGGGTGGGCAGAACTTTTAATTTGGATAGTCAGGAAAGGCTTTACAGTGAGCCGGATAACTACAATCTAGAGATATGTTTAAAGCATAGGGGGGTCCAAGGGAAAGTGCTGCTGGGCTTCTCTACCTGCCCTCCCCGACCAGCCTTGAAGACAGCCACACAACTCCATACTCTGTGTGAGCTCTCGCAGGGCAGAGATTTCATTTTCTCTTACTCCTTGCTCTCAGCTTAGTAGACAGCATTGCAGTGAAGATGATATACTGACTAAAAATGTTACTGAGCAATGGGCTCGTTACTTGAGGCACACAGAAACCAATACTGTTGCACAGGCTTTTGAGAAAAGAAAAACCTCCATTGCCAGTCAACTGGCAAGGAGACAGGAGGCAAAGCTCACATCTGTCTTCTGGACCTGGGGGCGGGTCAGGCGTTTTTGGCATTTCTAACCAGTCCCAGATGATGCCAATGCAGCCTTATGCGGGGCACGTGGTGTTCACAATTAGAAAGCTTTCCCTCTTGCACATGCCCGGGAGATTTTGGCTCTGCCTCATCGTAACAACTTAAGTAATGGTTAATCGGTTTCACCTGGTCCTAATGTTGCAAACGATCTAATATTTAAGTCAATCCGTCAGAAAGCAATGTTTGAGCACCAGCTATGCTTAGATTCCCTCGTTCAGTATTCATTGAGCACCCCGTGTGTGAGAGCGCTTGGTTTTGCCCTCAAGGAGTTTAGAGTGGAGTTTACATGAATGAATCACTTTTTAGCGGCAGGCCTAAGTGTGGGTGCAGTCGCACCACACACCCAGATACTACTCCAGGCACGGGCATTAGGGGCTCTCACAGGCTGGACAGGCCTTGGACTTTCCTGGTTGAACCGTGAAGCCACGGTGTCAGTCCACACTCCACTGTGAGTGGCGGGTCTGGCCCCGCGAGCAGGCGCCGCTCTCAAACCCCACGGTCCCGCGCAGCGAAGAGGCGAGGCGGCCGCGGAAGGCAGGCGCAGCCCACTCTTCCGGAGAGGCCCTGACAGCTCCCGGGTGAGTCCCGAAAAGTGCGCGGGGACTCTGGCCGAGCCCTGGGCCGTCAGCAACCCGGCTCCTAGGGAGTCACACGAAGGAGGGGAAGCGGCTCTCTCCTGGGCTTCTGGGAGGTCTGGCCCGGGCCCGCCGCCGCTGCAGCCCCCGCCCCACGTTCCTCTCCTCCCGCCTCCGCCGGGCGCGCCCCTCCCGCAGCCTCCGGCGGCCAGTCCCGCGGCTCTGGGGCGCCCGGACGGAGCAAAGGTCCCGGCCGGCGATTCCTCCCTCCGCCCTTCCCCAGCGCCCGCCCCTGGCCGGCCCAGCGCAGGCTCCTCCGACTCCGCCAGCGCAGGGGGCGCGGCTGCCGCAGACCCAGCAGCGGGCGCGCGGGTAAGTGCGCAGCGGACGCAGGCTGCGGGATCCGCTGCGAGCTCCACTCCGGCTCCTCTTTGGTCCGTTTGGGTGTCCCGGGCCGGGAGCAGCCGAGGCCGCGCGGCGCTTTCTCTCTGGGACACCCTCCCTTCGCTCCTTCCTAGGGGAGACCAATCGATTGGCTGCCCGGCCGCTGGAACTGCAGGTCCCGTCGCTCCCCTCGCCACCCGCATTCCCGGCCCAGTCTCCCTCCCATCACCGTGTCCCGCCCCCACTCACACTCAGCATCCCCTTCCCATCTTCTCCCCTTCCCCGCTGCCACTTCCTTCCTTGGATGTTGCAAGCGCAGCTGGTATTTTCGTTCTCCTTTCCCCCAGACCACCCGCTCCCCACTCGTTCATCCTTTGTCTTCCGGTCTCTCCTCTGGGTGGTGCGGAGGCTCTCCCGACTCTGGGGTGTGTGTACGGGGAGGCGGGCCGCGGAGCAGATACGGAGTTCAGTCTCTCTTGACGGAAAAGAGACCCCAGCCACCTTGCTCCGGTATTTAGAGGGCCCCTAGCTTGGGGAGGAAGCCAAGTCCCACTCGGTGTGCCCGGCATGCGCTGGATGGCTCTCGACAGCTGCCCGCGTGGCTCCTTTTGGTCTCCATTTGAGGACCCCTGACCCTTTCCAGAGCTGCTTGCCGTCTGCACCCCGAGGGGAAAGACTAGAGGGCACCTCTTAGAAGAGCGTTGGTTGTGGACTGAACACACCGACCACCCACTCCTCCAGAGTCTTCTCTGTCCAGAACAGTGAATGGGGATAGTGAAAGGGATGGATGGCTTGGGGTTGCTGTCCTGAGAGGCAGGCAGGCAGGCGGCCAGACAGATGGCCAAGTCCAAGTGGAATGAAAGGAGTACTGTGGGCTTGGAGAAGCAGCTGAAGAGTGAAATTAATTGTCTTCACAATCTACCACCACCAAGCTCTTTTTCTAAAGAAGTTGAGCCCAGACCATGAGGTAGATCTGAGAGAGAAAGGGCCCAGCCCTCCAGCCACAGTCCCTTGGCTAGGTTCTTTGTTATTGTTGAGCGAAGGTCTCGCTCTGTCACCGAGGCTGGAGTGCAGTGGCGCTATCCTAACTCACTGCAGCCTTGAATTCCTGGGCTCAAGGAATCCTCGCATCCACCTGTGGCTGAGACCGCAGGTGCCTGCCACCACACCGCATCTTCTCTATTCGTACCCAGGCTGTCTTCTGTTACCCACTCCACTTCCCCAAAGCCTTTGCCCCCTCACTCTCCCTCTCTTTCCAAGCTCATGCCTGTCTTATGACCATCATTGAGTTCACATACTGATTTTTATTTTAGAAAAAAATGATGAAATATTAAGTTGTCTTCTCATTAAAAATGAGTTCAGGTACTGGGCCATAGGCATAGGAAGATAAGAAAAGATGCCACCTCTGTTCTAATTTAATAGACCCAATTGCACTTTGCTGTCTAGAAAACTAAAACTAATTCAAAGTGTGCTGAAATTGTTAACCATGAGACAAGTAGACAAGTACAGCCATATTTCATCTCCCCAGATAGAAAGGAAATGACACATGTTCCATAGCAATGATTTTTGTTTCCACTGTAACTGCGGTTTACCCTTTCAAGGGCACTTTCTTATGTTATAGAATGAATCATATGAGGCCCACATTAGAACAGAAAAAAAGCTGAACAGGGAGCCAGCAGAGTAGAGTGGCCAAGGGCACAGGCTTTGGAGTCAGATGGATCTCGGGTGGAATCTTGGCTCAGCACTGATTCTCTATGTGATGTTCAATGCCCTCCAAAGACCTCCAGGAACACAGTGACAGTTCAATAAGTTGGTTTATTTCTCCTTGCAGTGAGGGACACCACGGGGAACCCTGAGGTGTCTCAGTAAGAGGTGTTAGAAAGGACAGAGGATTTGGGCATGTAGCAGGTGATTTGGGGAAAGAGGGCTTTGCTCTGAATTGGATGTGGTCAGGAAGCAGGGGAAATTCTGTGACTGAGTGTCCTAGTAAATCTCGTCAAAAAGGTGAGAAGGCCAGAGAGAGGCTGTAGCTGTGATTGGTCAGGAAGCAGTAGTCACTCATCAGGACTGCTAATGATTGGAAGCGGGGTGGTATTTGATCAGTTTTGTGCTTTGAACGTGTTCATGCTTTGTCTGTGTTCAGGTATGATTACAGAGCAGCCTTGTTTCCATGTTGATTTATCATGACAAGAGTGGCCTTGCCTGATGTTGATGCTCTGTGACATTACTAATGGTCAGCAACACCAGGGCCTGAGAGTACCAGGCCAGCTCCCAGATGTCAGGGCTGCTTCTCTCTTTGCTGTGATCTTGGGCAAGTTACTTAACATCTTTGAACCGCAGCTTCCTCATCTGTAAAATGTGGACAATGCCTGCTTCAAAGAGTTATTGTGAAGATTAAATAAGGAAATGTGTATAAAGCAGTAAGCCCCATGCCTGGAACATAGCAGGCACTCAACTCAAAAGGCTCCTCTGTTTGTCTAGAGTATTTTGATGTTGAAGTTTCTTCTCTTGAACTGTGCAAGCATGAGGCCCAGGGTTCAACAGGAGCGGTTCTTAAGAAGAATCCTGAATGGAGTGTGAGAAAGAACGAGGTTTCTCTTCTAATTCAAAAACTAGACAATTCCATGACTCTGAAGCAGTCTTAACAGACAGTAGTGAATATAGTTATCTTCTCCTGCAGTCATTACTCTGGCAACTATTTTTAAGATTGTTTGTTCCCAGTGGCTCCAGTTGGCTGTGTGCTTTGCTAGCTTTGTGTCATTGTCTTGCTTTCGTGGTGTCTGCCCCTGAAGGTCTCTTGTCCAGGAGTCTGATTTGAGCTAGGATATCCTTACTGCATTTGGTTTGGCTTTTTTAGTTCTCACCTGCTTTGAGCTGGGAAGCCAGAC
Organism: Macaca fascicularis; assembly: GCF_037993035.2. Lineage (NCBI taxonomy): Eukaryota > Metazoa > Chordata > Mammalia > Primates > Cercopithecidae > Macaca > Macaca fascicularis. The sequence continues at coordinate 105,555,952 of NC_088377.1, forward strand.
AAGTGAATAAGGACTGTTTGCTAATACAACTTTTTTTTTTTTTTTTTTTTGAGACAAAGTTTCACTCTTGTTGCCAAGGCTGGAGTGCAATGGCATGATCTCGGCTCACTGCAACCTCTGCCTCCCAGGTTCAAGTGATTCTCCTGCCTCAGCCTCCCGAGTAGCTGGGATTACTGCCTGCCACCATGCCATGCTAATTTTTGTATTTTTAGTAGAGATGGGGTTTCACCATGTTGGGCCAGGCTGGTTTCAAATTCCTGACCTTAGGTGATCCGCCCCACCTCAGCCTCCCAAAGTATTGGGATTACAGGCCTGAGCCACCCCACCCGGCTGCTAATATAACTTTTAAGGCTCTGTGTGAGAGCCCATGATCTATTGTAACAACTGTGAAGTGTGGTGAGTTTTTAGGCCATGAGCTATTTGAGCATGATGTCTCCTGAGGACATTTTCATCTTCTCCCAAATTGGAGCATTGTGAAACTTTTAATCCAGAGTCTGACTTTTGGCTGAGACATGACCATGCTTGTCTGTGTCAGGCAACTTGAGTTCTAGAGCCTTCATTTATTTGGACCTGGCCATATTCTTTAATCTTTCCTGGCTGACTAGTTATCTTACGTGTTTGAGAATGATGATGGCAGTGTATTGTCCCCTAATGCTGCATTATAAACTCTATTGTTCCTAGCCTGTATTTTAGTAGATTTATTATATCAAACATTCCTGGAAATAAAGCCAAAAAAAGCAAGAATAGAAAATGAGCAAAGGACACAGTTAAATACAGAAAGCCTTTCCACAAAATAAAAGATGCTTGATCTTATTTGTATTAAAATAACACAACCTAAAACTAGGCTGAGATTCCATTTCTCACCTATCAGACTGGCAAAAATCCAAAAGTCTAATGATACGCTGTTGCTAAGATGGATACTTTTGAACATTATTGGTCAGACTGCAGAATAGCACAACTCCTACAATTACAGATGCATTTACCCATTGTTCTAGCAATCTCTTTTTTAGGGATCTACCCTTCAGATACATTTGTTTGTTTATGAAGAGGACATCTGTATGCGGTATTTACTGGGGACATCTTTAATATAACAGAAGTTTAGAAATAACCCAAGTGGTCAGCAACATGGGACAAGTAAAATGCACAATGATACCTCTGCATAAGGGAGTATGTGGCAGAAAGCAAGATGCTGAGCAGTGCGTGTGTTCCTTTTAACTACACCTGTGTAAAGAAATATGAAGGAAATTTGGCTGAAGGGGAGAGGAGTGAAAGCGTTATTGGGGCCTGGGCAGGAATGGGATTTCTCAATGTGTATCCTTTACATAATTTAGATTTTTGAACCATGTCAGTATAATTCACACATAATAGTCATAAAGAAACCTCTAACTTTAACTTCACCAGGAGAATATTCTCAGAGTTCCATCATTAAAATGTTTGAGTCTAATAACAACCTACAAAGCAATAAATAGCCACCTCCAGTCATTCTCCTTAAAGTACCCTACCCTGTCAAGAAGCCAAATGAGCTGTTTGATGTTAGATGATAAAAAAAAAAAAAAAAAACCATTAAAAAATAATTTAGGAATTTCTTCTGTTTTACCGTCTAAGTCCTGTGGGGGAGGATTGGTGTCTTTAGTAAGGTTTCCCCACTCACAGCAGATGGGTTTTATTTTGCTTTTTAATGGCAAGCCTGATTTGGTTTCTACAGAAACCTGTGTGATCTGAAGGCAAGTGCGTGAGTGAGTTCCCTTTCAGCTCGTCCCAGAAAAGAATAGAAGCCGTAACAGTGGAGATCCTGACAGCAGTGGTAAACTAAAGCAGATCGTTCTGTGGCTCTTCAGGACTAGCAGGACGAGTTCTCACAGGCCCTCGGGGAGACCCAGTCCCCTGTTTGGCAAAGTAAATCTGTTACTTTCGAATTCCCTCTCTTGGTAACTGGCTTTTCCTTCTCATCTCCCAGCCTGCACCTGGGATACCAGGATGATGCCCCAGGGGGCCTTCTTTCTTTCATCACCGACCTTCACCAAACCAGTATCTTTTCTATCTTCATGCCACTGACCTAGTCCAGAGCATTGTCATTTTTTGTCCATCTCTAATCTTGCTCCCCTGCAGTCCCTTTGCTATTTTGCTTCTAGAAGATTTTTCTAAGGGATCATTCTGATCACACACCCTCCAATGGCACCTGCTTCCCTGGCTGCCCTGCAGGAGAGGCAGGACATGGATTGGGGGCCTCCGCAGCTTTGTCTCTGGCCCTTCTCCACTCTGGAATGCTGCATTCCAGTGCAAGAGTCAAGCTCAGAGCTTGACCAGTCATTCCAGTCTGTCAAAGTGGTGGATGGCAGATCACTACAATGTCTCCTGGGCCATCTCAAGCTCAGTGGTAACCCATTTGCTTGGCACTGTCTTTCCCATCCCTCCACCACCTCCTGCAAATTTTGTGCTTTCATAATGGCTTCTCCTCAGCTACAGCATCCATCCAGTGCTCCTTTGCCTGGCTTACTTCTACTTAGCCTACACAATGCAGCTTGGATGTCGTCGACCTCAGGAGGACTTCTGTGACAGTATGCCTCTCTCCAATGACATTTAGATGCCTTTTTCTTGGTTCTTTCCCTGGAACAATCTCTGCCAGTAGCTAACATAAAACTAAGCTGTTTATTTCTCCATCTGGCCACCAAACTAGTAGCTCATTGAGAGAGAAATTATTTTTTGTCTTTGTATCCTAAGTGCTTAAACACAGTAGTATAGTAGGTACTCAAGAAAAATTAGTGAATGATTCAGTTGATGATTTGGTAAATAAATAAATGAGTATTCCATTGAATGCAAAATTCTTATGCATGACATAGTAACAGATTAATTACAGATGACAGCCTGAGCATCCTTAGTCGTGCTGCTTTGCAGTTCACCTTATCAGAAAGGAACTTCCTTGCATGTTTTAGAATTTTTCCTTAAATGTTCATTCCTAGTGTTAATATACAAGAACAGGGTCAGGTAGCTACTGCATCATAATAATCTAAGAAAAGATACTATAGAAAAGAACCAGTGATCGGTAAGACAAATGATTTCCCATGCCCTAAAAGAGATTCATGCTAACGTGGATTGAGCTAAAGTCTGAGCTTAGTCTCATCTCTTAAATCCTAAGAACTGTGTGACTATGCAACTGTGCCAGGCGCCAGGGTGCAAGCAAAAATAAAACATTATTCTTGTCCATTAGAGCTTTTCATTTTGACCATGGATAGTTTGTAAAAATGTTATTTTCTTCTTTTTTATGTGGTAATTTATTATACATGTGTGTGTATGTGTGTGTGTGTGTGTATATATATATATATACATACACACATGCTCTGTGCAATTTGTGTATTGTGAATGGTTTAGAACCATTGCTTACATTTCTCTTGGAGTACAGTATTTTAAAACTTGATTTATAAAATTTTTTAAAAAATATATTAAGCATTTTTGTTCCCTGTCATAAATATTACAATTATTTTCTCAGTTTGCCCTTTGTCTTTCTAAAGGCCCTTCTCATCCTGCAATTGTACAAATATTCTCTATTTTTTCTAGTATTTTCACAGTTTCATTTTTTCCTCAAAGAAACCTCTTGATTTCATTGGGAATTTGCCTTATGTATGGTATGAGAGAGGAATTCAGTTTTTTTCTTTCCAGATGGTTAGCCCGTTGTTCCAAAAGCATTTATTAAACAGTCTATGCTGCTTCTCCTGAATATAGTATTTTCCTTTTTTATATCTTCCAATGTGTCTCTTCTTTTCTGCTCCTGCTAAAGTATGACTATGCCTTTATTTTCTGGGTTAAAAAGGCATAGCTTGTTACTTTTCATATCTGAATATGAGAAATCACACAGTGTAGAGAAAAAGCACCTTTGACCCTTCTGATAGGTAGTCATAGGTAAGCTATCTATTGCGGTAGTCAGTATGTTATTGTTCAACAAATATTCCCAGCTCTCTGCCTTTTTGAGACAAAATCTTGTACTGTCACCCAGGCTGGAGTGCAGTGGCATGATCGTGGCTCACTGCAGTTTTGAACTCCTGGGCTCAAGCAGTCTTCCCACCTCAGCCTCCCGAGTAACTGGGACTACAGCTGTGCACCACCACACTCAGCTAATTTTTAAATTTTTAATTAGTAGTTTGGCTATGGTGCCCAGGCTAGTTTCCAGTTCCTGGGCTCGAGCAGTCTTCCTACCTTGGCCTCCCAAAATGCTGGGATTACAGGTATCACCCACCATGCCCAGCCTGCCTTCCAGATTCTTGATAAAACTGTATTTTCTGGCCCTTATTTTTGGTTGAGGCCATGTGACTAGTTGTGACAAGCTGTAAGCAACCTTCCTTGTGTCACTTTGGGGCCAGATCATTTCATTGCTGGTGTGAGATCTTCCAGAATTCTTTCCTCTTGGATAATGGTTGACAACGTTCAAGATGCTGGCTTTCCCTTCAGTCTGGATCCCTGAATAACCATAATAAACAAAACTCTCTTGTACCCCTGTATTGAGCAAGTAGTATGAGCAACAAATAAACCCTATTGTTATAAACCACTAAGATTTAGGGATTGTTTGTTTCTGAAGCATAACCTATTATATCCTGATTGGTATATATATGTTCTTTCAATATCTCTATTTGAGTTCTTTATTATCCGCTAAAGTCAAACGAGAGGGCCTTTTAGGAAGAAGATATTCTTTCATGTGAACTGTTGTGAATAGGGAGAAATACAATAATTTTAGGGAAAAAAGCCACAAAATAGTAACTTCTTATTTGATTTTAGGATAACTTTACTTTTTCAGGTAATCTGGAGCTTTCAAAATGTTTGCCAAGGCAACAAGGAATTTTCTTAGAGAAGTTGATGCTGATGGTGACCTGATTGCAGTATCAAATCTGAATGACTCTGATAAGTTACAGCTTCTAAGTCTGGTGACAAAAAAGAAGAGACACTGGTGCTGGCAGAGACCCAAGTACCAGTTTTTATCCCTCACCCTTGGTGATGTACTCATAGAAGACCAATTTCCAAGTCCAGGTATGTTTCCTTGTGTATCGTCTATAATTAGTCTCAGAAAAGATGATTTTTTTTTTTTTGATGTGGAGTTTCTGTTGCCCACGCTGGAGTGCAATGGTGTGATCTTGGCTCATTGCAATCTCTGACTCTTGGGCTTAAGTGATTCTCCTGCCTCAGCTTCCTGAGTAGCTGGGATTACAGGCACCTGCTACCACGCCTAGCTAATTTTTGTATTTTTAGTAGAGACAGTGTTTCACCATATTGGCCAAGCTGGTCTCAAACTCCTAACCTCAAGTGTTCCACCCATCTTGGTCTCCCAAAGTGCTGAGATTACAGACATCAGCCACTGTGCCTGGTTGATGATTCTTCTTTAATGAACGTATTGCCTTGAGTCTAGATACTTTATAATGAATTCTCCTGTTTCTTTGCCCATCATCTTAAAAGCATATCCTTTCTTAAAATGAACAAAAATCTGTAGGCCTGACATGACACATTATAGCTTAACCTTTTAAAAATAATTTTGCAGTTTAGTATAAAAGTAAGGCATGCTTACTGTACATGTTGTGGCCACTCAGCATAAGTGGGGTGGATCACCTACCCCAAATGTGGTTTGGTGTTGAACTGATGATGCCACATAAGCATCAAGAAGGTGTGAAAATGTTTATTCATATAATGATGCTTTCTGGGGAAAGCAGGACAGTCTCCAAAACTGGTCCAAAAATAGCCACAGAGAAGGGGATAAGGAGATGGGCTCAGCTTTTATTGTGATTAGTGAGTGGAGATGGGCGTTGGTCCCTGCATGGGGGATGGGTTTATGTGGTTTGATTTTCAGTGACACCATGGACAGAGCACCTGGGATCTCTTATCAGCTTGTCCAGATGTGCAAAAGGAAGAGAAGGAGGAGTGGGGGCTCAGAAGCTGAGAGCAGTCAGACATCAAAACTGGGGTCAGATGTATTGTTACAGTACAGTATAAAATATAGAAAGGGCTGAAGAAGAAAATTTAAGCATAAAAGATCCTACCATCATGTGTTAATTCCCATTAACACTTGGTTTGTAGCCTTTTATTTCTCTGGATCTGATTTTTAATAACAAAATTGAAAGTATACTGTAGGCCAGGCGTGGTGGCTCACGCCTGTAATCCCAGCACTCTGGGAGGCTGAGGCAGGTGGATTATGAGGTCAGGAGTTCAAGACCAGCCTGGCCAACTGGTGAAACCCCATCTCTACTAAAATACAAAAATTAGCAGGGCATGGTGGCAGGCACCTGTAATCCCAGATACTCAGGAGGCTAAGGCAGGAGAATCACTCGAACCTGGGCAGCCGAGGTTGCAGTGAGCCAATATTGCGCCACTGCACTCCAGCCTGGGTGACAGAGTGAGATTCATAGGTTATTTTTACCTATGGAAGAAACTGTATTTTTAAATACAGTTTTCAACAAACACGTAATATTCCTTTGAGTGTATGTACCTAATTTGCTTAACCACTACAATTTAGTGCTTAATAAATAACGTTGAGGCTGGGTGCAGTGGCTCATGCCTGTAATTCCAGCACTTTGGGAGGCCGAGGTGGGTGTATCACTTGAGCCTAGGAGTTTGAGACCAGCCTGGGCAAAGTGGCAAGCCCCATCTCTACAAAAAATAGAAAAATTAGCCGGGCATGGTAGCATGCACCTGTAGTCCCAGCTACTCGAGAGGTTAAGGTGGGAGGATCGCTTGAACCCAGGAGGTTGAGGCTGGAGTGAGCCATGATTATGCCACTGCATTCCAGCCTGAGCAACAGAGTGAGACCCTGTCTCCAAAATAAAATAATAATAATGATTAATAAGTAAGGCTGCAATGAGCATTTTTATGTGCATTTTTGTTGTGGTTTTTTAGGCAACTGCTTCAGCATAAATTCTTAGAGAATTACTGGACCAGAAGATGGGAACTTTTTGAAGACTTGGTACTTACTCATTGCTACATTACTTTTTGGAATGTGGTGATATATGAAAATCTCATCAGCTCTTAATTATTGGACAAAATGATGTCTGAATCCTCTTTCAGCTCTAGAACTCTCTAATTTTGTGATTGCATCTCTGTTAAAGGGGAAAAGAGGTAGAGGAGATAATTTGTGTTTACAGATAATCTTCAAACTTTCTTCCAGGAAAGGATTCCAGTCAGTGCTGTCTCCAGTCAGAGCTGCCACACAATAGGCAAATGAATTGATACTAAGTTCATATCACCCTCCCCTTTAGGAATTTGTGTGCTTTCTGGCAGAACTTCTATTGAATGGTGAAATAACTAAGTATGAAAAGGAACAAGAGGGAAAAAAATGACAAAATAGACCAGGAGCTCCTGAGTAATTGGAGTTTTACTGTTCTGTGATGTGAAATGCCTCTTTTGTGGTGTCCTGAAAGATCACAGAGACTTGTGCTGGATTGGTGAGGCCAGCGGCGATCACTGCCGGCGAAGAATCCACGAGCACGCTCATCTGAGGTCAGAGCTCACCCTGGATTCTGTGTCCCGTTGGTGTTAGGGCGGCGACGAGAAGTGTCTTCTATCTTGTCTACTGGGTAGAGTCAGGATGCTTTGCCTTTGTTATTTTTTCCCACTCGCAGCCTCACTGGCTGCGCGTGTGTTGCCCAGGGCTGTGAAGGGTGTAGGGTGGTGATTGGTGTTGGCAGTCCCAGTGATGGCCTGTTGGTCCCCTCATTTCTTCCCTTCCACCAACAGCAGTTGACACCTTGATGCAGAAGTATGCACAAATGACATCTTCTTTGGATGTGTGTCTACAGTGGCTTTTCAGAACTCACAGACAAATGGTGACTGTTCCTTCCTGCTGTGGATCCTGTCTTGGGGACAGGGTTTCCAGGAGCGGTAATAAGCCCAAGACCAGACCTGTGTCCTGAAGATGGAATTTCTGTCTTTGCTGTACTTTGTAGAACCTAGGACTGTCCTGTTTATCAGAAAATGATATTTCTCTGGCCTAAACACAGTGGAGAGATTGAGCCTTTGCTATGTGTGAGGCTCTACCTTACATGCTTTACATACATCAACTTGCAGCAGAACCCATCAGGTAGGTATCATTAATTATCTCCAGATTGCACATGAAAGTCTGAGGTTCAGGGAAATGAACATTACCCAAATTCTCCTAGTTAGTAATATTAGAGTAGGGATATAATCCTAATCTCTTTATTTCTGCTCTGCCCTTCTTCACAAGGCATTGCCCAAAGTGTTTGTTTTCCATGAGATATTAACAAAAGAAGGCCCTGAATAGGATACATTTTTACACCATTCTTATTTTTGGGCTGGTGGTACGAGAGATGATTCTCTGTTTTATAAATTTCAAAGGTGATTGAGTGGTAATTGCTTCCGATTAACCCTGGTTGAGGAGTGGGTTTTCTTGATTGCAGTGGAAGAAGTGTAGGTGAAGTTTGGGTGTTGGGGCAGTGAGTGGATGGAAAGAAGCCTTTCAGAGTGCAGGTAGGTTTGAATACCTTGTGAAGTACAGCCGGGAGCCCAGGAGAGCCTTGGGTCAGGACAATGGAAAAGGCCAAGTGTGAAGTTCCTAGTGGACTCTTAATGTCTCCTTAACAAATGGTGATGATAGAGACTATTTTTAAAATTATTATTTTTATTTTTTATAACTTTTGTATTTTCTTAGAGATAAGGTGTTGCTCTGTCACCCAGATTGGCATGCAGTGGCATGATCATTGCTAACTTGTCACTTTGTACTCCTGGGTTCAGGTGATCCTCTCACCTCAGCCTCCAGGGTAGCTGGTGTTGCCCAGGTTGGTCTTGAACTTCTGACCTCAAGGGATCCTCCTGCCTCAGCCTCCTAAGTTGCTGGGATTACAAATGTGAGCCACCATACAGAGACTATTTTTAGGGTGGTTTTTGTTTGGATTAAAAATGAGAATAGTAGAAACCTGGCGATTTGAGAAGGCTGACAGGTCAGATATGAGATCAGACATCTATCATTTTAAAAAAGGCATGTCCACTGACCTTATCAGGAAGTCAGAGATAAGGAATTGCATGATAAGGAATTGAATGACTGGGTAGAGGTCAGAGATAGAGTCATAAATATGGGAAGGGAATAATTTGATTGGAGATGGTAATAGGGCCAGGGGATTGTTTTCCAAGACTGTTGGGTGGGTAGACAAGATGCCCCTGGACAGGCCTAGGTGTCCAAGGAAGGCCGTCCTCTCGTGCTGCATCCAGAATAGGGGCTGCTGTTCTCGCTCTGTTCAGGTGTCTTCTTTGTCTGGTCCCTTTCCGTCTTCACCTTGGAAAAGTACACATTTAAAATGGCCTATTGATCCACCTAGATAGTGGTTAAACAGGCGCTCACTTTATTCATTAGTCCTTTCTGTGCACCTTTCTATACATATTGGGGTTGAAAACCAATGAAAGAGAAAAACCTCTAGTGGAGCCCTGGTCACTGGTGCACTGTGCGCCCGTAGTCCACACACACACACACGCACACACGCACACACACAGACATATGCACACACACACGCACGCATGTGCACACATACACAAACACACACACGCACGCATACACACACATACATACACGGACACACACAGGTACACACATACACAGACACACACGCACACACACAGACATATGCACACACACACGCACGCATGCGCACACATACACAAACATACACACACGCACGCATACACACATACATGGACACATATACACAGGTACACACATACACAGACACACACGCACACACACATACACATACATACACATATAGACATACATATACACATACACACGCACACATGCACACACAGACACATACACACATGTACATACATATACACACATACATATACGCAGACATACGCAGACACATACACATACGCAGACACACATACGCACACACATACAGACACATACATGTGCACACACACGCACACATGCACACATACGCACACATACACACACGCACACATTCACACACATACACATATGCACATAGACACATACACATGCACAAACATACACATACGCACACAGACACATACACATGCACAAACATACACATACGCACACAGACACATACACATGCACACACATACACATACGCACACAGACACATACACATGCACACACATATACACACACACATGCACGTGCTGCCTCGTTTTCTTGCCCACACACACAGCGTGGCTGCCAGCTTAGCCTCCTGCTTTCCAGGGCTCTGCATAGGCTTGGAAAGCTAAGTGACCCAAGACACCTTGGTGGCCTTATCATCATCAGCTTCCTCTGCTCGTCTCCTCCATTCCAGTGGTCGTGGAGTCAGACTTTGTGAGATACGAGGGCAAGTTTGCAAACCACGTGAGTGGAACCCTGGAGACCGCACTGGGGAAGGTCAAGCTGAACCTGGGGGGCAGCAGCCGTGTGGAGAGCCAGTCTTCGTTTGGAACCCTGAGGAAGCGGGAGGTGGATTTGCAGCAGCTCATCAGAGATTCTGCCGAGAGGTAAGGAGACTTCTGTTTGGCATTTTGGATTTTGACACATCTCACATTTAAAGGTCATTCAGTTGGACCTTTGTTAAAAGGGCAACAGATTTGATCTCTGCTGATCAATAAACGTGTATTGAATGCACTTATGCTGAAATTTCATGAGGAGCACATTCTTTAGTCTGGAATTGCTTGACTGTTCTTAGCCTGAGGCGGGGAGACTTGGGAAGCACTTTCAAAGGATGCTACTTCAGGCAAATATGTACTTCCTTCAATCACATGATTTGTAAAATGCCAACGGTGAAAATGCTCTGTCCTGCACTTTTGAATATTAATTTTAGAACCAGGAAGTCATGACCCCCTTCTGACTCTACAATTTTCTGATGAAAAAAAGAAGAAAGCAAGTGAGAGGTGCATAAAAAAGCTCGAAAAGAAGAGCTGTTTTTAGTTTTTGAAGTCTTAAAGAAAACCGCACATTTATTCATTGTTTGGCTTTTGGTAAATACATCTTACTACAGTATGAGTCATCATTATTCTTACCTTATGTTTATTCAACATTCAAAAAATAATTGTATCAAGTGCATCCTATGTGCCATGTACTATTCTACACTCTGGGGAGGCCGCAGAGAGCAAAATGCCCAAATGTCTGCCTTGCATTCCAGTGAGGAGAGACACCAAATATACAACTAAAGTAAAATGTGCAGTAGGTTGATGGGAATCGGCAACAGTGAGAGGGGCTAGGATGTGCTAGGAATGGGGGCTATGAACCTAGAAAGTGGCCAGAGAAGGTGTCATGGAGAAGCTGGCATTAGGACAAAGCCCTGCAGGAGGGGAGGGAAGGCACAGGAACATCTGGGCAGGAGGCTCTGGGCAGTGGCCAGGGTGGCCGGTGCCCAGTGAGCGAGAGGAGGGCAGGAGAGGAGAATTGGAGGGGCTGAAAGGGATGGGGCGCCAAGACCCACAGGACCTTGAAGGCCACTGGCGAGGCTCACACTTACTGAGAGCCAGTGGAGGGTTCTGGGCAGGGAAGCGGCGTCATCTGATTTATTTTTTAGAAGGATCATTCTGGCTGCTGAGTTGAGAAGAGACTGGATGGGCAGCAGCAGGGAGTCCAGTTGGGAAGTTATTGCAGTAATTCAGCGGGGATGATATTTCAGTTTGTACAGTAACGTGTGCATTTTCCTGTGAAATTTTATTCCCCTTTATTCTTTTAAAGCAAAAATTCAAAGCCAAATAAATTAAGAGAAAATTCACTTGTATTTAAGTATGACTGGCTTATTTCATCTTTTGCAACACTTTAAAGATTACATGGAATATTAAATATGTGCTCATTCCACAAAATTATGTTTAAAAATTAATAAAAATTATGATAAAACCCACATAGCATTAGGTGGGTGGATTTTATTGAGGGTGCCTGGGCAGCTGCCATCTTCAAGTCCCAAGCCCCTCTCCAGTAACCACCATGCTTACTGGAGCTGAAGGAGCATGGCTGTGTGTTTACTGCCTACTGGCACTTTCTAGGACTCCGCAATCACACAAAGCTCTGACTCCGCCAGGGGTTCCCTTTTGGTCAGAGAATTTGAAGTTCTGTCTGGTAGCACCAGGTAGAAGGGACAGCTGCCTCTGTCTCTGGCAGTCATGATTTATTTTCCTTTCTCTACAGCTTATCTTTGCTACAGTGCCATTTTTCTTCTCAACTGCAATGGTCGGGACACACTAGAAACATATTTGATATTTATCTGAAATGAAAATTTGAGTGTCTTACATTTTCATTTGCTAAATCTGGTGTCACTGGGGAAGGGGAAAAGGGAAGTGGGGGGTGTCCAGAGCGTCTTCTCTGCTCCCTCAGTCTCACGCAGCCCTCTCTAGCTTAGCTGCATTTTGTAGTCTCGTTATTTCTATTTCAAGAAGCACAGTTTGGCAATGCTCTATAATCACATTTCTCGATACAGGTTTTTAAACACTCTTCATGATTCAGGTGTAGAAGCTCTTGCCAAAAGGAAGCACATGAGGAGGGTCGGCAACAAGAGATGGGAGAAAACCATTCCCGAGAGAAAGAAGCCAGAGCCAACAGTTCTGACTGGAGGAAGAGGGAGTCGGGGCGTGGGAGGGTAAGGAAAGGAGCATCCGCAGAGCACCTACTGTGTGCCAGGCACTTTATATGCAGCCTCTCCTTGACTCTGCACAGCCGTCTCCTTTTACACTTAATGGCACCAAGGCTCAGGAAGGAGAAATAACTTGTTCCCAGACACAGAGCTCAATTTGGATGCTGGTGCTGGGATTCAACCCAGGATTTTCTGGCTCCAAAGCTCCTGTTCTTTCCTCTAAATCATGTAAAAGTCATTAAAATGATAGCACAGAACGTAAAGGCCGAAGCATGAATCTGAGATCCTGGGGAGGATACCTGGTGGGTGAATCATGGAATAGAAACCGTCCTGAGCAGGTACATGTGCATGGCGAGGCCTGCTCACCTAGAGGTGCCTGGACACGGGAATGAGATCACTTGGATTCGGGAGTCCTGTTACTTTTAGCGCTAATGGGGGAAGGGATGCCCCGGGGAGTGGTGCCACCAGAAGCATGATAAAGAATAAATACAAGGACTAGAAACCAAAGAGGAATCTTATCACAGAATCACTTCGCTCTTGTTAGCCTGCTAGGAGGAAACGGTGAACTATAGGGGAAGGGAGGACAGGCGCGGGAAGGTAAGACTTCTGCTCCTGGCGTGGAGCTCAGTAAAGCTAACATTCTTGTTACTTCATGCCGGAGTAATAAATTCTTGTCCATGTCGTCTGCCTGTCTTTGGACTCCCATAACATCGTTGGGATTGATAAGGTGTTGTTGATATATGCCTGACTTGGGGAGTGGCAGTTCGTGATGCTTAAGAACTGTACATTCCTGAGGGCTTATTTACAGTCACTTTTATTTCAGGTCATTTAGATAACTTGTCATCTGCATACAAGTTATTTTAGGCCTCAAAAATCAGAATATTAGCTTTATTGTCTATGAAATGTGTGCACATGTCAAAAACAAACTTTGTCCTTGAAAAAACAAGCCTGTGCTGGGCAGGAAGGCATTCCACAGAAATTAACCTTCCGGATACCTGGAGCTGACCCCTTTGAATGCAATCTCTGTGCAGATCTTAGCATTCTTTTTTTTTTTTTTTTTTTTTTTTTTTTTTGAGACGGAGTCTCGCTCTGTCGCCCAGGCTGGAGTGCAGTGGCCGGATCTCAGCTCACTGCAAGCTCCGCCTCCCGGGTTCAGGCCATTCTCCTGTCTCAGCCTCCTGAGTAGCTGGGACTACAGGCGCCCGCCACCTCGCCCGGCTAGTTTTTGTATTTTTTAGTAGAGACGGGGTTTCACCGTGTTAGCCAGGATGGTCTCGATCTCCTGACCTAGTGATCCGCCCGTCTCGGCCTCCCAAAGTGCTGGGATTACAGGCTTGAGCCACCGCGCCCGGCGATCTTAGCATTCTTGATGGAAACCATTCTAAGATATATCACGTACTTTTTTTTAATGGAGAATAACAAATTTATTGAGTCTTTTTCATAGTGACTCGGATTCCTGCGATAAGCTCTTTCATTTTTGTGTTTAATAAGCTCTTTCATTATTCTGTAATACGCTCTTTTCATTTGTTTACCTTGTCTTCCGTGGTCAGTTGCCATTTGTCACTACCATAAGTATAAAAGCCACAGCCCACCCCACTTCTGCCACCAGCTTGTTGCTTCTAATTTCCTAGGGTCTGGTAAGTTTATTCCTGGTCAATAACTTAGGTCAACTTGGTAAGCTATTTCTGCCCTTGGGCTCAGTTTCCCCAGCTGTGGGTGAGACAGTTGGACTAGATGATCTCTTAAGGCTTTCTGCTGGCTGAATGTCTGGAAGTGAGTGGACTCTGGAGTGCGCACACCTGTCAGCTCCTTCCCCTGAATCCTGGGCCTCGGTCCTGGCTGTTTTCCAGAGACCGTGCTATGTTGTGCTTTCCTGGCTATTTGGGGATTCAGGAGGGTGTTACCATAAAGGCACATCCCACTTTTATTCTTCGTCATATTGTAAAGGGAATTTTGGTAAAGCAGATTACATTTTTCTATGCACATACAGGAATGAGAAGTTTGGTTCTTTATTAGGAATTCCAAATTAAATAAATTATATATGAAACCAGTATATTAATGCAATGTTATGACAATGATAAATCTTCATAATTATTTTAAATGTTTTAAAATTACACTGAATATATATATATATATATATATACACACACACACATATATTTATGGGATGTATGACATATTTCTTAATGAGGAATTTTTTTAATGGGAAAATATATCTCATGAGAGGTTTTGATACAGGCATACAATGTATAATAATCACATCATGGAAAATGGGGTATCCATCACCTCAGGCATTTATCCCTTGTGTTACAAGCAATCCAATTATACAGTTTTAGTTATTTTAAAATATACAATTAGGCCGGATGTGGTGGCTCACGCCTGTAATCCCAGCACTTTGGGAGGCCGAGGCAGGTGGATCATGAGGTCAGGAGATCGAGACCATCCTGGCTAACACGGTGAAACCCCGTCTCTACTAAAAAATACAAAAAAATTAGCCGGGCATGGTGGCGGGTGCTTGTAATCCCAGCTACTTGGAAGGCTGAGGCAGGAGAATGGTGTGAACCCCGGAGGCGGAGCTTGCAGTGAGCTGAGATTGCTCCACTGCACTCCAGCCTGGGCCTTAGAGCAAGACTCTGTCTCAAAAAAAAAAAAAAAAAAAAAAAAGTTCTATTAAGTTATTATTGACTTTAGGTATCCTAAAATTATGCTATCAAGTACTAGATTTTATTCATTCTTTAGGTATCCTAAAGTTATGCTATCAAATAGTAGATCTTATTCATTCTATTTTTATTGTACCCATTAACTATCCTCGCATCCCCCTACCACTCTCCCACTACCCTTCCCAGCCTCTGGTAACCATCCCTCTACTTTCTATCTCCTTGAGGTTAATCATTTTAATTTTTAGTTCAACAAATAAGAATATGTGAAGTTTATCTTTCTGTGCCTGGTTTATTTCACTTAACATAATGACCTCCAGTTCCATCCCTGTTGTTGCAAAAGACAGAATCTTACCTTTTTTTTTTTTTTTTTTTTTTTTTGAGACAGAGTCTTGCTGTGTCACCCAGGCTGGAGTGCAGTGGTATAATCTTGGCTCACTGCAACCTCCGCCTCCTGGGTTCAAGCAGTTCTCCTGCCTCTGCTTCCCGAGTAGCTGGGATTGCAGGCGCTCGCCACCAAACCTGGCTAATTTTTGCATTTTTAGTAGAGATGAGGTTTCACCATATTGGCCAGGCTGGTCTTGAACTCCTGACCTCATGATCCACCTGCCTCAGCCTCTCAAAGTGCTGGGATTACAGGCATGAACCACTGTGCCCAGCCCAGGATCTTATTCCTTTTTTAGCTAAATAGTAGCCTATCGTATATATTTACCACATTTTCTTTATTCATCTGTTGAGGATTAGGTTGTTTCCAAAATCTGACTATTGTGACTAGTGCTGCAATAAATGTAGGAGTGCAGATAGCTCCTCAGTGTACTGATTTCCTTTCTTTTGGGTATATATCCAGCAGTTGGATTGCTGGATAGTATGGTAGCTCTTTTTTTAGTTTTTTGAGGAATCTCCAAATTGTTCTTCATAGTGTACTAATTTACATTACATTTCAACCAACAGTGTACAGGCATTCCCTTTTTTCCACATTCTTATCAGCAGTTTTTATTGCCTTTTGGATAAAAGCCATTTTAACCAGGGTGAGGTGATAACTCATTGTAGTATTGATTTGCATTTCCCTGATGATCAATGATGTTGAGCACCTTTTCATATGCCTGTGTGGCATTTGTATGTCATCTTTTGAGAAATGTGTATTTAGATCTTTTGCCCATTTTTAATAAGATTATTAGACTTCTTTTCCTACAGTGTTGTTTGAGCCCCTTTTATATTCTGGTTATTAATCTCTTGTCACATGGATAGTGTACAAATATTTTCTCCCATTCTGTGAGTTGTCTTTTCATTTTGTTGATTGTTTCATTGCTGTGCAGTTTTTAACTTGATATGATTCCATTTGTCCATTTTTGCTTTAGTAGTTTGTGTTTGTGGCATGTTACTTAAGAAATCTTTGCCCAGTTCAATGTCCTAGAGAGTTTCCTTCATGTTTTCTTGTAGTAGTTTCATAGTTTGAAGTCTTAGATTTAAGTCTTTAATCCATTTTGATTTGATTTTTGTATATGGTGAGAGAGAGTCTAGTTTCATTCTTCTGCATAGGGATATCCAGTTTTCCCAGTACCATTTATTGAAGAGGCTGTTCTTTCTGCAATGTATGCTCTTGGCACCTTTATTGAAAATGAGTTCACCGTAGATGTATGGATTTATTTCTGGATTATCCATCCCATTCCATTGGTCTATATTTTTGTTTATATGCCATTACCATACTGTTTTAATGACTTTAGCTCTGCAGTATAATTTGAAAGTCAGGTAATGTGATTCATCCAGCTTTGTTCTTTTTGCTCAAGATAGCTTTGGCTATTCTGCATCTTTTGTGGTTCCACATACATTTTAGGGTAGTTTGTTTCTATTGCTGTGAAGAACATCATTGGTATTTTGTAGGGATTGCATTGAATCTCTACAAAGTATAGGTTACTTTGAGTAGTATGGACATTTTAACAATATTTATTCTTCTGATCCATGAACATGGAATATCTTTCCATGTTTTTTTTTGTGTCCTCTTCAATTTCTTTCATCAGTGTTTTATAGTTTTCATTGTAGAGATTTTTCACTTCTTTGGTTAAGTTAATTTGTAGATATTTACTTTTATTTGTAGCTATTGTAAATGGAATTACTTCCTTGATTTCTTTTTCAGATTGTTCTCTGTCGTTGTATAGACATGCTACTGATTTTTGTATGTTGATTTTACATTCTGCAACTTTAGTTAATTTGTTTATTGGTTCTAATAGTTTTTTGGTGGAGTCTTTAAGTTTTTCCGAA
Organism: Macaca fascicularis; assembly: GCF_037993035.2. NCBI lineage: Eukaryota > Metazoa > Chordata > Mammalia > Primates > Cercopithecidae > Macaca > Macaca fascicularis. The sequence goes on from NC_088377.1 coordinate 105,573,431, forward strand.
TATAAGATCATGTTTTCTGCAAACAAGGATCATTTGACTTCTTCCTTTCCAATTTTAATGCCTTAATTCTTTCTCTTGTCTGATTGCCCTAGCTAGGACTTCCAGTACTATGGTGAAAAACAGTGGTGAAAGTGGGCATCTTTATTGTGTTCCAGATCCTAGAGGAAAGGCTTTCAGTTTTTCCCCATTCAGTATGATACTAGCTGGTGGGTCTATCATATATGGCTTTTATTGTGGAGCTATGTTCCTTCTATGTACAGTTTTTTATCTTGAATGGATGTTGAATTTTATCAGGTGCTTTTTCAGCATCAGTTGAAATAATCAAATGGTTTTTATCCTTCATTTTGTTGATATAATGTGTCACACTGATTTGCATATGTTGAATCATCCTTGCATCCCTGGGATAAATCTCACTTGGTCACGATCTTTTTAATGTATTGTTGAATTCATTTTGTTAGTATTTCGTTGGGGATTTTTGCATCACTGTTCATCAGGGATACTGGCCTATAGTTTTCTTTTTTTTTGATGTGTCTTTGTCTGGTTTTGGTATCAGGGTAATACTGGCCTTGTAGAATGAGTTTGAAAGTATTCCCTCCTCCTCTGTTTTTTGGAATAGTTTGAGTAGGATTGGTATTCATTCTTTTTTAAATGTTTGCTAACATTCAGCACTGAAGCCATGAGGTTTTTTTTGGCTTTTCTTTTCTGGGAGACTTTATTTTGGCTTTGATCCCATTACTTGTTATTGGTTTGATCAGGTTTTGGATTTCTTCATGGTACAATCTTGGTAGGTTTTGTGTCTAGGAATTTATTCATTTTTTCTAGGGTTTTCCAATTTGTTGGTGTATAGTTACTCATAGTAGCCTCTAATGATCCTTTGAATTTCTGTAGTATTAATGTAATGTCTCTTTTCTCATGTTTGATTTTATTTATTTGGGTCTTCTCTTTTTTTCTTAGTCTGGCTAAAGGTTTGTCAACTTCATTTATCTTTTTTCAAAAACAAACTTTTGTTTCATTAATCTCTTGTATTGTTTTCCTCATTTTAATTTATTTTTATTCTAATCATTATTATTTCTTTTCTTCCACTAACTTTGGGTTTGGTTTGATCTTGATTTTCTAGTTCTTTAAGATGCATTGTTAGACTGTTTATTTGAAATTTTTCTACTTTTTTGATATATGTACAACTATAAACTTACTCTTACTACTGCTTTTGATGTACTCCATAGGTTTTGCTGTTGTGTTTCTGTTATCATTTGTTTCAATAAATTTTTCAATTTCTTTCTTAGCGTCTTCATTGACTCACTGGTCATTCAGGAGCATGTTGTTTAATTTCCATGTATTTGCATAGTTCCAAAAATTTCCCTTGTTATTGCTATGTAGTTTTTTTATTCCACTGTGGTCAGAGAAGATACTTGATATTATTTCAATGTTTTGGATGTTTGGAAACTTGTTCTGTGGCCTAACATATGGTCTATCCTTGCAAATGGTCCATGTACTGAGGAAAAGAATGTGTATTCTTCAGTTGTTGGATGAAATGTTCTGTATGTATCTATTACACCCGTTTGGTCTGTAGTGCAGATTAAGTCTGGTATTGATTTTCTGTCTGGATGACCTGTCAAATGCTGAAAGTTAGGTGTTGATGTCTCCAGGTATTACTGCATTGGGGGCCTATCTCTCTCTTTAGCGTTAATGATATTTACTTTATATATCTTGGTGCTCCAGTGTTGGGTACATAAATATTTACAATTGTTATATCCTCTTGCTGAATTGACCCCTTTATCATTATATAGTAACCTTCTTTGTCTCTTCTTATAGTTTTTGTCTTGAAATCTATTTTGTCTGATATAAATATAGTTACTCCTGCATTTTTTTGGCTGCGATTTGCATGGGCTATCTTTTTCCATCCCTTTATTTTCAGTCTATATGTGTCTTTATAGGTGAAGGGTGTTTCTTGTAAGCAACAGATCATTGGGTCTTGTTTTTATTTTGTTTTTAATCCATTTAGCCAGTGTATGTCTTTTGATTGGAGAGTTTAGTTATATTCAATTACTATGGATAAATAAGGATTTACTCTTGCCATTTTATTATTTGTTTTGTGGTCTTCTTTCTTTGCTTCCTGTCTTCCTTTTAGTGAAGGTGATTTTCTCTGGTGGTATGATTTAATTTCTTGCTTTCTATTTTTTGTGTATCTGTTTTAAGTTTTGTGTTTGAGGTTGCCATGAGGCTTGCAAATAGTATCCCATTATTGTAACCCATTATTTTAAGCTGATAACAACTTAACACTGCTAGCATAAACAAATAAGCAAAAAGAAAATAAATACAAACTCCACACCTTAACTTTGTCCCCCTGCTTAACTTTTTCCTTTTTTTCCCTATTTATATCTTATAGTACAGTCTATATCTTGAAAAGTTTTTGTAGTTTTGATTTATTTATTTATTTTTAAGATAGAGTTTTGCTTTTGTCACCCAGGCTGGAGTGCAGTGGTGCGATCTCAGCTCACTGCAACCTCCACCTCCTGGGTTCAAGTGATTTTCCTTGCCTCAGCCTCCTGAGTAATTGGGATTACAGGTGTCCGCCACCATGCCTGGCTAATTTTTTGTATTTTTAGTAGAGACCGGGCGGGGAGGGGAGGTTTCGCCATGTTGAGCAGGCTGGTCTCGAATTTCTGACCTCAGGTGATTCACCTGCCTCGGCCTCCCAAAGTGTTGGGATTATGGGCATGAGCCACTGCGCCCAGCCCTGTAGTTATTATTTGTAATTGGTTCATCTTTTTGTCTTTCTGCTTAAGATATGAGTAGTTTACACACCACAGTGACAGTGTTATAATAGTCTGTGTTTTTTCTGTATTCTTACTATTACAAGTACATTTTGGAGTTTCAGATGATTTCTTATTGCTCCTTAATGTCCTTTCTGATTGAAGTACTCTCTTTAGCATTTCTTGTAGGACAGATCTGGTGTTGATAAAGTCCTTCAGCTTTTTTTTTTTTGTCTGAGAAAGTCTGTATTTCTCCTTCATGTTTGAAGGATATTTTTGCTGAATATCCTATTCTAGTGTAAATGATTTTTTCCTTCAGCACTTTAAATATGTCATGCCACTCTCCTGGCCTTTAAGACTTCTGCTGAAAAGTCTGCTGCCAAACATATTGGAGCTCCATTGTATGCAGTTAGTTTCTTGCTGCTTTTAGGATCCTTTATTTATCCTTGATTTTTGGGAATTTGCTTATTAAATGCCTTGAGATAGTATTCTCTGAGTTAAATCTGCTGGATGTTCTATAACCTTCTGGTACTTAGGTATTGCTCTCTTGCTCTAGCTTTGGGAAGTTATCTGCTGTTACCCTTTGAATAAACTTTCTACCCCTATTTTTCCTCTCCTTCCTCTTTAAGGCCAATAACTCTTAGATTTGTTCTTTTGAGACTGTTTTCTAGATCTTGTAGGTGTATTTCATTCTTTTTCATTCTTTTTTTCTTTTGTCTCCTCTGATATATTTTCAAAAATCCTGTCTTCAAGCTCACTAATTATTTCTGCTGCTTAATTCTGCTATTAAGAGACTCTGATGTGTTCTTCAGTATGTCAATTGTGTTTTTCAACTCTGGAATTTCTTTTTGAATCTTTTAAATTATTGCAATCTCTGTTACATTTATCTGATAGAATGCCAAATTCCTGTCGGTGCTATCTTGAATTTCTTTGAGTTTCCTCAAAACAGTTATTTTGAATGTTCTGTTTGAAAGGTCACATATTTCTGTCTCTCCAGGATTGGTCTCTGTTGCCCAATTTAGTTTGTTTGGTGAAGTCATGTTTTCCTGGATTGTCTTGATGCTTGTGTATGTTTGTCAGTATCTGGGCTTTGAAGATTTAAGTATTTATTGCAGTTTTTGAAATCTGGGCTTGTTTGTACCCATCCTTCTTAGGAAGACTTTCCAGGTATTCAAAGGTATTTGGGTGTTGTCATCCAAGTTTTTTGTCACTGTAGCTGTATCTGCATTAGAGGACACCCAAAGCCCAGTAACTTTGTGGTTCTTATAGACTTGTAGAGGTACCACCTTGGTGGTCTTGTATAAGATATGGAAGAATTCTGTGCATCACAGGCAGAGACTCTTGTTCTCTTTCCTAACTTTCTCCAAAACAAACTGAGTTGCTATCTATGCTGAGCTGTCTGGAGCTGGGGGAGAGGTGACACAAGCAACTGTGTGGCCACCACCACTGGGACTTCTCTGGTCAGAACTGAAGCCACCACAGCTCTGGGTCTTGCCCAAGGCCTGTTGTAACCGCTACCTGGCTACTGCCTATGTTTGCTCAAGGCCCTAGGGCTGTATAATCAGCAGGTGGGGAAGCCAGCCAGGCTTATGTCCTTCCCCTCAGACACAAGGTGAGTTCCCTGGGGCCCCAGGTGGGTCCAGAGATGCTGTCCAGAAATCAGGGCCTGGAGTTGGAAACCTTAGAAATCTATTCTACTGTGGCTGAACTGGCATTCAAACCATGGGACAAAGTCCCTTCACTCTTCCCTCTCCTTTTCCCAGGCAGAGGATTCCCTCCTGTGTCCACCAGCACCACAGGCCCACAAGAAGCACTGGCAGGCTACCGCCCATATTCACTTAAGGCCGGGGTTCTTCAGTCAGCTTGTGGTGAACGCTGGCAGGTTTGAGACTCACCCTTCAGGGCAGTGGGGTCCCTTGTGGGCCTGGGTAGTTCCAGAAATGCCATCCAGTTCTCCTGGAATTGGAGACTTGAAGGGCCTGCTTGGTTCTCTGCCCCACTGTGCTTAGCTAGTGCCTAAGCTGCAAGACAAAGTCCTCTTTACTCTTCTCTCTGCTTTTCTGAAGCAGAAAGAATCTCTCCTTGTAGCCAGCACAGCTGTGAAAGTGCCGAGTCACACCTGACTACAGCTGGGTGAGCATGTCTCAGCCTCACCCAAGGCTCATGGCATGGATTGCTTGGTTACCGCTGCTGATGATGCAGGGCCCAGGGCTCTTTAGTCAGAAGAACAAGAATCCTGTCACAACTGTATCCTTCCCTTAAGGCAGCAGGTTACTTTCTGGCCCAGGGTGTGTCTAGAAATGTCTGGCAGCTAGGGCCTGCAGTGGGGGCCTCCCAACTCTGCCTGTTGCCCTATCCTGCTGTGGCCGAGCTGGCATTCTGGTTACAGTACAAAGTCCTTTTTCCTCTTCCTTCTCCTCTCAAGCAGAAGGAAGGGATCTCTTTTGGAGCTGCATGCTGTGCTGGTTGGAGGTGGGGGAGGGTTGGAGCCAGCACTCCCTTTGCCACCCTGGCTGGTGTCTCAGTAGGTCATGTACCCACCCCCCAAATCCACTGGCTTTGAGCCCAGCAAAGCTCTAGGAATTGCCTAGGAGCTGCAGTCCTCGTGGCCTAGACTGCCTTTCTAGTTTATTTAGAACACCAAAGCACTTTAGCCCATGGTGACGAGGCTTGCCAAAACTCAGTTCTGACCACTGGGATGGGTGATTCTCCTCTGGCTAGGGCTGGTCTAGCCACTAGCTGGTCTCAGCCACTGGGCGCTGGCTGAGTTCTGCCCAGTGTTGGCAGCACTGAGTTCCAATGCAAAATCCCACAGTTGCTGTGCCCTCCCTCCCACAGCACACAGCTTTTCCCTCTGTGCCACATGGCTGCTGCCCAGAGATAGGGGAGGGGTGGTGTTGGCAATTCAACACCGCCTTTCCTACCCTCTTCAGTGCCTCTTTCAGCAAAATGAGGTGAAAACCAGGTACTGTGATTGCTCACCTGATTTTTGGTTCTAATGAAGGTGCTTTTTTTGTAGAGATAGTTGTTTACTTTGGTGTTCCTGCGGGGAGGACAATCACGGGAGGCTTCCATTCAGCCATCTTGCTCTGCTCCTGGTCCTTTAACTTTTATTTAGGAGTTTCTCAAGGAGAAAGATTTGAGGAGCCATGTCTTTCTTGGAAAAAAAGGAAGTTTGAACTGGGCTTCCTTCCTGCCTGATCAATTTCCCGACGGCTAGCAGAGGGTTTGAAGATCATCCCATTTGTCTTTGTGCTTCACTCAGCACTGGAATCATTATTTTTAGTAAACCGTTTGTGCCTAACAATGAAGACTTCTGTCCACATGTACTTGGAGAACATGAGTTTCCTGATTCTGGTCCTGTCGCTGATTCTCTTTTTGCTGTGTTTCTCCTTCCAGGGCAGGTGTAAGTGGTCCCAATAAACCAGGGCATCCCAAGGTCTGGGGTGGGAGGGGCTGGCAGTGCCTCTTTATGCTGGTCTCCTGGTTTTGGCAAGTGGAGGCATTTTTAGGCCAAGTTCAGGGTAGTAAACTTCAGGCTCATTTTAAAAATCAAAACAATTTGTGGTAGAAACAGAGGGAGGGTGTAAGGAATAACATAATAAATGCTACTATGCCACCTCCTAACCAGCTTACCCAAAGATCTTTTTCTTTAAACCAAGATACAGGGGCACCTTTTCCTACCTTCACAACCCAGTATTTCTTTGATTAGCAAAATGGGATCGTTGTTACCGTGAGAACTCAGTGAGAGAATATAAACAGGGCATGTATAGTGGTGCCTGGCATGTGGCAAGTTCTCACTCATTGTGGCTATTAGTGTTACCACTCTACGCCAATAAGTATAGAGCCTGGCTAGCAAACCTGGCAAGCGCCAGAGCTCCCAGGGAGGGAAGGTGTGATGCAGCTCGCTGAGAGCCAGACAGGGAGCTGCGGAGCTGCAGGAGGGAGACGAAGTCCTTGGAGTTTCTGACGTGCAGCATGATGTTCCGCCTGAGCTCTTGTTTTCCTCTCCCATGGAGGAGGTAGGCACCTGTACAGTCACCATTCTGAACTCCACCGTGGAGCGACTGACGCCTTCAGTGAAAGTCGGCGGGGCTCTGGTTCTTGCCTATAGCAGCAACCTGTGTTCCCCAAAATAAGTGCTGATCCAGACGTGTAGCTGGGCTATGGAGAAGTCTGCAAAGCACAAAGGCTGTTCTTTGTACATGTTTTGTTTGTGGCAGGAGATGTTGATTTGATTCTTAAGTAAAGACGTATGGAGCCCTTAAGCAATGTCAGTAAGACCTTCATGGGCCTTGTCCTGGTCCCCATGTTCTCTATGGGAAGCAAAGCTGTCAAACTCAAGGCCCCACCAAATCCACTCTTTTTAAAAGATGTCTTTCCTGAAACCCTCAGGCCACACTCATCTCTGTGCTATCTGAAATTCTGCCAGTTTATTATTTTTTTTCTAAATTATTTGGTCTCCTGGTCTTGGTTTTAGTGAGTCCCTGGAAGCTTGTCTGACTTCTGTTGCTTCCTTTCACAGTGTAAAGGTGGCTTCCTGTAGAGAAGGGTGTGCTGGGGATCCTTCAATACTTGTCCTTGGGAGTGGTTTTAGTCTTTTTACAGAAATCACCTTGTCCGATGAGCTTTATTTTTTATTGTTTTATTTTTTAATTTTTTTGAGACAGAGTCTCGCTCTGCTGTTGCCCAGGCTGGAGTGCAGTGGTGTGATCTCAGCTCGCTACCACCTCTGCTTCCCGGGTTCAAGCAATTCTCCTGCCTCAGCCTCCCAAGTAGCTGGGACTACAGGTATGCGGCACCATGCCCGGCTAATTTTTGCATTTTTAGTAGAGACGGGGTTTCACCATATTGGCCAGGCTGGTCTTGAACTCCTGACCTTGTGATCTGCCCATCTCAGCCTCCCAAAGTGCTGGGATTACAGGTGTGGGCCACTGTGCCTGGCCGAGCTTTCTTTTTTATTTTATTTTATTATTATTACTATTTTTTGAGACAGAGTCTCACTCTGCCACCCAGGCTGGAGTGCAGTGGCGCGATCTCGGCTCACTGCAAGCTCTGCCTCTCGGGTTCATGCCATTCTCCTGCCTCAGCCTCCCAAGTAGCTGAGACTACAGGCGCCCGCCACCACACCCGGCTAATTTTTTGTATTTTTTTAGTAGAGATGGGGTTTCAACATGTTAGCCAGGATGGTCTCGATCTCCTGACCTTGTGATTCGCCTGCCTCAGCCTCCCCAAGTGCTGGGATTACAGGCGCCGAGCTTTATTTTTAAAGGCAACTTCAGATCTTTTTGGAACTAGATAGGATTTAAGTCCTAAGAAGAGTCATTCAAGTACTATTTTCTTCTAAGACTGATAGGCATTATTGTATTTCTTCAGATCCAAGATGTCATCCATTGAAAGAGGCACCATTATTCTATGTACCATTGAGAACGAACACTGCCAATTAAACTGTGCCACCTATCAATTTTAAAACATCCTGATTTCAGAGATGTGAAAATATAAAGAAAAAAACATGTGTCTCAGAACTGATGAGCTGCAGTGTGTACAGTCAGGATGGCTGGGATGAGTCAGGAGTTAGAATTCAGGTGAGCAGATATTTGCTCCCCTTGGGCTGTTCATGCAGTGTCTGACACAGAGACTCAACTCATCACGGCACTTCTCATCTCCCTAAACCCTCCAACGAGCTGGTGGGTGAGGCATGAGTCCGGTTGGTTTAGCCAGGAATCTGAATATCAGACATGGCTCCTTCACCTTCTCTCCCACACCTTGTCTCTTACCAGTTGATTCCACCTCTTCAATATCAGCCTTACCTGTTCCCATTCCCCCAGTCTTATTATGACAGTTTCTCTGGGAAATGGTGCAGGCCTCCACCCACCATCTCTTACCTGCTTTCATCTCTCCCCTTGCAGTTGATTCTCCACAGGGCAGCCAGTTGGATCCCCTCACTGCCCAGCCATGCCTTCTGTGTTCTCCCCTGTCCTAGGAGGATGCCCACAGGCTCCTCTGTGCAACAAAGCCATGCTTTCAATCTGTAGCCTCATCTCTCACTAGCTGCCCTCACATCCCCCAGGTCAGTCACTGAGCTTATTTCAGTTCCTGGGATTAATACTCCAGGCTCCTTCTACCTCCAATCCTTGTCTGACGTTCACTCCTCCTGTCTGCACAGACGCACGAAGGGCATGCACAGACTCACTTCTTCTGCGTCACCCAGTTAATTCCTCATGTTAGACCCCACTTCCTTCAGGAGCCACATCACCCCTGGTGGGATACGAACCACGCTGTAGGGTCAAGTGTGTCGGAAGTGCCTGCGTCTGTGTCTGTTTCCCTCCTGGAATGCGCCTGCCTCCTTTGTCGTGGGGTCTGGCGCAGTGCCTTCGGCACACTGAGCCCAGTTTGCTTGAAAGGATAATTGGTTTATCTTTATTCTACAACTGAGGAGCCTGAATGTGGAAATTAATTAGTTTGCCTGGATTCAGGATTTCAAACCAGGTTCACAAAACACATGATTTTTCCGATCCAACTTCTATGCACAGAGCTTGGAAACAGACACATGTTCCAAGGGCTTTGGCGTGAAGTCACTTCTCGGCATCAGCTGCGTTTCTTTATCATCTTCCAGGCTTGTTGCATCTCATCCACTGGTTGCAGTTAATCACTCGTCTGAAGGGCTGAACATCTACAGGTGCTCATTTTTCCCTTTTTCTTTCCACGGGTCGTCGTATGTGAGTAAGCTAAAGTATTAGAGACTATAATGTGGATAGAGGCGGAGCAGCCACAGTCTGCGGGTGACCTGGCCACTTTGGCAACAATGGGCAGTGAGTATTCTGCCCCAATTTTGCTTTTCCCAGCATTTTACAACCCTGAAGTCATCTTCATTACAGCCAAGTGAGAGAGAGAGAGAGAGGGAAAGAGCAGGGCTTATCTCACTGTGTTGGAAGTGGAGGCCCAGGGCACAGGAGTTGAGGTTTCAAGAGATTTCCTGCCCCCGGCTGTGGGCTGAGCATCTCTGATGTGTGGGAAGTTTCTGTTATGAAACGTGGTTGAAATGGGGACTGCTGGTAGGTGCTGGGGAGCCAGTGGGCGGCTGCGTTGGTTTCCAAGAGGATCCACTTCCTGACTCTGGGAAGATCACGTGGGATCGAGCAGAAAGACTGCCAGTTCTTTAACAATCAAGCATGCATTAAGCGCCTTCTGTATGCAGGGCCCAGGAAGGTTCAGGAGGGAGAGGCAGATGGGCGCAGAGCTTCGGGGGTGGACAGTACTGAGCTGCATTCTCACCCAGCCCCTTGGCTTCTGAGTTCTTCGTGCTTCTTGTTGCTTTGTGAAATAAGGATGACGGTCACTTCATATGCCAGTTAGGGTGTCTGGTTGCAAAGAACATTTGTTATTATCGCACATAAGAAAACACCTCAAAGAGGGTGCATCCTGGTTGACTGGTTAACGGCAGAAGGTCAGTTCAGTGGCTCCGTGGACCCCTGTGGCAGCCACCATCCGTTGCTTGTCCTGGCAGCCCAAGTTCTCTTGGTCCCTAAATGGCAGCCACATTGCAGACAAAAGATCCAGAGGCAGAAAAGTGGCCTCTTCTTTGTGTCCCTTTTTAAGAGGGAGAAAAGCTTGAGAACCCCTAACAGACTTTCCCCAGGTCTTATTGGCCAGAATTACCCCCTATTCCTGATGAGAAAAATGGAGTGACCAAGAATGGCCGAGAGACAAATCAAGACTCATTGGCGGGGCTGGGTGCATCCCGTCTCTTCCTCCCCTGTTACAGGCCCCTTAGCTCTGGAACAGTGCTGGGGACGGCAGCTAGTGGCACCCCCCACTCGTAGTGAGGGAGAGTTTTGCAGCCTTCCCGGGACAGGATGCCGGGGACAGTGCCCGCAGAAGCAGCACAGATGTGGTTTGAGCGCTGCTCTCCTGCCTTGTTGTCAAAAAGCTTACAGACTTTAAAAGGGCGAATGGAGCTTCCCTTGGAGGGGAAATCGGCCGATGAAGGAGGCAATGGCGTGTGTGGTCCCGGATTTTAGGAGGCAGTTACTGAAATAAAACTCTTTGCCACCTCTGTAGAGTGGAGGTTATCAAGAGAGAAGCAGGCTTTCCCACTTAATGAAATGTCACACAGGCAAAGCCAAGGAGTTTACAGGCAAAGTCTGTGGACCTTATTTTCCCACTCTACAGCTGGTCTGTGAACACACGTGTGATCCTTTGTAAACTGTAGTTTTAGCCAATAAATCAAAACCCTTGGGAGAAAATCCGGACTTTCTAAAGCCTTTATCATCAATACATATGTCCGTTTCTGTGGGTTGCTTAATATTCCTGCGGCAGCAGGCTGGCCGCCATCCTTTGACTCTCTGTCATGTCCCCATCTCTGTTTCTGGGGAGATGTTGAAACCAGCTCTGGCAGTACGGCACCATTTCCTCAGTCTGCATTTGTACCTTTCGCTTTTTGGTGTTCTTTAGAAGAGTGCAGTGGAAAAAGCACACTGGTCTCAGAGTGAGAAGATGCAGTTCCTGATTTTGGCACTGCCACTAACAGGCCATGTGGTTCAGGTGGGCCTGTCGCCTCTCTGGGGCGCATTCTTCACTAAGGAGCAGAGAACTGGGTTAGATCCAGGTGATCAGGGCCACCCACATTCCCACGTCCAAGAAGATGCTGCCACTTAATCACAGTTTTCTTCTTCCTTACTGTCTTCCAGCCCACACTCAGCCTTCGAATCCTTTTCCTACAGCCGGGCAGTAATAGCTGATGGATTAACCGAGGTGAAAATAAAGATAAAACTGATTTTCTGCCCAGAACTAGATAGTCCCCTTGGGTCCCTTCTAGTCTTATAATTTCTCCACAGCAGACTCAACAAAAGCTCCTGGTCCGTCATGATGTCCCCTAGGGTTTGGAGAACCTTGCCAGGCTCCCCAGGGTTTCCACTGGAAACTCTTCCTGGAGACCATTGTTATTATCAAGAGCCTTTGTGTAAGAGGACCCTGCTAGTGGTGGCTGCCTTGGCCTGTTCCCTGAGAAGCTTGCATCTGGCCTGGTGCCTGGAGCATAGCAGGACTCAGGTATTTGTGGAGGTGCATGAAGGAGAGTTGAAGTGTGGGGTCTGCATGACAAAGCTTGCCCTCCTGTGTCTGTGCAGGAGGCATCCCGGGGACCTCCTTTATGCTTTGGTAAAGAAACCTGCTTCCCTCCTTTTGGATAGCGTCAGACTTTTAAAAGTCATCTCTGGGTTTCTCCTCTGTGAGTTTGCATTTTGGCTCTTGAAAGCCTTAGAAGCAGAGAAAATAGAAATTAAAGCTTCAGGCTGGGAGAGGAGGTGGCTTCATTAGGGCTGGGCCTGGGGAGCTGATGGATGCTGGAAGAGCTGGAGCCTCCCTTCCTGCTGGGCTGCTCTGGTCCCCAGCAACCACGCTGGGCTCTGGGCCACACTTCCCTCCCTCCATCACTGCCTGCTGCCTCCCAGCAGCTCCTGCCTGGTCTCCTTTTCCAGCCATCTCCCTTCCTGTATCATATAGTTGCTGTCTTGAATGTTCCCACATCTTGTATCCAACTCCTGTCCTGTGTCCATGGAGCCATGCTTGTAATTGCTTTGAGGGTCCACTTCCTGGCTGAGGGCTCCCTTATAAAGCATCCTGAAAATTCTGGCCATTTCTTTGACCACCCTGGAAAGGGATCTTGACTTGCCTTCCCTGCCAGTAGTGGGAGGAAAAAAAACATTTACGGAGCACCTGCCATCTGCTGAGTAGAGCGTGGGTCATTTAATGCAGGAACTCCCTGAACGTCACCCTCAGAGCAAATTCTCAAGTTTACAGATGTGGAAACTAAGCTTCAGGACTGGAGCAGCAGCTCAGCTAGGAAGAGACTGTGTTAGTCTGTTTGCAGTATTATAAGGAAATACCTGAGACTGGGTGATTTATACAGAAGAGAGGTTTAATTGGCTCATGGCTCTGCAGGCTGTACAGGAAGCATAGTGCCAGCATCTGCTCTTGGTGAGGCCTCTAGAAGCTTCCAGTCATGGAAAAAGGTGAAAGAGGAGCAAACATGTCACATGGCAGGAGCAGGAGCAAGAAAGAGTGAGGGGGAAGGTACCACACTCTTAACCAGTGTGAACTCACAGTGAAAACTCACTCATTATTGTACGGCGGGCACCAAGCCTTTCATGAGGGATCCAACCCCGTGACCCAGACACCTCCCACCAGGGCCCCCCTCTAGCGCCAGGGATCACATTTCAACATGAAACGTAGAGGGGACAAACATTAAATTGGAGATAGAGCGGGGAACCGACTCCGGGCCAACTCCAGGTGTTTGTGTTATACTGACCTGCCAGGTATGGGCAGAAGGGCGGCCTCACAGTAGAAATGGCTGGGGGGTTCAGCAAGCCCCTGAGTGAGGAGCGGGCGTTCTTCTCGACTGAGTGTGCAGCCTCTTCCCCTGCCTCCAGACTTGTTCCTTCGGGGCTGGCCCTTTCTGTTGAGGATATACGCCTCTGCCTCGGTGGCGTCCTGTTCTTGCTTTCATATTCCCTCCCCGCCCCCCACCTGGAAGAGCGAGGAGGCTACCCTTAGACAGATGTGTGAAGCAGACGAAGAACATCTGCTTGTTCATTTTCTCTTGGAAGAGCTTCTGCTCCATTTTCCCTGTCTTTGGGCATTGGCTCCTGGCCGGACTCGGGGAGAGGGTCTCATTCCAATCCTGCCCAGATTTATGTGATAAATCATTCGTTTATCCCCCAGCTGGGTGGATAGCACAGGGCTAGGCACCAATAAAAAGAGCAAGGTACTTTGTCCTTCAGGAGCTTACAGTCTGTCCAGAAGGCCTTTTTTTTAAATACAATTTTTTTTTGAACTGGGCAATCCATTCATGTGGTTTAAATGTCAAAAGGCCAAAAGAGAAAAGGTGAAAAGTCCCTCCTAGCCATCTCGTTCCCCACCCAAGAGGCGACCACTGCTAATAGCTTTCTGTGTCTCTAAAGTCATTCTGTCTGTGTTGCTCAGTGGTTCTCACAGGGCCCGAGAGGAAAGAAATCAGGACAAGTCGGGGAAGAACTGTCAAAGGGCACAGGGCGGCAGCCACGAGGAGAGTGAGATGGGCTTGGGGAGGACAGGCAGGCATGGATATTCTGATAAAGATTCCCAGAGGACTTGGGTATAACTTGCTTTTCCAGCCTCCATCTACTGGTCTGGTTAGATAGGCAAGATATTTACATAGCTAACCAGTATAGCAATACAAGAGTTAATGGAGATGAAGATTCAATTCCTAGTACAGCCCAAAGGTACCCTCACCCAGAGGAGGGAGACAGCAGCTATGGATGCTGTGGTCATGTGGGCCACTGTAAAAAGACCTGGGCTTCCCAGCTGTGACTTTGGTTACTGCCATCAACCTCTCTGAGGCTTTTTTTTTTTTTTTTTTAACTCTTCTGAAACCCTCAATTGAGAGTTTTAAATGTTTTTGTTTCATGAACTCCATTAGCAGTTGAAGAAACCCATGGGACCTCTTTAAATGCATATAATAAAATATATCAGGTTATACAGTAAACAAATCGCATTGGAGTTTGGCTGGTTTCTGCACTAGGTGGGTGCAGGAGAGCCCTGTGGCATGGTGATTTCTGTTCTGAGGAGGGCCAGGTGACCTTGAACTGTTCTGGGTCTGCACCTGAGAACTCTGTCCCCAGGGGACACCGGCTCTCCCCCTGGGGCTGCTTGGGGCCTGGTGGAGTTGACTCAGGGAGGAGATGGGGAAGAATTCCCTCCGGAGATTGCTTTTTCAGAAAGTCAAACAATGCATTTTCCCTGACGTGTAGCTTCTCCTCTGTCCCCATGGGGCCTCTCCTAACTAAAGATGATTAAATTTGTCCAGCATTTGGTTTCCAAAAGGTGGCAGCACTGTCCTGGGAAACAGAATCCCAGTGACTTGGGTGGAAGTGTTTGCTGCTAGGTGGATGATGCCTGCGGTTCTCGCAGCCCTGCCTTGGTAGCCCAGGGAAGGATTCCCAGCGGCCTGCATGAGCTGTGGCTGTGTGACACTTACGTTTCTGGTCACCCGAATCCTGGCCTTGGAGACAGTCTCCGTCCCTGGGGGAGCTTCTGTTCCCACCCAGGGCTCTCCTGCGCCCACCTAGTTCAGAAACTAGCCAAACACAGCGCTGCAGTGGGTCCACCCCACAGAGGCCTTTTGAAGGCAGCGACTCAGCAAGCGTCTCAGGACTGCCCTGTCATCGGATATAGCAGGCAGTTGCCCGCCCGCCTGCGTAGACGGCTGCCCCTCTCTTTTGGTGTTTGAGGTGGGGGTTCTGGAGGGAGGTGGGCATTTTAAGCAGTGGAGTCTTGAGTGGTCTAGGCTGAGCTTTTTCTTTTCGAACAATTTCACATTGGCTAGGAGCAGTGTCAGGTGTTCAGTGGACTCTGTGTAGGGCAGGTAGGAGGGCTGTGATTTCCAATCCAGCAGAGTCACATCCGACTCCGAAAGGCGGCAGTTGTGGGGTCGTCACCAGGCGGTGATGCGTCTGACGTGTGTCTAGCTGGGAGGAGCCCATAGCTGTAAGTGAGGGCACAGACAGACGTTCAAGGATCTGCTAGAAGATAGAACTTTGAGCAATAGAAGGAAGAGACCACTGGAAAGGGAACAGTATGTTCTGACTGGTGGTTACAATGGCTTTTATCTTTAAAGTCTTTGCCTGTGGGACCAAGGCATGCAATCCTTTAGGAAGATCGCATCTGCTATGCACCCTTTTTTGATCCAAGCTGCGGATCCTCCATTTCCCCCGTCTTCCGTGTCTTCTGTCTTTCACACGTGGATGCACAAATACATATGTACACATTCATTCAAGCAAATAGAGGGGAAAACCCCACAAGTTTTATTTACTCATTTATTCCAAAAATATTTCCTGAGCTCTTCCTATACACTAGGCACTGATCCTGGCCCTGAGATATGCAGTCAATAGGATGGCACACTCGCCACCTCCATAGGGTTTATATTCTCCATGGGGGAGGCAGGCCATGAGCAGATGAAGGAATGAGCTAGAAAAATATCCAATGGAAATGTGGTCTCCAGAGAAGTGATCTCAGGGTGTGATAGCATGATGGGGGTGCAGGGAACGCTTCCCCGAGGAGGTGACCAGTGAGTCAGTGAAATGTGGCTGTCAGGGAACGCGTGCCGAGGCCTCGGGGTGGGCACACAACTGGCATTTTTAAGGCATAGTGAGAAGGCTGGAAGGTAAAGTCAACAGGGGGCAGGGCAGATCACACGGGGCCTGGGAGAGCAGTGGACATGGGATATAGCCATCCAAGGCTTTGAAGAAGGGAGTGATGTGGAAAAGTACCTCTGACTCAATTCAGTGCCCCATAATTCCCACGCAGGGCACACACTGTGGCTTTGTTTTGTGAGCCTCACAGAGGGACACGGGAAGGTGGGTGGAGCCAGCCAGTGTTTGTGTGGCATTTAACTCTGTGCTTGGCACACCCCAATGGCTCACTGCATGCGTCTCATCTAAACCCTGACGCAACCCCATGAGGAGGGGGGCCCTGTTACTAACAGTTCATCCACGAGGAAACCTAGGTACAGAGGTGGTTCTTCACTGGGCTTGCCCAGTGGGAGGGCAGAGCCGAGATCTGAACCCCAGCCCTGCAGGCTCCAAGGTCCCCGTTTCCCATTCCTTCCTGGAAATGGAGTCTCTGGGCAGCTTTGTGGTTGTTATCAGTCTATTTTTATCATGTGTGAGACACTGTTATAATTTGAATTTCATTAACCAGTACTAAGATTGAACCCGTTTTTCCTACGTCTTATCTATTTTTTATTGTGGTAAAATAGATGAGACAAACATTTACTGTTGTAACCATTTTTAAGTGTAAAATTCAGTGGCATTAAATATATTCACCCTGTTGTGCCGTCATCTCTACTCTCCACTTCTAGAACTTCTTCATCACCTCAAATAGGAACTCTGCAGCCATCAGGCAGTGACTCTCCTTCTCCCGCCCTGCAGCCCCGGTAAACTCCAATCTGCTTTCTGTCATTATGAATTTGCCTATTCCAGATATTTCATATGAGGAACCATACAATCAATATTGTTCATTTGTCCCTGGAGTATGTCACTTGGCATAATGTCTTCAAGGTTCACCCATGTTGCAGCAGATGTCAGAACTTCACTTCTGTGTTTTTTGAGACGGAGTTTCGCTCTTGTTGCCCAGGCTGGAGTGCAGTGGCATGATCTTGGCTCACCGCAACCTCCACCTCCCAGGTTCTAGCGATTCTCCTGCCTCAGCCTCCTGGGTAGCTGGGACTACAGGCATGCGCCACTACGCCTGGCTAATTTTGTATTTTTAGTAGAGACAGGGTTTCTCCATGTGGGTCAGGCTGGTCTCGAACTCCTGACCTCAGGTGATCTGCCTGCCTTTGCCTCCCAAAGTGCTGGGATTACAGGCATAAGCCACTGTGCCCGGCCCAACTTCATACTTTTTATGGCTATATGATACCTCATTATATGACTATAGCACATTTCGTTTCTCCATTCATCTGTTGACGGACGTGCAAGTTGTTTCTACTCTGGGCAGGTGATTACACTGAGATGGGACTGTCCTAGCTACTCACGCCAGTTCCAGGGCTACTTTCTGAAGCCCAGAGAATCGGAGTCTGTCTAGGATGGGTGACCCAGCACGTGTGTGGTCAGGGATGGGTGCTGAGCTTTTCAAGGTAATTAACCTCTTAAAAAAAATACCAGCATGGATACCATCATTTTTCTTGTGCTGTCACCAACTCTAATTTGGTTCTTTTCCTGTCCATTTCATAGAATCATAGCATTGAATGAGATCTCCAGAGAAGTTATTTCATCATTTGCTTCTAAGCATGAAATTACCTCCTGTAAATAAACATTTAGTCTGTTCTTGAAAGTTTGTAGAATTTTAAGTGGCTGGGTGGGAGCCCCAAATCTCTGCTGAGTGACTCTGGACAGGCCATGCATAACCAGCCTCAGTTTCCCCATGTGTAAAAAGACATCGAGCCCCTTCTAAGAGATGAAACATCTTTCCTAGACAGGTTAAGAAATTTCCTCTTAGTTCAGATCTAATTTCCTTCTGGCTACTCGTACTTTAGGCCTATTCCTTTCTCCATGAGAAGCAATTGGTCACCATTCCTCCCATCATAATCCTGTGTTCCCTGAGCCACGGCTGTGATGTCTGACATCCCTCAGCTCTGATTAAAGAACAAAGTGGAGTTCCCAGGGCCTAAGGCACATGGATTCAGTTTCCTTCCTGGTTAGTTTTCTTTTCTTTTCCTTTTTTTTTTTTTGTTTTTGAGATGGAGTCTTGCTCTGTTGCCCTGGCTGGAGTGCAATGGCACGATCTCAGTTCATTGTAACCTCCGCCTCCCAGGTTCAAGTGATTCTTGTGCCTCAGCCTCCTGAGTAGCTAGGATTACAGGCGTGCACCACCACGCCTGGCTAATTTTTGTATTTTTGGCAGAGACAGGGTTTCACCATGTTGGCCAGGCTGGTCTCGAACTCCTGATCTCAAGTAATCTGCCTGCCTCAGCCTCCCAAAGTGCTGGGATTACAGATGTGAGCCACCGCACCTGGCCCTGGTTGATTTTCTTTTCTTCTCTTTGACAACGGGTGCTGCTGTTTGACTGAAAGCCCCCTTCCCTCTAGCATCTAGCCTGGGCCCCCAGAGGCCTGGCAGCTCTGAGGTGGCCTCAAGAGAGTTTGGTTTATGCCTTTCCAGGTGACCTGTCCCCTCTTTCATCACCAGGAAATCAGCAAAGCCTCGCTGTCACCTGCTCACTCCTCAGCTGCCTGCTGTGCAAGAGGAAATTTACACGACCCCAGTGTCCCCTGAGGCACTAGGCCACTCACAGCCATTTTTCTTTTTCAGAACAATAAATCTGAGAAACCCTGTGCTCCAGCAGGTGCTGGAGGGAAGGAATGAGGTCCTGTGTGTTTTGACACAGAAGATCATGACGGTGCAGAAGTGTGTGATCTCCGAGCACACGCAGGTCGAGGAGAAGTGTGGTGGCATCGTGGGCATCCAGACCAAGATGGTGCAGGTGCGTGCGGCTGGGCTGCCCTGTGGTCACGGCTGGGCAGTCATGGAGACCTTGGTCGGGGGCCTCTTTGGGTGGTGTCTTCATTAGTCAGGACTCTTTCTGTAGCAAGTTAACAGAAACCCAACTCACACTGGCTTAAACGAGCAAGAGTGTATTGGCTCATGTAGCTGAAACACTTGGGGAAATTGGCTCCAGTCACTGCTGGATCCAGGCCTTGAGGATATAGGGAGCCACCTTCCCTGGGTCGATCCCCTCTCGGATGGGCTGTCCCTACGGTGCTGGCAGCTCCAGGCTTGCTCCTGATTTGCTGCAACTCCAGGTGTGAGGGGGCCTAGGACCCAGTCTCACCAGACCACCCCGGGATGTGTTCATTCCTGAATCAGGGCAGGGCCGCAGGCATTCGAATGGGCCGGGCGGGCCCATGTCAGATGCTTTCCCTGTAGGCGGCAGATGTTTCCACCAAGAAAAATGGACACACAGGCACTGACCAGGCCAAATGCAAGAGAATCCCTAGAGCCTCTCAGAGCTGGGGCTCTCACAGTGATTACTTGGAATTAGCTGCTGCAAATCCTTTGTGGGTTGAGTTAGGGCAGGTAAGATCTAGCTATCTCTACATAGATTCTTCTGGATTAAGGTTATTGACAGTCTTACCAAGCTGATCCATGAGCCAGTACTAAACTTCAATGGACTAGGTGGCTGTCAACCCCAAACTCTTTCTCCTCCAGCTTGCCATGGTGGCTGATATTTTCTTAGAGATTGACTTCTTGGGATGACTTTTGGCTTTTTCTAAGGAACCCTGAAAGTTGTATTTGGAAGGAGCTGGAGGTAGAGGTCTGGGGCCAGCACTCTTGCTGGGGTGGGGCTGGATAGCAGCAGCGAGGGAGGTGCCGATGGGAGATGGCTCAGGCTGGCCCTGCCAGTGCTCCTGCCACAGTCACTTCCTGCCAGAGTTTTGGAGCCTTTGAGAGTCAGGAGGCCGGCTGCCATTTCCCCACCCAAAGCAACACACTCTGACCAGGATCAAGTTGCTAAGAAAAGTTCTCTGATTGCCAGTGTTTGGCCAACAAATAGATTATCATCTTCCTCTCACCAGGACATCGTGGGAAGGGGTCCTGTTTGTGAGAGCGTTTAAAGGCGGGAGCTTTGGTGCCTGACTTCTTAGCATTTCCTGCCTCTCCTCCCTCCGGCCTCTCCCCACTTCCGTCTCTGTTCCTGGTTTTATCAGCACTGTGCACCATCTACAGGGGTCCGGAGTGATATGCATGGGGCAGGGGGCCCTCTCAGCTAGGTTCTCCCAGTCCAACTTTGCTACTGTTTAAGGTTTTCATTAGGATTTCAGTTGTTTCCATAATCTGTGATGGAGGGAACTGGGAGGTGATCTTATGTATTGTATGATCTTTGCACAGCACTGTAGACCTAACTTCACTGTATCCCACACTCTGGAATCTCGCTTTGATGCCACCAGGTTGGCCATTTACTTGGGAATATGTGTAGTGATGCCAACAAAGATTGAATCCCCCATCCCCCATGCTGGCTGGCTCCTCTGTTCCACTCAGTTCTGTGGACATTGCTCAGCATCTGTTATGTGCAAGACATGAGGCTGGCTGCAGTGGGGAACAGAGCAGCAGGGAGAGCCCAAGTGCACAGGTGGGAGTGTGTGCGCTTTTGCCCACAGGTGTCAGCGACGGAGGATGGGAATGTCACCAAGGACTCCAGCGTGGTGCTGGAGATCCCAGCTGCCACCACCATTGCCTACGGTGTCATTGAGTTATACGTGAAACTGGACGGCCAGTTCGGTGAGTGCCACCTCCTGTGGTGCTGAGGGATCCCCAGCGGAGAGACTCGACTGCTTTGCAGAGGACTCAACTGCTTTGGAGACTGTGGGAAGAGAGGGAAAGAGGTCTGAAGAGGACAGACTGTCCCATGACATGGTCCCTGGACATGTGGGCTGTGCTGGGGGAGAGGCGTGGCGAGGGATGCCTGGAGCAATGCCACCCTCTCCCCCAGCATTGGTGTGGGGTGAGTTCCACCAGCATGGTAGAGGGCTGAGCTGTGCCCTCTGGGCATCAACCTGGGCTCTGCGTCAGACACACTGGGCATCAACCCTGGTGCCATGATGTCCTATGAGGTCTCAGGCAAGTTGCTGAATCTTGCTGAGTCTTGGCTTCCCCGTCCCTGGAAGGTGAAGGGCATTTCTTCACAGGGCTGTGTGAAGATTTAATGAGATGAGGCCTATGAAGCGCCTGGCACAGTGGCCATTTATTAACTCCTCCACCTTTGCTATTAATAGCATTATCACCATTATTGTCATCCCACCTCCTTTCCCCAAGTACGAAGCCAGACATGCTGAACTTGACTTTCCTCTGCTGATCACGAGTGTGTTCAAAGCGCGGAGACCCTGCCGTTGTCAGGGAAGAAATTCCCAGCTTTGGTTCAGTGAGTGTCTGCTCATTTTAGGTGCTCACAGCCCCTTCCCTCCTCATGTTCCCAATGAGAAGAGGTTGTGTTCACTCATGAAAGCAGTGTGACCGCTCCTTAGGGACATAAGTGGGTAAATGTAACATAATAAATCGTGAAGTTTTTTAGGTATGACAATGGTACTATAGTTATATTTATAAAAATGAGTCATCCTGTCTTTGAGAGATGTACACTGAAACATTCACGAATGAAATGGTAAGATGTCTGTGGTGTCTGTGGTTTGCTTCAAAAATAATATGAGTGGAGCATAAAGGGTGTGAGCGTGGGCAGCTGCTGAGGGAAGGAGGCGTGGCTGAGAGGGGACAGTGGCTGAAGCTGGCCGATGGGCACATGCTGGTTCACGCTCCTCCTCTCTATTCCTATGCAGTTTGACATTTTCTGTAACAGCAGTTTTTAAAAGTGCCGTGATAGACCATGCACATGCCTGCTGCTGCCTCCCGCTCCTCCCCCATTTGTGGAAGGGGGGCAGTCTCCCGTGAGACAGCTCCTGCCCTCGCTAAGCCCACATGAATCACGATGCCGTTCAGCGACCACTAGAGGGACCCGAACAGAACGCTTAGTGTCCTCCTGTGCCGCTGTCCACAAGCTGAAGGGTGTTTGAGGATCCCTAGGAGAAACAGGCGAGGCACAGAAGGAGTGCACGGAGCCTCCCTCTCTCATTCTGCAAATGAAGCAGCCTGCATTTTAGGGTAGTGAAATGATTTATCTGAGGTGACAGAAAGAGAAAGTGTCAGTTTGAAGCAATTGGTCAAAGAGGTCGGTCAGGGACCAAGAAATGCTGAGAATACCTTCCTTGAGGCCCATAGTTCCAAATTTGTGTCCTCTGGGGCATTTTCCTTATTATTGTCATCTTACTCTTTCTCTTTGAAAAGACTTGTCTTCCAAAAAAATTGCATCATGAAGATGATCAAATTGTTCTTCTAGTCTCTGTTATCTGTATGTGGTAAGTAGGGTCACCACCTGCACTTTTGGGGTTCTAGTCCCCCTACGTCTGCCTTTGTGGTCCTGTTCAGTCTTACTGATGGCCAGCGGTGAATGTGTCACTTCCCCGTAGCTTACTGAGGTATGATTGACACACAAAAACTATGTATGTTTAAGATGTCCAAGCGATGATTCAATAGACATGGACATTGTGACGGGATTACTACTGAGTCAAGCTAATGAACACATCTATCACCCAGCATAGTTACCCTTTGCATGTGTGTGGTGAGGACACTTATTGTCCACCCTCTCAGCAAGTCTCAAGTAAACACTGCAGTACTATTGGCTACAATCACCATGCTAGATCCCCAGAACTTACCAGCTTACAACTGGAGGTTTGCATGCTTTGACATCTCCCCATTTCTCCCAGAGCCTAGTGCCTGGCAACCACCATTCTATCCCCTGCTTCTGTGAGTTCAGCTTTTTTCAGTTCCATGTACAAGACCATGTAGTATGCGTCTTTCTGTGCCTGGGTGATTTCACTTAGCATACTGTCCTCCGGGTTCATCCAGGTTGGCACAAATGACAGGCTTTCCTTCTTTTTCGTGGCCAAAGAGTATTCCATTGTGCCAATACATCCTTTTCTTTATCTATTCATCCATCAACAGGCAGTTATGTTATTTCTGTATCTTGGCTATAGTGAAGGATGTGTCACTTCTGTAAGGCCTTCTGAAATCTTGGCACACACCTGAGGATGCCCATGAATGCTCTGCGGACGCTTCGGTGGCGGGGACCCAGACCTGGGCTGCCACTCTAGGCGGTGGTCCCCATGCCAGCTTCCTCCTGTTTGTCCCAGGAGGTGACCAGACCCTGCCCTGACGCAGCTCTGTCGGGGTGGCCTTTCTTTCTCAGATGGGGTTTGAAAGACACACAGCCTTGTCTGGCAGGGCTCTCCTGTTTGCATTTCAATTTCAGGCTTTTATCTTTTCCAGCTTCCGTTGTCTTTGAAAATAAACTCCTCTTTGTGCTGCTGAGAAGAGGTACCCTGGGGATATCTCGGCCTTCCCTTGGCTCGTTCCCTGCTCTGGCCTAGGAGGCAGCTCCGTGGCTCCTTCCTACGACAGCTTGGTGGTCAGGCCATCGTTCTGGGTGACTCACTGCCTGATTTTAAACCAGTTCTGCTATTTCTTTTCTTTTTTTGCCCATCTATTTCCTGTTGCTTTTGCTACAGAATGTTCTGATACAGCTTCATAGACATAAACCTGCAGTGCTTGGAAGGGCCCTTGAGAAGACATGCCTGCCCTCTCTCCCTACCTTCCTGGTGGGATTGCATTTGACAGGGATCCTGGTTGTCTTTTGAAAACTCGAAGGGAGGCAGACTCCATCTGCATCCTGGCCAGGTGCTTCAGCCATACCAGCTGCAACGAGACCCCTTCCTTCACCCACATCTCCCCTCTCGGGAGACACTTACGCCCAATCAGAAACACCCTTTCATCCTCTTGACCTTCCGCCTTGCATTTTTATACATCTTGGCATTTGCTGGTGTCCTTCAGCACCAACTTCCAATTGAATGCCTTGTGGGCATGAACCTGTGTTTCCCACGCTGCACCTGAATCTGTGCACATCTCCCCACTGGCCCTAACACCATCTCCTTGCTTCCCCACCTCGCTTTCCTTAAAGACAGGGCCTTGCTCTGTGACCGAGGCTAGAGTGCAGTGGCGGGATAATAGCTCACTGCAACCTTGAACTCTGGGCTCAAGCAGTTCTCCCACTTTGGCCTCCCAAGCAGCCAGGACTACAGGGGCTTTGCCACAGACTCGCAACTGGCTACTCTGATTATTTCCTGTTTCATCCTAGCAGTGTAGCTAATGGGATTGTTTTAAAATTGATCACTTCACTCACCTGCTCAGAGACCCTTCGGTGGCTCTCTGTCCTAAGAATGCAGTCTGCACCATGTCACACCTTATGGGCCAGCCCAGCATGGGTCTCATGCCTTCCCTCTGGTCACAGCGCCACTTGCCCCGTGATCTCACTGAGGTCTGGGGCATGCCACGCCCTCTCCCACCCCCAGGCCTGCTGCGCCTCTCTCTGGGCATGCTCTCTGCCTCTTTTGCTCCTGCCCAACCATCAGATGGCTTTTCTGGTTCTCCTTCCCTGTGATGGGGTTCAGGACATGCAACCCTAAGATATTTTAAAGTGAAGGAATTTGAAAAGATGACAGAAGCAGGAAGGTCACTGTGACCTTCCCCTCACCCTTCTCCCTGTAGCAGGTCATGAAACTTCGGAAGGGTTTTCCAACCTTCCCCTGACACAGGTTACAGACCCTCAGCGGAGAGGTGCCCTCCCTCTGCCTGGAGGAAAGCAGCAGCCGTGTCTCCAGACACAGGACACAGAGAGGTGAAGAGACAGGCCTTGCTGAGTTCCCAGATGAATGGCCTTTCCATCATATGCTCTGCCCTGCCACATTTCTCCACCACTGTCCCTCAAACCTAGCATAAAAGTACTCAGCTTTAACTATTTCTTCACATGTTCATTTCTTATGAAGGCTTCCATGTCATGTAAAACTGCTATTCAGTAAACTTGCATGCTTTTCTTGATTTTTTTTTTTTTTTTTTTTTTTTTGAGACAGAGTTGCACTCTTGTTGCCCAGGCTGGAGTACAATGGCACGATCTTGGCTCACTGCAACCTCTGCCTTCTGGGTTCAAGCGCTTCTCCTGCCTCAGCCTCCCGAGTAGCTGGGATTACAGGCGCCCACCACGCCAGCTAATTTTGTATTTTTAGTAAAGACAGGTTTTCTCCATGTTAGTCAGGCTGGTCTTGAACTCCCAACCTCAGGTGATCCGCCTGCCTCGGGCTCCCAGTGTTGGGATTATAGGTATGAGCCACCGTGCCTGGCCTCTCTTGTTAATCTGTCTGTTGTGATAGCGACCTCAGTCTTGAACCTAGGGTGAGCAGAAGGGAAGACGTTTTTCCTCCCCTCCACCCGCTGGCCACTCTGGCCTCAGCCCTGGTCAACCCGTCCCCACTCTTAACCACACTCATCGTCAAGGCCTGGTTTGTAGTCCTTTGTATCTGTGGCTGTGAGCACAGGGCCTGGTATAGGGGATTTTAAAGATTTACATTGTTGCATATTTGCTGGCTGGCTGGGGATGGATAGATGAAAAGAATGAATGAATTGGTAGCGTCCTCAGGAGCTGTGCATGGATGAAGGTGAGAGTGTGGTTGGCGCTGTGGATTCTTAAAATGCCAGTTGGTTCCACATTATTTTGGGGACCTGGCAGGGCTTCTGGCAGAATTTGAGGCTGTGTGAATGGTCAAGGCTCCTGCCCTCAGGGAACAAAGTTATGACTTAGGTGCTGGTTCACACTCTGCACCCCAGTGGCTAAGTGCAAAGTGTGGAGGAGCAGGGGCACCCTGAATGCTGGTGAGTGTGGGCCAGTTGGGTAAAGCCAGGGATTGTTTCCTTTGTCTTTAGATGGCCATTCTTCTTTTCTTTTCCATTCTATCTTTACGAGCATCATTAATGCCCACAAGCAAATGAAAATATGTGCTAATACTCATGCCTTCTACATTTCAGCAAATACGGTGCCCTGCCACATTTTTATTCCATAGCCTTTGCTTACGTACACAAGTTAGTAAATAGAATCATATAGAAAACCCTAATTCTTGAGCTCACTTACTGTTTCTGCTTAGTAAGGACATACTAAATTACATTTTTATCTACACCTTAGATACCTTAGCTGGGTTCTCAAATTTGGAAGTGTTTGAGAAAACATTTCTTTCCTTTTTTTTGAGACAGGGTCTCGCTCTGTTGCCCAGGCTGGAGTGTGGTGGTGCGATCTTGGCTCACTGCAACCTCCGCCTCCAGGTCTCAAGGGATCCTCCTACCTTAGCCTCCAGAGTAGCTAGGATTACAGGCGTGCGTGACCACGCCCAGCTTATTTTAAATTTTTTTGTAGAGACGGGGTCTCGCTATGTTGCTGCTCTCAAACTCCTGAGCTCAAGCAGTCTGCCTGTCTCAGCCTCCCAAAGTGTTGGCATTACAGGCATGAGCCACCATGCCTGGCCCTTTTTATTATTTAAAAAACTTTATTGCCTAGAGCGGTGGCTCACACCTGTAATCCCAGCACTTTGGGAGGCTAAGGCAGGTGGATCACTTGAGGTCAGCCTGGCCAACATAGTGAAACCCCGTCTCTACTAAAAATACAAAAATTAGCCAGGTGTGGTGGCAGGCGCCTATAATACCAGCTACTCGGGAGAGTGAGAGAGGAGAATCGCTTGGACCCAGGAAATGGAGATTGTAGTAAGCCGAGATTGCACCACTGCACTCCAGCCTGGATGACAGAGCAAGACTCCTCAAAAAAACAAAAAACCACCAAAACAAAAAAAACTTTTTATTATGGACATTTCCCACATGTTCAAAAGTAGAGATAATAAGGTAGTGAGCTCCCATGTGCCCACCATCCAGCTTCAGTGACTAGGGCAATTCATGTTTTAGCCATAACTTCACCATCTCCTTCCTCTCCTGCTGGATTATTTTGAAGCAAATCCTAGGCATTATATTGTTTCATCTATAAATATTTTAGTAGCTTGAAATATGGCTTTTGAAAAAAAGACTAGTTTTGCCTTCATAGAAATAGATTCATAGAGAATGTATTCTTTTGTGTTTGCCATTGTTCACTCACCATGTTTGTGAAATTCATTCATATAACTGCAGACATCAGTATTTCATTTTTTATTGCTGTGTATTATTCCATGTATTAATACAGAAACACTGATTTCTTAAAAACATACTCATATAACTACTTGGCCACCTAAATGTATTGGCAATAATTTTTAAATATGATCAGTGTTCAGATTTTCCTAGTTGTTTTATGCATGTCAGGTTTCATTTGTCTGTTTAGAATCAGTTTGTTCAAATCAGGATAAAATAATATTTCCAATGTTTTAAGGATTGCATCTGGCCTGTTCACAGACTATGTATTAGGGAGCTTTATGTAAGAACAGCCATTTCTCTATTTGTTGGAAGTGGCTGGGCTTTTGGTCAAGCAACATAGTGTGTGTAGGGATTGAGTTTTATGGGGAAGATGGATGGGTCCTCTGCTCCACTCTAAGTTAGGTCTAAGATGTGCCATCAAGGCTGGGCTGACCCTGTCCAGACTTGTTGGCACATCTTAGACTCAACTTTATGTAACTTGTCCTCTTCTTCTGCACTACAGAATTCTGCCTTCTCCGAGGGAAACAAGGTGGCTTCGAGAACAAGAGGAGAATTGACTCTGTCTACCTGGACCCCCTGGTCTTTCGAGAGTTTGCATTCATAGACATGCCAGATGCTGCGCATGGGATATCTTCCCAGGATGGACCACTAAGTGTTTTAAAGCAAGGTATTGCTAGTAGGGCAGGAGTGGACAGTTGAGGGCCCACTGAGCTCTGTATCCCAAGAGGTGGTTTGGCCTTCAGCATCAGTGACCCCTCAGTGACTCTCAGAAAACATGAGAAGAGAGGTGATACCACCGAGGCCCAGTCCACTTGGCAGGACTCACCTCGGTTGGATCTTAGGGAGCCCCAGGTTGTGGGTGCTGTATTTTAGGAAGGGAGGGGAGAATGACCCTCCACAGGGCAGGGGTTGGAGACTGAGGTAGTCAGGGGCTTGGCATTTTTCTTTCATTGTAAGCACAGAAGCCCTGTTGACTACTAAGAAAAGCTCATCAGCTGTGAGGATGGAGAACCCAAGTTTTGCATCTGTTTTGTTATATTCTGGGCTTCATTGTCAAGACAAGCAATGCTTTGTCAGCCTTGCAAAATGCTCTCTTGGAGGCTCTTTATCCACATGGCATGGGCTGCATGGCGCCAAAGAGGAAGAGGGGCCATGCCCAGGATGTGCCTGCAGCAATTCCTTTTGCTCCTCACAGCATATGGTGCTTTAGAAAGCTGGTTTCTTTTGTGGGGGGTGTGGGGGCGCAGCGTATAGGAGGAGATAGGCAAGGAAAAGGGGACACAAATAGGTGAGAGCTTAGCACAAAGAGCTAGGAACCGCTCAGGTTAGGGGTAGGGTTAGGGTCGCTCCGGCTTGGAGGGTAAGCACAGAAGTCCTGGTGACTACATCCGTGGAGCTTTGATGAGTCCCAAACCAGGGGATGCTTTTGTAGCAAAAATGTCAATATTTGAAGAAAAGACAACAAAGGCCCAATTTTAACATAAGGCTTTCCTATCCTGGCTTCCTTGAGATGGATAAGTGGGTGCAATTTTCAGCTGCCACTTAAAGGATTTTGTCATTGTGGGTTAGAACCACAGCACAGTGGCCCTACAGCCACTGGGGAGCAGAAGGCAGTCCCGTGCTGCAGCTTCCTTCTGTCCTGCCCACAGGCCCACCCATTGAGTTGGCCTTTCTGGTCAGCCAGGGTGCAGTGGGAGCTGGATGTGCCAGGCAGGAGGAGGGTGGGGCTTGCCTGGTCTTTGTACCCTCAGAGACTGGACCGACCAGGACAGCTTCTGTCTTCAGGCTGGGACTGGCAAAGACATAGTTGTTTGTATAGCAGAGTTTTGAAATATGTTGGTTACTGACGTTCTGTGTTCCTCTGTGTGGGGCTTTATACAACTGCTAGTTGGAATTCTCCATCCTCATGGGTGGTACACTGATGTATTAGTGTGCATCCCTGCATATGAAACCTTTATCAAATCTTTAAAAATAAAATCTCCACTAGACTTAATTTACAGGAAGCTTGAGTATCTTAACCCCCTCCCAAAAAAAAAACCAAAAAAAAAAAAAAAAACACCAAAAAAAGAAGAAAGGAAAAGAGATTCTAAGGAGAGAGGCCCCTAAGCATCCTGCAGAGGCAACAGCTTTGGGGACTCAGTGCTCAGCTTGAGGACTTGTGAAGAAGCACAGGATAGAAAAAGAATAGCTGTGTTTGCGATGAAAATAGGGTGCCAGCCCTTTTAAAAGTGGGCATTAAATATTAAAGGATAGAAAATCTGCAATGTACTACAAGAAAGGACATGAAAAATAATGTATTTTGGAATTCGTATGGCTCTAAAGCATTGTAAAAGCACTGACTTATGTTTAGTAATTCAGCTTTGATAATTTACTTCCAGAGAAATCATGCTAAAGAGGAATTTAAATGACTTTTCCAGAAAATAATTGATTAGACTTAATGTTCAGTGAGTCATCAGAGAAGAGTGAAGCTTGAAATACAAAACTTGGCTTCCCTCTCTCTCTCTCCTCCCTCCCTTTGGTTATTGAAAAATATGCAGGGTGGTGTGTAACTTGATGTTTATTTCTGAGTTCCATGACTGGTAATGCAGCTGGGAATATCCATGAAAGAACTGATGATTAGCTATAAAAAGCAGGAACTGCTGTCCGATGTTGTGAGATGTGCATCGTGGTCATGAGACTTGGGTGTGCTTTCTTTTCAGTGACCCCACTCCTGGAGAGGAATTTCCATCCCTTTGTGGAGCTGCCTGAGCCACAACAGACAGCTTTGAGTGACATCTTCCAGGCAGTCCTGTTTGATGATGAACTACTCATGGTCCTGGAACCAGTGGTGAGCCCCAGGACATCTCAAGGCAGTGTTTTCACCAGGGTTTTCTGGAACAGGGGATGGGCTAGACCTCCTGGGGCAAGGCGTTGAGGCAGGATGGAATTGTGTTAAAGGTTCCCCCACCTCCTTTTCTCCCTACAGCTGTCTCTTTTCTGACTCTTGGGTCCTGCGTTTTCTAAGTGCAGACAGGTAGTTGGCCTCAGGGGTAGAGGGAGGTAGGTGTTAGTTTCCTAGGGCTGCCTCAACAAAACTGAGGGCTTAAAAAACCAGCAATTTATTCTCATCGTTTTAGAGCCTGAAATTCCAAAATCTAGGTGTCTGCAGGGCCACACTTCCCCCAGAGGATCTAGGAGAGAATTCTGCCTTGTCTCCTCCAGCTGCAGATGGCTCCTAGTGTTCTTGGCTTCAGGCAGCAGCACTCCAGCCTCTGCTCTGTCTCCACATGGGCTTCCCCTCTGTGTGTTTCTGTGTCTTCTCCTTTACTGTCTGTTATAAAGACACCATCATTGGATTTAGGGTCCACCCTAATCTAGGATGATCTCATTTGGATTTCCTTACTTTAATTACATCTGCAAAGACTAAGGTTCCAGGTAACATATGCTGGGGCCCGCTACTCAGACCACTGCAGGGGGTCGTGTGGTAGAATCTAGCAAGTCAACCTGTTTCATTTAGAACAGAGAGATAGGCTTTTGCACTGTTCTGTTTTGCAGCAGAAGGATATCCGGGGAGGTCAGATTCCTTAAGTCAACTCTTAGTTGTGCAAATGCTGAGAGCCACACAAGCTGCCAACCCTCCAGCCACCCAGATTCTGCGTCCTCCCTTTCTTAAGGCTGAGGCTTTATAAACCTGATTTTGACTCTAGTTTTGTTTTTTGTTCTTTTGTTTTTCTATTCTATTATGCAGGGAGTTTGAAGAACTGATTTAATGCTTTATGGTTTCCAGGGGAGTGTTCATATTATTTTTCCTTCTTGAAATGAGATTGTGCCGAAAGAGCCTGGGTATCAGTGATGGAACCTGTTACTGAAACAGCCCCACGGACCAGGATATTTGCATTCTAGAGGGTGGGGAGCTCAGTTCCAGGGAGAACAGTTTCAAAAAGCCCACTGACTTCTACTTCCGAAAATAACTTCTTCCAAGAGCAAAATGTCAGGCCAGCACCCTGTGGAGAGAGCCTCAGCTGCCCTGTCAGATGCTGGAGAAGCAAGCTGTCTGGATGGTGGCGAGGGTGGGGTCCAGCTTTCAGATGACCGGCTCTGGATACCAAGGCTGTGGGTGGTGCGGAATTGGCAGGGTGGTCCTAGCTAACTGGCTCTCCAGCAGGATCGCCTCACTACACAGCAGGCCCTGTGGGGGCAGACGCAGCTGCCCAGTGCCCGGTGGGAACGTGGCCGGGGGCTGGAGCGCCTAGCTTAACACTTGAGAACCAAGACAGGACAACGCTTATACATCGCCCTCCCCAGTTGTGTGTGTAACCACTTGTTTCTGGTCCCTGGCACTACCTGACAGACCCTGCCCTAGAAGGTTCTAGGCCACAGTTCCAGCAAGTATGCCCCCACCCTTGCGAGCCAGGTTCAGCTTACTGTCCCTTCAGTGAAATGTAGCCCCACGGATGAGCAATTTCAGAATGTAGAGAAGAGCTGCGGGTGGTACTTTCCTTGGGGGACGGGTGTAAGGGCCGGGGCTTGTGTGTGCTGTGAGGAGAGGCCCCCGCTGTGGCGCTTGATCTCCAGCTGTCATGACCATCCCCCTTCTTCTCCCCTGCCCTACAGTGTGATGACCTGGTCAGCGGCCTCTCGCCCCCAATGGCGGTGCTGGGGGAGCTGAAGCTTCAGCAGCAGCAGGACCTTGAGGCCTTCCTGCAGCTAGTGGGGTGCAGCTTACACGGTGGGTGTCCAGGCCCCGAGGACACAGGCCGCAAGCAGCTCTTTATGACAGCCTACTTCCTGGTCAGTGCCCTCTCAGGTAAGGAGAAAAGGAGAAAATAAGAAAATGAAAGAAATGGCTGCTGCTGGCTTTAAAATGCTTTGCCTACTATCTATGCTCCTGGGGACACAGGGTGGTAACTGTGGAAGATTTGGTACATACAGGTCTCTCCCTTCCGGGACAGGGAGGATAAGAGGCAGGAGGCTGATGGGAAACCACAGACTCGAGAGCCTTTCCATCCAGCACAAGCCTCCCCACTCTCCCGGAGGGCCCTTCTCCCTCCTCCCCCAGGGAAGGCCACAGTGGGTGACCCCTTGCCAACAAAAGCAAGCATCTCCCTGACAGGCTGTGGTTCACACTGGAGTCCCAGGAGAGCTGAGTGGCAGCAGCTTTCATTTGGCAACTGCTCTCCTCGAGCATTTCAGTCCTTCTGATCATCTTTGCAAACTTGTTATTCCCCACCCAGCGTGCCCCTGTCTGGGGCAAGGGGGCCACAGAGAGCATCCAACCATCCAATGTACTAGGCTGGGAGGCAGAGCTGTGGCTGGGCCCAGATCCATAGCTTCTGCACTGGTCCTGAAATGGCCTCCCAAGGGAGCAGCCATCCAGTTACTGTGGAACAATCTCTGCCACCTCTGTACCACTCCCATCCGGAACCTGCTATGCCAGAGCG
This sequence comes from Macaca fascicularis, assembly GCF_037993035.2. Lineage (NCBI taxonomy): Eukaryota > Metazoa > Chordata > Mammalia > Primates > Cercopithecidae > Macaca > Macaca fascicularis. The sequence continues at coordinate 105,605,742 of NC_088377.1, forward strand.
CCTGTCAGGAGATGGGCATCCTTCACAAGGAAGCTGGGCTTCCTGTTCCCTCTCAGAAAAGCCAGTTGTGGCAAACCAGTCCCCACAGCTTCCCTTCATGGTGACATTAGTCAGGACACTTGGTTTCTGATACATTCAGGGTTCCTACCCAGCACCACACAGAAACAGACCCAGTAATCTTCAGTTTTTAAAGAATTCATATACCCCATTACTTACTGCAGCATTTCTATCAATAGGCTGGATCAGTGATGCCAAGTAGGTAACACAGAGCCAGCATCATGAATGCACCACAGTCCCCTTCTACTTGAGCCTAGACACAGCATCAAATTCTCTGCAACTGGCTGGGTGTCGTGGCCCACATCTGCAATCCTAGCGTTTTGGGAGGCTGAGGTAGGAGGATCACTTGAGCCCAGGAATTCCAGACCAGCCTAGGCAACATGGCAAGACCTCATCTGTACAAAAGATAAATTAGCCAGGCAGGGTGGTGTGTATCTCTGTAGTCCCAGCTACTTGAGAGGCTGTGGAGGATCGCTTGAGCCCAGGAATTCAAGGCTGCAGTGAACTATGATCATGCCACTGCAGTCCAACTTGAAAAAAAATCTCTGCAAGTTTGCACACAGGCAGCAGGCTACTCAGTTGACACATGATATGAGACTGACTTGCTGTTTCTGAATTGGAAACTCAAAGGTAGTGAAATCTTTAGGTGCAGCTGGCAGTCTCTAAATTTTTCAACCAATCCTGCCCTTTTTTATTTCTCTGAACTGTGATCTCATTTGTATGTCAGTCCCAGCGGAGGCCAGGCTGGCGTAGAGCCCTTCCATTTGTGCTCTTGCTAATCCTCAGCCCTTCTGAGTTGATTTTTTTTCCCTCTTAGTATAATCTTCTCTCCTTAGAAACCGAGGAAAGTGCTAGAATAGAAAATAGGGTGGTCTTAGGTCCTCACACCAGTTTCTGGCTAATAGCTGTTTTCAGCACTTCAGTCCCACATGTGACCTGTTTCCTGGGAAGCTTCCTCCACCACTTCGTAACCTTAAGCAAGTCAAAAGGTCTGACCTCCTTGGACCCTATTTGTAAAACAGAATTGGTATATGGAAGAGCAATCAAAATAATTTCAGTTCAAGAAACATTTAACAAGCTTAGACTATGTTTTAGGCACTGCTAGGTAAATATCAAATCTTGGCCCTCCAGGAAATCAGAGTCAAGTAGTAAAATTGGTGGGTAAGCTTGGTAACTTAGATGCTGTTCTTTCATTCCTGTGCACCTAGCACCTAGTGTACCATGCTCAAGATAACGGCTAAATGAGTAATATGGGACTCAGGTATTTCCAAGAATAAGGGATGAGGATGATGGCTACCTGGGTCCCTGGAGTCATCCTAGAAAGTGAAGGCAGGGCAGCAATGGCAGATGAGATGGCTGGGGACAGAGGCTCAGCTGGATACGCTAGGCCACATAGCTTTCCGTCTTCATCTTCCTGCTTTGGGGTAAGAGACTACTTGAGAAACTGTGGATTTTCTCTTCAGACAAATGCACACACATTTTGAATACCACATTAGGTTCTCTGGCAGGAGCATCCCCCTAGGTGCTGCCCCACACCCTTAGTAGCCTACACTCTCTCTTGAGAATGAGCCATGGTCCGTTGTACCCTCTGGGGCACACCTCAACAACACATTGCCTTTTTTAGGCTGCTAATACATGGTGGGAACAACTGAGTTCCTAACCAGTCCCTCAGCTACCTGATTCAGCAGGTGACTCATTCTTTTTTGCCTTTTCAGCTCAAAGCTGAAAACCCCCAAGGGATTGTGGTCCTTTTAGGAACTCTGGGAGGTGTTTAATATCCACTTTGAGTAACACTGACCTGGTATTCCGTTCCCTGGGGCTTGGCAAGGGCCCTTCTGGTGCAGCCCCTAGCCTGGCACAGCTCTGCTCCAACCTTTCTACTGTTGCCAGACTGCATTTTCCTCCCCAAAATGATTGGTGACAGGGATAGAGCCCTTTATAGTTTACATAGTACTCTGACATATGCAAAAACAAAACAACTATGTAAATGAGGAAACTGAAGCTCATAGAGGTGTACCTGAGGCTGCAGCCTGAATGCATGGAGGGGCTCAAATGTCACTCTTCTGTCACCAGATGGCAGGGTCTACTTTTCCATGCTGATTCCTTTCTTTCCCCCAGTCTGGGCAGTTCTTTCCATTTGGTAAATCGAATGTCAAGGAGTATCCTCTGTGGAATGCAGAGCTGGCAGCTGGGTTCCTACATCTGTTTTCTACAAGGTCTTTGCTGCCCATTTAGCACCGTTCATTCACTTACTCAACAACTGCTGGGTACCTCCCCTGCCTGGCTGGTGGGAAAGTACTAAAATATAAGTTAGGTGCCATCCAGGGGCTGGCTCTGTTCCCATGGACTTGTTTTTTTGGACTGTGACTGTGATTTTTGTCTCCTGCAGAAATGCCAGATAATGCAGCAGCTCTGCTGGGCACTTGCTGCAAACTCCAGATCATTCCCACACTGTGCCACTTGGTAAGTAACCTCCCAGATGGGACCTTAGAATAGATGGGAATGGGGAAATGATGAGGGGGTAGACATCCAACAGCCGATAAAACACCTCTAGCACTTCTCATCCACAACAGCTCTTCCAAGATAGATTAAATAACTATTGCTATTAACCCCACTTTTATACACATCCCACCCCCTGGGAAGACTGAGACAAAATGATTTGTCCAAATAACTTGTTAGCAGGTCCAGGACTCCATCCTTTAGACTCCAAATCTTATACTTTTCCCATTGTTTGGAGAGAATTTTGGCCAAGGTTTGGTGTTACATTACAATAAAGGGGCCTGACACCATATTATTTGCAATGGCAGTTTTGTGCTGAGACTGGTTTGATTGAGCTGTGCAGCAGATTCGCCAGGGAGGTATCCAGGACTGATCTGTCCCAGCGAGACATAGCTTCTTTCATCCACTTTTAGGAGTATCGTTAGCTTGGTGCCCTCTGGAAATGTCATTATAAGAGCATGAGTTAGGTAATGATGAGCTTAGCCCTAGAGAGTTAAGGTTAAGCTTTTCCTTTTTCAATTATAGATTGAGCCATTAGTAGAAAGAACCACCAATAGGTTGCCCTGAAGCCACCCTGATGGGGTAGCTAGTCTTGTGTAGCTTTTGCAGATGTTGCTCAGCCTGGGGCAGAGGACCTGAGCACACATGGTCTGACTATTTTAAGGCCTAATTACTAAAGTCCAAGGCCAACCTGCTATGTTGGCCCAAAGGATCATCTCTCAGAGCTCTGCTATCAGATCTGGGAAGCAGGTATTGGGGCAGACTGCCTAGATAGGACCCTGACATTTGGTACACATCTACTCTGGGAACACCGAGTAATGTGGTTGGTGCCTTTGTGCATAACAAAGACATCAGAAGACTATGCAGCATGGCATCATTCCAAGGAGCAGATCAGGTATCACTCACAACTGAAAGCTTCCACAGGCCCAGAGGAACCTGCATTCTTGTACACTGACTGCAAAAATGGAACTACTTGAAAATGTGCCAGCATGTGTGTCCTGGGCCAGCTGAGGGTAAAGGCTGGTGGCACAGTCTGGTTATGGAAACAATACATGTCATTATTCTAATTGTACGCAGTGACGAGCAAAACAACAGCTCTGCTTTCAGATCTCAGCTCCTCTTGCAGCAACTGAGTGCTCAGCATTTACTAAGTTAGTCCTTCCTAAGTATTTACAGACTCATCAACTGCAACTGAAGCAGGTAAAAAAGAAAATCCTGCCAAGCCCATGTTATCTAACCCCTTCTCTGACAAACTCACACCTAGCTGTCCTCCTCCCTGCAGATCAGCTCTAGGACATTTGTGTTACCCCCCAGGTTCTGCTCTGTTGGTGTTTCAAGAACAGCAGCCAGAACACATTTGGAGTTCAGAATGGAAGGTATCCTGCTTCTGCACATTCTGCCTTTTGGCAGCTGCTCAACATAGTCAAAGACCTTCCTGGGTGTCTTCACATACCTCCCCTCAGATTTGCAATAGCTCTATTTAAGACATCAAGGTGTCTGCCTCCTCAAGGAATTTGAGTGTCATATTTCTTTAAGGGATTTACTTAAAACAGGGCACAAAATCTATCTGCAGCCCTGTCTTTTCTTGTCTAGTAGCCAGGGTAACTTTGAGAGGCTTTCTGAAGGGCTTTTGGGAGTACAGTGCCAGATACATTAACACATTTCCAAGAACTGGTGAAAGGGTGAGTTAGAATCAATAGCGAATGTTAACTTCACTCCACCACCCTCTGGGTCACTGTTACCCCCTTATACCTACAAATGCCTGTGGGCAAAGGGGGTGGTAGATAGAGAAGCAAGCTGGATGCTGCGCAGCTGTCATCCGCCAGGTGTAAGGACAGGGAGCCTGCAATGCTGTTGACAGTCTCCAGCCTGCACCAGTGGGGCTCCTCCTCAAATCACTGGGTGTGATGCTGTGCTTACAGAGCAGGTCTAATCTACTCTCTAAAGCACAATCAGTAGTTTGCAGTCTGAGCCTAATGGTAACGTTAAGCCTGTGGTTACATTGTGTGAGTTGTATTTGGCAAATCTACGAGGTTCGTGAGGCTGATTTTGATAATAAACACACAAGTACTTTTACATTCCAGTGAGTGCTACCCTTCAGTCACCTGGACAAGCTGCACGACTTTCAGGATAGTCACCACTGCTCAGGACATTTCTGGAATGTTTTCTTTTGGATTCCCTTCAGATTTCTTAAAATTCAGGCATATTTTCTAGGCTTATTTCATTTTTAATTTGAAATTTTACTACTTATATTATAATCAGATCTTGAATGCCTGTTTCAAAATGAAATCTGCTGGCAAATTTTTAATTGCTGAAGATTTTCTTAAAAGTATTACAGGCACGGATCAAGACCCTAAAAGCAAATCAAATATTTCAAGTATGTGCTGAGCAGGTGGAACTAGAGCAGCATCCAAAGTGACCTCGGTGAAGAACACATTGAGTGTCTGCGTCATAGGCACGGCAGACGAGGTCCCTGCTCTCACGAGCAGCTTAGGGTTAAATAAGGGAAGGGGACTAAGTTTATGGATATACCATAATGGAGTAACATAAGGCTGAGTTCTGGGGTTGGGGGTAGATCGATGGAAAGGGATTGGGAAAGGCCCTCGATGTGGCATTTCAGCTGACAACTGAGTGACGAGAAAGGGAGATCAATAGGGAAGTTTGGAAGAAGGAATAGCAAGGGAAAAGGTTCTTGAGGCAGGAAGGATAATTATAAACTATGGTACCTACCTTTGAGGAGTTCATGCAAATATATAAGAAGTTCTGATATCTTCAGTGAATCAGAAACTTGGCATACTGCATATATGAGCAAAGTACATTCTGACGTTTCTAATGTACTGGAGTTAAGAACTAGTAGAAAGGAACTAGTAGAAAGTTCGGAGAGTAGGGATTCAGACAGAGGACACCAGGCAAACGGGATAGAATCAGGCCTGAATCAAATATATCATGTTACACTTCAAGGGTTTTCCTGCTGTATTTGGGTAATTTAAAAAACGACATAGTTGGCCAGGCGTGGTGGCTCATGTCTGTAATCCCAGCACTTTGGGAGGCCAAGGCGGGCGGATCACCTGAGGTCAGGAGATTGAGACCAGCCTGGCCAACATGGTGAAACCCGTCTCTACTAAAAATACAAAAATTAGCTGGGCGTGGTAGCGCGCCTGTAGTTCCAGCTACTTGGGAGGCTGAGGCAAAAGAATCGCTTAAACCCGGGAGGTAGAGGTTGCAGTGAGCTGAGATTGTGCCACTGCACTCCAGCCTGGATGACAGAGAAAGACTCTGTCTCCAAAAAAAAAAAAAAGACATAGCTTTTTTCCCCCAGAATTACCTACAAGTGCATTACTATCCAATGTGGATTTTTAAAGAACATTTTTAAAGTGAATTTGTTTAAATGTGTCATTTCAGCTTCGTGTTCTGTCTGATGATGGAGTATCTGATCTTGAAGACCCAACCCTGGCTCCCCTGAAAGATACAGAAAGGTTTGGGATTGTGCAGCGCTTGTTTGCCTCAGCTGACATTAGCCTGGAGAGACTGAAGTCATCTGTGAAAGCTGTCATTCTGAAGGACTCTAAAGTCTTCCCACTACTTTGTATAGCCCTGAATGGACTCTGTGCTTTAGGCAGAGAACATTCATGATGTCATATGTGAACTAGAAGTACGTGTTATTGGCCAAGGCTGAGTATTTTTCAGAATTGTTAAAGGTCACATGCACGTTAAAAGTTGACCACTGAAATGAATTTACAAAACAGTTTAAGAAGTGGTGACATTTTGCATTATGAATGACCTGACTTCTAGCCACCAGGTACTCTTTAAACAGTTTTCCTTATCAGAGGCCCTCCTGTGCTGGTGAGCCAGCATCTGAGTTAGGTTCCAGCACCTAAAGAGCTGGGAGGGCTGAGAATTCTTAGCATACATTCAGACTTTTTTTCTGCACAATAAGTCCATCTGTCACTTGCATTCCACTTTCTTTGTTATACAGAAAGAGTCTGACCCTTTAATCCAAAAGTTCTTTTTACATTGTGACTGCTGTGGGAAGGCAATTTCTCTACACACAAGAGGCTGCGTTTTGGATGTGATGTATGCTATTTGATGACTGAAAATGAAAATGAACTGTAAATGCTCCTAGAGTATATTCTTCTGCTAAACAAAATTAAACTTTAAAAAATCTAATAGTAACACACCCCTGCTTGGGACCCTAGCTATATGCATTTTATGTGACCTTGCCATGCTCTGGTGAACATTCTATTTCTATGTCTAGCACATGTTGATTTCCTATTAAAGAAAACTTTGAACTGTGTCTATTTTGCTTTTTATTCTGTTTTGATGTTCTTCTATAAATAGCTTGGACTGGATCCCTGATTCCATAGACAGGATCTGAGCCACTGGGGATGAGGGGTAGCAGTTGTTGGAAACATATTATACAGCACCTATTTTTTCCCTGCAATATCATCCACTTATTCCCTTTCTTCCCTTCAGATTTTAATGTTAACAAGGAAGAATAAAACAAATAATCCTTTTGTCACCACTACTAAAAATGAGACTCTTTATGGAAATGCTTATATGTTGGGGGAGAGGCTATAAAGTGGCACATGGTGGCAGCAACTATACAGAAATGAACTTTATATACAAACTGGAAAGGAATATGCAAAAGTGAAAGCAATTGTGCTAAAATGGTGGCACTATACTGCCTTTTGTCTGATTTTCTGAAATAAGTAAAAAGAACAAACTGCAAACGAAGGTGTAATATGAATCTACTTGTGTAAAAAGATGTATATATGTTATCAATATGTATGGAAAATTTCATTTAAAGAGTTCACATGAAATCTAACGGTGGCTCTTTGGGGAGAGAGCAACTTAGAGGTTGAGACAAGAGGCAGAGAAAGATTTTTTACCTTTCTATTCCTGCGAGAATTCTGTATGTCCTATCCTCCAAATTAAGAAACAGACGAAAATGAAAGACTTCAGATCGAAAGAAGCCATCCCAACAAGTCCCGAAAGTCTGGGTTACGTCAGTCAGGAATCTAGCTGTTTCACAACTGTTCTAAGACCAGCCAGTTGACATGCTGGATTGTGTTTTAAGAACTAGCTATTAAAAAGGAGGTAGCTTTATGCAACTACAGTTGTTCCCAGCCTCCCATTACTGCCAGGCATCTTAGCAGACACCTGTAGAGATGTGGGTCCAACAAGGCTAGGTGTGCTTGCAGTGAGGTGGAATTGGGCTTCCAAAGGTTTAAAAATATTTAATGAGGAAGTTGGAGATACCATATTTGGAGGTTTCTAACTGATAATATCTCCAACTTCTTCCTCATTAAATGTTTTTTAAAAAGTGCCCCTATTGACATTAAGAACCATACTTTTTTTTTCATAATTAGATTTGCAAACAAGTCTATTAGCTCAGGACATCTGGAAAACAGTAAATAAAATGAATACTTCCTAGAATAGCACAGGACAGCCCCCTTAATTCTGATATTTCCATTCATAAGAGGACCACTTCTTCATAAATGGATGAAAGGAGTACCACTGACATAGCTAGTATTGTTGGTCCATTAATGACTCCTTAAATATGTCCAAGACCTAGTCCCTGGAACCCGTATGTTATTTTACATGGCAGAAAGGGACTTGGCAAATGCTTTTAAAGTTATGGACCTGACACGGACACATTATCCTGGATTATGTGGGTGGGCCCTTAAAGGAAATAAGGCAGAAGAGACTGTGAGGGAGACTTGGCCCAAGAAAACGCAGGAAAGGTGAGGCCGATAGAAAGAATCTATGTGCCGGCCAGGCACGGTGGCCTGTAATCACGCCTGTAATCCCAGCACTTTGGGAGGCTGAGGTGGGCGGATCACGAGGTCAAGAGATTGAGACCATCCTGGCCAACATGGTGAAACCCCATCTCTACTAAAAAAAAAAAAAAAAAAAAAAAAAAAAAAAAAAAAAAAAAAAAAAAAAAAAAAATTCCTGAGTATGGTGGTGCATACCTGTAATCCCAGCTACTCAGGAGGCTAAGATAGGAGAATCACTTGAACCCAGGAGGCACAGGTTGCAGTGAGCTGAGATCGTGCCATTGCACTCCAGCCTGGGCAACAAGAGCAAAACTCCATCTCGGAAAAAAAAAAAGGAAAAAAGAAAGATCTATGTGCTGCTGCTAGCTCTGAAGATGGAAGGGACCAGAGCAAGAGAAGAACGCAGTCCCTCTGACAGCCAGCAAGGAAACATGGACGTCAGTCCTATAGCTGCATGGAAATGAAGTCAGCCAACAACCTGCACAAGCCTGACACGGGTTCTTCCTCAGATCTCCAGGTAAGAACCCTAACAGGCCCCGGCCGACACCTTGATTTTAGCTTGGTGATATCTGTGTTGGACTTCAGACCTACAGAAGAGATAATAAATTTGTGTTCTCTTAAGTTGGTAAATTTGTGGTTGTGATAGAAAACTAAGGTAGTATAAGATGGAAGGACGAAGAAGATAACATCTAATTCTTCTGGAGACATCAGAGATACACTGTACTAGCAATTTCTTAAGTATGAGGTAGGTAATCCTGGAAATTAGCTTGGGCAAAAGTTGCAAAGGGCCCTGTCTGGAAGGAGGCTTCCTGCATGTACCCAGTGCCACACCTCTGTCTCTCTTGTCAGCCTGGTGGGCCCACATTCCCTCTCACTGCAGGCTGCAGTGCTGAGCTGTGTGCCAGAGTGGGTCAGTTCATTCTCTTTCTCACCAGGGTTTCTTACATTCCTGGCTAGCTGGGAAATGGTCAAGAGTATTCCATGCCATCTCAGCATAGAAGCCTCGTTTTCTTGGTCCTGTATTTTAACCTTCCCCAACACTGAAATTCTTTCCTTGAGTGTGTCTTTGAAAATCACCAAATCGGGCTGGGATAGAGAAAACAATGATTAGGGCTTCTGTTGTAGAGGCAGGTGATCAATTTATTTATTTAGGTGGGAAAAACTAAATGACTTTAGGGGCTTTTTACAAAGACCTTTAGCACTTAAAAGAAATTACCTGCAGAAGACTGAAGCTGGACTGCTTCCTTAAACCATATACAAAAATCAACTCAAGATGGATTAAGGACTTAAATGCAAAACCCAAAACTATAAAAACCCTGGAAGACAACCTTGGCAATACCATCCTGGACATAGGAACAAGTAAAGATTTCATGACAAAGATACCAAAAGCAATGGCAACAAAAGCAAAAATTGACAAGTGAGATCTAATTAAACTTAAGAGTTTCTCCACAGCAAAAGAAACCGAACAGAGTAAACAGACAGCCTACAGAATGGGAGAAAATACTTGCAAACTATGCATCTGACAAAGGTCTAATATCCAGCATCTACAAGGAACTTAAATTTACAAGAGAAAAACAGCGCCCTCCCCCCCCCCCCCCCCCCCCCGTTAAAGAGTGGGCAAAGGACACGAACAAATACTTCTCAAAAGAAGACATGTGTGGCCAACAACCACATGTAGAATAGCTCAATATCACTGATCATTAGAGAAATACAAATCAAAACCACAATGAGATACCATCTCACGCCAGTCAGGATGGCTATTATTAAAAAGTCAAAAACTATCAGATGCTGGCATGGTTGTAGAGAAAAGGGAACACTCATACCTTGTTGGTGGGAGTGTATATTAGTTGGAAAGCAGTAATGAAGATTCCTCAAAGAGTTAAAAGGTAGCAAACTACCATTTGACCCAGCAATCCCATTACTGGGTATATACGCAGAGGAATATAAATATTCCTGCCATAAAGACATGCATGCAAATGTTCATTGCAGCACTATTCACAATAGCAAAAACACAAATCAACCTAAATGCCCATCAATGACAGATTGGATAAAGAAAATATGAGATATATATATATATATATATATATATATATATATATATATATATACACACATACACATACATATGCCATGGAATACTATGCAGCCATAAAAAAGAATGAGATCATGTCTTTTGCAGGAACATGGATGGAGATGGAGGCCAGTATCCTTAGCAAATCAAAACAGGAACAGAAAACCAAATATTGTATGTTCTCACTTCTAAGTGAGAGCTAAATGATAATATCTTATGAATACAAAGAAGGAAACAACAGACACTGGGGTCTACTTGAGTGGGGAGGGTGGGAGGAGGGAGAGAAGCAGAAGAGATAACTATTGGTTACCAGGCTCAGTATCTGGACAATGAAATAATGTGTACAATACACCCCTGTGACACGTGTTTACCTATGTAACAAACCTTCACATGTACCCCCAAACCTAAAAGTTAAAAAAAATGCAAACAGTTAAAAGAAAATTATCAAAGCTAATCAGATATCCTCCATTATTATCTCTAATCCTTAGTTCTACCTATAAATGAAACACTTTTTTCCAATAGTAAATATTTCTTTATATATACAAAAATATCTTACCAGGAGTATGTAATCTCACAGATTAGACATTTCAATAATTTTTGTTTTGGACAGCACTTGGAAATATGTGAAAAGATTTATAGGGACAGTTTCTGAAAAATCAATACTTAATTGTACTGCAGGAAAATTTTATTTATACAACAACAGCAATAATGTTTCTTTTATACAGAAACTAATAATACAATTACCTGGAAAGCAGCAGCAATTTTTCTTTTTAAACTTCTTAATCAGAAACTTAAGCAGCTTGTTCAGCTTTGATTTTCAGATTGCTAACAAGCATTCTGCCCTCCATTTTTTTTTTTTTTTTTTTTTAAAGATTCTCTTCTACAGTTATTTCGAAGACTAGAGGTTTAAAAAAGCATGCGTCTGTGTTCAAAGAAAAGATTTACCAAAACGAACTGGGATGGGGGGAAAAGGAAGAATAAAAAATTCCCACAGCAAGGTTTTCACATCAAATACTCACCATAAGCTCTAACAGAGCTCAACATTACATGGAGAAATTGCACTTGTTGCTGAATACTAGTGCTCATTCTTCTACAACAGAGTCCAATATATCACTTCTTTAAAAAAAAAAAATCTGTTACTGAAGAGACAGGAGTCAGTCAGCAATTCTTTTTAAGAGGATACAGAGACATAAGAAATATTTATATTGTATTTCAAATACAGATTAGCTAAGCTATGCCTGAAATCTGGTTCTACCTGAAAAGATGGAGGCATTTCTCATTTGGACCATGTTTACCAGGACAAGTTTCATGTCTTTAAAGCAGTGTTACTTACACTACTGTCCACCTCTCCTATTTAAGAATAAGATGAAAACCACACATTTTAAATGGTAATGACTTCTGGTTTAATGTTAGTAATTTACAGCTGATGAGTTTTTACATACATCAGATGAGTATACTTTTTTCCTGTTTAAGTTAATTAATTAGGCTTCCTCCAAGCTCCCAGGCTACTTTGATAGGAGGAGAGCCAAATTTCATATATGGCCTGCCATATTTATATGTTTCTTCTCCTGGCTTGCTGTTGGCTGAAGTACAATAAAGACATCTATTTCCAATTTTAAGACCTTTTTGGCTTCTGTGGTAGCACCACCACCTATTTCATAAGATTCAAAGACAGTTGCTTTACAAGCAGTAAATCATTCTATCTTCGGATTTTATTGGTGGCTTTTACCTTAACTATAGATGTGTTCATTCCGTTTACATTGGAGATTAGAAAACAGTAAGAGCCAGTAGGAGGGGAAAAAAGGAAGAGAACTATCCCTTCTGATCGACTTTTGTATGTGGACATAAGTCAAATTTATCACACCACTGCATTATCAGCCAATGACTGAGAAGCAATTAGAAAGTAATAACTAAAGTGGATTAATATCTGGATTTTGAGGTTCACAAACTAAAACCTCACTGTGAATGTTTTTTTCTACAAAGAAATAGACGCCTTTTTAAATTAATGGTATGGGTAAAACAATAGGGCTACAGTGATTTCAGGTATAAGGATAAAAAGTAGGACAGTTTTCAGGGGCAAAGATCAGAGTCTTCTGGTGTAACCAAGTACTGGAATGTTTGCTTACATTTTTTTGACTTGTGAGTGGTCTGGCTGGCAGCAAGGATTTGTTAAGGGTTTGGATTTAGTACGGGTTTATAAGCTAAAAGGGACTTTCTGATTAGGACTAAGAGAGCAGAACAGACCTTCTTCCGGCTGAAACTTTATCTGGGGCTATTTTAAAACTGGAAGAAGAATTCCTGAAAAGTATTCCTCCATTTACTACATTACTTCAGAAAGAGGTACACTTTAAAATAACTAAATAAGGATTTTTCAGTTCAGCATATCAGTTACCACATCACAGTTACAAATTACAAATTAGAATTTAAGGCGAAGACAAATATTAACTTAGCCTTACTTAACAAGTAGAATAGTAATGTTAAAGGGAAGTATAAATTTCATCGAAGATCACACAGTCAGAAGTCAGAATTAGGATCTACCCTGTCTTTACTTTTATCACTAGAGAATATTTTTTAAAAAGTACTGCAGTGTCTTGCCAAAGTGGTGTGAACTATGCTTACTTTAGAAATGATATATCATCATTCTTTCGCTGTTTAGTATGTTAAGGACTCCTGTTCGAATCCGTGCATTTTTCAAAAACCATTCCAAGAACACAGAAGGTAGCATGATGAATTATGGGAAATATTTTAAAAAGAATATAAACTGCAAAACGCTAGAACAAAAATGCAATTTAAAAATAACCTTACCTTAAAAAAATTATAGAACTGTCATCTTCCTCAGGTATACAATATATACTGGCATAAAAACTGACAAGATGCTCAATTATTAGTCAAATGTATTCTTAAATTTTATGAGTATTCATTTGTACTATATACAATAATCCCATTATTTAAAAGAATGAATTTCTCCCAAGAATTCCAAATACATTACAGATGTTATTACATGAATTCTCACAGCAAATCTCTTGAAATAAGACAAGGGCAGGTACCATAATCTCAACCTGAATCATATTACAGATTCATTCAAAAGTTTAAATAAGAATTTCCCAAGGGGTTTCCATCCAGAAACCTGTCCTTTTTCCCTAAGAAAATTAAATTTATTATAATAATGACTACTTTCTGAGTTTCTCATATATTTTTCAGAAAGATTATCAGATTCTGATAATCTGGTGGAACCAGATTATCTGGTGGAACCAGCTCTGGTGGAACCAGAGCCTTTAAAAACAATCTAAAAAAAGTTTCAGAATGTCAAAGAAATGGGAGTAATTAAAAATTTTAGAATGCTAGTTATAATTACATGAATGAATACATTCAGTTTTATATTCATATATTTTGGGAGAATTTTACGTATTATACACATAGTTGTATATATATATATACACACACACATACATAATATATGGCAACTCAAACATTTAAAAAATGAACTGCTATCTATGTACATAAAACTTCAGGATTGCCTTTTTCATGTTTAGTTAAGGTTAATTACTATAAAATTATTGGCTCTCTAGCCTGTGATTTCTGGATAATGGAGTACTGTTTCAGAAGTTACAAAAGTAAAATGTAAGTAGATTATTATTTTGAGCAATTTTCAAAATTGTTATCTTTAGTTTGCCAATTCAAAATAATTTTACCTAACTCTATGGCTATCCACCTTGAAAATCAACTCCAATCACTGGGATCATGACACTTGTTATACAGAAAAATAAGTACCATTTAATAATTTTTAAAGCAAGGATCATTTTTTATTGTCATTGGGATATGGTCAAAGCAGTTAGTATCTGGATATAATCTATAATGTCACATGGTTTTATCGCTAACTTGGGTTATTATCTAAATTTGCCTTAATAATCTATTTGTTGCTTTAAAGGAAACTTCTTAAAAACTACTATAAATTTATTGGATTCTAGAATCTAGGGTTTAGGCTACTACTGCTGTAGGCATACTGGGTTTCTGATATAATTTCCATTTCAGAAAGCTATGTTCAGCAATTGTATATTAGAGTTAGCCAAAATAAACAAACTCCTGATGTATCTGACATGTGATATTACCAAATACTACACAGAAATGGAGACTGCATAATAAAGGCATGGCTGTAATGAAGGTGAAAATTCTACTTTGTAGGGCTATCACATTTATTTCAGTAAGCTATGGTTAAATGACTTATCCAGGGATATCACCTCTATGGGTATTTGTACATCTGAAAATGAAAAAATATACATATATAGTCTTCAGTTGTGTACAATCATGCCCTGAGTGCTGAAATGTGGACATTCACCTATCCACAAGGAGCCCTCAGGCACATTAATGTGCTGGCACACCATGTTTCCCAAAAGCACATGCATGTGTGTGTCTATTTCAACCCTTAACAATTGCTCAACATCACTCTAAACCATTTTCTCTTCCATAAAGCTAATTATTACAGATCTTCCCAAAAGAGAAGTTCACATTTCCTTGATCACAGCTATACTCTCAATACCTAGGAAGAACACTGGGACCCCTGGGCTTCTTGCCCCAGCAGAGCACTGCTCATTCCTGCAGATTCATATGGGACTTGGGTTTCAAGTTCAATGATTCTTCATTGAGATACAATGAACTTATCTAAATGTATTCTTGTTAGCACTGGCATCTAGACTGAAACGAACTAAACTGCATCATTTCGTGTTAGGAGAAATCTAATATGCATTAATTAAATAGTCAATCATGAATACCATTTATAAGAAATAATTCCTTTAAGTATATTTTCTAAGTAATACATTTTATATCACATAAGGCTAACAATATACATGATGTAAAAGTCATCTATTGTACCAAGATGATTGAAATATTTGGCAGATAAACTTCTTGTGCTGCTATAATTATCCCAAAGCTGTTTAAAGAGGCTCCATGCTGCAGCATGAAAGTACATTAGAGAATACAGCACATTTCCTGAGTGCAGAACTGAAATTTCTCTTAAAATTTCAAGTGTGTGTTAAAACATTAAGTCATAGGGCATCACCTTGACACTGTGCTTTAATTCATGTTGCCTTGAGAAGCCAAGAATTTGGTGTAAATACATGTAGTTTGAAAGTTTCCACAGTTATTAAAATAGTATAATCCATTTTGTCACCAATTCCCTGCCCTGGGACAAGAAACGTGAATTTGTATTCTGGCAATGAAATCTAGAATCAAAAAAAAAAAAAAAAAAAAAAGAAAGAAAAGAAAAACCTATAGATTTCCAACTTTAACAATATGACAACTTGGGTGTTTTGTTTTATTGTGAAAAAGATCCCTCAAAATTCTCCCAGCTGGCATTCCACATGACAACCTTGGTGAGGGAAAAAACAAATTCAGCAGCCAGGTGTCTGGCACCTAACACTAGACAAAGATGACCATCAATATTTAAGCACCTAATCCTTTAAAGTGTGAATAATGTTTATATGAAAAGCTGGCAACAATACAGAATGTGCTTACCTTAATTTAATAATGAGTTGCATCTCTGAATATATTTTAGGAAGAATTTCTATTATTCAAGAATCCTAAAGGAAGATATTAACTGAGGTGAATGTGGGAATTTGTATAAGTCAATGCATCTAAAGGGCAACTTCTTTTGGTAATCATTAAACAAAAAGTACATTTCTTGGTTAGGTGCGGTGGCTCATGCCTGTAATCCCAGCATTTTGGGAGGCCAAGGTGGGTAGATCACTTGAGGTCAGGAGTTCGAGACCAGCCTGGCCAACATGGTGAAACCTCGTCTCTACTAAAAATACAAAAATTAGCCGGGTATGGTGGCACGCACCTGTAATCCCAGCTACTTGGGAGGTTGAGGCACGAGAATCACATGAACCCAGTAGGCAGAGGTTGCAGCGAGCTGAGATCGTGCCACTGTACTCCAGCATGGGTGACAGAGACAGACTCCATCTCAAAACAAACAAACAAAAAACAAAGTACATTTCTTAACAGATATGTAAAAAATATACAAAACATTTAATATATATTATATAATACATAATATACATATTATATAATGTATATATTTTGTGTGTATGTATACAAAACAGTTGACAATTATTTCCCAATTTTTTAAGTTGTTCAATGGATTTGGTTCTCAACACAACAGACAGAACAGGTACCCTAAGGATCACATCACATTTCCAAAAGCACATTGATTATTCACAAAAACCTACAACTGCAAACTTAGAGGCATCTTTAAACATCACTAAAATTTGCAGAGGCATGATACATTTGCTGACCATGTTCTAATAAAAACATTATTTAAAGTAGTAGGTTCCTTTTGTCAGTTAAAATTTTACATGTGAAAATAAGCTTTCTTCAAGTGTCATTTTGCTGTAAGGATTTACAGGATAAGGCACTCTCTCAGTCTGCATGACCTTGCTTCCAGCCTCAGAGCTTACTGTGTACACATTAAATTAGTATCATAACACTGCAACAAATAAAAAGAATAACCTCATAAGAGAGTGCAAGGTATTGCTCTTCAATTTTTCAGTAAAGATAGAAATGAAGAGACGAAACTAATGCAACTGTATAAATTAGAATGGATAGCCATACATCTCTGAAATAATGAAAATATGTAAACTGATCAGACTTTTGATGTCAGATTTAGATGGTAGTAGACTAGCTGTAACACTGACATTAAAATTCTGCTTTTGTAAGAAATTTATAAGAAGGAAGGTCAATAACTATATTTTCTTCTATTAAGACTAACCCTTCACTATTTCAATACTGAACTAAATGACAGCTTTACAAAACTATTTCAAGTAATATTCATTATCACAGTGAAAATGTGAGACCAATGTTAAGAGTGAATGATTTGAAAACTCCTTTGATGAAAAAGGCAAGAGTACTAAATCAAAACATATACAAAATGCTTCAACGCATTTCTTTATGTGATATGAATAGAAAGATTATCCATACAAAGTTAGAAAAATTAAGATAAATTATATATTAGTACACCTTCCCAACCACAATTTATATAAAAATTCAGAACAGTGTACTGTTATTTCAATCTACACCATAAAAACGCCCGGACTTGGCAGATGATCTTCTAACTGTGATGTATTTTCTCAGTAGAAGGTTTAATTGTTACAGTCACTTTTTTAAAGTTTAATTTTCATTGTTAACCTTACTGAATCATCAGTAAACCCAGCTGATTGGGACCCACTGCGGTTCCATTCTCAGTTTCTCTATGGCAGTTTGTAGTTTTTCAAAGGCTTTGTCTAGATTGTCATTTATGATGATCAAATCAAAATAGTGGTTGTATGCTCTCTGAATCCGTGCACTTTCATCCACTGTTTTCTTTAAGTCAGAGTCCTGTTGAAGAGTTTTAAAAGGAAATGTTTGTATTACAATGCATATTTACTTGCTCAAACTCCAACTAGAAGTGAATATAATAAATAGGTTAGATATATTTCCGGTAATTCTGGTATTAATCCTCAAAATCTAATCCATATAGTGTTAAAGACAACGCTGCCATCTGTTCATGTCTTATTCTTTCCAGCAATCCTCATGTTTACATTTATGAGTATTCTGCATCTTCTGTTTGACTGATACTAAGATAAAATTCCTAATTAAAAGACTGCTGACAATAATCTTGGAGTGAATAATACTGTAGTGAATCTACAGTAACAAAAGAATTACTATAGGTGACTGGTTTCTAGCTCCACTATATTATCCTTTTTGAAAGATTTTTATCTTATGGCCTATGTACATCATGGAACGCAATTTGTAGTGGCTGTTAAGCTCAAAGCCAAATTTGCTACCTTTCTCTAAGATAAGATCACAGAATCTTAGAAGTGTTTTTTGAAGATTAACCTTACATGCTGCCCATCCTCCACCAAAACACATACTCACATACGTTTATTTATGTTTTTGTCCAGGCATTGTTCATATTTCATAAAGTAGTTTTAGTCATTGTGGAATGATGTGGGGAGTACATAAGCAATGGGTTCTACATGAGTAAAGCTTTTTGTAAGATGGTGTTTTGATTTTCACTATACTTCTATATATTCTACAAATATTTATTGAGTTCCTATTAAGGTGTCTACTATGTTTCAGAATCAGTGGGTATAACAATGAATAACAGAGAGGGATCCTATCCTTTAGTGGAGGAGATAAAGAGGAAATAAATATAAAAAATTCCAAGTTGTGATAACTATCATGAAAGAAACAAAACAGGCACAAAGAATTTTAAGAGATCTACTTTAGATAAAGTGATTGGAAAGAGACTGAGTAGTAAATGACAGTTAAGCTGAGAACTAAATGAAAATAAGGAGGTCAGCATCCAGGCAGAGGAAACAGCAGGGCAAAACCCAGAGGAAGGAAACAACCCTGGCACGTTCAAGATAATGAAAGAAGACTGGAATGGGTGAAGGGCTAGGGAACAAGGTAGGTCATGGAGGACCCCTACGTGATCGAAAGACCTCTGTGGGCCTCAAGTGAAAATGTGGCATGACACGAGTGGAAGCAGGGAGACTGATGGCAGGAATCCAGGTCAGAGAAAAGGGCTGCCTAGATTATGATGGTGACAGAGGAGATGAAAATGACACCAGATTGGAAATTTATTTTGGTGATAAAATAATCAGGATTAGTTTTTTACATCATCCAGGATTTGAAAAGGGAGGAAAATGAATGAGTCATGAATTGCTCTTAGGTTTCTAAGGTAAATGGGTGGCTGTGTGAGATACAGAGTGGAGGGGTGGGGAGAGCATAATTTCTGGGGGAAACAAAGTGTGCTACTTTGTAATATGGTAAGCTTAAGATGTTTGTGAGACATCCAAGTGGAGATGTAGAGCAGGCTACTGGTTATGCAAATCAGAGCTCTGAGGTCTGAGCTAGCTGTATATAAATCATTAGCATAACAATGGCACGAATGTAAATGATGTTGATGGAAGCACCCAACAACATCATTTGTGTAGAAAGTGTAGAGAGAGAAGCGGATTCATTGCCAGGCCTGAAGGACCCTAATACTTACATTTCAGCTAATACTGAGATTTCTAAATGAGTTTGAAACAACTAAAATATCTCTGATTACAGATATGCAAACAGGCCACAGTTCAACTTGAAAGCAATTCTTGCCTATTATAGCCATTAGCAATTTGATTTGTTAAAAAAAAAAAAAAAAAAAAAAAAAAAAAACTGTTAACAATAATGGAGTATGCCATACAGATGGAACAGGAAATAAAGATTTCTCTCTGGCTATCGAGTGTTCTCCAGGATATAATGATATGGGAAAAATGCAGGCACATTTTGTACATAAGGTATGATTTATGTATAAAATGGCGGGGGGGGGAGGATACACAGGCACACTTGCTTATATTGGAAACTAATATGGTAAAATGGCTAGCAATAATGGTAGCCAATGTGAGTGGGAGGAAACAAAGGGAGAGGGAACAGAAAAGCTGGATTTAAGATTTATGTTGGAGCAATGAAAATGTTGTACGGAATTATACAACAAAATTTAAATTCAAATAAAAGCCATTCTTAAAAATCAGAAGCCAAATAAAACAAATAAGCCTGTGTTCCAAGTTGGTGGTTTAACCATGCAGCAAGGAATTATTTCAGTGGCTTTAAAAGAAGATAGTATCCAGTGGGTTATAAGTGGGAGGTGTACAATGAGAACACACGGACACATGGTGGGAATAATACACACTGGGGCCTGTCAGGGTAGGAGCACAGGGAAGGGAGAGCATCAGGAAGAATAGCCAATGGATGCTGGGCTTAATACGTAGGTGATGGGTTGATCTGTGCAGCAAACCACCATGGCACACGTTCACCTATGTAACAAGCCTGCACATCCTGTACATGTACCCTGGAACTCAAAACAAAAGTTGAAGGAAAAAAAAAATCTAGTGGTATATATCCTAAGAACAATTAATAAAAGACTGAAACTTAAATATTTTCACTAATCATATTGTTAATACAGATATTACTCAGAAATTACATATGTGCATGTACTTGTATTTATATACATGTAAGAAAAGATATGATGTTAATATAATCACAAACCAAGGTTTTCAGGATAAGAGGAAAAAAAGGCAAATATAAAGCTAAAGAAGAAGAATGTAAAATTTCATTTGAAGCTTTCAAATTGAACAAATGATGTATACGTTTTCTAAAAACAAAAAATTTATTTCCTACCTCTGGTTACTGAAAAGGTCTAAAAACAACGTCCAACTGAGTTTAATGTATACCCTTACTGTCTGAATTATCTTTAAATGCTATCTCCCACTAAAAGAAACAAGGGTTTCTGGATGGCTGGTTCCAGGTCTGGGCTAGGAAATGTAGAATAATCTGGAGCATCTTGTCATATCAGAAAGCAAGGAATTATCAAACACTACTAGAATCGTGTTAAAAAGACTCAGAATTCAAGTTGAATAGGCTCCTACTAGCTGAAGACACAATAATTTAAACATTAAAAAGAATAACCGAACTAAACACACAGAGATAAGGTACTTCAAGTGACTTTAAAACATAGTGATCTTCCTGGCCAACAGGGTGAAACACCATCTCTACTAAAAATACAAAAGTTAGCTGGGCGTGGTGGCACGTGCCTGTAGTCCCAGCTACCCGGGAGGCTGAGGCAGGAGAATGGCTTGAACTCGGGAGGCAGAGGTTGCAGTAAGCCGAGATTGCACCACTGCACTCCAGCCTGGTGACAGAAAAAAACAAAAAAACAAAACATAGTGATCTGACTGTATATACTTAGTGGGATATATTCTAAAGACAGAAAGAACTAGGTGGGGAGCTGGGGGGACTGTTCACAGTAATGATACTAGTGGTGGTTGTGTTGATACACTTATTCCCAGAATGTTGTATTTGTACTGTGGAACAAAGCAAATGAGCAATTATATAATATTCTAATTCTAACATTTCCAGTGTGTATGAGAACTGGGATATTCAGCATAAGAGAAAGGAATTAGGCATATAAGATAAAATAAGTTAAATAAAATCCTGTGATCTTGAATTTGATTGGAAAATATCAGAATAAATTCATGATATATTTTCCTTCAAACATACAAACAGAAAAGCATATATGCTAGCACTGTCCACATAAAAAGGTCTAGCAAGAAGCAGTGAGCAACTCTGTGACAATGGGCGCTGTGAGTATTATGGTCTTAAAACACTATTTACCCTAAAAGAAACCAGAGTATCTTGGAAAAATGGCTGGTTCCTGGCCTAGAACAGAAAATATACAAGATGAGCCTGGAACATTTGTTCTACCAGATAGCAAGGAAGCTACCCAAGACTATCAGGGTCATTAAAAAAAAAAGGTCTCAAGGGCCTACTAGAATAAGCTCCTATTGGTCAATGATGGGACAATCTTAGCACCAATAAGAATAATCACTGCAACAGAATAAAGCACATCAAATAAGTTTGAACACATGTGCTCAAGAAATTGAAAAAACAAAGCCAATCTCAGCTGGTCACCTGTAACCTCTAGAGGCTCTTGGGGAATAAACTCATTATTCTGAAAGCTGACCTACAAAGGATAGTATCAAAGATGTATCCTGCCTTTCCTGTATCAACCGTACCTCAGAATAATCAACTACTTGATGAGGAAAAGTTCTTTTTAAGAATTCTATTTTATAAACATAGAAGGAATGACAAACTTAGAATACTACCACTTTGCCATCCCTAAAAAAATAACTTATCCAAGGCAAAGATCAATAAAGTTTGCTAAAACCATTAGGTAAAGAGTTACTGAGGAACTTTATAGATCAGGCTAACAACTTCTGACCCCACTGATTAATCTCATGACAAAAAGCCTGACGTACGCCTCATGATGTAATAAAACAAGTACCACCTATGAATTATTCTTGCAAAAACCAACCAACCACCAACCAAAACCTGAATCTGTGTCTGACCAACCCTCTAGATCGACCTATCAGTTTACAAGAAATAGAAGGGATAGAGGAAAATGATACAATGGGGGCAGAATGGGTAAAATCCAGATTATGGAACATGCTGTAGGATAAATGACCTACTTTTTTTTTTTTTTTTTTTAAACAACTAAAACAATGTGAAAAGAGAGGGGAGGGAGGGTGGCAGTGAGAATTTACAGATTAAAAGGTACTAAAGGGACATGTGCTTCTAGCCAAGGTGGAATAACAGGCACCAGACTACCTCTCCCACCTAACAATTAATTTATGGACAAAATGTATGAAACAGTTTTTAAGATACTATACATCAAGATATTAAAAACAGATCACAGAAAGATAGAAAACAAATGAAGTGAGTCCTATGATTACTCCAGTTTACTGGCTTGAAAGAATTTATGGGTAGTAGGATAGAGAGAGTGAGCCCAGAGGAGCCTACAGGACTCTGAGTTGAAGACAGAGCTGAGCCCAGGGAGACCCAGGTGGCAAGTTTGCAGGACGGAACGCTGGAGGGGAAGAGCAGCACAGACAGACTTTGGAGATTTGTAGAAGGTCCTTGTCCAGCATTCAGCTGAGTACCAACCTGCACATGGGTACGACCTGAAGCTGAGAAAGAACCACCAGAAAGGATTAGAGGTACCCAGGGATGGCACCTATTCCCCCTTAGCCAGAACTGAAAACCTCATGACTCACAGGCCCTGTGGTAGGAGTACCAAATAGGTCTTGCCTTATTTGTGGGGAATAACTGGCCCTAAAATAAGAACTGCTTGGGTCTTACCCAACACATTTAAAAAGTGAGACCTGAAAAAAACAAGCTATTTCCAAATAACTGCATCCTAGAACAAAGCTCACAATGTCTGGCATCCAAAAGTGTTACCAGGATTGCAAAGAAGCAGGAAGATATACCCATAATAAAGAGAAAAATCATTCAATCAAAACCAATCCAGAACTGACTCACATGTTAGAATCTGCAAAGACATTAAACACTTACCATGTTTCATACATTCAGAAAGCAGAGACATGGATCAACTTGAAAAAGAACAAAGAAAACTACTACTACCTGATTTCATGGCATATAACCAAGTACAGTGGGGGGAAACGGTGAGAGTGGTGGGAGGAAGGGTGCAGGGAGCAGGTTACACAGGGAAATGTGTGGAGATGATGGACATGTTCATTATTTTGGTTGTAATGGCTTTCATGAGTACAAATATATGGCCAATTTGATCAAGCTGGGCACGTTAGGTACGTACAGCTTACTGTGCATCAATTATACCTCAATTAAGCTGGGAAAAAGATTTAGGTGACAAGAAGTAAATTCAATGTGTTGATCTTGTTTGAATACTGATTTGAACAAATCAACTGTTAAAACAAAACAAAACAAAACAAAACCTTGGAGAAACTCAAATATAGACTGCATGTAGATGACAGTAAGATACTGCTTATTAATTTTTGTTGTATTAATGGTATGTTTTAAATGTCTTTATCTTTTAGATATAAATATTGAAATATTTATGGATGACATGATATCAAAGATTTGCTTCAAAATAATTCAAGGAGAGGAGGAAGTGGGGAGGGGTCTAATTAAAACAAGAAATTGCCATGATTATTCAAGCTAGGCGATGGGCATAAGGGCTCCTGTTTCCCCTTTTTTGCATAGATTTTTGAATTTCCATAAGTGAAAAAGGAGAGAGGAAAAAAAGGAAAAAACATGTAATAGAAACTAAACATCAGAACACCTGACTTTACCAATGATAAACCATATAATAAACATGCCTGTTAGTGATCTTGGAGCCCAGTCACCCCACTAGTAAAATGAAGGCGTTCAATTAATATGCGTATTTTAATATTGGTCCATTTCATTTTACAAAGGGGAACTAAACTTTTGATTTAAAATAAAGTATACAATGATTTTCAAGTAAAAGAATACCGTTCCAGATCCTAACTACATCTAATTAATTTTTATTCTGTAGCACCTTATATAGCATGTTTGTTTCATAGCATAATTAGCTAAGAGTTGGCCAGGCATGGTGGCTCCCGCCTGTAATCCCAGCACTTTGGGAGGCCAAGGTGGGCAGATCAGGAGTTCGAGGTCAGGAGTTCGAGACCAGTCTGGCCAACACGGGGAAACCCCGTCTCTACTAAAAATACAAAAATTAGCTGGGCCTGGTGGCGCACGCCTGTAATCCCAGCTACTTGGGAGGCTGAGGCAGGAGAATCGCTTTAATCTGGGAGGGTGAGGTTGCAGTGAGCTTAGATCGTGTCAACGCATTCCAGCCTGGGCAAGAAGGCAAGACTCTGCCTCAAAAATAAATACATAAAAATAAATTAGATAAGAGTTAAACATGCTCAAAAGAAAAGGAAAGATTTTAGAAGGAAAATCATATGGTTAGCTCACGGTCAGAAGCTTGGTAGTGATTCCTGCATCCACCACAGCCTTGTGCATGGCACGCAACGTCTCTAGCTCTGGAGCCGCAATAAATACCACATAGGGCATAAACTCTGACGTCCTCAATACTTTCAGTGCCTGTGTAAAAGAATTATAATAAGCCAATTTATACAATATTAGAACTAGAATTCTGCTACCCTTTAGTATAAATCAAAGGCTGTTTGCACTTGTTCTATGGATTAAAGGACATAATTTAATACCTATCTCCATTCTGTCATTCTCATTCCATATAGTACTTTCTTAAAATAGTGATCCATTTATTTTGTTCTAAATTCAGTCTGTTCCTCTTGAAGAAACGAAAGTATAAAACAATGATCAAAAACTCATCAAGAGTGATGTAAACTCTTTTTATGTTAATTGTAGAATTCTGTTAATACCGAAAAAGTAGAAATAACCTCAATGTTGATTTATTGGAGAGTGGTTAAATGAATATATATTCATACTATAAAGTACTATATAACAATTACAAAGAAAAAAAAGCTCTACAGTAACTAACCATAAAAAGATCTTCAAGAAACAGTACTATTTAATAAAATCCCTGAAGAATCTATGTAGAATTTTTCCATTTTTGTAAAAAGAAACAACAAAAACAGAAAACCCATTACCTTATATATATTTGTATTTAAGGCATAGTGAAATGACTAGAAAGAGACATAAGAAACTATTAACAACTCTTATCTCTGAGTAGGGAGGTGAGGTTGGGCTGAGTGTAGCAGAGTGGGAAGGGGTAGGTGAGAGAGAAACACAGAGTGAGAATAAGAGGTGTGCATGTGTGTCAGGTAGGAGGGGGAGTGACTTTAATTTTTTATTCTTTATATTGCAGACTAGAGTTTTAAACTTAACATTTTTTAATGTATGCATTTATGCATTACTTGAACAGGTAAATACATACTAAACTTCTACCGTAGATCTAATCACACAGTTTCTTTTGCCACCCAAGCCGCTGTTGGCTAATTGTTCAGAGATTTATTTAACTAGCTATGTATACATAATAATATTCTCTATCACCCAAAGGTAATGGAGGGAAAGAGTCACCTTTCCACCCTGACAAAACAAACAACCCCAACACACAGAAAATAAAAAAACTCCACAGAAAATAAAATATAAAAAACAGCTTTGGAATCCAAGCAGCTTACTTGTGGGTTGACATCCAGAATGCAAGTCCGTCCAGTCTGGACAACCTCAAGAATAGAATCAATTTTGGTTCCATAGAGATTTCCTTCATATTCCCCATGTTCCAAATACTTTCCAGCTTTAATATCTGCTTCCATCTCAGATCGTGACACAAACTTATATGCCTGGCCATCTTTTTCATCTTCCCTTGGTTTCCGTGAAGTAACTAAATAAAATGGTGTTGAGACTTTCGTACAAAGAAATTGTAGGACATAAAAAATAGACTAAAATACATAGGGTGGCTTAACATTTTTCCACTTGGTGCAGCAAACTACAGCCTATGACCAAATCTGATCTGCTTCTTTAAGTTTTATTGGATCACAGCCATACTCATTTGTATCATACATGGTTTCTTTTCCATTAAAACGGTGGTAATTGTGACAGACTGTATGGACTGCAAAGCCTAAAACTTTACCATATGGCCCTTTAATAGAAAAAGTTTCTTGATACCTTAGAGGAATATTTTAAGAGGTAGTCCCCCAAACAAAATTCGCATCCAAAAATATGCTTCTTAAAATCACTTTGAAACTCAAAATTTTACCTAGCAGCAGAGCCTTCAATGACGTTCTTAATTATGGTAAGTGTTAATAAGTGTGAGGCATGTTGTGGGTGAGTCTTTTCAACTGACGAGCACTCTCCTTCTCCTTAGGAATCGATCACATCCTTTCTTTCCACATTAACACGTCCTAAGTGTCCCAAAAGGTGAGCAAGCAAAGTTCACCTATTCTTAGTCGTAATACCAATTTTGTAAAGTGCAGTTTTACCCACAAATTATCTATCTTTTACCTTACCTCAAAACCAACCCTTTCTTTTAGCTTCCTGTTTATTGATACTCCCAAATGTTAATTGTTCTATTTTACACTTCAGTGGTAGAGCTAGCCGCCTCATTATTATTATGGTCGATTAAACTCCTCTCCTCTGACCCGACATATTATTTCTGGGAAAATGAGACTGAATGGCTCAAGTCAAAATTTAGAAGTAGGAGATCCTTTTGTCTGATATTTTATAGCTTTGAATACTTTCAGAGACATACAATCCTTTGCAAATTGGTCTGTGCTAGGAACGGTTATTACCACTTTCTAAACTGTTGCAAATGTGTACTCTCTGACAACTTTGTTAACAATAACTTTGAAGAAGAAAAGTAATTTTTGAGTGTGTTATTTCAAGCTTAGCCTTACTCTGGGCTTTGCTGGATCAGAGACAGAAGTATTCTGTTTCTATTAGCTAAGTAGTTGCAGAATAACTGATGGAATTATTAAGAACACCAAATTAAGAAAGTAATCCAAATAAAAAGATGACAGTGTTTTGACTAATTCTAGTAAGCATAAGACATAGAAAACTTTTATAAGAACAAAATTAACTTCAAACTCATGCTCAAACATAAGGGTCAAATGAGATCATTATGTATAATAGGACTCCCATTTTTCCCTTGTTTTCTGGCTCAACCTTGAGAGTGGTCATCTTAGACTACTGTGAAGAGTGTTTATAAAGTATCTTCAAGAATCTTCAAGATGCTATGATGGCTTCTCATATTTAAAACTGTGTGATCTTTAAGGTTTTTGGAATTAGTCACCAAAGGTGTATAATAAAACTTCAAAGGCAACTTTCAGTGCTCCAAATAAATGCATAATAGGACTTGCTTCAACATTGTGAACATTAATTTTAAAAAGCAGTTTTTTTTGTTTGTTTTTTTTTGTGAAGTACTACAGTGAAACCATACAAGGGAATGCACTGCTTGAAATAAATACGTATATGTACACGTACTACACCTACCTCCATGCTGAGGGAATCTTAATTCTTAAGAGAAATGTTCTTCAGTTTACAAGTGAACTTTAACTACAATCCTATTCTCTACTAACACTCCAAAAAACAGTCTACGTTGCCACATATTTAAACTGCTTTCCATTTCTAGAACAGAGAAATTAGAACATGGTTTGACTACAACTGATTCCTCAGACTTCTATACTGAGCAACTACATAATGTGATTTTTTAGAAGTAATTTTTTATGACAGGCAAAATTATTAATTTTAGCTGCTATTCAAATAATGAAGAAACAATCAACAAAGTAATACTTAATTTGTTAACTAAGCTCAAGATGTCAAGATGTCAATGTTAAAGAGAAAACAGGATTCATAACATAGCCTATCTCTCTAAAATAACAATGTTTTTCTATTTTATTTTAGGATCATTTTGTAATATATAAAGAAAGTTAAATCACCTTAATTTTATAACAGAAAATTTTAGAAATTCAAAAATATATAGAAAATAAGCAATATACTCCCAAATAACCAATGGATCAAATAAGCGATCACAAATGAAAGAAAATACTTTGAGAGGAGATGGTGCTGTTGAAGAGCACAGTTACAGATAGAGCTGACCAGGCGGTTCCAGAGTGCCAGTTGTCCAGCAGCACGTTCATTACCTTGAAGATGTATGATGGTTGAACTAAACCCATTCATGCTAAGAAAAGGTTCTGTGGAGGGCTTTAAGCCCTTGATAATTGTCTTAAAAGCTACTGATGGGAAAAAGATCAGCACTGTGATGAGCACTAAAGAGCTGAATCATATGGCTAATTCAAACATATTAAGAGCTAAACAGATGGGCTGAAGAATAGGGACAAAATGAGTTAAGACTAAGCAGCACAGTGAAGGGCACTACATTTCTTGCTTTCACCAACTAACGGATGAATCGCTATTTCTTCTTTGGTTTTTACTTTTGGTCACAAAGATGGGTTTCCGTTCTGCCAGAGTAACTGTATTCATGTAAGATTTAGGGTCATTGTGGAGGGAAGAAGGGTTGGAACAGAATAGTTGTCATAAGAAGCCAGTTTATTATTTTAGATCTGGCTAACTGGTCTGTGTTGCATAGTTGTACATTCAGGATTATGGTTTTAAAGTCTCTGTAGCCATCTACAGAGACAAGTATCATTGAACATATATATATATATACACACACACATATATATCACCCACTCAAAGCAAAAGTATTTTGAGATGAATGAAAACAAAAACGCAGTATACCAAAAACTTTAAGACGCAACTAAATGCTTAGAGGGAAATCTATAGCTGTGAAAGCCTATGTTAAAAAAGATCTCAAATCAATAATCTAATTTTCTATCTAAAAAAACAGAAAGAGAGTAAAATAAACCCAAAGTACAAGTAGAAAGAAAATAATAAAGATTATAGCAAAAATTAGAAAGTAGAAAAAATACAGAAAATCAGCAAAGGCAAAATTTGGTTGTCTGAAAAGATCAACAAAATTGACAAATCTTTACATAGACTAAGAATAAAAGAGGAAAGACTCAAATATCTAAAATCAGAAATGAAAGAAAAAATATTACTATGAACCCTGCAGAAATCCTGAAACTGATTAAAAAAAAATCCAAGTTGACCTATAACAAGTAAAGAGACTGAATTAATAATCAAAACTTCCCACAAAGTAAAGCCCAGGGTTAAATGGCTTCACAGGTGAATTTCATCAAACATTGAACAAATTATAATTAATCCTTTACATACTCTTCCCAAACAATGAAAGAGGAAAGAATACTTCACAACTCATTCTATGAGTCCTGTACTACCATATCAAAGCTAGACAATGACATCGTAAGAATGAAAACTATAGACCAATATCCCTTATAAATATAGATACAAAAATCCTTACAAATTACAAGTAACCGAATCTAGAAGTATATAAAAAAGATGGCACATCATAACCAAATGGAATTTACCACAAAAAGACAAGGTTGGTTCAATATATAAAAATCAAGGAATGTAATACATCATATCAATAGAAGACAATAAAAAACAAAAATCATATGAACCATCAACAAAGAAAAAGCATTTGGCAAGATCTAGTACCCTTTCTTGGTAAAAAGCCAACAAAGTAGGAACACAAGGGAACTTCTCCAATCTGATGAAAGGCATCTGTGAAAAACCCACAGCTAAAATGGAAAGACTGAATGCTTTCTCCTTTCTCCTTAAGATCATGAACAAGACAAGGATGTTCACTTTTGCCACTTCTATTACACTATTACACATTACACTGCAGGTTCTAGTTGAGGCAATTAGACAAGACAAAGACATAAACAGCACCCAGACTGGAAAGAAACAAGTAAAACGATCTCTATTTGCAAATGACATGATTTTGTATACAGAAAATCCTGAGGAACCCACACAAAAAAAATCATCATTAGAATCAATGAGGTCAATAAGGCTAAAAGACAAAGCCAACACACAAAAATCAGTTTATTTCTATACACTAGCAAGGAACAATCCAAAAAGGAAATTAAGAAAATACTTTTTGCTACAGAATAAAAAAGAACAAAATACTCAGGAATAAATGTGACAAAAGCAGCATAACATTTGTACAATGAAAACCATAAACAGCATTAAAATGAAGACCTAAATAAATGGAAAGACATCTATGCTCATAGACTGGAAGAATTAATACTGTTAAGATAGCACCTGTAATCCCAGCACTTTGGGAGTCTGAGGCGGGTGGATCACCTGAGGTCAGGAGTTCAAAACCAGCCTGGCCAACATGGTGAAAGTAAGTCTCTACTAAAAATACAAAAAAAATTAGCCAGGCAGGATGGTGGGTGCCTGTAATCCCAGCTACTCAGGAGGCTGAGGGAGGAGAATGGCTTGAATCCAGGAGGCGGAGGCTGCAGTGAGCCAAGACTACGCCACTACACTCCAGCCTGGGCGACAGAGCAAGACTCTATCTCAAACAAAACAAAGCAAAACAAAAAACAAAACAAAACAAAACAGATGGCAGTAGTCCTCAAGTCAACTTACTGGCATTTCTATACAAATTATAAGATAAACTTCCAGTTGTTGCAGACAAGGTAGCTAGAATTCAATATAATCCCTCTTAAAATTCTAGCTAACTTTTCTGCAGAAACTGGAAGCTTATCTTATAATTTATATAGAAATGTCAGGAACCCAGAAGAGCCAAAACTTCAAAAGAAAGAACAAGTTGAGAAGGTTCACAATTCCTGGTTTTGAAACTTAATACAAATATACAGTAATCGAGACAATGTGGGACTGGCGTAAGGACGGACATCTAGGTTAATGGAATAGAATTGAGGGTTTATAAATCCATCTTCACATTTACAATCAATTTTCAAAAAGGGTGGCAAGACAATTCACTGGAGGAAACAACTGTTCTTTTTGACAAATTGTGCTGTGACAACTGGAAAAGTGCAAGCAAAAGAATAAAGTTGGAACCCCCTCCTCACACTCAACACAAAAATGAACACAAAATGGCTCATATAATCTGCATATAAGAGTTAGTAGTATAAACTCTTAAAATAAAATACAGGAGTAAAATTTTGTGGCCTCAGGTTAGGGAAAGCCTTGATATGGTATCATATTTGATAAGATATGAAAAGCATGATGAGCAACAAAAGATATACAAAATTGGATTTCATCAAAATGAAAAACTTTTGTATATCAAAGGACACCATCGAAAACATGAGAAGTCACCAAAGAATGAGAGAAAATATTAATATGTGCAAATCATATATCTAGTAAGGAACTTGTATCCAGAATATAATATGACCTCCTCTTACAGCTTAAGAAAAAGACAAATAACCTAACTGAAAAATAGGCAACCAGTTTAAACAGACATTCCTCCAAAGAAAATGCATAAATGGCAAATATGTACATGAAAAGTTGTTGACATTATCAGCCATTAGGGAAATGCAAATGAGAACCAAAATAAGATACAACTTCATACCCACTAGGATGACTATAATCAAAAAGTCAGATGACAAATGTTGGTGAGGATGTAGAGAAACTGGAAACTTCATATGCTGCTGGGATTGTGAAAGGGTACATATACACCTGCTGTGGGAAACAGTGTAGAAGTTCTAAAGGCTCAACATATAGTCACCATATAACCTACAAATTCCATTCCTAGGTATATATACCCAAGAGAAATAGGCATATGTCCACACAAATACCTGTATACAAATGCTGACTGTGGCATTATTCACAATAGCTAAAAATAAAACAATCCAAATGTCCATCAACTGATGAATATATCGATAAAATGTGGTATAGCCATGTAACCATCACTTAGCAAGGGAAAGAAAATAAGTACTGATACATGCTACAACACAGACGAGATCTGACATGTTAAGAAGCCAGTCACAAAATACCACATATTGTATAACTCCAGTATATAAAATGTCCAAAATAAGCAAATCTATTTTTACAGAAAGATTCATGATTGCTCGTGGCAGCAGGGCGTGAGGAGGTTGGTGGGAAATGGGTACAGAGATTCTTTTGGCGATGATGAAGACATTGTAATAGCTTTTGAATTTTACAGTCCAGAATTCTATTCTCAGCTAATTAGTCAAATAAAGGGCAAAAAATACAATTTTAAAACACAGAGATGCAGACATTACATTCCACATACAAGAGGATGTACCCCAGCAAAACAAGGTGATAAACCAAGAAAGAGAAAAAATGGGATGGAGGAACAACAGCTTCAACCAGGATAACAACAAAGGGAACTACTCCAGTGTTAACAGGTGGGCAGCCAGAGAGACAGCATGTAGTCCTCATTGAAGCAGAAACACAGGGTTCTGAGACAGAGGTCTCCAGGAAAAAAAAACAAATACAACTTACTGGATAAACAAGTCTTTAGCTTAAAAAACAACAAAAAATTGTATATACATATACATAAAATCAAGTAGTATAAGGAAAAACAGAACTCCGGAGATTCCTGGGTCACAGAAGGGGAAAGGCCTATTCAAGAAAGTAAAATTGAACTAACTGAAAATACAGCTATCTTTATATTGGAAAGACAGTCAAGAAGTCAACAGATAAGGCCTAAACTGGATACAGCAGGAAACAGCAGACTAAAGACATTATTAAGAAATATGGAACACTACCAAAAGAAATAGCAAAAACAATGAAAAGTGACTGTTTTTCATAAGTGAACCCGTGGTGAGGCAGGGGAAGAGAAGGGGTTATTTTTTCCCTCATTATATGTCTTTAAGAACTACTTGCCGAAAATATTGGGCACATATTAATTTGATAAAAGCGAAAAACTTTTTCTTTATTCAACAATTGCAGCTTTAACATACTTTGATTACAGTGAAGTTTTTGTTTTGTTAATCACTTTACTAGGATTTGTCTAAATTTAGTGTTTTACAATGCCTACAGTAGAAACAGAAGACTTACTCTGAAGGAATTACAAGCAGCACATGGGGGCAATGACAAGGCTATTTCCCTAACTTTTAAGAATTTTAGCAATAAGAGTACTCACTGAGAATTAAACCCAAAATATACTGGACAAAACCAGAGAAACTCTAAAATTCAATTAAAAGAGATGGGGTTAAAGTTAGGCTAGGATTTGACTCAAAATAGCTTGAAGGCATCAATATACCTAAAGGAATGCCGTATTAAAAGGTGGCTTTGGTCAGAAATAGAAGCATAGCAAAGGGAATTAAGAAAGCAACGTTAGCTTATCTCCTGCTTTCTTCAAGGGAGAGAACATCTAAGTTCACAAGTAAAGATTCATGTATTTCAAAAACAAAGACAAATGTATAATAGTTCCCACATTTATAGACAAATGTGTATTAGTCACTACAGTAAGTCACTAACATCATCGAATTCCTTGATCTAACTCCATTCTCATCAAGCATACTTCTGACATTGATTATTAAACTTTCTATGTAAATATGCAAATAGAGAAATGAATGCAAAGACCATAAAATGAGTGTTTGATTCACTTAATGGTTATACTTCTCATCAATATTATTTTATTCTATATATCAGACTTTGTAACCTTAATTAATGCTGCCTGCAGTAAAAGATGAATCACTCTTGATGTGCTATCAAAAATCAGGTTTATAACCTTGCACAACTGAGAGCTACAACCCAGGCCACGTAAATTCATACAGCTGTTGCCACACTGGCTACGTCTGAGGGTCAGAAGCTTTCCCCTTTTCTTTACACTAAAATGGCTGAAAAATCCAATTTTTTAGACAGACATCAGTACAAGAAAATCCTAAATGCCTATCTTGCCACAATTCTTAAATATAGGCATTTAATTCTTTTTTTTTTTTTTTTTTTTTTTTTGAGACGGAGTCTCGCTCTGTCACCCAGGCTGGAGTGCGGTGGCCGGATCTCAGCTCACTGCAAGCTCCGCCTCCCGGGTTCACGCCATTCTCCTGCCTCAGTAGCTGGGACTACAGGCGCCCGCCACCTCGCCTGGCTAGTTTTTTGTATTTTTTAGTAGAGACGGGGTTTCACCGTGTTAGCCAGGATGGTCTCGATCTCCTGACCTCGTGATCCGCCCGTCTCGGCCTCCCAAAGTGCTGGGATTACAGGCGTGAGCCACCGCGCCCGGCCAAATATAGGCATTTAATTCTAAGATTTCTGAACTCAACAGTTTAGAGAAGCACTTGCCACCAGACAGCAAGCCAACAGCACTGCAGCATATCTCACAACAGCTATAGAATTACTAAATTTTTCAATGTCTTTTACTTGTTCATTTTCACTGCAATAAAGAAAACTTATTTGGGAATAGCAATAATTAACGATAATAATCCCCCTCTCCTCCATATGTCCATACTCTTTCCTGCCAATTGCATACCAAGGAAAACACAGAAAACTTACATGGCACCGTAGTTCCAAATCTAGTGGGATTCAATACTATAAACCTGTTTTTCAAGCTTCTTCGGCCTACACCTTGAGCTCCTATCAATACTAATGTTTTTCTCTGGAAGGGAGGCATTTTGGCTACCTCCTCATATATCTGGATTTCGTGACGATCAAATTCTAAATGAAAAAGCAAAGAGGAATATATATTTAGTCATCTTTTATATACATGAAAGAAATCTCTGCAATTCTGTCTAGTAATGGCTTAGCTGTCTTGATAGTTAAATATCACTTGACTTGTACCCACTTAGCATAGATTTGTTTTTACAAATTTGGTAAAGTACAATAAATAATAATTATTTTATTATTGTTTTTAAGACCAGGGCTCACTGTCACCCAGGGTAGAGTATAGTGTTGCAATCTTAGCTCACCGTACCCTTGAACTCCTGGGCTCAAGGAAGTCTCCCAAGTAGATGAAACCACAGGCATGGGCCACCATACCCAGCTAATTTTTAATTTCTTTTGTAGAGACGGGATCTTGGTATGTTGCCCAGGCTGGTCTCAAACTACTGGCCTCAAGTGATCCTCCTGCCTCAGCCTCTCAAAGTGCTGGGATTGTAGGCATGAGCCACTGTGCCTGGCCCAGTAAATTATTTTATATCTTGCTTTAAACACCTGGTCCATCCATTTGCCCTTAAAAATTTGTCTAATCGGGCCGGGCATGGTGGCTCATGTCTGTAATCCCAGCACTTTTGGAGGTCGAGGTGGTGGGATCACGAGGTCAAGAAATCGAGACCATCCTGGCCAACATGGTGAAACCCTGTCTCTACTAAAAAAATACAAAAAATTAGCTGGGCATGGTGGTGCGCACCTGTAGTCCCAGCTACTCGGGAGGCTGGGGTAGGAGAATCACTTGAACCCAGGAAGTGGAGACTGCAGTAAGCCGAGATTATGCCACTGCACTCCAGCCTGGTGACAGAGCGAGACTCTGTCTCAAAAAAAAAAAAAAAAGAAAAAATTAGTCTGATTAATCAAGCTAGAAAAATTCTATGTTTTATCCTTATTTATCAGAGATTCTATCCACTGAAATCTATTATCAATTTGTCAGTAGAAATCCTTTAATATAAATAATCAAATTACAGACCAGTTTATATAGAAAGTATGTATCAAATACAGAGGACAGGAGCAAACCTAGTGTGGTTGCTTAAGTTCCATGGAACGAGTGACCTTCCAATTATATAAATGAATATTGTATGGCAAATCTACAATTATCAGTTTGATTAGAAAATTCAACATACTGACATTTACTGACAACATACATTTAAATATTAAGATTTTGAAATTTACATATAAAACAAATTTTAGATACACTATTTTCACTAGAAACATAATCCAAAAGTATAATCTTAGTGGGCAAATTATGAATTTTCTATTTTGCAAAAAAAGCCTTATGGGCATATATTTTATGAAGAATAGGGCCAAAGTGATGATTTGAAATATTATATTACCTGTTGTTACTGTAACTCTCAATCTGTAGTAATAACACTCCTTCCTTAGCTTATTATCCTAATAGCAACTCTTTCTTTGCACAATTTCCCCACAGTAGATTAAACCAATATTAAGAGAAAACAAGCCTACTTCTGCCTTCTATATTATTTTCTTTTAGGGTGTGCTGTTTAGTTTATTACCAGCATAGAGGTAGCTCTGAAGTCAAGAAAGTACTTTTAAAATTGCCAACTGCTTTGATTAAGCCTCCAGAAATTTCTGATTCATAGAGCTGCTTTTTACTCCTGTCATCCTCTGCAACTGGGAAGAATAAATATAGTAGTTTCCATTCTTTCCCTTCCTTCCTTTTTATTTATTTATTTTTAACTTCAAATGAGTAGCCAATACAGGTCTGGGGTTTTATTCTAAATTGTTTTTAAAAATTCTTTCAGCTCTACTGAGGTATAACTGACAAATAGGAATTGTATATGAAGTGTACAACTTGATGTTTTCATGAATGTGTACACTGTGAATGATTACCTCAATCAAGCTATTAAACATATCCATCATCTCACACAGTTACCATATCTTTCTTTTTAAAAATATTTCTTTCTGCATGACTAAAAGATTTAAGAAGGAATTCTATTATATCAGACCAAGATTCATGTGATCCAGTGCTATTTTTCTAAAAGTACCATGGTCAGTGTTATAGCAGGATACAGTTGCCCTTAAACATAACTCTTTTAACATCTTGACAAAGGCATTCTACCCTTTAGAAATGGCACATAAATTACTATTTCAAAATTCTCTGGACAAATAGTTTCAATTATAATACTGCTTCTTCATTAAGACAAGTAAAAATCCTAACCAATTTGTTTTGTTATAAACTATACTCACAAAATAAAGCACATCATAGTATATATAATGCCAGGATTTAAATAATTTATATTATATTGCACCATGTGTTCATATGCCAGTCCCTTGCAACTAGGTACTAATCTGAATTACATTCACTTAAAGCTGTATATTCAGAGTTTATGCCACACTAAATGACATATAGCTACTTCACTTGGACTTCTCAAAAAGTATTTAAAACCTACCTGCATTTCTGGTTGTGAGATACATCATCTTCTTCTTTTTTTTGCTACTTATAGTTCCACAAAAAGGTCCTGAAGGATGATAAAACAAATATAACTTAAGTAGTATGTCAGAACATGAAAAAATTGCCCTGTAGTATTTTATAGGGGTGGGAGAATTATCTTCCCAATGTTGCATCCTAGGAAGCAAAAGAGGGTGGGGGTGAGTTAAGCCACTGAATTTTGATACTCTACCAGCAGGTGGCAGAACGGGATCAAAAAGATTACTTATGAGAGCTAAAGTAGAGGGAGGGATTCATTCTAGACATATTTTAAATAAATGCATTTGCTTATTTAGACAAGAGAGACAAAGAAAGGTGGTCACAAAGGACTGCTTGTTACTTATTTTGTCGAGCTCATCACCTGAATTGTCCCAGTCTCTTCTAACAAATGCCTTTCTCTTCTCTTCCAGGAACTGGCTTGGAATGAGACCAGCGCTTCCTCCCTCTTTTACATGGCTAGCCTAGAATCAAATTAACGAATTGTATATCTCAGTGACCAAAATTTGAGACCATATTCTATTAAGTAGGACAAGCAGTGGTCAGTTAAAAAAAGTCATATTTGCTTTTAAAAACAACCTTGAGATTTACATCCATAGCATTGTCAGTTAAGATACTTAAACAATTCAGCACTGAGGAATCAATTGGCACCTAAAATTCTTCATATCTGATATCTGGTAGTGAAATTTGGGGACCAAAATACAAGTTAAATTGCTTAAACTTCTTATTTATAATACTAAGTTGGAAAAGGAAAATAAACGCTATTCTATAATAAGATGTATTAACACGACATTTTATCTAGCACCCTTTAAAAGACATTTACTGTCAACCTTAATCCTACTATGTTGGTATTTCAGGCCAAATCAAATGAAAAGGAGATACTATTTGGAATATAAAGTGTAGATTTTAATCTATGCTACCAGGAGTATGAATATCCCAAGAGTTTGTAAATTTAAACTAGGCAAAACTTTACCTAACGTGAAATAGCTAACTTTTAAAATAAGCTCCAAAGAAATATTTTAAAACAGTGGCTGGAGAACTGGCTGTTAGTGATTTATCTCACAAAGTTAGTATTTCTAACCTTACAACTAGCATAGAAAATCTAGTATAACTTTTAGCAATTAAAATCCTGAAAAACAGAATTAAAGTAACCAACCATCAAAATGCAGGGAGAAATTGAGAGAAGAATTGAGGTTAGAAGAGAAAACTAAGAGATCGCATTCATAGGAAAAAGAAAAAAGAAGGAAAACTAGAATAATTCAATAAAGGACACAGCCACAGAGAGATTTTTTAAATGAGGGATCTAAAAAGTTCAGGGGAAACCTCTTGAAATCATAGATTGTTTAATTTACCCATTTCTTAGCTGTCTCAACACACAGTGCACCTATACGCAATAATGTCTTAATTTAAATTTAAGGACACATTAGTAAGACTGCTCTCATTCTGTGATTTGTTTCTCCTTAGAAGTAGATCTATATTTTAGAGCTAATGTGAGTACCAATATCTCAGTTAATTTTAGAATTTGGTGCTAAGTCCTGGATCCTTTCCTCTTACTTCTTGTTCTTTAGTAAAACTCTCATTTGCTTTGATAGTTTAAGGCATTTCAGACTTCCTGACTTGTCAGTTTCTCCAGTTCTGAATACTGTGGTTGTTAGCTAATATAAACAATTACAAAAACAGACTTATCACTGCTGCTAGGGGTTTCTGAAAGCTACATGAGGAGAAGAAAAAAGAATACCATTAAACAGATCTTCTGAAAAAAGGAGGGAAAAATGCAGTGATAATACACATCTCTTTCCATATACACAGATTTTAATCCAAAACCTAACAAAACTGATAGAGTGAATCTCCATTTCCCAGTATCTGAGAAGAGGTGAGCAAATAGACATTAAGACCTTAAGAAATTATGCTTTACTTGCTATGAACGAACATGAGGGAGAGGAGACAAGAGAAAGACCTACTTCATAGTAAAAGACTCCTACTTAAAATAAACAAAACCCAAATATCTTTTTAAAAGGGATGACTCAAGCGAGTTCTTCTTGGTCAATAGCATATTTTAATGCAATTACCCATGTGAAAAAAACCAACTGGTCTATTCCCTAAACCAACTGGTTAGTGCCACAGGCTGGTTAATTCTGCACTTATTAAGAGCTACTTACAAATTCCCTCCCAATTTGATCTTATGTCCACAAAATTAGTAGCCATGAAGCAGGAGCTGTTCATGTGGGAAAAATCATTGTAACAAATGCTAATATTCTTCCTGAATATTCAGATATTAACCAGATCTAAGATTAAAATTAGAAAAGTCGTTGAGGAACTTCTGAGAAGCATACTAACCTGCCACCAATTTGGATCTTCTCTATTTACAATCTGAAGAATTTCTCCTTTGGAAAACTTCAATCCTGCTTCTTTGCAAGGTATTAGGTTATCATTGTATGGATTATAATCAAAATGACACTTCACAAATACCTAAAACACACAGCACAATTAAAAATACTATAGTTATATCACTTCCACTGAATTTAAAAAATCCTTGTCAAACCACTGATTTAATTGTAACTGAAAATGTATTTAGTACTTCAGATAATGAACTTGTCTCTCATAAATGGAAATCAAGTTATTAGAATATTAACAGATTTTGGTATCAAAGATAATAAAACTTCATCTCTAATATCTAACTTTAAATCAACAAGAGTTTGATAATCATTCTATCCCACCATTCTTCCACTTTCCTTCAATCTTTTCACTTGATTTTCCAACCAACACTGCATAATTCTTAAAGCAAGCAAATGCTATGATCCAATTAACATCCTGAAATAATACAGGAGTTGATTTAAGGTTTATATTTCAGATGTATTAGAACTTTGTGAAAAGGCCCTGAAACCAAAATTAAACAATAAAAGTTCATGTCGAAGTCAGATATGAAATATATTTGGTAGTCTTAAATACTTTTCTTGAATCATCTTGCTCTGATTTATATGCTCATCTTAAATTTAAATGATCAACATTAAATTCCATTGTAAGACAAATACTGAAAAAGTCTTGAAACTATTTTCCATTTTAAATTCATTTGTGTACATACATTTCTTTCACATTTGCTTTATTAATAAAAGTATGTCAGTTTACACTGTTAGTTATGATCTCCAAAATTGGGACTATTTGGCTTATTTGCTTTAATTTAAATTCTAATTAAATTATGCATTTTTGGTATTTGATGGAAAGTTCAGACCAATTGCTTTCTTTTTTCTTTTTTCAGATAGAGTCTCACTCTTTTACCCAGGCTGGAGTGCAGTGGCGTGATCTCTGCTCACTGCAACCTCTGTCTCCCAGGTTCAAGTGATTCTCCTGCCTCAGCCTCCCAAATAGCTGAAATTACAGGCATGTGCCACCACGCCTGGCTAATTTTTGTATTTTTAGTAGAGATCAGGTTTCACCATGTTGGCCAGGATGGTCTCAAATTCCTGATCTCAAGCAATCTGCCCTCCTTGGCCTCCCAAAGTATGGGGATTACAGGCATAAGCCACTGTGCCCAGCCCAATTGCTTTCTTAAAACAGACTTGTTTTATACATATTTATAGAAATTCAAATGTTATCTTCTAAAGAACTGCCTTAGCATTAATCAGCATGTAAACTGTAATAAGCAAGAAAGCACACAATTAGTCAAAATAACAATGTTCTTTTTCTATTTATCATACTTCTGTAACCAAACAAAATTCAAATAACACAAGTAGACATATTATATTATTAGTGTGGTAAAAGTACTGTGATCAATGCATACAAAATAATTTTAAAATAACTAAATCTGGGAACATGTAATAAAATCTTAGTTATTTATAATTAGATGATTTTCACAGAAAGCATTCAGAAGATTTTCAACTACTCTAGAAAAGCTAAATATTAATCCTTAAATCAGTAAGTCAATAATTTTTTTTCCTGATATATAATTTTAGATCTAAAAAGCAAGCATACAAACATTAAGATTGCTAAAGTGTGACAATTGGCTAACTTGATAATGTCATGCAGCTCCATGTTTTGAAAACAGGAAAAAACCAAAATAATTAAATTTAATCAAAGAAAATTTAGTTGGCTAAGACAGAAAAATGAAGTACCAGAGAATGTTCTGGAATGACAGCATACCTGATGGATGTGTGCTGGATGCCTCTCCATACTGATGCAACTCTAAAAATATATTTGTAATTGCATAAATAAAGCCAGACTTTTAATTTACAATAAATTAAGAAAATATAAACAAACTACTAGACCATTTTATTACTTCACTCATTTGGTAAGGCAACTACCTCCCTAATTAATTGTCCACAAAGTATAATACCTGCAAGTTACAAATGATAGAACAAAAAGTTAAAGGTATTTGAGATCAGGCAGAAAGAAAGGATTGGTATGCAAAGTTATAAAAATACCTGCATACTCCTTAATTCTCAAGAAAGATGCAATGATTGAAGAATAGCAAGAGAATCCTGTCATCTAACCACGAATGTGATTACCACTCTTATGTGTGGAACAGAATATATTTTGTAACCATAAAGCTCAGACTTTACAAGATAGTCCAAATTTCAAATATTCATTCCTCCAACATCCATGGAATTGTTATGGACATGCCATTATTTGTGGAATACAAACCACATCTCTCAAAGGTAAAAGATTTCTAGAATAATTTCTATTTTTTTTTTCATTTATTAAAGTAGTTTTAGAACATTAGTCTTAAGGTCAAAAACTCAGATTAACCTGATTTTACTTTGAACTTCGAAAATTTTTCTGAAAAATCAATTAACCCAACCTTTGATCTAACCATTTTGTAATGACTCTAAAACCATTAAAGATATGACTAGACTTAGTATAATTATATTTTATTAAATGCAATTTAAAGTGTTGCACTTACAGGCTATGGATGTTAACTGCTCATTCATCATTAAGAAATGACTAAACACCACCTACTAAAATATCTATTTCATATTCTTATTACTAAAAACAACTGAATGACCAAAACAATTTAAAGTATAAGGAAAAGGAAGTACAAATGGCTTTTAAGCATAAGAGATGTTCAACAACCTCATTCAGAGTAGAAATACAAATTAAAACTACTTTATTAACACTTTTTTCCTATCAGATTAGCAGAAATCCTTGTATTTTATAACCTTCTATAAAAGAACTGTGGGTTAATAGGCATTTTCTTTCTAAAAGGCTTGTGGAAGAATGGTTCAACCTCTTGGGAGGCCAATTTGGTAATAACTATCAAGATTACAAACGCATAAACCCTCTGACCTAGTAATCCATGTCTGGGAATGTATTCAACAGCTATGTTATGCAGATACATCCAAAATGACTTATGCACAAGACTACATTATTCCTAACAGCAAAAGATTGGAAGCAACCTAATTGTTTAACAAAAAGGAACTGGTTAAACAAATGACGGTATGTCTACATGATGTGGTACTATATTTAGTCGTTAAAAAAGTGTGTGTGTGTAGGTGATGTGTGTCAACAGGAAGTGTATGCACCAATAAGGAAATATCCTCAAGATACATGGTTAAGCAAAAAAAATAAGGTTCAGGATAGCATGTATACTATGCAACCTTTCTATGAAAAAGGAGGTGGAAGGTGAAAAAGGATATGTAATTTTTATTTACTAGCATATGAATGAAGAAATTCTGGAAAGATAAACTAATAGCATAGTTTTTACTGGTGGGGGGATGAGGACTAGGTTGGTAGTGGGAAGGATTCGGAGGGAGATCTCAGCTGAATACATATTTACATTTTTTTATTTTCAAACCATGAGGAATGATTCACCTATACAAAAATTAAATTTTTAAAGTAATAAGGATAACTGACTCCCATTTGGATTCAGATGAAATAACAAGGACCCTCCAACTTGAAACAACTAAAAACTATGTTGATAAAATATGTGAAACAATGTCTTTCAAGATGTCAGAGATCAGGCAATGAAGACAGTGATCCCAAAAGATGGGAAGAAACAAGATGAGCTACACAATTGCCCCAGCTAACAGGACAGAGAGTTTCCAGGCTGCAACTCAGAAAGGGAGAAAGGTGAAGCCTGATGGTCTCCACGTTCAGGAGATGAACTGGGAGACCTGGGAGATCAAGGTGGTTACAGTGCATGGAACACAGTATCAGTGAGGAAAGACTTCAGAGACAATTGTGAGGGACTCCTTCTGTTTTCAGCTGAGTACTTAATCAATGCACGTGTATGAGGAAGCTACCTGCACCCTCTCTCTGTGTAACTCTTTCCTCATGATGGTAAAGAATCATTTGAAAGCATTACAGGGAACAATATAGGGAAGCTGTATACGGTCAAGAATAGTTTCTGTTCTCACCAGGCCAGGTGGAAAAATCTTCATAATTCACAGGCCGTGAATACTTAGAAGGGTTATGAGCTAAACTACATCCTGCAATCATATCTAATAAATCTTAAAAAGCAAGATTTAAAAGAATCATCTGTATCCTAGAACAAAGGTTAAGAATGGTTATTACTAAAATGTCAAAAAATAACATGTTGGCAAAGTTGCAGAGAAAAGGGAACTGCTAGTGGAAATGTGAATTAGTTCAGCCACTGTGAAAAGCATTTTGGAGATTTCTCAAAGAACTTAAAACAGAACTACCATTTGACCCAGCAATCCCATTACCGGGTATATACCCAAAGGAATATATATCATTCTACCATAAAGACACATGTACACATATGTTCATCATAGCACTTTTCACAACAGCAAAGATATTGAATCAACCTAGATGCCCAATAATGGTGGACTGGATAAAGAAATTTTGGCATATATACATCATGGAATACTATGCAGCCATAAACAGAATAAAATCATGTTCTTTGAGCAACATGTACATAGCTGGAGGCCATTATCTTAAGCCAATTAATGCAGGAACAGAAAACCAGATTACGACATGTTCTCACTTGTAAGTGGGTGCTAAACATTGAGTATATATCGACACAAAAAGGGGAACAACAGACTCTGAGGCTTACTTGAAGGCAGATGATAAGAGGAGGGTGAGGACTGAAAAACTACCTATCAGGTATCATGCTCACTACCTGGGTGACAAAATCATTTGTACACTACACTCCAGAAACATGTAATTTATCCATGTAACAGACCTGTACACACACCTCTTGAGCCTAAAAGTTGGAAGGGCCGGGAACAGTGGCTCATGCCTGTAATCCCAGCACTTTGGGAGGCTGAGACAGATGGATCATGAGGTTAAGAGATCGAGACCATCCTGGCCAACATGATGAAACCCTATCTCTACTAAAAATTAAAAAATTAGCTGGGCCTGGTGGCACGTGCCTGTAGTCCCAGCTACTTGGGAGGCCGAGGCAGGAGAATCGCTTGTACCCAGGAGGTAGAGGTTGCAGTGAGCTGAGATTGTGCCACTGTACTCCAGCCTGGTGACAGAGTGAGACTCAAAAAAAAAAAAAAAAAAAAGGTTGGAAGAAAAAAAAAAGCGAGTATTTCTAATGCAAAAATATCCAGTACCCAACAAGGTGAAATTCATGATACCTGGCAGCCCATCAAAAATGACCAAGCATGCAAAGAGGGAGGAAAATATAACCTACAACAAGGAGAAAAATCAAGTGATCCAGAAATGACAAATATGCTAGAATTAGTAGACAAGGACATTACAGTAATTGTTTTAACTTTACATATTATATTCATGGTTCAAGAAACTATAGGAAGGATTAAGTCTATTAAACACATGCAGATATAAA
Source organism: Macaca fascicularis (assembly GCF_037993035.2). Classification (NCBI taxonomy): domain Eukaryota; kingdom Metazoa; phylum Chordata; class Mammalia; order Primates; family Cercopithecidae; genus Macaca; species Macaca fascicularis. Next base: position 105,650,687 of record NC_088377.1, read on the forward strand.
AAAGATGCAATCTGAACTTCTAGAAATGAAAGCCAAAATATCTGAGATGAAAAATACCCACTAGGTGTGATTAATAGCAGATTAGAAGTTGCAAAAGAAAAGATCAGTTAACTTGAAGACAAAATAGAAAATATCCAACATGAAAAATACAGAGAAAAAAGGCTGAAATAAATGAACTAATCAGTGAGCCACGGGACAACTTCAAGAGGCCTAATATTCATGTAACTAAAGTCACCAGAGGACAGAAGAAACAGAAAAATAGGAAAAATGTCTGAAGAAACTACTGTCAAAGTTTTTCCAAATTTGATGAAAGAAATAGTCTTTTCAATAAACTGAGCTGGAAAAATTGAATATTCATATGCAAAAGATAAACTTCGATCCTTTCCTCACATCCTATATAAAAATTAACATACAGTACATGTATCATAGACTCAGATGTACAGCATAGATAGAACTGTAAAACTTGTAGAAAAAAAAATTGGAGAAAATCTTCATGACCTTAGGTTATACAAAGACTTCTTAAATAAAGCCACAAAAGGATGACTCAAAGAAAACAAATGATAAATTGGATTTCATAAAAATTCAGAACTTCTGCTCTTTGAATGACATTGTTAAGAGAATGAAAAGACAAGATAGAGACTGGAAGTAAGTCTTGGCAAATCTCAATTCTGATGAAGCACTTGTATCATGAATACATAAAGAATACTCAAAACTAAGAAAAACAATTCAACAAAAAATGGACAAAAGATTTGAAGACACTTCACCAAAGTGCACATAAGTATGGCAAATAAACACATAAAAATATGTTCAATATTATTAGTTATTAGGAAAATGCAAATTAAAATCACAATGAGATACCACTACACACTATTAGAATGGCTAAAATTTTAAAGACTGGCCATACCACATGTTGTTCAAAATGCAGAGTAATTGGAACTTTCATACAATGTTGGTGGAAATTTAAGTTGGTATACTAACTTTTGAAAATAGTTTAGTCATTTCTTCAGAAGTTCAACATATACCTACCATATGACTCAATCCTTCAACCCCTGGTATATACTCAAGAGACTTATATGCAAATGTCCATAGCAGCTTTATTTGTAAAAGCCCCAAACTGGCAACAAAAAAAATGTTCATCAGCCAGGTAATGGATAAACAAACTGTGGTACAGCCATGCAATGGAATATTACTTGTCAATAAAAATAAATGAACTATCAATACACATAACATGAATGAATCCCCAAACAACTATGCTGAGGGAAGCTAAACAAATGAATCAAACAATATCCAAAAAGGATTACATGTATTCCATTTATATAAAAATATGGAAAATGCAAAATAATTTAAAGTGACAAAAAGCAGAGCAGTAACTGCCTGGAGTCAGGGGTGGGAGAGAAAAAGGGAGCAGGAGGGAAGGATGAGAAGTGGACACAAAGAAGCTGGGAGGCCAGGAGCAATGGCTCATGCTGGTAATCCTAGCACTTTAGGAGGCTGAGGCGGGCAGATCGCTTGAGCACAGGAGTTCAAGACAGCCTGGACAACGTGGCGAAACCCTGTGTCTACCAAAAAAAAAAAAAAAAAAATTAGCCAGGTGTGGTGGTGCATATCTGTGGTCCCAGCTCCTCAGAAGGCTGAGGTAGAAGGATTATTTGAGCCCTGGGAGGCTGAAGCTGCAGTGAGCTGTGATCATGTCACTGCACTCCAGCCTGGGTGAAGGAGTGAGGCCCTGCCTCAAAAAAGAAAGAAAGAAAAAGAAATGGACACAAATAAATTTCTGGGAGTGTTCATCATCTCAATTGTGTTGATTTCACGGGTACATTATGTATGTCCACATGTATCAAATTGCATACTTTATTTATATAAACTTTATCTCAAGGATATTTTTTAAAGTAAATATAAAAACAGTAGAAGTACTGAGAAAACATGGCACAGGAATACACTATGCTTATGCAAATGACAATAATTAGTGGGAAAAAAATTAAATGGATGAAATGGCTAGAAAATCAGTTCCACCTTGACCCTGATGTTAAATCAGAAGGTGGCTAGTAATTCATTTGGGAATGTGTTGGCTTAACATGGTGCACATGTTGCTTATAGAACCTAGTTCTTAAATCATAGTTCCAGGTCCATCTGAATCTGCACTTCAGAGTGAGTGACAAGATGGTGAACAAAGTGATTATCATTGCTAAGAGATTTTCCACAACACTAGCTGAGATGCTTTTTCTAAAAAAAAAGGAAGGATGCTTTTTCTAAAAATGTTCAGTGTATGAACTTGGTCTACTTGGTTACATACAGATGTACACACATATTTTTGAGAACAGCAAGGTAACAAGAATATATGTTTGGTTAAAAAAGTTTTGAAGGGCAATCCATGTTCCTCTCTGATAAATATCTGAGGGCCACAAATTCAAGCCTCAGCCAAATAGAAAATTTTATTTTAAAAATCATACAAAAATTAGCCGGGCATGATGGCACACACCTGTAGTCCCAGCTACTTGGGAGGCTGAGGCAGGAAAATTGCTTGAACCTGGGCAGTGGAGATTGCAGTGAGCCAAGATCATGCCACTGCACTCCAGCCTGGGTGACAGAGCTAGATTCTGTCGAAAAAAAAAAAAATCTACTAACTACTAACCTAGGCCAAAATTATACTAATCATAATTCTTATATCACTGGTTTATGCAAGGACTGCTTTTGTTGATTTAATTAGTTTTAATAATATAATAGCTACGTACTTGCCACCTAAAACTAACATTAAAATCCTACTTGATTCTCCTGCTCTCATTCCATCCCATCCCATCATTCTGGTTTCCCCAACCAAGGCACACTTCACCCTGAATCTTGGATTCACAAACTCCTTGCTTTTCATTTTGTATATAGTTCTATTGCATCTATATGTACTCTTTAAAATTATATAGTTATTTTAAACTTAAAGTATCATGCTATATGCATGTAATCTTCAGGGGTTTACATGCTTATTAACATGTTTCCAGCTGTACATACATAAGAATTGCTCTAGGGAATTACCACAGCTGGATATATGTGAATATTGAACTCTAAGAGACATTATTAAACTTTTCTTCCTAATGTGTTTATAACAATACACACTGCCACCAACAATGTAGAAAAGATGCTGTTGATTCACAGCTATAATTTTACCAACTTAATGGTATATCACATTATGATTTTTAATATATCTTTACATGTTTACTGAACACATGTCCCCTTTTGATTTTTCTATGCAGAATGAAACACAATTTCAAACAGTATCCCTAGAATAACCAGTTTCCCCCCATTCATTGAATCATCTCTCCTTTCCACATTGAAAGACATTATCTCTGTCACATATCAAAGTAATATGTATGTGTAGGTCTCTTTCTGCGCTCCCTAAAAGTCCACTGATCATGCTCTCTCTTCCTATGCCAACATCACAGTATCTTAATTCCTAAACATTAATAATCAGACCCCATTCCCGCTTTTCTGGTTCAAAAGTGTCTTGGCTATTCATCTTACCAAATTCCATGGAAAATCTTGTTTTGACTGGAATTCCATTAAATCTGCAAGTCAATGCGTGAAAAATCAACATCTTCACAATATTGTCTTCCTGTCCATGACATGATATACCTGCTTATTTAGATCCTCTTCATAATTCCTTTGTGTAGAGGTCTTGAATTTTTTAGGTTAGATTTATTCCTAGACATAAATGTGACATTCTCTGACTCTACTATAAATGATGTCATAGTTACATTTCTAGACGTTTGCTGATGACATACAGAAATGCAATTGAGTTTTGTGTCTTAATCTTATTTTCAGGTACCTTGGTAAACTCTTATTATTTCTAATAAGTTGTAGTTTTGAGGGGTTTCTATGCAAAAACTCATATTTGTAAATAAAAAGTTTTATTGCCTCCTTTCCAAACATTTTGCTTCTATAATTTATTTTTGTCACACTGTACTTATGTATCCTTCAAGAAAATATTAAATAGAAGTGCTGCTAGTGAGCATCCTTCTCTAGTTTCTTTCTTTCTTTTTTTTTTTAACTAGGCAAAGCCTTTATCTTTGTTTTAAACTATTTTCTGGTTCACTAATTGCAAATAAATAACTGTGTATAATCAATAATTAAAAAGTGGCATTGTCCCAGTGTCCAAGGGCCTTGGAATTTAAAATATCATAGGTTTACATTTTATCATATATAAAACAAACATTTTAAAAGCAGTTAAAATTCTTGAAATTTTATTATTTTTTAGAAGCTGAATCAATTCAGTTTGCCTCACTGTTGGAAGCTTCATCAAAATTCTGAACAAGATCACCACTTCTCCAAAAGTAAGTGGTACTTTCCCATCCAGCTTCTGCCAGTTTCGTTAAGCTTGTTGACACCAAGCTGGTTTAAGACACTGGGTGGCATTTCTGTTAGCTGCTTTGTCTCAGCATGGCTGGTATAATGGTCAAAGTGTTTGCTGCTAGAGATGTCTGAACATTGGGATTGTTAGTGTAGATCACCATTCCTTGGTTTGTAAACATACCTCTTTAATATCAGAGATATTGCTTATTCCTACTTTCTTTCAGGAGAACTAAAGATTTTTTTAATCATCTGTTGCAATAGATAATGTTTGCTGTATCATCTGAGGGCAGTTCCTTTTTACCAATGCACAATTGTGCTTGAAATTTGGCAAGTTTTTCTCGGTTTGTGAAGGCTTTTTCATTTTATAATGAAAACGGAAGTGGAATTTCGTGAGTGGAAATAAAACTTTGTGCGGTATTGGGGTTGGCACTAGAGGTCTCAGGCAGACCAGCTGAAAGGCCAGTTTCTGACTTTAAAGGGAAAGCTTCTAACATTAGTTAATTCACAATAATGTTTGTTCTAGTTTTTTTTTCTTTTGTAATAAAATTAAGGCTTTTCTCTTCTATTTCTAATTTACTAATCATTTTTTAAAATCATTGAATTTTATCAAATTCTCCATTGAGGTTATTCTCTTTTCGTCTGTTAACGTGCTTAGTTACATATGGATTTTCTAATATGAAACTCTCCTAGCATACCTGGGATAATAAATCTAACTTGGATATGTTGTATTATCTTTGTTATACACACAATCAAATCTGATTTGCTAATACTTTGTTGAGAATTTTTAATGAATATCCTTGAGTGAAATAGTCCTGTAATATATTTTGTTATATTGTTTCTAGTTGTCCAGGTCATGTTGGTTCCAAAGAAGAAGAGAGAATTCCTATCAGTTGGCCTTAATAAACAAATGGAATTATGAATAGCCTCTGGGAATCTAAGCTATATATAAGTTGAAGAACTTCAGAATTGGCTACTTCTAACTCACTCTGGTCCTCAAAATTTAAATATAGATACTTATGTCCCATAGCAGATTCTGGACTTTTACCAAGCACCTGAAATGATTCTGATAAAGATAATCTACTGACTATGCTTTTGAAAAACATTACCGTGGTACAGAAGAGTTCTTGGCTTTCATTTGCTCTTGCAGCAATCCAGACCTGAGACAAGCTCCACAGCACTACATGGTGGAGATTTTAGTGAAAGAGTTGAAGAGGCAAAATGCCCTTGCTTCCCTAGCATCTTAATAGGATGCCCACGGTTTGCAGATGCCCTGGTTTATGTCTATGATTCCAGCATATGAGTAATGTTCCCTTTTTCATTAAAAAAAAAAAAAAAAAAGTCTCAACTTGGATGTTCTTTTGGAAGCCTTCATGTTATAGTTTCTCTTCTTCTTTACGGCAAGACAGGCCTCAGGTTGCCTCAGGCTTGTAAGACGACTCCTCTCCTACGTGAATTTATTCCCCCAGCTCTAAATGCTAAGTGAAAAGCAGAGTTTGAGAGGGTATGGAACGGGGAAAACTTATCTTTAAACCAAGGCTAAATATCCTTGCATTTCATCGTATTCAGTTAGTTTACTGGATGCAAAATCTATGTAGGAATGTGGGCCAAAGCCCTAGTTATTAATACGCTAAAATTTTATTTTGCCTGTAAAAGTCTATTACAGCCATGGTGAGCTAGAAGAAGTCTGGAGTTTGGACTACAGAAGGAAAATAAAATCTTCCTACTACAACTAACACATAATAATAAATAAAATACGTAAATTCTAGATTTTACTCTTCCAATCTACCCAAGTCCAAGATAAGGCCTCAGGTGTCACAAATCAAAATTTGCCAACTGAGGAACAAAGGTAGCCTGAGAGGTACTACTGATATGAAATGTCTAAGTACTAATATCATTTATTTTTCACAATTCTTTTCCTTGAGGACCACGAAACTACCTTCATTTCAACAGAAGTTAATTACAAGCCTATCTATTTTCAGAAGTTCAATTTACATGCTAATATTCATGACTAAATAATCTATCCTTACCTTTGAAAGAACAGTTTAAAATAGACATTCAATGAAATGTTATTTCAAATAACTGTACAGAAATGTAAGAACTAGACTTTTAAGCTCTCATTTTAACAATATGAAATAAGATACACTGGCAGTATCTTATGTAAGAAAACTTATAATTTCATTCATATATCAAACAATACACTTCTGGAATAAACCTGAACATTAGAGGTACCTACTTCTACATTACTTAGGCTTGAAAACCCTCTCTTTGGTTCCAACACTATCATCCTTTTCAATTCTTCCTCTGCAATTACTTTCTTACTCTTTCTTTACGGTTCCATTTTACCACTACTGCCTCATCACCACAGAAGTGCAGCCACTTCTTGAGCACTATGTGCCAGGTGTTGCTGTGACAGCACTACATGAATTAACTCATTTAATCTTCGTAACAAACTTCTGAGAAAACAAATTTTTCCCTAACTATATAGATGAGAAAAATGAAGCACAGAGAAAGTAAGCTGATAATTGGCGGCACTGGTATTTCAACCTAAATGGTCATTTTAACCATTCATTAGAGCTGTTGTTCACAAATCACCTCACACCTTCAAATATCTGCCACCTGGTTACATAATCTCATGTCTCTTCTTTTTGAATTCACTTAACATACTGAGCCTAGACAATCTCTATAACTAAAACATTTTCCCATTCAATTATCTAGTTTACCTAAAATTAGTTTTAAAATACAGATCAAATGTGTGCAAACCAGGGGTCCAAGATTTTCTTTATACCCATTCTCTTTTCTGGCCTCATCAGCCATTTCATCCATCACACAAACACTAAGCTGGAGGTGATCTGGATTGCATTTTTAACCTCTCCCAGGGCCTAACACAATGCCTGAATGTAACAGCTGTCAGAAATGTTTGCTAGATTAATAATTCAAAGACTTTATGGTTCTTCTGATACCTGGCTGTAGGTTACTGTTATGCCAGGATTCCTGGTGTTTACAAAGAAATCTTACTACTTCCTTTATAATAGTAAAATAGCATTGTTTAAACATTCAAAAATTCACCCATGACAAAATAAGGCATTTCAGAATACTCAAATCAATTGTTTTTCTCTTTTCTTTAGCAAAATAGTAGCAACTGATAGCATTTCCAACATTGTGATTAAAAACATGAAAGTATTTTTAATACTACCAAAAATTTTATTACTCACCTGTTGAGGAGTAATGGTATCTCTATAACTTGGTAAAATTTTTAGGGTGACACTTCCACTAATATTTTTCAGTAATTCTTGTAATTCCTTTGGATTGTTTCCAACCTCATGTCCATTGACTTCTTTAATTATATCTCCCACATGAAGTAGACCTTGTCTATCTATCATTCCCCCATGGAGGATTCGGGCGATTACCAGATCATTATTTTCCACCCTAAATGTCACGCCCTATGAGAAATAAGAAAGAGATTTCTCATTTATTAGGGAGAAATGCTTAAATATTCATGAACATATGTAAGAAAATAATTGTAAAACTATGTAAAATGAATCATTCTTACTTTTCATATGTTCTCTCCTGTTTCAATATTTCACTCCCATTAAAGTGTGTACTAGTATAGTTTATTACACTAGTGGATAGGATGTATCTTACAGGCTAAATGGAAACTCAGAGCAAAAAAAGGTATTTTGTGCATTCTGATGGATTTATTCCTGGCTTTTCCTTTTTTGCACTCACTGTTCTTATAGTCAGATCCAGAAGTAATAATTTTACCAAGGAATAGTAAACTTCACTACTTAGAGAGTCCAAGTATGGCTTCAATTTTTAATAACAACTTCCTTTTATATTTTGATACTGTCAGTATTTCTTCAAAGGGCAGTTCATGCCTTCAAAGGGTAGGAAGAAACATAGTAGTGATCTTCTGAAATTTTTTGCTACCCTTTGCCATATTTCTACTTCTAGCTCAGTTTAACTTTTCATTTTGGTTTAATTTTGCAGACTAAACCAAATTGAGAGAGCATCAGCTGTGTCTTTATACACAGGCCAAATAAGAATACAGCTTTCATAACATTATGAAAAGGAAAAAAAATGCAATAGAGTAGTGACTGAACCACAAATTATGTCATATTTCAGATTTAATAGGGCACTGATTTATCTATACTCACCAAAGGTTCCCCAGCTCTTTTGTGAATACCAAGAATACGAATGGCATCTACTGGTAATAACTGATTATTGATAGAAGAATTATTCATTTCTGGACTTGATGGAGGTGAATCATAACACTTTGATGCCACAATATCATGGGCCTCCAACAGTGACTATGAGGAGTCAAAATAGCCTGTGGTTATTTACAATACGTTGATGAAATATGTTACTAAAAGTACTTTGTTAGTTCATTATTCCAAGGGCTTACTCAAGGTACATAGTATTAAATTCCCAAATATGAGGTTGATCAAATAAATATGTAATTTTTAAGAGATATAAAAATATATAGTTTTATTATCATCAAATAATATCATATTCCTTCTTTGAGATGTGAAGAGATTGACAGAATTTAGTGATGCTTTTTAAAAACTGGCAAGTTCACTGTAAACTGAACCTAGGTTTCCAGTCTGGTACAAAGAAGGTACTGGATTTCATTGCCACCATTGTCATCATATCATTCCATACTTACCATCAATCCTATTTACTAAAATACCATAAAAATTCAAATTCAAATGACATTTTTACCTAACATTGCTATGTTAGTAATATGATATACTTTTTATATGTACAAAACGTCTGTTAAAAGATGTTCAATAGAAAATGGATAAATATTAGCATCTTATATCAGTGACAGAAAATTTTATATTACCAATAAAGGTTTTAGTTTATGAAAAGAATATTTTTTGAGGAAAAAACAAGTCAGTAATAGTCCTGAATATAATGTATTTTTTTAACTCCCAAATTTACTATGCATGTGCTATCAGTATGGGTAGTTTTGATCCAGCTTTCTAGGAATTGCTTTTTTTCTTTTTTTTTGAGACGGAGTCTCACTCTGTCACCTAGGCTGGAGTGCAGTGATACGATCTCGGCTCACTGCAATCCCCACTTCCCAGGTTCAAGTGATTCTCCTGCCTCAGTCTCCCAAGTAGCTGCGACTACAGGTGTGTGCTACCATGCCCAACTAATTTTTTGTATTTTTAGCAGAGATGGGGTTTCACCGCATTAGCCAGGATGGTTTCGATCTCCTGACCTTGCGATCCACCCACCTTGGCCTCCCAAGGAATTTCTTAATTAATACTAAAATGTTAATTTTTTTTTTCATTTCTTATCCTAAAAGAATACTTTTTAGGCCAGGCATGGTGGCTTATGCCTGTAATCCCAGCAGTTTGGGAGGCTGAGGCAGGTGGATCATGTGAGGTCAGGAGTTCAAGACCAGCCTGGCCAACATGGCGAAACTCTGTCTCTACTAAAAACACAAAAAATTAGCTGGGCATGGTAGCATGTGCCTGTAATCCCAGCTACTCGGAAGGCTGAGGCAGAATTGCTTGAACCTGGGAGGCGGAGGTTGCAGCGAGCTGAGATTGTACCATTGTACTCCAGCCTGGGCAACAAGAGTGAAACTCTGTCTCAAAAAAAAAAAAAAAAAAAAAAAAAAGAAGAATTTTTACTGCAACTGTGCATATTCAACATAAAACTAAGTTTAAACATTCTTGAGGGGCTGGATAGAATCCAAGTTCAAAAACAATAAATCAAAATAAAAGCAAAAAATATTAACAGGTTCGGGATAAAAGCAATCAGGATAATTGGTAATTTCTGGTCATTTCATAAAACAATTCGCAAAACACTGGAGAAAAAAATTCAATAAAAACAACTCACAAATATATATGTAAGGATTCTTCCTATAAATGCTGGAAATTGCTAACCTGGGCTGCTTAGTTTTCCACCCTATATCCTCCTTAGGCAGTATTATTTTCTCCCATGACTTGAGCCACTACTTACGCACTGACAACTCTTAAATTTCTATCTCTAGTTCAGAATTCTCATGTGCTTCAGATTTTTATAGTAAAAATTTGCCCACAACTCGTCAAAGTCACGGCTATTTGAAAATTAAAAAAAGGGACTGTAAAACATTAAAACATTGAATAAAAAAACCACAGATCCACAATTCTATTTTAAAAAAAAGACTGAAAAAATTCATTTGTTACCACTTGAAACTGCAATTTTAAACAGCTCTTCACTTTGAAACTTAGTAAAAGGAAGGTTCAAGTACATTCCTGCCTCTTCAGTAGGAAATGCACTAAGCAGCCCAGTTGATGAGAAGCTCAACATTATGGAAGAATACTAGCTAATAATGTAGAATAGAAAAACATCATTTTGCAACCTCTGATGAAAGTGCTGATTTACAACCCAAAAGCTAGAAGAAGATGAAAAATAACAAAAATTAGAGCTGAGCTGAAGAAAACTGAGACACAAAAAACCTTTCAAAAGATCAACGAGGCTGGGCATGATGGCTCACGCCTGTAAACCCAGCACTTTGGGAAGCCAAGGCAGGTAGATCACCTGAGGTCACGAGTTTGAGATCAGCCTGGCCAACACAGTGAAACACCATTTCTACTAAAAATACAAAAATTAGCTGGGCATCGTGGCACGTGCCTGTAGTCCCAGCTACTCAGGAGGCTGAGGCAGGAGAATCGTTTGAACCTGGGAGGTGGAGGTTGCAGAGAACCGAGATCGTGCCACTGTGCTCCAGCCTAGGTAACACAGTGACTCCATCTCAAAAAGTAAATAAATACATAAATAAATTTTTTTAAAAAAATCAACGAATCCAGGAGTTGGTTTTTTGAAAAAATTAATAGACAAGTCACTAGCTAGACTAATAAAGAGAGGAGAGCCAAATAAACATAATTAGAAATGATGAAGGGAATGTTACTAGTGAATCCATATAAATAAAAACAACCATGAGAAACTACTATGAACACTTCCATGCATACAAACCAGAAAACTTAGAAGAGACAGACAAATTCCTAGACATATACAACCTCCAAAGACTGAGCCTGGAATAAACTGATTCCCTGAATAGACCAATAACAACCTCTGAAATTGAATCAGTAATAAATAGTCTATCAACCAAAAAAAGCCTGGGACCTAATGGATTCACAGCTGAATTCTACCAGATGTACAAATAAGAGCTGGTACCATTCCTACATAAAAGTTATTCCAAAAAACTGAGGAAGAACTCCTCCCCAACTAATTCTATGAGGCCAGCCTCATCTTTATATCAAAACCTGGCAGAGACACAACAAAAAAAGAAAACTTTAGGCCATATCCTTGACAAACATTAATGCCAAAATCCTCAACAAAATACCTGCAAACCAAATCAATCAGCACATCAAAAAGCTAATCCACCATGAGTCAAGTAGGCTTCATCCCCAGAATGCAAGGTCTGTTCAACATTTGCAAATCAATAAATGTGACTCATCACATAAACAGAACTAAAGACAAAAACTACATAATTACCTCAATAGAGCAGAAAAGGCTTTCAATAAAATTCAACAACCCTTCATGTTAAAAATTATCAATTAACTAAGTATTAAAGGAACATACCTCAAAATAATAAGAGCCATCTATGATAAACCCACAGCCAACATTATACTGAATGGGCACCTGTAAATAATATTGTGGTATCAAATGGAGAAGTCTAAATACGGTATGTGTATTATATGAGATGGAAGTTCACTGAAATAGAAAATTAGAAATAACTAAAGAGTAAAACACGTTTGTGCAAAATGATCTCAAATTAGTAAAAAAATTACATACGTACATTTGTGCATAGAAAAATATGGACAAATATGCACCAAGACAGTAGAGTATTGATCTGGGTAGAAGAAAGGCGATGTCTTCATTTTTGTATTTTTATTTGCTGGTATTCTAAAATTTTTACATGTTACACTTCATATAATGTATGTGCTTATATATTTGTTAAGTTATAAATATTTATTACTAATATACGGCATTCCTGAAAACCTAGATCCTTCCAGTGTACCACAAACCTAAGATGGCCAGTTTCCTTAACATAAATATGTCCAAAACATTCTCTTCTAGTGTTCCTTATCTCATTGAACAGCCATCAATTGTTTAAGTCATAGTGTTATCAATTTCCCATCTCTCTTCCACAACTGTCATATGCAACCAATCACTAAATCCTGTTGATTTTACTGATTAAAGCTTGAAAGTGTTTAAATTTCTTAGTATCTATATGTACTGCCATCATAATTTCTTGCCTTGGAACTTAACCATCTCATTTCACAAACCTGACCTTTCCCTGGTTAATACCCAACCCATACCTAAAGTTTCCCATTGTCCTTAGGATAAAGTCCAAATAATTCAGTTTGTCTTCATAAGGACTCAGTCAACTGGGACCTGCACAGGAGATGTCTCTGAGATATGTGTCCATATTTCTTTTGTACCTAAGATACTAATTTATGTCGGAACCATCTCACTATAAACCTTCATATTTTGCAGTAACATTGTTGAAGAGTCACATAAAATCTTTGGCTGAGAAAGAGCAAAAGGCTGTTACCATTTGATTTTCAGTGCTAAGATTTGCAGAGAGCAGGTGACATTTACTTTATTCTATCCCAGCACCATTCTTTTTCCACTAAAATGCAATGTCCCAGTCATAAATCAAGTTACCATATATGGCTGGGATGTATTTATCGGGGATTTCCATTCTTTTCAATGAGTTAATTTTTCTAACACCTTCCCCAATACCACACTGTCTTAATTATTATATGTTACAAGAAATCTTGCCTGCCTTTTCTCTTCTGAAATGCATTCTTCTTTGTAAAACTGATGAACTCGTCATTGGTACATGCCATTGCTAAAATCATACTTATTTCTGTACCTGAGGAGATTATGTTATATAATGGTTTCTATACTGTCACAGCTCTCTTATGTTCCATGGTCACTGACTGCACAACAATCTTGAGAAGCAATACCAAAAAGTATTGACTAAGAAACAGAATGGTAGCAAGGAAGAAAAAAATCCATTATCATAGTGAGGAAAATGGCTCCAGCATGTAGTCTGATGGTGAATTAAGGCTGTTTTCTTTAATGGCACAAAGGAAAATCCATTGTGATGTATTTCTGCAACAGTGTACATTTATGTAGCACTGTAGTTACATACGTCTGTTTATATATCCTCAGCATATCAGGACATTAAAATACCAAGGTTGGAATTTACATACTTACCTATTATAGCCCTAAATAATCTTTGAAGAAAACATCACCTTAAAGTGGAAAGTAAAGGAGAATACTTTGGGAATACAGGGAACTTGAGAGTTAAGTGATAGGGAAAGTCACCTGGAAGTGAGGCTCTTTGAGTATACCAACCAGTTCTGCCACATTTTCATCCACATTTATTAGAGGAGTGATGTCTTCAAGAATTTCATTGACTAATTCCAAGTTATTGTCACTGACAGCTTCTAGTTTGGAATCTTCTAGCCTCTCATGAGCCTGAAAAAATAACAGTGTATTAAAGTAATAATACTTACTTGTTTTGCACCAGACCATGGTTTATTTCTTTTCCATAAAGTTTTAAAATATATTACTTGGAGGTTTAATTCATGTAAACCAAATTTAATATTTCAACCAGAGGCAATATATAGATTTTACAGTAAGTATACCAACAAATATAATAAATCTTGGCCTCTAGTTCTATCCTGAAAGCCATGAAAAACTCATTTTTATAACTAAACCATAAAAAAACTGGACAGGTCAGCTGACTATTTACAAAACCTATTACAGTCCCTTACCACCAAGAGAATGCATAACAAAAACAAGGAATAGGAATGTGAAAATTATATATGCTAATATTTTTTTAAATGATAAAAATAATTTTGGAAACCCCAGAATCCAGAAGCACATATCTTCCAATGTTGAAAATCAGTGAGAAAAAAAGTCAGTTTAGAGCAGGTGGTCTTTAAATTGGATTTTGAAAGACTACATAATTAGGGAAATGATCCTCTCCTGTCTTTATAAGTAAAGTTGTTTTTTTCTTAATCTCACAATCTTTTTTCACAGAAAACAGACCATGAACCACACTGTTACAGAAAGTAAGTAATTCTAATCATCCTTTCATGGTAGGGGTAAAGCCGAGATTTAAGTTCAAACTGAGAATGAACACTAAGCAGGCTCCATCTTTTAAGCATTCCTTGCTTTTCTGATAAATGGTTGCTATATAATTTTGAAGACAGGAAAAGCATAATTATTAAAATTTAATTCATAAATAAAATCATGTGGATGGCAAATCTTATATCTTAGGATTCATTTCAAGGATTGCCAAAGAAAAATCCACATTTCAAATGGTAACAGTATCAACTAAACCTTTTCAGATACCTAAACTATAATACTTCAGATGGGGTTTTTTTTTTTTCCCCCATACAGAGTGGACCCTTCAGAGTCCAAATAAAACATTCTAAATTTTTTAAAAGACAATTTTTCTTGTTTAAATCTACTTTTTCTAGGTAATTCACAGAAGTAAAATAAGTTCTTAAGTGGAAAAGAGAGCTACATATTAAGCAAGATTTTAAAGAAAGACCTTAAAAGAAGAAATTCTAAAAGTCATATGAAATACCGAGAAAGAAGAAAAAACTCTTACTAAACAGAAAGAAAAGTATCAAAAGACCAAATGTAATTTAAATAGAGGAAGAAGTTTTATGAGATTTAGATTAAAACAAATTAAACTACGGTGGCTCACGCCTGTAATCCCGGTACTTTGGGAGACCAAGACGGGAGGATCACTTGAGTTCAGAAGTTCAAGACCAGCCTGGCCAACATGGTGAAACCCCATCTCTACTAAGAATACAAAAATTAGCCAGGCATGGTGGCGGGCACCTATAATCCCAGCTACCCAGCTAGTCAGGAGGCTGAGGCAGGAGAACTGCTTGAATCCAGGAGGCAGAGGTTGCAGTGAGCCGAGATCATGCCACTGCACAACAGCCTGGGCAACAGATACTCTGTCTCAAAAAAAAAAAAAAAAAAAAAAAAAAAAATTAGACTAGAAAATGCCACAAAAAATGAATATGGGTAAATTTGCAATGTTCTGAACATATAATACAAGCCAGATAAGGATGAGAAGATGAGGACACTCAATATTTATCATAAAAAGATTATCACCATTGGAAAAAAACAGAAAATAATCTACAGAATTAGTTAACTCTTATGAAATAAGCTAGAATTGCCAACTATTTAGATAGAAATACTTGCTGGAATAAACAGCCACTATCTGATTTAGCATCTTTAACCTTGTAATACTCGAATTATTTTAACATAGTATAAAAAGAAAGCTTCGAAGGAAAAAAAAAGGAAGGAAAGAAACTTAACATCTACTGAAGGACTTTCTTTCTGTGTTGGATACTATATTCTAAGTAGTGTGTGTGTTCGTGTGTGTATTCAGCAAAGGTAGGTATATTATACTCACACTATGGACGAAGAAACTGATGCCAAAAAAGGTGAAGTGATTTGCATGAGTTCACATTACTGGTGAATGGCAGAGTCGGGTAGTCTAATACCAAGACTTGAACTCCTATCTACTAAAGCTTACTTGACTTCATCTTTATATAGAGAGCCACTCTAACATTAAATTGCAGTTAATTATTCAATCCAATAAATGATGCATTATTCTCATTCACTTAAATGTATGACACATATCTCAGTCAGTTTAATTTAGTTGTTGCTTATTAGCATGGCTCTTCCAGTCTAGATGTGTTAATTCCATTACACCGTATCTATCCTCATAGTTATTTTATACCTCTATGGTTCAGAATACTACTCGTCCCTTAGACTTTCACTCCTTTGCTCTAAGTAAGAGCTATAAAGACCATTTATTTCTTCAGGAAAATGCTATATGATTAGCAACAGTACTTTAGACATCAGCAGTCCTTGGTTTAATTCAGGACTTTGGGACAAGTTAAGGAACAGAAATGATCAATGACTTGAAAACTCCATTCCTTAGTATATGTATTAACCTGATGCTCCCAAATCGGGTGAGGAGAAGTAGGAATGTGGAAAGACTGATGGCAAGAGGTTGGGGTCGTGCGGGAGAGTCATGTGAGAGGGCAGAATCATGTTAGAAAAGAATCCCAAAATATCTGAAGATTTCTTCATAGCCTCACAGTTTGGTTCTATGGAAGAAGAGAATCTCACTAGAAAATACAAAACTTGAAGACAGAAAAAAGCTTTTTTTGAAACTGCAGGTCTAAATATATTAACATGGAAAACCAACATACTTGGGGTCAACTGGGATCAATTTTACTTTTTCTAAGAAAGCAAATGCAGGCCCACATTTATTAATATATAGCTTTTTAAGCTCTGAGATGTTGTCAGAAACTTGGAACCTCTAATTCACTTTAAGGTCAGATTTTTTTTTTATTAGCCGTCAAGAGGCAAGTACCAACTTTAATTTAACTAATTAAACTAAAAAAGACAAAAAAAAAAACACGCAAAAAAATCAGAGGAGCAAGTGAGCCATATGCTATTTAAATAAATAAATCTTGTTTCCTTTTTTTTTTTTTATATTAAAGACCACTAGCTTAACTCAATAAAAATATATTTCACTTGTCACAAGTGGTTGGAAGAACATTCTATGACTGGCATTGAATATTTGCAGCTGATACAAATATGGCCTAGCCTTCTTAAATATCCTGTTCTGAGGATTTTATTCACCACTGCACCTTTGAGAAATGAACTTCAGAGAAGAAAATGTTCTTTCAGAACTTCTGGGTATTTCACTCAAGGACAATCCAACCATGCTTGCAAACAAAAGTTGTGGGCTATATCTAAAGTGACAAATACCACTTTGAAATAATAATCATATTATTATTATGTGTAGAAAACTGGTCTTTCTAAAACACAAGGGCAATATCATAAATTTTGTTTCTATATTTTGAGAAAAGAGCTATGTATGTAGTAGTTACTTATTATTTCTTGAAAAAGCTAAGTAAATGGGAAATAAGTTTGGCTGTGATCAAGCGCCACCCTCTTCTTTTATTCTAGAGACCTAAAACTCAAGATCAACATAGGTCCACAAATACTCAAAAACAAAGAAGAATTTTTGAGCAGACAGTAGAAATGAGACAGAGAGAATGGAGAACTCAATTTCTATTTTGTTTCTGCAAACATTATATCAAAAAGGATGAGCTCTGTTGCTCTGAAAAAAATAAAAAAAGATGAGTAAGTATAAGTAAATCAGAATGGAATTCTCTAGTGAGTAAAGAACATACCAGAAATCACCTAGTTAACCAAAATACAAACTCAGAGATTAGATAAGTTACATATCAAGGTACTCAGGAAACTTCTAAATAGCACTGCTGAGCTTCTCTTAGATACATCTGTAGAATTAGGAGAACCACACAGAGGTCAAACAACTAGAAAAGGGAATCTGTTAAATTTTTAAAAGAAAAAAGAACATTTTAAAAGCTTGGCTTTAATAGTAGTCAGAGGAAATACAAAATAACCTTTTTATAACCTTTGAGTGGGAAAGATCTTTCCAACTATAACACAAAATCTGAAAGACACATACATTATTTCAAAAAAGGCCCAATAAAATTAACTTCATGAACGTCTTAAATTTCTCATCAAAAATCGACAAAGTCAAAATACTAATGACAAACTAGCATCAAAACACAAATCATATTCAAGACAGAAAGCTAATGTCCCTACTTATGAAGGACTTCTACAAATCAATAAGAAAAAGATCAATGACTCATTAAGAGAACTGGGTGAAGAGTTTGAGCAAAAAATTCACAGAAAGAAAAATTCAGGAACCTGTCTTTAAAAATTTAATTTTATATTTCTAATTGACACATATTGTACATATTTATGGTGTACAATGTGATGTTTCAATACATGTGTATACATAGTATAATGATCAAATGGGGTAATTACCATATCCATTATTTTAAATATTTATTTTTTTGGGGATGACAACATTCAAAATCTTCTCTTCTAGCTATTTTGAAATATGTATTACATTGTTACTTGCAATAGTCACCTACTGTGTATCGAATATCTCAAACATATGAAAAGACACACAACTTCACTCATAAGAGTGAAAACTAAAACTAAAAAACTAAAACTAAAACTATAATGAAATACCTTTTCTCTTTATCAGATTGGCAGAGATAAAAATTCTGATGAGTGAGAATGTGGGAGAAGACAGACATTTTGCATATTTTTTCTAGTGGGAACATACACTGGTAAGCAAATTGACCATATCCACCAAAATTACAGTGATTCTTTTTTTTTTTTTTTGAGATGGAGTTTTGCTCTTGTTGCCCAGGCTGGAGTGCAATGGCACAATCTCGGCTCATTGCAATCTTTGCCCCCTGGGTTCAAGAGATTCTCCTGCCTCGGCCTCCCGAGTAGCTGGGATTACAGGCATGTGCCACCACGCTTGGCTAATTTTTGTATCTTTAGTAGAGACGGGGTTTCTCCATGTTGGTCAGGCTGGACTCGAACTCCCGACCTCAGGTGATCCACCCACCTCAGCCTCCCAAGGTGCTAGGATTACAGGTGTGAGCCACCATGCCCAGCCTTACACTGATTCTTTTCAGATCTATCTTAAAAAGGGCTGTGTGTGTGTGTGTGTGTGTGTGTACAAAATAACACACAGTTAGATTACACATTACAGCATAACTTGTAAGAAAAAGGCCATCTAAATATCAGAAGGCTGACTCAAAAAACCTGACATATCCATACAATAAAATACTATGTCACATTTACAAAGAATAAAGTTGTTACACAGGTACTGATATAAAATCTTATGCAAAAAATCAAGGTTTAGGATAGCAGTATAAACCCACAACTTCCATTATATTTACTAGTGAAAGATTAGATACTTCGCCTTAAGAGCAGAAACAAGACAAAGATGTCCACTCTCATCACTTCCATTTAACATCTGTACTGGAGGTTACAGCCAGGACAATTAGGCAAGAAAAATAAAAGAGTCATTCAGGTTGAAAAGAAATAACACTGTCTATATTCAGATGACATGACCTTGTATTTAGAAAATCCGAAGGAATTCACTAAAAGACCATTTGAATAAAAAATTAAGTTCAGCAAGGTTGCAAGATATATAAGATCAATTTACAAAACTCAATTATATTTCTATACACTAGCAATGAAAAATCTGAAAATGAAATTTAAAAAACAAGTCCATTCATAACAGCATTCAAAAGAATAAATACCTAGGAGTATAATTAACAAAATAAGTGCAAGACTTACACTCTGAAAATTACAAAACATTGTTGAAAGAAATTAAAGATTTAAATAAATGTTCATGGATTAGAAGACTTATCACTGTTAAGATGGCAATACTCCCCAGAATGAACTACAGATTCAATGCAAGGCCTATTGGAATCCTCAGTGACACGTTTACAGAAATTGACAAACTGATTCTAAAATTCTTACAGAGTTGCAAAGGGATCCAGAACAGTGAAAACAATCCTGAAGAAGAACAAAGTAGGAGTACTTACATTTCCTGATTTCAAAACGTACTACACAAGAGTTATCAAAACATGATGTTGACACAAGGAAAGATCAATAGATCAATGGAATAGAACTGGAAGTAAAAAAAAAAAAACATGTCAGTGGCCAACTGTTGCATGTTAGACAAAGGTGCCCAAAACCACTCAACGGGGAAAAATATTCCCTTCAACAAATGGTGCTGAAACACCATATGAAAGGATAGTCTCTTCAACAAATGGACTAGAGAAGCACAAGTAAAAGACAGAAGTTGGTGCCTAACATATAATATACAAAAAACTAACTTAAAATAGATCCAACACCTAAATGTAAGAGCTAAAACTATAAAACTCTTCCGAAACATGGGTAAATCTTCATGACCATGGATTTAGCAAAGGATTCTTACATATGAGACCAAAATCACAAGGCAACAAAAGACAAAAAGACAACTTGGACTTCATCAAATTAAAAGCTTCTGTGCTTCGGCCGGGCATGGTGACTCACGACTGTAATCCCAGCATTTTGGAAGGCCGAGGTGGACGGATCACGAGGTCAGGAGATCGAGACCATCCTGGCTAATACGGTGAAACCCCATCTCTACTAAAAACACAAAAAATTAGCAGGGCATGGTGGCGGGTGCCTGTAGTCCCAGCTACTCAGGAGGCTGAGGCAGGAGAATGGCATGAACCTGGGAGGCAGAGTTTGCAGTGGGCCGAGATCGTGCTACTGCACTACAGCCTGGGAGACAGAGTGAGACTCCATCTCAAAAAAAAAAAAAAAAAAACTACTTCTATGCTTCAAAAGGCACTATGAAGAAAAGTAAAAAGACAATCTATATAATGGGAGAAATATTTGCAAATCATATATCTGATAAAAGACTTGTACCTAGAATACATAAAAGACTCTTACAACTTCATAATAAAAATAAATATGACTCAATTTAAACATGGGCAAAGAATCTAAATAGATATTTCTCCAAAAAATATGTACAAATGGTCAACAAGCACATGAAAAGATGCTCAACATCATTAGTCTCCGGGGAAACACATATCAAAACCACAATAAAATACCACTTCATACCCACCAGGACAGTTAAGAACCAAAAAATCAAATATCAAGTGTTGAAGATGATACAGAGATATTAGAACTCTTGTACACTACTGGTGGGAATAAAAAATGGTACAGCTACTGTGGATAACAGTCTGGCAGTTCCTCAACGAGACAGAGTTACCTAGTTATATACTCAGGAGAAATAAAAACTATGTCTACATAAAAGTGTATCCAAGAATATTTATGGCAGCACTATTCATAATATAGGTTGAGTATCCCTAATCCAAAAATCTAAAATCCAAAATGCTACAAAATCTGAAACTGAGAATTTTCCTAAATTAATGATGGACACCAAACCACAGATCCAGGGGGCTCACAGAACACTGTGCAGGATAAAAACCCAGAATTCTAAGTGTAGGTGTATTATATTCAAACTGCAGAAAATTAAAAACAAAATATTGAAAGAACAGGTGTTGGGGGGAACCTTACCTGTAGAGGAGCAAGCATAAGAATTATATTGAACTCTTCAGGAAACATGCAGAGAATAGAGTGAAATCTTTAAAATGTTGAAAAACAAAACAAAACAAAACAAACACCTCCACCAACCTGGAATTATCTATCCAGTAAAGTTATCATTCAAAAGTAAAAAACAAAACAAGACAAAACAAAAAGGACTTTTTCAAACAAAAATTGAGAATATTTGTTACTAGTACACCTGTCTTGCAAGAAATGTTAAAAGACATTCATCAGAAAGAAGGAAAACAATGTAAGTGCAAAACTTGGGTCTATATAAAGAAGAGTGCTAGAGACAGGGAAAAAAAGGTAAAATAAAATCTTTTACTTTTCTTATTCCTAATTGATTTGATAATAGTTTTATTCACAACAAGGTATTGGATTATTACAGCTTATGAATAAATGAAATGAATGATAGCAATATTATATGGGACAGGAGGGAGAAACTGGAAGCACTGTTATTTATAAGGTAGTTGCACTACCCATGAAGTGGTATGGTGTTATTTGAAAGTATATTAGACTGCAAACGACTGCGAAATCAAGAACTGCTAAAAGGTTTTTTTTAAAAGTCTAATTAATATGCTAAGAGAGGAGAAAAAGTTGAAATCACATACAATGTTTAGTTAAAACAGAGAAAACACAAAATGAGTGAGAGACACAAGGAAAAAAGGAAGGCAGGCAGGCAAGCAGGCAACAAATACAAAACAGTAATAGTATGAAAGATATTAATCAAATTATATCAATAAACATGTAAACATCAATGATCTAAAGCACTTAAAAGAGACTGTCAGCTGGGTGCGGTGGCTCGCGCCTTAATCCCAGCATTTCGGGAGGCTGAGGTGGGCGGATCACAAGGGCAAGATATCGAGACCATTCTGGCCAACATGGTGAAACCCATCACTACTAAAAATACAAAAATTAGCTGGGCGTGCCTGTAATCCCAGCTACTTGGGAGCCTGAGGCAGGAGAATTGTTTGAACCAGGGAGTCTGAGGTTGCAGTGAGCCAAGATGGCGCCACTGCACTCAAGCCTGGCAACAGAGTGAGACTCCATCTAAAAAAAAAACAACAAAAAAACCCACAAAAAAACCAGACTGTCAGAGTGAATAAAAAAAGATGGAATTATATGTTTTCTACCAGAAACTTACTTTAAATACAAAGATACAGAGAGATTAAAATTAAAGGTATGGAGAAAGACATATCATGCTAACATTAACTAAAAGAAAACTGGAGTAGCTATATTAATTTCAGACAGGGCAGACTTCAGAGCAAGAAAAATTATTGGGAACAAAGAGAAGCATTACATAATGATAAGAGTTAATTTTCTGAGATGATATAACAATCTTAGTGAATGTGTGTTTAACAAAAGAGCACTAAAATATGGGAGGTAAAATCTGACAGAACTGCAAAAAGAGATAGGTTAATCTACTATTATGGTCAAAGGTTTCAACATTCTACTAGTAGTATAGGCATAGCTCAGAGATACTGCAGGTTCTGCTCTAGATAACCACAGTAAAGCAAAAACTGCAACAAAGTAAATCACACAACTTTTTTTGTTTCCCTGTGCATATAAAAGTTATGTTTACATGACAAGGCGGTCTATTAAGTAAGCAACTGCAAGGTGTCTAAAAGACGATGTACATATCTTAATTTAAAAATACTTGAAAGGTTAAAATGCTAATGATCAGAGTCTTCAGAGAGTTGAAATCTTTTTGCTAGCATAAGGTCGTGCCTTGATGCTGATGGCTGCTGACCGATCAAGGTGGTGGTTGCTGAAGGCTTGGGTGGCTGTGGCAATTTCTTAAAATAAGACAATAATAAGGTTTGCCACATTGATGGACTCTCCTTTCATGAAAGATTTCTCCATAGCATGCAATGTTGTTTGACAGTATTTTATCCAAGTGAAACTTCTTGCAAAATTGGAGGGTGTTGATTTTAGATCTTTCCTGTTTTCTCCTGTGGGTATTGGTGCTATAAATTTCCCTCCAAACACTGCTTTAGCTGTGTCCCAGAGATTCTGGTACATTGTGCCTTTGTTCCCACTGGTTTCAAAGAACTTACTTATTTCTGCCTTAATTTTCTTATTTACTCAGTAGTCATTTAGGAGTAGGTTGTTCAATTTCCATGTAGTTGTATGGTTTTGAGTTTCTTAATCCTGAGTTCTAATTTGATTGCACCGTGGTCTGAGAGACTCTTTGTTATGATTTCCGTTCTTTTGCATTTGCTGAGGAGTGTTTTACTTCCAATTATGTGGTTGATTTTAGAAGAAGTGCTATGCAATGCCGAGAAGAACGTATATTCTGTTGATTTGGGGTGGAGAGTTCTGTAGATGTCTATTAGGTCCACTTGGTCCAAAGCTGAGTTCAAGTCCTATATATCCTTGTTTATTTTCTGTCTTGTTGATCTGTCTAATATTGACGGTGGCATGTTAAAGTCTCCCATTATTATTGTGTGGGAGTCTAAGTTTCTGTAGGTCTCTAAGAACTTGCTTTATGAATCTGGGTACTCCTGTATTGGCTGCATATATATTTACGATAGTTAGCTCTTCTTGTTGCATTGATCCCTTTACCATTATGTAATGCCCTTCTTTGTCTTTTTTGATCTTTGTTGATTTAACGTCTGTTTTATCAGAGATTAGGATTGCAATACCTGCTTTTTTTGGCTTTACATTTATATGGTAAATCTTCCTCCATCCCTTTATTTGAGCCTATGTGTGACATTGCACATGAGATGTGTCTCCTGAATACAGCAGACTGGTGGGTCTTGATTCTTTATCCAATTTGCTGGTCTATGTCTTTTAATTGGGACATTTAGCCATTTACATCTAAGGTTAATATTGTTATGTGTGAATTTGATCCCATCATTATAATGCTAGCTGGTTATTTTGCCCATTAGCTGATTATTTATTAAAAAGGCAGTATCTGCACAGGGGAATAAAGTAAAATGCAAAAGTATAGGGTTTGCCTGTATTTCTTCTTCCCTCTCTCCTTTCTTTCTGGAATTACAAACTACATATATATTAAACATTTTCAGTATGTTTCACATATTCTGTTACCTTTTTTTCATTCTTTCTTTTCTATTAGCTTTTGTTTGAATATTTTCTAATAACCTATCTTTAAATTCACTTATTCCCTCTTCTGTTGTGTCTAGTCTTCTATCAGTGAACTAATTTCAGATACTGTATTCTTGATCCTAAATTGTTCATTTGATTATTTTTTATTGATTTTCTAATACTATTTTACATGTCTTTCCTCCTTTCTATTAAAAATACATTAATAAGTTACTTTCAAATCCTTGTGTATAAACGCTAATAAAAGAACCATTTATGGGACTGCCTCTGTTGTTTTTCTCATGCTTAGTGGCCAGATATTCCTGCCTCTCTGTATATCTAGCAATGTGTACCTCTTTTATCCCTCTACTTTTATACTGAGAGTGCTAACCTGCTGTGACTTACTATTTCTTTCTTGGAAGCGGAATTCCTCCCCTATTTCTGGGATTCTTTTTAACCTACATTATAGGAATATTGAACTACCATTGTTTTTCCTTATTAAGAGTCTGCTTGGATGTTGCATATTATTGGTTAATTCTTTGCTTTATTTCATTTTTATCCTCAAAAGAGTACAGTAGCACCTTACCTGCTCAAAAGTCATCCAACCATTGCAACTGTTAAGAATAATAACACGATGATCCTCTGAAATGCCAACATCAATGGCACAAAACCAGCAAATTTTTACTCACACCAGTTTTAAAGAATAAGTATACACACACACACACATATCCCATCACCCTGTGTTGTAGTAGTTAGAACACAGAATTTGACGATAGAACACGTGGCCTAAACCTCATCTGTCATTTGCTAGCAGAGAGACCTTAGATACAACACTTATTTACTCTGAGTCTTACTTTTCGATTCAAAAGCTGTTGAAAGATAAAACAGTATATTTTAAATTCATAAAGTTGTTAAGACAAAACAGTGTATTTTAAAGACCTTTGTAAACTGTAAGCATGTTATAAGTGCCTTATTATATAGTTTTTAAATCTATAGATCAAAAGCCATAAATTAAACAAACATGGACATAACAGTGTAACAGATACATGGACAATAAACTGACAATCAACAGAATAACATCAAGAAAAGAGTAAAAAACTATTTTAAAAGTACAATAAGAACCCAGGTAAACTACTTAACATAAACTTAAACAGTTCCTACTAATTTCAACAGACCCTGGAGCTATTACTTTAACACAGCAGGAATTAATGTTTATGACAAGTCTGAATCTGAAATAATACCCTGTATATTATTTTTAAGATATAAAAATATATAATGAACATTGGAAAGGCTATAGTAAAAAATGACTAAAATAAAAATTCCAGTTGTATGATCTGCAAGTGGATTAGTTTCTGCTTAAGGACCTTTATACCATGTGATTTTAGCATGAGTAAATATGTAAATAAAATGAAGAATCTGTATCATTGCCCGGGCCTGGTGGCTCATTTGAGGTCAGGAGTTCGAGACCAGCCTGGCCAACAGGGTGAAACCCCTCCTCTACTAAAAATACAAAAATTAGCCAGGAGCGGTGGCACACGCCTGTAGTCCCAGCTACTTGGGAGGCTGAGGCAGAAGAATCACTTGAACTCAGAAGGCAGAGGTTGCAGTGAGCCGAGATTGTGCCAGTGCACTCCAGCCTGGGCGACAAAGCGAGACTTCCTCTCAAAAAAAAAAAAAAAAAAAGAATCTGCATCATTAACTGACTCTCACTAGTAGAAAACCTGGTAAAAGGTATTTTTCAGAGGTCTTGGAAGATAACAAGTAATAGACTGTGGCTAAGAAAAAAATCACAGAAGAGAGTGAAATCAACATTCTCATAGCGCAAAAACTAAAAGGAACAAGATGGCTCTACAAAGAAAAGGTCAAAGAAGGCATGTGGCATAGATTCTTGAAAGCAAGAGTCATTTGGGGGAACTCTAAAGAAGTGTATAGCAGGTTTGTAAAATAGGTAATACATTAAGCTTTAGTATATAATAATTATTTAATAAAAATGGTTTTAAAGTATATTTATCAATGAGTTAAAGAGATTACTCCATAGTTGACTAGGGAAACAGGCTTAAAATATCAGGCTTATGCAACAAACAACAAAATTTCAAAAAAGCACTAGATAAAGGAAGTCAATAACTTAAATGAAAAGTAGGTACACGGTGTAATGTAAAAAAAGAAAATCAGTACCCTGCCATTGTTGAAGATGGAAATAGAATCAGGATCTTTTTCACAGGTCCTGTTAAAACACAACTGTGCAGGTGTGATTTCTCTAAACTTTAAAGGCATTATGCCAAAACTAAGAGTCACTTCATCCTGTATTTAAAGTCAGAACAGAAAAGAGAAAAATGGCCTAATTTTTGCATATATTAAGAATTCATTATGTGCTAAGTGTTTTTATTTGCTAACTAAACCTAATGTATATCAACCAAATTCTAAAACAGTAATATCTGAAAATATCTCTGTAAAAACTATTTCCAAAATAATTCAGTAATCTTATGAATAAATCTATTTACCTTGGCAAGTGATTTTACAATAGGATTCTCCATAATTCCCTTGAGGAAAATTAGGTCTATTTCTTCTGCTCCAGTAGATGAGGGCAGTTCTGTAAGGTTTTCCAAGACTTGCTGCATTGCTGCTGAGATAAAAGCAACATAAAAAAACACAAAAAATGTAAATTTCAAGCCGTTGTGAAGTAAAATTATTTTAATAATGCAAATAGACATTAAGAATACTCTTTTGAAAAATAATATTTTAAAAAATGAAATTGTTAAACAGTATGAGTTTCAAATTGACTTCCCAGGAATTAAAAGGAGGATAGATTTTTATATGCAATTTAGACTTTATCAGACTACCTTATACACACTTACAACTTTGCACTTGCTTTATATTTTTCAAATTTAAAAACATTACTCGAGAAAAAAAATAGAAAATTCAAATAGACTTATAAGAAGGAGAAAGTCTAATTTAGGAATCAGAAACTTCCTGCAAGCTCAGAACCAGCTTTCGTTGAATTCTATCAATTAATTAAAAAAGAATTAAAACCAATACTTCACAAACTCCTTCAAAAAAAAAAAGAGAAGAAAAAGAAACACTTTCCAATTCATTCTATGAGACCAATCACCCTGATACTAAACCCAACAACATCACACACACAAAAATTACCGCCAATCTCTCCTAGAAATACAAATGCAAAAATCTTAAACAAAATACTGGCAAACTGAATCCAGCGACATATACAAACAATTGTACATAATGGCCAAGTTCACTTTATCTCAGAAATGCAAGAGTGGTTCAACATATAAAAACTCAATCAATATACTCTATTAATAGAACAAAGAACAAAACCAAATGACATTTCAGACAAAGAAAATCATTAGATAAAACCCAAAACCCTTTCATAATAAAAACATTCACCAAACTAAAAATAGAAGGGAAATTCTTCACTCTGATAAAAGTCTTCTCTATGAAAAACCCACAGCTAGCATCATACTTAATGGTGCTTTTACTCCTAATAAGGAATAAAATAAGGCTGTACACTTTTGGCATTTTTATTCAACTTTGTATTGGAGGTTCTAGACAGGGCTGTTAAGCAAAAAAAGAAAAGAAAAAGAAAATAAAAGGCATCCAGACTGGAAAGCAATAAGTAAAACAATTTATATTTGCAGATCATATTATTTTGTATATGGAAAATCCTAATATACAAAAATTTATTATCACTAGTAACTGCGTTCACCAAGGTTTCAATATACTAGATTAATACAAAACAATCAATATGTTGTTACACATAGTGTATTTCTATACACTAGTGACAAACCATCCAAAAATGAAATTAAGAAAACCATTCCTTTTATAGTAGCATCAAAACCAATAAAATACTGAGAAATAGATGTAACAGAAGTAGTACAAAATTTGTACAATGAAACTATAAAACATCATTGAAAGAAGACCTAAATAAAGGGAATGACATCCCATGTTCACGGATCAGAGGACTTATTATTAAAATGGCAACAGTTCCCAAATTAACCTACAGGTTTAATACACTCCCTATCAAAATCTCAACTGCCTTTTCTTTTTTTTGTAGAAATTGACAAGTTCATTCCATTCATATGGAAACTCGAAAAAACCCAGAATACTCAAAAGAGTCTTCTAAAAGAACAACAAAGTTGGAGACCCCACACTTCTCAATTTCAAAACTTACTAAAAAGCTACAGTAATCAAGACTGTGTGGAACTAGCATATAGACAGACACACAACTAAACAAGAGGCTAGAAACAAATCCATAAATTTATGGTCAATTGATTCTGACAATATGCCAAGACAATGCAATAAAGAAAAAACAGTCTTTTCAACAACTGGTGCTGGGACAACATATATACACGTAAGAGAGTGATGCTAGACCCCTCCTATTATAATCTTAATTTTATTAGTTTTACCTCTTTTTGATGTTTCTTAGAATAAATCAACAATAAATACAGAAGTCGTTTTTAATATTAACTTTTATTTTTATTAAAATAAAATACAAACACTGTTAAAAGTCAAATTGTACTACTAAATGGCTTATAAATACAGTTTTCTGTTCCATGCTACTCACCCTTCTCCCAACTTACCCTACTCCCAGAAGTAATTTTACTAGGAACTTAATTGTTTCTTCTAATCAGATCTGTTCGTAGTTTCTCTTCTTTCTGGATAATATGCTAATATTGCTACTTTGTGATCGACTCATTTTGGACATTATCTATTTTCTGTTAGAATACTAGAGGTTTCAGCTTTTACCTTCTGTATCTTCAGATTCTCAATTTTTAAAAATAAAATCAATATTGTTTTTCATATGGAACTCTTAAGTTTTTTCCAAATGTTCCAACAAGCTTCTCACATTTTTACCAGTATTTTTCTAAATGTTCAAATCTTTTTCTAATACTCTATCAGACCTATTTCCTGTCTTCTATCCCTGATCTCCCTCACAAAGCATTCTTCTCTTGTATATTAACTTGGACAGGTTCATCTATGGGTGTTTCATGGATTACTGACAATTTTTGAAGGTAAAGAGGCGAACAAGAGGACAATGAGCACTTGACAAAGGAGAAGGAAAACAAGTATTGGACTAAGATGAAGAAAGATGACATAAGAAATAAAGAATATAAACTACACCTACTTTGTAATTTTGCTTAAAGTCAACAGGTTACCTTTAAGTGGGCAGGGAACAATAGAATCAAATTTTAAAAGTACTTTTGTCTTGTGGCTATAAATGTGGTTAGCAGTACTTCTCATTACTTATTTTTCTTTCTTTTGACATTGTACATTTGTCTTTATTTTTAACTTTTATTATGGAAAACTTCAAACATATATGAAGAAAACAGAATATAATAAACCACACAATGATCAGTGCCAACAATTAGCAACTCATGGTCAACCTTGTTTCATACTCCTATATACTTTCTACCTTATATAACTTTCAAGCAAATTCCAGAAATCCTATTTCAATGTATATGTCTCAAAGATCAGCATTCTTTTTAAACAACATAACCTACTCAATAGTATCAAATTAGCAATACCTAACAAATTAACAGTAATTCCTTAATGTTATCAAATGTTTAGTCAGTGTTCATAACTCCAGTTGTACTGAAGATGTTTTTTAAATGCACCTTCTATATTGATTCTTGAGGTGCTTGCCTTTTTTTTTTTTTTTTAATTGGTGTTTAAGTCAGTAGAAAAGTGATAGAAATTGTGAAATAGATCTTTGGTTATTTTAAAGATCTTCCTAAGTTGTTACTGATTCTTAATCATATGGAATTTAATCTAGAAATGGATAAACTTGACACATCCCTTGTCCTGGAAATCTCCAATATTATAATGCTGTCAATCATTCTCAAATTAGTTTGTATATTTGGTAGATTGATAGTCAAAATACAATACATAGTTCTTTTTAACTACATTATCCTAAAAGCATATGAAACAATAAAGAAAAACCATGTGAGAAAATTATAACAAATAATGAGAGATGGGCCTAATCCCAATTTAGTAAACGTGATTCTGCAGAGTCCCTCACCAAAATTATGAACAGTGGAATTTGAGCTGGTACCTTCTTACAGAAATCTCTCCTGCTGTTTCTCTGCTTAAAATATGAATAGCTGTCCTTTGGTACCAAAGTCCTTTCTTCCCCAAACTTCAAATAATGTACCTTCATGATTTTTTTTAAAGTAGCAAAATGATTTAGTCCTATAAAATATTAAAACATTAATCTATAATGATTATTCAGCTATCGATAAACACTAGACAACTCTAGCATATGTAAATACTTAATATATAAAATAAGAGGCTCTCTGGAATGGGAGGCTTACAAAGTTAAGACAGGAGCCAGAAAAACAGGGAAGTTTTTCCCATTTACTTAGAGATCGCAGGAAGAAAGGAGAGTCTAAACTCAACAGGTAAGTCACTTACAAAGTTCCACTCCTTCTCAATAATCTCTAGAGGAGATAAATATTTTAATCAGACCCCAGATTCAATAACACATAAATGGGATTCTTTTTTTTTTGTTGAGAGGGAGCCTCGCTCTGTCGCCCAGGCTGGAGTGCAGTGGTGCGATCTTGGCTCATTGCAAGTTCCGCCTCCTGGGTTCACGCCATTCTCCTGCCTCAGCCTCCCGAGTAGCTGGGACTACAGGCGCCCGCCACCACACCCGGCTTATTTTTTCTATTTTTAGTAGAGACGGGGTTTCACCGTGTTAGCCAGCATGGTCTCCATCTCCTGACCTCCAGATCCGCTCGCCTTGGCCTCCCAAAGTGCTGGGATTATGGGCGTGAGCCACCGCGCCCGGCCATAAATGGGATTCTCACATGGGCTAGAGAAAAATTAACAGATTTAATCTAGACTCTTCAGTTACAAATATGAATAAAACCATGAATCATCAATCACTTATGAAAACTAGCAGCATGTATTAGACTAACCAAATTCAACAAACAAAAGCATGAACCTCCAGAGAAACAGAATTACCAGGAAATAAAAAGAGAGGGAAAAACAAAAACAAGATTAAATTGTGATACGCAGAAAGATCAAGCTGAAGAATACTCCCATGAAAAAAGGGCGAGGAGCGGCAAAGCATGAGTAAACTGTTATGGATCATGAAAGACCAAAATTTACAAGGTAATCAAATCCGGAAATGAATTAATAAAAGGAAAAGCAAAAGTCATTCAATCAAAAGAGATACATTCAATCAGTAAGTCAATAGAGATACATTCAATCAGTAAGTCAATAAATAGCTGGCTTTTTCGAATGACCAATTAAAATAGACAAATACTCAGCTAGTTTAACCAAGAAAAGACAAGACACGAAGAGTGATGTCAGTAAGATGGCTGACTATAAGTGTCTGGTGCACATTCCTCCGCTTCAAGAAAGGACCAAGGCAATAAACAAACACCTAAGATTTGACTGTAGTGTTTAAGGGAGAGTGCTGAAGTACAGTAGGGAAGTGGAGAGATACCTGTGATGATTGGAAGCCCACAAGGCCAGTGCGGAGGCATCCTGCCTCTGCCATCCCATCCCCCAAACATAGAATGGCCCTCAATCAGGAAGGACTTCTTGCGGGGTTGGGGGCTTGGGTAGGGGAGGAAGGTAATCAGAGGAACCTCAGCAGCCTCCATTCCCACTGCAAACACACGCAATCCTTACTAAAGGAGAATCCACAGTCCTTGCAAGCCCTGAGCCCAGTTTGGGGAGCTGCTGTGAATTTACACAGCTGTAATCCCCCAGACTGGGAGTACAAGATCTGCACTCCTCACCCACCACTTACTTCCTGTGAGCCAAGCTGCTGCAGCATGTCACCCATCATCTTGAGACCAGAACCATTTCTGAAGTACACCATCCACTTTTCCAGCCTAGGAGTTGTTTTCATTCCACTACGTCCACACAGGTGTCTGAATGCCACAACCCCAGCTGCATAGAGCCTGAGCCCAGGATCTGCTGTGACTCTGGTCCTGCAGAGCAAGGAGCCTGAGCCCAGGATCTGCTGTGACTCTGGTCCTGCAGAGCAAGGAAACCAATCCCTGCTGCCAGCACTTCCGGCCAAACAATCTGGTGGACACACCCAGGGAGAACCCACCCTGGAGCCAGCCACACCATTGTATGCCCTCCCCTGAGCAGCAGAGGTCCCTGAGCAACTGAGTAGCTGACATGTCCCTATGGTGGCTGGATGGTTGCACATCCATGTCCTGAGCCTGAAAAACAGCCTGGCAGGCTAGCCTCTGGTGAAGATGTCCTTGGACTGGCTGCATATTGGCACCTAGGCCCTAAGATACTCCAGGAGGCCTGAACTCAACAAACATGCCCACAGACTGGCTGAGCAGTTGTGCACCCAATCCAGAACCTAAACAACAGACTAGTGAGTTCTTCTCTGGCAGACATGCCCCCAGACTGGTCAAGTGGCTGCACACCATCCCTCAGAACTTGAGAAATAGCCCAGTGGCTCCAACCCAGGTGCTGTGTCTCCAAGCCAGCCAAGCAGGCATGTGCCCATGCCACCAGCCAGAGTAACAGCCCCATGGCCATAATCCCAGCAAGCCAGGCACCAAGTTGGTTGCCTCATCACAGCATTCACTCATGCACCCCTGACCTGAGAAACAGCCCAGTGAGCCCACCCCTGGCAGAGCTGCACCATCGCCACCACAAACTCTTGCAGCCTAGGCCACTGACACACTTACAAACATCACTAAAATTGATTACTGCTGAAGAATCTGCAGAGACTGCACTAGTGCGTCTACCTAAAAACAAAGTGAATGCACCCCAGCAACCAATACTCCAAGTTTTTTCACCACCTCCATAAAACTGGAAAAGGCAACTTTTCTACCATATGTGTAGAAATAAATCAATGTAGAGCTACATCGAACATGAAAATACAAAGAAACGTGACACTTCCAAAGGAATACAGTAATTCTCCAATAACAGATCCCAATTATTAGGAAATATACAAAATATCAGAAAAAATTCAAAATAATAATCTTAAGGAAACTCAGTGAGAAACAAAAGAATACAGATAACACGATTCAACAAAATTAGGAAAAATGATTCATTATTTGAATGAGAAATTCAACAGAGAGAGAGATATTAAAAAACAAACAGAAATCTTAGAACTGAAGAATTCAATGAATGAAATTAAAAGAAAATACAACGAAGAGCATCAACAAAATACTAGACCAGGCAGAAGAAAGAATTTCTGAACTTAGGACAGGTCTGTTGAAATAACTAAGGCAGACAAAAAGAAAAAAAGAATAATTTAAGGAACACCATTAAGTGAACAAATATTCACATTATGAGAGTTCCAGAAGAAAAGAAGGGAAACGTCATAGGAGATATTTAATGAGCTAGTTGTAAAAAACTTTCCAAGTCTTGGGAGATAATGGACATCCAGATCTAGGACGCACAAAAGTCCTCGAATTGATAAAATCCAAACAGTCCTCTCTGGGGCACATTATACTCAAACTGTCAAAAGTCAAAGACAAAGAGTTCTAAAAACAGCAAAAGAAAAGTATCAAGTCATAGACGAGGAAATCAAAACATCACTACAGAGAACCACTCATCCACAAAAATAAACAATAAGAGAATGTAAGAAACAAGGGATATTTTTTAAAGAGAAAAGAAAACAACAAAATGACAGAAGTCCTCACGCATCAACACCACCCTTGGCTGTAAATGGATTGGATTCCTCAATTAAAAAATATAAACTGGCTGAATGGATTAAAAAAAACAAGAGTCAACTACATGTTGCCTACAAGAAACTCACTTCAACTGTGAAGACACACAGAGGAAAAGCAAAGAGATGAAAAAAGATATTCCATGCAAATAGCTACACTTATTTCATTTCAGATAAAACAGTCTTTAAAAGCTGTGAAAAGAGACAAGGACATTGTAGTAAAAGGGTAAATTAAGCAACAGGCTAAAACAATTATAAATACACACAACCCTGGAGCACCAGATATATAAAGCAGATATTATTACATCTAAAAGGAGAGATAGACCCTGATACAATAATAGCTGGAAACCTCAGCATCCCACTCTCTGCATTGGACAGATCACCTAGTCAGAAAATCAACGAGATATCAGATTTAAACTGCACCATAGGCCAAATAGACCTAACATTTCCAGAACATTTCACCCAACAGCTGCAGAATACACATTTTTTCCATCAGCACACGAAACATTTTCTAGGAAAAATAAAGACAAATGTACAATGTCAAAGGAAAGAAAAATAAGTAATGAGAAGTACTGCGAACCACATTTATGACCATATGTTAGGGCACAAAAGTCACAAATTTTTTTTTTAATCAAAAATAATATCAAGTATCTTATCTGACCACAATGAAATAAAACTAGAAACCAATAACAAGAGAAACATATAAAACTATAAGAAAACATGGAATTTCAACCACATGATCCTGAATGACCAATGAGTGAATAAAGAAATTTAAAAGGAAATTAAAAAAATTCCTTGAAACAAATAAAAATAGAAACACAATATACCAAAACCTGTGAGATACAGCAAAAGCAGTAGTAAGAGACTAGTTTATAGCAGTAAATTCCTGCATCAAAAAAGGAGAAAGATTGGCCAGGCACGGCAGCTCATCTCTGTAATCCCAGCACTACGGGAGGCCGAGGCAGGCAGATCACGAGGTCAGAAGATCGAGACCATTCTGGCAAATGCGGTGAAACCCCGTCTCTACTAAAAAATACAAAAAAGTTATCCGGGTGTGGTGGCGGGCGCCTGTAGTCCCAGCTTCTTGGGAGGCCGAGGCAGAAGAATGGCGTGAACCCAGGAGGCAGCAGAGCTTGTAGTGAGCAGAGATCGCGCCACTGCGCTCCAGCCTGGGCGACAGAGCGAGACTCCATCTCAAAAAAAAAAAAAAATAGGAGAAAGATTTCAAATAACCTAATGATGCATCTGAAGAAACTAGAAAAACAAAGAACAAACCAAACTCAAAGGTAGTAAAAGGAAGAAAATAAGGATCAGAGCAGAAATTAAAGACTAAAATAATACAAAGTACACAAAACAAGTTTGTTTTTTGAAAAAATAAAATCAACAAGAAAAAAGAGAGCAAATCCAAATAAAATCAGAAACAAAACATGTCACAACTGATATTACAGAAATACAAAGGATCATTGAAGACTATTATGAACAACTATATGCCAATACATTTGAAAATCTAGAAAAAATAGATAATAAATTCCTGGACATATAAAACCTATCAAGATTGAGTCAAGAAGAAATAGAAAACCCGAACAGACCAACAAGGTATAATACAACTGAATCACTAACAAAAAAACTCTCCCAACAAAGGAAAGTCCAGGACTGGATGGCTTCACCACTAAATTATCTTCTCAAACTATTCCAAAAATTGAAGGGGAGGGAATTCTTCTAAACTCACTCTACAAGGCCAAAATAACCCTGATACCAAAACCAGGCAAGGACATCACACAAAAAGAAAACTACAGACCAGTATCCCTACTGAACATAAATGCAAAAATCCTCAACATTATCATCAAACCAAATCCAACAACACGTCAAAAAGATCAAACAACATGATCAAGTGGGATTACAGGGATGCAACCATGGTTCAATATACACAAATCAGTAAATGTGACACATGAACACAATGAAAAATAAAAACCACATAATCATCTCAATATATGCAGAAAAAGCATTTCATAAAATTCAACATTCCTTCCTGATAAAAACTCAATAAATTAGGTAGAGAAGAAACGTACTTTAACAAAATAATGGCCATATATGGCAAATCCACAGCTAATAATATCCCACTGAAAGCTGAAAGGCTTTCAGCTTTCCCTCTAAGGACTGGAACAAGACAAGAGTACGCACTCTCACCAGTCTTCTTCAACACAGTACTGGAAATTCCAGCAAGAGTGACAGAAAAGAGAAAGAAATAAAGGGCATCCAAATTGGAAAGGGGGAAGTCAAATTGTTACTGTTTACATATGACATGATCTTACAATATAGAAAAGCCTAAAAGACTCTACCAAAAAAAACTATTAGAACTGATAAATTCAGTAAGTTTTCAGAATACAAAATCAACACACAAAAATCAGTAGTATTTCTTTACACAAACACCACATATTAAAAATCAAGAAAGCCATTATATTTATAATAACTGAAAAAAAAAAAACCCTAAGAATAAATTCAACCAAGGATGTGGAGAAAAGAGAACTCTTTTATACTATTGGTGGAAATGTAAACTAGTACAGTCACAATGGAAGACAGTAGGAGATCCCTTAAAATCTACAAATAGAACTACCACATGATCCAGCAATGCCACTACTGGGCATTTATTCAAAGTACAGGAAATCAGTATATTAATGATATCTGTACCACCCCCATGTTTACTGCAGCACTATTCATAATAGTCAACATACAGAATCAATCAAAGTGTCCAATAACAGATAAATGGATAAAGCAAATGTGGTATATATACATAATGGAATACTATTCAGCCATAAAAAGGAATAAAATCCTGTCATGTGCAGCCACCTGGATGGAACTGGAGGACATTAAGTGAAATAAATCAGGAACAGAAAGTTAAACATCACATGTTCTCACTCTTATGCGGAAGCTAAAAAAGATGATCTTACAGAAGTAGAAAGTAGAAAAGAGGTTACTAGAGGCAGGGAAGAATGGGGGAAAGGGTAGAAAGATGTGATAAAGGACACAAAATTACAGCTAGATATGAGGAGTAAGTTCTAGTGTTTTATAGCACCATAAGGTGACTGTAGTTGACAATATTATACATTTTCAAATGGCTGAAGAGAGGATGTTCAAATGTTCCCAACACAAATAAATGAAAAATGTTTGAGATACTGGATATGCTAATTATCCTGATCTGATCACTAAACAGTGTATGTACTGAAACATCACTAAGTACCTGATAAATATGTACAATTATTATGTGTCAATAAAAAAAAGGCAAGACACAAGTAACATTAGAAATGAGATGAGGAAATTAGGTACCGAGATTTTTAAATCTCTTTTAAGAATATAATGAACAACTTTATTTTAAAAATCTAGTCAAGTAGATGATTTTCTAAAAAAAAGTCAATTATCAAAGAAAGAAGTAAAAAACAAAAATAGATCAAACAGAAGAAAATGAAAGGTTTCCAAGGGTCCTCTCTTTAAAAAAAGGCATGAGATCTGGATAGACTTAAGAATAAATTCTATCAAAGCTTTAAGATAGACATAATTCACATTTTTAAAACAAAACAGAAAAGACTGAAAGCTTTCCAATTTCTACATAGACTTCAAAACTCAGTTAAAAAATTATAATGTGATTTAATATAATATCATAGAATAACGAAAAAACCCAAACTCATCTCAATGCTTAAGATATATCAGATAGGGCCGGGCGCGGTGGCTCAAGCCTGTAATCCCAGCACTTTGGGAGGCCGAGACGGGTGGATCACGAGGTCAGGAGATCGAGACCATCCTGGCTAACATGGTGAAACCCCGTCTCTACTAAAAATACAAAAAAAAACTAGCCGGGCGAGGTGGTGGGCGCCTGTAGTCCCAGCTACTGGGGAGGCTGAGCCAGGAGAATGGCGTGAACCCGGGAGGCGGAGCTTGCAGTGAGCTGAGATCCGGCCACTGCACTCCAGCCTGGGCGACAGAGCGAGACTCCGTCTCAAAAAAAAAAAAAAAAAAAGATATATCAGATAGAATTCAAATCCCAATTCCGATGGAAAAATCTTACCTTAGTAAAAATAGAAGGAAATAAGAGTCATTTTATATCAGGTTCTATAGGAAGCATCACATTTAATCAAGAAATGTCAGAAGCTTTACTACTGAAGTCAGGGACTAGACAAGAATGCCCACTACGATGACTACTTTTCAAACTTTAAGTTTTAAGTAATGTAGTAAGACATAGCATTTTAAGAAATGCAGATGATATAAGTGCATTCTCAAGGAATTGCAGAAAGGTCTGAAGAAATCAGTGAAAAAATTAATGAAGTTATTTATGAGAGTTTGGCTGACTATACATAAGAGCAACACAGAAGAAATCAACAGTTTTCCTAAATAACAGTAATAACCAAATAAGGCTAAAATGTTCAGACAGGTATGAAAGTCATTAAAATTATGCTGAGACATTTAAAATAAATTAATTAAATGGAGAGAACCACATTCTGAGGTAATAAGATTCAATACTGTAAAAATGCCAATTCTCTCCAAATTATTCTTTTAAAAAAATGAATAAATTCTAATAGAAATCCCAAAAGTATTTTGGGTAAATTTATCCTAAAATTTACCTGAAAGGGAAAGTATGTAAAACTAGCCAACATGATTTTAAGGAAAGCATAAATGTAACGGAGGTACCTGCTATTAACTGTAAAAACACTGTATATTCAAATAGTGCAGTATTGTCCTAGGAACAGACAAATCTTCAGAGTAGTCGAATGAAACAATATACAATAAAGGTGACATTTCAAATCAGTGGGCTAGGGTTCAGTAAAATGTTAGATTGACTACCTGAGTTTATATTTTCTCTTCCCAATTTATATTAAAACAGCAGTAAAGTATTAATGAAGGCAAAAAACCACATGAACAAAGGGAATAGCTAAAGAGAAACACTGGACAAAAATATTCAAAAGTATTTCAAAGCTTAAAAATGGTAGGAGTAGAAACAAACACAGCAAAGGAAGCAGTAAATTCTACCTCGCAAATATTTCTAGAATCTAGAATCTATCAGTTTATTTCCATCACCCCCTAATGAGTCCTTGCCATTATCATATCGTACCCAGACTACACCAACAGCCTGGTATCTACATATAACCCATGAGAAATTAATTAAAATGTGATTTTATGGCTTATAAGCATTTTAATATACTGCTAGATTCAATTTGCACCACCCCCACAGCGTCAGACATACCACTATTATCCCAGCCCTGATGCAAAATCCTCCCTGCACTTACCACCATCTATACACAACCACCTTTGCATACCTAATTCACACTCATCCTTTAAGGGCAAAATATCAATGTCCCTAACTGCCCTAATTAGGATAACTTCTCCTAATACATACTTTCATAGTACTCTATACTCCATAATTCTGATAAACCTATATAAATTTGTTGGTATTTAATGTACAACTTCCTTTCTAAACTCTGTCTTGTGAGTGCAGAAATCATCTTTGCATCCTCAACAACTAGGCCACATTTGGGACATTATTACTTCTTGGTGGCATAGTTCCACAGTCACAAAAATGTTACATTTTTCTGTTACCAAAATCAAAAATAGTTTTAAATGTATATATTACTATTTATAAATAAAATTGTGTAATACTTGGAAGCAGTAAAAGGTGATATTGTTTACAGAGTAGTACTCTTAAAGCTATCAACTTCCCATGAATTGCATAACAAGGCATAAAGATAGAAGTGGTATCTTTAGTCTACTAAAATGGCAAGCTTTTACGGTCTTCCTGCCTATAAATGTATTTCTAGCTCTTTACAATAAAGTCCATTATGTAAAGCAATTGTAATAAAAGTGGTATTTATTCGCCTATATTCTGTCCCAGAAGTTTTCTGTAACAACTGGTTTACAAAAGCATTTCTACCCAGGTTTAGAACTGTAAGTAAATGAGCTATTCTTAATATACTAGGCCGTGCCTATTTTAATATTAAAAATCCTTTTGTAACCACATTAGGTGATAGGTTCACACCCAAGTAATTCAACAAACTGAATTTCCATTGAAAATATGACAGCTAAATTAAGCATTCATAAGATGTTAAAAATTACTTCTGTTCTTATATTTTACAGATAAAATAATTATTTTACCAGATCCATGTTGCATAACTTACAGTATCCATGAAATGAAAAACAAAATCTCATTCTATGCATTATTTGGAAAGATTTAAGCATATTCTTAAAGGAAGCACTTAAAAGTCATCTGCACTATTTCTAATGTTTTTGCAATACAGCAGCAACATTCTTTTGTAAAGTACATTTCCAAGAGATGACATAAAGAACTGATTGAAATTTCATTTTAAGATTAAATTTTGATGCAACTATTTTCACATACTGATTTGACCATAACCAGAGTTCATTTAAAACATTAGTTAAATCAATAAAAATACTTTTCTATAAAATGACAATGTGCTGTCCAAACCTTCCCTCTCAAACTACTATCTTGAAACTGTAATTTAGTATTATTATATTGAACAAAGAAGAAAAGTAGGACTCTGTGCACAGCTAATTCCATAGGTATTTACTCAGAGGTAGACGCTAGGCAGACGTGTTGTTAGATGTTGAAGAAAATATATGGACAAACTATTTGTTCTCCAAAAACTCAATTTATTAGAGTAGACCAAAATGTATAAACACATGTTATGAAACTGGTGATAAGATCATCATGAAGTAATCACAGAAAAAGGTGATACAGCACAGTGGTAAAGGACCTGCATTCTACCACTTACCTAGTCCTGAAAACCTGGGTAAATTACTTACCCTCCTAAAGCGGGTTTCTTTCACCTGTTAAATGGGGGAATGACAATGGTATCTGACTCACAGGGTTGTTACTGCTAAATAATACATGGAAAACTCCTAGAACACTACTTCCTACTGCATTATTAGTATTGTGAAAATACGGGAAAGCAGTTAACTCTTTATTTGATGGGTTTGGCAGGGTGTTAAGATGAGACACATGGGGAGAAACCACTGGAAGTATCCTAGTGGAAAAAAGCAAACCGAATTCATCTTAAAAACACTGAATTTATGACAGTATTTAAAGCCTTAAAACAAATGTAGAGCTGAATTTCCTAAAGCATTCCTAGAGAAAATCCAAGCTTGGAGTCAACAACAACAAAGTGCAGGCACAGTGGAGGGGCAGTCATTCCGGGCCATTAAGGAATCCCATATAGAAGAGCACACATTTTGGCCTGACTAAATACCACAAACTTCTTTCCAAAGACAGTGGGGGTTTATTCTCTTTGGGGAGGGCTCTGAATGGAGACGAGGGAGCCTGAAAAAAAAAAAAAAGAGTAGAGGCTGAGGTAGATCTGGTTCTTTGTAAAGGATACTAGAGGAGACAGGATGGAGGAAGGGAGATTGCCTAGGAGTGAACGCACTAAAGCAGGGTGTTTCAAACAGGAAACCACAGGCATTTAGAGAGAAAAAAATTCCTTTATTCATCAAATGCCTGTTGTCTTCCATAGGTGTTATAACAACCAAAAGTTCCCCTTACTACATTTCCCAATAACTCTAGGGGTGGTGCCACTTTCTTCTCTTCTGTCCTCCCATTATAGCCTTACCCTAAAAAGTCCAATATCCAGAGTATTCTTCCTTCTTAGTTATTTTCAGGGCTCCCACCTGCTCTCTGCCTATAAATCTGAAGCAGCAGTCTGCCTGAGGACAAACCCACCACTTACTCAGTGCCTGACCATGGCCTCCCATTCCAGGTAGAAGGCTGGTGGGAGGAGGGGAGGAGCAGCCTCCACAAATACAGAGGAAATCCTCATCAGATACATATTCTGAATCATCATCCTAGTCCTTCATTTATAAACAAAACCTAGCAATTGTATCACCAGGCATTTGAAGAAAACATCAGTGATAGTGGGTAAAACTAAACAAACTAAACTGGGGGAAAAACAGATGGTGCTGAGAATAGAAGAGAATTTTAACATTTTATTTTTGTTAGCATTCTGAGAGACATGTGAGACGCTCCTGCATTCATAAAAGAAAAAGTCACTAAAAGGGAGCAAAGGAGCAACCAAAAAATAAGAAAGTTCCTGGCACTTAAAAACATTATTGTCAAATTTAAATCTAAGGTTGGCCATGCTGCCTCACACCTGTAATGCCAGCACTTCAGGAGGCTGAGGTGGGAGGACAGCTTAAGGCCAGCAATTTGAGACCAGCCTGGGCAAGAGAGCAAAATCTCGTCTCTACAAAAAGAAAATATAAATAAGTTAATTAGCTGGGCATGGTGGCACGTGCCTGTAGTCCCAGACACTTGGGAGGCTGAGATAGCAGAATCACTTGAACTGAAGAGTTCAAGGTTATAGTGAGCTGTGATTGTGCTACCGGGTTTCTTAAAAAAAAAAACTAAAATTAAAATGTAAAAGCAGACTAAATGATGGAATAAAGTTGAAACTGCTAATCCAGAAAATCAAGTCAAGTTAATCTTCCAAATGTAGAACAAAGATGAAAAATATGAGAGTGAAGTTAGAACCCAGAAGCAAATCCAACACTACCTATTAAGAGTTTCATAAGATAAGAATAGAATAAGTGTGAGGAAATCGTTGAAGAAGTAACAGAAGAAAATGTATTTGAGTTTAAATGACATAGAAAACTTTAGAATGAAGGGGTCTACCATGTGCAGAGCAGATGG
The DNA here is from genome assembly GCF_037993035.2 of Macaca fascicularis. Taxonomy (NCBI): domain Eukaryota; kingdom Metazoa; phylum Chordata; class Mammalia; order Primates; family Cercopithecidae; genus Macaca; species Macaca fascicularis. The sequence continues at coordinate 105,693,490 of NC_088377.1, forward strand.
AATGAAAATGGCCCAAATCTAGAAACACTAAGTGAAACTGCAGAATATTTAAAACACAAAAAGTAGAGATTTCCAGAAAAAAAGGTGTTAATGTTAAAGGAACAATAATCAAACCTGCATGACATTTATTACTGATAGTACTGAATACCAGGAGATAATGGAGTAGATGCCAAAGTTCTGATGAAAAGCAAGTAAAAAAACCTTTACATATAACATTTAAAAAAATCCATTATAGGTTCACACATATGTATATAAACATGTGTATGTATGTGTATATAAACACACATGTATGTGATAAAAGACGTAGTCTAATTATACTGAAATATTTAAAAATCAAAAAACAAAAACGATCTTCTCCCCTAAAGAAGTCTCTTTCTAGCGTTTTAGACAAATTTACACAAAATTTTCAGACAAAATTGAATACATCAATCTTTATTTACATGAATGCAATTGTTTTATTTAATAAAATCTTAGTGATTTTTCCATATTGAAGCTCATTCTTTTAGAGACACCTAGTACTTCATTGTATGCATGCATAAAAATTTATCTAGTCTGTCCTCTACTGAAAGACATACAGGCTGCTTCCATTTTTGCAGTTGTAATTAGTGTGGCAATCAGCATCCAAAAACAAATACATATACACACACGAGATATATATATATGTGTGTATATATATGTTCAGAGAGAAATATATATATACACACACACACACACACACACAAGTAAATACTAAGAGCTAAAAGTAGAATTGCTAGATCAAAGGATACATGATTTTTCAACTGTCAGATATTGTCATACTGTCCTTTAAACAGGTTGTAGCAATGACATTTTCATTAAGAGGGCTTCATTTCATTATATGTTAAAATAATAATAATGAATTGCCTCATAAAACACTCCAGTATAAATGCTGAGGACATGTGTGGCAAAAGGAGTGATTAAAATAGAGTAAAAACTAAATTCTGAATTCTAATCTCATTTTCCCCAATGTAGTATTTTTAAAAAATCCAACCACACATTTATCTCCTTACTTGAAAAATATAAATGACATTGATACAACTCATAAGGTTATACAGGTTGAACATCTCTAATCCAAAAATCTGAAATGCTCCAAACTCCAAAATTTCTTGAACACCAACATGACACCACAAGTGGAAAATTCCACACCTGACCTCATGTGACAGGTCATAGTCAAAACTTTGTTTCATGCACAAAATTAAAAATACTATATAAAAGTACTTTCATGCTATGTACATAAGGTGTATATGAAGCATAAATGAATTCTGTTTAGACTTGGGTCTTCTCCCCAGACAACTTATTATGTATTTGCAAATATTCCAAAATCCAGAAAAATCCCAAATCTGAAACACTTCTGGTCCCAAGCATTTCAGATTAGGGATACTCAACCTGTATAATAAAAGTAAACAGGCCAAGAGCAGTGGCTCATTCCTATAATCCCAGAACTTTGGGAGGCTGAGGCAGGAGGATTGCTTAAGCCCAAATTCAAGACCAGTCTGGGCAACAGAGCAAGACCCCATCTCAAAAAACAAAACAAAACAAAAAACCTAATTAAATGGCTACTTTACAAAAAACATAAATGCTATTCTGTTTTATCTATATTCTGCAACTCATCAACCATGTCTTTGTGACTATACTAATTTTTCAAAGTGTCAACGAAAAACTAACCTCAACAACAAATGCTAGAATATGAAAAGCCAGAGCTCAAAATATGAAGATAGTACTTAAATTCACTTTGACATAGTATCTCAAGGCCTCTTCTATCACCTATAAAATCATTCTATTCTTAAAAGAACTGTGGAAGATAAATTATTTCCATTTATTGCCACAGTGTCTTGGAGTCTGTTTCCTTTTAAAATCTATGAAGGTTGTAATTAGGGTAAAATATTTCCAGCAGAAAATATTTGATTCATAAGATGATTTAAAGAATTAAGAGTAATTGCTAATAAGTTTCATTCATAGTAATTCTTAACTGTATGCATTAAAGAAATCTTGTAACTTGAAATGCACGTGTTAAAGTTATAAAAATATATTGTTTAATGTGACACAGACTGAAATGGCTTACTAGGAAAGAAATCCATGATAAAAAGCACAAACTAATATATAAGGTATGGGATTTTAAAAGATGAAATGTTCTATATAAGGAGATTATCTTTGGGTTGACAAATCCATGACTTCAGAAATGATGTCAAGCATGTTTTGCCTAATAAAATCTTTTATATAAGGGTGCTTAATTTTATTTGGTAAAATGGTTTTCTTTATTCCCTTTGAATTTGTATAGAAACTTCTAGAAATCCTCATGATGTCGACTTTCCATATACATAGCTGATATCTTGGGCAATCCATTTGTTAAATTATTCTTTTATTACACAGGTATACATAAATTAATTTTGTAAAAAATTTCCAGTATTACTGGATAGAGACAAGAGTCTTCTTAACTCGGCCAGCTTTCCATCTCTGCTCTTTCCCTAGGGATAATGCCTGTTACACTTTGTTTTTATGTCTCTACAGACCTATTCCTATATATTTACATATTTGTACTTTTAGAAAATATGCAATATTGTTATGTATGCTTCATTTCTATAAATACTTATATATATCTAAAACATAATATGCTACTATATTTATATAAGTAATATCTTACTATATTAGTGATATATGAAACTTGCTTATTTTCCCACAGAAAAATGTATTTTGGAGAACTTTTCAGGTTAGTACATATGAAACCATGTTATTCTTTTAGCTGTTGCAGATTCATAGGATGAGTGTAGTTCATTTAGCTTCTGAGAAACATGGCAGTTGTTTCTATTTTTCCCATGTCTTCAAGAAATGCTGCAGTGAACATCCTAATGAATTGCATCATTAGAAACAATATTGCCCATATCACAATGATTTCTTTCACTTGATAATTAAGTTGTGACTATGAAAGTTTAGTAATATTAAAACATTGAAAATCTTTTATTAAAAACATTACTCAAATTCTGATAATACTGGCATGAAGAGATCGACAGTTCCCCTCTGCAAAAAGCAAATATAAAACTGGACATCATCATCAAAGACAGCCTTTTAAGGGTGCTGAAAATTGCCCAAAGACCGTTAGAAAAATGAGGCACATTTATTCTGGTAAAACTGCTACAGCTTGAGGTAAGAGCAGTGTGACTCTGTGGCCTTCTTGCCTAGGGCTGTCCCCATATACCTCCCCAGGGTCCCAGCTCAGTTGGTGGTAACTGAAGCTTTATCAATGCTATGGCCTAGGCATTTGTGTCCCTCCCAAATTTATATGCTAAAACCCTGATTCCCAGTGGGATGGTATTTGGAGGTGGAGTCTTTGGGGAGGTGATTAGGGTTAGAAAAGGTCATGAGGGTGGAGCCCCCATCTTGGCAGGAATGCCCTTATCAGAAGCTGAAAGGACCAAAGCTCACTCTCTCCACCATGTTAGGGTATAGTGTGCTTACTTCATCTTACTGAAATTCTTTTTAGGTTTTACTTTCTACCAAAATTTAGTAAAACTTTGAGATGGTTTGGGACCACTATTATTTCAAATATTTTTTCTCTCTCTCTCTTTCCTTTCTGTCTGAAACTCCCATTACATGTACATTGGAATGTTTGACAGTGTCCCACAGGTGTCCAAGGCTTTGTTCCCTATTCTTATAAATCTCTTTTCTTTCTCTTGTTGGAACAAATACTTTTTATTGATCTTCATATTTTCTCTGCCATCTTAAATCTGTTGAGCCTATCCAATGAAATTTTCATTTCAAATACTGTGCTTTTCAAATCTAAAATCTCTACTTGGTTCTTTTTGAGTTTGCTTCTTTACTGAGATTCTCTATTTATTGTGTCCTGTTAGCATCTTGTTCATGTATTTTTCTTTTTTCTTTTCTTTTTTTTTTGAAAGAAACAGGATCTTTACTGCCCAGGCTAGACTGATGTGGCTATTCACAGGTGTGATCACAGCCTTGAACTACTGGGCTCAAGTAATCCTCCCGCCTCAGCCTCCTGTCTAGCTAGGACTACAGGCACATGTCACCATGCCCAGACTATATTTTCCTTTAATTCTTTCAGCATATTTTAAATAGCCAATTTGAAGTCTTTATTAAATCCAACACTGAGCCCAGTCAGAGTCAGTTTTATTGACTATTTTTCCTGATGATGAGGCACATTTTCCTGGTAGTTCTTTTCTTTGCCATGTCTAGCAGTTTGGGGTTGAATATGGAACCCTTAACAGTAATTCTAGATTTATTTATTTATTTTCAGAGTTATTGAGTTTTTAAATAATTGTTCTGGACTTAAACTGCAGAATTGGTTTCCCTCCAAGGTATGCTGTCAGGACATCGGTTTAACATTTTAATTCTTATTTTTATATTTTAGTCTCTCTCTCCTGGAGTTGTACCTATGTCTGTAAAGCTTAATGATGGACCAATATTGTGCTCCAACAGCAGTTTGAGTCAATGCTGTGGCCAAATCAGCAAAGGCTATGTTCAAAAACCTCAAGTTTATAAGACTTCACTCTCAGTGAGTTGAGCTGTGATGGACTGGGAAATGCATTCAAAGTTGCAGCCAGTTCTCAAGTCCCCATCAGCTTTCACTTTTTTCCAGGTTCCCTTGGGTCTCCCTATGTGGAGAGCTCATCTTAACCCTTCCATGGCTCTCTCATTTCTAGGATTTCCCTACTAAATTCCTGCTGGGCCACAATGTCAAATTAGCACAGCAGCAGGTTTTCTCTATTTGTTTCCAACCAAATCCACCACTTTTCACCAGCAAAGTCACAGGTTTAGTTTGTGTGTCTTCTCTTTCCTTTCTAGCCTGAATCAAGTCACCCCACAACTCTTGGGCAGCAAAACTGCTGGTTTTCAGCATGAAGGGCTGTTGAATTTTGTCAAAAGCCTTTTCTGCATCAATTGAGATAATCATGTGGTTCTTGTCTTTGGTTCTGTTTATATGCTGGATTATGTTTATTGATTTGCGAATGTTGAACCAGCCTTGCATCCCAGGGATGAAGCCCACTTGATCATGGTGGATAAGCTTTTTGATGTGTTGCTGAATCCGGTTTGCCAGTATTTTATTGAGGGTTTTTGCATCGATGTTCATCAGGGATATTGGTCTAAAATTCTCTTTTTTTGTTGTGTCTCTGCCAGGCTTTGGTATCAGGATGATGTTGGCCTCATAAAATGAGTTAGGGAGGATTCCCTCTTTTTCTATTGATTGGAATAGTTTCAGAAGGAATGGTACCAACTCCTCCTTGTACCTCTGGTAGAATTCAGCTGTGAATCCATCTGGTCCTGGACTTTTTTTGGTTGGTAGGCTATTAATTGTTGCCTCAATTTCAGAGCCTGCTATTGGTCTATTCAGGGATTCAACTTCTTCCTGGTTTAGTCTTGGAAGAGTGTAAGTGTCCAGGAAATTATCCATTTCTTCTAGATTTTCCAGTTTATTTGTGTAGAGGTGTTTATAGTATTCTCTGATGGTAGTTTGTATTTCTGTGGGGTCGGTGGTGATATCCCCTTTATCATTTTTAATTGCGTCGATTTGATTCTTCTCTCTTTTCTTCTTTATTAGTCTGGCTAGTGGTCTGTCAATTTTGTTGATCTTTTCAAAAAACCAACTCCTGGATTCAATAAATTCGGTATTGATGGAACGTACCTCAAAATAATAAGAGCTATTTATGACAAACCCACAGCCAATATCATACTGAATGGGCAAAAACTGGAAAAATTCCCTTTGAAAACTGGCACAAGACAGGGATAACCTCTCTCACCACTCCTATTCAACATAGTGTTGGAAGTTCTGGCCAGGGCAATCAGGCAAGAGAAAGAAATCAAGGGTATTCAGTTAGGAAAAGAAGAAGTCAAATTGTCCCTGTTTGCAGATGACATGATTGTATATTTAGAAAACCCCATTGTCTCAGCCCAAAATCTCCTTAAGCTGATAAGCAACTTCAGCAAAGTCTCAGGATACAAAATTAATGTGCAAAAATCACAAGCATTCTTATACACCAGTAACAGACAAACAGAGAGCCAAATCAGGAATGAACTTCCATTCACAATTGCTTCAAAGAGAATCAAATACCTAGGAATCCAACTTACAAGGGATGTAAAGGACCTCTTCAAGGAGAACTACAAACCACTGCTCAGTGAAATAAAAGAGGACACAAACAAATGGAAGAACATACCATGCTCATGGATAGGAAGAATCAATATCGTGAAAATGGCCATACTGCCCAAGGTAATTTATAGATTCAATGCCATCCCCATCAAGCTACCAATGAGTTTCTTCACAGAATTGGAAAAAACTGCTTTAAAGTTCATATGGAACCAAAAAAGAGCCCGCATCTCCAAGACAATCCTAAGTCAAAAGAACAAAGCTGGAGGCATCACGCTACCTGACTTCAAACTATACTACAAGGCTACAGTAACCAAAACAGCATGGTACTGGTACCAAAACAGAGATATAGACCAATGGAACAGAACAGAGTCCTCAGAAATAATACCACACATCTACAGCCATGTGATCTTTGACAAACCTGAGAGAAACAAGAAATGGGGAAAGGATTCCCTATTTAATAAATGGTGCTGGGAAAATTGGCTAGCCATAAGTAGAAAGCTGAAACTGGATCCTTTCCTTACTCCTTATACGAAAATTAATTCAAGATGGATTAGAGACTTAAATGTTAGACCTAATACCATAAAAATCCTAGAGGAAAACCTAGGTAGTACCATTCAGGACATAGGCATGGGCAAAGACTTCATGTCTAAAACACCAAAAGCAACGGCAGCAAAAGCCAAAATTGACAAATGGGATCTCATTAAACTAAAGAGCTTCTGCACAGCAAAAGAAACTACCATCAGAGTGAACAGGCAACCTACAGAATGGGAGAAAATTTTTGCAATCTACTCATCTGACAAAGGGCTAATATCCAGAACCTACAAAGAACTCAAACAAATTTACAAGAAAAAAACAAACAACCCCATCAAAAAGTGGGCAAAGGATATGAACAGACATTTCTCAAAAGAAGACATTCATACAGCCAACAGACACATGAAAAAATGCTCATCATCACTGGCCATCAGAGAAATGCAAATCAAAACCACAATGAGATACCATCTCACACCAGTTAGAATGGCGATCATTAAAAAGTCAGGAAACAACAGGTGCTGGAGAGGATGTGGAGAAATAGGAACACTTTTACACTGTTGGTGGGATTGTAAACTAGTTCAACCATTATGGAAAACAGTATGGTGATTCCTCAAGGATCTAGAACTAGATGTACCATATGACCCAGCCATCCCATTACTGGGTATATACCCAAAGGATTATAAATTATGCTGCTATAAAGACACATGCACACGTATGTTTATTGCAGCACTATTCACAATAGCAAAGACTTGGAATCAACCCAAATGTCCATCAGTGACAGATTGGATTAAGAAAATGTGGCACATATACACCATGGAATACTATGCAGCCATAAAAAAGGATGAGTTTGAGTCCTTTGTAGGGACTTGGATGCAGCTGGAATCCATCATTCTTAGCAAACTATCACAAGAACAGAAAACCAAACACCGCATGTTCTTACTCATAGGTGGGAACTGAACAATGAGATCACTCGGACTCAGGAAGGGGAACATCACACACCGGGCCTATCATGGGGGGGGGGGGGAGGGATTGCATTGGGAGTTATACCTGATGTAAATGACGAGTTGATGGGTGCAGCACAGCAACATGGCACAAGTATACATATGTAACAAACCTGCACGTTATGCACATGTACCCTACAACTTAAAGTATAATAATAATAAATAAATTAAAAAAAAAGAAAAAAAAAGAAAAAAAAAATGCTGGTTTTCTCAGCTAGTCCTAATCTCACTGTCTCAGTTAATTTAGGCTGCTATGACAAAAATATCATAGCCTGGGTAGCTTAAATGACAGAAATTTATTTCTCACAGGTCTGAAGGCCGGGGTCCAAGATCAAGGTGCTGGCTCACTTGCTAGTTTGCAGAGGGATGCCTTCTTACAGTATTAGTCTGTTCTCATGCTGCTATGACCCAAGACGGGGTAATTCATGAAGAAAGGCGGTTTAATTGACTCACAGTTCCACATGGCTCCCCAGTCTCAGGAAATTTACAATCGTGGTGGAAGACATCTCTTCACAGGGCGGCAGGAGAGAGAATGAGTGCCAGCAGGGAAAATACCAGATGCTTATATAACCATCAGATCTTGTGAGAACTCACCTACTATCACGAGAACAGGAAACCACCCTCATGATTCAACTACCTCCCACCAGGTCCCTTCCATGTCATGTAGGGATTATGGGATTAAAATTCAAGATGAGATTTGGGTGGGACATAAAGCCAAACCATATCACCCACGTTCCTCCACTACACAGGATTGAAAACTAGGGGGCTTATTTTCTGGAGAGAGTAAGATAAGAGGTACCTGTCAACCAAAGACAATGAAATAATATGGAAGACAGGATTATTAAATGCTGATGCAAACCCCTCCGCCTGATTCTCCCTCTTGACTATCTGAAGCCTTCAGCTTGGTCTTTACCTTCCAGGCAGATGTGAAGTCTTCTTCATACTCTACAGAATATGACCAGTCAACAAGAAAGACACAGACATGAAGATCAGGTATTACCCCCAAATAACCCAGCTACAAACTAGCTACAGTGACATTCAACATGAAATCAGAGCATCAAGATTTTAGCCCCTGACTCTTAATGAGCTAAGAATCTTGGGATACTGGACAGCTGAGAAAAGCCTAGTAAATGAAAGAGATTAAAATAAATAGGTAAAAATTACTCAGGTTGAAAAAAGCAACAGTCATAAAAATTATCAAAGAAAAAGAAGAATATTGTACTCATGAAACTAGAATAAGATAGTTATAGAGGAAACAAAAGCGCTCTTAGAAAATAAAAATACAAAAGCAGAAAGAAAAAATTCAATGGAAATCATGGAAGGTAAATACGGGGAAATACTACAAAATGTAGAAAAGCACAGGAGTAGAAAAATAAAAGAAAATTAGAGAACCCGAATAGAGGGCATCTAAACCAGATGGGTTTTGGATAGAAATGAGAGAGAAAATGGAGGGGAGAAAAACAATAATGAAATATTTAACATTTTCCAGAAATGAAAGATGTAAGTTGCTGGAATAAATGGTACACTGAGCACCCAGCAAAACAGATGAAAACAGACTCATATTAAGATATTTTGTTGTGAAATATCAGAATACTGAGAAAAAAGAAAAAAATAACATGTCAAGAATCAGGAATGATTTTGAACTGCTCAATGATGACATCTAAAGATAGAAGATGATGCAATGATGCCTTTAAAAACATTTCCCCCCAGGAATTCTTTACCCTGCCAAACTATCAATCAAGTGTGAGGATAGTTAAAAATAATTTTCAATCTTGCTCACAAGGTTTCACAAAATTAACCTACCACAAACACTGTTCCTCAGAAAGATTAAAAACAAAAACAAAAAGACATGCTGCTCTCTAAGCATGAAACAAGCAAAACATAAAGAGGGAGATAGAGAATACAGGATCTAGAAGGCCCAACTCATGAAAAAGGCAAAGATGATTTCCGAGAAGATTGGTGACATGTGTACACCAGCTACAGAAAATGAATCTGTATTCAGCTTAGAAGGCTCCAGGAGTGACATCTTCAAGAAAATGAAGTTGACAAATCTGAATCAACACACTGAAAGTTGATTTTGAAAACAAGCACAGATTTGGGGGTTGAATTATAGCCATATAGTATAGTATATACAAAAAAAGAAGCAAATAAATTAAGTCTGAGAAAATGAAAATACAGGAATAGAGAATATCAACTACAATTTACTAATGGATCTGCTAACAAATACTAATCTAATCAAAATTACAAATATAATCAGGTGAAAGAACTGAGGGATTGGAAGAGTATATGATATGTATATGTGGTGAGGGAAAATGAAAAGAGCTAAATCCTCATCCTCCACAATGGTTAAAACCAAAAAAATCAAGAATCAGCAACATAAGCACACCATTTACTGACATACCAAAAGAATCAGCTAAAAATGTTCAATGTAGTAGCCTCCTGGGAGGAAGAAACAGAAATAGAATTGGGGAGCACCTCTGGTCTTTCATCCATATGTGCATTAATAGTTTTAATAAAATATAAAAACCTAAATAATATATATGTATATATAAACTGTGTAAATAGTTACTAGTTTGCATGCTGAAAAATCAAATAATTATAACCACTTTTCTAGAGTTAAAAACAGGCAAGATTTTTTTGCTTGAGGACAGAAACCTGGAGAAGACAAAGTTATCCTTAGATGACATGGTTTGTTAAATTCTTTTTTCTATATACTATGACATGAAATATATTTCAATAAAACATTCAACTACAACCTAAGATATAAAAACTATAATTAAAAACCTATAAAAATAGTTAAATGGCTATTCTTTACATTTATAAATTTAATGATTTAACTTATACAAAATGAACTGCTTCTACTTACCGCCATGTTTATCTAGTGTCACCCTAAATTTTCCTTAACTGGCACACTACCAATTCCATTCTCATAAGAAACTGGGGCTCAAAAATTATTGACCTATAATCAAACATAATCTATATTTAAATATGTTATACTTAAAATAACAGATCTTTTTTCTTCTTCGTCCTTGATTCAGGGGGAAATGACATGGATCTTGATACGTAAGATATTTTATAAGCTACTAGAATTACCTCATCAATTCAGATACAGTCATGTGCCACGTAACATTATTTCAGTCAACCATAGACCACATACACAATAGCGGTTCCAAAAAATTATAATGCAGTTGAAAAATTATCTCAAGAAAATGTACAGTGAAGGGTTTAGCAGAAGTTTTTGCAGACTTCAACAAGCTCCTTAAAAAGTTTGAAAACATGAACCCCAACAATGAAAGGTTTTCATTACTAGACAGGAATGTTCATAGATCTGCTTATAAGCAAATCTATGATGAAAAAAAGAAACAAACCCAAGGAAACCACCATGAACAGATTTCTGAAAAGAGTGATACCCCCTCAAGAAGATCCTCAGGCAGGTTCTTCAGGAGATTCCAAAAGAAGGCACTGTTATTATAGGAAATGATAGCTCCATGGGTGTTACTGCCCCTGAAGACCTTCCAGTGGGACAGGATGTGAAGGTAGAAGACACTGATATTGATGATCCTGACCCTGTGTAGGCCAAGGCTAATGTGTTTGTGTCTTCGTTAACAAAAAAGAGTAAAAGGTTAAAACAAAATTAATAGAAAAAAGCTTATAGGACTGGGTGCAGTGGCTCATGACTATAATCCCAGCACTTTGGGAGGCTGAGGCAGGTGGACCACTTGAGGTCAGGAGTTCAAGACCAGCCTGGCCAACATGGTGAAACCTCGACTACTAAAAATACAAAAAATAGCCAGGTGTGGTGGTGCACACCTGTAATCCCAGCTACTTGGGAGACTGAGACAGGAGAATCACTTGAACCACTCTACTCCAGCCTGGGTGACAGAGCAAGACACCACCTTTAAAAAAAAAAAAAAAAAGCTTATAGAATAAAGACATTAAAAAATATATTTTTGTACCGTTGTACAACGCATTTGTATTTTAAGTGTTATTACACAAGAGATGGAGTTTATAAAGTAAAAAAGTTATAGTAAGATAAGGTTAATTTAATACTGAAGAAAAAATTTTAAAAAATAAATTACTTATAGTCTACAGTAGCATACAATAATATCCTAGGCCTTCACATTCACTCACCACTCACTCACCCAGAGCAACTGCCAGTTCTGCAAGCTCCATTCATGGTAAGCCACAAATGTAAAATGTTACAGAGTACAGTTTATAGCCTAGGAACACTAGCCCATAATAGCCTACATATAGTAGACTCACCCAGAGCAACTTCCAGTTCTGCAAGCTCCATTCACGGTAAGCCACAGGTGTAAAATATTATACAGGTTTGTAGCCTATGAACGACAGGCCAAACAGCCTACATGTAAAACAGACTATACCATCTATGTGTGTGTTAGTACAATCTATGCTTGTGTTAGCACACTCTATGTTTGCACGATCATGAAATCACCCAATGATGCATTTCTCAGAATGTATCCCCTTTGATAAGTGATGCACGACTGTATTTTATTCCTGCCTCGTTCAACACTCAGTGTGTTTTTTACTTTTGCTTATATCACCCTTTAAAGTACTGGGTGAAATATTTCACAAAAGTATATACAAAGCACTGTATTAAAAATAAGCACAAAAAATATTTTTGACAGTAAAAATAAGTTGGAAACAAATTATCTTCTTCAAAGGTATAATGCCTCCCAGTCATCCCTTCTGGACATGAATGCTCACATTAACAAGACAGTGAAACACAGACACACCATACACAGAATCCTAGGATGGAATATAAAAACACAGTTCAAATACTAGAAAACTTTGATTCTGTGTGTCCAGATAAAACCTTGCTCATAATAGCCTTATTTATTTAGCACAGTTTCAGAAATTTGCAAAGTCCAAAGAGGTCCTAACTCAGTGAAACAGCAGATTATACAATCTATAATGAACAGGTTATTTTAAGTTTTAACCTGACATTTCTTATATGAAAGACTTCTGGTTATAAGAAACTTAGGCAATCTGATAATTTGTTCAATACAGTGAAAGAACACTTTAAATAGATGAAATTACAACTGAACAATAGTACTATTTTAATATATTTTTCTCACTGCAAATTTCTCTATGGCAAGCATCAACACTATAGACAACTGGATATCCTTGCTAGCCCTTCACTTCTAACAACTAAAGACTGAGCTGGGTACATTTTGGAACTAAAAAAATGAACTAAAGACAATAACTTGTCCTTCATAAATTTAATTTACATGAAAATACTTGTCTCAAATGTTGTAGAACTTTTCACAAGTCCTTTTCCATAATGATAATTTTCTGCTTTAACTGAACTTCCTTTATATACTTTGGTTTGATAAAACAGCATTAATGATGTAGTTCACATTTGGACTCAGTGAAAAGATCTGCCCAGTGGCCTAGCAATAGCTTGCCAGCACACATTTTAATATAGGTAGCCCTAGGCAAATCATGAAGTAATCATCTCCCCTCACCTCTTATTTTCCACAGCTCTTTCCTCCATTCCAGGGCCTGCCTTCCTATTCTTATCCCCAAGTATTGCAATATTCTCAAATTGCCCCTACAAAAAGAATCTCCCAAATACTGCTGCACAATTCTATTACTTGCCCCTTCTCAAGTTCTCTCATATTCTCTATTTCAAACATTTACCACACTAAATTGTCAAAAGATTATTTTGTCAGAAGAAAAAGGAAAAAAAGAGTCTATCACCTATGATTTATTGAAATTCCCTTTCACTTGCAGAATCAAACACATTACCACCATTCTTTATTCCTTATATCTCAGGAGAAGGTATGCCCTTCCTCCTCTACAAGGCTACTACCTGTCAATCAATCAACTCCTCCTACCCATTGTGGGACCATGATCCACGGGTTATTCCTCTAAAACTTCAATATTTTTTCATTTGATATTTCTGCATCTACAAATATGCTGACATCTTCTCCATCCTTAAATAATAACTTTTAAAAATCCCTATATGGAACCTCACTTCTCTTTTAAGTCACAGCCTTATCTCTCTCCTTTTCCCCACCACACTTTTCAAAGAGTAGTCTGTGCTGTGCATTATCTCTCTCATTCTCCACCCGTGCCATCTCAGCCACAGCTCTCCTTAAACTTCTTGGAAAAGATCAGGACAACTGACAAACCAATGACACACTCTGTCTTCATTCTACTTAATGACAGACTATCACTGCTGATGCTATCTCTCAGGTTTTCGTTTTCTTGAGTGATCTCATTTATTTCTGAGGCTTCATCTAGTTTCCATATGATGATAATTTCCAAGTATTAGTTATAGCACTCACCTTTCTTCAACTGCCGTCTTCACGTTTTTCCCCGGGAGTCCCAAAGATGGTGCCTTTAATTTACCATTTTCAAAACTACTCATTGACTCTAACCAAGTCTACCACAACTATAGATTCTACCTCTCATTTATATTATGACATCACCAACTACCCATTCTCTGATGCTTCTAATCTCAAAATCATCCAATTTTTTTCTTCTCCCTAACCCCCAGACATCTAATTCTGCTTCAAATATTTTCATTCTACTTCATAAAAGTCTCAAAGTAATCTTCATCACGATTTCACTCTAAAAATTTCACTGTCTGGTTTAGAGTTTCTAATCATCACAATTTCACTCTAAAAATTTCACTGTCTGGTTTAGAGTTTCTAATCTTCTCTTGCCTAGACTACTCTAAAAGTCTCTTAACTGGTTTACTAATCCCCAATCTCTCCCTACCATAGTCCAAGCTTCCTACTATGTCCAGAAATATCCTTGTTAAAGTGTAGTGCTCACACAGGAGAAAGCTAGATATACGGAGAGTCCTTTTTTTTCTTTTTAAACAGAACTCAAATAAATAGCACTGTTGCCAATTTACTCTCATAATGCAGTAGTCCTGCTTTGAATGAATTTTTATTCACCCAACCAATTAATAAAGCAAGTCAAAACTTCATTATTTTACAAAATATGTAGTATAATGAATTAAAATTGTTTGAAAATGTTGTACACACCTAATAAACATTCATAAATGTGAAATATGATTATAGAATCACTGAGATATTTTATCGAGTATTCTAGTTTGAATCTCAAAACTATGTAATTTTAGAATAAATTTCATTGATAGGGTCTGTTTTCAAAATAATACTTTATATATGTACTTACAAAAATACCTAGAATTCATAACAGATCCAATGAAAAACTGGTTCTTCAATTCAGTCACAATGGAGGTGACTGAAGAAAAGTCATCTGACTCCCTTGCCCATTCACTGCTATCTCCCTACTCTAAGCTACCATCACCTCTTGCCTGTCTGCCGTAGTAGTCACTTGACCAGTTCCCTTACTTTCACTCTAGTTCTCAACAATATTCTCCCCAGAGTGGCTAGAGCCATCATTTCGAAACATAAAACAGATTTTGTTACTCTCCTGCTAAAACTATTCAAAGGCTTCCCCACTGTACTTAGAAAACTAGCCACACTCTTGACCATGGCCGCTTACAGCCTTCATGATTTGGTACCCATTGTACCTCTCTGTGTTCAACTTCTCCAACTCTTTCCCTTTGTCTGCTGTCTCCAGTCACACTGGGCTCCTTTCTGTTTTCAAACTAGACCAGTTCATCTCCCATCTCTCATTTCCCATCTTTACCATCTTCTGTTCTCTCTCCTTGAAATGCTCCTCCCAGAGATCCGCACACATATCAATATTCTCTTCATTTTGTCACAGTGTAACTATTACCTCCCCAGAAAGTAAACCCAAACATACATTCTAAACTATGCTACCACCCTTACATACAGTCACTCTCCATCCTATTAGTTTCATTTTCATCACAGTACTCATCTGAAATTATTTTTTGCTTATGTTTCCCCTCACTAAAAATTCACTCATTGTTCCATCTCCTCTGGCACTAGGACAGTGCTTGACACACAGTAGACATATAGCTGATGTCTTTCAAAGCTGTATCACCCAAGCTTCAGATTCATATTTCCTTGCCTACATCTCCACAGAAAATCTCCCATGGGCACCACAAAAATGAGTATATCCAGAAATTATCATGTTACTTCCTAAATTTGGTCTTCCTCCCATATTGCCTATCTTCATAGCAACCATGAATACCTGTTAGATCTCCTTTATTCTACCTAACCTGTCACGAAGAACTTTTAATTTAAATCTTGCATATTTCTCAAATAATATCCCGTTTTCTCTATCTCCACTGTCACTGCCTTAGTTCACTCTCTCATCATCTCTCACCTGAATATCTAAAACATTCTACAGGCATACTTCATTTTACTGCACTTCGTTTTATTGTGCTTCACAGATACCGTGGTTTTTAAAAAACTGAATGTGGCAACCCCGCACTGATCAAGTCTACTGAAGCCATTTTTCCAACAGCATGTGCTCACTTCATGTCTTTGTATCACATTTTTGTAATTTTCACAATATTTCAAACTTTTTCATTATTATTATGCCAGTTATGATGATCTATGATCAGTAATCTTGTTAAAATTGACAATAAATGCATATATTCATGCGGTAATATTTCGATACATATAACATATGGTGATCGGGTCAAGGTAATTACCATATCTATCACATCAGTGCTCTCTGATGTTACTACTGTTAACTGTTTTGGGCACCATGAATCATCCCCATATAAGACAGCTGATAAATGTGTGTGTTCTGACTGGTCTACCAACCGGCCATTCCTCGTCTCCCTCTCCCTCAGACCTCCTTAATCCCTGAGACATAACGATATTGAAATGAGGCTAATTAATAATTCTACAATTATCTCTAAGAGTTCAAGTGAAAGGAAGAGTAGCAAGTCTCTCACTTTAAATCAAAAGCTAGAAATGATTACATTTAATAAGGAAGGGAAGTTGAAAGCAAAGAGGCTGAAAGGCCTCTTGAGCTAAACAGCCAAGTTGTGAATGCAAAGGAAAAGTTCTTGAAGGAAATTAAAAGTGCTACTCCAGTGAACACAGGAATAAGAAAGCAAAACAGCATTATTGATGCTATGGGGAAAGTTTGAGTGGTGCAGAGATCAAACCAGTCACAGCATTCTCTTAAACCAAAGTCTAATCCAGAGTAAGGCCCTAACTCCCTTCAATTCTATGAAGGCTGAGAGAGGCGAAGAGCTACTGGAAAAAAGTCTGAAGCTAGCACAGGTTGTTCATGAGGTTTACGGAAAGACGTCATCTCATAACATAAAAATGTAAGGTGAAGCAGCAAGTGCCGATGTAGAAGCTGCAACAAGTTACCCAAAAGATCTAGCTAAGATCATTGATGAATGCGGTGACTATGCTACACAACAGATAGATTTTCAGCGCAGACAAAATAGCCTTTTATTAGCTATATAGGATTTCACAGCTAGTGAAAAGTCAACACTTGGCCTCAAACCTCGCAAGGACAGTTCGATTCTTTAGTTAGAGGCAAATACAGGTAGTGACTTTAAGCTGAAGCCAATCCTCATTTACCATTCTGAAAAATCCTAAGTCCCATAAAAACTATGCTAAACTACTCTAACCGTGCACTATAAATGGAACAAAACCTTGATGACAGCACATCGGTTTACAACAAGGTTTCCTGAATTTATTAAGTCCACTGTTGAGACCTACTGTTCAGAAAAAAAGATTCCTTTCAAAATATTACTGCTCATTGACAACTCACCTTGTCACCCAAGAGCTCTGACAGACATGTACAGGAGATGAATGTTATTTTCATGCTTGCTAACACAACATCTGTTTTGCAGCCCATGGATTAAGGAGTAATTCTGACTTTCAAATCTTATTTAAGAAATACATCTCATAAGACAATAGCTGCCATAGATAACGATTCCTCTGATGGATGCGGGCAAACTGAAAACCTTTTGGAAAGGATTCACCATTCATGTCATTAAGAACACTTGTGATTCATAGGAGAAGGTCAAAACATCCTTCAAAATGTTGATTCACAGGAGTCTGGAAGAAGTTGAGTCCAACTCTCATCAATGACTTTGAGGGATTCAAGACTTTAGTGGATAAGTCACTGCAGATGTGGTGGAAAAAGTAAGGGAATGAGAATTAGAAGTGGAGCCTGAAGATGTAGGCTGAATTGCTACAATCTCATGATAAAACGTTAACAGAAGAGGAGCTGGTCTTCACAGGTGGGCAAAAAAAGTGGTTTCTTGAGATGGAAGCTACTCCTGGTGAAGATGCTGTAAATATTGTTGAAATGACAACAAAGAATTTAGAATATTACATAAGTTTAGCTGGTAAAGCAGCAGGGTTTGAGAGGATTGACTCCAATTTTTAATGAAGTTCTACTATAGATAAAATGTTCTCAAACAGCAGCACATATTACCAACAAATCTTTCATGAAAAAAAAGTCTGTCAATGTGGCAAACTTTATTTCTGTCTTATTTTAAGAAATTACCACAGCCACTCCAACCTTCAACCACCACCACCCTGATCAGTCAGTAGCCACCAGCATCAAGGCAAGACTCTCCACTAGCAAAAGATTTCAACTCTGAAGGCTCTGATGATTGTTAGCATTTTTAAGCTTTAAAGTATTTTTAAATCAAGGTATGTACATTTTTTAGTCATAATGCTATTGTACACTTAATAATCTACAGCATAGTGTAATCACACTTTTACATGCACTGGGAAACAAAAAAATTTGTGTGATTTGCTTCATTGTGATATGTGTTTTATTGTAGCGGTCCGGAACTGAACCCATGATATCTCTGAGGTATGCCTGTATTTATTTTCCTTACTTCATCTATACCCAATACCACCAGCAGTGTGTGCTTTCTGAAATACAAATATGACCATGTTTCTCCCCTGGCTAAAATCATTCAATAGTTTCCCATCATCTACAGAATCAAAATTCCTTAATATAGCATAAGGGCCTTCACATCCTCCTCTGTTAGCTGACCAGTCCAAACATCCCCACTTGCCTCTCCTTACAGGGGCCCTTTTATTCCAACCACACTGGACCATTTGCCATTCCACAGATTCATTGCTTCATACTGCTGTAACTTCATCTTAATTGTCTCAAATGAAGACTTCCCTGACCCATCCTAGCAGATTTAAAATATAGAGCACTTACCACATTATACAGTACAGCTGATCTTCATTATTCTGTATTTGCGAATTTGCCTACTTGCTAAAATTTACTTATAATCCAATAATCGATACTTATAGAGCTTTTGTGGTCATTAGTGGAAATGCACGGAGTGGTGAAAAAATCTGAATCACCCAACATTGCACAGTCCCAGCTGAAGTGGAACAAAGTAACACTCTGCTTTCTTGTTTTGGCTCTCATACTAAAAGCAAGTATCCTTTTCATAGTTTATTTTGTGCCACTTTTTTTTTTTTTTTTTTGCATTTTTCTGTTTGTGATTTCACAAAATGTTCCCCAATCATAGCACTGAAATGCTATCTAGTGTTTATCACGAGAAGGCTCTGGTGTGCCTTACAGAAAAATGTACGTATTAGACAAGCTTTGTTGAGGCATGAGTTATAGTGAGCTTGGCTATGAGTACAATGTTAATGAATGAATAATATATAATAAAGTATCTTTATAGAGAAATACACATAAAGAAGGCTATATATTGACCAGTTGATGAAATATTGTGACTAAAGACTTGCAGGAACCTAATCCTGCATTTTCCCTAGAAGTAACAGCTCAGTATTTGATAATTCTGCAGTTGCAGAGACTTTATACACCATAACTATCTTGAATAATGATAACTAACTGTATTTTAATTTACATGTCTATCTCCCACAGAAAATTAGTGGGCTCACTGAGGATATGGCATTTTATTTATTTTTGTACTCTAATTCTTAGTATTACTCCAGACACACCACATGTAATAAGTACTAATTGAATGAAATTTTAAAATTCTGGTTTCTCATCATTGTAATGTGATTTGCTCTATATAGTTATACTTTATGGTAAGAGCCCACGTAGGTCAAGCTGCACACTGGCCCCCATCTCAGTGAGGCCTTGCTCAATTGCATAATGGTCTGAATATCATCCTCCATTCTCGACCCTTGTCCATCTTTTACAGCCAAAGACTATGCTTTTTAAGTTCAAACTTAAAATGACAGTTAAATCGAAAGGCATTTACATTGACTTTTCCTCAGGTCAGTTGGCCCTAATAGGCATAGTAGACCTCAAAACTATTAGACACACTTCCAGTTAAAGTGGAAGACTGAACACATATGCCTACGTTCCCTCCCTCCTGAGGACCCACTAAAATGACAAAACAGGTATATAATTTTAAAAAAGAATAAAACAGCAATAATACTGGAGGGGAGGTGAGACAGAAATAAAAGAGAAAGAGATTAGCAAACCAGAAGTTTTAGGAACTGTTTAGAAGTTAGATAAGAAAAGTTTGCTGTTTTGGCAAAGAAGGTACACTTGAAAAATTGAAGATAATTCTCTCACAAAACATTTAAAAATGCTAAATAAAACACTGAAAACATCCTCTAAAAAAAAAAAAAAGTCCCCAAGAATATCCCTGTGGACCAACACGAAGGGGAGAAAACAAACTAGTAAGTAGGTACTGAAGTTATGACTGCCCCAGGGTGTTTAGGATTTCAGTACCCAGGAGTTCAGAAGCTGCCATTTAGACCCTGGCCTGTTCAAGACGAAGAATGCAACTTAGACCTCCCCACATGAAGCTAAGACCTTACAGGACTAACCCCTACTTTGTAAGAGTAGTCTAATAAAAACATGCCTGTTGGCCAAGGAAGACAATAAGGAAGTCGGCCTGTCTCAGATTGGACTCCATATTAGCAGAAAAAAATATCACCTGAGAATTAGTAATGACAGACTACTCTCAAGGATTCAGGGTTCCAAATATACCCATCTGGTTCAGAACACCCCAAGGAGAGAAACTACAAAGTGGTCTTGGGTCAGTGGCTTCCAAAGATGCCAAAGAAAAGCCTTGGCAAGCCTTGGAAAGAATGTGTCCTCTAACCGGGCTGCACAGAATTTCCTTCAATAAAACCAAGCAAAGCAAGAGCACACAATTCAAAAATCATAAAACACAAAAAGACAGGTAGCTGAAAACACAAGAAAGTAATACTATCAGGAAAGAAAGCAGGTAAGATTGAAAAATCTCATTATCTAAGACTTTAGAAGTAAGCACAGTTCCTCCCAAGTGGACTTTCTCTGCACCTCCCTCAAGAAGTCTGTGCACACTTAAAATGACTCATACTAGAGTCAATAGTTACTGTGTAAAATTGAAAACATAAACATATGCTAAGATGTATGTTTTTTAAAATTACCATACCACCTCTCCCTAGTGAGCATTTGGAAATGTACTATGCCATTTTTGATTGTCTCAGTAACTATGGTAGAAAATTAAATATTAAGGGACACTAAACACTGAGTAGTGTTCAGGTCAGGACAATCCTGCATTGCAAAGTATAGCACTGCCAAAAATGCCAGTCATGAATTGAGGACCACTTTACTAATATAACTAAATCTGAAACTACTAACCATGATTAACTCTATGAAGTAAGAGTAGGGATAGAAACCTTTAACTTTCATGGTACATTCATTCTTCCATGCTGATTTAACTTTGCATGTCATGTAGCATTAATAATTTTAAAAGCTTAATTAAAAATAAATTGATCATAAATAAGTAATGGGATGGGAGAACTATGTCACTCATTAACCAACATAAATTCCTCCCTCCAGGTATACTAGCTTGTTCAGAGCATGAAGAATACAGAAAAGCATGTGACTGCCCTGAAATTTCTATGCTCAGAAAAGTAGTCTCTTCATACACTTAAATATTTCTTAGTTAAAATATCTCTAGAATTAAAACAGGCTTACTTACTAATGCTGGTTGTGTGTACATGCATGAGGTACCTGAAACTTCTTTTGAGAGGCAGCAGCTCCAACAGTAATGCTTTCCATGGCTGACAAAAAGTCCAAGAAAGGAGTCAAGACTCAAAAAAATAACCATACAGAGTTGTAGTGGTGAGGTGGAATGGCTCAGTGGTACAGCTCAGGAGTGTATCACTTAGCAAACTAATGAGAGCTTATTGTTAACTGATCTATCAATGAGGCAACTTGGTTTTAGATGTGATGGGAGGCCAATTAATGAAACACCTGTACAGGTGAAAATGGAAGATGACGATATAATTGATGTGTATACGAAGCAGACAGGAAGTGTCTACTAAAAGAAGATCTGCACTTACTTAAGAACTTTGCCTCCCAAATTTTCCAAATACACACATACACAAAATTTGGATCTACGAATCACATCCTGACCACTACAGTATAGAAATACTTTTGCTTTCCATCTCTTTTTATTGTACAGTGTAGTTGTTATACATAGGCAGACCGGAATTATATTTTATATTAAATGGCCAATATGTTTACATCAACATTAAATGGAGGTGGGATAAGGACAAAATAAACTTTTTTTCTAAAAACATACCCCTTTCTCAATTATGATACATTCATTCAACTTTTATCTTCACACTATGAATTATTTTGCTCTGCTTAACAAAAACAATAAAGCCAAAAAGAAGTTCTTGCAAACCTTGTTTCATTCTAGAATTTCAGTGTTTTCCATTCAGTGCTATAAACCATTATACAGCCTTTCTGTATGTAGCTGTTAAATGTATGGCAATCTTTATCTGTGAGCAAGAATAAAATTATTCTAAAAGAACTCCAAGATAGTTTTTCCCTTAAGGGCCTTGTTGTTTAAACTTTTTATATACTGAAAAATCAGAACAGGTTCAAATACCGTAATGAGAAAAATCTGGACTCAAGAACTAGCTCAACCCAGACCTGGGACTTGAAGTACATGAAAACGTAAAAGAGAATACTTAAAGACATCATCACGAGGCCTTCAATTATTTAAAAATAGAGTGACCCCTCAAGAGATAAACTGATAAAACAGAAAAATAAACTTAGCAGAAAAAAGCAACCCTAAATGAAGATGGGTAGAAATATTGAGAAATATTTGTTTAATTGAAGTGTCTAAGAGACACCCTTAAGATAAGAACACAATGAAACAAAGAGTAAGAATCTATATGGTATTGTAAGCTGTTGGTAGGATGATATCTGGTCAAGCCTAGAAGAAAAGGAAGTAAAAAAATTCACCTATGTCTCCAAACGTGTCCAGGGAAGAACCTGCCTACTCCATATTCCAGGTTTTTTCAATCTTCGCACTGCTGTCATTTGGGGGCAGATTAATTCTTTGTTGTGGGGTCTGTCCCAATGAATTGCTCAGTAACAACCCTGGCCTCTACCTGGCTAGATGTCAGTAACATCCCACCCCTAGGTGTGACAACCGAAGATGGCTTCAAATATTACCAAATGTCCCTTGGGGGCAAAACTACCCCCTTAGAGAATCACTGGTATATTCTAAATAACAAATAGATCTAACTGTATTAGCTCTGTGCTATTTCTGGCATCAGGATCACTCCACTTTTCTTGCTCACCTACTAAATGTTTCATAATATTCTGGCTTTCTAGAGACAGTATGGTCATGGTTCTAAGATGTATTTGCTATAGTGTTCTTTTATGAAACTGAAAAGAAGATGTCAAAGAGGAAGTCTCAGACCAAAAGTAAAGTGAAACTTTCTGATAAGAATCAAGCCACATACTTCCCACACTTCCCCACAAAACTTAGCATGGTGGGCTCATGCCTGTAATCCCAGTACTATGCGAGGCCAAGAAGGGAGGATTGAGACCAGTAGTTCTGAGACCAGGATAGGCAACAACACAGTGAGACCTGGACTCTACAAAAATTAAAAAAAAAAAAAAAAAAAAAAAAAAAAATTAGCTGCACATAGTGGTGTAGACCTGTAGCCCCAGTTACTTGGGAGGGATCATTAGGGCCCAGAAATTCAAGGTTGCAGTGAGCTACAATCAGGCCACTGCACTCAACTGGGTGACAGAGGGAGACACTGTCTTAAAAAAGTGAAAAATAGCTGGGCGCGGTGGCTCACGCCTGTAATCCCAGCACTTTGGGGGGTGGATCATGAGGTGAGGAGATCGAGACCATCCTGGCTAACACAGTGAAACCCTGTCTCTACTAAAAATACAGAAAATTAGCTGGGCGTGGTGGTGGGCGCCTGTAGTCCCAGCTACTTGGGAGGCTGAGGCAGAAGAATGGGGTGAACCCGGGAGGCGGAGCTTGCAGTGAGATGAGAATGCGCCACTGCACCCCAGCCTGGGTGACAGAGCGAGACTCCGTCTCAAAAATAAAATCAAATAAATAAATAATTATATATTCCTATCAGTATCCTTCTCAGTTCCGCTAATTTAATAATAATTTAATAATTTAAAAGTTCCTCTGCTCTTTCCCCTCCCCATATGACAGTACCCACACTCATCCATCGTCATTCCAGTTAACGTCCTTCCATTGTTTTTAACAGTATATAATGTGGGGATAAAAAATATTTGACCAACTAGTTAATACCCAGGTAGGTAGTCTCTAAAGAACTTTACCATCCTTTAGTAACAAATTAGTCAAATATGAGAACAACCTGCTCAAATCTAGGGGCCATAACAACTTATTTAAAAATGAAATAACCAAAAAAAAAAAAAACCCAAAAAACAAAAACAAAAACCTTTAAAACAAGACCAGGGTTTATTCTGGGGAAAACACTAGAATCTTGGGGGGTGCGTGCGGGGAATTTCCAAACCCTGAAAATCCAGAGACTGCCTTCACCTAGGAATTCCTTGAAAACCTTAAGATACCCTATGTCATTTGGCTTGTCATGGTGAATTTGCAACGTCCTTATATTTATCTTTTACTCTCCCTTCCCTCTGCCACCAATATCTTTCAGGCTCTCCTTAATTCACCTTTAAATTACTACCACAAGCCTCTTCCTACCATTCTCTTCTTCACTGTAATCCACTCGATGTAAGACTATCACACCAATCACGTTAAAAAATCATTTTAATGACCAGATTGCAATAGAAAAACATGATTTTCTATCATCTGGGGATGTTTAACTTTCTCTTCTTAATATCTAGCTTTCCGTCTATTCAACCTAATGCACTCTTATTCCTTAATATAAACTCTCTGTTCTAACCACATTGATCATTTTACTTCCTATATGCACAACTACATATCTAATTCTCACCTAAATGCCTTCACTCTTGTTACTCATCCCATCTAAGGACTACTTTTTTCCTTGGTTATTCCACACTTACCCAGCTTATGACCTATCTCTTGCTTTTGTAGAATAAAATTTTAGAGCTAAAATGAGTCCCTGAACTCATCTCAAAATTAACTCAATCAAGTAGCAAGTCTCTCCCCAAAGGTGAACATTTCTTCTTCTGAATTCTTTCAGAACTTACAGTCTGCCACATGACAAAACACTACTTATATGGCTAAACTGTGTTTTCACCTAACATCATCAATTAAAAAGAACAAAAATAGCAAAGCCTGTGTTCATGGATGATGCCTGACTGGGGGAATACAAAGAAACTGCTTCTTCCCTCAAATAAACTATATAATCTTTTTATTTGTGTAATACTAGTATATACATATATAAACAGATTTGCTTTTAGTGAAAATTTCTACTGGAGAGTAACAAATTCTAAGCTGCTCTTTTTGGAGATAATTTGTGAAAGAGGGAGCTCCAGGTTTGGATGATAAAAGAGAAGGGAACTAGATTGATGGCAGAGTAGGAGTAGAAGATATTAGCAGTGCACACTCTTAGAAGAGACAACAGAGGCAGAGATAAAATAAATTTGCAGCCTAGAATTGCAGTGTGTTGGGAAGGAGGGGATGGAGATATTCATAAGGACAAACAGAGCCAAGTCAGTGTTCCATGGTTACATTCTGATGAGTACTGGCATGAAATTATCAAGGGTGGAAACAAACTATAAATACCAACTTGGCTATAGCAAGCTGAGTGAGTTAAATAAAGGTTACTAAAAGCTTATTTTTTTTTAATCTCAAACATCCAAGTTATGCTATCTCTAGAACAGAAGTTGGAATCAATAACTTTTAAGTGAACATAAGAAAGGATCTGAATAAAATGCCCTCAAAAATGCCTCCTAGGATTTATAAGCACTTTATTTGGGGGCGGGGGGCCTTATTGGAAGTACTGAAAAGTTTCTTTCAAGAAAGTAATGGTGAATGGAAACTAATTGTATAGTATCTGGTATTTCCAAATTGAGTAGCATAAAATGATAATCTAACATTTTAATTGGGTGAATAGTAAAACTTTATAAAGATTATTAAATTCCTTCATGGAAAATTTCTCCACCTACTGGTTTTCAAGAGCTTAATGCTAAGGGCTGGTGATGGCAAACTGAGCCTACTTTGTCTCACAAGATATTTCAACCTTTTAAAAATGGGGCTTACTTTTTTTTATGAAGTTCCATTCCAAAAGATTACTAGTTAAAAAATAAAAAACATTTAAATTGATTTGTATAAAAATACGCATGATTTCCAGGCATGGGGGCTCACGCTTGTAATCCCAGCACTTTGGGAGGCCTAGGCAGGCAGATCACGAGGTCAGGAGTTCAGGACCATCCTGGCCAACATGGTGAAACTCCGTTTCTACTAAAAATACAAAAATTAGCTGGGTGTGGTGGCACACATCTGTAATCCCAGCTAGTCAGGAGGCTGAGGCAGGAAAATCATTTGAACCCGGGAGGCGGAGGTTGCAGGGAGCTGAGATGGCGCCACTGCACTCCAGCAGCCTGAGCAACAGAGCAAGACTCTGTCTCAAAAAAAAAAAAAAAAAAAAGCATGATTATCATTTCAAAAATAAGCAACTTTAATAAACTTCTTTACTCAATTATCTGAGTTTCTTATATCAAGGCTCTTTATAAGAAACCCAATTATCTAGCTCCTTATATAAGGAGCTAGAAGGATATTAAAAGAGGAATTAAAAAAAGGCAAATAATTTTTTATTTATGTAACTAAAGTTAGATTTTCCATATAACCATTTATTATGTGCATATAGACATACATATTCTAGTAAATAAAAAGACAAATCCACTTGAAGATAGCCACATTCAAACTTCAAATAATATTTATTATAGTTAATGGAAAAAAATCAATGTTTCTTTTAGAAAAGTAACTCAAGCACTAAGCTGGTAATACCAATAAAGTATTTATAGTAATATTCTATAGATTATTTATAAACTCTGCCATTACAGAACTAAAAGAGAACATTCTGAAACATTCAAGAATTTGTAAACAACTGACATTAGCCATCACCATATCACCAGATTGGATGCTGTTCAAATGAACTGTGACTAGAATTAGTACTTCCAATTCCTTAGTAAGCAATTGTTACAAAATAGGATTTCATTTTCTTTATATGCATCACATGTCGTATGTGATACAGGATGATGGGAGTTGTATTGTTCATATGAAAATCAGCTGATGCTTTGGAAAGACCCCCCCCCCAAAAAAGCAAGTGACAAAACAACAAAACAAAATGATAAACTGCTGTAAAATTAAGGGTAAAACAAGCATAAACAATTGAGGAGTCATAAAACATTAGAAATCTAGATCTTATATGCAGACTGCTTCCCAAACTTTTAAGTTCTCACTTGAAAGCTGGTAACCAGTGATAATGCATTGGCTTATATAAGAATGATGACCGGCCGGGCGCGGTGGCTCAAGCCTGTAATCCCAGCACTTTGGGAGGCCGAGGCGGGTGGATCACGAGGTCAGGAGATCGAGATCGTCCTGGCTAACATGGTGAAACCCCGTCTCTACTAAAAATACAAAAAACTAGCCGGGCGTCGTGGCGGGCGCCTGTAGTCCCAGCTACTCGGAGGCTGAGGCGGGAGAATGGCGTGAACCCGGGAGGTGGAGCTTGCAGTGAGCCGAGATCGCGCCACTGCACTCCAGCCTGGGCGACAGAGCGAGACTCCGTCTCAAAAAAAAAAAAAAAAAAGAATGATGACCCAGAGCTCCTGGCAAAAGACACATACTCAAAGACAAGACTGACACATGAATGTAGATTTTTAAGTAACATATTATTTAAGATATGTGTGAATAGTTTTTTATGACTCTTCACTTAAATCACTTTCAATCAGCCAAAACTACCACCAGTTCTGATCAAACCAGTAAAGGCTTTTACTCATAACAGAGGCATCAAAATTTTTTCTGGATACCCCAAAAAAGCTATTGGCAATACCTGCCTTTAGAATAACGTTTCTCAGCTTCATCACTTCTGACATTTTGGGCTGGATGATTCCTTGTTGAGGCGGGCTGCCCTGTGCACTGTTTGCAGCATCCCTGACCTGTACCTTATACATAGTAGTAGCAACACCTTCTCAGTTGTGACAGCCAAATATTCCTGGAGAGGGTTCAGCAAAATCATCCCTGATTGAGAAATACTGACTTAGAAAGTGATGAAGATGGGACAAAAGACTTATCAGCTCCTCTTCCCTTTTCTGAACCATTTAAATTACCATTATGGTAGGCTGAATAATAGTCTCCCCCTCCACAAGCTAGCTATGTCTTAATTCCTGACACCTGTGAATGTCACCATATTTGGAAAGTTTCACAGGTGTGATTAAAGATCTTGTGATGGGAGGTTATTCCAGAGAGCACTAAATGCCCTCACAAGTGTCCTTCACAGAGGGAGATTTCTCTCTCTCTCTCTCTCTCTCTGACACACACACACACACACACACACACACACACACACACACACACACACACACACACACACGTGGGAAAATGAAAAACACAGAGCTGAGAGAGATTTGAAATGCTGGCCTCGAAGACTGCAGTGTGTAGCCACAAGCCAAGGAATGCCAGAAGCCACCAGAAACTGGAAAAGGTGACAAGTAAGTTCTCCCTTAGATTCTTTGGAGGAAAATTGTCCCTGTTGACACCTTCACTTTGGCCCAATTATACTGATTTCAGATGTCTGGCCTTCAGAATTGTAAGAGAATAAATTTATTTATGTCACTAAGTGTGTGGCAATTTGTCAAAACAGTCACAAAAAACTAATACAATCATAAAAATATTTTAGTGACTTAAAAATATAATTTTTAAATCTGCAACAAGCAAATGAGATAATGTGTGGAGAGCACTTAACACAGACCTTGAAACATGGTGGTATCAATAATATTATTAAATGCTTACATCAGCATTAACTATGACTAAACGCCAACCTCTTGAAAGCAAGAAGATAAAAACAAGGAAGCTCAAATAGTAAAACTGGGTATATTTGTTCAAGGCTCATATGAATGAAAACACATAAATCATCTACTCATGTGATGAGTGTATTTGCCAGTTGTATAAGCGCTGTGTTATAATTTGTTCTGTACTGAAAAGATAAATTATGGATGAGGCCACCTAATGATGGTCTCCTTGGAGAACCATGCCTGAATATTCATTAGTAGAAAAGAAACAAGAAGGCACAGGAGGGAAGAGTACACAAGACAGTAAAGCAATGGGGATCAACGAGATATTTGCAAACGTATTGACCTGGTGAGACCAAGTTCCAGCATTAGAGTTACCTAAATGATATACAACCTCAAAAGCTTTGTTGAATGATTTCATTATTAAAACGGAATATTCCACAGGATGTACTATTTTAAACTCAAACAGTGGCTCTTGGGGATTTTAACAATATAAACATGCTCCTGCCCCATACCAGACCTACTAAATTAGAATCCTTTAGTGTAGGATAGCGCCAAAGGATTTTGATGCCCATTTAGGTAAAGAATCCCTGCCAGAGTCACTTCATGGTACAAATGACCTGCAGAACAAAATACAAAGTATATATTTATCCTTGAAGTATGCATTAAAGTAAATCAGCTTAGTATTTTCATAAGTTAAAACTTCTCCCAAGATGTACCCCTCTGAGTTCCACCACAGAATTTCTGTAAACGAATCCCTCACCCTTCACTTTTCCTAAGCATGTGACCCCCAGTCTGCTCAGAGAATCATTTTCCCCACACTTTCTCATAAACTTTTCTTTAAAAGTCCCACATATCTCCAGCTGCCCTATTCTACTTTTTAAAAACATTAATCCTACCCAACTAATATCTAATAATATCCTACAGAACAAAGGAACTATGAAAAAGTTCTATTAATATGCTGTACAATAAACCAAGATTTATAAAAAATTGCTCTATTGCCTATTCTAATAAATATTCTAAGTACATTTATCAAATAAAATTCAAAATCACTTTTTATAAAAGATTTCTTCCAAAAGCATAAATATTATGAACTGAGTCTATAAAAATGTAGTAAGCTAAGCTCCTTCAATTAAATCTTTACTTAGTGCTACTAAGTAGCGAACAAAGTGCTGGGCTGTGTGAAGGATACAAAGTATTTGAAAATCTCAGAGATTTATAAACAACTTTACCAGTACTGGGGTAGAAGAAAGGGGAATGGAGAAGATGGAAAGGGGTAACTAAATACCACCCAAAGATCTCTCTTTTTGGGGGAGGAGGCCTGCTGTTTCAGTTTGTTTATGACTTTAGCCAAAAACAAAGCAATGCAAGTTAGTGTTCAAATAAGTTGTGTATTAACTTTTTACCCTCTCACAAACATCTATATCAATTAATGCATATTTCCAGCCTTTTCTATTTACCTTAATGCTCTTCAGAAATTTCAACCACATCAGATTTTATTGATTTGTGCTTCCACCAACAATGTGAAAGCCCCTGTTAACCTCTATCCTCTTCAAAAGTATTATCAAACATTTTCCATCTGTCAGTAGGTGAAACAGTATCTCATAGTTTTTATTTATAATATTTGTATTATGTGTGAGGTTGAATACCTTTCCAGATGCTTACAAAACACTTGCATTTCCTTTTCTGAGAATTACTCAACTCATGATCTTTGCCCACTTGATGGTTGGTCTTTCCCTAATTGGTTAGCAGGTACTTTGTATGTTAAGGAAGTTAGACTCTTGTTTATCATACAAATTGCAAATATTTCTACCAGTTCCTCCATTATCATCATGCTATTTTTATTTCCTTTTTGTATATATTTTATCTTCCTCAAACTGCAAATCACCCCCATGAAAGATATCACATTTCTTTTCCATATCTCCAGGAGAGTGCTTTTCAGATACCTCAGATTTCAAGATCAAATTTAAGAAGAGGAGAGATGAATGTTTTGCAGCAGACGAACAAGTATGAACATTAATTATCACAGGGGCACCTACTTAGATTGTCTGTTTAATCCCATTACATGTGGTTACAGCAAGTACAACCAAGTTCTAATAATGAGATACAGTTTATTGAACAGGGAAGAACTAGATGAACCTTTCTCCAGCTTCCTGGGCTGGTACTATGAAAACTCAGAAGCTGCTGGTGGCCATATTTTCCACTAAGAGGACTAGAAGTGGTCCTCTGCAGCAAGAGAAGGAATGAAGCAAATGCACAGAGAAGAACAGAGAAAAGATATAATGTGCCCTGCAGGCACTGGAGTCCCAGTCCTTGCATTCCACTGGACATTGGCTGCATCTTAACGATAAACCCCCTTTATAACAACTAGAATGGATTTCTATTACTTATGGCCAAAAGAAGCCTGTTTACTATAGTACTATCATTTTATAAAGGAGCATTTTAACACCGAAACCTCAGGCAGAACATGACCTCAGATTTTTTTAAAGGATGATTTATTTAATGACAGCTACGTGCCAGGAACAGGTCTAAGTCCTTGAAACATAGTGTTAATCAAAAGAGACAAGATCAGCAGGGTATGGTGGTTCATGCTTATGATCCCAGTATTTGAGGCACTGAGGAGAGAGAATCCCTTGAGGTCAGGAGTTTGAGATCAGCCTGGGCAACACACACAGCAAGACTCTATCTCTACAATTTTTTTTTCTCTTAAATTAGCTGGGCATGGTGGTTGTTGCCTGTAGTCCTAGCTACCAGGAGGCTGAGGTGGGAGGATCACTTGAGACTAGGAGTTCCAGGCTGCAGTAAGCCATGATCACACCACTGCACTCCAGCCTGGGTGACAGAGTGAGATTCTATCTCAAAAAGAAAAACAAAAAGAGACAAGATCATTGATATCATGGGGCTTATATTAATGAGTACGGAGATTATAAAAAATACAAAAATATAATTTCAGATAGTGATAAATGGTTTGCAGAAATTTTTAAGTAAAAAAGGTAAAAGGATAGAGGGGGATGAAGCTAGTGTCATTCTGAAAGGATGGTTAGGTAGCAACGCTTGTCTGAAAAGGTGATATTTGAAGTACAACATGAAATGATGAAAAGTAGTCACTCATGTAATGATTTAGGAAAAGAGTTCCCAACAGAGTGAACAGTGTAAAAGCTCTAAGTTAGGAGCAAGTCACAGCATTGATGAGGAACAAAATGAAGGGCAATGTAGATTAAATATAGCAAAAAGTGGAGGAAGAGGGTAAAGAAATGATAGATTTAAGAGGAAAAGATGTAAACTGGTGAAGGAGGGATTAAATCATGTACAAAACTAGCAAGCAGTAGAAAGGATGTGAAAATAACTTGAGCTTTATGAAATACTCATTATATTGTCTTTAATTCTCATTTTGCCTTGAATCAGTGATAACTCTGACAGGCTTTTAGAAACTTACATTCCCAAGTACTTAACACAATCCTAAAGTTAGCCAGAAATGAATATATTCCTAAGCAGAAAGTATCTCTTCTAGTGCACTACATTAAAAAAAAAAAAAAAAAAAAAGAAAGAAAAAAAAAGTAAAGAGGGAAAAAAGAATTTTTGGACGAAAGCAAAGTCATCTTAAAGAAAGAAGGAAAATAATCTAGGATGAAGGAACAATAGAAACTAATTTTGTTCTGTTCGTTACTCTGTGAATATATTTACTATGATAAAGATTATAGAAAGGTTTGTGAATTCGTCTATCATAATTAAGGAAGATCATAAAACTTAAGTTCTTTCTAAACTACCATAAATGTAGCAGCCTCTGTTTACTGAATTCATTATTATTGAATTGGACATTAACAAGGTTAAATACTGTCAGAAAAGAAAAAGGAGAAACCAGGCTTTTGACTTATTACACCTGGTAATAATGGTCACAGCTTAATGGTCAACAAAGTTGTGGGCTTTAATCTTATCTCTATGACTATGATAAAGGACGAACTTCCCTTCTGTGGTGAAATGAACACTAAAATTTAGCTTCAATAACTTCTCCTCCAAAAGCTTTTTATAAGAGGAGACCAATTTGTTTAAAGAGGTTTGGATATAGATATACTACACAGAAGAGTGATGATCTTTCCAGATCCTTCCAGACAACTAATATCTGTGTACACTAAGCAAGTAATTAAACCTACACTGCCTCTAAGATTAATGCAAGTAAAGTCGGATCTTTGAAAGCTATAATGTATTCAGGAATCTTATCTTTCATTATGTTAGAGGCATACTTAGACCACTTAACGGTAGACTGTTAATAACACAGTATATAAAGAATGATACTTTGTAAGCATGGTGTGAGTTAAAGAAAGAAAAGTTATTAAACACCTTGATTGAAACTTGCTTCTGAGTGCACCCTCCTCAGCACACTTACAAGCAGTTTGGCAAAGTGCCCAGGATGATTAGCAGCCAATGTATGTAAAGGAGGAATATGGTCAAGCCCAATTGTAAAGTCTCCCCCCAGTGGTCAGATACAAGTAACAGAAAAGGAGGAAAATCATTGCAGCTTCTGTGAGACTGAATAGGAAGACTAAGCAAAACTGGTTCCTACAACAAAAAAACAAAATCTTTAATTCAATACTAGCACCATATCAGGGAAGAGATCTCTTGTGCTTATCTGCTCTTATATTTATAAATGTGAAGACCATTTTTCTAAAGAAAGAACCTACAGTTAAAACAAAAGTAGCATAATTTTTCTCTGCGCAAGTTTTAAGGAATAATTCACATATTCCCAAATAGTTCAGTATTTATCAAATGGGTAAGTGTTCATTCTTCTTGAAATAAACAGCACATCACTTACATGGTTAACTATACTTACCTGCAGTAGACTTCTGATTTAAAAAAAAATCTAGTCACTCATCAAATGAATCACTCTGGAAAGAAAAATTATTAACTATTATATACCTAATGTGAATTTTACAAGATACTCTTTTTCAAAAACCACCTAGCAATAGGTAATTTATATTAGAGCAAGTGATGTCAAAAGTATAAATGGGTTCTCTTACCTCTTCTAATTTTAATATCTTGCTGTTTTTTTACAATTAGCCTTTGACTAGCACTAACCCTGTATTATTTTTAACTCTCTCAGCA
The DNA here is from genome assembly GCF_037993035.2 of Macaca fascicularis. Lineage (NCBI taxonomy): Eukaryota > Metazoa > Chordata > Mammalia > Primates > Cercopithecidae > Macaca > Macaca fascicularis. Next base: position 105,727,330 of record NC_088377.1, read on the forward strand.
ATATGATGCCTCTCAATTTTAACAAAGTTCAGATGTCAAAAATATGAAAGGCATTTAATTAAAACATCTGTTGTCTTCTGCTAATCCATTATTAAGTAGTAAAGCATGTAAAGGGATAGTAAATATTCAAACAAGCAACTTCAATTTTAAAACAACTTTTAAAAAAGATAACACAGAGTCACAATTATGTCTTCTCCGTTATCTCAAGCTAAAAAGAGGGGGAGTCGGGAGAGAAAGAGAGAAGCAGGCTATGTAGTGTTCTGGAACAATTTCAGGCTAAAATGAGACTCAGAAAGAAGCAAACTGCTCCCTCAAATGTTTAAAAATATGATTCATTTAAAAAAATCCAGCAGTTGGCCTAAAGGAAAAAAAAGATTCTGTCTTATATAGAGCTACTAGACTTACTTAAGCACCTTAATTTTTCCAGTGTTGATTTAACCTAGAATGTAAAATAATTCATTTTGACATTTCAGATGGAAAAGAATTCGGTGGCATCAGTAAGGACACATACACACCTCTTTCATAAAGATGGTGTGCAGTCTCCATAGGACGAAATTGAGCAATTAAAAGTGTTACCATTTGTGCATTATGTAACCGTAGTCTAGAATAAAAGAAACAAGGACCTTAAAGAGTAACACATCGTGCGAACACGCATTTAAACACCTATTTAAATATATGACAGATTTAAGGTACAGATGACCTCAAAATGACACAACCCACAAAAGTTCTTTGTTTACTGTTAATAAGGCCTCAGAAGACATAACTATAACCAGGCCTACTACCCTATCATCATTGCACAGTAGAAGACTACAATAAGCAATATTACTTGAGGTTCGTTGCTATACCTATATACGGAAACTATACACCGCATTACTAACAATGTTACTTCGCCCGGCATATCCGACCAACCTAAGTTTACAAATGATTTGCAAGATTTCACGGGAAGAAATGGCTGCTAAATCATACCCCACTTGAAGAGCATTTTAACGCACCCCAAACGTTCTCAGCTACATTACAAGACCACTTGTAATACACTTGAAGCACAAAGTAAAATTCCAACACTCTCCAAAGGCGTAGGAAAGAAAAAAACGTGGCTAGCCTGATCTTACCGGCTGCTTGTAAGTAATGCGGAGAATTTTCTGAGCTTCCCCGTCAGTCTTCAATTCTCTTCCTCGCTTCACCCCCTCCCCCTACACAGATGCACACCCAACTGATGGAAGTTTAACAAATGTAATCTCGAGCTGCAATCCCAGAAACTGGTAGGATTGAGAATAAACTCCCAAAAAAGTGTTAAAAAGTCCTTCTGCAAAAAACATCTACCAACCAATCCACATCCTGCCATCACACGATCGGATACCTCAATCGACTCCCCTGCTGACCCTCCACCAAGCCAAAGTAATTAAAAAAAAAAAAAAAAAAAAAAACCCGACACCTATCCGGTTTCAGACAAACGTACCCAGGATCCGCAAGCACGATCTCAGCAGCGAACGCCCCCGGGGCAGCGTGTGCTCGGCCCAAAGCCACTTTGGCCAAACAACTGGAGTCTCGTACCTCGGAAGTAGCGGCGGTAGTTGCAGAAAGCCTCCTCCCCCAGGAACTCCGAGCTCGGGAGAGAACCGGGAGCCGGGTAAATCACCCCCTCTCGGGACAGACCCCGGAGGTGTCAGTCACAGCAACGCCGCCCCCGGGCCAGCTCTCCATCCAGGCTCTACCGCGACTCCCGCCGCAGAGGTGTCGGCACCCGAGTCCCGCGCCTGATGGGGCCCCGCGCGTCTGCGGCCCTAACCCCAGCCAGGGCCGCGCCGGGGAGCGCGTGGGGAACGACGGCCAGCAGCATGGGCCAGACACGTTGCCGAGCTCGGGCCCGGCCGGCCCGCCCGCCAGCAACCAGAGAGCCAGGAGCTCGGCAGAGCACCCCTTCCGCGCGGGCCGAGCTGGGGGCGGCCAGCAGCTTCCCCGCCCGGGCCGCCGCCTCCGCCTCCCCGGCCCCTCTTCCCCGCGCCCGCCGAAGCCCAGGTGCCGAGGGGCGGGGCTGGCCAGGGTCCCCGCGTGGCGCGCCACGGCGAGCAACAGGGCGCCCCCGGCCGGCCCGGCGCGCAGCGCGACCGTTACCCGAGCGGCGTGGGGGCCCCGACAACTCACCGGCTCGCACCTCAGCCGCCTCCGCGCCGCCGCTGCCGCCGCTCCCAGTCGCTCCCCGCCGCGGCTGCTCTCCCTCAGCCACAGGCGCCGCCGAGCAACCCCATCTGCAAACTCGTGGCTTGTAGTTGGGAATTGGAAATGCGTCTCTCACTGCCCTCCGCCTCCCTCTCTCTCCTCCCCCTCCCTCGCTCCCCACTCTGCCCCCGCTCCGGTCGCCCCCGCCGCTGCCTCTGCGCGCGCGGCCAGCCTCCCCTCAGCCGCCCTCCTTCTCCACCTACTCCTCCTCCTCCCGTCGCCGTCGCCGCCGCCGCCGCCGCCGCCGCCGCCGCCGCCGCTGGGGCGCGCTCCCAGCCGGCCTCGCGCGTGCGCCGGACGCCGAGGAGCGCGCGCTCGTGCGCGAGGAGGTGCCACCGCCTCCGGGAAGCCCAGCCCCGCCCCTCCCGCCGCGGTGCGGCGCCCAGGTGGAGCCCCCTCCTAGCCTCTGAGCGCCAGGGCTGACTGCTCTCTGCGTCCGGCCGCCTCTCTTCAGGGGCCTCGGCCCTGCGCCCGCCCTGGGGCCGCTGCCGCGCCCGCGAGAGAGGGCTGGTTGGACCCAGTCCCCGCCGGGTCTTCTGGGCCGAAATCGCCGCTGTCACTCAGCGTTTACCGGTGGGCAAGATACTCCGCGGGGCATAAAAGAGGCTCCGCCCTGACCTTTCTGAGAGTTTTACATTCAAGAACCCGGTCGTGGGGCACAAAAGAGAAATGAAACGGGAAGAAAAGCCTCTGGAAAAATCTCCCCCTCCCCCTTCACAGACTCCCCTGGATCTGATGTGTGTTTGGCAGGTTCTACGGCGCTGACTGTGTCCTTCATTAATTTTCTCCCAAAGGCCCGACCGGGCAGTGTGATTCACACCCGAGGAAATGGATGGACACTGGCTCTTTTCATAGCACCGAGGCTCCCGTGGAACTCCCTGGGCCGGCTTTGCCAGACACTCCCTGGACACAGTTGTTCAACTCCTCCCCAGCACCTGGGCTTCCCAGACCTCAAAAGGGTGGGGTTGGGGAGGGCATGCCATCCTTTCAGCCTGGACTCTGCGTAGAGCCTGGTGAACTGTGATGAGTGTCCGGGTGTGTAGATGACACATTTTGACAGGAGTGCAGATTTAATTTTTCAGTTGAAAGAAACTGAGCAATGCACTGCAGCAGAGACTTCTGGCTAGAAAAACACAGCAAGGCAGCCAGAGAACTTCCGATCCCCTTAAAAGAGCTCTGTGAACCCTCAGAACTGTGACAGTCGGCTTTTGGAAAAACTATTGTGCTCTTCCTAAAATTGAAGAATGTAATTTACATTTTACAAAATGCTTACTGCAGTCTTTTCAAACCATAAATGTAGAAAGTGCAAGTCAAACCTTACGTGTGAGGGGGTGTCATCAGGTGGCCTCCTCTGTGCAGCCTTTCCTGGCTTCTTTTGGGCAACTTGCACAAACCAGACCATTGATAAATGTTTGCAGAATAAATGCGTGCATCACGGCCCTTTGGATTCAGAGATGGAGTTATAAGTTGTATTGTCTCCTCTCTTTGTGAATGTGGCAGGCATGGAAGGGAGAGAGAAAATACTATTGATGACATGTATTAAGAAGGTCCAGTGTCCAAAACAGAGATTTTTGTGTTTATCCTCAACCAAGCATCAAAGATTAATTTGCTTTTCCATTAGGATCATTAATTTTGCAAACCAACATGCAGGGGGGCCTTGTACAGTGTTAATTTAGAACCTTCTTTCCTGGAACCACAAACCCAGGCAAAGGTAATTGGAAGCATTTAAGGAGACTCAAACGTGCCCAGGGCACAGAGTAGCTTTGGGCCTCCTGTAGTCAGGCTGGCTGGATGAAATGAAGTGGAGTAGGCTCGGAGCCCAAGGCAGAGACAAAGTGGAAGGATGGGGTTTGTCCTCTCGGGTGTCAGCAAGACCTTTCAGGTCCTTCTTGCTGCCCCAGGCCCACTTGCTTCCCACAGGACACCCATGGGTCCTCCCTGCTGTACCCTACCCAGGCTTGTGAACTCTTCCCTTCTGACCCTTACCTTAACACATCCCCTTGGACCCAGCTACTTAGTTACTTGCCCTAAGCTCCTCTGAGTTCGGGGTGGGAGTTGGGGTATGAATGTCATTTCCAGATGTGTTACTGATCCTTAATACTGCACTTTTATTTCCTCAAGGGTCTTCTGCAAACAATGTCCTAACCTACTGTACCCCTGCTCCCTGCAAGTAGAATGATGTTAACTGAGGAAGTTCTAGGGAGGGAGGGTTAGGGGAGGCTCTGCCCCTCAAATTACATGCAGACCTACCTGACTTAAAGCTGGTACCACTCCTGGCCAACTGCTTTATCTCTGCATCTACCAGAGACCCACCATTTGGGAGCAGGAATATAGGAACAATTATCTTTCATTTACAGTTCCAAGTCTGTGCTCTAAGTAATGACAGCAGCTATCAGATGGAGGCTTATCACCGCTGTAAGACTCAGCTTCATTCTTAGAGTCAGAAAAATGATTTTGCTCCAATAACTATCTTCGATTGCTTCCCTCAGGAAGCTCTTGCCAGTGAAGTTCCTCTCTCAGTGTCTCTATTTCATCAAATACTCATACACAGTTAAATAAGGAAACACTATTTCCTTTTACAAATAATAGTCCCACTTTATAACATTCTGCCCTTCCTCTAAACTTTAAAGGTGGGTCATGCCAGGATAAATTTAAAGTGTTCTCAATTAAACATTGGAACTCCCATCATTGCTTCCTAACTCAGCTTTCTGAGAGGTCATCAAACTGAGACATCACCATCCATTTCCCATACCCATTACAAATTCTTCATTCCAAGAAAGGGGAATAATATGATTGAGAATGATGGTGGATCTTTCTCTTCAGTTCCTTAATAGTCTGACTTTTCATTTCCTTCAAGGTTACTCTAAAGGGATCGTAATTTTACCACAGCCCAGTATCTCCCAATGGTAATTCAATTTAAAATCTGAATTTGGATTCTTAATTCAGGAACATCCATCACTCAATTTTGTTTCCCCCTTCAAATATAAACAACATGTACTTTTAATGTGATTACATTTTCTTTTCTCTTCTGACCTGCTTTGCTCCCACAGAAATTGAGAATTTTGCTAATAGCCCCAAATTTTAGCAAAAGCAAATCCTGTGTGCTTGTTTTTCAACTAATCCATTATAGTAAAAGCAGTGACACTCCTGGAGGATAGCTTTATTTAAAAATGCAACTGGCATGCATCACAAAGTTCAACCAAGTTTTCCTTTGGAATACTTTATTTAGCTTCACCCCTTTTATCTCTGCTCACAAAGCTAGGTCAGATTCCAATTTCCAGCCTCCTGGCTAACCTTTCTAATTCTAGCCTTTCTCTTGCTTCCTTGCAATTTATTCCAAACTCAGAGCAGTGCTTCTTAATTTTTGGCTCTTTATTGAAATCACCCAGAGAACTTTAAGAAACAAAACAAAGCACTGATGCTTTGGTACCACCCCAGACTTAATTACTCTGGAGCACAGCCTGGGCGCCAGGAGTTTTCAGAGCTCTCCAGGTAACTCTAATATGCAGACAGGGTTAGGAACTATGGAAATGAATCATCTTCCAAACAACATTTATACCAAGTCTTCTCAAAACACTGGGGTAGCTCCAAATTACCTCGAGTAATCAAATTAAAATTCCTAATCCCGTGCTTTAAGACTCTTTGCCAATTGACTAGAATAGTCCCCTTTCAAAACAGCTTAAATTTATCTCCTTCCTAAAGCTTCTCCAGATTAGTCTCACCTGGCTGCCTGAAGATCACCATTCCCAGCTCTGAGCATCCTGACTGGCACTGGTTTACAAACCCGTGGACCTCAGTTGATTGTGTGCATTATTGTTTTAATCTTACTTTCACAGATATCTGTCAGAGGCTTTTCTTGTAATCATCTAAATCTTTCCTAAAGTCCCACTGGGTCAACAGAAATGTCTTAGCAGAACTTTCTCTAAACTAGCTGTCTGAAAAAACATTTCCTGATACAGTGGCAGTTCTTTTTTTTTTTTTTTTTTTAATCATCACAATTACAGCCAAGCATTGTAAAAACTTGAGTTTTGGGGTTGTTTGGTTTTTCCTTAAAAAAGAAAACTATACATCTCAGCATATCACCTTGACTTTTCTTACCATTGTTTGTTTATTTTAGGCATTGGAATTGGGTTTCCACACCACACCCACTTGTCCACTGAAACTACTGTTTCCATCACAATTAACATTTTCATTCATGTGTTCATTCATTCATTCACTCATTTACTAGTGAAGCATACTGAAAATAAAAAAAATTAGCAATATCAAGTAGTCCCTACCTAATGGTGAAGAATAATAAGCAAAATATTACATAATAAGTGCTATGCCAGGTATCTTAATAGTATATGACAGAATTAGTGGGGAGAGTCTTTGCTTAGTGTTCATGCCATTGAACTTCTCTGCAGTATTTGAGGAGGTTAATCTGTCATACTCTCACTCTCTAAACCTCTCCTTTCCTTTCCCTTGCCTGATACCATACCACCTGGGAGCTCTTTCGACCTCTCGGACTGTTCCATCTCTGACCCTTACCTTGTTGCATTATCTCCTCCTACTTCCTAAAGAAAAATGTTCCGCTAAGAATGAAATAAATGTTTGAGGAGAAACTGTAAAAAGAGCAGATAGCACTGTTTATCTTGAGAATCCCAGGGATCCTTAGGACTCTAGCACCAATGCTTCCACATCTGTATCTATTCTCCCTTGAGGCATATTTTCAACTCACTGTTGAAAATCTCCATCTAGATAAGCTACTTGTGGGTTGCTCCTGCTGGTTTTTCTGGCAACTTCCTTTCCTTTACCTCCTTTTACTGTCTCCTGAACAAACACATATTCAAATCCCTTGCAGCCCACCTTCTCAAAATTATAGGAATGGATTCTCTTATTTATTTCCTTTAGTCCTACAGAGTCTCCTAACTCATCTCCCTGCCTCAGGGCCTCCTTGCCCTAATCTCATCTGCACCTGACTGCCAGGTGCCAGTCATTTTATCCCTGTCTCCTCACTGCCTGTGGGACTCCATTCACTAGGTCATTCACAATGACAGTCAAAGCTTCCCTGTTTGGATATTCTAGTTAGTCATATCCTGTATCTTTATGTTTCCACCCCTGTTTTTGCCTTCTGCCATCTCTGCTAGCCAAAATCCAAGCATGTGTGCTCATCTCACACCCTCCTTTTCCATGAAACCCTTTCTGCCTCACCTCAAACAGAGATACAGTAGTCCCCCAGTCCCCCCTTATTCATGGTTGCACTTTTCAAGGTTTCAGTTTTCCTCAGTTCACTACAATAAGATATTTTGAGAAAGAGAGACACTATGTTCACATAACTTTATGATGGTATATTGTTATAATTATCTATTTTATTTTTAGTTATTATTGTTAATCTCTTAATGTGCCTAATGTATAAGTTAAAAACTTTATCATAGGTATTTATGTCTACAAAAAAACCATAGTACTATATATATATATATATATGCTATATATATAAATGATATGTATAGTGCAATACTAGCCATGGTTTCAGGTATTCACTGGGGGGCTTGGAATGGATGCACCCTTGGATAAGAAGGGACTACTGTAATTGCTCTCCTTTGAACTCCTGTAGCACTTTAATTGCATCTTATAGTTCCTTTCCTATTCTGCTTCATAAAAGCATCATTTATGTTTTCAATTATTTATCTTTGCATTCTTTTTACCACCACTCAGTCCCATCCCCTTCTTGCTTGCAGGTAAAATCCAGGGTGCTGTGTACAGGAATGCCTGCAGCACTTGGCATAGTACTTGCTCATTTATTGAAACAGATAAACCTGTTAGTTGGTAGACTTCTAAAATTAAAGAAAATTAAGTGAAAAATGTTGCTGATTACAATTGAACACTTGTTCCAGAATATGCAAGTTACAGATGAAAAGCTCTTAGAAAGACAATCAGATTTCAAGCGGGGACCTTAATTGAGCAGCTTGACTTTATCTCACCAGGAGCCAGCATCTATATGTAATTAACCCTTTTAGATCCTCATTTAAAATTGGCTTCTAAATTCTACCTCTCCCATTATATATGGACTGAAAAAAAAATCCTACTCAAGTATCAAAAAGATTTAAAAGAAATAGGAAAACAGGAAAAACTTTTTAAAAAAATTGTAAACATATATAGTGTATACCTTTCCCCATTGAAAACACAGAGAGACACGAAGTCCAGGAGGGCAGTGGAGGTCTTCTGGAAGAGTCTTCTGGCATGACAGACCAAAAGGGTGTCAATGGTGATTAAACATAGAAGCAAAAAGTCAAACTGTGGGGCTGATGCTCCTCCAAAGGACTGAGGAGAAGTCATGAGGGTAAAATCAAGTCATGAAGATGCATATTAGGCTCTTAAGACATTTTTGATAAATAAATGAATGAAAGATGGATAGGATAAGGGACCTGGAAACGATGGAAGTTGGAGTGTATGTGTATGAGTTGGGGCAGCTATGGCAAGCTGTTTTGGCTGTTAACACTCTGGGAAGTTAATGACCCATTTTAAAGTGATGCCATCTTCATGCTAGGAAATACAGGGCATTTCGTTTTTCCTTAAAATATCAGCTATTTATAAATATGAAAGACCAGGTCTTTAAAAAAAAATCCTGCTTTGGTAATAATAGTGAATAACAACTATCTTTTGAGCTCATGCCTGTGTGGCAGACGCTGGTGTATACCCTTCATGTGGAGCATCCCATGGGGATCATTACTATTACTCCCATTTTACAAATGAGAAAACAAGTGAAGAGGAGTTAACGGCTCAGGCTCCAGAATCAGGAATTGTTTAAAGAAGCTCTCCTGCAAAGCTCCTGCTCATTCCCACACTTCATACACAGAGTGCTTTGCAACTCTCAGGTCAATTCAACTGGAATGAATTATAGTACAAGTCACCACAATTAGAGGTTCTCTGTAGCATGTTATTTAACTCAGATTCACCACCACAATCTGCAGACTTACTGTATGTATTTTAACAATGTAGAATTTGTGGAAAGGCTATCTATTTTGCGTTAGATTCTGGTAGGACTACTAATCACCATATCCTCCCCATACTCTTAAATTACAAGAGTGGCCATGTGACCCAGGCCTGGCCAATCAGAGCGCCCCATCCCTTCAGCCACAGGAATTAGTGCAAGAAGTAGACATGTTACCTAAATAAAGAAAATTTTGGATTTTTCTGTACTGCCGTAGGAAGAAAGATAATTTGTTTTTTTTTTTTTCCTCTTTTCAAATCAACACTTTGAAAATCTCAAAAAAGGGAAGATTTAGTCATGCCTGAGGCCAGCCTTACTTCTGGACTTTTCTGGTTACATAAATTCCTAAGACCTTTTTAAATTCAAGATAATTTGAGTTGAGTTTCCATCACTTGTCACCAATAGAGTTCTGACTTACAGACGATTTATTTGGGGCAGAAGCTATACCTTTATGAAATGCTAAGTCACAGTCTGATCAACACAAGTTGACAATCAGTTATCTGAAATGCTTGGGACCAAAAGTGTTTCAGATTTCAGATTTTTTGGGATTTGAGAATATTTGCAAATACGTAATGAGATATCTTGGGGATGGGACCGAAGTCTAAACATGAAATTTATTTATGTTTAACATATACTTTATACACATAGTCTGAGGTAATTTTATATAATATTTAAAATAATTTTATGCATAAAATAACGTTTGTGTTGAGTACTTATATGTGGAATTTTTCACTTGTAGCATCATGTTGGCATTGAGGAAGTTTCAGATTTTCAGATTAGAGATGCTTAACCTGTATGTTATTAAATGATGTAGTTAGGTAAATAATTATGAAGACACTGACATATTGTAGGTACTTAACATTTATTTGATTAATTCTATTTTTTAAATTAAGAGTAATGATTATAATTTCTGTCATTCAAAGTCAGTATTATAATTCTCACAAGTTGAATACCTAAGATATATTAAGTATAGCATTGCAACCCTATATCGATTGACCAATGAGACAGATCCATTTGTACATATCAGAATTAAATCCTAATAGCATTTATATAGTGCAGGTAATATGGTACAAAAGAAGAGTTTAGAATCAGAGAACTCTAGGTTCTACTTCTAGATTTACCACTTATGAGCTGAGTAACCTTAGGAATGTTTTTCAGTGTATAAGAATCTTTCTTTTCTCAAATGCAAAATAAGTATAATAGACCTACCTTGCAGAGTGTTTTTAAGAATTATTCATTAAACCTATCAAATGCCTGATATAGTTGCTTTTTCAGAGAAAAGTGTAATTACTATTATTATTTTCACAAAAATGTAGTTGTAGGACAGCAAATAGTCATTTGCTAATTTACTTTGGTGCATAATTATAAGCTAAGAATGCTCTTAATTAAATTATCTTTCATCCCAAAAAGGACAAAGTTTCCATTTTATCTGCTATTGCTAAGCCTTGATCTGGAAGTTCTAGCCAGTGCAATAAGATAAGAAAGAAAAGAGATAAATAAGAGATATGGCATTAATATTGGAAGGGAGAGATAAAGTTATCATTATTTACTGATGATGAAATTGTCTCTCCAGATGATCCAAGATAATCAAGTAAAAGAGCTAAATAATAAAAAGGAAGATTTGGTAAATCTAATCAAAATCTATGAAATGCAATTGGTTTTTTGTATATATGATAGCTAGATAGAAAACTAGACTGAAAAAGAAAATATCCCATTCACAATTGAAACAAAAATGCGCCATGCCAGAAATTGGAATATAAGGCCAAAGCAATTTAAACATAAAATAATAGAGAGATTAATGAAATAAAGTAGTCATGAAATAGATCCATGTGTATGTGGAAATTTAGGAATGCAAAAGTGAATATTTTTAATTGGTAGAAAAAGTTTGGATCACTCAATAAATAGTGTGAAGATAATTAGCAAAACATGTTAAAGTTACCATTCAGAAAATAAATTCCAGATGAACTAAAGATTTAAATCTAAAAGAGAAAATACACCATTATACCAAGATAGAAACTATAATTAAAAGACTAAAAACTGTGACTAGATGATTTTTTTTGGAAAAAAGATACCATAATTAAAATTGAATATGAAATAATAAGTTTAGAAATAAAGTTGAGTCATGGCAAAGTGTTCAGAGTCTTCGTATACAAAGAATATATAAAAGTTAGTATAAACACAAGTAACTAAATCCAGTTTAAATTAATAAATGACAAATGTAAGCTTGGTTGAATCAGTGTTCTTTAGGATTCATCTTTTTACACTCGATGATTTATGAAGGTTAATGAAAGTGTCAATAGGATAGGATCCAGCTGCTCAAATTATTCTTCTTTAAACTTAAAACTTAAAGTATTAGGGAACTTCTTTTTCTGAGCAGAGAGGATTATTTCAGTAAATTTGATTCCTAAAGTGTAGGGATTTAACTTGTTTTAATTAAAGTCTTTTTCATGGTACTTACCAGGGTGCCTTACACAGATGGATGTTTAATGATGATGATGTACACTATAATAATGCTCACACAATATGTGAAATATTTTGTAATCATGTGGACTTCTTTATGACAGCAAACATGACTGATTAGATCAATATCATTTGCATATCATTATGGGTTTGATGTTTTTCATTTTCTTCTTACATCTTAAGCATATCTGAGTATGCTTAAAGAACATTAGTAAAATTACGGCAATTTTTTTCATATTGTATTCTTAATGAGATTCTACAGAGAGAAAAACTGGTAAGGTTTTGTGAGATGTTATTGTATAACTGATTTGACTATGTGTTGCTTTAGAAATACCATCCTATGACTTTTTCATCCCAACTAAAGTGTGGGCTACTTATGAGCATAAGACTTGACTTCGATTCCTTTATTTGAAAGGAAAGGAATCATACCACTAGGTAAGTGCTTTCTAAATTAACAATTCAACTAATACTGATTTCAAGCATCTAATACTTATGGGAGATAACGGGCTGGGAACTAGTTACAAAGATGACAGAGACAGACGTAATTCTTGTCCTCACAGAGCTCATGGTCTAGATGGGAATACAATGAAACAAACAAGTATATTAGATTCCATACTGGTGCTGTAATAGGGAAAGTTCAGGCTGCTGTGGGAGCAGAAAATAGGAGTGCCAAATTCACTTACTATCCCTGCACAGGGGAATTATTTTCAATCCCTAACAAACTAAAATTATTTATTGAATACCAACTATGATCCATGTACTATGCTAGACTCCTTTCACTTCTTGTTCAAAATATACATATTTTGAGAAATATGTAATTATTCCCAGTTTATAAGTGAGGAAGCTGTAAGTCAGATTGTTTGATGGGCCTACAAAAGATTATATGTGGTGAAGACCTGGCCTGAGAGTCAGGCAGCCTGGTGAATTTTGGCCCTGCCATCAATTAACTGAGTGAACAAGTTTCCTGATATTCCTGAGCATCCAGTTTTTCCATCTGTAAAGATGGAGATAATTAAGTTAAAACATATAAAAACTGATTAGTACAGTACAAGGCAGCTGGCAGAGGCAAAATAAATGGTAACAAAATATTAAAAATATAAAAGAGCCATAGCTATTTGTTAATTCATGAAAACACTTCTTTATTTAGTACCTAGTATGTATCAGTAGAATGACTGTTGTGGCCAATTATATACCATAAGAACAGTCCTATAGTCCATGAGCTTTTCAAGGGTATGAAAATATTTGAGACTTGAAAAGCTTTTTATTGGTTCTAAAACAAATTTTAGAAAAATGGCAACTTTAAAAGAAGAAGTATTTTGTCAAATATCTATAAAAATGTTATTGTTAAGTTACTATTTCATTATATTTAACAATAATTTTGGGTCTGCTTAATAACTGCCTTAAAATCATAGCCCTTAGAATTAAACCTGTTGCTTGTAGCTAAATAATTTTCAAAGCACAATTATAAAATTTTTTCAAAATATAGCAAGAGTTATATTACTTGTGAAATGTGAGTTCATTTTAATTTTGTATAAACTGTGATGCAGTCTAGATGGGTTAGAGTTAAAATGTTCTTCTTTTTTAGGCGTTGGCTATTTAAGGCTATTTAACGTGTCCTCTTAATCCTCAAGTAATGCAGTAGGATAGATAAATGGACACACGAATAATTGTTACACTACAGTGTTTTAAAGGATGTACTTATGTTTTATACAAAGTATAATAGAAACAAAAAGGAGGTAAGATGAGTTATGTAAATAAATCAGAGAAAATTTCTTAGAGTTGGAGATGCTTAAGGTGGGACTTTTTTTTTTTTTTTTTTTTCCAAACAGACAGGGCCTCGCTGTGTCACCCAGGCTAGGTACAGTGGCATGATCATAGCTCACTGTAACCTCAAACTCCTGGACTCAAGTGATCTCCTCGCAACACCCACCTGCTCCCAACCAGGTTCACGCACCACCACACACCAAACCCAGCTAGTTTTTAAATTTTTCGTAGAGACAGGGAGTCGCCATGTTGCTCAGGCTGGTCTAGAACTCCTGGCCTCAAGCAATCCTTCTGCCTTGGCCTCTCAAAGTGCTGGGATTACAGGTGTGAGCCACTGTGCCCAGCCAAGGTGGTACTTAAGGAATGAGTAGCAAGGAGTTGTTGGATAAGGTTGGGAAAAGGGAAAGATATTTGAGATAGTGGTGAGAACTGGGAAATCAGGAAGGTATGAAACAACTCAATGTGTGCAGTTCGGGAAGCACCTAGTAGGGAGGCATAGAAGATGAAATGCAGATGAAAGATAGTGAGTAGAGGGAGCACCTTGTGGCGTGGCTTTGTCCTATGAGCAATGGTAAGATCAAATTACTTTTACAAAAAATTAGATATCTGATTTGGAAAGGCTGCTCTGGTGGTCGCGTGGATTTTTGTTTGGAGATGAGAGGACCTGTTAGGAAACATTGATGGAAACCAAAGAACAAACAAATGGGTGGGGGAAGGAAACCAATATTTGCTGAAAATGCACCCTGTGGAGGCAGTATGTGAAGTGCTTTCACTCGTGGTATCTTATTAACCCTCACAGCATGCTCATGAAATAGATATGACTCCCATTTTAAACAGGAAGCCACCTCAAAAAAGTCAAGTTATTGTTCCCAGTATCAGACCGTTAATAAGCAATGGATGTGAGATCCAAACACAGGTCTCTGTGATACCAAATCATGTGTGTGTTTATTTCTGCACCATACTGGCTTTCCAGGGGACAGACTACGAGGGCTGGAATTAAGGCAATAGTGATGATGAACCAAAGCCTGGACCAGTTTGAGAGACACTGAGATGACATAGTCTCCCAGATTTGGTGTCTGGGTGTGAGGAATGAGGAAGGGGTCTGGAATGACTCTCAGATGAGGGGAAAGTAGGAGAAAATATAGAGGGACTCATGTGAAGTAGAACAAGGGATTTCAGAAGGTACGGTGCAAACCAAGCAAAGCAGTCTTTGAGGAGGACACCCAGAATAGCATGAATTGAAGATTAAGGCCGAGGGGCTTGCCTTTTAGACAAGGAGGATGGGGATGAGAGGCAGGGTGGTATTAACTGGCTTTGAGGTTGGACTTGCCATCATCTTCTATTTTTTAAAAAGGAAATACAGGTCTCAGAAGTGGAAATTTGGTTTGCTACTTCAAAAGAAAAGAACCGCTTTCTAGCTCAGAGGAAACTGTGAATCAACATTCACCACAGAGGTTATCTACACAATGATTGCTGAGGCAGGAAAGTAAGATTACCCTCTTTCAGTACTCAGTCAGAAACAGACAAGGCCACTGACAACTCAGGAGCATCACAGGTGAGGGAACCATGGAGCCCTGCTGGAAACTGAGTGTCTGCACAAGGTTTTTCTTACTTGGATGAGCCTTGAGTGGTCACTATTGAGTGGGGTCAGAGATCAGAAAATATTTGCTCAGGCTATGTAAGCTTATTTTAATATATCAAATTAGAGAAAGTCATTAGATTAGAAAATGATGAAATAAATGAATTCAAATTGGTTGTTACATTAATTCCAGTGTTTTCACCTAGAGAAACTTCAAGCCCCAATTTAGAACTTGTTAGAAATACAAGTTCTTGGGCCCTATCTAAAACCACTGGATTAGAGCCTTGTGCCTTTCTAGGAAGAAAAGCCAGTAAATATGCATGCCTCAAAGCACTATCTACCATTTATCTCTCTATCTCTGTCTCTAGTCCTGCACATCACCTACCCAAGACCGTTTAATTCCTTCTTCTAAAAACTAAAGGATCATGTGGCTTCTCCCAAACTTGGAAGATACTCAAAATGTGTCCAACACATTTGGTGATGTTATTCTTCAGTTAGAAAGAAATAAAAAGATAATAGATGCAGAGGTGGTAGAGGAATTTCTAAGCTATGAAACCGAAGTTATAAAATGATTGATAAATGTGTCTACATAAAATTCAAAAATTCAAAGAAAAAACCCTCAGTAAATAAATGAGAAAGCAAGTTAGAAGCTAGGAAAAATAGCTTTATCATAAGTGTCAGGCAAAAAGTCATTATATACTTAAGAAAAAAAACCCGTACAAATAGAAAAGAAAAAGCTAACCACCCCAACAGAAATATGGCCAGGGGACAGACAAGAAAAGGTAATTCACAAAAGATGAACTACAGAGGCCAATAAATGTTTGACTTCATAAGAGATAAAAAAAGCATATTAAAACAAGAAACCAATTTTCACCTACAAATTGGTTTAAAATTTTTAATAAATACCTAATGTTGTTGAGGGTAAGGGAAAATACACAGCATAAGCTGCATTTGGAAATATAAGCTGGTATAAATCTTTCTGGGATACAACTTAGCAATGGGTCAAAAGCCTTGAAAATATCCTTAATCTTTGACTCCAAAAGAGGATCATGTTGCTCTGAAATGAGTTCATCCAAAGGGAATCATTGTAGATATGCAGAAAAATTTGTCTATAAAAATTCACTGTATGTTGATAAGAATAAAAAATTGAAAACAACGAACAATAAGTTGGAGGTTTATTAGACAATATATCATGTCTCTAAAATAAATTACCATGCAGTTTTTAACAACTATAGCGTAGGTAAAAATATAATAAAATAAAACACAATAATGGTTATAACATAATATTAAATAAATTCACCCAATAAAAGAATACGTTTAGTAGTATCCCAATCTTATAAAAATGTATGTGTGTGTATTTGTATATCTATGTCTATGTTAATACTCATATGTACAAGAATAAAGAAGAAGAATATCTTTAAGGCAAGGATTTTGACTATCTAGTTAATAGTGTAGCACAGGCACATAGCAGGTTAATAATCTTATTTCTAATTGATGAATTTAAGGCATTTCCAATTTTTTCCAATTTTTAAATTTATGTTTCTCTAGATTTTCTAAACTTTCCACAATAAGTTTGTACTCCTTTTTTTTTTTGTCAGAGAAAGATAATAAATTCTAATTTTGAAAAAATGTTAATGGATAAAACTAGTTATAGATAGAACCTAAGAGCTAATTGTCAGTATAGGACTCATGAAATTTAAAACACCACATTCAATCAAAGAGAACTGGGCAGTGTTGTAGTGAGACTGACAATGATGTGATTATAATTTAGGAAACTTAAGCCTATTCAGCTGTTTTGTGTTGCCCGTGTGTGTAGTATCATGATTTTCAAAAATTTGCACTAAATACCAAAAGAGAGAGAGCTCAAGATTTTAATTTCAAGTGTAAAATTTCTTCTAGACTTATCCTTAAACATTCATTCAAATTTTGCATTGTGCTTTTTTGGTTTTTTTGAGACAGAGTCTCACTCAGTTACCCAGGCTGGAGTGTAATGGCGTGGCTCACTGCAACCTCTGCCTCCTGGGTTCAAGCGATTCTCCTGCCTCAACCTCCCGAGTAGTTGAGATTACAGGTGTGTGGCACCACGCCCGGCCAATTTTTTATTTTTAGTAGAGACAAGGTTTCACCATGTTGGCTAGGCTGGTCTTGAACTCCTGACCTCAGATGATCCACCTGTCTCAGTCACCCAAAGTGCTGAGATTACAGACGTGAGCCACTGCACCTGGAAAATTTTGCATTATACTTTCTAATGAATCCAATTTATTTCATATAAAAATATTTTATATTGTTTACCATCAAGTAAGATCAATTCTCTGAATATTTTCCATGCTATTCTGTGGCTGGTGTGCCTGCTGGCACTCCTTGGGTACCTTTAGGAGTGTGCTTAGGCGAGGGTGGGAATACAGCATTAGCAAGTAGGATTAACAGAGTTAGGGAAAATAGAGTCAAAGAGAGTTTGTTAGCATGAGTTCAGAAGAGGGGTAGGCTGACTAACTGACACCAATATGTCACCTGCTTGGCAGGTATATCTCTGCAGTGAAAAATCTCATAGGGTGAGTATGAAATGAGGTATAAAATGAGTACAATGCCTGACCTGCAGTAAGCGCTCAGCAAATGTTAGCTGTTACTACTATTACCATAGAGAGGCTTCCTACCCAAATGTCACCACTACTTACAATATTAAACTAATTCCTGTTACTCTGATTCAATGTGCAGCAAGCCACATTCTTATATGATATCTCAGGCAGATTTTTCCCACAGGGAGCAAATTATCAAAATGGCTTTGTGCATCCATATTTCTCTTTGGAAATTAATAAATGAGTCAGTCCTGGAATACTGATCATCTCTTCATGGGCTGCATAGTCAAATTTCCCTACCCATGGAGCTGTGAAAATAGACCTTGGAACATGGTGAGTTTATCAAAGTAACACTGCCCCTTGAGGCATATCTGGACCATAATTCTTTCCTAATCAACTACTGTAGCTAATTTGCCTAACTACCAACGACAAGGATGTAATTTTCTAGTAGGTAGCATAGTCCCTACAACAGAAGGTTTCCAAATATTTTGGCCACAGTCCATAGTAAAATAAATAAATAAATAAAATACATTCTACAGTGTGATCTAGAACTCACTTTGGAAGTTTCATGAAACAGTACTTACTCTTATTACTATTATCTAAGACGAGAACAGTGGACAAACATCACTGTCCTGTGATCCACAGATGGTTATGCCTTCCTGCTTAGTCTATATTTTCTTCCCTTTCTATTTATTTTACTGACCAGCCTGAACTGCATTGGTTCATGCCTTATACATATATTCTTCTCTACTTATGACCCCTGGCTAAACTTGAGCTCCGAACATCAACATGAGCCCACCTGTTGGTTATAACTACAGCAGCCATTCATCTTTCCTGGATTTTTCAGGGCACTTTTAATTTTACATTCTATGATTCCTAGCTTTGGTGTAGAGTTTATGTTCTTTTGGCCTAAGTCCTCTTTTTGTCTTGGTCCACTAAATTCTGACCTCAGCTTAACCCAGGGACTGATAGTGACTGGGGACCCTTCTTTTTCTACATTAAATATCTTCGTTCATTCAACAGATGCTTATTGTGTCAGGCACTCTGTTCTCCAGGCCCAATTGCAACTTACCCACACTTTGTTCATTCCAGCCGCCTCCATCTTCCAAATAGAACTGTCTCTGTCCACTCTTAGAAAGAGACAGTCCTTTTGCTTAGTTCTTGATATACATGTAGGGGCTAATTTATGAATGGCCAATGAATGCTTTTTTAGCATCACGGGCTACCATCCTGATATGGTTCTTCTTTCCTCCTGATGATTGCTGTCTTACAGACAAAGAAAAATATTCTTTTCTGGGCCCAGATCCTTGCTCTGCCACTTACTTGCTGTGTGACATTGAGCATCACTTCTTCACTTGTTACCTCGTAAGGATTCTGTAACGATTAAAGGAAATAAATATTTATAGTATTTAAATTCTTAATAAAACACCCAGCACATAATAATGGGTGAATAATGGTGGTAAATAAATGTTCATCCATTCCATTCACCTTTTTCTAGTTAGTAATGCATAAAAATAAGACACAGTTTGGTAGAGGGATAGTGTTAGCCTGTCTTAAACACTAAGACAGTACTAAGTTCTTCATGTGCCTTGACTGATCTAATCCTAGAACAGCTCAACAGTGTTCCTTATCATTTTACAGATGATGAAAGCTGAGGTCCAAGGAGATTAAGATGCATGACCAAAGTCACAAAACTTGAATTTACAGAGCTAGATTTGAACCGAACCCCCAAACTAGAAGGCTGTTCAAACCTCTGACCCCATTAGTGGTATAGGATCCATTGGGGGTCAGAATTCTCTACAGATTAGATTCCAATTGCTCATCTGATACACCTGTATAATTACATGCCTTGACTCTCCCAAAGATGAAAATTCTAGCCTTCTTCCCATTATCCTCCACTCTCTATTAGTTAGGAAGATTTGGGAAATCTTTGGGCATCAAGTAGTTGACAGAAGAAGCTAGAGTTCCTGATTTAAAAAAAATTTTGAACCATTTGACTATCTTTTTCACTCGCCATTTTGCACAGTTCTGCAGCAGTCAGTATTATTAAACATACTGAATAACTGACTCAGCCCAAAGCCAAACAAGTGGGGGCGGGCTCTGTCTGGGCATTGAGTTTAATGCTCAGCTCATAGAGCTGCCTGGCTTGATGTTATGGCTTCTCAAACACATTTTTGTCAGTTCCAGAAAGGCCATTAGGTTAGTACGTGCCTAACTACAGTACATCTGTTTGTTTTGGATAATAACGAGCGCTTTTCCAGCTGTTTGTTTTTCTACCTTCCTTCTTTGTTTCCCTAGGGCTTGTGCTTTTAGTATCCATGATTTATTTTCAAGCTGTTAGGCCAAATCCAGAATTATCATTCTAAATTTCATATGACTTGGCCTCAACCATTTTCAAACTTACTTAAACCCGAAAATAGACACACACACACACACACACACACACACACACACACCCCTTTTGGAATTTAACACCTGGTCAAACATAGTTCTAATTACCTCCACTTAATATATGCATCTATAAATTTTTCTTCTTTTTACATAATTTATTTCTTTGCATATGTAAAACATGCACATGATTCTAAAACCAAAACTATATAACAATGTAGAATCAAAGAAGTCTTGTTTCCCAGCCCATCCCCTCCACTTTTCCCCTCCTTCCCTTCAGATGTAATTACTTACATGTTTTTAAACATCTTAAAAGTTTAATATACATACAATGATGGAACACATCATAAATAAGGAGTTCGATGAATTCTCATAGACTGAGCATACCTGTGTATCCACCAGCAAGGTGCAGAAACAGAATATTACCAGCAACCTAGAAACTGCTCTTGTGCCCTTCCTGCTTGCTGCTCCCCATTCTTCCCAGAGACAACTGCTCTCCTAAAACACTATGAATTAGCTTTGCCAGATGTTGAACTGTAAGTGGAATAATACAGTATGTGTTCTTTTGTGCTTGGTTTCTTTCATTTGACAGTATATTTATGACATCCATCCATGTTGTATGTAGTAGAAATGTTCTGTCTTTTTTATTCCTGTTACCATAATCTATCATATTGAACACACAGTATATCATAATTTGTTTATGGCTTTTGCTGTTGATGGAGAAATAAGTTTCTCATTTTTGGCTTAACCAATAGTGCTTCTTAATACCTTCTTGTACATGTCTTCTGATACACATATACATTTCTGGTAGGTATACTCCAGGAGTAGAATTGCTGGGTCATGGGGTATATGTATGTTCAGGCTTTAGTAGATACTGCCAAAGAGTTTCCAAAAGTGAATGTTCCAATGCACACTTTTTCCAGCAGTGTATAAGAGTTCCATTTGTTCCTCATATTTGACACCACTTGATAATTTATGTCTTATTAATTTTAGCCACTCTGGTAGGTATCTCACCATGCTTCCGTTTTGTTTTTCCCTTATACTAGTAATCATGTATACTAGTTTTTGATTTATTCTTCTACTATTTAGTTTTGCCCTTTTATTAGACAAAAGGTAACTCTCTCCATATACTGTTTCGGTTATGCACATTGATTTTTTTTCACTTAGTATATCCAAGAGATCTCTGTATAATACAGTGTAGTAAGATCTTATTTTTTCCTACAGCTACATAGTATTCAATTGCATAGATGTGCCTGAGTTTATTCAATCAGTTCCCTATCAATGAAAATTTAGGTTGTTTTCAAACATTTTCTATTACAAATTTGCTGCAATTAATAGGCTTGTGCACACGTCTTTTCATATTTTTGCTGCTGTATCTTTGGGGGAGATTCTTAGAACTGGCATTGCTGGGTCAAAGACAAATGCATATGTAATTTTGTTAGGTGTTGCCAGATTTCCCTCCATAGGTATTGTACCATTTTTTATTTCTACAAGTGACCAGTAAGATATGTGGTTATATTTTATGCAATACACATTTTCTCTTAGAATACTCAATAGCCAGGGAATTAAGACATTGGCAAATTTTTTAAGCAAACGATCTTTTTTTTTTTTTTTTTTTTTTTTGAGACAAAGTCTTGCTCTTTTGCCCAGACTGGAGTGCAGCGGTGTGATCTTGGCTCACTGCAACCTCCGCCTCCTAGGTTCAAGCAATTCTTCTGCCTCAGCCTCCTGAGTAGCTGGGATTACAGGTGTGCACCACCATACTTGGCTAATTTTTGTATTTTTAGTAGAGACAGGGTTTCACCATGTTGATCAGGCTGTTCTCGAACTCCTGACCTCGTGATCCACCTACCTCGGCCTCCCAGAGTGCTGGGATTACAGGCATGAGCCACCGCACCTGGCCTAAGTGAATAATCTTTAAAAGTAAAAATATTTGATTATCGATAAAACTACAACCTCGTAAAGCATTTTAATGGTCCTTAAATTTTACATATACACATTTTAAGATGTGTATATATAAAAATTGAGTTAGTAACGTAATGTGTATTCATATGCATTCATATAAAATGTGGTTTTTAATAACAATGTATTAGCTAAGAATGTTTTAGTTGTGAGTTTAAGAGGGAAAAAGTGAGGCATTCATTGATTCATATAACTGGGAAGTCAAAGGCAGCCTCGCTAGTCAGGTATGATGAGATCCAGGGACTCAAACAATATTGATGGGAATCTTTCTTTCTCCCCATCTATGGCCTCTGCTTTCCTCAGTGTTAGCCAGGTTTTCATTGCCTTTCCAGCTTGCAGTCTCACAAGGCAAGAGGTCTTCTCTTGTCAAGCATCCACATCTGTCCCTACAAAAGGACTCTGACTTTCACTGAACTGTGAACACCTCCTCTGTGTCAGAGAAGATGATAGGGAGTTCTCTCGATTGAAACAAGCAGAATAAAGGAAGCTGAGGTCCACCTTCCCTGCCAAAAGGTTGTGGGCTACTCTAAAACAACAGATGTCTTTTATAGCTGCAAATTCTGTTGTCCGGATACACTGAAATTCATCTAGCCTCTCTCTGGTGTCCACCTTAACATTTAGGGTGTTTCCATGTTTTGCTAGTATACATTATATCATCTAAATATTCTTATATTCTACATTTTATTTCTTTAATATAGATCTCTATAAGAGGAATTACTAAGTGAGAGGATATGGATATTTCACATATATGGTCAAATCCTTCCAGGGCGCTTGTAGTAATATGCACTCTCAGCAGCATTGATGAGACTGCTGTTCTACCACTCCCCAGGGAGCATTAGGAATTTTAATTTGATAGGGGTTATCACATTGCTTCATGCTTGATTTTCACAAAAGAATAAATATCTCTTCTGTTTATAGTTGGTATTCGATACTTAGCTCTTCATTCGATTAATGTTTCATATTTTCCTATCTTCTTTTTCCAATGCCTACTTACTCTTCTTCCAGTTTAAAAGAAGAATTGTGAAATAAAAGAAAGGAGAATATATCTGCTAAGTGCAAAAATGTCAAGTTCTTATATTTTCTCCATTATACTTAAGATTTATGAGGTGCCTTGAGCAATTAGCAAGGTACAGCTGTGTCACCAAGAAGCAACTTGCGGGTGTGTGCAGCTGGTCATCATTTCTTCAGTTCTCCCATGAAAGCTTCTGCAAATAAACATACAATCTGAAGACACTGTGCTTGCTATGCTAACTGGCAAGGCAAATCCCCTCGTCTTTCTTCCAACCAGGTTGTTACTCATAAACTCCTTTAGAACAGAAATTCTGTAGTCATCACTAACTTTGTTCACTGCAGCGTGTTTTAGTCTGTTCTCACACTGCTAATAAAGATATACCCGAGATTGAAAAATTTATAAATAAAAAGGGGTTTAATGGACTCACAGTTCCACGTGGCTGGGGAGGCCTCACAATCATGGTGGAGGGCAAAAAGCATGTCTTACATGGCAGCAGGCAAGACAAAATGAGAGCCAAGCAAAAGGGGAAACCCCTTATAAAAACATCAGATCTCATGAGATGTATTCACTACCACGAGAACAGCATGGGGGAAACCGCCACCATGATTCAATTATCTCCCACTGGCTCCCTCTCACAACACATGAGAATTATGGGAGCTGCAATTCAAGATTGTATCAGCCAACCCGTATCACAGTGGTTCTCAGACTATGGGCCCAGAATGCAAATTCTCAGGCCCTACCGCAGACCTACTATATCAATAACTCTGGGTGTGGGACCTGGCAATCTGTGTGTGCGTATAATTGTGGTAAAATACACAGAACATAACATTTTCCATCTTAATCACTTTAAAATTTATTTTTAATGGGCAAGTAAAAATTATAAATATTTATTATGTACAACATGTTGTTTTGAAATACTACATGCATTGTGGAATGGCTAAATCAAGCTAATGAACGTAGTTATCACCTCACATTCACCTCACATACTTTTTTTTTTTTTTCAGTTTGAGATGGGGTCTCACTCTGTCACCCAAGCTGGAGTGTAGTGGCACAATCTCGGCTCACTGCAATCTCTGTCTCCCAGGCTCAAGCGATTCTCACACCTCAGCCTCCCCAGTAGCTGGGACTACAGGCACGCACCACCACACCTGGCTAGTTTTTGTATATTTTTGTAGAGATGTTGCCCAGGTTGCTCTCAAACTCCTGGACCCAAGCGACCCACCTGCTTTAACCTCCCAAAGTGTTGGGATTACAGGCATGAGCCATGGCACCCAGCCACTTTTAATTTTTTTTTTTTATGGTGAAAATCTTAACTGTTTCTAGGTGTACAGTTCTGTAGTGTTAGGTACATTCACATTGCTGCACAACCAGTCTCTAGAATTCTTCTCATCTTGCAAAACTGAAACTGTACTTATTAAACAGCAATTTCCCATTCTGTACTTCCCCCAGTGCCTGGCAGCCACCATTCTATTTTTTGTTTCTATGAATTTGACTGCTCAAGGTAGCTCATATAAGTGGAATCATACAACATTTATCGTTTTGTGGTTGGCTTATTTCACTTAATATAATGTACTCAAGGTTTATCCATTTAGCATGTGTTGAATTTCCTTCTTTTTTTTTTTTTTTCAGATGGAGTTTCGCTCCTGTTGCCCAGGCTGGAGTGCAATGGCGCAATCTCAGCTCACTGCCACTTTCTCTTGCCTCAGCCTCCAGAGTAGCTGGGATTACAGGCATGCATCACCACGCCCAGATAATTTTGTATTTTTAGTAGAGACGGGGTTTCTCCATGTTGGTCAGGCTAGTCTCGAACTCCCGACCTCAGGTGATCCGCCCGTCTTGGCCTCCCAAAGTGCTGGGATTACAGGCATGAGCCATCACACCTGGCCAAATTTCCTTCATTTTTAAGGCTGATGAATGTTCTGTTGTCTATATTCACCACATTTTGTTTATCCATTCACCCATCAGTGGATACTGGATTGCTTCCACCTGCCAATCTGTGGTTTAACAAATCCTTCAGGTGATCCTCATATACATTTAAGTTTGAGAACTCCTGGTTAATAGAAGATGAAAGTGTAGTGATTGTAATTTTGACCGATCTAGATTTCTTTTCAGAATGTGTTAAATTATATTTGACACAGCAAGCTAATCTGTATAATGCATATGACCCAGGATGAAATAGAATACTTTTTGCTTATAGTAAGCACACAAGGATGTAGTATGGAATGCTACAATGACAAAAAATATTTAGTAATATTTGAAATAAAAACTGTTCAATTAAGCAAGAATATCTATGATAATGTGCTAAGCTCGGCCCATCTGATTTTTGAAAGGTCGAAACTAGACTGGGCTGAAAACTTACAGGTTAAAAAGTTAAGGTAGATTATTACTTTTAAAAATTAATAAAATTAAAGGACATATGCCATAAATAACATAAAGGTAAATAGAAGCATTCTATATTATGCTTACCATGGAATTCAGCGAGTTGTTCATGGGGTTGACAGAGCTATTTTGAAAGAGCTGAATTCTTTTGCAGTTACCAGGGAACACTTGCCATTATGTAAACTACCATGAGAAGGGTAGTCAAATCTCATGAAGCAGAGCATTAACTGACAGCCTGAGGTAGTCATTCAGTTGAGGACCCCGTGGTGATGCAAAGCATTGCGTAATAGGCTACGTGGGCTTTGGGATGGGGAAATTCAACTTTCCCACAAGATCCCAGCTAGAGAATTGTGTTGGAGGCAGAGCATAGTACTAGACAGGCTAATGACATGATTTCAAATAGGAATTTTAATTCTTGCTCAAGAAATGAACATATGTATTTGGTTTAGTATATTTTATTTGGAAGGAGAAGAAGATCCAAATGATGATATAATTGATACCTGGCAAAGGCAAGGTATTTAGATACGGATGATCTGAATGAATGAGTGAAAAAATGAGTAAATAAATGACATGCCAGATAATTAATTTCACTCACATTACAGGCTTTTAAAGGGAGGTCCTATTACACATAAAGAAGTCAGCTGATTTGCTAGGGAGTGAGCAAATAAATGAACAATTTCGTCTCCTTTATGTTGCATGTCTAGTTCTCACTACTAACTGCAGGATCTTGGGCAAATTATTTAACCTCCCTGGGTCTTGGTGTATGCATCTCTAAAATTGGATGTGTGTGGTGCCACAGGATGCCAAGATAGATGCCAAAGCTTCTTACAGTTTTCAAATTGTTTCTCATGCTTTATTTTGTAAGAAGTGGTGCTCTTGCTGATTGTTTATTAACTCATTAAAGCAATATGTATTGAGTATGTGTATGGCACTGTCCTGAATTGCCCCGTAACTTATTAAATCACTTTCCCTTTTCACCACTATAAAAAAGTACTGCTAAATGTCAGGTAGAAAAACCTCCATAAGTGGATCACTGTAAAATCCATACCAAAATTGTAAGCACTCTTTGATTTCTGGCACAGCCTTGACCAGGAGTTAGGTTCTCTCCTACCTTTTCCAGAGTTTCTAAGTTTCAAGAAGTGATGATCAGACACCTGTGGTGGGTGCTGTCTCATCCTGATGCCTTCTAAAACATCCCCAGGGAACAGCTCTGTAAGGATCTCCAGGCCTTTCCTACGACCAGCACTACTGAGCAAAAAGGTTTTCTTGTTTTTTTTTTGTTTTGTTTTGTTTTTAAAATCATTTCAGAGGCATTTGGTTATTTAAAGATTTGAGTCTTTATAAACACATCCATCCCATGTGATAGAGAAATGGAACTAGCAGATGTTGCTGGATTTTTCTTTTTACCTAGGGATTTCATGGTATCTGTTTTTCAATTTCCAACTAAGTATTAAATGCTTGTATAATTTAAGCGTTTCATTTAATTAAGCTTCAAAATGTATTTAAACTTTAGATCAGCCTAGATAACTTGAAAATAGAAACAATTGGAGCAGTTCTGCCAGTTCAGGTTTGATCTAGAGTGCATTCCATTTTAAATGATGTAGGCAATGGTAAGTATAGGTCTAGTGGTTTCTGGACAAATCAACTGTAAATTCTTGAATCTTTCAGGGCTATATTTATATAAGTAAGTTTATCACATTCTATCTGTTCTTCCCATCATTTTAAAATTAGCCCATTTGTTGGGTCTGGAATGGGTGAAGAATAAGTCTTTGCTTAAAATTACAAACAGGTGCCAAGTCAGCAATATGATACACCTAAAACTTCTTATTATAGCAGAAAAGCACCTTGACATCCACAATAAATACATGCCCCAAAACTGTTTAAGTACCTAGTTTGAACATCTTGCTACTTTCCGTGTTTATGGGTTATTGCTCTGCCACTTGAAATATAATTGAATCCAGCAGTTTTTCTTCAGCACAAATGTATAAAATAGATTACTTATGATTTGCTACACTGAGTGATGTCTACAGACTAGGCCTAAGGGAGAAAAAAGACACGTGGTTTACATGCATAGCTATATTGGTGATTTTCCTCAGAGATACTAAGGGCATTATTTGACAATAGTAGACAGATTGACTTTGTAAAGTACAATATGATAATTCCTTTTTAATTAATATGTGTTCCAAACAACATCTTTTCTTACAGGGGGAGTAAATGTATTTTTCTCTATAATAAAAGTAATTATATAAGACATTTAGGAAGTTGTATTTCCTTCCTCCAGAATTCAAGTAGGTTAATTCTTTCTGCCTTTCTTCTCTTTTCAAGAGAGGAAGGCTCTGAAGGTCTGTATCAGTGGCTTGTCCATATCTAAATGGTTCTTTTTATGGGGCACAGAGTCCTGCCAGTGAAGCACTTACCCATCCCGTTCTTTTCCCAAAAAATAAAGGTCTCTGAAAAGGAACTCATTCCTCTCTGTTGCTTCTACAGACCAGCACTGAGGAGGTAGAGCTTGCTGAAACTTTTGGTTCTCTCCTCTCCATTCCTGCTTTGATGAGTACCTTCTGCGCTACTTGAGCCTCACTCTCCTAAGAGCCTTCCTGCCTCAGGATTTGCCTGGGCCCAGTCCATCCTCCATATAGAGGTCAGCTCTTCCAGAAATGCAAATTCAGTCATGTCACAGCCCTGCATGAAATCCAGAGTGGTTCCCGTCACCTTCAGGATGCACTTAAACATTTTGAGAATGTCATAAAAGGCATCATCATTATCTCTTGGCCCCTCCAGCCCACCCAGCCTCATTTCCTTCCTACTTGGATACACCCGATCTCTTCTTCAGTCTTACCTGAATCAGGTTTCTATCAGTCTTTCTGTTTGGCACACAACTTCTCCAGCTTCTTCACTTGACTGATAACAAACAAATCCTTCACTTTTTATGGGAAGCGCCACTGGTTTCCATGCCGAGTTAGGTGCTTTCTCTATCAGCTCCTACAGTGCCTTGTGCGTGGCCTATCGTAGTACTTACTTCACCTATTTATCCATTTACTCTTTTGTCGCTCCCATTAGACAACGAGCCTGTCATGTTCATAGCCCTAGCCATTAAATCTTTGCCTTTACCTAGTGTGTCTCTGACAACAACAAGAGAGCCTGATGTGCAGTCATTTCTTAATAAAGACTGGTTGCAAAAATGAATGTATCCACACATTAATTCTTACCCTGACTGATTTCATTTTAAAATATCTCTGTTACCAAAGGACTGGTTTTGCTAGCAGAACTATATGTAGGGCATCTGTTTCAAAATAATTCTGTGCCTAATTGGTGCTACTTATAGGATTTCATATCAGCATTAGTATCCCAAAATATCACCTGGGTCACAACACTTTATACAACACAGCAGCGTATGCTGAAATATGATGAGAAAATATTCTGAAATCCCAGGCAAATATTTCAGAAAGACCCTCTGTATACTTAGTTGTTTGTACAGAAGCTCCCAAGGTCTGTCTTTTCATGCATTCTCCTACAGAACGGGAGCTGTTTGAACAGGGCTCACATCTACACAGTGTTATTCAATGGTTAAGTCAAATTCTTCCACATGTATTGTTAAAAATATAGTTTTTTTCCAAACAATTTGTACCACCTATACTGCGTTCACCTGAGCACTTTGTTGATTATCAACTGGTGAGCAAAGTGAAAAAACCCACTGGACCTAGGGCTGCAAATACCAGCTTTGAAATTGGGGATGTAGAGTTAGAAAACAGATTTTCTTTTTCTTTTTTTTTTTTTTTTGAGACAGAGTCTAGCTCTGTTGCCAGGCTGGAGTGCAGTGGCGCGGTCTCGGCTCACTGCAACCTCCGCCTCCTGGGTTCGAGCAATTCTCCTGCCTCAGCCTCCCGAGTAGCTGGGACCACAGGCACCCGCCACCGTGCCCGGCTAATTTTTTTTTTTTTTTTTTTGTATTTTTAGTAGAGACAGGGTTTCACCAATGTGGCCAGGCTGGTCTTGAACTCCTGAGCTCGTAATCAACCCGCGTTGGCCTTCCAAAGTGCTGGGATTACAGGTGTGAGCCACCGTGCCCGGCCCGAAAATAGATTTTCTAGTGTGCAAATTAACTGTGCCCAAGGCTTATCTTTCTCTTTTTTAAGATTTCCCTTTGGCTACAAAGAACATAGTGCTGCAGTAGCTCTTATATATGAGAATAGTGGTTTTCAACCAGAGCATTTTTACCTCTTAGTGTACATTTGGCAATGTCTGGAGACATCTTTGGTTGTCACAATGGAGGGAGGGTGGTGAGCATTTAGAGGAAAGACACCAGGGATGATGCTACATCTCCTACAATGCACAAGAAAGTCCCCTTCAAAAAATTATCTGGCCCAAAATGTTAATGAAACTCTGTACTAGGATGGAAAAAGAAATAGTATATTTAGAAGCTGGAAGTGAGAATGTGTGATTTCTGTGATTGATTTGTGTTTCTCAGTATGCTGCTCCTTCACAGATCACAGAGCTGTCTATGACCTTCTTTCTAGCAGTTCACAACATGGTTGTTTGCTTCTTTAAGCCAGCAGGAGAGTCTTGCTTGCCCAATCTGCTAAGAATGTCTTATATAATGCAACATAATCACAGGAATGACTTCCATTACCTTTGCTGCATTCTATTGATTAGAAGAAAGCCACAGGTCCCACCTGCTCTCAAGTGGAAGGAATTAATCAAAGACACTGACATCAGGAGACAGGAATTACGAGGACCACCCTAGGGTCTGTCCACACAACATATTGTTGTCTTGATGGCAGGTGTGGTGTTTTGTACTGTGTTGACCCGGTTATGCTGGGAAAATCTTGTCACTGAAGAACATGCATGAGATTGGATGGCAGGTGGAATGGCCATTAATCTCTGATGGTTGGCACAGTCAGAGCAGTGATGGACAGACACAGAAATGCCCAGCCGGTGTCAGTGGGTCCTGCTCTCCTCTGTTTCCTATCCAGCTTCTCTTCTCAACTGTTGGCCAACAGCTGCCCCAGCCTACCCTAGAGACTGACTGAAGACCTTCAGAGGCAACAGCAACATGAAAGCAGTGGCTCCTATCACCCTCCCCTAAGCCCCTCTGCTGTGGCTGGATATCTTGGTTTTTCAGATGGATAGGTTAGCGACTCCTTCCCTAGATCTTTCCCCAGGTTCTCCTGCAACTCTCACAGGTCAATTTCACACAGAAGCCCCTTCTTCCATAACTCTCAGGGAACTGTGCCCCTCTGACCAAGCCCTGACTGATGCAGATATTGTTCCCATGATAATCAGGTTTAAGCATATCCTGTGTGCTTCTCATTGTGTCAGTTACTGTGGCCAATACAAAGTAATCTAACATAGTAGTCCCATGAAAATGGAACATCTCTGTTTTGTCTTGAACTCCTGGCTTCAAGAGATCCTGCTATCTTGGCCTCCCAAAGTTTTGAGATTATAGGCATGAGCCATCTTGCTTGGCCAGACATCTCTGTTTTGCTTACTGCTATACCCTCGGGGTTGGCAATAGTGCCTGGCATATAGTAGACACTCTATAAATATTATTTTCATGAATAATGGAAGATACTTACGTGTTTTGTGTGATATACATATGTATATGTGTGTGTAATATATTCCTTATATACAATTGTGTGTGTCTGTATGTATAATCTCCTTCCCTTATTGCCTATTTTAGCATTTAAATATTTGTGGTGTCTAACTTGACACCTGACTGTATTTCTATTCAGAATATCCTTTGGAGTTCAGACCAAGAAATAGGCAAACCTAGTTCAGGAAGTTGAACCAAGTATCTTTTCTCACTATAAATACATTAATATTTAGAGAGCAAAACATATGGTTATTTACACAGTAAATAAAGACATGAACAACTTCTCAGTCAGTTCAGATAAGATTTTGCTACCAAAAGACCTAAGTACACAAATACCATTCGATGCAGCAATCTCATTACAGGGTATGTACCCAAAGGAATATAAATTGTTCCGTTGTAAAGTCACATGCACGCATATATTCATCGCAGCACTATTCACAGTAGCAAAGACATGGAATCAACATAAATGCCCATCGATGATGGAAAGGACAAACAAAACATGGTACATATACACAATGGGATACCATAAAGCCATAAAAAGAATGAGTTCATGTCCTTTGCACGGACATGGATGGAACTGGAGGTCATCATTTTTAGCAAACTAACACAGGAGCAGAAAACCAAATACCACATGTTCTCACTTATAAGTGGGAGCTAAATGATGACAACACATGGACACATAGAGGGGAACAACACACACTGGGGTCTAGGGGAGAGTGGAGGGTAGGAGGAGGGAAAATATCAGGAAAAATAACTAATGTGTACTATGTTTAATACCTGGGTGATGAAACAATCCGTACAACAAACCCCCATGACAGATGTTAACTATGTAACAAACCTGCACATGTGTCCTTGAACTTAAAATAAAAGTTAAAAGACTTCAGGTCAGATCACTGCATGTGTATTATCAAAAAAAAAAAAAAAAAAAGATTTTGGAGCTGTTTGGATCTGAGGATTTTGAATTAATATTAATGATGATAATAATATTAAAATAGCAATTACTTATTGGAAAGCAATAATCATTCAAGCACTGAGTTAGACATTTTATGTGTATAACAATAATAATAGAAACATGCTTACAAAAAAACAAAGAACATGCTTTGGAGAAGGCAAGGTAGACTACTGCCTAAATAATACAATATAATTTCTAATACCCAAGGAAACAGCTCCATATTCCTACTGTCATCTAAATTATATTATATAATATAAATATTTGCTAATTTGCTTAGGAGATTCATTTATCCCCTTTACAACAGCATCAAAAATAATAAAATACTTAGAAATAAACTTAATAAAAGAAGTATACAACTTACATCCTGAAAACTACAAAACATTGTAGAAAACAATTAAAGAAGGTCTAAATAAATAGAAAGGCATTTCATGTTCATAGACCAGAAGACTTAATGTTGTTAAGATAGAAATATTCCCTAACTGATCTACAGATTAAATATAACTCCTCTTAAAATCCTGGAGAAACTTCTTGCAGCAATTGACAAGCTGATCCTAAAATTCACACACAAATGCAAGGGACTCAAAATAGCCAAAACAATCTTGAAAGAGGAGAACAAAATAGAAGGACTCATAATTCCTGATTTCAAAACATGCTATAAAGCTACAGTAATCAAGACACTTTGGTACTGGCATAAGGAAAGACATAGACCAACAGACAAGAATTGAGAGACCAAAAATAAATCTCACATTTATGGACAGTTCATTTTCAACAAAATGCCAAGACAACTCAATGATAAAAACAAACTTTTCAAGAAATGACACTGAAAAAGCTGAATATCTACATATAAAATGATAAAATTGTACCCCTTCCTTACACCATACACAAAAATTAACTCAAATGGGTCAAATAAGTAAATGTAAGGGTAGAACTATAAAACTCTTAGAATAAAATCTAGGGGTAAAACTTTGTGACCTTGGGTCAGGCAAAGTAGTCTTAGATATGATATTACTAAAAGCACAAGTGACAAAAGAAAAAGTAGATAAACTGGACTTCATCAAATTTAAAAACTTGGTCAGGCATGGTGGCTCACACCTGTAATCCCAGTGTGAGGATCACTTGACCCCAGGAGTTCGAGACCAACTTGGGCAAATAGTGAGAAGAAAAAATTCATCTCTACAAAAATAAAAATAAAAAATTAGCCAGGCATGGTGATGTGTGTCCATAGTTCCAACTACCTGGGAAGCTGTGGTGGGAGGATCACTTAAGCCTGGGAGGTTGGGGCTGTAGTGAGCCATGCTTGCACCACTGTATTACAGCCTGGATGACAGAGTGAGACCCTGTCTCAACAAAAACCAAAACCAAAAACGTTTGCATTTCAAAAAATACCATCAAGAAAGGGAAAAGAATTGGTGAAAATACTTGCAAATGATAAAGCTGACAAGGAACTTGTATCCAGAATATATACATGTCAGTAGTAGAAAGATTACCCTATTTAAAAAAAAAGCAATGAATCTTAATAGACATTTCTCCAAAGAAGATATACAAATGTTCAGTAGGCACATCAAAGGATGCTCAATATCATTAGCCATCAGGAAAAAAAAGTAACCAAAATCACAATGATATACCACTTCACATTGTCTAGGATGGTTACATAGGAAATAACCAGTGGTGGTGAGGATCCAGAAAATTTGAACCCTGATTCACTGCTGGAGGGAATGATTCAGCATTGAATCACTGTATCACTCAGCAATTCCACTCCTAGGTGTATATCCAAGACATTAAAGAATATATCCACACAAGAAGTTGCACATGAATGTTCACAGCAACATTATTCATAATAGTTAAGGAGTGGGACAATCAAACATCTGTAAACTGATGAATAGATAAACATAATGTAGCATTATTTTGCTACAAAAAATAAAGTACTGAGAGATGCTACCACATGGATAAATCTTGAAATATTAGATAAAAAAAGAAGCCAGTCACCAAAAAAACCCTAGCCCACATATTATATTATTCCATTGATACAAAAGTCCAGAATAGACAAATCTATAGAGACAGAAAGTCAATTAATAATTGGCTAGTGCTGGGGGGTTGGCGGTTAATGGGAAGTGACCAGTAATCTGTACAGAATTTCTTTATAGGGTGATGAAAATGTTATTAAATTGATTGTGGCTGGGTGCAAAGGCTCATGTTTGTAATCCCAGCACTTCGGGAGGCTGAGACAGGTGGATGGCTTCAGCCCAGAAGTTTGAGACCAGCCTGGGCAACATGGCAAAACCCCGTCTCTACAAAAAAATACAAAAATTAGCCAGGTATGGTGGTGCGCCCCTGTAGCCCCAGCCACTTAGGGGGCTGAGTTATGAGGATCACTTGAGCCCAGGAGGTTGAGGCTACAGTGAGCCGAGATCGTGCCACTGCACTCCAGCCTGGGCAAGAGTGAGACTCTGTCTCAAAAAAAAAAAAAAAAAAAAAAAATTGATTGTGGTGAAGGTTGCACAACTCTGTTAATATACTAAGAATCTTTGAATTGAATACATTAAATGAATGAATTGTATAGTATGTGAATTATATTTCAAAGCTACTAGTTATATAAGGTATGCACACTTACATAAATATGTATGTATGCTATATATACTTTACTACTTACATAAAGTATATACGTATGTATATATATACTTTTATATTGAAAAAACTGATATACAGGAAATATAGTAAAAGTGTTCCCCAAACACTTCCAGCGTGCTTGCTGTGCAGGCACTTGGATACAAAGACCAAAGTCACTGACTCTTCCTACCCCTAGGAGTTCGTATGTTGGTGGGTAGCTTCTTGCCTCTCTGTAGGAGCTATGAGTCAAGCTGTCTCCAACAGAGAGACCAGTGGCTAGTGTTCCCCAGAAGACCTCAGCTAAAGGTCTCCAGTTAAAAGTGAGTCAGATTCAACATTCTCTTTGAGGTCTCTTACTTCCCTGCTTCTCTCTTTCATCCCTAAAATGTTGAAATATTTAAGGTGCCTAAACTCATAATAAGCCTTAAAAAAAAAAAAAAAAACAACAACCTAAAAAGCCATGGTGAACTCTATGGGTTCTCAGCAGGAGGACAATGGATAAAATATTTGAAAAAGACGAATTTTATTCTGGCTTGTTTTCTTCACAGCTGAAGGCCTTCAGCCCTTTCCAGTCCAGTATCACTCTAGGCATGGAATTTTGGGCAGTAGAAAACATTATGTAGTGTTTGTTCACCATTTAGATCTAGATTAAAAATGAATGTATTACATTTGAACCCTGGTAATTTCTAATATTTCATATTCAACAATATCATGTCGCTCATTGTTAGGTACCATACGGTGCTTGAGCTAAAGATACACTAGCGCCAAGGTTAGCCACAATCCCCATTCTCAGAGAATGTCCAACTCAGCGTGGATGACAGACATTATGGAAATAATTGTGAAGGAAAAATGTTAGATGCTATGGAACTGCTAATCTGTGGAAACCAAAGCATGAATGTGAGGAGGTAAATTTTATGCTGAAACCCAGGTAAAGGTGTGAAGGTGGTTACAGGTGTGGTCAAGATGGCGGTGCCTATAGAGAAGAGTATGGCAGGCTGGGGAAGAGCACGGGAGAAGGTCCCAGCAGAGGGAAGTCTAGCAGAAAGAAGCTCATGCAGCTGAGTGTGAGGACTGAGGAGAAAGGGTGTGAGATAAGACTGGTGAATTAGATGTGGATGAGACAGGCAAGGCCTTTAGCCTGGGGTGAGAAGTTCAGACCTTGTTGTAGCGTCAGTGCGAAGCCATTGAAAGTTTTAAGCGTGGAGCATAGTAATCAGATATTTAAAGAGATCTCTGGGGCTGTTTTTTGAAAAACTTTTCAAACATGCATGTCATAACAGAAATATTTTTTAAAAAGAAATTAAATTATATGTTTTCACTTCAAAATTTTCTTAATTTTGAAAACTCAGATGAAGCTTACAACTTCTTTATTAGAAATGACAAGTAAAATGCCATATTCAACTGATCCTATTTAATCACTGGATCATTCAGGGACAAAGCATAGAAAGTTTGTTTTTCAGTGATATTTTTCCTCATTCCAAACATTTGAAATTCAATAAAAACACGAACAAAGATACTTTTTAAATTTCTAGGACAAATGTCACAAAAGCAAACAAATGGAGTACCAAAGAAATTTTTTGAGGCTCAGTGAGTAGGGTGGGCAGTGGATGGCAGAGTTTGTGGGTGTTGGTATGCTGAAAATTCAGGCGCTTCTCTGCTGACTTCTAAAGAGCAGGACCCCAATCCTAAGTCCTAGAGAATGTGTGACAACATTCCCAAGAACGACCAACCCTAGGCAAATGTAAAATTAGGTTAGTATTAGAAAAAGAGATGATTGATTTCTCTGAGTGGCCTAAAGACATTTTTTCTTAATTCCAGTCTTTAACTCAACAAGAGTTTATTGGCATTCTATTTTGTGTAAGGACTGGCACTAAGTACTGAGATCTTTATATGTTTCTTTCTTTCTATCTATCTATCTATCTATCTATCTATCTATCTATCTATCTATATCGTTTTTAAAAGTTTTTTAAATTATACTTTAAGTTCTAGGATACATGTGCACAACGTGCAGGTGTGTTACATATGTATACATGTGCCATGTTGGTTTGCTGCACCCATTAACTCGTTATTTACATTAGGTATATCTCCTAATGCTATCCCTCCCCGCTCACCCCACCCCACGACAGGCCCCAGTGTG
Source organism: Macaca fascicularis (assembly GCF_037993035.2). Classification (NCBI taxonomy): domain Eukaryota; kingdom Metazoa; phylum Chordata; class Mammalia; order Primates; family Cercopithecidae; genus Macaca; species Macaca fascicularis. Next base: position 105,763,926 of record NC_088377.1, read on the forward strand.
TGATGTTCCCCACCCTGTGTCCTAGTTTTCTCATTGTTCAGTTCCCACCTATAACTGAGAACATGCAGTGTTTGTCCTTGCGATAGTTTGCTCAGAATGATGGTTTCCAGCTTCATCTATGTCTCTACAAAGGACATGAACTCATCCTTTTTTATGGCTGCATAGTATTCCATGGTTTATATGTGCCACATTTTCTTAATCCAGTCTATCATTGATGGGCATTTGGGTTGGTTCCAAGTCTTTGCTATTGTGAATAGTGCCACAATAAACATACGTGTACATGTGTCTTTATAGCAGCATGATTTATAATCCTTTGGATATCTACCCAGTAATGGGATGGCTGGGTCAAATGGTATTTCTAGTACTAGATCCTTGAGGAATCGCCACACCGTTTTCCACAATGGTTGAACTAGTTTACACTCCCACCAACAGTGTAGAAGTGTCCCTATTTCTCCACATCCTCTCTAGCACCTGTTGTTTCCTGACTTTTTAATGATTGCCATTCTAACTGGTGTGAGATGGTATCTCATTGTGGTTTTGATTTGCATTTCTCTGATGGTCATTGATGATGAGCATTTTTTCATGTATCTGCTGGCTGCATAAATGTCTTCTTTTGAGAAGTGTCTGTTCATATCCTTTGCCCACTTTTTGATGAAGTTGTTTGATTTTTTCTCGTAAATTTAAGTTCTTGGTAGATTCTGGATATTAGCTCTTTGTCAGATGGGTAGATCGTAAAAGTTTTCTCCCATTCTGTAGGTTGCCTGTTCACTCTGACAGTAGTTTCTTTTGCTGTGCAGAAGCTCTTTAGTTTAATTAGATACCATTTGTCAATTTTGGCTTTTGTTGCCATTGCTTTTGGTGTTTTAGTCATGAAGTCCTTGCCCATGCCTATGTCCTGAATGGTATTGCCTAGGTTTTCTTCTAGGGTTTTTGTGGTTTTAGGTCTAACATTTAAATCTTTAATCCATCTTGAATTAATTTTTGTATAAGGTGTAAGGAAGGGATCCAGTTTCAGTTTTCTACATATGGCTAGCCAGTTTTCCCAGCACTATTTATTAAATAGGGAATCCTTTCCCCATTTCTTGTTTTTGTCAGGTTTGTCAAAGATCAGATGGTTGTAGATGTGTGGTGTTATTTCTGAGGGCTCTGTTCTGTTCCATTGGTCTATATCTCTGTTTTGGTACCAGTACCGTGTTGTTTTGAAAAACATGGAATGCTTCACGAATTCACGTGTCATCCTTGTGCAGGGGCTATGCTAATCTTCTCCGTATTGTTCCAATTTTAGTATATGTGCTGCCAAAGCTAGCACATATCTATCTATATCTTTTTATATATCCATCTTGATGAGGAGCAACAATCATTTGTAGATGGCCCATTTTTTTGATGGAAGTCAGCCTTTACTACAGAAAAATTCATTTACAGTTTATTTTGAAGACTTAATAGACAGATCTAATCTTATCTTCCCAAACGAAACAATATTCTTCCTAACAGTTAGACTGCAATTCCAGTAGTCAGTGTTTATAGAAATAAATGTTGGGGCATATGGCATAAAAAGTAGATTCATGGGACAATAGAATAAAATATTTGAACTCACAACTGTTGATGGAAATTTTAGGATATATTGTCATTTATCTGTATCATTGCATTCACCAGGTTTCAACATTATTAGTATTACAAAAGCTCCGTTGTCATTCACTAAAGGCAGAGGTGACTCTGAGACACACCACTTTTATCCATACAACACGATATCCATCAATCATCCATATGCCTCCTGCATTCATAAAATCATGCAACACATGCTATATGTGGAAATGAACTGATTTTTGCTTTCTATTATGATTTATATAATTATTCACACTCCACTGTAGCCCCTTGGGGGAGAGTTGGTTACCATTAGCATTTGCTGTCAGTCAAATTGTGCTTCTTTCCTTATTACCCTTTTTTCATATCTGAACTACAGTAAAAGAACAAGACAAGAATAGAAGTCCTAATATTTAAAAAAAAAAAAATCGCAGAATATATGACCTTTAACCAATGCTGTGATCATTTGCTTCTTTTTAAAATAAGATATATAATTAGGACTAAAAAATGCCAATAAAATCCAGTCATTTGTATCTTTTCCTCGTATAAAGAAAAGTTGGAAAATTAGTTGAAATGGAAAATGATTTTTAAGGTTTAATGCAGAATAATTCTTTAAAGTCATGACTAAGACTGATCATCCACTCAAGATATTCACATTTCAAAGCATCCATTTAGCTTGCAACCTTATTTTAATACTACGGGGTCTCAATATCTTCCTGCCCCGCAGGTTTTTGTTTTCAATGGGCATTTATTTAAAAAGAAACTCCAGATTTATAAATAGATTAGGATGTTATGCTAATTCCTTAATTCTAGGAGGTACACTTTCATAATTATAAAGATCATTTATTTTTTCAATAGCAAACATTTAGCAGGTATTCATTAGGTACCTGGCATGGCTTTAGATTCTGAAATACAAAGACTTCAAGTCATGGTTTTCCTGTTTGGGAAGCTTACCTTTTAGTGAGGAAAGTATGCATGTTAAAAAAAATCTACCTACTTATTGATAGATCTGACAATAACACGTGGAAAGTGCCAACAGATAATGAAAACAGAACATGAGCCCTGAGGACAACATTACTGAGGAAGTATCCCTGAGTTGGAAACCTTACTAGAAAAAAAGGAGTTTGTGAGATGAAGGAGGGAAAGGAAGGGAGAAAAAGATAGCAAATGTCAGAGTTCCTAAAGAGGCCTGGTGTTCTGGGGACTATCGGCCTGAGCACAGGAAACATGGGATGAGTGCAAATGAATTTACAGTGAAAAATATAATATTACATAATGATAAGTGAACTGTCACAGTAGACCATCAAATTTTTCCAGATATTTTCTATATTTTCTATGCATATTCATATCTATCTCTTTCTCTCCTATCATCTATCTATCTATCTATCTATCTATCTATCTATCTATCTAATCTTCTAGGTAGCTAGCTAATCATCTATCAATCTATATATCCATGCATCTATCTTTCTCCTCAAATGGTATCACACTATATATACCTATTTTGCAAACTTCTTTTTCTTAATATATCTTGAATACAATACAAATCATAGATAGACAAGCAAATGGAAAACAACAAAGAGCAGGGGTTGCTATTCTTATATCAGACAAAATAGACTTTAAACCAACAGCAATCAAAAAGGACAAAGAAGGGCATTACATAATGATAAAAGGTTCAATTCAATTAGAAGTCTTAACCATCCTAAATATATATGCATCCAACACTGGAGCACCCAGGTTCATAAAACAAGTTCTTAGAGACTTGTGGAGAGATTTAGATAACCACAAAATAATAGAGGTAGACTTCAACACCCCACTCACAGTATTAGACAAATCATCAAGGCAGAAAACTAACAAAGATATTTGGAACTTAGACCCAACACTTGACCAAATAGACTTAGCAGATATCTTCAGGACACTCCACCCAACAACAACAGACTGTACATTCTTCTCATCTGTACCTGCCATATACTCTAAAATTGACCATATACTCAGTGACTTTAAAGCAATTTTCAACAATTAAAAAAAACCAAAATCATACCAATCACACTCTTGGACCACAGCACAATAAAAATAGAAATCAATACCAGGAAAATCTCTCAAAACCATACAGTTACATGAAAATTAAACAATCTGCTCCTGAATGAATTTTGGGTAAACAATGAAATTAAGTCAGAAGTAAAGAAATTCTTTGAAACTAATAGGAGAGAAGATACAGTATACTAGAATATCTGAGTCACAGCTAAAGCAGCATTAAGAGGAAAGTTTATGGTGCTAAACACCCACATCAAAAACTTTTAAAGATCTCAAATTAATAACCTAACATCACACCTACAGGAACTAGAAAAAACAAGAGCAAATGAATCTCAAAGCTAGCAAAAGAAAGGAATAAAATCAGAGCTACACTGAATGAAATTGAGACACAGAAAAACCATCCAAAAGGTCAACAAAACCAAAAGCTGGGTTTTTAAAAGAATAAATAAGATTGATAGATTGCTGGCTATACTAATAAAGAAAAAAAGATAGATGATGCAAATAAACACAATCAGAAATGACAAAGGGGACATTACAACAAACCCCACAGAAATACAAAAAACCCTCAGAGACTACTACAAACACCTCCATGCACACAAACTAGAAAATCTAGGAGAAATGGATAAATTCCTGAAAACATACAACCTCCCAAGATTGAACCAGGAAGAAATTGAAACCCTGAGCAGAACAATATCAAGTTACAAAATTAAATCAGCAATAAAATACCTACCAACTAGAAAAAGCCCTGGACCAGACAGATTCACAGCTGAATTGTACCGGATGTGTAAAGAAGAACTAGTACCAATCCTACTGAAACGATTCCAAAAAATTGACAAGGAAGGACTCCTCCTCAAATCATTCAATGAGACCAGTATCATTCTGATACCAAACCTAGCAGAGACACAACAACAACAAAAAAACTTCAGGCCAATATCCTTGATGAAAATAGATCCAAAAATTCTCAACAAAATACTGGCAAACCAGATCCAGCAGCACACCAAAAAGCTAATTCATCATAATTAAATAGGCTTTATCCCTTAAATAGGATGCAAGGTTGGTTCAACATACACAAATCCATAAATGTGATTCATCACATAAACAGAACTAAAATAAAAAACCTCATGATCATCTCCATAGTCACAGAAAAGGCTTTTGACAAAATTCAACATGCCTTCCTGTTAAAAACCCTCAACAAACTATGCATTGAAGGAACATATCTGAAAATAGGGCCACCTATGGCAAACACACAGCCAACATCATACTCAAAGCAAAATCTGGAAGCATTCCCCTTAAGAACTGGAACAAGACAAGTGTGCTCACTCTGACTGCTCCTGTTCAACATAGTACTGGAAGTCCTGGCCAGAGCAATCAAGCAAAAGAAAGAAAGAAAGAAAGAAAGAAAGAAAGAAAGAAAGAAAGAAAGAAAGAAAGAAAGAAAGAAAGAAAGAAAGAAAGAAAGAAAGAAAGAAAGAGAGAGAGAGAGAGAGAGAGAGAGAGAGAGGAAGGAAGGAAGGAAGGAAGGAAGGAAGGAAGGAAGGAAGGAAGGAAGGAAGGAAGGAAGGAAGGAAGGAAGGACAGGAAGGAAGGAAGGAAGAAAAGGCATCCAAATATGAGGAGAGGAAGTCAAACTGTCTTTCTTTGCAGATGATATGATTCTACACCTAGATCGTAAGTGAATTAATGCAGGATGAAATAAACAAATACTGCATGTTCTCTCATAAGTGGGAGCTAAACATTGAGTACACATGGACACAAAGAAGGAAACAATAGACATGAGGGCCTACTTGCGGGTGAAGGGTGGGAGGAGGGGGAGGATAAAAAATCTGCCTATTGGGGACTATGCTTATTACCTGGTTGATGAAATCATTTGTATACCAAAATCCCATGACACACAATTTACCTGTGTAAGAAAACTTGTATGTGTACCTCCTGAGCCTAAAATAAAATTTGGAAAAAAATAAACCTATCTAAACATAGAAATAGTACAGTAAAAATATGATATAAAAGTTCCATTTTAATCTTATAGACTGTCATATATGCAGTCTGTCATTGACCAAAATGTCTTTATGTCGGGCAGGGCTATATTTGCAAAAGATCCCTTTTATCATTGAACTTATAGTGCAGTAGCAGAGAGAGAATTGTCAATGATAATTCTAATGAATTTTAGGAAAGGGGAAGAAAAGGTTGTTTTGAAGTAAAAGGCAGAAAGTAAGTCTAGCAGTGGGTGGAGCCCTCATGAATGAATTAATCCATGCGTGGATTAATGGGTTAATGGGTTATCAAGAGAGTGGGACTGGTGGCTTTATAAGAAGAGGAAGATCAGCACCATAAGACAGCGGGTAGGGGTCTGGTGAAGAGAAGATGAGGAGAGACCTGAGGTAGCGCTACCTCTGGATTCTGCAGAGTCCCCATCAGCAAGAAGTTCCTCACCAGATGTGTCCCTCTGATCATGGTCTTCTCAGCCTCCATAAGAATTAAATTCCTCTTCCTTGTAAGTTACCCAGTTTCAGATATTATGCTATAAGCAACAGAAAATGGACTAAGACAGAAATCTATTGCTCATATTTAGCGCCACATCCTTGGTATGAATACACCAGAATATACTTAATCATTCCCCTGGTGATGAACTTTTAGGATATTTGTGGTTTTTTGCTACTACAACTTACGCTGCCTTGCACATCCTTATGCATCTATTTGTGTAGCTTTAAGAGAATATACCTGTGGGATAGATTGATGGGCATAGAATGTAGCAAAGTTTTGATGGGTATTGCCAAATGACCTTCAAAGGCAATTCACTCCCTTCCAAGTTATTTGAGAATGCTTGTTTCCCAAATCCCTTACAACACCCACCCTATTCTTTTTGTTTTTTCATCATAGTAGTGCTTATTTATTTTTATGAACATTTTGTACAAGTTACTATGGTTTCTGAGAAAAAACTTAGGAAATGAAAATAAGAAACTAGAGGGAAAAAGCATCTTAAATTCCACTTCCCATCTGGTCTGTAGCCTTCAAACTTTTCACTGTGTAAGGATGAATTTATGTCTTGTTTGGTCCATAACTGAGATACAGCTGGTAAATGGAACCGGGAGATTCTGCTTCACCACAAATTTCTGCTACCCATTTAGCTCTGTTGATGCAAGGGGGCTTTAGAAACTGCTAGGAAAAGAACTCAAAGGGTTTCTACAAGTGGCATTCAGACACACGGCATGTGGCAGACTCTGGGATGTCTTAAACAAGCCAAATCAAAATATGTGACTGAAGTTCTCCTGAGAGCAAGCCACCTGATGGAAGAAAGAATTTGGTGTAAATATCCAGATTATGCAATAGGTTTTAAGTGTTGGAGGGCAGCGACTAGTCTGGGGGACATCATGGTAGTTATTACTTGACACTTCTGATCCAATCACTCTAGTGGGCATGTTCCCCAAGGACAAAATGGCTAGGTGTGCAAACAATAGAACAGTGATACTAAACTCTGTGATATCTCTGCCCAGGCCACCCTGTTGTGGGACACCATCCCTCCTTCTGACCCCATCCCCACAAAGCATAACCACAGAAAGGAGAACTTTTCTCTTTTATTTCACAATAGACTGACCAGCAGGAGAGGCATTATAAGGATTGAATGCATCAAAGGCTAGTGTGATTGCAAAGACGAATGTGTGCCCCAACTCAGATGGCAACATTCACAGATCTTTGGCACAGTTACCAGCCACCATGGTGAAGCTGCAATATGGCAGAGGCCAGTCATGGTCACAAGAGCAAATGATATCTGCTCTCATTTAGCAGCCATGTGGCTCAGCCATGACTCTGAGTCCACTGAGTGGACTTGGGTATGTGGGGGAGAGAAAGTTCTGCTTCTCAGAATCTGTAACTGCCTGGATATACGAGTACTTAGCGCTAGTGAAAACCCTTTAACAGTATCTCATTGATACAGAATAACCTCCCAATTCCTTAATGGTTTTCAAGGATTTTTATGATCAGGCCCCTTCTTAAATGACTCTTCTCATTCTTTGGGACTCAGTTTACATCTCATTTGCTGTAGAAAGACTTTTATAAGCATCTGAGGCTAGTTTAGTTGTCTTTCCTCTGTACTTTTGTGGCACCTTGTTCAAATTCCCATTACATAACACTTACGTTACATTGTATGACATAGCATGATTGTCTATCTTAATCACAATACCAGAAGATTCTTGAAAGAAGGGTCCACATCTTATTCATTATTCATTGTTGCACCCCACCCCCCGCACTGCCTGTTACTGTGCCTGCCACATAGTGCACATTCAATATATGTTTGTCAAATAAATAAATGAATGAATGGAGGATCTTATTAAATAAGATGAAGAATAACAAGAAGTACAAATTTGTGGGAAAAGATGAGGCGCTTAATTATGTGCTTCTTAAATTTAAATATCTGTGGACATTTGAGAGGGTATGCTTAGTTGTGAATAATGGCTGGGTTCGAGGGATAAGTCTGAAGATACACATTGACAGTCATTAAGCTTCTCTACTTTTTTCACTCCCCTATTTTTTATTTTTTTCTTAAAATTCAGTAACATTAACCTTTCTAATAATAAAAGAAAGAAAATTTGGAGACCTAGATAAGTATATATATATAGAAATAAATTGCTAATTATATTCTCCCTCCCCTCAGCAGAGGTTAATCATTGATAATACATGTGAATATTTCCTTCTGGTTTTATTCCCTTCCGCTCCCCAGTTTCTCTCTCTTTCTCTCTCTCCCTCCGTATTGAACACAGTTGGGGCATGTGTTTATTTAGTTCTTTTCAAATTCAGCACTGTTGCATAAGCAATTTTCCTTGTTTCTAATTATTCTTTAAATACTTGATTTTTAACAGCCTTATAAATGTTCTACGGCATGAATGCACCATAATTATCTTAATTATCCCTATTATTGGGTATTTAGGTTGTTTCTGATCTTTTTGTTACAAATGACACTTTGATAAACATATTTTCTTGCACAAATCTTTGAATCATTGTTTTCAAGAAAATGTGTACTGTTTTAACACACTCCCAATGGTATTTGCTATGGTCTGAATGTTTGTGTCCCCCTGAAATTCACATGCTGAAATCCTAACCCCCAAGGTAATGATATTAGGAGGTGGGCCTTTGGGAGGTGACTAGGCATGGGGTGGAGTCCTCATGAAACACATTAGTGCCCTTATAAAAGTGGCCTGCAGAGAGACCCCTTCACTCCTTTTATCATGTGAGGACGCAGAAAGTAGGCACCGTCTATGAACCAGAAAGTTGTCCCTCACCAAACACCAAATCTGCAGGCTCCTTGATCTTGAACTTCTCTCCCCCCAGAACGGTGAGAGATGAGTTTTTGTTGTTTGCAGTATTCTGTTATAGCAGCCTGGATGGACAAAGACAGCACTGATGTGCTTACCTCACTGCACCTTTGCCAATTTTGAGGATTGGATTTTTTAAACTTTGCCAACTTGACGGATTGAAAAATGGCACTCACTGATGTTTAAATTTGCTTTTGTTTGATTATTAATTAAGATAGACTCCTTTAATATACTTGTTGACTGTTTATAGTTCTGCAAACCTATTTTATTCCTTTGCTCACTTTCTTTGATAGAGGCAATGTTTCTTATTATTTAGTGATAACTAGTTGTGTATATATTAATTTGTAATACAAACATTTCTGCTAGCTTTATTCTTTATGTTTCTATGCTCTATCCTCCATCTTGGAGAAGATTTACTGGGACTGAAAGATGGGATTTTAAAAAAAGCTTGGCGAGACCCTGTCTTTACTAAAAATACAAATATTAGCCGAGTGTGCTGGCACACGCCTGTAGTCCCAGCTAATCCGGAGGCTGAGGCAGGAGAATCGCTTTAACCGGGGAGATGAAAGTTGCAGTGAGCCGAGATCGCGCCACTGCACTCCAGCCTGGGTGACAGAGCAAGACTCTGTCTCAAAAAAAAAAAAAAAAAGAAAAAGAAAAAGAAAAAAGAAAAAAAAAGCTTGAAAATGAAAATAGTTGTTTGAACGTTCTGAAACAGGAGATTATATCAATCAGGAATGAGTCACTAATGATCCAATCATAAGTTAATATATTTTATTTATAATAGTTAAAACTTCCTTCATTTTGGGGAATAGTTGTTTTACAAATGGCAGCATTAGCAGCAAAGATAATGGTAAGATGAATATCAGATGCCTATTCTGCCATTATTTAAAAAACTACCTTCTTACCTCTTTTAAAGAAGAATGTTTGTTTTAATTTATAAAAGTAATACTTGCTTACTATAGAAAATATGGAAATGTATGAAAAAAGAATTTGAAATCACCTTTCAGAAACAATCACTATTTACCTTTTGGTATATTTATTTTCATACTAGGAAACATTTCTTACCTACATTAAAAAAATATACATATGTGTGTATATGTGTGTGTGTGTGTATGTATGTGTAACATTAAACTTTATATGTAGTTCTATATCCTAGTTTCAAAATTTATTTTAGTTTCCCATATTATTAAACTCTTAGTATAGTTTTAATGTTTGAGTAACATTCTCTTGAATGACTTCGTGACGATTTGTGACTTTCTTATTTTAAAAATTTAAAATTATAAATAACATCATAACATGTTTTTAGTTATTTTTGTTCATGTTTTCAGATATGAACTCCTAGAAAATGATGTTACTGAGATATCGAATATGAACTCATTTACACTTGCTTTTATATTTGCCAAATTCCCTACAGAAAGGTTATACCAATGTTGCTCAAAACAGTTATATATAGGCGTGTCCTTCGCATTGCATGCTTACCTGCATTGAGTACAATTATTTTAATAATAATTGCTCTTTCCTTAAACGAAAATATCACCGTGCAGCTTTTGATACCTTTATTGAGATATAATTGACATACAATAAACTGTCTAAATTTAAAATTAAACACATACAATTTTATGCATTAAAGATCTGTATCACCTGTGAAACCATTACCATAATCAGGATAATAAGTATATCCATCGCACCCAAGTTTCCTCACACTCCTTTGTAATGTCTCCCTCCTGCTGGTCCTTGCTTTGCTCTCCCTATACCATTCCCAGGCAACCACTGATCTGCTTCTGTCATTATTCCTTACTTCACATTTCCTGGAAATCTATGTGGATGAAATAATAAAGTATGCACTTTTTAATCTTGCTTATTTCATTAAGCATAATTATATTGACATACACAGAGATACTTCTGTGTCGTAGCATGTGTCAGTAATTCTTTCCTTTCTGTTGATGAGTGGGTAATGCATTGTGTGGATATACCATCATTTGTATATTCATTCACCTGTTGGTGGACATTTGTTTTTTTTCTAGATTTTGACTATTACAAATAAAGCTGCTATAACTTTTATTTGTATACAAGATTTTGTGTGTGTATATATATATATATTCATATGCATATATATGTTGATATAGTTTGACTGTGTTGCTACCCAAATCGCAGCTTGAATTGTATCTCCCAGAATTCCCATGTGTTGTGGGAGGGACCCAGGGGGAGGTAATTGAATCATAGGGGCCGGTCTTTCCTGTGCTATTCTTATGATAGTGAATAAGTCTCACGAGATCTGGTGGGTTTATCAGGGGTTTCAGCGTTTGCTTCCTCCTCATTTTTTTTCTTGCTGCCACCATGTAAGAAGTGCCTTTTACCTCCTGCCATGATTCTGAAGCCTCTCCAGAGATGTGGAACTCTAAGTTCAATTAAACCTCTTTTTCTTCCCAGTTTCAAGTTTATCTTTATCAGCAGCATAAAAATGGACTAATACATATTTGTATATATACATGTACATATGTATATGTGTATATACATGCACATATATATGAAATCATGTATATATATGTTTTCATTTTTCTTTGTCAAATACCTAGGAGTAAAATGGCTGGATCATAGGATAGGTGTTAGTTTAAGCTTTTAAGAAACTATTAAATTGTTTTTCTAAGGTAGTTGGGTCATTTTATATTCTTTCTAGCATGTGAGACTTTAGTTTCTCGACATTCATACCAATATTTAATTTGTTATCCTTACCAGTACTTAGTTTTAGACAGTCTAATAGGTGTGTAGTGGTATTTCATTGTAGTTCTAATTTTATTTTCCTGAAGACAAATGATATTGAACGTCCTGTCATGTGTTTACTTGCCATTTGTATATTTTCTTTGGTGAAGTGTCTGTTAAAGTCTTTTACCTAGTTTTTATCAGATTATTTCTTTTTAAGTATTATATTTTGAGAATTCTATTTATATTCAATATAGAAGTCCTATATCAGGTATAGGACTGTCTGTTTTGCAAAGACATTTCTCAGTGCATGACTTGTCTATTTATTCCTTAACAGTATCTTTTGAGGAACAAGTGTAATTTTTTTATTTGTTCATTTATAGGTTGAAGAAGTCCAATTGTTAAATTTGTTCATTTATAGATTATGCTTTTCAAGTCATGTTTTAAAAATTTTTGCATAATCCAAAGTCAGATAAGTTAGCATCTATGTTTTCTTCATGAAGTTTTATATTAGTTTAAAATTGTCAATTTTTGTCAAAAACCTATCATTTTTCTGCTGAATTGCTTTTGCACTTTGTTAAAAGTTAGTTGCCACTATATGTAGTTCTATTTGTGGACTCTGTATGTTTCTCTCTCTGTCATCTATCTTTGTTTTTACAGTAATACCAGATTGTCTTGATTAGTGCAGCTTTAACACAGATCTTGAAATAATGTACTGTTGGCCCTCCAATTTTGTTTTTTTCCAAGTTGTTTTGACTATTGTGAGCCCTTTCCATTTCCAAGTGATTTTAGAGTGAGTTTTTTTCAATTTAAGAAAAAAAAAAAAAAGCCTACTGAGATTTTTGCCTGGATCATGTTGAATTTGTGGTTTAATTTGGGAAGAGTTGACATACTACCAGTATTGAGTCTTCTGACGCAAGCACTAGATATATTTTTACATTTACTTAGGTCTTCTTTAATTTCCCACAGAAATGTTGTGTAGTTTTCAGTGTACAAGACTTGCACATCTTTTGCCATATTTACTCTTAAGTATTTAATATTTTTTGATGCTACCGTAAATACTTTTTAAAATTTCAATTTCTGATTGTTTGTTGCTGGTATATAGGAATATACTAGACTTTGTATATTGACCTGGAATCCTGTAACCTTACTGAACTCACATTTTAGTTCTACTAGTTTTTAAATTTTTTTTGTAGATTCCACCAGATTTTCTCCATAGATAATCATGTTGTCTGCAAATATAGACAGTTTTGTTTCTTCCTTTCAAATCTGGGTACTTTATTTCTTTTTCTTGCCATAGTGTACTGGCTGGGACCTCTAGTAAAATATTGTGTAGAAGAAGTGAGAATGGACATCCTTGTCTTTTTCCTGATCTTAGTGGGAAAGATTCATTCTTTACCATTAAGTATGGTATTTATCTATAGGATTTTCTATATGCTTTTTATCAGGCTGAAGAAGTCCTGTTCTACTGCCAATTTGCTGAGCATTTTTATTGGAAATGGGTATTGAATTTTATCAGTATGTTTGTTCTGCATCTTTTGAGATAAAGGTTTTTTTTTTTCAAAGTTTGCTAATATAGTCAATTACATTAAAAATTTTTTAATATTAAGCCAAACGTGCATACTGGGATAAACCTCAGTTGGCTATGATGTATCATCCTTTTAAAAAATATTGTTGTGTTCAATTTGCTAACTTTATGTTTATGAGGGATATTGGTCTATAGTTTTTTTGTTTTTGAAGCAGGGTCTTGCTCTGTCACCCAGACTGAAATGCAGTGGCATGATCTCAGCTCACTGCACCCTCCCCTTCCCGGGTTCAAGCGATTAGGACCACAGGTGTGCGCCACCCTGCCTGGCCAATTTTTGTATTTTCTGTAGAGACACGGTTTCACTAAGTTGCTCAGGCTCGTCTCGAACTCCTGGGCTCAAGCCACGTGCCCACCTCAGCCTCCCAAAGTGCTAGGATTACAGGTGCAAGCCACTGTACCTGACAGATCCATAAGTTTCTTATGTCTTTGGTTTTGGTATTAATGCAATGTCTTCTGGAAAAGTTTGTATAGAATTAATATTATTTCTTCCTTACTTTTTTGGTGAATTTCACCAAAGAAGCCATGTGGGCCTAGAGTTTTCTTTGTCAAAATATTTTTCAACTACAATTTCAATATCTTTAATAGTTATAGGGCAATTCAGGTATCTATTTCTTCCTGAGTGAGCTTTGATAGTTTGTGTCTATTGAGGAATTTGTCTATTTAATGTAAGTTGTTGAATTTATTGGCTTAAAATTGTTCCTAATCTTCAACTGTTATCCTTTAGTATTTGTAGAATTTGCAGTTATGCCACCTCCCACATTCCAGATATGGGTAATTTGTAACTTCTTTCTTTTTTGACTAATCAATCTGGCTAGTGGTTAATCAATTTGATTGATATCAAACAACTAGGCTTTTTTTATTGTATTGACTTTATTGTTTTTTCATTTTCTATTTCATTAATTCTTGCTCTGATCTTTATTATTTATTTTCTTTTATTTTGGGTTTCACTTGCCCTTCTTTTTCCTGTCACTTAAGGTTGAAGCTGAGATAACTGATTTGAGAGATTTATTCTTTTCTAATATAGACCTAAACTATCCTCTAAAAACTGCAATAATTGTTATTAATTCCTCTTTAAATACAACTTTAACAGTAGCACACAAATTCTGGCATTTTGCATTTTCATTGTCATTCAGTTGAATATATATTCTAATTTTTTTAAATTTCTTTTTTCATCCGTGGGTTGTTTAGAAGTGGGCTATTTAGTTTCCATATATTTTAAAACTTTTCCAAAGATGTTTATGTCTTCTTACTCATTTCCACTGTGGTCAGAGAATATACTCACTATGACTTGAATCCTTTTGAATTTACTGAGATTTGCTTTATACCCAGAAAATAGCCTACCGTGTTAAACATTGTGTGTACTTGAGAAGAATGTGTATTCTGCTCTTGTCACATAGAGTATTCTGTAAATGTCAACAAGGTCAAGTTGGCTAATAGTATCGTTCAAATCTTCCATATTCTTACTGATTTTTAAAAATGTATCAGTCAACATTCAAGTGATATTTTACTACTTCAGATATAGGATAAGAAACAAATTCGATTTCTTTTCATTTGACTTTTGTGTTATTATTGTCATATATTTCACCCGTGCAAATGGCAGAAAGCCCACAGTCCATTGTCATTATTTTTACTTAAACAGCCGACATCTTTTAAAGAGATTTAAGTGATGAAAAAAAATTAATTTACCCACAGAGTTCCATTTTTAATCTCATCATTTCTTTGTATTTCAATCTTATGTCATTTCTTTTGTGTAGGAAGACTTTCTTAGCATTTCTTGTAGTGTGGACCTGCTGGTAATCAATTCCTTCAGCTTTTTCATCTGTTGCCTGTCTAAAGGTCTTTAATAGGCTTTCAATTTTGAAAGATATTTTCTCTGGATATAGAATTCCAGGTTAATAGTGCTTTTCTTTCAATATCTTGCTCTTTTCTCTTCTCACTTGAATTTTTGTCCAGTGACGTAGCTGCTGTCATCTTATTTTTTTTTTCTACACATAGCATATCTTTTTTTCCTCCAGCAGATTTTAAGATTTTTTTTCCTTATCACTGGTTTTGAACAATTCTATTATAATATGCCTTGCTGTCATTTTCCTCATGTTTCCTGTGCTCAGGGATAGTTAGGGTTCTTAGATATGTAGGTTTATAGTTGTCATCAAATTTGAAAAAGTTTGAACCATTGTTCCACATAAAAATAATGTTTCTACTGTTTTTCCTCTGACCCTGCACCCATGGTGACTCCAATTTCAGGTGCATTCAGCTCCTTGATGTTGTCCCACAGACCCCTGATAGTCTGTTTGTTTTTCTCACTCTCTTTCTCTCATTGCATTTGAAGTTTCTCTTGCTGTGTCTTCAAGTTCACTAATATGGTTCTACTATAATGTGTGCCCTGCTGTTAATCCCATCCAGTGTGTTTTTCATCTCACACACTGTAGTATCATCTCTACAAATTTGATATTGTGTCTTTTTTATGTCCTCTATGTCTTTAACTTTTTAAATATAAGGAATATTGTTATAATACTTGTCTTATTGCTTTTAGTTCCTAATTCTAACATTTGCGTTAGATTAATCACCTGTATTAATCCCAATTAACCCTGAGTGTAGGAAACACGAGAAAAATGACAGCAAGGCATATTATAATGGAATTGTTCAAAACCAGTGATAAAGAAAAAAAATCTTAAAATCAGTCAGAGGAAAAAAAGATATGCTACACGTAGAAGAAAAAAAGTAAGGATGACAGCAGCTATGTCACTAGGAACAAATTCAAGTGAGAAAAGAGCAAGATTTTTAAAATACTGAAAGAAAAACACTATTAGACTGGAATTCTATACCCAGAGAAGTATCTTTCAAAATTGAAAGCCAATTAAAGATTATTTTGGACAGGCAAGAGATAAAAAAGCTGAAAGAAGTTATCACCTCATTGTGAGTATTTTTCTTTCTTCCTTGTGCACTTGTTTAATTTTTGGTTGCATTTTAGACATTGTGAATTTTACCTTGTTGGGTACTGAATATTTTTGTATTCACATGATGGTCTTGAGCTTTATTCCAGGATTCAGTTAGATTACTTGGAAACAGTTTGATGCTTTGGGGTCTTGCTTTTAAGGTTTGTTAGATGGGACTGGCGCATTGTTTCAGTTAAGGACTAATTTTCTACCACCGAGCTAAGTCCCTTCTGAATACATTATGTAATGTCCCATGAATCATAAGCTTCTCCAGTCTGGCCAGTGAGTCAGGTGCTACTTGAACACCAGGCACTGTTTACCTCAATCCTTTCAGGAGAGTCTTCCCCTGGCCTCTGGTGGTCTCCTCCTGTGCATTTGCTGATTAATACTCAGCTAAAGACTGACAGAGAGCCTCCTGCACATTTCTGGGGTTCTCTCTCTGTTCAACTTTCTCCTTCTCATTATTCCATCCTGTAGGTTCTAGATGCCTTGGTCTCCCTGGACTTTCTGCTCCATCTTTCAACTCAGGAGTCTGCTAGACTCTGCCCGAATCTCTCTCCAGGAGTTGTGACCTGGAAATTCTCTCAATGCAGTGACATTGCCTTGTTTGCCTCCATTTCTCAGGGATCATTGTCCTTCACTGACTGATATCCAGTGTCTCGCAAATCATTGTTTCCTACAGTTTGTCCATTTTTCAGTTGCTTCAGGCAGGGAGGGTAAATCTTAACATTGTTATTCATCTTAGCCAGAGCAAACCAAACTCATGGTGCAGTTTACATTTGACCTTTTTCAGTTTTTGGTGAGGTGGAAATATTTGTCCCCATATGTGTCAGTAACTTTAGTTTCCCCTCTATTTTTGTTGCTCATTTTTTTCATACACATTAAATGCTTTTCTCATCAATTTATTGGAGCACTTTATGTGTTGTTTCTTGGCCCATGTTATTCAGTATAGGCCGTGAGAAAATGACTTGCTATTAGAAATTTGTTTTGCCCTGAAAGCCTCACATAAAGAGTTGTATAAATCAGTGTGATTCTCACCCTTTACTTGGTCCTAATACCCTTGAAAGGTACAATACACTCTCTTCAGTAAGAGAGGCTTGTTTTGGCAGTAATTCTCAAGAAAGAAAAAGAAAAAGATTCCATCTTCCCTGTTTCTATGGAGGGCATATCAGTTTCTCTGCAGGAGCTCAAGGAAATACACACGGTAGCTTGCAAAAGTCCCTGAGGTGATTTTGATAAGCCCTTTAAAGGCAGAAGCCTCTTCTCCATTGAGATAAATTGATATAAACACTAATTATTAGACTGGTGAATCTTTATTTAGGGATCCTGAAAGGTAGCAATGGAGGTGCCCAAGGCTACTTTCAGTATTTTAGAAACCTAATAAATTTTCATTAAAATGTCTAAAGGCATTTAGATGAATACCTTTAGATGAAAAAACTGACAGATAACCAGAAAGTCAATTATTTGCTTTTACCTGAAGTTATAGCAACTGAGTGTGGTTGCTATATTACTGGCTACAGAATGTTAATCAGTGACCCAGATAAGTGGCCATATGTGTATAATACAACTAAGAAGTCAAAAATGGAAAATGAGTTAATTTTTATTTAATGAGTATACTTTGATATTGTTTAATAGACATTACCTTATAAAAACATGCAATCCCTGAAGGAAAATAATAAATAAATGTGTTTTAGTTGGTCAAAGCTGAAAACTACTGTATATACCATATCCTTTTCTTAAGTACAGAATTGCATTGGGAATCCAAATTCTCTAAGAATACAACTCTAGAAGCAAATAGAATTAGATGGAGAGAGAACCAAGGACAGCCCTTTTCTTTAGGCTTGGGAAGTGATTGTTTTCCGTTATTACTTAGACCGTCTTTTTCTTACTTTCAAAGTCATGTTACACACAACCTGAATTCCATTCCTTTCTCAGATGTTGGGCTCCAAATCTTGTTGCCAGAAAAAAACCTACACAGTATTGTGCTGCTGTGATTTTCAAAAGCATCTCATGAACAGAGTGAAGCTTCTCACATTTCTAAAATATCTAACTAAGTTGCCTAAGGTGGTCAAACTTTTAATGTTGCTGAACATATGTTTTTGTAAATTTTTTTTACAGTAAAGTACGCATAACATAAAATTTGCCATTGTAAACATTTTAAGGTATATGTTTCAGTGGTATTTAGTACATTCAAAATGTTGTGCAACCATCACCACTGTCAAGTTCCAGAAATTTTTCATTATTCCAAATGGAAACGCTGCGTGTTTCATTTTTTGAAATTCAAAGATGTATAGCTGGTCACAGTAGAGATGTTTTTAGAGAGTCTCTGTAATTTTTCCCCTCTAAGAGGAAGGAAGTAATTTTTTGCAATTGTCAGTCACAAGTTTCAGGAGCAGCCCATCTGAAATTACAACTTGTTTGTCTTTGCCAGAAATTGAAGTCAACTAGATAAAATTATTCTAAAAAAAATCTGGTTAAAATTCCAAGTATTATAATACTAATGTAAACACATAATATTGAATATAACCCAATAATACTTCATACATAGTCATGATTTGTTTTCCTTTCTATTGATAGAATGTCATTTTGAGTACTGTATCATCTTTTCAAGAGCAAATAGCTGAGTAGTACTGTTTGAGGCACTTTCTCTACAAGCACTTCTGCTCACATTTTCCCTCTTTTGGGGAATGCAGCTGCTCACTAACCCACACGAGAAGCCCGGGTGATGGTCTCCACTTATCCAGACTCATGCATTTGACACAAATGTTTGTTGAGTATTCTACCATGTCCCGGGTACTGCTCAAGGCTCATACAATACAGTGAGGGAAGCTGACACATAAGAGCTGATATGGTTTGGCTGTGTCCCCACCCAAATCTCATATCGAACTGCAGTTCTCATAATCCCCATGTGTCGTGGGAGGGGCCTGGTGGGAATTAATTGAACCACGGGGGTAGTTACCCCATTGCTGCTGTTCTCATGATAGTAAATTCTCACGAGATCTGATGGTTTTATAGGGGGCTTTCCTCCTTGCTTGGCATTTCCCTCTCCTGTTGCCTAGTGATGAAAGACATGTTTGCTTCTCCTTCTGCCATGATTGTAAGTGTCCTGAGGCCTCCCCAGCCATGTGGAACTGTGAGTCAATTAAACCTCTTTCCTTTATAAATTATCCAGTCTTAGGCAGTTCTTTATAGCAGCATGACAATGGACTAATACAAGAGCCTACCTTTTTTCCCAATTATTTTTCCCATTTCCAGTTAATTTTCAAGTCTAGTCACTCTTACCACTCAAAACTCAAATCCTTTCTCTCTAATCCTTCAGTTTAGGCAACGCCTCCTAACTCTCTCCTTACCTTCATTCATTTATTCAATATGTAATGATTGAGTAATACACAGACCAGTATTGTGCTAGGTGATGGGGACACTGGTGTAATAAGAGGGTCCAGAGTGTAGTGGGTAGGGGTGAGGGGCATCATTTAATCAAGAGATCCCACCTCTGAGAAAGTGAAGGTTAGGCTGAGATCTGGATGAAAGGCATTAAAAGTCACAGACAGATGAGTCCAATATTCTAGGCAGAGAAAACAACCCATTTGGGGTTCCTGAGAAGTGGAAATGAGAGCTTAGTCCCTTGGAGGTACTGGAAGAAAACTCATCATCAGTGGAATAGAAAGAACCAAGGAAGGCTGGGAGCAGTGGCTCTTTCCTGTAATCCCAGCACTTTGGGAGGTTAAGGCAGGAGGATTGTTTGAAGTCAGGAGTCCAAGACTAGCCTAGGCAACATAGAGAGATCTTGTCTCTACTAAAAAACAACAAAAAAAAATTAGCTGGGTGTGGTGGTGTGCATCTATAGTCCCAAATACTCGAGAAGCTTAGGAGAGAGGATCACTTGAGCCCAGGAGTTCGAGACCAGCCTGGGCAACATAGCAAAACCCTGTCTCTACAAAGAATACAAAAAATTAGCTGGACATGGTTGTGTATACCTATAGTCCCAGCTACTGAGGAGGCTGAGGTGGGATGCTCGCTTGAGTATAGGAGGTTGAGGCTGCAGTGAGCTGTGATTGTGCCACTGTACTCCAACCTGGGCAACAGAGTGAGACCCTATCTCCCTCCCCATAAGAAAGAGCCAAAGAAGTAGAGATGGGGTTGATTGGATGGGTTCCTTGGACTAGATTGAGCCATAATTTGTGAATCCTATTAAGATGTTTTGCCTCTTTGTAAGGGCAATGGGATACCAAATCATTGTTTGAGCAATGGAGTAACCTGATCTGATTTGCATTTTTAGTTGACTTATGAGAATGGATTGAGGGACTCTTTGAGAGACTGATACAATGGTACCAGAAAGAAATGACAATTACTTGCATATAATGGTAGGACGAAGAGGTGGAGCAAAAGTTGGATTCCCTCGAATCCTTGCTCTGAACTATAGCCAAAGTGATCTTTCCAAAACACCAACTAATTCTAATGGTGCCCTGCTGGAAACTGTTCAGTGATTACCCATTATCATCTGGCTAAACACCTTGAAATTTAAGTTGAGCTTTTCCTGGATTGGCACCAGCTTACCTCTCTAGACGTCTTTTCACTTTCCACCATCCACTTTAAACTTCAACCTTATTGAATTGGCTTGCTGCTCATTGAGTATCCCTCACACTCTCTTGTGCCAGGTTCCCTCTTTCTTAGAGCACCCTTGCACTCATCCCTGAGCTTCAGGTCTGGGCTTGATAACCTCACTTCTTTGATTCTTCATGACTGGGCTGGTGGCCCTTCCTATGTGTTCCTGTAGTCCCCTCCTTTTACTCTATAGTAGCACCTCGTCAGTTTTCTCATCTGTCTTTCCCAATATAGTGTAAGCTCCTTGAGGTCAAGGATTTGTCCACTTGTGAATCACCAGCACGGAGAACAAGACTCAAAGGTAATTATGGAGTCAACAATATTGAGTAAATGAGTGAATGAATGACAATCCTTTCAAAGACCCAGTCTTAGAATTAAATGTGGAGTCTCAGAAGATTTGAATAAAATTGTTTTGCCAATTTGCAAGGGTCTCAAAACTCAGGACCTAAGAAAAGACATTTTTATTTTAGAGTAGATTAGTTCCCAGGCAATTAAGCTGTAAGTATACTCTGACATTTTTCTGTAGGATACTGATCTCTACAATGATTTGGAATATTCAGCATAAAGTTTCTGACATCCGATCAAAGGAGCAATTTTTTAATGCTTGGAAAAGTTAAAAGTTTTAAATAAATATTGCTTTTACTGTAAAGGAAAGAAAGATTATTTAAAATTGTGTAATGGTTGAACATGTTCTACAGCTGACAGATTCCAGGATTCTTTCTATTAATGTGGAATTAAAACAAAAAAATGAAAAGCAATATTTTGTCATCTAAAAACTGCCAGGTAAGGGGAATTGGGGCAGAGGGATTATAATTAACTAGCCATAGTTTTGGGAATATCGGTGCCTTAAAATATCTTAATGACTTACAACAATTTTGGTTTCTATATTTTATTTGAAATGACACTGGGATTCTTTTGTGCAAAATGCCAGGGTGTTAAATTAGTGCCACTTAGACAGACTGTGGGTAATATTCTATCAATACCCTGGCAGCTCCCCTCCTAATTCCAAGAGTTTCCATGGCAATGGATGGGCCTGGTGCTAGGATATAGAAGAGGGCAATTCAATCAGGCTGCTCCAAGATCAAGAACCTTGGAGTCATTTTTTACTCTTCTTTTTCCACAGCCCATAATTTTAATCCATCAGGAATTCTGTTGCCTCTAACTTCAAAGAATAGCCAGAAGGATCCATTTACTTCTTACCACCCTTACCACTACCATAATGTCCAAGCCACCAGAACCTCTCACCTGGATTCTTGAGATTGCCTCATCGCTGTTCTCCTTGTTCCCACCCTTGCAACCCACCCTTCATGGTCTATTCTCAACACAGCACTCAGAGGAGTGCTTCTGAAACATAAGGCAGATCGAATTACTCTTCTATCCCAAACCTTCCCTCTTACTCAGAGTAAAAGCTAACGACCTTGCAATGGTGTGGTAACCCATCTCTAAAATGCTTTCAGTGATCCTCACATCGTGATGTTCCTACCCTGAGAATCCCTTCTATGCAGAATCAGGAATCAGTGTGTGACTTCCAGTTAGGTCACAAAAGGCATTGCAGCTTCTGCGTCAATTTCTTGGATTATTTTCTGTGGGGGAAGCCAGACACTATGCAGTGAAACCACCTTTCAAAGATTATGACCACAAGAGAAGTCCAGCATGATTGATTCCACCTTGCTTCTAGCCTCACAGGCTGGCTGTCCTTGCTCATTCCTGGGTATAGGCCAAGCTAACTATGGGAGGAATTTAGTTTACAGCTCAATTTTAAAGTGAGGTTAATAATAGTTTCTCCCTAAAACCAGTCTCCTCCTTGTCTGGGGTCCCAAACTGCCTTTGTAAGATGAATGTAGGGCATTGAGATTAGAATTGTGGGAAGGGCTCGAATTCTGCTAAGATGTAAGTGTAGCAAAACAATAACCAGCTATTGTCTCCTAGCTTGCTTTTCTATAATCTCTTGCTGATCAGAAGTCATGTGGCCAGAGGTCATAACATTTGTGACTTTCCCAGTTTCTCCTGTAGATAGCATCACTATTATAAAACCTAAAATTGCTCTTTTGAGATGCTTTTCAGACTTTTGCATTCTTGCAACCAACCTATTACACCCAGACCTGGGATTCATGACTCAGCTGGTCCTGTGGCCCCCCAACCCAGAGGCAGACTCAGCTCATGAGGATGCTTTTGCACACCCTTATGAGTTCATCCCAATGAACAGCAGCACCCACTCCCTAGCCCCCTGCTTACCCCAAAAAACTCTAGCCTCTGAGTTCTTGGGGAGACTGATTTGAGTAATAACAGTTTTGTCTGTGTAGCAGGCAAGAAGAACTCATTGGGCCTATACAGCAGAACCCTCAAGCAGCTCTGTGGAGAGACCACATAGAGAGGAATGGAGTATCCTGGGCACCAGCTGACACCAACTCTTTGGCTGTATGATGAACCTCTTCCAGCCTCATCCAGTCTTCAGGTGTTTGCAGTCCCACCTGACAGCCGACTGAATCTCATGAAGAACTCCAAGTCAGAATTACCCAGCTAGACCACTCCCAAATTCCTCACATACGGAAACTGTTGGGGGAGGAAATAAATAGTTATTGTTCTTCTAAGCCACAAAGTTTGGGGTGATTTGCTCTGCGGTCGGACAGCTAGCATCATCTTCCCCATAGTAGGGTCCTCTCTGGCCTCCAACTTTCTCTTTTTTCTCTCTTTCCCTCATTTACTTTCTTGGCTTCTGCCATCAGGCTTGCTCCCACTTTAAGATATTTGTTTGTACTTACTTCTCTTTTCCTGCTCTGAATTCCTTCTTGGGTGTCCCTGCAGCTTGCCCCGTCATTTCTTCCAGGTCTCTGCTTAAATGGCTCACTGCCCTACACCTCTCTTCTTCAGCCCTTTGTCTCACCTCATTTCTTCCCTAGTACTTATCACCATCTGACATACTATACATTTACTTGCTTATTTGTGTATCATCTGTTTGCTACAAGACAAATTCCATGAGAACAGGAACTTTGTGTATTTTATTCAGTATTTTAATCCCCAGTATCTACAGTGCCTGTTATTTAAACACCTCAAAAAATATTTGTGGGTAATACTGAATGTCGGCAAGAATGAAGAAGTGAACGAGGGAAATGTTACCACTTCGGAAGGACTGTAGGAAATTCTTATGGGTAAGGAGAACATTTTTAATTTACCCCAATCCTGTCCCCATGTCTTAGTTTGGAGCCATATGCTGATTTCTATCAAGTGTATATTTAAGTCAAGAAATACCAGTCTTTTACCATAATTGTAACAATATTCTAAAAATTGTTATCCTCAAAATGCTACTTGCAACAAAAGTTCTGTGTCTACATAAATAATCCCTGGGAACAGTAAGTTTTATATCCTCCTTTAGAGGATTCACAGTGTACATGGCACAGAAAAAGTACTGAGAGTACTGAGAAGTCCTGCAAAAAAAAGACACTTTACATTGTTTAACTCAATGTTTCTCAGGTTCACTTACTTAAAGAATGCTTTTTTTTTTCCTTCCAGTGGCACAATCTTGAGTAACTGAGACTACAGATGCATGCCACCACACCCTGCTAATTTTTTAAATGTGAATATGGACTGTATATCATTATACTTTTATACTATCGACACATTTCATGATTTTGAAATTTTTACCAAAGTCAATGTAAGATGCTCAGGCTCTTAGAAAGTAAATGTTGAAGTGTTTTGGGTTACAGGAAGATAATGTCGGCAAATCATTCACAAATAGTACATAAAATGATAATGCTATGTATAAACACATGAAGGGAAGAGAGAGCGAGAAGAGGAAGCAGGCAGAGAACACAGCGATGCAGAATAAAAAGTCAATCTGGGTGAAGCGTAAATCAGGTTGCTCTGTGTGATTCTTGCGATTCTGAATTCATTCTTGTTGGCTCTGTTTCAATGAACTAGGTGCCAAGCTTCTATAAAAGTTGTGCCCCTTGAGAAGCAAAGATGCAAGAAGATCCCAGAGGGAAGCAATAACAACAGCATTTTGGTGATGCTGCAGATGGAACCACCATTTGTCTATAATCCTCCACGTGGTCACCACCTGCAGGAAAGATGTCTTTGTCCTCCTTGGCTATGAAAGATGCAGCACTTTTGAAGAATGACGTCTACAAAAATAGTAAACAAGCACAATGATTTGGATTGATATGCAAATTTCAGTCAGTGAAGAAGTTCTCACTTCTTAAACTGGTACCACCTCAGCTATAACTTACAGTTGGATAGAACACTCCATTTTAAAGATATCTATTCTCTCCTAATTAATCTATTAAATTTATTGCAAATGAAATTAATACTGCATTTTTTCCAACTTGCAAAAATAATTGTAAGCGTCAATTGATAGAAAAAAATGCAAGTGTAGACAGGAAATATTCCTGTGTTTAGTGAAAATTATAAATATATGCACTTCATACTTACAAAAGCACTGAGATGAAGCCCTTCAAGTTCCACTATCCTGATTTCTTTGTTCAATAATGTCTGTCATTCCAGCTCCTGAGATATGATCCAACAGCAACCAGGAAAACGATCATGGTGCCTACTTAAAATTCACTTCAATGACACTCTTTAGGTGACCTTCCCAAAGTGAGCTTTCTCAGTTTTTTCTATCTGCAAAGAGTGTCTACTGAAACACACATGAAGAGTGTCTCCACACATCATAAAAAGCATTTTTTGATTTTGGTGAAGATGGTGGTACAAATAGTGGCACAGTTTCCCTTTTTCAGTCATCACAATCACATTGCTGAGGGAATGAAGAACGCTTCAATGAAAGCACTGCAACAGGTCATTCACTGATGGTATGTACCATTCTTGAGATTAAAAATAAAGATGATAAAATGTTCCTTCTTGGAACTATCATCTCCTATGTTTGCAGTTAACTTGTAAATCAAAGGACTCCATAAGAAAGGGATGTTCCTGATGATTCCATTTGCAGTTTAGCTGCAAGTAAGTTTTTCACTCATCCTGATTGCCTCAGATTCCATCTTCTGCTTCTTTCCTTAGGTAATCCAATACTCTGTTTCATGGTAGTCACTGCATTAATGTCTAAATCACATGCTTTTTGTGAGATCAATCAAAAACCATTCATAATGGCTGTTGGGAATAAGAAGTTGAATACAACAGCCCATTTTTCCTAGGATGTTGAATGTCAAAGATGAAGACAGTCACAAAGTGGTTGTCTCTAAAATTTCCTGTTGTTTAAATGTTCATTTTGAAATAACTTTTGAAAATTTCAGATACAGGAAGTAGAAGTAGTCCTTCTATTCTCCTTTCACTACACAGGACTGTTAAAACTTTGTCACGTCCTTCCAAACAATTTTCATGTGAATCATGTTCTTTCTGGACTTTTGTCATGTAGCAGTATACAAATATGCACATATACAATCTTTTGATTTTAACTCATGTGTTACAATTTCAAACAGTATATTTAAGTAATCACCATTATCACAACACTGAAGTATTAAATGTCAGAATGACAAGCCCCACGTATAATTCATATTTTTATAATTAACTGTTAATATTTCAGTTAGAAAAGCTAGAGATATATGCACAGACCTCTGTAAACAACTAGTTATTCACTGAAAAATGATATAAAATATCAATTTAGGACTACAAAACATATTCCATATAGAAATTTTTTAGTGTTAGAATTACATTCATGTGAAATAAACTATAATCATTGCAATCTTTGATTTATTGACAGATACCTCGGATAGTTGTGATTTTGTGACTAACCTGTATTTGGTAAATTTTCAAGAATTGGAATAGATAAAACCCCAGTAGCCAGCTATAAGATTTCAAAACTTTTACATAGTATCAATTTGATTGTCATTGTCAAACTGCTGCTTAAAAAGACATACAATTTATACTTTGGATCAATACTGGATAGAATCTTTATAAAAATTTTCCTAATTTACATTGTAAGTAAACTTGAAATCTATCTCTGATTATCACACATCTGATAGTTTTTTTTTTGTTTGTTTGTTTGTTTTGAGACGGAGTCTCACTCTGTCGCCCAGGCTGGAGTGCAGTGGCCGGATCTCAGCTCACTGCAAGCTCCGCCTCCCGGGTTTACGCCATTCTCCTGTCTCAGCCTCCGGAGTAGCTGGGACTACAGGCGCCCGCCACCTCGCCCGGCTAGTTTTTTGTATTTTTTTTTTTTTGGTAGAGACAGGGTTTCACCGTGTTAGCCAGGATGATCTCGATCTCCTGACCTCGTGATCCGCCTTTCTCGGCCTCCCAAAGTGCTGGGATTACAGGCTTGAGCCACCGCGCCCAGCCACATCTGATAGTTTTTAAAAGCTATCAAAAAGTAAAAAATATTCATAACCATAGTTTTCCTATACTCATATAAATATGGAAAGAGGTTAGAAAAGAAAATGGTTACAGATCTGCTTATTATTTAACGAAAAATCAGCATACATTTAGATGTAACAGTAAGTGGAATTCTAGAAATATCTGCAAGCTTAGAAATAAAACACTAGTTCCACAATTTAAAAAAAAAAACTTTTTTTTTTTTTGATAGAGTTTTGCTCTTGTTGCCTAGGCTGGAGTGCAATGGTGCAATCTCAGCTCACTGCAACCTCCGCCTCCAGGGTTCAAGCGATTCTCCTGTCTCAGCCTCCCGAGTAGCTGGGATTACAGGCTTCCACCACCATGCCCAGCTAATTTTTGTAGTTTTAGTAGAGATGGGGGTTCACCATGTTGGCCAGGCTGGCCTCGAACTCCTGATCTCAGGTGATCCGCCCGCTTCAGCCTCCCAAAGTGCTGGGATTACAGGCATGAACCACCAAGCCCAGCCACACCCTGCTAATTTTTGTATTTTTAGTAGAGACTGGGTTTCACCAATGTTGGCCAGGCTGGCCTTGAACTCCTGACCTTAAGTGATCCACCCACCCTAGCTTCCCAAAACGCTGAGTTTACAGGTGTGAGCTACTGCTCCCAGCCAAATGCTTTCTTCTTAATACAGAACTGGAGTTCTAATCGATAATACAAGCGTTCATGAAGTCCTTTCCACAAATCGGATTCTATACCTACCACATCCTCTTAATAACTCTGTAAGGTAACTATTACTATTATCATCTTCATTTTACAGATGAGGACACTGAGGCACTGACGGGTTAAGTAAGTTGCTTAAAGTTGCACAGTTAATTGGCAGACCCAGATGTTGTTGGTGTGTCCACCAACACTGTAAATGAGAAATTTGAGCTCCTTAACTGATATTACTTTAAAACTTTACCTGTTCCGTGAGCATTAATAGTGATCATAAGCCATCCCCTTCCTTTTCAGAGAACAAAACCTCAGTATGATTTCCTCTATAACAACATATTGGAGCCACTTTCCCTATCACACCTGTCCTCAAATACTTTGATTAGTACGAATTTACTGTATCTCTAAATTTCTCTGAGGTTCAACGGAAGGAAAGTCTCTAGCTGAGAGAAACTGATCTGTGATAGAATTTTACATAATAGAAGAGTCTGGAAGAAGATTCTCTGAAGTTTGGGTTCAGAGTTTATGAAGAGTGGTGGTTCCCCAGACTAGCAGCATCAGCATTACCTAGGAACTTGAGAGAAATGCGCATTCTTAGCCTCACCCTAGGCCTTTGGAATCAGACACTGTGTGGGTGGACCCAGCAATAAGTTGTTTAATGAGCCCTCCAGGTGATTCTGATACATCCACAAGTTTGAGGTGGTTCTTTTGTGCACCTACATTCAGCCTGGGTATCCCAAAGAATAAAGGTTGGCATTCTTTCATCATGTGTGTGTCTGTGTCTGAATATACTAATTTGTGAATTTCATAGCAAATCTCTAGAATCTTTAAAACATATTTTAGTCCTACATCAAGTTTAAATAATTTTCTCCGGTGGAAAAATGAAAAGAAAGGCTTTGAAATTTCCTTGGCTTTTAAACAGAATCTATTTAAGGGAGCAGATAGAGAACGTCCTTTAGAATCCAAAAGGAATGCATTTAATTAATAGCTCGGCTTTATTATAGCTAATAAGCTAGTTATGTGTCCCCTGTCTGACAAGTGATAATTGCCTTTTAATATTTTTCTTCCCGTGTTGTAAACTCAAAAGAATATACGTGATAACAACTTCAGCGTGCTGGAGCTGACTTGACGGGCTAGGGTGAAATGATTGTGTACATCTTTTTCTATCTCTACCTCCTGTGGTGTCATATGGTAGCTTGAAATCTCCAACAATGGGAGTATTTACACCATGGAAATCAGTAATCACTTCAGGGCTGCTTTTTTTTTTTTTTTTTTTTTTTTTTTTTTGAGACAGGGTCTTGCTCTGTTGCCCAGGCTGGAGTGCAGTGGTGTGATTACAGCTCACTGTGGCCTCTACCTCCTGGGCTCAAGCAATCCTCGCTTCTCAGCCTCCCAAAGTGCTAGGATTACAGGCATGAGGCATGAGCAACTGCGCCTGGGCTGCCTTTTTTAAAAAATGTAAACGGTCAACTGTTAAACATTTGCCATCACACCACTGGATATATCTGAAAGAATGCTCATTGAAGCATAGAGAAAAACAGGAGGGATAAGCAATTATCTATAAGGCACTATTGAATTAGAAAGGACAGTTATGCAAGTGTTAAAAAAGAATCAGGTACGTCATCGAAGGACATTATTATCAAGTGAGAACAATTTGCTGTATAACATGCATACTATGATACTGCTTTTTGTACATTGTTTTTAAAAGACATAATGCTCTTGCACACTTAATAGACTATAGTCTAGTGTACACATAACTTTCAAATGGAAACTGGGCCACAAGATTTTATAGTGGGCTAGGCCAGCATGATTTTTCTCGGTACAACAGAAAGAGTGCAGGCTTGGGAGGAGATCAACCAACATTTGAGTCCCTTCCTAGCAGCATGACCCTAGTCAAGTTGTTTAACTTTCCTGGGCCACAGTTTTCTCATTTGTGAAATAATGATTCTGATACCCTTTCCTTAAAGTTATTTTGAGACTTAAATTAGAAATCATCTCACCTGGTGCTGAGTAAGCTAACAGATAAATACTTTTTCCTCCCTCTGGGAGCCCAGTAGTAGCAGCAAAGCAAGCATGCAATGGGTGTAATCCTGGGTTGGTGACCCATGCACAGGACATGACAAAAAGTCAGGGGCCATGGGTCAGGGAGAAGGGGATGCCCTGTGGTGGTTAATTATGGAGTCTAGGGCTCAGAGGGTGCTAATGAGCTGGGTGAGTGACCGATCCAGAGAGTTTTACAGGTGGTATGGGTAACAGGAGGGTGGAGGTAATGCATACACATGGACTAGGGAAACAAGACCTCACAGGGTGATGCGGCCTAGGAGCTCATCATGATTTAGGGGCTGGTCTGAGAGATCGAGGCTGCAGTGAGTCATGTTCGCACCGCTGCACTCCAGCCTGGGTAAAAGAGCATGACCCTGTCTCAAAGAAATAAAATAAAAAATAAATAGGGTCTGGATATGGTCTTCAATTCCGAAGGGCCAGGAACTTGATTTTGTCAAGGTACCCAGTGGCCATCAGACCTTGAGGATGGGTTCACTGGCTGCTATAGCAGTTGATAGTAAATCACTAAAAACCCAATTTAAAACTATTTGAACAGGCAATGTTATTAGCTGATATATCTGAAAATGCAGCAGTTGGTGTCTGCAGGGGACTTTATTGTTGCCTGCCTACTGTCCAGTGCATCCATTCTCATTGTGTAGCTGCAGTGTGGGTTAAGGCTCTGAGGGTCGGTCTTGACTAATTTAAATCAATCATGATAATATCCCTGCTTTTCCTGCCCCTTTGACAGTGACTGTTTCAGGGATGAGTGAACCTGTGTCAATCTGGGCTAATGCAATATGAAGAATCTCACTCATTTTTGAGAAACAGAACCATGGAAATCCAGTTCCTTCCATTGAATATGATGGAGGAAGTGAGTAGCCCTGATTGTTGTCAATGTTAGCTAATAAGTACAAGGGTGTCAGAGTTGGGATAAGGCACTCTGGATAGTAGAGCAAAGCAAAGAACCTGCCTTCTGATGACATGACTGAGTTGCTGAATCAATTGACCTGAACCCTGTTCTACCATTGGAATTTCTACTTTGCAAGGCATACATTTCTACACATTGAAGGTAGTTAGGTTTTCTGTCCCCTGCTGCTGAGATCATCCTGGTTGATACACGTGGGCTTCGGCCTGGGTTTGGTCCAGGTTCTGGCTTGTGACCCCTATCATTGTCTCACTCTGCTCTCCTCTGTGTGTCTGCTTCATTCTCAGACTGAAGTAGCTGTATTAGTGGTAGCTGTGTTAGTCAAGTTTCTCCAGAGAAACAGAACCAAGAGGAGAGAGAGGGTGGGGGGATGAGAGAGAGTAAGAGAGTAAGAGAAAGATATATATTTATTTTAAGGAATTGGCTTATGAAATCATAGGGGCTAGCAAGTGCAAAATCTGCATGGCAGGCCAGTAGGTTGAGATCCAGAGAAGAGTTTATGCTGCAGTCTTGTCTGGAGGCCACCTGCAAGCCGGCGTCCCTCTTCCTCAGGGAACCCCACTCTTTTTCTTTTCTGGCCTTCAACTGATTGGATGAGGCCCACCCATATTATGGAGAGTAATCTACTTTACTCAAAGTAAATCAAATATTTAAAAACCCTTTAGCAGCATCTAGACCGGTATTTGACCAAACAACGGAGCATTATAGCCTAGTGAAGTTAACACATAAAGTTAAGCATCAAAAGAGCTAACTGGCTTCCCGTGATATCCAGGAGTGACATGCTACTTCCTTCATCCTCAGGAATAGAGATCGTTTCTGTTCCAGTTTCCTAGGCAAGACTCTTGAGTTTCACTCAGATTAGATTGGGATAGGCCATGTGCCAAAATCTGAGTCAATCCCTGTGGTTGTGGTGTAATGTGATTATTGGCTAAAAACAATCAGGGGCTGCCTAGAGCTGGAGGTGGGGTCAGTTAGCCTAAAAGCACAAGGACTGCATGGAGAGCGACAGGTAACTGATTGGAAAATGTTTCACTGACGGGAGAGGGACGGGGGAGATGGATGTTAGATAAACAACCACAAGTGTTGGCTATCCTGACCAAACACAATGGACATGGATCTGTCAATGATAGTGCCAACTTAATCATGGCAAAAATAGAAATGTCAACCAGACTCAAAAGTTTGTGTCAGCTAATCAGTGCATTTTATGCTCATAGACAAGATTCAGAGGAAGCCAAATTGTGATCAGAAAGTTGTTTGGTGAGCATGGAATCCAATTTAATACAATTCACAGCAAACAAATATTAATTGAATGTCTACTACGCAGGATGAAATTAACAGCTGGTGCCATCAAGTTACAGTAGACTAATATGCTTATTTATAGCATTAGGCTGCACCTACAAGTCTGGACACTAGTGCTGAAGACACACTGCTAAAAATCTTCACTTTCTGTTCCTAGCGTTTTGGCCCTAGGTTGACATGCCCTTATAGCAATGCACTCTTTCTTCAGACTGAGTGTAATAAAATGGAAAATATTTAAACTTTTGTGTTTTGCAATTACCTTCCTTGATTAGGATTTAAAGGACTCAGCCATCCCTTACACATTTCAAAACCATAATATCAAATTGTAGGGGTACTTTGTTGCCCTGAAGAAATTCCTCCCTGTGGTTGTTACAACCATCAACTTCCCAGCCCAGACTACACACAGCGCCCAGGGTGACTTTCTTGTCTTTTAAGCCAAAACTCTTTTAAAAAGTTTTTTTTTTTAAACCAGCTTTATTGAAGTATAATTGATATACCAAAGACTACACATATAGTATTTATTGCATACAATTTGATGAGTTTGAATATATGCATATACCCATGAAATTATCCCCATAATCAAGGTAATAAACATATCCATCACCTCCAAAAGTTTCTTTGTGCCTCACCCCACTTCGTGGTAAGAACCGTGATGGAATAGGAACTTTTTGTAGAGGCCTGCTGGGCTCCCCAAGCATGGAAATAGAGAAAACCTTGAGTTTCATTAAGGAAAATTGCAGGCACTTAACTAGCCTTGAGAAGTAAATGAGTAACCCAATAGGTAAGAAGGTAATAATACCTTAAAACAATAGTCAAAGAAGTTAGAGCCATAAAATGTTTGGTCACCTAGAGAAAGATAACATCTTAACATGTGTCCCTGAGTTGTTCTTCAGAAACCCCAACTGTTACCAAATGGAAGATGCCATCTGCTGGCACATAGACCTCAGATAAGAGGGAGCTGAGGACTGAACTCTGACTGCCTCTTTGATCAAAATTTCTTCCCCAGGGGCCTGGAGGAAGTCGTGTCCACATGCCAGAGCTCAACATTTCTTTCTGCTGACCCATGTTTTTACACAAAACTTTGTCTCCTTAACCAATCGCAAATCAGAAAATCTTTGAATCCACCTTTGACCTGTGGGTCCCTGCTTTGAGATGTCCTGCCTTTTCAGGTCAAATGAATGTATGGCCTCTGTGTATTGATTTATGACTTTGCCTGTAACCTCTGTCTCTCCACTTTTAAAAACCCTTACCCCTAAGCCACTGGAAAGTTCTGCCCAATTCTCCTTGCTTGGTGTCCTGCAATAAATGTCTCACTCTCTCACTGCAAATTCTACTATTCTCTACAAAGTTTGCTTTTGCTGTACAAGGTGGGCAGACCCAAGCTTAGTTTGGTAACCAAACACTTAACGCTTTAACAAAAATTTAAGGGATGGACCCCTTTTAACAAAAATTTTAAGTGCATAATACAGTACTGTTAACTGTAGACACTTATGTTATGCAGGAGATCTCTATAACTCGTTGATCTTACATAACTGAAACTTTATCCCCATTGAAAAGCTCCCAATCTCCCCACAACCCCTTTCTGGTGGGGCTTGTGGGGAGATTGGGAGCCATCATTCTACGTTCTGCTTCTATGTGTTTGATTATTTTAGATACCTCACATAAGTAGAATCATGCAGTATCTGTCCTTCTGTGGCTGATATTTACTTGGCATACTATCATCCAAGTTCATCCTTGGTGTTTCATATGGCAGGATTTCCTTCTTTTTTAAGGCTAAATAATTTTCCATTGTATGTATACACCACATTTTCTTATCCATCCACCCTTCAACGGACATTTAGGATGCTTCCATCTTTCAGCTATTGTGAATAATGCTCCATTAAACATGGGAGTGCATAAATCTCTTCAAGATCTTAGTTCTTAGTGATTTCTGTTCTTCTGGGTATATACCCAAAGGTGAGATTGCTGGGTCATATGGTAACTCTATTTTTAATTTTTTGTAAAACCGCTATATTGTTTTTCACAGTGACTGCAGCATTTTACATTTCCACCAACAGTGTACAAAGGTTCCAATTCCTCTACAGCCTTGCCAACACTTATCTTTTGTTTTTTTGGTAATAGTCATCCCAACATCTATGACATGATATTGCAGTTTTGATTTACATTTACCTGTCCAGAGCGATGTTTTAAAAACAAAATCAGATTCTGTCACTCTTTTCTTTAAAGCCTTTCAATGGCCTCTTGTTATCCTTGGTATAAAATTCAAACACTTGCATGTGGCCTACAGGCCCTTCATTTCCTTTAACTTGCCCCTCGCAGCCTGACCATAGGCCTCATATTTGTGTTATTTTCTTATCTCTTGGCCTTTGTACATAATATTTTCATGCCTAGAATCCTCCTCCTCCTCCTCCTCCTCCTCCTCCTCCTCCTCCTCCTCCTCCTCCTCCTCCTCCTCCTCCTCCTCCTTCTTCTTCTTCTTCTTCTTCTTCTTCTTCTTCTTCTTCTTCTTCTTCTTCTTCTTCTTCTTCTTCTTCTTCTTCTCCTTCTCCTTCTCCTTCTCCTTCTCCTTCTCCTTCTCCTTCTTCTTCTTTTAAGGCAGAGTCTCACCCTGTCACGTAGGCTGGAGTGTAGTGGCACGATCTCGGCTCACTGCAACCTCTGCCTCCCTGGTTCAAGGAATTTCCCTGCCTCAGCCTCCTGAGTAGCTGGGATGGCAGGCTCCCGCCACCACACCTGGCTAATTTTGTATTTTTAGTAGAGATGGGGTTTCGCCATGTTGGCCAGGCTGATCTCGAACTCTTGACCTTAGGTGATCTGCCTGCCTTGGCCTCCCAAAATGCTGAGATTATAGGCGTGAACCACCACGCCAGGCCAAATACTTCTTTTTCTTCCTTCGTTTAACTCTTTGTCATCCTTCAGGTGTCTGTCTCTTAATTGTCTCTTCCTCCAGGAAGCCTCTTTCACCATCATGCCCTCCCACCCCCACTGCCCCCCATTATTTATCCCTACTATGCTTTTCCTTGCCCCTAGACCCATAGATCCCACAGATCTCCTCCCTGGCACTCATCACTTGGTCTCCTCTAGACTATAAGCTTCTTGAAGGCAGGGGCATGTCTCTATTGCTTACATGTTATCCCTAGGGTCCAACTTGGTACCACCCCAAAAAGATATTCGGTAGTTATCTGTGGAATAGTGAAGGAAGTGTTGAAGAAGAGAAGAATGACTCATCATTACTGATCTATTTATTACGCACCTGTTCTGGATAAGGTGTTGCGCTAGGTCACTGGGGATATGGAAGTGTTACATTAGGTCCCATGGATAACCGAGTCAGAGAAACATACAATTCACAATGTCACAGAGCGTATGTTAAAGATCAAGTAGATAATGTAGGTCAGGATTTTCCAGCCTTAGCACTACTGACATTTTGGAATGATATTTCTTGTGCGTTGTTAAACTGTTCAGCAGCATCCCTGGCCTTTACCCACCAGGTGCCAGGAGCATCCCTACCCCCAGCCACCTCCAGCTGAGATGCCAAAATATCTCCAGACACTGCCAAATGTTCCCTGGGCAGCACAGTCACCCCTAGTTGAGAACCGCTGAGGTAGACATTGATGATCTGTGGCCTGGAGCGAGGATGGAGACCTCAGAGTTGGGGCAGAAGCTTGAGACTCACAAAGTCTAGGGAATGGCTCTGCTGTCTGGTTCATGTGAAGCCAATAGTGTAAAGGAAGCAAATAAATACAAAGCCTGAAAGCCTGGAGATTGTGATAGCTGAGTAATATGGAAGGAGTGGATCAGAGAGGAAGAAAATAAGCCAGCATTCAAACCTCAATGTGACTTGGACAAGTTACTTAATTTCATGAAATCTCAATTTCATCATCTGTAATAGTGGAATAGTAATTATATCCACTTCATAGAAATAGAGTAAGGATTAGATGCGGTAATATATTCAGGTGCTTCATATGGTTATTGGTTTTGAGCAAGCATAATAAATGTTAGCTACTATTATCAGGCTTTAAAATAAATGATAGGGGAGATAGAGAATTAAACTTGAAAGTTTTAATATTTAATTATCTATCTCCCTTATCATTTCTCTCAAAGCTTAATAATTAAAAATTAAATTAAAATTTAGAACTCTTAGAATAAAAAATGAAATTATACTTTAAGTCTAAATAAGTTTAATAAAACTTAGTAAATTATTATCACAGAGAAAATACATTAGCATAAAAATCACATAGCTATAAAAACCAATTATGTGAAAAAAAGGGTTTCCAAAGTGAAAGGTGCATTAAATATTTGACTTCTCCTTTCTTGCTTTTGATCTAGAACATGTAGGTTCCAAAAGTTGCAGGAAATAGGCTGTTTAGGCTTACTTTCGTTTTCAAGGTAGCTCTATGCCTAGTGTATTTTATAGGATCACTAAAAGCAATTAAGAAGAAGGTTGTGTAATGATGCTGCTGGGATGTCAGTCTTCTGAGCTCGGAGGGGCTGGCTTTTCTCAAATATCTCTGTGGCTTCTGTAGCCCTTAGCACACTTACCTCCTTGCATGAGGTAGCTCTGCAAATGTGTATTGAATTGAACTGAATTGCCTTAATCAACTTCAAACAAGGCTTCAGGTGACTTTGAATTAAATCAGACCAGTTCCTCCAACCTCTTGTGGCTCATCACCAATGGAAGAGAACACATTTCACATCTGCTCAGAAAGCAAAAAGCCTGCTGACTTAGACACATCTTGTTTTGTGCTTCCATAACAAGTTAAAAATCCATCTCCCAAAAGTCCTGTGATTCATTTGCTCTACTGTGTTGTTAAATGAATTTTGCAGTTGTTATGTGTATTGTTTGTTTGTAATTTCAAGGTGGAACAAAGAATGCCACTGAAGGACTAAATATAGGAAAAGAAACCTAGACACAGGATTGCTAAACACACACACACACACATTCACACACACACACACACACTCACACACACACACACACACGCACACACATGACAACCTGAAAAATGTCTCGAGTGATGAACTGTGTTTTCAGGATTTTTTTTTTTTTTTTTTGAGACAGAGTCTCACTCTATCACCAGGCTGGAGTGCAGTGGCATGATCTTGGCTCACTGCAACCTCTGCCTCCTGGGTTCAAGTGATGATCCTGCCTCAGCCTCCCAAGTAGCTGGGACTACAGGTGCGCACCACCACATCCAGCTAATTTTTGTATTTTTAGTAGAGGTGGGGTTTCACCATGTTGGTCAGGATAGTCTTGATCTCCTGGCTTCATGATCTGGCTGCCTCGGCCTCCCGAAGTGCTGGGATTACAAGCATGAGCCACCGTGCCAGGCCAGGATTTGGTTTAAAGAGCTGCTAAAACCCTCTCCTTTATAAGAAAGCCCAAAATACCAAATTGAGATTTTTAGCACAGCATTTTCTGAATCAACTCAAGTTCTGTCGATGAGTCAGTAAGTTTCTATTATGGGCTTCATAAAAATTCAACGCAGTCGTGTAAACAATGAAGTTTTTTTTTTTTTTTTTTAAATAAAAAGCAAATAAACAGTACTTTGATTGACTGCTAATTGCCTTGTAGAGGTTGGGTAATTGCCTCCTCTTGGATTTTCCAAGGGTCCTTTATCCTTAAGACTATTATTTTCAAGCAGAAAAATCCATCATATTTTTGAAATTCAGAGCTGAGAGAGAGAGGTTTTCAGAGGTTTCTAATTGTGGCACTTAGAATACAGTCATGATTTTTTTTTCCCTCAAGGTTTACCACCTTAACTTTTCTCTCTGCTACTGACTTTGACTTCCCTATAGCCCAAATCAACTTTAGAGTCAGGAGTCAACAGCCATTTACTATTTATTTATTTATTTTTTTAGTGAAAGCCCATGAATCATTCCTTAAGTAGTCTGCCTTTCAGGAGGAATGTTGATTTCTTCCACCAACTGCGACCATCCCAGCTCATTTTTGCTCCATCTGCCTCCCAACAATGACAGACGAGATAGAGGGGGCTTTCAGACATGCTGATGACAAACAGCCAGAGACAGGTGACAATGAGCAGCAGCCTTGGGGTAGTTTGTCACTGAGTTTGGAATTATTAAGCTCCAATTTACTCGGAAGTGAAATGAAATTTGTGGAGGGTGCTTTGGACTAGGACGAAAGGTCTTTAACTTCCACTGTGCTCTTCTAGAGAAAGCAGGGCCCCTCATTTGGATGAGAGGCTGCCAGGAAAGAGAACTGAAAAAAGGCAGAAAAGCCCAGAGTATTTAATAAATACTATATTATTCGATACACTGAATATTCTTATTGGGCATGAGGTATAGAGAACTCAATTTCTGATGGATATGCCACCCTGGGGCAAACAGACCCTGACACATGGGAAGTATTCACTATTTGCTGAATGAATGAATAAATGAATGAGTAGCTGAACTGGGCTGTGGCAAAATCCATCCAGTTCACCTGCTCTTAATCATAATATCGAGAGACAGTGATGTGTTATGATGAGTTATAAAATATACAGCAACTAGTTGGTTAATAATTCTAAAACAGGGTTGTGAACTTCCTTTTTTTTTTTTAAGAAATCAGAACTGATTCAAGGTTATATCTATAGTGATGTTGCTTCATGTTTTTCCATTCTGATATGATTTCTTTTGATAGTTACCGATGTCTCTTATAGTTGTGATTAAAAACGTGCAACTTCTGATCATAGCTACTTCTGTTTATTTTTTAATTTTACCCATGAATAAATTTTTAAGGCAAGGGTAGATAAAGGGCGTATGTAAAATACATCTATATTTGCATTGCATGAGAGTAAGAATAATGCTGTGCACTTATCTGTTAACAACACAACAGTTATGGTCATAGAATCAAAAGCAGATTTTACTTGCATGGTACAAGTAAAAATTGCAATATTATTCATATTAATAAGATTAAAATTTATATTTTACTTTCTATGTTTAACAACTGAAATACAAAATTTCTTTATATTTGTTCTTTACTGATATTCACTGACTTTATCAATGTTAACTTTGGAGTGGAGGTCTAGAAAAAAATTGTCTTTAAAAATGTTCAGTTAAACAGATTAGCCGTCTGTATTATTGGATGCCTTTAGATGACTGATTTTATTATTCACATAAAAGCATGTTAATAGATGCCATATTAAAAAAAAAGTGTGGCCCTAATTGCTTTACCATTAAATTGTGTCAAAAATTGAGGATATCCCAAAAGCTGTGTTTATTATGCTTAGCTCATCACATCATATCTATCAGAGTGGGAAAAAAAAGATTAAAGGATCCCAAGCTGCAGCAAAGTCAGCTAATTAAGAACACAAGGACAGGAACAGAAAACCAAACACCGCATGTTCTCACACATAAGTGGGAGTTGAACAGCAACACATGGACACAGGAGGGGGACATCACATACCAGGGCCTGTTGAGGGGTCGGGGGCTAGGAGAGGGATAGCATCAGGAGAACTACCTAATGTAGATGACGGGTTGATGGATGCAGCAAACCACCATGGCACGTGTACACCTATGTAACAAGCCTGCACGTTCTGCACATGTATCCCAGAACTTAAAGTAAAAAAGAAAAAAAGAAAAAAAGAAAAGAAAGGAAAACACAAGTTTTGTGCTAGACTACATTAAATTTTGGCTTTGCCTCTTGCTGGCTGTGTGACCTTGGGCAAGTTACACGGCCTCTCTGTTTCTTAGTTTCTGTATCTGTAAAATGGGATTAAGAATATACCAATACATGCAAAGTACCTAGAGCAGATGTGGCATGTAGCAGGCATTCAGTACACATAAAAAATAACTAACTAAGTCTCTAGCATTTGACATTCATTTTTAGTCATCTTTATTATAGATGCTTGTTTTTCTTCCTTTTTTCTTTTCTCTTTTGTCCCTCTGAGGCCTTTTTAAAAGCATGCAGCAATAAAAATTAGTTTATAAACTCAATATTTCGGACAGACTCTGTGATGTAGGGCCTCTGTGTCTACTCAGTTCCACAGAAATGTTTTCTTTTCCTAATTCAACACCATGGGTGTGTGCTTTTGGTAGCATAAAGTACAACTTGTATACCTTCTCACTCCATGAATCTTTTCTGCTGTGGGTCTGAATCAAGTGTTTCAATTCTTCAGCAAAAAAAGAAAATGGAATAACATGTTTTCAGCCTCAATTTCTTTTCTCTTAAAACAGCTCTGAATGCCTCACTTTCATCCTTGCAGGAACATCAAATTCTTGGCAAATGAAGAAAAAAGAATTATGTTTGTAGCTTCTTATTATGTAGCCAAATTGGTTTTAATTTTTGGCTGGCAAGGGTAGTGGTCCCAAGAGATTGTGCAACTTGCTATGTTGGAACTGAATCCGTAACGGGGGGTGGGGGGGGATTCATTTTCATCTTTGAGTTTTTGGCACTCAGGAGATCATTCTGAGAGAACAAACAATTCAGCATTTGTCTTGGCTAAGACAGGATGGCAGCGTGAGGGAAGTCGCCTTCCGTTCAGAACAGACCCCAAGCTGAACGCGAGCATCTCACACAAACAAATACAGAAAGTGCTGTCCACAGATGTTGATCCTGCCTTTGACCGCCTCCTGCCAGGCTGCAGTGCCTCGGCAGGCAGACACTCCTCCAGCTTTCTTTGGAGCTGGTATTTAGAAGGAGAAAGAGGCAGAGGGGTTTGGAAACCCCTATAACGTAAGATTCTGTTCTACTTGAGCTTGTCTCGTGGTGATTTGCAAACTAAAACATCCTACCTAGAAAGGGATTTTTGTGCTATGTGGATTTTTAGTTCCCTGAAGTGCTTGGTGTAACTACCAAAAAATCAATATCCCCTAGCTGAGTTGTATGAGCATAAAGCCCTGAGGAATGCTGCCCACATTGTCCTTCCTAGAGGTGATGCCAGAGTCGGGCTCTACCCAGCCGCTCCTCAGCTCCACATCTGTATTATTC
Source organism: Macaca fascicularis (assembly GCF_037993035.2). Classification (NCBI taxonomy): domain Eukaryota; kingdom Metazoa; phylum Chordata; class Mammalia; order Primates; family Cercopithecidae; genus Macaca; species Macaca fascicularis. Next base: position 105,804,865 of record NC_088377.1, read on the forward strand.
TGTTTTCAGTTCTCACGATCCCGAATGGTGAGTAGCTTTTATTAGATGGCACCTGCACGCACATGCAAATCCACCTCCACTGGGCTGGTGCTTTTCAAAAACAAAATTGCTTGTGATCCTAAGGTCCCTGCCTCAGTATGCTGATCCATAGGCAGAAACAGGACAGATAGTCGGTCGCGGTGGCTCACGCCTGTAATCCCAGCACTTTGGGAGGCCGAGGCAGGCGGATCACAAGGTCAGGAGATCGAGACCATCCTGGCTAACACAGTGAAACCCTGTCTCTACTAAAAATACAAAAAAATTAGCCGGGCGTAGGTGGTGCACGCCTGTAGTCCCAGCTACTCGGGAGACTGAGGCGGGAGAATGGCGTAAAACCGGAAGGTGGAGCTTGCAGTCAGCCGAGATCGTGCCACTGCACACTCCAACTTGGGAGACAGAGCCAGACTCCATCTCAAAAAAAAAAAAAAAAAAAAAAAAAAAGAAAAGAAAAGGAAAGAAAAAAAGAAACAGGACAGATTTGGCCACAGCCACAAAAATATAAATGACGATGCTCATTTTTCAGTGTATCTGATCCTTCTTCTTTGACAGAGCTGTCACCAGAGAGTCCAGTCCAGTTTGAGCTCATTCTTTGAAAACCATGGCAGCCTCTCAGCAGCCCCATCTTGCACTCTTCTACCTCCTGAGAATGCAGAAAAGCAATATGGAGCTTATCATGCTGTTTCTCCTGCACCACAGCCCCGGCACCCTGTTGAACAGGAATTCTTCATCTAATTGGGCTCATTTGCAAACATCATGTTATTCTCTGCCTACCACCTTGTTTTCATCAGAACTTTTAGAAACTACATTGTTTGCATCCAAGGCTACATGCATCTCCTATATTAAGAGTGTCTTAATTTTTCCTCATTAATATTAAACATTGCTAATTTATTTCCAAAATAGAATAAGATCTAAGGCTGTTTAGAAATGGTTATTTAGTTCTTGAGCTTAAAGACACAAACACTGGCAGGACCTTGACCCAAAGCGTCTCTGATCACAGAGGGGCTCTCAACTGGGAAGTGAGGCTTCTCTCACCCGGGCTGCCTGCCTGGTGGAAAGCAAAGATGTTAGCCAAGGCTTTAAAATGCTGCTGTCATCATTATACCATGATATTAAGTTTGTCAGTGTACCTTGGCAGTTATAGGAAGAAGGCATTTCCAGACCAGTCTATTCCAAAGTCATTAAAATATTTCACCCTAAAAAAAATGCACTTTTGAGGCTTGTCACTATGGTTGGTACCTGTTGTCAAATACTTAATAACATAGAAGATGTGTGCTCATGGCTTCATCTTTTGGTAAAATTCCTAGACATTTTTCATGTCCTGGGTCTCCAACAGGTTTCAAGCAGGATTACAGTTCAGATAATTGTGGCACAGTTTTTGACAAAGAAAACTGGTTCAATTCTATAATGTGCACGGCTATTTCCTTCATCTGGAAGTTAGGTCTCTCCTGCTTTGCTATGAAATAAAATGGATTCTGCACAATATTATAGCTAGAAGCTTAAGAAGTTAATAACCTGTTACCACACCAAAGTATTTTAGGATGATGAACCACGAAAAGGATAAAATTGGACCAACTTCAGACCTGTTTCCAAATAATAAGCAAGGTTTTATGAATCCCTCTCTGTGAGGAACCCAGCCCCAAAAGAATGTGTTTGGGGTTTCGATGAGCAGTTAGGTCTTGAGTTTTGTATATTTTAAGACACAAGAATGTTTTAAATAACAGATGGTTTTACTGAAAGATGTTTTGAATCCTGGCTGGGCTGGAGGGAGAGCCACAGGGTTGAGGCATCAAACATTCAATCTTTCAGCAAAAAAACAACTTTCAAAAATTAAGCCATTTGTGAATGTCACTTAAAATGTTTAAGGGACTTAAAGGTTAAAAAAAATAATCCAGCCAGCTTGTTGTTCCTTCTTTTCTTTTTCCCCCCTTTGTAATCTTTTCAGGCCTTGAACAACACAGAAATATGCACAAACAGGCCACGAGGAAGTGACTTGTATTTGTTCTTTTGCCTCAGGTGCTGTTTAAAGGAGCATTTTGGAGTTAGCCTTCTGACGCCAAAGTGGACTCCAACTGTATTTAGGTGCCTTAGGTCACAGCAGTGGCCTTCTGGAAAGCTCATGTGTAACAGATGCTTTTCTTTTTCAAATGCCATTGCTCTTCCCTCCCCCGACCCCTTAGCTATATACCTAGGGGATTGTCAAGAAATTTCAAGACTTTTTTGTTTTGTTTTGTTTTTTGAGATGGAGTCTCTCTCTGTTGCCCAGGCTGGAGTACAGTGGCGCTATCTGGGCTCACTGCAACCTCTGCCTCCCAGGTTCAAATAATTCTCCTGCCTCAGCTTCTTGAGTAGCTGGGATTACAGGTGCGTGCCACCACGCCTGGCTAATTTTTGTATTTTTAGTAGAGACGGGGTTTCACCATGTTGGTCAGGCTGGTCTGGAACTCCTGTCCTCAGGTGATTCACCCACCTGAGGCCTCCCAAAGTGCTGGGATTACAGGCATGAGCCACCGCGCCTGGCCCAATTTTAAGACTTTTAAGAGAGGAAGAACTGCAAAAGAGAATATAGTTTCCCACAGAGAGACAATATAATTTACAGAACCTCCAAATTCAGAATCTTAGATTATAATTCTGGCTCTGACAATGACTTGCTGTGAAAACTGAGGAAAGGAACTCAATTTCTTTCTGTCAGCCCTCTAACATGGGGGCAAGTACTAAATTGGATCACAAGTTTTGTGACATACAGTGTGATGGCTAATGAATGGCACTTCGACATTTGATGTTACTTCCATGATAATCCGCAGCCTGCATTTAATGCTGTGCAAGGGGATGAGACTGAGGATGTGGGCCCAGTGACAGTTTAAGAAAAGGCAATTTCTATGAAAAGCAACTGCAGAGTGTGCCTCCCAAATAGGATTGCCAGATAAAATACAGGTCACCCAGTTAAATTTGAATTTCACATAACAACAGATTTTTATTTTTCGTATAAGATAAGCATGCCTCAGAGATGGCGTAAAACACAGTTACCTTGAAAAAATTATTTTTGTTCACCTAGAATCCAAATTTAACTGGGTATCCTCGATGTTTGTTTGTTGGCTAAATCTGGCAAGTGTACTCTAAAACAGAAGTTTGACTCAAAACGTGATAGGTGGAAGATGTTAGACACCAGGAGGCTCTCAGATCAGAGAATTATTCTCAGGTGGAAAGTCTTAAGGCAGGTTTGGGGGTGAGTTCCTAGAACAATTAGGACAACTGAGGCCTTACTGTCCAGTCTGTGCTTTTAAATGGATGTCAGATTCAGTTCTTCTTGTGTTCTCTTGCTTCTTCCTGCCCTACTGAAGTGGCCTCGTTGTCTGGGGCAAATACCCGAGGTTTGTTGCCTCATGCCAAGGAAATCAAGGACATGGACACACGTGGAGTGAGGTTAAGAGCAGAGGTTTAATAGGCAAAAGAAAGAGGAAGGAGAACAGCTCTCTCTCCTTGAGAAAGAGGGGTGCCTGAGTGGGACTTCTGGCCCATGGCTAGTGCACAGGCTTCTGGCCCATGGCGAGTGCATAGACAGGCTTGAGGAGGCAGTGTCTGATTTACATAGGGCCCAAAGATTGGCTGGACCAGGTATGACATTTACATAGTGCACAAGGAAGCTGGCCACCCCACCCTAATCTTTTATTATGCAAATGGAGTCTCTACTTTGCTATGTTGCCAGCTCCTTACCTTGCATGTGGTTGACAAGGAAAGGGGAAGATGGAGCCACCATGCTGGACAGGCCTGGCCCCCACGTAGCCCTTTCCTATTAGCACAACTGCTTGTATTCACCCCTGCAACTGCAGCTCGATTTTACAGGCTGCTCTTTGTTAGAAAACAAAATGATTTCGGGGCTGCTTTTCAATAAAAGGAAAACCTTACTGAGGACTTCCTTATCCTCACTATCTGCTTAAATAATTTCTTCTCAACTCCTATAGCACTTACTCAGAAAATGAATTAAAGTGAATTACTTCTCAGAAAACTTGTCGACTCAACCTTCGTTCTACAAACATTTCACTGAGTGTGTACCATGTGAAGCACTCTGCTGGTTGCTGAGGAGTAGGACAAGATGGGCATGGCCTCTGCCTTCCTGGAGCACCTACTCAGGGAGTGCTAAGATCTCTTTGCACCTGGAGCTCTATCTGTCTCCTGGATTCAAACTCCAACCCACTCCCTTGTTTCCTACCTGCAATTTAATATTATACCCACTAAGTACAAATTGGGTTCTATAGGTACAAGAGAAATAAAGATAAATAAAATGTAGTTCTTGAATGCAATGAGCTTACCATGAAATGAGGCCCTTAGGCCAACAACTACGGTATAGAAAAAGGTAGGCTATGGTAAGAACACTGACAGGGACAGAGTGGAGCAGGGATCTTAAAAAGGAATCACTGCATTAGTTTGTGGGCACTGAAAGGTTTCCTATAGGAATCCAACATGAGCTTGAGGAATGCCAAGCTATTCTCTCATAACTCTGGAACTTAGAATCATCAAATTGTGGAATCTTAGAATTGGAAGTGTCCTTAGAAGTCTACATATCCGGCCGGGCGCGGTGGCTCAAGCCTGTAATCCCAGCACTTTGGGAGGCCGAGGCGGGCGGATCGCAAGGTCAGGAGATCGAGACCACAGTGAAACCCCGTCTTTACTAAAAATACAAAAAATTAGCCGGGCGAGGTGGCGGGCGCCTGTAGTCCCAGCTACTCAGGAGGCTGAGGCAGGAGAATGGCGGGAACCCGGGAGGCGGAGCTTGCAGTGAGCCGAGATCGCGCCACTGCACTCCAGCCTGGGCAACAGCGTGAGACTCCGTCTCAAAAAAAAAAAAAAAAAAAAAAAAAAAAAGAAGTCTACATATCCAAAAATTCTTTCTATAACCTCTGCTGAGCCTCATTTGACTTTTGCTTGAATTCTTCTCACATCTTCCCAAAAAGTCCATTCCATTGATAGAAAACTGATTGTTAGAAATAACATTTCAAAACAGCTCGGTTGAAACCTGCTGTCTCTAAGCTTCCCTCATTGATTCTATACCTGCTGTTTTCCCTGCTTACCACTTTAATCAAATACCTGAATGAAGATACAGAATGGCTTACTGATTTTCCCATGATAGAAGTATAGGAGTGATGGCAAACACTACAAATGACATAAAAAAATTTCAAAACTAGTAAGCGAAGGTGTAATAGTAATATATGTAAAATCCTGCATTTAGATTCAAAACCATCAATTACAGAATAGGAGAGAATTGGCTTGGTAGAAGCTCCTGTGAAAGCAAACTAAGAGTTTAAATTAATTCTTAATTTAATATGAACCAACAATGTGATGTGACTGTTTAAAAAGCTAATAATCTTGGGCTGCACAGCTAGAACAGTGCCGAGATCATGGAAAGTAATAGCCCCAATATATTCTGCCTTGGTCAAGTTATATTTATATGCTGGTTTCAACTTTGCATGCTACATTTTAAGAGGTGTATAGATAAAAATGCTACCACTATTACATCTAGCAATAGGGGCATCTGCCCTGGTCACAGGTTTTAGAGGGCTCTACATATGACAAACATTGATACAGAAATACTTTTTTTCTTTATGTTTTATAGATTTTTTTGAAAATTTGATAACTGATTGATCAAACGGAAATCTTGGTAAAGGGACACATGTGGGAACTGGACCCTACTCCAGCCTCACAGGAGGATGGAGGATGCTGGGCTGAGCACATGATGGGGTAGTTAGTGGGTAATGGTACGGGGGGTGGCAGGGAAGTGCTGGGTAGAGAGCCCTGGTAAGGGCTCCACCCGTGGGCCTGTGCCCACGGACCTAAATGAGGACAAGCATTCCTGTTTTTGTGCTAAAAAAGTTGCTTTTTGGCCTGCCATGCCCTCCATCCTGTGCTCATATAAACCTGAGACCTTAAGTGGGCACAGACACAGCAGCTGGACATTGAGAAGAGCAGAGGAACACACCAGCAGACAGACACCAGCAGACACTGACAGACCAGCAACAGTGGAACAACACAGATGCCCAAGGGAGTTAGGCCAGGGGTGGTTGGAGAAGTCTGGCCACTGGGTGGCCCAACTCCAGGGGAAGACCAACTTCCCACTCCATACCCCTTCCAGCTCCCCATCTATCTTCCCATCTACCTGCCACCTCCACTACGCAATAATATCTTGCACTCAAACTTTCAGCCCACATGTGATCTGATTCTTCTGGTATACTGGGCAAGAACTCAGGCTGTCACACTGGCCGCCTGTCCTTGTGATAAGGCAGAGAGTCTATTAAGCTGACTAACACAAGCCGTCTGCAGATGGCATAGCCAAAAGAGCATACTGTAACACATGCATGGGCTTCAGGAGTCCTAGATGCTGCTGTGGGGCCAGAGCACCAAAGCACTCTCTGTGGTCTCTGCACCTGCCCATCTGCATGATACCCCTAGGGTTTGAGCAGCCAGGCAGGAAGCGAGGCACACCCCTATTGCATGCCCTGCAAGGGAGATAAGGAAACTCCCCCATTTCAGTAAGATGGGGTAGCAGTTAGAAGAAAATCATGGCCTCTGTCTAGAAACCTGGCAAAGAGCTGGGCTGCTGTGTTTAATGTTGGCCATCCCAAATACCCCAGAGTAGGTGTTGGGGCAGACTGGGTTTCTCAGTTGACTGCACTTTTTTGAGGAGTAATTTTGGGAAACATTTTGAACTGCTTCAGTTGGAAAAGTGAGGCAGCCAAGGGAATTAGCCTGCTGGGCTCCCTATGGTGATGACCAGATGACCAGGCTTGTTCCTATCATAGTGCCTGCCCTGGGCTCCTGGGCCCAGGGGAAGGTTCCATCTTGCCCTTATCCCAGCATATCTATGCGCCCATCCAGGAAAGAGCATGGCTCTTTTAGCCTTTGCATTTCAAGGGTAATCCCCTGGGATGGCTGTGGGGCCTTGGTTGGAAACATGAGCTAGGCATGCACCAAGCTTGACTTATAACTTCTAAATATTTAGACATATGGTTACGTGGCCTCCATTTATACTCAGCCTATAAGTGTCAGACAAAACATTGCAATTTCTCTAGTTTAGAGGAAGAAGATTCCCTTTATTAAGGTTATACTAATAACCTCAAACAAAGGACTTGACCATCTGTAGCCCTACCCTTCTTTTTTTCTTTTTTTTCACAATTGAGTCATTCTATGTAAAAGACCTAGGATGGAGCCTTACATACAGTAAGTGCTCAAAAATGTTAGTATTTTTTCTTCTTTAACTTTCTCCTGTTCCCATCTTCCATGTACAACTACAAATATCAGCATTTTTCACAAGCTTCACCTTGATCTGAGCTTTGAAATTCTATTCACACAGGATCTTTTGTGTTTAGCCTTGATTCTGAGTCCCTTCTTCTAGTTTTTGCACGTCTTTTAAAAATAAGGACTCCTCCCAAACTCTTTGATATCCACAATGGTTCCATAGATATTTCTCCCTTTCCTTCTCATCTAGAGTGCGTGCATGTGTGCATGCGAGAGAGAGAGAGAGAGAGAGAGAGAGAGAGAGAGAGAGAGATAATGAGAACGAAGGCAGGATTTTACTCCCTTGAATCCTCCTCTCTTTCTAAGACCTGCTATTTCCTTTTAGAGTCTCAAATCCTGGGTTTCATTATAAAACTTCCACATCTCTCTTTTCTTTAGCTATTTTGAAAACAATTTAAAATATCAGTGCACATATTTGAGTATGTTTTCCTTTGTATCAGAATTCTTTGATTTTAGGTTATAGAAACAGACTCTGACACAAGAAAAAAGTGTTGATTGAAAGAATCCCTGAGGGTTCACAGATTTAAGGAGGAAGGATACCCGCGACCTTGGGAAGAGCAGTACTCAGGCCAGCTCTTGGAATTTGAGAGAAATACTTCATTATTGAGTGACTTGGCTCCAACCGCCTACTGTCTCTGCTCAACGTGCTGGTTCCAGGAAGCAAGATTCTGATTGGGCAATGCGATAAAGAGGAGTGAAGATCTGCAACTGGCAGCCCCTATAGAACCTCAGAGGGCTTGGATAGGGCAGGTCCCTGTGGAAAGGAATGCCAAGGGAGCAAATCCACACATACCCATCTCATTTTCTTAGCGATGTTTGAGATTATTGTTGAGGTCTCCATCACTTCAGTATTAAAAGTGTTCAGATTGAAGGCCAGAAAAATACATTTCTTTCATGAGCATCTGCTATCTGCTGTAAACTTCTCTGATTTGTTTAATCCTTAACACTTGCTTCAGCAAAAGAATAGGAAGAATGGGAGAAAGAACAGGTTTGCCAGGTCCTGGGGGTGGGGAGAGAGGATGGTGAATGACTTTGGATCTGTTTAAAATCTCTTTGGGGTATGCAAGCAGGGCTGTCCAACACCCAACTGGAAATATGGATCTTGAGTTCACGATAAAAATCAAGACTAAGACAATAGACTTGGAAGATAACTACATACTATTCATTCCATCTTTTAACTAGATACCTAAGAGCAATTATTAAATACCTACTTCATATCAGACACCATCCGGGGCTTGCATAGCAAAGTCAAATAAGTCAAGAGGGGCAATTTTAAAGAAGCATTTAGAAGACAATAGAGAAATAAATTAATCATTGTGATAAAGCATCTACTAGGGCAATGTTTGAGGTTTGTTAAGGGTGCCAGGGGAATACAAAGAAGGGACCCTGAAAGTGGTTCCTGATCCTCTGCTGTCACTTGCATTGATAGAATATATCCAGACCCTTGACTCTGCTTTGATATTAGAATTTGTCCCTATCCTGGGCCCATCCTGCGCCCTCTGCCCCACCTCTAGCCAGCCCCTTGAATGGTCTTTACCATTCTGTAGCCTCTCATAGTCCTGGAACTGACAATAAAATACCTTACATGTAGAGATTTGGGCTAAAGATGAACTAATGATAATAAAGATATTTCATTAAAAACATATTAAGAATATGCAGACATAGCCTGGAAAAGGCTACGTAAGACAGTATTTTTTTTTTTTTTTTTGTAATTCTGTTCATTTCTCAGCATTCCTTAGTCAACCCCTTCTTTTTCAGCCCAATTAACTACTATGGCAGCATAGGTACACTTAAAAAAAAATTCAGTGATCTAACTAGAATTACAATTTTAGTTGCACTATTTAACTTCATTAGGGTGCTGGAACAGATGATCTAGAATAGAAATAATTCAGAATCCATTTTTAATTTTCTTTGCTACTAAATCTTTTTGAATGCATATTTGTTCATTAGTTTTAAACACTTGTTCTGAACAGAGAGTACACCATAATGTTTTTGCAAAGAGTGCTGACATCCTTTTTAGTACTAACGCTTAATCTGCATTATTTTTTCTGTTTAATTACATTGTATGAAAATTTACTATGCATCAATCTTAAAAATGTTAATGGGTGTTTCATAATAGTCTGCTTTTTCCAATTATATAAAGTACCCCTTTCTTGGCCTTAATACTTTATTATATTTTAGCAGAATGCTTGATGTTTTGAAAAGATACTTAATATTTATGTATAAAGCTTTATTTATCAGTTTCTGGGGTAAATTTAAGTCTTAAAGTTCATGTACCTCTCCGAGTGAAGATGTCAAAATTAACCCATCAGCTTTAAAGGCAATTTTTAACGTCTTGTCTTTCCTAGTCTACTATTTCTGGGGAGTCTGGACACTTGGGAATGAAAGTGAGAGACTGGGAGAAGAATCAAGGTATCATGCTGCCTCAGTGACCACAAGTTCATGTCAACCTACAAAGGTCCTTAGGAATATGAGCTCTGTCCAGGCATTACACTATCGATACAGGGAGGCAATATGGAGCCTGGGATATGGATGGCTCATGTACTCTGGTATTCATACACACCAGCACAGGCGTCTATAGGATCCAGGCTCTTCTGGAGACCAGTGGTTCATTATCATCCTTTTTTCTCCCTTAACTCAACTGCATTTCCATGGGTTTCCAATGTTTATCCTCTCCCTTAATATCCAACTCCATCTAAGTTTATTTCTCTGTTTTGTGATACCAAGACTACCTTATCTGTATAATGTCTTCCTTTGATCATACCTGTTCTCCCAGAATCTTGCTGATCCAGACATACTTAAAAAATTAGGGATTTTAAATTGTAAAATACACATAACGTAATATTTAGCATTCTAACCATTTTTAAGTATACAGTTCAGTAGTATTAAGTACATTCACACTGTTGTGCAACCAATCTCCGGAACTCTTTTTATCTTGCAAAACCAAAATCCTGTACCCATTAAACAACAACTGTCAGCCCACTCCTCCTGGTTTCTGACAACCAATATTCAACTTTCTGTTTCTACAAGTTTGACTCTTTTAGATACCTCATATGGGTGGAATCAGACAATATTTGTCCTTCAGTGTCTGGCTTATTTCACTTGGCATAATGTCCTGTGGGTTCATCCATGTTTAGGCATGTGGCAGAATTTCCTTCCTTTTAAGACCAATATTCAACTGTAAGGATATGTCATATTTTGTTGACCTATTCATCTGTTGATGGACATTTGGGTTGCTTCCATTCTTTGGCTGTTGTGAAGAAAATGCTGCTCTGAACATGGGTGTAAAATGTCTTTTCCAGACCAGACTCATCCTTTTTGATGACACATACTTATCTATTTTTAAAAAAGCTTTCATCATGGAAAATTTCAAATGTGTGAAAAAGTAGAGAGAATAGGATAATGAACTTCAGAATACCTGTCACTCAGCTTCAACAGTTATCAACTTGGAGCTTACAGTCGTATTGCACCTACATCCCTAATCGTAATGTCTACTCTGGATTATTTTGAAGCAAGCTCCATACATCATATAATTTCATCTGCTAATATTTTGCAATGTATCTCTAAAAGAGATAAAGGATAATAATTTTAAAAGATAAAGGATAATATATTTCCACATTTGAAAATTTAACAATGGTTCCTTGTTATCAATACCTACATAGTGTTCAGAGTATTCCAATTGTCTTAACAATTTTTAAATAGTTTTGTTTGGATTGAAATCAAAATAAAATTCATACATTGTGATTTTAAGTGTACAGATTAGTTTATGTGTCTCTTGAGTCTTCTTTAATCTATAGGTTTCTCCTCTAACTCCTTTTCCTTTTCCTGGAAATTTCCTTAAAGAAGATGTAAAACAATTTTTTGTAGAGTTTCCCAAACTTTGGATTTTGCTTATTGTTTCCCTGTGGTTTATATAACATTGACCTCTGCTCCCTAAATTCTTATCAATTGGTAGTTAGATTTAGATACTTGATCAGATTTAGATTCAATTTTTTCTTTTGGCAGGACTAACTAATGTTGTGTTTTTCCATATGATGATACATAATATCTGGTTGCTTCTTTTTTATGATTATTATAAACTAGATCAATTCACGTGATGTTGCAAAATGGGAATATTCTAATATTAACATTTCTTCTTTATAAGCTAAAATAGTTCCATAACAATAGTACTTTCTCAATTATTTAATTTTCCTGAGGTATAGTTCTTATAGAAAAGTAGGATCAATGCTTAATTATTTTTATTTATCTACCAGTTTTCAAAGCAATGAGTTGGCTCCTGAGCATCCTCCAAAAGTGAATAATAAGATTTTTCTTCTTTCAGTATAACATGAACTCAATGATTTAAAATGTACATGATGTATTTGAATTCATCGCACTTATTTTCTTATTGAGGTTGGCTGCTTTGACATGACCCTGATAGCCATTGACAGATTCTGAGCTATCTGTTCTGACAAAATACTTTAGACTCATCCTGTACTTTTCAATCCCAGGCTTGGTTTCAGTCATTTCTGCAAAGAACCGTGATTCCCTTACTGGGAGATGGCATTTAAAGACCACAATCTGATTACTCAGGGAGCTCATTGCCACTGGATTACTGTAGTTTCTAGGTCTTTTTAGTGTGACAGGGCTAGGAAATGTGTTTTTCATTTTAAAGATAAAATATATCATGAATTTGTATTGGTACTTGCAATTCAATTTAGAACCATAGTGTTTTCACTTAACCTCATGAATCTTTTTTTTTGAGACGGAGTCTCACTCTGTCACCCAGGCTAGAGTGCAGTGGTACAATCCTGGCTCACTGCAACCTCCACCTCCCAGGTTCAAGTGATTCTCCTGCCTCAGCCTCCCAATTAGCTGGGATTATAGGCGCCCACCACCACATGGCTAATTTTTATATTTTTAGTAGAGAAGGGGTTTCACTATGTTAGCCAGGCTGGTCTCGAACTCCTGACCTCAAGTGATCCACCCGCCTCGGCCTCCCAAAGTGCTGGGATTACAGGCGTGAGCCACCGCGCCCAGCCCAACCTCATGAATCTTATATCTGTATTTCCTTTACCAGAAAAAAAAATTTTTTGTTCTCAATTATACCAGTATAATTACTCTTAAAAAAAACCAAACCCCACAATACACATATAACAGTTTCAGAACAGGAATACTAACTCTAGTGCCAATAATAAGAATACTGGAAACAGTTTCATATTTTATTTCTGGAATTATTTTTGTCAGTAGGGTATGTTTCACTAAGGATGTATATGATAAAGTTACTGTGTTTAAAACTACTTGGACAATTTCCTGTCTGTATGGTTTACTTTTATTTATGGGAATTGGGTTTTTTAAATTTGGTTTATAATTACCTAAAATATTTACATGGTTCAAAAATCAAATCAACAAAGCAGGGTCGATTTTTTAAAGTCTAACTTCTATCCTCATTATTTTGGAGTGACTTACAGGTATTCACTTTTATTAATGGTTTACTTTAAACCTAGTACTTATTTATTTTACTGAATGAGTACATTCTATTTCTATCAAGAAGATACAACATGAGAAATATTCTCAAAAGTAGGATATTTGATATTTATAAATATCAAAGCTCTAGGATGTGGTTCTAGCAATCACTGTGAAACAAGGAGAGAGGCTGATATGGATGCAGAAGAGTGAGAAAGGGAGAGACCTGTATGACATGAGGTTGGTGGGGGCAGATCGTAAGAGGAACTCGGATTTTGCCTGGTAAAATTGGGATCATTACTATTGATGAAACCCCATATGAGTCCAGACTTGTGAGGTTTGAAGAACTATGGTTATAGATGAAATCTGCTTCGACTTCAGCAAGGATGTTGGCTCTACCACATGTTAAGTCTATCAGTGCTGAATCTGAATGCCATGGAGTTGACTCAGAACTGGTTAAATGATCAGCTTGACAGACAGGTAAAGTCAGCCTTCTGAGGCACGCCTGTGTGGCAAAGATGACATGAGGAGAGGGTCTCAGACTCAGGAAAGTGATAGGCAATGAGCAGGGAGCATTGTCACTTGCTGTCACGAGTGGCCTGCTCACACACTCTCCATCATTTGGTGCGTGATTGCTGCTACATTCACACGAAGGTTGGCAGGAAGACAGTGGTACCTGCTCTTTTTCCATTCTTCCATATCCTGGATTAGAGATGGCCAGTGCACAGACATTTTTCGAAATATCACATTACTTAAAGTAGAGATTGATAGTAATGTTTAACCCTAGTGGGTATAAAACAAATTCTAATCAACTTGTGCCTGAATCATTCAATTAACTTAAGCATATATTGAACGTTCATTAGTGCTAGACTCTATGCTAGGCTCTGATGATGTAGCAATGAGTAAATCACAGCCTCCATGCTTTTGGAGTTAACAGTTTAGTGACAGGAGGCTAGTGCAAACAGTAATCACATCTGAACAATGTAGTAAGTCTTATGATAGGTCATTCACAAACTGCTTTTGGGGAGTTTGGAGGTGGGACTCCAGCTCAGGGGGAAGGGGAGGCTTCCTGAAGCAGAGGATACCTAGACTGCCTCCAGCTGATACTTAGACTCTGGTGGAGGCAGAGGGTGGAGGGAGGGGTCTGTGGAAGGACGATGGTGCAGAAAAGGGTCACCTGGGCAGGGTAGGGAGAGCACAAGAGTGACACACAGTGAGTGTGCAAGAAGCTCCTGAGGGTGAGGTAGAAAGCGGCCAAGGCCCAGACCAGACATGACAGTAAGGAGCCCTTCCTGGAAAGTCTTAAATACCATCCTAATGAGCTTGGACTTTATTCTGGGGCTGTCAATAAGCCACTTAAGTAAGGGCTTTAAAAAAGGCAGAAGTATTAGGAATGAAGGGGACATGGTACATATGAGAAATATCTGTTCATTATCATTTTGTAACCAGAAAAAAAAACTTTTCTTTATACAAAATTCTGACATTACTAAACTATGTAACATGAAACATGAAATTTTGCATAAATCATAATGGTTTTGTTACTATTCTAATTTGATTTATTTTGAAAGTAATGTTATTACCTTTTGGAACTTTGTTTTTTTAATTTTTCAATATATTTTGGACAATTTTCTATTTTTTCCACATATCTACCTTGTTTTTTAAGCAGTGACGTATATTCCATTGTTTGAAGGACATATTTTTTGTCTGTCTATTGCTGGATATTTGGGTTCTTCTCAACTTTTCTTTTCTTTTTCTTTCTTTCTTTTTTTTTGTTTTTTTTTTTTTTTTGAGATGGAGTTTCGCTCTTGTGGCCCAGGCTGGCTTGCAATGGCATGATCTTGGCTCACTGCAACCTCCACCTCCTGGATTCAAGGGATTCTCCTGCCTCAGTCTCTTGAGTAGCTGGGATTCAGGCGCCTGCCACCACGCCTGGCTAATATTTGTATTTTTAGTAGAGACAGGGTTTTATCATGTTGGCCAGGCTGGTCTCGAACTCCTGACCCCAAGTGATGCACCCGCCTCGGCCTCCCAAAATGCTGGGATTACATGTGTGAACCACCATACCCGGCCTCAACTTTTCTTTCTTTTTGTTTTTTAAAATCAAAGTAATGTTGTTACAGTTGTTGTTACAGTTTTTAAAATCAAAGTAATGTTGTTACAGTTGTCCCTAGGTATCTGTGGAGAAGTGGTTCCAGCACCTCACTTAAATACAAAAATTTACAGATGCTCAAGTCCCTGATATAAATGGCATAGTATTTGCATATAACCTATGCACATCCCCCCATATATTTTAAATCATCTCTAGATTACTTATAATATGCAATATAATATAAATCCTATGTAAATAATTTTTATATTATATTGTTTAGTAAACAATGATAAGGAAAAAGTCTGTGTATGTTCGGTATAATTTTTTTCCCAAATATTTGCGGTCTGCAGTTGGTTGAATTCATGAACGTGGAACCTGCTGATATGGAGGGCCAACTGTACATACTTTAAGAAGGCAAATAAAATAGTACTACTGGGCTTATGATGAGAAACAGGAGTTGCCCCTTCCATTTCTTCTCACCCGTTCCCCTCTTCTTTGATGCAACGCCAGTCTACTCTTTTGATTATTTTCTTTAAGTCCCATTTCTTTATTTTTCATTTTTAGAAAATGAAACATAAAAAAGCTCATATCCTAAAATAGAAGATGGGAATTAGCCCCCCTTAGAAACCTTGCCTCCCCCCGCCCCCACATACACAAAACACTTTTTAAAAATTCCATCATTCCAGTATAGTTATATATACGTTTTCAATTAAGTCAATATTCCATGTTGACAGTATCATAATTATGATTATGGAATTATTAGTCAGAGTTGAGTCATGTATATATATATATTTTTTTCTATAAAGCGCCACTTAATCCCCAAAATTTTGCCAAACTGTAATAACATCTCCCAGTACATTCAAACACCTTACACCTTCTTTTTGACAACATCCCTCCAAGAGTCCTCTATCATCCTGCTCCACCTAGACAGGTTCCTGCCTGGGCTGGCTGAGCACCTGTTGCCTTGGAACTTTCTTCCCTGTCATCTTGGGTGTTTCTTTCTTCTGCTTCCTGTCTTGGGTGTCCCTGTATCCTGGTTACCATGTCTTCCTTTCTTTGGTTTACCCCCTTGTTTTGGTACAGCACATCTTCCAGTAGCTTCCTGAGAAAATCTTAAGACATTTCATAATATTTTTAGGAGAGAGAATTCACAAACTTGATGATTGATTGGACATAGAGCAATGAGAGAAGAAGGAATAAGAAATGAACCCCAGGCTTTTGTATGAGACATCTAAATGGCTGAGTGTACAGGGATTGGAGTAGGTTTGAGAGAAGAGCAAATCCACCAAATACACTGATTTGCCAGGGATATCTGGGTGCAGCAGCTAGCAGATATCTATCTGAATTTCAGGAAAGCTGTCAGCAGTGAAGATCCTGACATCTTACCTGAAATGGAAATGGTAGTTATCCATCTAGATGCAGTTGTTAAACTATGAGAGTAAATGAGATTGGTTGGGAAAAGGACATAGAACAAGGGCAAGAATGTGCAAAGGATAATCAATTACATATGAATGTTTAAAGGGTAAGCCAGGGCCAGGGAAAGAATCCATGAAGAAATCTGAGAAGAAACCTCAGAGAGGTGGGAGGACCAGGAAAAATTAGAGCCAATGGACAAAACAGAGACAGGTTATAAGAATGTGTAATGTATAACAGAATTTAAAGAAGTGGGCTTATTAAAAATAATACAATATGGCCGAGTGCAGTGACTCACACCTGTAATCCCAGCACTTTGGGAGGCCAAGGCTGGCGGATCACAAGGTCGGGAGTTCGAGACCAGCCTGGCCAACATGGTGAAACCCTGCCTTTACTAAAAATACAAAAATTAGCCAGGCATGGTGGCACACGCTTGTAATCCCAGCTACTCAGGAGGCTGAGGCAGGAGAATCACTTGAACTCAGGAGTCAGAGGTCTCAGTGAGCCAAGATCATGCCATTGCATTCTAGCCTGGACCACAGAGCAAGACTCTGTCTCAATAATAATAATAATACAATACAGATGGCAAAAGGATAAATGCATAAAAGTGTTTCCTGAAATATTGTTTAGAATAGTAAAAACTGGAAACAAACTTTTAACATTCATCCTCTGGAGAACTTGTAATATAAATAATGCTATGGACTCATTAGAGCACAATGCCCCTATCAAAAGTTACACAGGCTTATGCTTATGCTTATTGACATTTATATTTATTGTTTAGGAAAAGCAATGGAAGTTACTGCAAGAAATGAGTATTATATGATGCAATTTATGTAAATCTCTATGCACAGAGCCATCTGCTTGTGCATGTATGCATAGACTAGAGAGATGTTTGGAAGAATGTTCACCAAAGTGTTAATGGTGATTATCTTTGGAAGAGGAGATTTGGGTACGTTTTACTTGCTTCTTTGCATTTTAAGTATTGTTTAAATTTGTTACAATAATTATGTAATAAAAAAGAGCTATTTTTAAAGGATAAATGTTAATGATGTTAAATACTGCAGAGATTGAGTAGTTAAATGCTGTGAAGTGGGAACAGAAGAGAATTTTGAAGGAGCTGAGGAGTGAATGGGATATGAAGATAACAAAATGCCAAAGATCTTTCTAGAAGCATGAGATGGGAGGGTGAGAGATAGAGATAGAGGGTGAGAGATAGAGTGATGGGTGGAGGATTAGACAACGCCTTTATTCCTTCATTTTTCCCTTTCTCCTCTTTTAATTCATTCCGAACACTATTGCCAGATAAATTCCCCAAATATCCCATTATCTTGTCCCTCCCATGCGGGACTCCAGAGGCTCCCACCCAAGGAAGCTGAAATTGCCCAGGTGCCTTTCAGAGGCCTCAATAATCTGAATTCACTCACTATTCCCTATATTAACTTGCTTTTTCATTCAAACCAATTTTCCTTTAAAAATTTAAACATATGTTTACTGAGCATGTACTACAGGCCAGGCACCCTTAAAATCACTAGGTAGATAAGGACATGGTCTCTGCCATCATTGTAGTCATAAAGCAGTGAGGATGCCAGACTTACATACAGCTAGTATGAGTATAGAGTAATAGGGGCTGTAACTGACCTATGTGCCAATTGTTTACCCATCCATATGGACAATAGAGATAGACGATATCTGCACCTGCTGTTACTTCTGCACTTCATCTCATCACCTCTTCATTCTTTTTGAACGCCTAAATCCTCCTAATCTTTCATATCATAGATCAAGTCTAAACTTGATAGCTTTCTTCTTATGACCTGCATGACACTTACTTTTTTATTATTCCTCTAGGTGTTTGATTGTATAATACCTTCCAATGATAGTGAACTACTTATAAGTATGAACTACCCCTTCACCAAGATGAGATAACCATGAGCTTTGAAAGCTGTCACATTACCTAGCACAGGGTTAAACAGGTAGCAAGTATGATTAAATGCCTGCTGAAATTTATCAGGAAACTTCCCTCCCAAGCTATCTAATATTTCTAAATAAAATAAAAAACTTCAAAGGTGGTATATTTGAAAGCAGCGTAATACAATTTGCACAGTGAAAAGGACTACTTTAGACAGAGGAAACAGCTGTGCAAAGACAAAAAGGTACAAACATTTCAATTCTGAGGGTTGGGGGAGTGCAGGTGACAAGACAGAGGTGGTTGCTAAGACTTCAGATGGATGGAATGTTTAAATGATGAGAACAATTTAGAGAAAAAAATAGATGATAGAACCCAATCAAGATAGCATATGCAATAAATAAAATCCAAACTTAGTCATTATGCAAGACAGGGAATGAAAGCTCAATTATTATTCAAGACTATAAAAGCACAAGTATGTTCTAAGTATGAGGTGACATTATGAGCCTGCAGTTTAAGAGACTATTGCAATAATAAGTATGTAAACAGAATTATGACCTTGCAAAGGCTGGGAAATCATCTTTGTACTGTAGGTGATACAAGTGACGTCTTTACTAGGAAGTCACATCTAATTTTTCATCTTAACATTTAAAAAGGAATGTGTGAACATCACAGAGCCCTGTTTCCCAAATTTCACTCCACTGAACATTAGGTCAGGAGGATGTTAATGGATATTCCATTTTTAACATGGTCTAATGAAACTAGGAAATATTGTTTTAGAAGATCCTGAAATCTTTTGATTAAAATGATGTGAAGAGCCTATGAATAGAGTTTAGAAGAGAAGGGACTTTTTTCAGAAGTAAAATAAAACTGAGGGGAGGACAAGTGGCTGTAATAAGTAGTAGGAGGGTTATTACAAGCTGGGTACATTGAAGCTGCTTTTATCTCTGTAAAGTCGGAAATGGACATATTGCAGCAAGAGAAAGATGGGTTAGAAATGGACTGCCTGGCGAGGGTGTGAGAGGGAAATATTAACTTATTATTGCAAGAGAGCATATCATCTTCAACTTTGCACAAATGATAGGAAAGACAGAGAACCATTTAAGGATGATTTATGTGTCCCATTGCCTGGAGCTGCCAGGCAGGTGACCCTTTGAATTTATTTCTCACTCTAGAATTCCATGACTCTAGTACTGTGGACCCTAAGATGAGGGATATGACCATAAGAACGTCTAGTTCCAGCTCCACTTCTGTCACTGACCTACTGAACCACCTATAAAATGATTATCATGATTTCTCATAGTATCCTGCAGGAATTTCCCTAGGATTAATTACACAATGAGCTTCATAGAGGAAGACACCAAAAATACTTACAAGAATAGGTCAAATCACATGAAATTGCTGGTATTTGATTATTTGTGACCTATAAAAATGGCAATTTCACATGATCTAACCTAATAAAATTCATCATTCCTCGAGCCTGCTATGTGACAGGGATGGGCTGGTTTGGGGATTTGAAGATGATAAAGACATGGTACCTGCCTTCAGGGAGCTCTCAGACCAGTGAGGGAAACAGGCACTTGAGGAAAACACTGAAGTGCATTTGGACAAGGGCCACAGTGGAGGTGCCACAAGACGCTGTGGATAAAAAAGGAAGCCAGCTATTCTCCTGGGCCAGGAGAGCAAGGCCAGAAAGAGGCAAGCAAAGGGTGGCTTTGGAGGGGTTGGGACATTCATTTATGCTGGATTTTGAAGGTTGAGTAATTTACTAAGTGGGAAGGACCATTCTAAATAGAGGAAACAGCTGTGCAAAGACGAAGAAGTATGAAAAAACCTCTCTGGAGGAAAAAAATCATGTAAATATTAAATAATATTAAGATGAGGAGACATTAATTGAACCCTCTGTAACTCCTGTTAGAATGTCCTTTTATTTAATATTACTTCGTTAGTATTTATCATAGGTTGTCCTTGCTTAACAGAGCTTGTGCAAGTTTTTCTGAATAGCTGCAGCACAGAATACTTTTCAGCAGGAAAAAGAGACGAGGCTGGACACATTGCTGGCAGCCAGGTTGAGAAAAGCCCTGTGTTCAGCAACAAGGAGAAGAGCCTCCATTCAGTGGGTGCTGGGGAGGCACTACAGAGTTTTAGGTAGAGTGGCAACATGATCAGATTTGCATTTTGGAAAAGAAAGTCCATAGTGGTGGTGGTTTTATGGAGGAAGGACCAAATCTGGTGCCAGCAGAGGCAAGGGCAGGAGCTGGGGAGCAGTGAAGGGGAGAGAATCCTGGCAAGCAGCGACGTTTAAGGGACAAGAGCAGTTTAGGAGGCAGAAGGAGAACTGAAGACAGTCCAGGGAGAAAGTGGCTTCAAGAAACTGAAATAAGTTCAGCAAGATAAAAACTCAACACTATCCCTGGGATCTGGAACTTGCTCATTGGTGAGAGCAAGAGCAGTTCCTGTGGCATGGACAGAAGTTAGATTTCTGTGGATCAAAGAACAAATGGGAGGTAAGGAGCTGCCAGCAATGAATATGGAAGTAATTTTAAAGGTTAGCTGGAAAGGAAAGAGGAGAGATGGGATGGTTAGAGGGAGTTGTGGAATAGAAGGGAGCCACAGTTGTCTTTTTTGTTTGTTTTGGAGGAGTAGAGAGTCTTGAGCAAGTGTGAAGTGGAGGGAGAGAAGCCAGGGGAAAGGGAGGGAGCAGGCTAGAGGGCATGGAGAGGGAAGGAGGCAATGATTTCAAATGCCCAGCGAGGTTCCTTTTTCCAGAGCAGGGGGAAATAGGCAGGCCTGGATGCAGCTGTAGATAAGTTTGATGGTGAGGCTGAGAAGAGAAAGATTGAACATGTCTTGACTTCCTCTTTTCTGTGGGATGGGAGGCAAGGTGGAGAGTAGATGGATTGGGTCAGGGTGGAATAGGGCAGCTTCCCAGGAGCACTAGGGATGTGGAATGGCTGCCGAGAGGTGACCAGAGCAAGGCAAGACTTGCCAAGCAGCACTGCAAGCTCAGCAGAAGCTGGAAACCACCAACTGTGGGGACTGTAATTTAGATGTTTGTATTATTTTTCTCCAAGCAGTGTTCAGCAGCATGGATGCAGGAGATTAGAAGGGCGAATTTGGGGAAGGGTCTCTTGATGTGGTAGGTGTAGTGAGAGTTAGGGTTACTGAGAGGGAACGGTTAAATAGACAAGCCATCATAGTATGATTCTGGGTATGTAGGAGAGGCAGTGGAACCCCCCAGAGAACTGATTGGCCTGGGAATGATGGATGGGTTCAGGATACATGAGACAGAGATCTTGGCTGGGCGCCATGGTTCACACCTATAATCCCAGAACTTTGGGAGGCCAAGATGGGTGGATCCCTTGAGTCCAGGAGTTCGAAGCCAGCCTGAGCAATGTGGTGAAACCCTGTCTGTACAAAAAGTACAAAAATTAGCCAGGTGTGGTGTGTGCCTGTAGTCCCAGCTACTTGGGAGGCTGAGGCGGGAGGATCACCTGAACCCAGGAGGTGGAAGTTGCAGTGAGCTGAGATCATACCACTGTACTCCAGCTTGGGTAACAGAGTGAGATCCTGTCTCAAAAAAAAAAAAAAAAAAGAAGGCAGAGATCTTATGAGGTCTCATGGGCTCCTCATGGGCTCCACAGGCAAGTGCAGTGAGAGCAGAGACAGGGTGTTAACCACATAAGGGGATACGTTTGGGGTGTGGCTGATCAGAGTTCAAGGTCTCCGTGATGGAGTTGTTTTGGGGTCATAAACAGGATCCCAGTGTGGCCGGAAGAGTGGACTGCTCCAGTGGGGCCTAGATGAAGGTGAATGGAGCAGAGTAGATTAAGAAACTTTCAAGTAAGAGTGAGAGATGGGTATTCCACAAAAATGCTTCCTTGCTTGGGACAGCAGGAGAGTTCGAGTAGGTAGAGATTATGAATCAGGTGCCAAAATGTCCCTTAGAAAAATATACTTGTGAAGTTCAGTTTCTCTTTGGGCATAATGTTCAGCCAATTGGTTTCATGTGCCATCATCTCCTACTGTGGTATTTATTTTCTTTCTCTTTTTTGCAGTAGGATTTGGGAAGACTCCTCTTTGATAAGGCAGGCTATGGCTTGCTTTCCTCTCTGTCTCAGCCTCCCTCTGGTTTCTCCATCATTTGCTGCCTTCCAAAGCTGGTGGATGGTTCATTAACTGCCTTCTGTTCTTGCCAATCATTTACCTGCCCAAGTAGCTGATTTCAATAGTCATAGAAATTTCCTTCTCCATATGAGTGGACATTTCAGACCCCAGATCCTGTTGCTCTTTTCTCAGCATCCTTAACTTCCCTGAGTCCCGAGGTTTCTAAGTCATTCTGCCCCCACAGGCCAGGAAGTTATTTGTTTGCCAACCCATTCTCTTTTGCCAAAGCTGTTTGACAAGTTCAACATGAACAGCTTGAAATTGATTTGTAATCAATATAATGTATTAAACTCTTAACTCACAGAGGAACAGTGCAGTTTTCCACAGTATATGTTTTAGAGGTGGTAATATTCAGAACATCAAGCTTTAGGATTTTCCTGTGGACAAGTGCTGAATAACTACTTTAGCTCCACCGTCAGTCACAGCCCGCCCCACAGTGGGAACCACAGAGCTATATCAAGTTAAAAGTTCTGGAGACTCTAGTCTGGGATCATGAAAACACAGTTTAGCTTCCTTTTGTGTTACTAATGCAGGGCCTCTTTCTGGGTTTCACAATGCCCCCCTCTGAAGTGAGTCAGCATTTCTGTGTTTGCTTAACTTCTAAGGTTACTGAAGCACTGAGGGGGACATAGTTGGTCCAAAGTCACGCTGCAGGGATCATGGCAGGTTAAAATCAGACCAAGAACTTGTTTCCACTAGGCAGGACTCCTTGAACCGTGCCACATCTACTGGAAGCAGTTATGTTGATACAAGCCCTGCACTTCTGTCTTTAAATAGTCCACTGGCAACTGTGATTCTAAGTCCCTATGTGGAATTAGTTCAGGCCCTTGTATGAAGTTCAGACTGGTTTGAAGGGATTCTGACAGTTTCTGCCAAATACAATACTTAGATCTAGGAGTGAGAAAAACGATGCAAGATGTCAGGGATATAAAGTGGAGACGAAGTCTGCTCTGTGCCTGTGCTTTCCAACTGGCAGTCATACCGCACACTCTCCTTTCCCTCTGGAAAAATTCGTCTAAGTCCAATATCATTTTTCCCTTGAAACAATGAGATTGGATATCCGAGATGCAAGTAGATCCATGTGCGCTGGTATTATTAATCTCCAGAAACTCTCCATGTTCCAGTGTGCCAGGATACAGAGCCAGGGAGGAAGGGTGGTTTCGGATTAATAGCATTCTAAATCTATCGTACATTTTCTTAGCTTCTTTTCCTTAAACATAATTTCAAAGAGACAGAAATCCAAAATAGTGGATGTGGTCTTTTGTTGCTTACAGCATGTCACTTTTCTACATGTAAAAAATTGTAGTCCACTGTCACTAATAATTAATCATAAAATTATCCATAGCCATCATAAACAGCAAACTCACAGTGAATGGCCTTGGTTAGCAATTTAGGATCTTAGAACTGAAAGGGAATTTAGAAATAATCTGGACCAACCTCCTACTCAATCTGTGCTGCAGCATCCCTGATGAGATATCTAAGTCAGTGGTTCTCAAACTTTGCTGAATATCGGAATCACGTGGGGGAGATTTTAAAGATCTTAACGCCAGGGCTCCACCTCACATCATCTAAGTAAGAATTTCTGGGGGTAAGACCAAGGCATCAGACTTTCTTAAAACTGCCCAGGAGATTATAATGTGCAGCTAAGTCCTGACCAAGTGCCCTTGCTTCTGCTCGGCTGTGCTCTGTGGTGAAGTCCTGCTTTGTGGGGTTGGTTGTACACTGACAGACAGTCCTTCCCAATAGAACTAATAGGAATTAATGCCTCTCTAGAAGCCACATAGAACCAATCAGCTCCCTCCCTCACTGAAGCTCTTTGGAGATTTGAAGGCAGTAGTAAACAATTTGCAACATACTAACCTATTTCCTTACTATGGCCAAAAATACCAATAAAAATGAAACTCTTGGACACACTACTTCATAGTGTGGATTTTAATCCACTATTTGGCCATTATCCTATCCCAGTTTTATTACTTTGACTCCTTGATGAAATAATTGGGGACAACTGTAGAGAAGTTCTCTGGAAGTTAACGCCAGCGGATTTCTGAAGCGCCAACATGAGCTGTGTTGGTCCTTCCCATCAGCTGTCGAGTTCCCAGCTGCCTAGTTCTTCCTGTCTCTGCACCCTGCACTGCCTACCTCCTCTCCTTGGCTGTCTCACTTGTCTCTGTTCTCCCATTATCTGTGTTTGAGACTGGGTGATGGCCAGGTCTGCAGGAGAGTGGCAGAAGGAAGAAAACAGAAGAGGACGTCATGGTTATGCCCAACACAGAGACTCAGCCACTGAGTCCCTGAGGCCTGATCTAGCACCGTGTGTTAAGAGGCTAAATCCTGGAGTCATAGCTTTTGGTTGTGAACCCTGGCTCCCCCATTCACTGCAGGGGGAACTTTGGGCAAGACCCTTAACCTACCAGAGCCTCAGTTTCTTCATCTGTGAACCCAGGAGTAATAATAGTAACTAACCTCTATGAAATGAAAAGATAATCTGTGGAATATACTTGATACAGTGCCTGGTATGCAGCTAGTGCCTAATCAGAATTAGCTCTTATTATAACCACAGTCCCCTCCCCACCCCCTTCCAAAGCTATCCCTGGTCCACAAGCCCGTCACCTAACTCTCTCCTAATCTAAGCTCCGACACGGGCTGCCGGACATTACAGAGCCTACCTCCTGCCAGTCTCTTTTCTCTGCACCTGGCCAGTGCTTAGCTTAGACTCACCTGGGCTCACAGTGCCTCCCAAAGGCACTGAGAAAAAAAACCATTAATATTAGCTGTTGTTCCACTGGTTGGCATGGGTTGTGAGGGAAAACTAGCAGCAAATACCTTGCTCCTGATTAGAGTTTTTCTTTGCTGCTTTCAGTTTCCTTTCTCAAGGGGCCACATGAAATTGAACTCAAAACTACGATTTGCCCTTCCCTTAAAGCATGCCAGGAAAATCATTACATTTTTAGCAGGCGCTGGAGGATAGGCTGTTTCCCTTTCCATTTAACAAACATTAAATTTTTGACCAGGGTTCCTTGAACTTCACACACTAGCAATGTGGCCTTTATTTTACTGACTTCTTCATTTTATTTTATCAGTACTGCCAGTAAAACTCTGGGAATGTGATCTGTTAGGTCCTGTCTTCGCCAGCCAAGATTTAAAGGGTGCAACAGATTGAAGATTTTCAAACTACAGAACAGTGCTTTCAATATGTGTTCAGTGGGCAACAAAATGCTTCCTTTGTGGGAGTCCATGCTCCCTCTCTTGGGTTAATGGATGACTTTCCAGGGATGCTGCATAAAAAAGTGATTTAAAAAAATGGCTGTAGGCAGCTGTGAGATAGATTCTTCAACCCAGTATACATTTTATTGCTATTTAAAAACAAGTTTAAATTAGATCCTATAACCATTATGCAACCATGTTCCCTGAA
The DNA here is from genome assembly GCF_037993035.2 of Macaca fascicularis. Classification (NCBI taxonomy): domain Eukaryota; kingdom Metazoa; phylum Chordata; class Mammalia; order Primates; family Cercopithecidae; genus Macaca; species Macaca fascicularis. Next base: position 105,830,620 of record NC_088377.1, read on the forward strand.
GTCTGTACATACGTCCCTCACTAGTGAGGGGAAAAGGAAGTTGGTAAATTAAGTGTTGCTGGACAGTTCTCAGGTACCCCGACTGTCAGAACAGTTTCACGTGGGTCATATTTAAATCCTCCATTTGATTATTGCTATGGGTTTATTCAGTGTGGCTTCAAAGCAAGCAGAAAAAAAAATTTAAAAAAAGAGCCAAAAGCAACAAAGAGCCACCAACCGAGGAGAAAAAATGCTTGGCTCCAAGAACTCAGTACCAGTATAAATAAAACAAACTCCAATGCTTCCAATGCTTTCTCACTTCAAATTACATCCCTTGATTTTTCCACTCTGATTTTCATTCACTTGACTGTAAGTGAGTAAATCTTTCCTAGGATCAGTGTAGGCTTGCACTCCTTTGTCCGAAGACATGAATTTACCTTGCCTGCACAGACATGTAGACATATCCACAAATATACTTGCAGAAACTGCATGAAGTGGTCCCCAGAAGCTAAATCTGGCCTTAATATATAAGAGGATGTAAATTCTATATTCACTCCCTAGAAAGTAGAGTACATCTTCTAAATTCGCGATCTAAGGTAGAGTTTATCTTCTTTGAGTTGAGTTTTTACTGTTTCCTACAGTAGTGATGGGTTTGTCACTGGTCCATTGCTGGGTAGTCAATAGTTCAATATGTTGTATTGGAGCAAGGACTAGTCCTGCAATATTAACTTGATAACACCATTTTGGAACCAACTATGCCAACCACCTTAAGAAAATTAACACATACACTTACAAACAGCTTAACGCTGTCCTGGAATAGACATTACGTCATTCCCTTTCACTTGATTCATTCATTCGTTTATTCATCAAACAAGTGTTAATTTATTCATTACTAATACAGACTCGAAAATATGAGCAACACATTTACTGTTTCTAAAATTCATGTGCTGAATTTCCCTTGTCCTTGAGTTATATGGATACCAGGATAAAACAAAATCAATATTTGTTCCAGTCATCCTGCATAAATATTTTTCCAGACAAATGGCTATTTACCATATTGAATCAACATAGACCGCTGGAATATAAAAAGGTTATTTGGAAAGTGTTTTTTCCTCCATGGGTCTGGGAACATAGGCTAGGAGGCTACCCCAAAGGGTGGGGAGCAGACCTTGATGGTGTGCCTATCATGGTGAACCACTATTCCGACATTTACACACGTGATAGCATTTCATCCTCATAAACACCCTAAGAGATAGCTATTCTCACCTCATTTCACAGAGGAGAAAACTGGGATCCCAAAAGGCTAAGTAATTCTGTTCTTAAAACGTTCTGCTCTCTGATTTCAATGACACAACATTTTCCTGATTTTCCCCTTTCTTCTCCTTCTCAGTCTTTTAGCTTTTTCTCCTCCTCCCCTTTATCTGTGACTCAATTTTGAACACTATCTACATTCGCTGGTGATCTCATCTGGTACAATGGCTTTAAATACCACCCATGTGCTCATGACTCTCCAGTGTGTCTCTCCAGCCCAAACTTCTCCCATTACCATCAGACTTGTATATCCAACTGCCTCCTTGAAATTTACACCTGGATAACGAGTGAGCATCTCTGATTTAGTATGCCTAGTTTGGAGATCTTGAGTTTTTCTCTTCGTATCTCTTTCTCCTTGCATTTGAACCACTTAGATAAATGACTCCACCATTTACCCAATCGCTTATATAAATAACCGACGACTCATTTTTTTCATTACTATTCTCCCAATTTATAACAAACATATATTGCAAAATCTCTTTGCATTTCTTCATCTCCACCTTTGTGTAAGCTGATGCAAAATGTCCCTGACTCTCAGAAACTCCCTATTTACCTTCCTCCATCTCCTCACCTAGAATGTAAATCTGATGGCCGGAGCTGCTGTAACCAGTTGTGAGAATGAGAAAAAAGGGACTACAGTCACAGAGACATTAGCCCTGATACACTAAGTCCAAAAGTTACATCTCTCACATCATATTCTAAGGGAAAATAGCTCTTGTTTCATCCAAAGTGGTCTGATTTTTGTCTGTTACTAGCAGGTGAAAACATTTCTAAGGGATATGTATTTTCCCTCCACTCGCATCAATCTATATTCACACAGCAGCCATAGGGGTATTTTTTCTAAAAAAACATAAGCTAGGTTTGTTCAGAACCAAATATTTACTGAGCAAATACTATGTGCTATGAATGCCTCTATAGGTGTACCTAAAAGTAACACCAGTGAAGCAAACAAAATTTGGACCCTCTAGTGAGCAAAACAAAGACCCTTGCCTTTGTGGAGACAATCAATATGATAAATAAACAAATTACATAGTATGTTAGAAGATGATATGTGCTATATGTGGGGGAAAAAGAAAAATAAATCAGTATAAAGTTGGGCAGAAGTGAGGGATGCAATTTTAAACAATGTGGCCAGGATAGGCTTCAATGAGAAGGTGACATCTGAGAAAAGACATGAAAGACCTAGGTGATCATGGAGATAGTGAAAAGAGATTGTATCCCAGATACGTTCTGAAAAGAAAAATCAAAGGGATTTACTGATGGATTGGCTGTGTGCTATAAGACATAGAGACAAGTCAAACATAACTTCTAGATTTTTGTTTGCACAATTGGTAAGATGGAGTTGCCATTGCTGAGACAAGGAAGGCTAAGTGCATAGCAGATCTGTGGTATGACATAGACATCTCAGAGGCATGTTGATTTTTAGACATCTACCAAACATTTGAGAAGAGATGATGTTGAATAAGCAGTTGAAAGTGTGAGTCAAGAGTTCAGCTAACAGGACTGCACTGCAGGTATGAAGTTGTGGGTCATGGCCTATATGATATTTAAAGCCATGAGATTGTATGAAATTACTAAGATAGTGAGGGTAATTTGAGATAAACAAAGAAGCAGTGTCCTAGAACAGATGCATTATAACATCAATAAGTTGCAGAGGAGAGAAACCAGTGGAGGAGACTGAAAAGAAGCAACCACTGAAATACGAGGAAAACCAAGAAACTGAGGTGAACTAGAAGCCAAATGAAGAAAGTGTTTTAAGGAAGAGAGAGTGATCACTGCTACTGATTATCAAATAATATGAGGACTCAGAACTGATCATTGAGTTTAGCAGCATTGAGGTCATTGGTGACCTGACAAGAGGAGTTTTCATGAATTGTAACGAAAGCTTGATTGGAATGGGTTTAAGAGAGAGTGGGAAGACAGCTCCTTTGAAGAGTTTTACTGCAAAGGCAAGAAAAATATTTGAGTGTATCTGGGGGAGTTTCTTTTAAAAGCTGGGAAAATTGACAAGTTTGTTAAATGATGAGAATGATCAAGTAAAGATGTAAACATGGATGATGTAGGAGAAAGGGAGACACTTGTTAGAGTGATGTCCTCTAAATGAAGAGATTTGCTTTATATCATGTGGTTTTAACGCATGTCCACCCACAAGCCCAAAATAAAAGTAAAAAAATAACAAGCAAACAAAAAAACCTTGCCCATAATACTTTGACACTATTTCCTTCAATAGGTGGAGTTTAATTGTGTTTCCTCTGAATACGGGCTGGTTTTAGTGAACCGCTTTTAACAAATGGAATGTGACAGAGTGGTGTGTGTGACTTCTGCGACTTGGTCATAAAAGGCATTGTGGCTTCCCTCTTGCTCTCTCGGATCACTTTGTTTGAGGGAAACCAGCTGCCATGCTGTAAGGACCCTCAAGCAGCCCTGTGGAGAGGTTCCTCTGGTGAGGAAATGGGGCCTCCTACCAATAGCCCTGTGAGTGCACCATCTTGGAAGCAGATCTTCCAGAACCAGTCAAGCCTCCAATGGTTAAAGCCCAAGCTGACATCTTCACAGAAACCTCATGAAAGACTGTGAGCCAGAACCATCAGTTAAGTTGCTCCTTCACTCCTGCCGCATAAAAATTGTGGGATGATATATGCTTATTGTTTTAAGCCACTAAATGTTGGGGTAATTGGGAACCCAAGATAGTTTATTTACAGCAACAGATAGGAAGATAGAGTACATGAGGACACTGTGGTGGAAGAGTAAAAGTGGAATGAAGAATTTGTGGAGATTCCCCTCAAATTGCTTCAGCTTTCTCAGTGACACAGGAAGCAAGATCAATAGCTGAGAGTTGAGGGTAAAGATGGAAAAAGAAGTGTTGGAGGAGTGAGGAGAAAGGAAAAGTAAAATAGTTGTATTGGGTACAGATGGGGGACAGATAGAACGGACAAGGCAAATGTAGTAGGATGGTAGGCCATATTAAGGACACAAAGGAAGTATGTCTGCAGTCATCATATAAAATGAGACAGTGTGTTGTGTGCTTTGCTTCGGCAATTTCAACTGCATTCGTGCAGAAGCAGAGTAGGTGGGGAGTTGGATTAAACCAGGGATGTACTTTTGCCAAGTGAGTACTATATGACACAAAATAGGGCAAGGTGTATGCAAAGGAGTGTTTATACAAATCAGTCTAATTGCCTTCTTAAAAATCATTTTGGTGTTCTGCTTCCAGGAAGATGGAGTAAACATATTTTGCCCTTTTCCTCCTGTTAAGAACAACTAAGATGCCTGGACATTATATATAAAACAAACACAAAAAGAATCTGAAAGGTGGAGAGAAGAAAGCAGATTGTCAAGGGACTTCAGAACCCTAGAAATGAACTTGTGGTGAGTTTTCTGGGTTTTCCTGTTGCTTCACATATACCAGACTTGTAGCTGAAGAAGATAGCAATATGGAAATGCCAACAACAAGAGCAGACAAAAAAAGTCCCAACAAAATCCTGCTCTCTCTAGTCAAAGGATCAGGAAAGGGAAGTCTAGCAAGACGAAAGCGATTAGACAATAAATAATCTACCCTCACATAGCTGTAAAAACACAGCATCTCTCCATACATACTGGGGTAGTGTCAGAGAAGGCCAGGTAGGGAGTTAGGACTTTCATTTCTGCTGGCCAGTTTTGAGGTTTGCCCTTCTCGCAATGTCAGTGGAAACCACCTGGGACACCTGAGCAGTAAAAAGTCATTCCTTTCTCTCTCTACTAGGGTAGAGAGCCAGGACTTTCATGATTATCCGATGGTAATGAAGCCATACCCACTGCAATGTTGGTGGAGACTACTTGGGGAACCAGATCCCCATTGCTACCCAGCAGTAACAAGGAGCACCCTCCCTTGAGAGTGAGTGGTCAACATCAGCCCTAACATATTAATATGTTACACCAAATACAAATAATCTAAATATACCAATTTAAGCAAGTAAAAGTAAAAAGATGGAAAAAGACATATCATGCAAACATTAATCAAAGGAAAGCAGGAGTGGCTCTATTAACATGAGATAAAGTAGACTCCAGAGTGAAGAAAATGACCAGAGACAGAGAGGGATATTTTATAATGATAAAAGGGTCAATCCACCAAGAAGACGTAGCAATCCTAAATACGTATGCACCCAACAACAGAGCTGTAAAATATGTGAAGCAAAAACTGCAAAATATGTGAAACAAAAATTGATAGGACTGAAAGGAGGAATAGACAAATCCACAATCATGGTTGAAAAGTTTGATACTCCTTTCTCAACAATTAGCAGAATACCTAGACAGAAATCAGCAAGGACATAGAAAACTCAACACTGCTGAGCACCAGGATTGGATCAACATCCATAGAACCCTTCATCCAATAATAGCCGTGTCCATGGAATATATGTGAGATAGACTCTATCTTGGGCCATAAAACAAACCTTAATGAATTTAAAAGAATGAAAAGGATATAGTGTGTTTTTCAACTACATTGAAATAAAAATAGAAATCAATAAAAAAGATAAGAGGAAAATCTCTAAACACATGAAAACTAAATAATCTATGGGTCACACAGGAAGTCTCAAAGGAAATAAAGAAAACTAACTAAATGCAAGTCAAATTACAATGTATCAAAATTTGTGGGACACAGCTAATACAGTACTGAGAGGGAAATTTGTAACACTGAATGTGTACATTAAAAAAAGGAAAACTCTTAAATCCATAATCTAAGCTCCTATTTCAAGAACCTAAAAAAATTACAAAATAAACCGAAACAAAGAGAAGGAATAAAATGAGATTAGAATACAAATCGATAAAATTGAAAACAGAAAGTAGTAAAAAATCAGTGAAACAGAGAACTGGCTCTTTGAAAAGATCAATAAAATGGACAAACATCTTGCAAAACTGACAAAGACATAAAGAGAAAACACACAAATTCCCAACATTAGGAAGGAAACAGGCTATCTTTATTGACCCTGAACACATCAAAAGGATAATAAAGGAATACTATGAATAACTCTACACACATATACCTGAAAATGTAGACAAAATAAACCAATTCCTGGAAAACCAAAAATGACCACAACTTACCCAACATGAAGTGGATTGTTTGAATAGCTTTATAACTACTAAGGAAATCAAATTTGTAATTTAAGAATTTCCCAGAACGTCTTCAGGCCCAGATGGTTGCATCAGAGAATTCTACCATATGTTTAAAGAAGAGTTAACAACCAATTCTACACAATCTCTTTCAGAAAATAGAAAGAAAAACTTCTCTATTCACTATTTAAAAAGCTAGTATTGCCCAATATCAAAACTAGACAAAAACAGCACAAAAAAGGAAAATTACAGACCAATATTCTTTATGAGTATAGACACAAAAATCCTTAACAAACTATTAGCAAATAGAATTCAGCAACATATAAAATAAATTATATACCACGACAATGTGAGGCTTATTGCAGGAAACAAAGCTGATTTAATATTTGATAATAAGTCAACGTATTATCAGGCTAAAGAAGTAAAATTTCATGATCATATCAATCATGATAGAAAAAACATTTGACAAAATTCAATACATTCCTGATTTAAAAAAAACCTCTTAGAAAAATTGGAATAGGGAGAACTTTGTCAACACTGTAAAGAGCACCTACAAAAAAATTTATAGCCAATGTTAAATTCAGTAGTGAAAGACTGAATGTTTTCTCCCTATTATCAGGAGTTAAGCAAGACTGTTTACTCTTACTACTCATATTCAACATAGTGCTGGATGTCCTAGCTGGTATTATAAGTCAAGAAAAAGAAATAAAAGACATACAATTTGGAAAGAAACAAATAAAACTGTCCCTATTTGAAGATGACATAATAACCCACTTAGAAAATACCCAAGAATCCGCCAAAAATATATATATATGTAAAATCCTAGAGCTAATGAGTAAGTTCAGCAAAATATAAGATAAACATCCAAAAATTGATTGTATTTCATACATTATCAATGAACCCCTGAAGACTGAAATAAAAATACTAACATTATTTATCATTATTTAAAAACAAAAATGAAATACTTAGATGTGAATCTATAAAAACATGAATAGCACTGGTATGATGAAAACTACAAAACACTGATGAAAGAAATTTAAAAAAATGGAGAGATATACTGTGTTCATGGATTGGAAGACTCAACATATTAAAGATGTCAGTGCTCCCCAAATTGATATACAGGTTTAACACAATTTCTACTAAAATTCCAATAAGATTTTTTTGTGGATATAGTCAAGATTGTTATAAAATTTATATAAAATAAGGAAGTAGTATAGCTAAAATATTTCAAAAAAATTAAAGAAGAGCAAACAATCTACCCAATTTTGACCTATTATGTAATCAAGACTATGAGATACTGGTGAAGAGATCAACATATAGATCAATAGAACAGAACAGAAAACCCAGCAATAGACTCTTACAAATATGCCCAACTGATTTTTGACAAAGGTGCAAAAACAGTTCATCAGAGGAAAGATAAGTTTTCCAAGAAATGATGCTGAAGCAATTGGACATTCACAAACAAAAAAATGAAGCCTCACCATAAACCTCACCCATTATATAAACATTAACTCAAAATTGATCACAGACTTAAATGTAAAACATAAACTTATCCTGTTTTTTAAAATGGAAGAAAATCTTTAGGACCTTGAGCTGGACTAAGAATCTTAGACTTGACACCAAAAGTACAATTCATGAAAGGAAAAATTGATAAACTGTATTTTATCAAAATTAAAAAGTTCTGCTTTGCAAAAAACTCTGTGAAGAGTTGAAAAGATGAGTTACAGAGTGGGGGGCCATATTTGTAAACCACATATCTTATAAAGGACTAGAAGGTAGAATTTACAAAATACTCTCAAAACTCAAGAATAAAAAATTGAACAATCCAATTAGAACATGGGCAAAAGACATGACGAGACATTTCTCTGAAGAAGAGAAACAGATGGCTAATAAGCACATGAAAAGATGTTCACCATCATTAGCCATTGGGAAATGTAAATTAAAACTGTAATGAGTTATTACCACATATGGGTCAGAATGGGTAAAATCAAAAATAGTAGCAACACCACGTTTTGGTGAGGATGCAGAGAAATGGAATCACTCGTACATTGCTGGTGGGAATGTAAAATGGCATAGCCACTCTGGAAAACGGTTTGGCAGTTTCTTGAAAAACTAAACATGCAACTACCTTATGACCCATCGATTGTACTCCTGTGCATTTATTCCAGAGAAATGAAGACATACAAAAACCTATACATGAATGCTTATAGAAGCTTTGTTTGTAATAGCCCTAAATTGGAAATAACTCAGTTGTCTTTTGACAGGTGAATAGTTAAACTGTGGTTCATTCTACCATGGAATATTACTCATCAATAAAAAGGGATGAACTACTGACATATACAATAAAGTGGACAACGGACTCTCCAGTGAATTATGCTTAGTGAAAAAAGTAAATCGCAAAGGTTATACTGTACAATTCAATTTATATAACATTCTGGAAATGACAAAATTATAAAAGTCTATTACAGATGTGTGGTTAACAGAAGTTAAAGAAGGAGGAAGGGAAGAAGGTGACTGGAAAGTGAAAGTGGCTATCAAAGGACAAGATGGGGAGTCCTTGTGGTGACGGAAATGTTCTGTATCTTGACTCTATCAGTGATAATGTCCTTATTGTGGCATCACTATGGATTTACAAGATGTAGCCACTGGGGGGAAAGTGGGTAAAGGGAACACCCACTCTCTCTGTATTATTTCTGACAACTGCATGTGAATTTACATTTATCTGTTAAAATGAAACATTTAATTTAAAATATTATTTGTTTTACTTCCAGTTGCTTTTAAAATAAAATGTGGCCCACAGGTGTCCACTGATCCTATCTACCTGACACTGCAATCTCTTACTGTACCACGTTTCTAACTCCAGCCACATTGTCGCTTTACTTTAATAACATTGAGCTCTCTTCTACTCCTGGTTCTTTGCATTTGCTGTTTCCTCTGCTTGAGAATGCTCTCTCCCAGTTCTTTACATGGTTCCTCATTCTGAGCCTGCAGGTCTCAACTCAAACACCGCCTGCTCAGAGAAGTCAGCCCTTACTTGCAAATCACAGGAAGGGAGAGTAGTTAAGCCCTGCAGCCTGCTGCCTGAGGGCTGAATTGCAATACCTCCATTCAATGGCCTTAAGGTCTAGGGCATCAGGCTTAACACCAGCTCTGTGTCTGTGTTCCCATCTCTAAAATGGGCACCCTGTTAGTTTCTCCTTCACAAAATTGTTATAAGAATTAAAGGGGGGCCAGGTGTGGTGGCTCATGTCTGTAATCCCAGCACTTTGGGAGGCTGAGGTGGGCGGATCACCTGAGGTTGGGAGTTCGAGACTAGCCTGACCAATATGGAGAAACCCTGTCTCTACTAAAAATACACAAATTAGCTGGGCGTGGTGGTGCATGCCTGTAATCCCAACTACTTGGAAGGCTGAGGCAGGAGAATCGCTTGAAACCTGGAGGCAGAGGTTGCAGTGAGCCGAGATCACGTCATTGCACTCCAGCCTCCAGCCTGGGCAACAAGAGTGAAACTCCGTCTCAAAAAAAAAAAAAAAAAAAAAAAAAGTATTAAATGGGTTAACATAGTCATTTAAACTAGCACCTGAAATGCCATAAAGCCCACATAAGAGTTATTTACTATTATTTTAAAAACCTCCTGTAGCTACTCTCCATCTCTTTGGTTCTCAAGGTTTGATCCCTGGATCAGCAGTATCCCCATTACCTGAGAACTCGTGAAATAGGCACACTTTCAGGCCATACCCCAGACCCACTGAAACTCTGAGGATGGAGTCCAGCAATCTGTTTCAAGGAGCCCTACAGCTATGACTCTGATGCGTGCTGCTCGAGTTTGAGAGCCACTAGTTTATCTCATCTGCCTGTTTACTTCCTTAATGTTACTATCACAGGTAGATATTATCTTTTTATTTATTTACATGATTAATGCCTGCATCTCCTTCCAGAAATTAGTATTCCACGAGGGCAGACTTGTCAATCTTCTTCACTACTGTATCTCCAACTGTTGGCATAGCATCTGGCACAAAGTAAGCACTGATAAACTACTAACAAATAGACAAATGAATGAACAAACTTGGCCAAGGTCATATTGTAACCAGGTACCCTGTTTTTAAGCTTTCTTTCTGTTGCCCTTTGTGTTAAGTTCTTAGTAATGAAATAATAACCTTTATGCTCCTTTCCACCAGGCCCTCCCTTGCATTGGTAGCTTATCTAATTCTATGTTTGCTTACAAGTTCCAAAGACTGAATCTTGAGACAATCTAGGTGCCTATGGAATGCTCCCCCACCAGGAAATTGCTTCAAGGACACAGTTAATTTATAACCTGGTTGAGCCCAAGATGGCATCAGTCTATTCACCGGATGGAGCAGTAACTTAAGTCATCGGAACGAGTCATGTAGACCCGCACAGCCTCGCCCATCTTGCATGTTCTTCACCCCAAAAGCTCCTCTTTTTAACTCCTTTGCCTTTTGCTTGAAAATTTGATATGAATTCATTAAGGCAGGAGCCTGGACAGTTTCTCCACTGCTAGCTATGGAAAAATAAAGTCACTGACTTTCTATCACAACTCATCCTTGTTATTCGGTTTTGCAAGTGGCAATCAACTGAATCTCCCTTTGGTTACAATCCATTTTTTAAATAACTGAACTGATGGATGTTGACTCCAGGCTGACTTGCCCCCTCTGACACGCTGAGAGTCAATGGCACCCCAACTCCTAGTCATTACTTAGCAGTCCCAAGTTTCCCATATAGTTGTGCAAAACGGAAGTCACTAGCATGCAGAAACCCCCACTTTCAAACTGCATTTTAAATACAAATATGGCCACAACAGAGCCAGAGGTTCTTTGGTCATGGCAGTGGGCGCTTGCTCTTCCTATTGCACTGTGTTGGCCACTTCATTACTTTACTTGTGATTGTCAAAGGAGTGTTTTCCTGTCATGGTGATGGGTCATCTTTTCTCTGTGGCTGTTAGTAGCTATGGCTGGTGAAGGGTTCCCTTCTCTTTGGGGGCTGCTTTACATCTCAGTTTGGAGGCATCCCTTTTTCACCTTGGGTTTCAGTGGAGAGAAGATTCAGTACATCAGTACCCACATTCTTTCCCGTGACACTAGCATCCCTTCACTTTTCTCCTACTTCTCTGATCATTTCATCTCTGTCTCCTCTGTGGGCTTCTCTTCCTCAGCTTCTCATTGCTTCAGCTATTAGTGGCTCTCAGGGCCTGTCAGTTCCCTTTACCTGCACATTCCTAGGATGATCCCCTTCACTCCACAGCAGGATTTCCGATTTGAACCTCTCTGTTGGCACACGGACCTCAGTGTCCCAAAGGAACCTCAGCTCAGAATATCCAAGACTAAATGACTTATTTTCCTTTGCCCATTCCAATTATTCTCTTATACTGGTTAGTGACACTGCCATTGATCCTGTTATCTAAGGCAAAAATCTAGGAGTGATTCTTTGTTCCTCTCTTTATTTCACTTCCTGTGTGTTATCAGTATTCTAGTCCTTGAAATCGTACTCCTTATCATGCCTCCCACGACCCCCTTACCCCCTCTGGAGCTAATCAGGGCTGCTGAATCACGCCATGTGGCCAGCCTGGCTGCAAAGCTTCAAGGATCTCACCTGGACTGTTGTAATCATCTAATATCTTTGGGACTGGCCTTATATCTGTATAAATCCTCCACACAACCACAATATGATTAAATAATTTTTTAAAAATGCAAATTAGGCCCCTTTTGCTCCTTTGCTTAAAATGATGTTAAAGGTCGCATGTTAAAGATATGATACGAATTCCTTAGTTTGCTGTACTAGGCCCTTCATAACTTCTATGGATTGAATGTGTTCCCCAAAGATCGTGTCTTGGAAAGTTAATACAACAATGTCGGGGGTGGGGCCTATTGGGAGCTGTTTAGGTCGTAAGAGCTCTGTCCTCATGAATGGATATGAGTTGTTACGGCAGGAGTGGGTTTGTTATAAAAGCAAGTTCAACCTTGTCTTGCCCTGCCTTGCTCTCTCACCCGTGTGATGCCTTTCTCTACGTTATGACAGAGCAAGAATGCCTTCACCAGATGTGGCTCCTCAATCTTGGTCTTCCCAGAACTTTCAGTCAAATGAATTTGTATTCGCTATAAATTACTCAGCCTGTGGTATTCTGTTATAGCAGCACAAAGTAGGCTAAAACAATGATCAATCCAGATGCCTTGATCTCTGTACCTTACTTCAAAACCTGCTGCTATGGACAGAGTTGTTTTCCCCCAGCATTCATAGGCTGACATCCCAGCCCCCAGTGTGATGGTATTTGGAGATGGAGCCTTTGGGAGGTAATTAGGTCACAAGGGTGGAGCCCTCACGAATGCGATTAATACGTTTATAAGAAGAAACAGGAGAGAGCCTTCTCTTTCTCTGCCATGTAAGAACACAACAAGAAGGCGGCCATCTGCAATCCAGGAAGAGAGCTCTCATTAGGAACCGAATCACCTGGCACCCAAATCACTTCCCAGCCTCCAGAACTGCGAGAAAAGTAAATTTCTGTGGTTTAAGCCACCCTAGTCAATGGTATTTTGTTATTGCAGCATGAGGTTACTAAGATACCTGTACAACCTCCATACTAACCCTACCAGTATCATTAGCTTTTCAAAATGTTTTTGGCTGCACTGTCTCCTCAGGTAGAAATGAATATGCTCTTCTTTAAGCGCATCTGTATTGGTTAGGTTTTGCTGCACTAACAACTCCAAATTAGAATAACAAACACTTATCTCATGCTCATTATATGAAGGCTGAGGGGTGCAACTCTGCTCTGGGCTGCAGGTTGGCTACAGATTTGCTCTGCCTGCCTCTCCATCCCAGGACCCAGGCTGAAAGAACAGATGTCCCCTGAGATACACTCTTCCTTGTGGCAGATATCAGAATGCAAATAAAACGCCTAGTCAAAACACATGGTTATATTTAAAGCTTCTGTTCACTTGTGACGTACAACTTGCCTGCTCATATTTCATTGGCCACAGCAGTCCCATGGCCAAGCCGGACATCAGGGAGGTTGGGAGGTTTACCTCTAGAGAAGGGCAAAATGAATACCTGGGGAAAAAATCATACAATGTACTCCACTGCCCAACACCCGGCTCATATTTTCATTCTAGTCCCCAGAACCCTTGATTTGCTTACCTACATTTCTCCTCCTGAAAGGTAGGGCCTGATTTGTTTGGTTATTCCTTGCCAGCACTTAGTATAGTTGCTGAATGGGTAAATGAATTAATGATTGACCCAATAATTCAAAATGGAGAATGCAGGAAGAAGATTGAGTTTGTTGGAGAAGATAATTAGTTCAGTGTCAACCTCATGGGCTAAATATGTTCTGAATCGTGTCCTGGTAATGGATCTGTCATTTTTAATACAGTTACTAAGAGCTAATGTGTTCTGAGAACTCTACTATCAACTTAGAATCACTCTTTTGGAAAGGGGCTAATAGGCTTAAAACAGACTGTAATGTTTTGATTGACTGATTACCTTGATCTTAAATTTTATCAGATCTGAAATATAAATGCTGATAGTTTTACAGAGTTGGCTTTTTTATTTTCGGAAGCTGTGATTAAGACTAATTAAGTGGTTGTAAAATATAGATAGCCACAGAACTTCAAAATGACAGTAAGGGAGAATAGAAAGATAAGTGAGAGCAGAACTTTTAAGAATCCAGGGAGTCCTTGAAACTCTGGAATCACAAAATATTGAATGTGTGCATATGTGAACTTTTCTGGAGAAACAGACTATAGTTTTACATCAGATTCTTAAAGGGGTTTATAAATTACAAAAGATTAAATACATCCATTATAACAGAGAGAGAGAAGACAGCAAAAATGACATTTTTATGTATTCCCCAATGATAGTAATAACAATAATGTACTGAACTTTTATTTTATGCTTTTCACTGTTTTGAGCACTTTTACTGATATTCTCATAATTTTCAAAACAACTCTGCGATCTTTAATTCACAAATGAGGAGACTCAAGTTTAAAGATAAACATGGTAACTTGTTCCAAGTTATGTGCCTAGTCCGTGGCAGAGAAAAACGCCCCAACACTGCTCTCTTATCCAGTATACTGCATTCCCTTCAGCGCTCAGATTCATTTTACTGTACCCTTTCTGTCTTCTTTATAATTCTGGTAAAAAATTAGCTTTTAAATTTAACCCCCTGGCAGTCATGAACTGGCCAGCGCTCAAATTTCTGGTAGGGCAATCCCATTTGCAGGGCATAAATATAACTGAAGACATAACTAAATACTTAGATACGTTTTCATCATTGTGCAATCTTACTAATGGATTGGCCTCTTGTTCCAAGTGGAAAAGTTGTGGTGCCTCGCCTGACGGGCAGGCACTTTCCAAGTCCTGTTCAACTATTAAATTCTGCTTGTTAGGTTAATGAAAAGCAAATTTGCAGTACCCCTGCTAATGTAAAGCGTTCTAGCAGCAATAAATTTGTATGACACTTATTTATCAGTTCTTATTTAAGTAGTTGCAAACCCTCAGAAATGACCTTCCATATTATGAAAATTCACTTGCTGAGGATAACACTGAAAATCTGCCCCATTTCCAGAGATCATCTTTCAGAGAGATATTTAAATGAGGACATGAAATTGATTGTACCAAATGCAGTGAGAGATAAGGCATATTGTGTTTGCACTCAAATGGGTGTTGAGCTTATGGTGTGCCTGAACTTAATGAGGAATCAGTGTTAGGCACTTCAGCTGAAGAGTTCAGTTTCCCTGATCACCTTTCATCTCTGCGTGGTGATTGTGCGTATTTGGCACTTACATGTGCAAAGTACCTTTGTCCTGCAAATGTCACTGTGGATGCAGGTGCATTTTATGATTGCTACCTCAAAGATGGAGAGACTGACAGGGCTGCAGAGCGTTGAATTAATGACTGACCCAATAATTCCAGATGGGGAATGTAGGAAGAAGATGGAGCATGTTGGAGAAGATAATGGTGCTGGGGGAGGTTCGGTAACCAGGGTGGTGGGCTTCCTTGAAGCAGCCAGTATGGTCAGCCTTCTGACGTCGCTGTCCTCATGTATCTCTTGTTCCTTCCCCCTTTTCCTCTTCTATTTTCCACCCTTTATGCTTCTCAATCATATTCCACAAATACGACTTAAATTATACGAAACAGCATTTGGCATAGTGCTTAAGAAGAGGCTTTGGAGTCAAACAGACTTTAGCTCAGTAGAAGTGATCTTGGGCAATTCTCTCAACTTCTCTGAATCTCATCTGTAAAATTGGGCTAAGAAGACAGAATTGTTGCAAGGATTTTAATTTAACTAGATCATACATATAAAATAAGGATTTTAATTTAATTAGATCATATAGATATATAATATCTGTCATAACTTTTGTTACCATCATCAGAAACAAAGCAATGTGAGGCAGAATACAATGAAAGGTTTACTTCTATAGTACAGACTGTAGGCTGTGGACTTTTATCAAAGGAGACTCGTTTTATCAAAGGAGTCTGAGGTCTGGAGAAACCTGGGGTGTCTTCTGGGGGCTGGGGACACTTAAGCCAGCTGCAAAAGATGACAAGATTTAGATTAGCAAACAGGAAAGGGAAGGAACTGTATAATTGTGGTGGTTTTACACTTCTGCAAATTCTTTGAGACTTTTCCATAAAAGTAGAGTCTACTTTCCCTCTGTTTGACTGTGAGCTGTCCTTGGTACCTGTCTTCTAACGAGTAGAACATGGTGGAGGTGAGACTGGGTGACTTCTGATACTATATTTTTTATTTTTTATTTTTTTTGAGACGGAGTCTCGCTCTGTCACCCAGGCTGGAGTGCAGTGGCCGGATCTCAGCTCACTGCAAGCTCCGCCTCCCGGGTTTACGCCATTCTCCTGCCTCAGCCTCCTGAGTAGCTGGGACCACAGGCGCCGCCACCTCACCCGGCTAATTTTTTGTGTTTTTAGTAGAGACGGGGTTTCGCCGTGTTAGCCAGGATGGTCTCGATCTCCTGACCTTGTGATCCGCCCGTCTCGGCCTCCCAAAGTGCTGGGATTACAGGCTTGAGCCACCGCGCCCGGCCGACTTCTAATACTATATTAGAAGATATGATACAGTGTGTCTGTCACTTTGTCATCCATCCATCCATCCATCCATCCATCCATCCATCCATCCCTCCCTCCACCTACCTGTATCTATTGATTGATTTAATCAATTAATCTGCCTACCTACCCAGATCTCTCTCCCTCTTTCTCTCTGACTTTAGAGACCTGAACCACTTTTTATTAATTTAGGCTACCCTAAAGCCACCACGGAAACATGTGGGAAGACTACATGCCCAAGGAGCCACAGCTTCTCCAGTCCTGACTGTTTGAGTCTTCCCAGATCTGGCATCAGATATGTGAGAAAGCCTCCTCTCCCAGCCACAGTAATTGTGGGAGAGACTCTGGGTGAGAACTGCCGAGCTGAGTCCATTTAACCACTAGAACCCTGAGAGATAGTAATAAAATGTTGTTTTAAGCCACTAGATTTGGGAGTAATTTGTTATTCAGCCATAATAACAACAACCAAAGACATTCAAGCATTTATGATGTGGTTTGAAAGTGTGTCCCCTCAAAATCTCAAGTTGAAATGTGATTCCCATTGTTGGAAGTGGGATCCGGTAGGAGGTGATTGGATCATCAGGGCAGATCCCTCATGAATGGTTTAGTACCATCCCCTTGGTGATAAGTGAGTTCTCACTAAGTTCATGTGAGATCTTTAAGTTTAAACTTCAAGTTTAGAAGTCTGGGATCTCTCCCCTCCCTGACCTCTCTTGCTCTGGCTCTCTCCATGTGACATGCTCATTCCCCTTCACCTTCAGCCATGACGGTAAGCTTCCTGGAGCCCTCACCAGAAGCTGAGGAGATGTCAATCCGTGCTTTGTATACAGGCTGCGGAACCGTGCACCAATTAAATCTCTTTTTAAATAAATTACCCAGCCTCAGATATTTCTTTATGTGACACAAAAGCAGCCTAACACAATTTATAAACTAAAGCAAATTTACAAATTAAATCATAAAACTACAAAACCAGTAATATTCAGTTGAAATAGGTTAATTTATGTTGACAAATGATGTTTTTCAGTCACCAGATTGATGCTTATGTCATTAAAAGGTGAATGCTACAGCACAAGCTTTTGGCAGATGGATACGCGAGCACTGTGTGATGACTCAACTCTTCCACCACGCTGCTCCATTTCGACTACCAGGACACCATTGCTTATACAGTGCACAGTGACATCTGGCCTTCATGTGGCACTAGCATATCATCACTATGTTCCGTTCCTACCTCTGTTCTTTTCACATCAGCCCATAGCAACTAAAGGTATCTTCTTGATGCCAATATGATCCTCTGTACAGACATAAATCCAGGCACTGACATTGACAGTCAACACTCAATTTTAACTGGTTATCCAAAGAGCCCAGGTTTTTTTTAAAAAAAATTTATTTCTTTTTAGATTAATGTGAAAATGAAATGTAAAACTTAAATATTCTTGTAGGAGATTATTCATCACACAGGAGGTATTAGAAAGCCAGGCTCAACTGGAAGGGAGGATGGTACACTCCAGGTAGGTCTAACCAAAAAGTTTGGCTGAAGTGGAATTGAGTTGTATTATGGATGGCCATGAAAGCCAAGATCTAGTGTCTGAAAAAGGAACTTGCAGCCATTATTGGTTCTTGAGTATGGTAGTGTGAGAAGATGAAAGCTCTGTTTCAAGATTCACTTCACAGTTGTATGTAGATGATGAACAAAACAAAAGGTGAGGCTGGAGTCAAGAAGACTGGCTAACAGTCTCTATAACTGTGCTAATCCTGGCGCTTCAGAAAATCAGTGTTCACCAAGTTCTCACTGAGTATGTTGTACTTTACTGGGCCCTTTGAAAAACACAAAGTAGAGATTGTGAATTGGATTTAGTTTCAAAACTCAGGGATTTATGGTGTTCTTCCTTCCACTCTTGCTTGTCATTGATAAATGATACAACCTTGGTCAAACTGTTCATGTCCCAGTACCTCTGAGACTTCATTTATCAAACAAAGGATAATGATATATACATTCTACCCTTGTTATAAATATTAAATGTTAAATACATATATATTAAATCTTCAAAAAGCTTCAAGCCTTCACAGAATAGAATGAGTTTTTACCCTTTAGAGGACGCTTTAGTGTTAGATTATACTTATATGAAAACATGTAAACTGTTGCAGAAAAAGAGATGATTTTTAAAATTGCACTAACCCTATTGTAACAGCATTAATAGAAATTTTGAAAATGGAAGTGAGCTCTCAGAGTTCCACAGCTACCAAATATTGACTTTTTATTCTTCCTATTTCTTGCTAGTTCATATACATAAATACATCCACAATGCATAGTAGAGATGTATTGTTGGGGCCGGGTGCAGTGGCTCACACCTGTAATCCCAGCACTTCAGGAGGCTGAGATGGTTGGATCACGAGGTCAGGAGTTTGAGACCAGCCTGGCCAACATAGTAAAACCCCGTCTCTATTGAAAATACGAAAAAAAATTAGCTGGGCATGGTGATGCGCGCCTGTAGTCCCAGCTACTCAGGAGGCTGAGGAAGGAGAATCATTTGAACCGGGGAGGTGGAGGTTGCAGTAAGCCAACATTATACCACTGCACTCCAGCCTAGGAAACAGAGCAAGACTCTGTCTCAAAAAAAAAAAAGAAAGAAAGACAGACAGATGGAAAGAAAGAAAGAAAGAAAGAAGTATTGTTGTATTTTGCTTTTTTGGTAAGCATTAGCATTTTCATATCATTCTATAGTGTTCATAATTATTTTATAACTGCTCATCAGGTTGGTATAGTACACTTGATTTAACCAATCTCTTTATTGTTTGAAGCCCATCTATATGTGTAACATGTTTGTTTCCTTCCTTCCTCCCTTCCCTCCTTCCTTCCTTCCTTCCTTCCTTCCTTCCTTCCTTCCTTCCTTCCTTCCTTCCTTCCTTCCTTCCTTCCTTCCTTCCCTCCTTCCCTTATGGAAGACAGGAAAGAAGGCAGATTATAAAGTGCTGGGAATGGAATTATTGAGGCAAAGATAATATTTTTAAGAAATTATTTATTGAGCTCTCTTTCAAAATTGGAAGATATTATGTATTTTAGAAAAGTCAAATGTTGGAGTATGATTGAAAACTCAGTACAGACAGAATTCAATTACTAGGTCTCTTCATTGAAATTCTTAATTTGTGACACTTTTTTTTTTTTTTTTTTGGTCTTAGTGGCATGGAAGAAAGCAGGAGGTTGCTTCCCAAGTCAACTTTAACGAGTCTTTTGAGGAGTATTACTTATATGGCAAGTGGGCTATTGTGGGAATAAGGGCTTGTTAACTGAGTTAAGCAAAGGAGTGATTGAATCTGCCCCGGCAGAGGTATGATTTAGCGTAAGTACAGTCTTAGCCCCTCAGTGATGTCAGATGGACATCAGTTCGAGAAAATCTTCAATCCCAGTCAAACGAGGTTAAGCTTGTGTATTAATTTGCAGATAGTTCTCTGGTTTAGGAATGACCTGAGGTTTATCTGCCTGCTTACATTAATCATTTAAGGACAGCTGCTGGAAGCACAGTGGTTTAACGGGGGATGCCAATCCTTCTGGAGTAAACAAGGTCACCAGGTGCCAGGGAACAAGTTCAGCTGGAGCAATATTATCCTGCTCCTCCAAACTTTTTAAACAGTTACATTCTTGAAGATAAGGGGTTATGATCTGGGACTCACAAAGTCTGAAGCTTTGATAGTCCAAAGTCCCTGAACTTTGTCACACAGATGGCTGAACTGCCATCAGGGAATTGAAATGAGATCATGATGCAGCAAATTCTTCTCTGTGAGCCACGGTCCCAGTACTTATTGAACGGTTTTGTAAACAGTATAAATATTAACTTTGTCTCTTGTGTGCCAAGCCTGAGTTGGGTAATACTGCAACAGTAATGATAGCCTCTGAAAGTGAGATTTAGTCAGGTAAATGATAAAAGGATTTCAGTTTTGTTATTTGCTTTTGATGGGCACGTGGAAATGTCTGCCTCCAGGAAGAAACAGACAGGCACATTAGTTCTCTAAATACATCCATTCTCAACCTTGGCTGACTTCAGAATCCCCAAAATACAGGAAGCTAGGCCCTACCCACATCAATTGAATTTGAAATTTCTGTGTGTATGTGGGGTGGGGGTGGAAGGATTTCTGGAATTTTAAATCCTGACTCAGAATTGAGGGAGGATCACTGTTCTCATGCTACTGCAAAAAGTGTCTGAGACATAGATTTAAATATAATTAATTTTGATTGTTAACTATATATGCGTGCTGTTTGTTTAATGTCATCGACATTGTGATTATTCACAGAAATCCTATCCCTTCCATTCTTAGCACTAGCTCCTTATCTGTGGCTCCCAATGTTTATTTCTCCTAAAGTTTCCCCCAAACCACATTGTAAATATGGAAGGCACAGACTATAATCTCTTTTACAGCGCTAGATACAGTATCATTTAGTTACTACCAAAATTCTGACTCCACTTGGATAAGGGAAAAGGTATAATCTCTGCCAATGTTGGAGGCCAAATGTGGAGTTCTCATAGCTCAGAGAGGCTGGAGGGACTCCAGGAAAAGCGAACATGAAGACTCAGAAAATCATGGCTGTTAGAGTGGAAGGGACCTTAGTGCCTCGTCATCTCATTCTTGGACAAGATTAATGAAAACAGAGAGGTTAGTACTTATTCAAAATCACACGCAGCCAGTTAGTGGGATCGTTGGGTTGGGAGCTCAGGTCTTTCAGTTCCCTGTCACCGCGTGGAGGGGAGAGGATGGCATTTTGAGGAAAAGCAGAGAGGCCATGGGGCGTGTCTCCCTCTTCCACCAGAGCAGCTTTGCTGAAATCTGCTTTGCATAAGAGGCTTTTAGAAAGGGTTGAAAACCACGGCACGTTAGAGCATACCAATGGTTCTGGTTTCAGTCACCATATTTTTTTGCAAGTTCTGCTAATCCAACAGAGCTTGTTTATAGAACATTTAGCAGAGAAGTTTCCAGTTTGTAAAAACAGAACAAACACACACACAGCCCTTTAGAGACTACACCAAATGCTATTTCTAGAGATCATTGCTCCCTTTAACTCAATCCTTTTAACCTATGAAACGGCCAAAGGTCACCGCATTGTGGACATTCTAAAATGCAAAAAGTTAACCTTTTCACACCCCTGTGCCAGGACACTTTTCTAGGTTCACAACAAATATCCTTGGTTTTTCACTGTATGACCTCTCCAAAATTCTTTTTTTTTATATTACGTATAGGTATGCAAGTTTCTAGCTGCAAGCTTTCTGAAAACAAAAACAATCTTATAGCTTTCTATGTACTTTTGCAGGGTGCAAAGATTATATCATGTAATTCTTACAACAACCCAGTGATTTAAATTAGCTCCATTTTACAGGTGAGGCTGGGAGGATTGGTTCTTTGCCTAGGTCAAATATCTCATGGGAAGGAGACTTAAACCCCAGTCCCTCTAATTCCAAAGCAGTAAACTCCATCTCATAAACAATCATTATAAATACATTATTTTGTCTGGGCATGGTGGCTCATGCCTCTAATCCCAGCAATTTGGGAGTCCAAGGTGGGCAGATCATGAGGTCAGGAGTTCGAGACCAGCCTGGACGATATGATGAACCCCGATCTCTACTAAAAATACAAAAAATTAGCCGGGCATGGTGGTGTGCGCCTGTCATCCCGGCTACCCAGAGGCTGAGGCAGGAGAATCACTTGAACCTGGGAAGCGGAGGTTGCAGTGAGCCAAGGTTGCGCCACTGCACTCCTGCCTGGGCGACAGAGTGAGACAAAACTAAACAAAAACAAACAAAAATTATTTTTTAAAATTTGGCTTGAGGCATATAAAAATCACTATATTTTCTTTTTAGATTATCTTCGAATAGAAGGTATTTTTCCCACTCCTTATTTACCTGAATCAGAAGCAAGTACACTGATTTATTTCAAGAACAACCAGAATTGCCGTGAACCTACAACAGATGGAAGTTGTCCCCATGGCACAGTAGTGCTGTAGGGTTCCAGAGATATGGACGGGGGTGCCACCAGCATCTGCTACATTATTAACTCAATATTATATGCACTGTGCTATAGGCACTGCAGCTACAAAGTTGAATAAGACTGGGTTTCTGTCCTGAGAGAACTTATAAACTAGTGGGGAAGACAGACTCATAAACTGCCAATTTCTTTCTCTTTTTTTTTAGAGATGGCGTCTCAGTATGTTGAGCAGGTTGGCCTCAAACTTCTGGCCTCAATCGATCCTCCCATCTTGGCCTCCCAAAGTGCTGGGATTACAGGCATGAGTCACCACAACCACTGACAATTTCAATATAATATGGCAAGCACTCATTTTACACAATGCTCAAGGCACAGAGAGGAATCAATAATCCAGTTTGTGAGGAAGGGATGGCAAGAGAAGACTACTGAAGGGCATGGCCCACATGCTAAGCCTGGAAGGAGGAGGGAGAGCTAGCCAGACCAAGAATATGGCTGAGGGGCAGGTGGAAAAGGGTGTTGCAGGCAGAAGAAACAACACGCAGGATAGAGCAAACTCTGGAATGGAATGGGGGTTTCAAGGGACCTGTGAGCAGTTTCGTACACTGTGTGGAGTGTGAGGTGGGAAGGAGTTTGGTGACTTCGTAGGAAGACTTATATGTGATGCTAAGGAATCTAGAATTTTTTATGGACATTGGGAAGGCATTGAAGAGTCTTAAGTTCGTGAATGGCATGATGAGATTTGCACTTTAGGTTAATCACCGTGACTGGCTATCAGGTGTTTCCTGCTGTCACCTGTGATTCTCATGCATGTGACATTCTCCAAACAGTGGCTATGAGCAATTACTAGCTTATTTCTTTTCTACTCAAGAAAGCATGTCAGAAAACGCAAATGAGAAGACTTTATTATAGGGATGTGGTAGATTGAAAAACTAGTCATAATTCTCCGCCCCTCCCTGTATCCACACCCTTTATAAAGTCACTTTGCTGCCCCTCCCATCAATACCTGGAGTCTACTTCCCCCACACTTTAAACCTGGGCTGGCTTTGTGTCTATGTGCGTCCATTAGAATGGGATAAAAGTGATGGTGTGCCGGAGCCAGGCCTAGACCTCAAGAGCTATGTACGTGCTGCTGTCTCTCCCAGACCCCTGACTTCCCCATACGAACAAGTCCAGTTATCCTGCTGCAGGATGAGAGGCCATGTCCACCAGCTCCAAGTCAGCCCTGTTATCCAGCCAGAGTTTCAGATTTGAAAAAGCCCAGCCAGACCACAGCAGACCACAGACACATGAGGCAGCCCAGTCAAGGACAGAAGCACCCAGTAGAGCCCAGATCAAATTGTGGCCTGCCATGAACTAAATACAAAGTTTTGAGTAGTTGGTTATCCTGGACATGGGGAAGACATTTGAGAGTCTTAAGTTCATGAATGGCATGATGAGATTTGCACTTTCGGTTAATCGCCTTGACTGGCTATCTTTTTGCAAGCCTTGACACTTTCACAATCATAAGTAACAAGTTACTTGGGACATGTTGGGATGTTAGAACACAATGGCAAAGCATGATAAAGAGCACTTCTCTAAGTGTGTCCTTGGAAGGCTTCTGCTTTGGGGAAGATGGAACAGATGTGCTTTTCCTTTTTCCTCTGATAAGTATAACTAACCCCCGCTGGATATTACATCTAAAACAAAGAAGACTCTGAAAGGTAACGAGACAAGGCAGACCAGCCAGGAAACCTGGGACCAGAGGACTGACACATGGGTGAGTTCCCTGGGGTTTCCTTTTGCCTCGTGTATCCCAGACTTGAAACTGAAGAAGCTGGAAATCTGGGAATGCCAATAGACGCAGACCAAAAGAAAAAAGAAAATCCCAACACAAACTTGTTCTCACTAGTCAAAGGGACAGCCTAGCAAGACAAAACAAACAAATAACCAAATAAAACCTTTTAGACAATAATCTACAATAGCTAAACAATTATGAGAGATGCATATAATTGCAGTCAATAACAATCATGTTTTAGAAAAGTAATGATACAGGAAAATGCATATGATACACCTTTAAGTGAAAAAAGCAGGAAACCCCCAATTTTATAAAAGCATAAAATATATACGCACACATGCAAAAGGGTTGAGGAAAATACATCAAACCCTCAAGAGTGTCTATCTCTGGCCTGATGGCATCATGAATGATGCTTTTTTTCCTTTATTATAATTTCCCAATTTTCTGCAATAATCATTCAAGGCCAGGCATGCTGGATCATGCCTGTTAACCCAGCACTTTGGTAGGTCGAGGCAGGAGGGTCCCTTGACACCAGGAGTTTGAGATCAATCTGGACACCATAGTGAAACCCCGTCTCCACAAACAAACAAAATTAGGTGGGCATGGGGCTGCATACCCATAGTCCTAGCCACTCAAGAGGCTGAGGCAGGAGGATCTCTTGGGCCCAGGAGTTCAAGTTTACAGTGAGCTATGATTGTGCCACTGCACTCCAGCCTGGGTGACAGAGCAAGAACCTGTCTCTAAAAATAAAATAGTAATTCAAGAAAAATTAGCAATAATAAAATTTCCACAGTTGTTTACACTCAAAACTTCTGCAATATGAATACCTTGAAGAGCTGGAAGAACTCTCATGTCAGGATGCTATGCCACGGTCACATCGGGGTCACACAGTCACGGTTGAGGATGAAAAAAGAAGCAAGACATTCGGAGACATTCCCTCCCAAATGTGGATATTAGTAAGCAGACAGGATGAAATGTAAGAGCACTCAGATTTGGCTTCTCACGAATATGCCTCCCCAGCTCCTGTTCACGTTACCACTGACAGACTCAGCAATTACACGGACAACAAGTTAGATGTATATGTTCAATACCAAACAACTATCAAAAGTTTTTTGGCCAAGTTGTTGAAAGTAGTAACAATAGAACGGTATTGACAACACTGTTTCACAGCCAGAGTACAGTAAGTTTTCACTTAACATTGTCTATAGGTTGTATGGTAAATTCACCTGATAGCAATAACTTTAGCATATCCTGAGGATGACCCTGTATGGCAGATGCACCTGAATGTGTGTTCTGAGCTAGGGAAACTGGGAATTGGCCAACCTGGAGATATTTTCCTTGTTTATGAGGAATATCTGAGCCCCCTTCCTGTCCCATGGAACGTGGGCCATACAGGGGAATCGAGCCTCCAAGTTTTGGGTTGAATGAAGGTTGTCAGGGGGAGGATATTAAGTGAAAATGTTCCATAAACTGCATGCCTTTTGCAAGTGGTTGCAGTTCTCCTGCTCAGCCCCTCACCACTGGACTGTATGTAGGGCGTGTCTATCCATCCTGCTGCCAATGGACTCTGTCTTCTGTATGTAAGCCCCAGTAAAACCCCATGTCTTGTTTGCTGGCTCTGGGTCTCTTCCTTGGCCTCTTGAACCTGGTGCCATCCCCATGGGAGCTGATAGGGGTTCTGCACAACATAAGTTCTTACAAACTGTGACTTCAAATGAAACGGCATTTAACAAAACCAGTTTTACACCATAGGTTAATTGATAGAAACAAGAATTAAAAGCATCACCAAACTTCTGAAGACTCCAACACTTCTAGCGTAATCCATGTGAGCTATACATACATTTAAGAAAGATTGGTTTTTAAAGGTAAAAATTATTTGCCCGTTTTTGTTGAATCAGTAAGCGATGGTGGTCATAGTGGTGGTGAGTTAAATCAGGAAATAAATATTTGCAAAGCAAAAATCGTAAGAACACCTCCTACCACCACGAAGTTCACAACCAATCACCAATCCGGTGTCCTTTCTGAGTGCTTTTGTACACATCATTTATTGTTGGGCATCTGTATGATTGTCGTCTCCTTTATGAATTTTTATTTGACAATAGTTTATATTCATTCACTCATTCCTTTTCCAACCTGCTTATTCCAGTTCGGGATTGCAGGATGCCAGAGCTTATCAGGGCAGCTTATCTGAGGGTGGGAACCAATCCTGGACTAGATACCAACCTGTAGCAGGGCTGCTCACACCCTCACTCTCTCATGCTGGGACTATGCATACATGTCAATGAAGCTAACGTGCACATGTAGTAGAAAACTGGAGTACCTGTAGAAAACCCAAGCAGATAGGGGGAGAACGTATGGGGATGCTATGTCTTTTTTATTTGCCATGTAAATTGCCCAGGATATTGAGTGTGTAACAGGTTATTTAGTGATCGGTGCCTAATAGGCATTTTAAACATGTCCACAGATCTTCTGGTATCTTCTGCTGAATCTGTCCTTCCCTCATCTTCATCAACTCAGTAGAAGGCGTTACCTTTAACCATTCACTTAACTTCCCATCTATAAAATGATTCTTGCATCTTCACTTCTGTTTTAGACTATTACTAAATACCATTGGCTGAGTGGCTAAAAACAACAGAAATTTATTTCTCACAGTTTTGGAAGCTGGAAGTCCAAGATCACAGTGTCAGCGCGGTCATTTCCAGTGAGAGTCTTCTTGTATCTTCATGTGGCGGGAAGAGAACTGGGGTATCTGGGGTCCCTTTTATGAGGGCACTAATTCCATTCCTGAGGACTCTACTCTCCTGACCTAATTACCTCTCAAAGTCTCCACCTTCTAATACCATCACATTGGGGGTTAAGATTTCAATATACAGATTTTGAGGAGATACAAACATTCAGTCCATAACAGCTTTCTTATTCCTCTGACCCTTCCTGGTATCAGCTATGCTTCTCGAATTTGTTCTGAATCCACCCACTTCTTTTTGTCTGCGCTGTAACCCCGTTAGTTCATGCCAAATGCATCTGGACTGATACAGTTTTCCTTCTAACAGTTCTTCTTGCATTAACTCCTGCCTCTTATAATCTGTTCTCAGGTGAATGAATGAACATCCGTTTAATTTGTATAAAATACAGGTATTCTCTTATTGATCCATTGTGTAATAGGCAGTGTAAATTACATATATTCTTAAATGCATTTTCAAACACTACTAAATTGCTTTGGGATGAAATGTATTATTGTCTATAAGTGAGTGACTGCTTGCTTTTAGCAAGTGCTCTGCCTTGATCGTGAGAGGATTCCACAAAGCACAATGTGGTGACAGGTGTAGAGAAACTGACAGTGTGGGACAGGATGGGAGCTGGGGCAAGCCCAGGGAGGGGACTAGGAAAAGTCCAGAACAAGGAGGACGATGATCTAGTCAGGCAGCTAATGACCCCAATGGTCAGGTGTGCTCAGTGTGCAAAGCCCAGCAAAGGGTGATGCAGGAACGGGTGGTGGTTTCAGGAACAGCTGTCCATGAATGGCAGGGTCTATGCCATTTAGTAGGTAGAACTCTGGTTCAGGGAGAACGAGACAAGTCAAGACAGACGAACCCCCAAACTTGTAGGAAGTGGAGTGAGGCACAGGTTATTAAATGGAAACTCAGACTCAATGAGAAGGAGGCCTCTGTAACTAGAACTGATGCACAAGACGGAGCCTGGGTCTGGAGGTAAAAGTGGAAGTCCAGCCTTGTGCCCTGGGGCCCCCAGTCAAGCTGGATTGCAGCCAGCGCATATGACTAGAAGCAAAGGCTGGGTTAGAAGCCTTTCTGTCTTTTTGCCCGAGGTCTGCGTTAATCCTGGAGCAGTGTTCTCAGCTGTGACAGCAAAACGGGATCACCAGGAGAACCGGAAGAACATACCAAAGCCTGAGCCCCACACCTGGGGATTCTGATGTAAGTATCACAAACTGGGTGGCTTCCAGGATTTTAAAAGCCCCCATGTGGGTCTAATGTACATCCCAGGCTAAGAGCCTTGGCCCTAGAGACCGGAGCTGAACTGAAACACAGGTGGAGGGGTCAGTAGTGTCACTCGTGGTGGGGAGGGACACTGAGGGGTGCCTGGAAATCAGGCAGAGTCTGATAAATCCTATTCCAACACAAATGGCTTTCTTTTTTTTGACATTATTAGAAAATAATTTTTTAAATTTTACCTGGATTTTATTTCATTATTTACAAGATGATTTTTATTCTTCTTTCATTTGGTAGACTAAAAGACTCTTAAACCTAGGGTTATGGCTTGAGGACAATACAGGCCACTAATTATTTTGCTGGAAGCAATATTGCATAGTGATTTAAAAGGCAGGCCCTAGAGTCAGACAGATCTAGGTTAAAATCCTGGCTTGGCCACTTCTTAAATCTGTAAATGAGAAATGAGATTAAAGGTAGCAACTGCCTATCTGATGAGGTCTTTGCAGGGATTAAATGAGCTTATATATGTAAAGTACATAGCCTGGTAACTATAATATAATATAATATAATATAATATAATACTCATTTATCACCTCCACATAATAGGACTAATTTTCTTAGCTGAAATTTTTCTTTAAAGATTATGATTTCCATTTGTTTTAGGCTCACACTATCATTTAGGCAACTTAATATACACTTCCACAACATTTACACTATATAGTTTTGTATTAATTAGGTGCTTTTGATTGCAAACAACAGAAACTAGTTTTGATTTCCTTAAGTGGGGTGGGGCAAATGGTTGGGGAAGATATATGGGACACAATAACTACCAAGTCATGATAAAGCCAGGAACCATTCAGAGCCGCTCCAAATGGGAAGACAAATCTAAATAAGATGCAAAGTTTTCTAGCCTTATTGTCTCTCTTCCAAATTTCACATCTCTATAATTTGTCTGAGCCATCTGCAGACCAATCTACAGGGAAAAAGACACTGGATGACACATTAGTTTTCTATTGCTACATGACAAATTACCGCACATTTAGCAGTGAAAAGATATGCATTTATTATCTGCTCATCCTATGAGTGGGGAATCTGGGTATGGCTTCACTGGGTCCCCTGCTCAGGTCTCACCAGGCTGACTTCTTGTCTGGAGGTGCTCAATCCATTTTCAAGCCCATTCAGAACTCTGGTTGTTAGCAGAGTTCATTCAACTCCTTGTGGTTGTAGGACTGAGGTTCCATTTTCTTGCTGACTGTTAGCTGGGGGTTGCTCTGAGCTCCTTGACACCACTCTCAGGTCCTAACCATGTTTCTCTCCTACTGCATGGCCATGCGTTTCCTCAAAGCCATCAGGGAAAAGCCCTTAATTAATCAGGCCCTTCCTCAAAGCCATCACTTAAAGCTCTCTGCAGCCTGCTGCAATGGAGTCTTCTGTAATATTGTGGAATCGTAGAAGTGACTAACCCTCTTTGGGAGGCTGAGGCAGATGGATCACTTGAGGTCAGAAGTTTGAGACCAGCCTGGCCAACATGGTGAAATCCCATCTCTACTAAAAATACAAAAACATTTAGCCGGGCTTGGTGGTGTGCCTGTAATTCCAGCCACTCATGAGGCTGAGACATGAGAATTGCTTGAACCTGGGAAGTGGAGCCAGATCTCACCACTGCACTCCAGCCTGGGTGACGGACCAAGACTCCCTCTCAAAAGAAAACAAAAAGAGAAAGAAGAAAAAAGAAGTGACAAATCCATCATATTTGCAGGTGCTGCTTACACTTGAGGGGAGGGGATTATTTGGGATGTGTACCCCAGAAGGTGGGGATCTTGGAGGACTGTACTGAGTTGAATAGTGTCACCCCTAAATTCATGTCCATGTGGGACCTGTGAATGTGACTTTATTTGGGAATAGGGGTTTTGTGGATGTAATTGAGTTAAGATGAGGTCATACTGGATTGGCGGTGTCTTTACAAGAAGGGGAAATTTGGGCAGAGAGAGGCACAGGGAAGAAGGCCTTATGAAGATGGAGGCAGAGATGGGCTGCTGCCATGAGCCACGGAACGCCAAGAATGCTGGCAACCCCTGGAAACTAAAAGAAGCAAGGTGGGATTCTCCTTACAGCATCTGGAGGGAGCATGGCCCCACTGATGTCTTGATTTCAGATTTCTAGCCTCCAGAACTGTGAGAGAAGAAATTTCTGTTGTTGAAGCTGCTCGGTTTATGATACATTGTTACAGCAGCCCTAAGACAGGAAAACAGGACCTACCTAGAATTCTACCCATCCCAGGTGATTTATGAGAATGAAGCCAAGGGGCACGGAAGCAGCAATTCCTCGGAAACGGAGGCCCAGGGCAGACAATCTCTTGGTGATCTCGACAGATCATATGGTAGATCCCTACCGCTTTTCAAATTTTGGTTTGCATGATTTTAATTTTTCTTCTTCTTCTTTTTTTTTTCTTGAGACAGAGTCTTGCTCTGTTGCCCAGGCTGGAGTGCAGAGGCACGATCTCCACTCACTGCAACCTCCGCCTTTCGGGTTCAAGTGATTATTGACCCTCAGTGTCCTGAGTAGCTGGGAATACAGGCACGCCCCACCATGACGGGCTAATTTTTGGGGGGGTATTTTTTGTAGAAGCAGGGTTTCACCATGTTGGCCAGGCTGATCTCGAACTCCTTACCTCAGGTAATCCACCCTCCTCGGCCTCCCAAAGTGCTGGAATTACAGGTGTGAGCCACCACACCCAGCCTCTTCTTTCTTATTTCGGGAAAAAAAAAATCATATTTACTCAACAGTTGTAAAAATAGCACGTTGGACTCCTGTCTACCCTTCACAAAGATTTATCAACTTATTATTTTGCATGCTTTTCTGTTCAGGAACCACGGAAAG
The DNA here is from genome assembly GCF_037993035.2 of Macaca fascicularis. Classification (NCBI taxonomy): domain Eukaryota; kingdom Metazoa; phylum Chordata; class Mammalia; order Primates; family Cercopithecidae; genus Macaca; species Macaca fascicularis. The sequence goes on from NC_088377.1 coordinate 105,861,640, forward strand.
GATAAAGGCATTGAGTCAGAAAGACATGAATTGAATATTCACTATCACTTGTTTTGTGATTTTAGAAATGTTATTTTCAAACACCTTGAGCTTTTGTTTAATCACGTGATGCCCTTTCACAGAGCTGGCTGAGAGCACATAAGGCAGGCCCAGAAGGCACCCAGCAGAGAGACGGGCACACGTGGGTGCCTCATACATGTGTGATTTTCAATGCTTTACACTGATTTTCCTGACTTCTTCTTCTTCTTCTTTTTTTTTTTTTTTTTTTTTTAAAGACAGGGTCTCACTCAGTCTCCCAGGCTGGAGTGCAGTGGTACAATCACAGCTCACTGCAGCCCTGACCTCTCCCGCTCAGGTATTCCTTCCACCTCAGCCTCCGAGGTATCTCGGACCACAGACATGCACCACCAAACCTGGCTAAGTTTTGTACTTTTTGGTAGAGACAGGGTTTCTCCATGTTGCTCAGACTGGTCTCAAACTCTTGAGTTCACGCAATCTGCTCCACTTGTTTTCCCAAAAGGCTGGGATTACAGGCATGAGGCAGTGCACCTGGCCAGTTTTCCTAATGTTTTAAACAAAATTTTCTTTACCTACTTCGTTTGATAAGGACATCTCCTCAGGATTCCTTTTCCTCTGTCTATCCCAAGTGTCTCCAGGCCTCAGTCACCCCTGGAGGATAAATGGGACAGACCAGTACACACCCAGACCTACTTTTTGCTGGCCCAGTGCCTCCGCTTGCTCTCACAGCATCTCCAGTCCCCCTGACAACAACTGGGTGTCCCCTAGAAGGTGTTCCTCATGTGTGCTGTTGCGCTGGTGACCATGTGATGCTGCTGGACCTCACTACTCTTCTTCCCATCCCCCAGGCATGGCCGTCCTCTCTGCCTGTGGCCACTATACTTGGCTGGTCACTCCACAGTGTCCCACCAGCCACAATGGATGTGCCATTGCTCTGGATTGCTTTGCTGAACACAAGTGTCCACTCTGACAGTGCCAAGTGCCAAGGTCACACAACGACCTTCAGGAATGTGGGGGACCCCCTGACAGTAGGGCATCTGTGCCTATTGCCCCTGACAGTTGAGAGAAGCAGCTCTTTGTTTCTACTCACGGCTTTCTTCTGTGCAGATGCAGACATGGGTCTGAAGGTGAGGCTGGGTAGATCTGGTATAGTTATTGTCTCATTATTAGGAGTCCACATGCCACTTCAGTGGCTACTTAAAGGTCAAAGTACCTAGTGTCTTCTTTCCTAGAATGAGTTTTCTCTAAATAGGCTGTTCACACCTCCTCTTACCCCAGGATCCCATTATCTCCTTCACCTGGCCTTGAGAAGTGCCAGATCTTTCTGCATGTCAGCAATAAACAGAACGAGCATGTTCTCTGGAGGCTCCTTAGCAGCCACATCAACAGGCTTGAGGCCTCCCTATCCCCTTAGATCAATGAATGTGCCCGGAAGGGTCTGGACCCTGCAGAGAACAGAAGGCTCGAGCCAAGATCTTTCATATCTGTATCAAAGTGTCTTTGAATTCATTTCCTTCTCTTCATTTCCCCTTTTCTCTTTTTCTTTCTTTCTATATGTTTATCAAAATTTTAATTCAAAGGGTACATCCTTCTGAGTTGTCTTTCTTTTTATCCATAGAAGAATTTCAGAATGGTCACAAGAAAAATAAAGTCGGTAGTAACACACAAAAAATCAACTGAGCAATCTACTTACTTTAGTTTAATTTATCATCTCGGTACTGATTAAAAACATTATGGTTGAAGAGAAACAAGTAGAGAAACAAATTTTTTTTCACATAAAAATTTTTCGTGGCATAGGTGTTCCACCTCTCATTTGAAATGCCCCACATAGGGAATATTCAAAGTCTAAAACTCCAACAGCAATGTAATTTAGTACTTAAAAAGAACTGCGTGTCAGAATACAGCATTATTGCTAGAGGGATATTCCACACAGATGAAAGTCAGGGTAAAGATAAAACAACCATTTCAATTGAACAAACATGGAAAGATTTTAGTTCAACAGGTGTTTGTTGAGTAGCCTTCCCTGGGTTAGCTACTAGGTTCTAGTATTGAAGAGTCAGAGATACTTAGGCTTTTTTTTTTTTTTTTTTTTTTGCTATTTTTAGGCCAGGTGTGGTGGCTCACGCCTGTAATCCCAGCACTTGGGGATGCTGAGGTGGGTGGATCACCTGAGGTCAGGAGACCGAGATCAGCCTGGCCAACATGGCGAAACCCCATCTCTACTAAAAATACAAAATTAGCTGGGCGTGGTGGCACACACCTGTAATCCCAGCTGCTCGGGAGGCTGAGGCAGGAGAATCACTGGAACTCGGGAGGCAGAGGTTGCAGTGAGCCGAGATTGTGCCACCACACTGCAGCCTGAGTGACAGAGTAAAACTCCGTCTCAAGTAACAACAACAAAATGAATATAGAGAGAAAAGAAAATGCAATACTTCCAATTCAGTAGTGAATTTTATTTTATTATTAGTTTTTTTGAGATGGAGTCTTGCTTCGTCACCCAGGCTGGAGTGCAGTAGCACAATCTCAGCTCATTGCAACCTCTGCCTCCTGGGTTCAAGCCAATTCTCCTGCCTGAGCCTCCCGAGTAGCTGGGATTACACGTGTGTGCCACCATGCCCGGCTGATCTTTTTTTTTGTTGTTGTATTTTTAGTGGAGATGGGGTTTCACCATGTTGGCCAGGCTGGTCTCGAACTCCTGACCTCAGGTGATCCACCCACCTCGGCCTTCCAAAGTACTGGGACTACAGTGTGAGCCACTTCACCTGACCTAGTGAAATATTTTGAACCAATTACAGGATAATCAGAAAACAGGGTTCCTCCTCCATGAGGGACCTTCTGAATTGTTTATATGGAAGAAAGGTACTCAAGTTGGCACTGTCTTAAAATATAATTTTATTGCATGTTGTAGTATTATCAATGGCCAATTGGCCATGTCTGTCAACTTTAGTCCATAAATTGAATAGTAGAATCTAGTTGCTGTTAAGTGAAGAACGCTGTGCTTTTGTTGCTGAAGTCCCATCTAAAATCTGTAAAGTAGATTGCTTTAGCATACAGGATTTGACAGCAATAACAAGGAGCACATGAGTGCTCTTGTGAGCATGCTCAGTGGAAGGCTCACGGGAGCCTGATTAAAGCTGAGAAAAGTGGGGAAACAATGATTAACTTATACAGGCTGGGAATTAATTATCTCCATCCAACACATTCAGTATCAAAGTGAGCCGATCTCACTCACTGTCAGACACTGCAGAGCGAGAAACAGATGATGGTTCCATTGCAAACATCCTTTTGCTGAATATTCTACTTACGGTGAGTGCAATGATTGAAAGATAAGTTCAAATACTGAGGCATTTATAGCATCGAGCTATATTATTGCTCCTCTGGTTCTTTCTGGGCTCAATGGACATCTCTGATTTCAACAATTCTCTTTAACAATGTACAACAGACGATGTAATCTGAAGTTCTGTGGAACCATCCCAGGAACACATGGAGATTCTTGAAAACACCCCAAATGTGGCTCTTTAATTATCCGGCAGCATGTTGTTTAGTAGCAGATGAAATACCAAAAGTCTTTGGAAGGAGAAATGTTTTCAGGACTATAAGGCTAAATTGGAAATGGAAATTTAAATTTGTTATGATTAGAGTAAGTTTCATGGCTAGGGCTTTTTTTTCTTTATTATTTTTAAAATCAACGTCATATTTGCTCTACCAAAAAGAGGAAAAGTCTCCCTCTTTATTTAAGTGTCTTATCTTTTCTAGTGAAAATTAAAATAACTATCATTTTACTAATTGTTTATTTTCTCATTTACAATAACAACTTCATGTCTCTACCAGATACATTTTTTGTTGTACAGAGTGCTAGAGTGAAAGTCATAGATTCACAATCTTGTGATCTGCCCTTCTGGGCATCTAGGGAGAAAAAAATAAACAAACAACAACAACAAAAAACATACTGTGACATTAAAATTGTATGACTACAGGGAGGGTGTTGTGGGGGGTTACCTATTTTCCTAGTCACCTCTGAAGTCCTGGCATGTTAGGGCAGGCAGTGAGGGATCTTCATAAGAGGCTCCAGAGGATCTCCCAGGAAGGGGGGAAACAAAAACAAGATATGTGGGAGCTGCCTTGTAACCTCAGGAGTGAGACTTGTCAATAAGAAGCACAGGGAAAAGGACTATCTTTTACCCTTCCTACAAGATCCAGTATGGACAGGGAATTTATTCTTGGGAGCAGAGTGAAGATATCAGAACTCAGCCCCCGGAGGTATGATACTGAGTGAAGCACTATGCTGTCATGTTTGTGTTTCATTTACATAACCTCGGTGCCTAGCCCACTACCCAGCAACTAACAGGCATTCAAAAATATTTTTTGAGTTAGTTTATATTTTCTTTTTACCCAACTTCTAGGTAACTTGCCCAACAGCCAACCAGGAAGTGAAAAAGAAAATGTGGAGAAGGAATACCCACTCCAGCGTCAGAGTTCCATTATGGAGAACTAGAAATGAGGGGGCTGGAAAATGTAGTCTAGCTATGTACTGAGAGAGAAAAAGGAGTTTGGTGAGTTTCTACCATGGTTTCATGACACGATGAGAACCTGATAAAAGTACCAGTGAGGAGAGGAACAAGACTGGGCTAATGGCTGGAGAAGCTGAGCTGGAGTGATAATGTCAACGTGGCAGCAGTCATGAAGACCAAGGGAGAAGCAATCAAACAATAGCAATAAATCAAGGAGACAGATCCGGGTGAGGGCAGTCTCACCGAAGCATAGCAGAAGGCCAGCAGAAGTGAAGGCCGTGTGTTGGAGTGAAGGTCTGAGCCCATAGGTCTCCATGGAGAAGTACCTTGAGATATTTCTAGGAAAAAGAAGTAGTCAGAGGGCCTGGGGATTAGGCAGGTCTCCTTGTGAGGGCCAGACACGTGGACCACTCTCATAGGTAACCACTTACTGGCTGTAATCTCTGGGCCATGGAAAGGTGAATGTATTAGTTACAAGTCACATAAGTGCAAACATATATGCATAGACATACTAGTGTCTTTCATTGATTGAGCATTACCTGTTTGCCAGGCACTATACATATATATATATATACTCTAATTTTTACAACAGTGCTACGATGTACTCATTTTCCTTAGTTTCCATGAAGCAACTAAAGTTTAAAGAGATTAACTTGTTATACATTTTTGTAAGCAAAAAACTGGATTTGAACATGGTGAATCTGACACTAGATTCCAAGCCACAGTGCAGTCACATCTATATTCATACTCTCTATGATATATGTGCATATATTTTTAAATGTATATTTTGTGACAGAGTGTATCAAGTAGCTATTGTTGCATAACAAACTGCTGCTAAAAATAGCAACTTAAAAACAGCTCTTCATTATTTTTCACAAGTCTATGGGATGGCTGAGCAATTCTGCTGATGTGGGCTGGGTTTAGTTGATTTTGGCAAGTGTCTCTCGCACCCCTACGATCAGCTAACAAACAGGTTGGCTGGGGGCTGCCGGGTCTGGGATGGCCTCAGCTGGGGTGACCTGGCTCTGGTCCCCGTGGTCTCTCATCCTCCAGCAGGCTAGCCCAGCTTTTTCTCATGGCGATGGCAAAGTTTCAAGAGAGAGTGGGTGCACACTAAGCCTCTTGAGGACTAGGCATAGAACTGGCACTCCACCACTTTTGCCACATTTGCCAAAGAGAGTCATAAGACCAGCCCAGACTCAAGAGTGGGGAAATAGAACCCACATCTTGATGGGAGGAATTGAAAGGTCATTTTGCAATGGGTTTGGATACAAGGAGGGGTAGAGAATGAGGCCATTTCAGTAATCAACCTACTGCATTTAACACCTTAGGTATTTTTCCCCTAAAAAGTAGGTAAGAAAACAGCATGTTTGCTTAAAATGTGGTTTTATTAATTAGTGCAAGGGCACACAAGTCTTCCAAAATGTATGTGTTGTCTAGTCCCTCTGGTCTAAAAAGGGCTGAAATGGACAACATGTTAAATGGATAAATACCTTTTTTATTTAGGGAGGCAGGGCACAAAAATACCCACTTCCAGGCACCAGATCCATCTCAATAGAAAATAGCCTTGCAGTCGATGATTTTTAAAAAGCAAAACAAAACTGAAAATTTGACTTCCTGTATGCCCTGCAAAGAAGGGCGGGTGGAGAAGCTGTGAATGTGTGAGGAGCAGCTGGCTTTTATTTTTAAACACATATTATTGCTACCCAGATTTTTTCTAGAAAAATGGAAAGAGACTTACTAAGGAATTCTAACACACAGGGATATCATTTCAAGTAGGTGCTAATGAGATTGATGTGGTCTTTTCAGAATAAAGTCTTGTCTTTATAATCTATTCATTTAGTCCATGAAGTGGGAGAAAGAAACACAAAATGCTGAAATGTGGAAAATGCTAGAGATTCCTAATAGGCCCTCAAGAAATGTGTGGATTGTCAGAGCCAGGCTTCATTCACATAGACTTTTCCCTCAGGGAGTACAGTTTGGACATTCATAATTATGAGAATCTCCATGTCAGATTCCTGTAACACTAACATCCTTTGTTCAGAGGGAATTATCCAATACCATCAGTGCTAACTTCAGTGCCACAATATTATTCTTAGGTGAAAAGTTATGAATAAATTTAAAGTGTAACATGTAGAAAGCCAAGGGGAGGGCCAACCAAATGCTTCTTCTGCTCTTCTGAGCTCACTTATAGTAAATCTGGAAATGATATGGCAACTGACTCATAATTGAATTGTTTTGTAGGTTTTTTTTTTTTTTTTTTTTTTTTTGAGACGGAGTCTCACGCTGTTGCCCAGGCTGGAGTGCAGTGGCGGGATCTCGGCTCACTGCAAGCTCCGCCTCCCGGGTTCCCGCCATTCTCCTGCCTCAGCCTCCTGAGTAGCTGGGACTACAGGCGCCCGCCACCGCGCCCGGCTAATTTTTTGTATTTTTAGTAGAGACGGGGTTTCACTGTGGTCTCGATCTCCTGACCTTGTGATCCGCCCGCCTCGGCCTCCCAAAGTGCTGGGATTACAGGCTTGAGCCACCGCGCCCGGCTGTTTTGTAGGCTTTATGGCCAACTTACAAAACTAATTTCTATAAACTTTCATCAAGGATGGTAAAAAAATGTCTACAGGAACCAGTGAGATAATATACGTGGCTAAGAAGGCAAGGTGGAAGTGGGTAGAGGTGATTGGGGGAATTGTAGAATCCTCATTTAAAAGGAGCTGATGAAAACTTAAACAAAAGCACTGTGCAATCCAAAAAAAGCACGTCTCTGGGTCAGATATGACCTGACTGAGTCAACTCAGGGTCTTTATGATAGATCAACGTTAGATCAATAGAAAACTGCATGCCTCTAATCGTAACTCCTCTTGTACCAAATTAGCACAAGGATGAAATTAATTTTTCTTCTAATTTATTTTCTACCCTTTCCTTTAGAAAGTTAAAATAATACTACAAAATTATGTGCCAATCTCAAGATGCACATGTATATGTGATTTTCACGTCTGAGATTTCCCCTTGGGTGTTTTCTGGAATTGTCTGTGCATATTAAGAAATGCAAAAACAAGTATTTGGAGATAACAAAGATTCTAAACCTCAAACCTCTCTTGAAACGTATATAAAACTTAGACCAAAAGGTTACTTATTCTTGTGTTATCTAGGTGGGCTCTAAATAATATGTTGTGAGACCTGAATGTAGCTGGGACCTCAGCTTTCGTGCCATGTCAATGGAAAGAAACAGCAGAAAAGCAGAAAAGAAATGAACATTTGTCTATACGATTTCATGCAAACAACTATATGAATCAATAAATTTCCTATTTCCTCTAATAAGAAAAATCATTAAAAACATAACTAGTCATTTTTTGAATTGTTCTCCACAGTGTTCCAGAGCACATCATCTTTAATTGTACCCAAGTTGTTGGAGAAACAGCATTGACAGCATGTATTGTGCCATCACTGAGAATGTCATCCCAAGGATTAAGTACCCATTGTGAAATATTAGATCACTTGTTTTTATTTTTGTTTATCTTGTTTGTGCTTACACTTGATCTCTACAACATAAGCATGTAGTATTTTGCTTTCGAAAGATCTTTAAGAGAATTCTATAGATAATATCACCAATTACAATTGTGAGATGATATCCCACAAACAAACAACTAAATCTGTATTAAATATCTTTGCTCTTTTCTTACTGACCCCATCCCCTGATTCCAGAGTCATCCAAAACTGGCATTGATTGAGATCAGTTCAGGCCAATGTCCCTTTCTCAACAGCACCTAGCTGTTCAAACTAAAGTACAGTCAATGATAGAAAGCCTATAATATGAGAAACTTTGTAGGGATTTGATTATGATTCCTCTCTTTCAAAGGACACTTTTGAAAAAAAGAAAACATCGCAGTTTACAATAGGCACATATGATAATCAACTATTTCAATGGTATTCAGTCTTTTAGAAAAGAACCAAGACATGAAAGTGGGGATGCTGTTCTTTTTTTTTTTTTTTTTTTTTTTTTTTTTGAGGCCGAGTCTTGCTCTGTCGCCCAGGCTGGAGTGCAGTGGCCAGCTCTCAGCTCACTGCAAGCTCCGCCTCCCGGTTTTACGCCATTCTCCTGCCTCAGCCTCCCGAGTAGCTGGGACTACAGGCGCCCGCTTTCACCGTGTTAGCCAGGATGGTCTCGATCTGCTGACCTCGTGATCCGCCCGTCTCGGCCTCCCAAAGTGCTGGGATTACAGGCTTGAGCCACTGCGCCCGGCCTGCTGTTCTTAACATCTAATAAAATATCTTAATAATCTTCTCTAATCTGCCAGTATTTCCCACACAGGCAGAAGTTGTTACTTTGTAAATGGATTCCCCGTTCCCAGTTCCCCGCTATAGACTCTTCCCCCAACATGCACCCAGCACAGTGTCTCCCGCTCAGCAGTGCCTGACAATCCGATTCTTTCTCCCATTCCTGCCTTTCCCTTACTTCCACGTGGCTCCTCTATTTCCCCTTCACCCTCACTCCCACTCTAGAGCCTCCATTTGTGCTCACCACAAAAACACTTTGGAAAATGTAGTCTGGCCTCTTACTCCAATTATTTTTCTTGGGAAAAAATTTGTCCATTTCCCAGATTCTGCACCAGAAAGGAAAGTTCAGGTGCTGACAGTCACAAAGCAAAAACCCTTCCTGAAATGCAGAAAGAAGATAGAAGGACTTCATATTCATTAATTCTTCTATCCTTGCTCTGCTTAAACAGTCACTAGGCACATCTTTTCCTGTGTGCCACTCTGTGGGACGACATAATCAGGTCAAGGAGGCTACAAGCCCCTACAGGCCATAAAAATGTAATGCTCATCAAACACAATGCTAAAGTCTTCTCATTTCCCAAACCATGTATTCTTCCATTTGATTTGCACATGCTTCTTTCAAGAACATTTTTGCTGAAATTTTTTGGTAGGAAAAGTTAATCTTATGCTCCAAAATGTAAGACAGGGAGTCAACTGGTTGAAGCTTTACCTTGTTCTTACCAAGAGGAGGAAACAATGAGATTCAGTGACTTTGCTAGATTTTAAGTGGAATGAGAATAATATTTTTGAATTAATACAGGGAGTTTTCAACCATAACCTGTTCTGGCAATCCACCTAAATTTAGTGACTTCAAAGAACAGTGATTCCTGTGGGTCACAAATTTGGACAGGGCTTAGCTGGGTGATTCTCCTGCCGTGCATAGTTTGATCTGGGGGATGTCAGTGGAAATCCATTGGCTTCTGGGCTTCCTTAGAGGATCTATGACAATTTTGCTCACATGTCTTTTGCTGTGGAGGGGATGACTGGAAGGCTAAGCTCCGCTGCACCCCTCTTGTCTCCACATAATTTCAGGGCCTTTCCATATAGTCTTTCCAGGGTAATTGGACCTCTTACATGGCAGGGTTCAGGGTTTCAAGAGTGAATGTTCCAAAAGACAACAAAACAAAACAAAACAAACAAACAAACAAAAACTGCCATTCTCTGAACCAGAAATGGGCACATTGTTACATTGTTATTGTTATTTCTAGTATATTCTATTGGTTAAAGCAGTCATTAACTCAACCAGGTTTAAGGTAAAGATTCAGAGAGCTACCATTTGAAGTCAAGAGTGTAAAAAAGAAATTGTGGTTATCTCTTACCCACCATACTGCCTTATCTTATCAAGATCTATGCCTGGAAGGCTAAGCTCATGTGGTTTCTTCCATAGCAGGGACTGGCAAACTGGCCCACAGCACAAATCTAGCCTTCCACCTGTTTTTGCAAACAAAGTTTTATCAGAACCCTGTTGCATTTATTCATTCATATATTGTCTATGGCTGTTTTCACACTACAGCAGCAGAGCTGAGCAGCTACTGCAGAGACCATATGGACCACAAAGCCTAAAATATTTACTATCTGGCCTCTCATTAAAAAAGTTTGCCAACCCCTGTTCTACAGCACACAGAGAACCCAGGTTACAACAAAGACAGTAGAAAACATACCCTTTCTGGCTGGGAGCAGTGGCTCAAGCCTATAATCCCAACACTTTTGAGGCTGAGGTAGGCGGTTCACTTGAGGTCAGGAGTTCAAGACCAGCCTGGCCAACATGGTGAAACCCCGTCTCTACTAAAAGATACAAAAATTAGCCAGGCATGGTGGGGGGCGCCTGTAATCCCAGCTACTTGGGAGGCTGAGGCAGGGAGAATTACTTGAAACGTGGAGATGGAGGTTGCAGTGAGCTGAGATCATGCCACTGTATTCCACCCTGGGCGACAGAGTGAGACTCTGTCTCAAAAAAAAAAAAAAAAAAAGAAAGAAAGAAAACACAACCTTTCCAGCCCTGGTAAACTGCAAGCAGAGAGAGGAGAAGCTCAGATATGTATACCTCCTTGTGCCTTGTACGAGTGGGGTTCTCCAGGGGGTCTATAGTGAAAAAATTCAGCTGTTGGGGAATCTGAGGTCACTAAAGGAACAAGGCTAGTGGCATGCTCTTCTGGCTGTCCTGGAGATGGTGAAGGGGTGGTAGGCTTTTAGGAGAAGTCCTGTGCTCAGGCACTGCCAGTGTGACAGGGCACGATACTGCAGCAGATGAGCCAGGGCAGCAGTTCTCCTTTGGGAGTCAGAAGGCCTCACACACTTTGGCAAACAGCACAGAGGTGAACAGTCCTTGGGAGCAAGCTTGGAAAATTTATGACTGGTGCAAATGTCTGGAACCAGACAGACCCCTGTAGTCATTAGTCCAGAGACTAGACCAGAGGTCTCACTCACCAGCAGAACAATAAGAGTCTGAAGCTCCCCCGAGGGATACAGGCCCTTGCACACACTCCACTATGCTTGCCTACCCTCACCAAGAAGAGCAAGTGGAGGAGAAAGTTGAGTCGTCTGAAAAAGACAGCTTACACTGAAAAAGAATGCATTGCCATAAATTGTAGCAAATTTGAATTTTGTATCTGAATACCTTCTCCCAACTAATCAATAAGGTAGGCCTAAAGAATGTCAGATTATTTGTAGGGAATAGATAAACTATATTTGTTTTACATACCTGAGTGTTGAATATAAATTTTAGACCCTGTTACCGTAAGATTATATGAGTTTCCTATATTCTATATTCTTTCAAGTTAAATCTACATTGTAAAGGTCTTAACATCATTGGCACAGAATGAACTCCCTTTTTGAGAGATGGAGGACATTCTTGTGGTAGATCGTAAAGAGAAGTTTATGAGCAGTTTGGCCTAGTTCCACTGGGGTTTGGATTGATAATGACCTTGGGCAATGCAGTGTAATATAATGTTGAAAGGAAGCCATTAAGGCCAGGTTCCTACCAAGCAAATAACAGTGGAGTTAATTCAAATAACTCCCTAGCAAAGTGTCTGCCTCCACCAAACACTACTATCACTTTGCTTCACATGATAAAGGGTTCATGTTATTTGCAAATGAACTAATTCTGGCTGTCGGGAAACACTGTTGGAGGAGTAGTTTTTAGCTGGTGACTTCAAACATAGCTGTAGCAGTGTGATTTGTCTCTGGCATGGTTGGCAGGAACTGCTTGAAGACCTAGAGAAGGGGGATCCTGGGTTTGAAAATAAGGGCAACCCTTCTCTAGGGAGTCAAATGGGTTCTTGCTAGGCAAAGGCAAAGCTATCCAGGAAGACTGAGCTCTTAATGGACAAAGGGTCTACCTTGAGCCAAATTTCAAGGCAAGTTATTTATCATTGTGTAATAAACCAGTCCCAAACTTAGTGGCTTAAAACAACACCAATTTTATTATCTCTCATGAGACCATAGCTGATGGAGCTCAACTGGATGGTTCTTCTGCTCCATGTGATGTCATCTGAAGCCACAGTCATCTGAGGATCATCTGGTTTTGGAAACTGCTGGTGGTGCTGAAGTCTCCATGGGGGTTGTTGATCAGAGTACCTAGATTCTCTTCCACACCGTCTCTCCATGTGGTTAGGGTCTCTCAAATCATGGCAGCTGGGTTCCAAGAGGAAGGAAGTAGAAGTTCCCGGTTCTCTTATAGCCTGCACTTAGAAGTCTTAGAATTTCACACTTGCCACATTTTATTGGTCAAAGCAATTCCCTTATTTCTGCTTCAAGGGGAGTAGAAATAAACCCTACATTTTGACATGAGGAGTGGCATGGGCATACAGGGAGGGGAGGGATTGTTGGGGCCTATATTAGTAATTTTTCCAGAGAAACAGAACCAGTAGGAAAGTTTCTGGTGTTCCAGAGAAACAAAACCAATATGGGAAGGAGAGAGAGAGAGAGAGCATTGCATTTAAGGAATTGACTCACACAAGTGTAGGGAGGCTAAGTCCAAAATTTGCAGAATAGACCAGCAGGCTGGAAACCCAGGGAAGAGTTACAGTTCAAGCCTGTAGGCAATTTTCTGGCAGATTTTCTTCTTTCTTGGGGAGGTCAGTCTTTTTCTATTAAGGCTTTCAATGGATTGGATGAGACTCAGCTGTGTTATAAAGGGCATGCTACTAGAAGTCCAGCAATTTAAATATTAATCTCATTTGCAGAAAACATCCTCACAGAAACATCCAGAAAAATGTTTAGCCAAATATTGACACAAAATTAACCATGACAGGGGCCAAACTGCTATATTAGGTCAAGGCCTTTTCTGTCCACCCCCTTGTGGTCACCCCTCTCCTCCCATGGCTGCAACTCCACATCTTCATTTTGCTTCTTTTTTTCCTTTTCGGCTTCAGGCTTTCACCTCCACCATTCTCTTTTCTGCCTCAGCCTCTTTTCTGGGCTGTCTCTTCTACTTTTATTTTCCATGGGCAGCACAGTTAATGAAATATTTTCTACCTTGACGGGTGGGATGCCTCATTTGCGTGGCACCCAGGGAATGAAGTACTCTAAGGCTGGTGGTGAGTGAGGCAGGAAGGACACTGGACTTGGAAACAGGCCACCCAGAGCTACAGGAAGTACCTGCTGACTTCCCGTTTCAGACCCCACACTTCCCTCCATTCGTATGCAGATTGAGCATTCTAGAACTTTAGTCTATGTATCAGTTGGAGAGGACTACAGGAGTACAAGGCTCTGTCTTTCCTCCTAGGCACCATATGTGCTCTGCAACAGTGGCCATATGGAGACAGTGTTGTCTTTTTTATTTTGCTTTGTTTTCAAAAAGCAGAAATTTCTGAGTTGATAGGAGAGCGTAACATCTTGTCCAGGCATTGGGAAAAGATGCATTTTTAACAGGTAAAACTTGGAGGGGGGCAGTTACATCTGTGGGTAGATAACTACCACCTGTATTTGTGTGGGAGCATGGATTACCCTCTGAGCTTGAGGGAAAACATATCACAAAACTTGTATTTCACACCTTTCACCTGGTGTCTAGCTGTAGGATGAATGCAAAGCAAGTATGTCTATGTCTGCAATATCTAAAAACGTTTCCAATGTGCACATCTTACCTCAGAGAGGTCTCTTTGTTTGAATTTTTCTTTCTTCTGAAATGATTATGAAAATACACTCACACACACACACATACACGTGCACACAACTTCAATGGGTTGTTAAAAAGAAACACTTTGAATTAACAATCAGTAGAAGAGTAAACATTATCTCAGGTATCTGAGTGAATAAAAACATGTAAGAGAAAACCCAGAGTCAGAAAAACTGGGTTCGTAAATACATATGGGCATCGCTACAAATGTGTGTGTAAATGCACAGAAAAAGTTCTGGAAGAGTAGCTACGCAGTATAATTGTGGTCAGTTTGGAGAGGAATGGCATTAGGATGGTGAAGAGGGCATTTCACTTTTTATTCCACATATTTTTGTATTGTTTTAATATTTTATGCCAAAGCAAAGATGCATCTATTTCTTTACTTTTTAAAAATTGTGAAAGAGGGAATGTATTAATTTCTAGGGTTGCCATAGCAAAGTGCCACAAACTTGGTGGCTTAAACAACAGGTATGTATTGTCTTATAGTTCTAGAGGCTAGAAGTGTCCAGGCTTGGTTCCTTGTGTGGGCTTTGAGAATCTGTTTCGAGCCTCTTGTCTAGCTTCTGATGATTTGCTAGGAATTTTGGCATTCCCTAGAATATGGTAGATGCGCCTGGCAATGATAACTTGACTTAAGCTTACATTGAGAATGAGCCTACGTGGCAGATGCACCTGAATGTGCTTTTGGAGTTCCAAAAGCTAAAGAATCTAAGGAGTGGCCAAACCAGAGATTTATTCCTTATCTGTGAGGAACATTGGACTGTCCCTCAAGCCTGTTCCATGAAATGTGGGCTATGCCGGGGATTGAAGCCCTTTGTTTTGAGTTAAATGAAGGTTACCAGGTGCAGGTAGTTAGGGGAGGGTGCTAAGGTAAAACGCTATGTAAATTGCATGCTTCTTACAAGCAGTGGCAGTTCTCCCGCCCAGCTCACCACCGCGGAACCGCTCTGTAAGTTTCCAGCTGATAAAACCCTGTGTCTCACAGGGTCTCGTTTGCTGGCTCTGGGTCTCTTCTTCAGCTTCTTGAACCTGGTGCCATCCCTACTGAGGTTACCAGGGGTCCAGCACAATATTTGGCTTATAGAAGCGTCACTCTGATTTCTGCCTGTCTCTTCACATGGCATTCTCCCTGTATATGTCTGTGTCTAAAGTTTCCCTTCTTATAAGGACACCAGTCGTATTTTATTAGGGGTCAACCCTACTCCAGCCTGACCTCATTATCACCAATAATATCTGCAACAATCCTGTTTCCAAATAGGGTCACATTCTGTGATATTGAGGGTTAGGATTTCAACATATGGATTATTTGAGGGGGAACAATTCAACCCATAGTGGAACAGTGAAACAAAAGTGAGAATCTTATACTACCTTTTTTTTTTTAGACAGAGTCTTGCTCTGTCGCCCAGGCTGGAGTGCAGTGGCCAGATCTCAGCTCACTGCAAGCTCCGCCTCCCAGGTTCATGCCATTCTCCTGCCTCAGCCTCCCAAGTAACTGGGACTACAGGTGCCCGCCACCACGCCCGGCTAATTTTTGGTATTTTCAGTTGAGATGGGGTTTCACTGTGTTAGCCAGGATGGTCTTGATCTCCTGACCTCATGATCCGCCCACCTCGGCCTCCCAAAGTGCTGGGATTACAGGCATGAGCCACTGCACCCAGCCTTATATTACTTTTAATTAAAAACAATCTTTGAAAGAGTTGTGGACAGCCCCCTGCTGTGCATGAACTCTGGCATTATCTTCTCTAAGCTTCAGTTCTGCATCTATGAAATGGGGCCAAGAATATCTGCCTGGAGTTATGGTGAGGATCAAATGATAAAATGCATGCAAAAGAGCCTTATCCTGTGCAAAAAGCTATGTGAAGGTAAGTTTCTGGAGATTTGAACAGGGGAGCAGCTGAGCTCCTTGCACACTGTGATTGAAGATGAAATGTCCAGTCTCAGGAAGCAGTCACCTAGAACAGTCAGGAGACACAGACCTGCACCAAGACCTTGTGATCGAGAGGTGACAGATGTCACATCCAGCTTTCCCTCAAAACCATAAGGCGCTGTCATAAGTTGAACCTGTGGGAAGGGATAACAGGCTAAAGTTTGCATATTTTAATGCTTTAATTCAGTGCACAGAATGACCATTTTCATTTAAACAGATCTTTATTTTCTGAGCTTCAAAGCATGGTCAAGAGGAAGCACAAAAGTCAAGAGAAACTAGGTTTATGACCTTGGCTTGGAGGAATAGTTCTTACCCTTATCTGGATCACAAATTCTTTGAAGAAACTAATTTTTAAGAATGAAACAAGCAAATAAAAAACCATGGCTGTTTATCTCAGAGAAGGTCATCTAGACAATTTTCCATATTATTTCTGGGAGCTCACAAACCTCAGGTTCAGAATGTCTGATATGAATAAAAGTTCTTAAGGCAGAAGGCACTTGAATACTCAAAAAAAAAAAAGAAAAGAAAAGAAAAGAAAAGTCTTAAGAAAGGAAACAGTTTAGAAGGAGCTAGATTCTTTCTAGTTCAATAATAAAGAAGAAATCATCCTCATTCTCAGTAGCAGAGAATTGTAAGTGCTTTCTCTTCATTCCATCATTTAATAAACTATTGGGTTCACAGTGTCCTGGAGCACTGAGCTTTTTGACCTTGAACGGAGGTGATCTGAGAAGTCCTCCAGCTGATGACTTTCAGTTAACTCCCAATGATGGGCACTGATGGCCAAACAGCGACACTGTCTCTTTGGCCTTTGTCTTAGGGAAGAGGTGCCTTGCAGGGCAACAGCAGCATTTTTGAGTTTCGGAGGTTTTATTTCTGCAGATCTGGGAGAATATCTGACAACATGAGAGTGTGGCTTCCTTGAAGGGAGCCTCAAGAGCCCCCAGTGCACAGAGTTGCACCACTGAAGGGGAAGAGAGGAGTGCTTACAAGTAGTGGGTATGTGAGATAGGAAACTCAGGCCCTGCTTCTATCCCCATTGGGGTGCGGGAAATAAGCCGAAACCACCAGATGGACTGAAGGAGCTGCCGGCAGGGCAGATCTGCAGCCTCATTCCCACGTGCAACTACCCAAAGAGTTGCATCTGAGCCCCTGTGCCTCCACATGACACAGAATAATGGAATGTTTTGCATACACCAAAGCGTGGTCCAGAGGTGATGAAGGGTCTTAGGCAGATCCATGGTGTTCCCCACCCTCCCTGGGAATGTGGCCCCCAAACAGCAAAGGTTCTTGGGAGCCTGTGAGGACACAGAAAGAGCTCAGGAAAAGCTGTACCTGCAAGGGACTTGTGCCTGAGCATGAAGGAAACTGCCAATCACATGGACCAATGAATGATCAAAGATTAGAGGGAAACCCAGCGTCTCTCCAAGGGCAGAATGTAGGGTGGCCACAGTGCGACCTTGTTGGCATATCTGTCCTTTCCCTTCTCACCCTCTGTCTCCCAGCTCAGATGCAACCCTGTATATACTGATTGACTGAGATGAATGGGAACTCCAAATAGAAACAAATTAAGTTTAGCTGTATATATGTACATACATATATAAAAATATGTGTGTGTGTGTGTGTGTGTGTGTGCGCGTGTGTGTGTATTCCTTGACCTCCTAAGATTGTGGCACCCTGATTCTGCTACATTTTTCCTGTTGACCTATACTAAGGAAAAATGGTTATTACTTGGACGCAGAACATCTTACTGTTCTTTTCTTCAAAAATTTGTATAAATTAACCTCAATTATACTTATTACTGAATGAGAGGTTGGCAACCTGGGGTTTTGCATTCTTTCATATTTATGGTGCTACCTTTTTCTATAATACTGAACTACAATGGCTTGAGCTACCAGCCCATATAAAGAGAGAAATCCAGGGTCCCTGCAGACACCTCTGGGAATCCTCACAGGGCTTATGTATGTCGGTTGCTCGGTGGCTCAGACCTTCTTCTTCCACTACACCCTCAGCCTAAGGTCTGTGTTTCCACGGCTGCGGGACGAGGCTTCTACTTTCTACCCCATCACCTTGTGTCACAGGCCACTCCGTTTCCCACCTCTCCCCATAGTATCATTGACACAGACAATGTTAATAGCAGATTTTATTGAAGATTTGCGAGGGGCAACAGAAAAGAGTTGCAATCCAGAAAACAACCTACAATTGAACTTTAGATATTTCCCAAATATTCCTGCCCCCTGGAACACCTGGCCAGCCATTGCTTTCTCTCCTTCCTCCAGCCTCCTGCCAGGAAACTCAGACTCCCCTGGGTGGCCACATCTTTTTCTTTTCTCTATGCAGAGCAATGTAGCCTTTTCTTTGTTCTGCTTTCTTTTTTTTTTTTTTTTTTTTTGAGAAGGAGTCTCGCTCTGTCGCCCAGGCTGGAGTGCAGAGGCCGGATCTCAGCTCACTGCAAGCTCCGCCTCCCGGGTTTACACCATTCTCCTGCCTCAGCCTCCTGAGTAGCTGGGACTACAGGCACCCGCCACCTCGCCCGGCTAGTTTTTTTTTTTTTTTTTTGTATTTTTAGTAGAGACGGGGTTTCACCATGTTAGCCAGGATGGTCTCGATCTCCTGACCTTGTGATCCGCCCATCTCGGCCTCCCAAAGTGCTGGGATTACAAGCTTGAGCCATGTTCTGCTTTCTTCTTCGACGTGTTCTGCCCCGCAGCCTGGTTTTTCATGTCTAATTGGGTGATCAACAACAACAAAGGCCCTCTTTAGGAGGGCCTCAGCATTTGAAATCGCAACTGTTTTTCTCAAGTACTTCAATCCTCCAGTGAGAATGAATGGCCCAAGACCCACCTTGATGTGGGGCAGGGAATTTTTACAGTTTACAACCTTCAAAGTGTCCTCTTGGCCCAGCCATCATTAACTTTTTGGCCATTTTGGAATAGAGTGAATGAGCAGCAAGACAACCCGGCCAGTTTGGTCATTTTGGCCATTTCTCTTAATGATCCAGAGTCTGCAGACCCATCAGTTCTGTAACAATCCACAATCATCATTAAGGCAACCAAAACAAGAGGGCAGCTGGCATCACTGGTCTTTTCACACACACAAATATAGCCCATGTCCTTCTGCAGGAAGAATGACATACCTGAGCCCCTCAACTGTGGAAGTGAAAAAGAGACGTGTTAAGATGGGAGAAATCCTAGATAAGAGATGACTGAAAATAGCAGCCACACAAAGCAGCAGAGCTGCCGAGAATACTAAAAGCTAAAAAACAAGTCAGCAATAATTGCCAACATAAAAATATTGGCTTTATTCTCAGCTCAGGTTTCAGATCTTATATGCTGCATACTTACAGTTTGGCTGGAAGGAATTAGGCAAAATCGAATATGCTATTACCTATAATCTCATCTGGTTTAATTTTAAGAAAGTTTTTAGTTAAGGGAGAAAACAAGGTTAAGGGAGTATTGGTACAATCTTACTACATTCTGGAACAGTAAGGGTAGACTGGACCAGAAAGCACCCATCCCCTACCCTCCTACTAATAGTGGCAAGAGGCAAACAGATCCTAGGCAGACACAGGCAGGACCCCAATGAAACCCCACCTTCAAACCAAAGATAGCTTATAAAGCCTAGCTACTGGTCCTGGGTAAATCCACGGACAAGGTTAAGAAACTGTCTTCCTGTTTGGCATGCTTTCCTCTGATTGATCCCCACCCTTCACCTATTTTACATATATGTACCCTTCTCTAATTGTTTTTTTAACTGTTATGCCCACCTTAGAGTGGTGCCATTGTCTTAGCCTTTTTTTTTTGCAAAGCAATCAGCACACACTTCCCATTCTGAGCCCATAAAAGCCCCAGACCCAGGCACACTGCACCCAACTTCAGGTGGGGGACCACCCTTGCATCCCTTCTCTGCTGAGAGCTGTTCTGCCACTGAATAAAATTATTCTCTGCCCTCCTCACCCTTCAATTATCAGCATAACCTCATTCTTCTTGGTTGCGGGACAAGAACTTGGGAACTGCCAAACATAGGTACAAGCTGTAACACAGGTGAGCTGAGGCACGCCTGGCCCAGCTGTGGGCTGAGATGTTGCACAAGGGCAGGGCACCTCCTGCAGCCATGGAAGTCCCTGGTTAGCAAAGTAGCCAAGAAAAATCCTGGGTCACCACCAGCCAGGATTGTACCTGTTGACAGAGTGCCAGATTGCTGAGAAAGTGTGTGGGGCACCTACCTCAAATAGTTCCTTTATCAGCAGCCTGAAGAATCTGCAACAATCACTACAGGATCGATTTTCCTCAACTAGAATAAGCTCAGCCCCTTAGTGTCTTCAACATGGGGGGATCCTTTTAAGAATATGAATAACCTGGAGACACAGTCCTTGCACCAAGGTGCTTCTCCACTTGCTTCCTTTGGAGTTGACTCCTCTGAAATGAGACATTTGCCCTCATGGCCTGTTTTACAAAGTATACATATAAACACACATTTCCATTTTTTGAATGCACTGGCATGATTGTTTTATTAAGTTAGACACCTAAAAAATATTAGCATCTTAAGGGCAAGTTTTTGTGTGATGGGGGAGGAGAAAATGTCTAGTCAAATACAGGTGCTTAAAATGAGTTTCAGATAAGGTACTATGGAGTACTATGCAACTGTAAAAAAGAATGAGTCATTCTCAATGTACTATTGGGGAAAGAGCTCCTGGATATATTGCTGAGTAAAAGAAAAAAGCAAGTTTATTCAGTTACCACCATTTGTGAGGAAGGGAGTAAAAATAAGAAAAACTATGTATGTGATTTTATTTGCATAACAGTACACTGGAATAATATACCAAAAACTAAAATGATAACTCATAGGAGGCTGAGGTGAGTGCGATGGGGTGGGAAAAGGAGTAGGTGGCAATTGGGGTAGAGGTAAGACCTCTTAATATATTTCTTGTTATATTGTTTTGACTTTTGAACTATGTGACTATATTAGCTACTCAAATACATAAATGATTTAAATAAGGCAAAATAATAATAGCCCATTCCCTTTTGCCATCTCCTGAATTCTGTATTTTGTCTTTGAAGGACCACATAAGTCCTACATTGATTAAATCATCAATAAGCCTGAAAACCCACTGCAAATGTGGTGTGGTGCCAGGTGCCTGCCAGGCCCTGGGGATACCCCATGAGTAGAGTACACCCAGCTCTGCTTTCAGGATGTTGGCAGCTTGTCTGGGGGCAGGGCAACTTAAGGCAGACAGATTGCTGTAGAAGGGGAAGACTCCAAGAGCTTCCTTGGACCTCCTACCCTGTTTTCCCTTGCCCTGGTAACACTGTCCTCTGGGCTCCCAAACACGATGGCTCCCTCCTCTTCCATGATCACCACATATTTCTCAGGTCCTTCTCTTCTGACCCATGATTTCCTGTAAGGTGGAAGCCTTACTTATACATTCCTAGGCCTTGTAGCCTAGTTCTTGACACAGTCTGCACCTACCGAATGCTGTTTGAGTGAATGAATGGATGAGATACTTTCCAGGGTGGGCAGCCCGGGGGCAGCAGGAGGAGGAGAAGGGATCCTGGTAAAGGAAAGTGACCACTAGTGGCTCTGGAACAGGGAGGGGATGGGGAAGTTCTAGGGTTGTTTCATCTTAATTAGGTTGTATTGGTTAGGGTTCTCCAGAGAGGCAGAATCAATAGGATGTATATATAGATACACGAGGGAGAATTTACTGTAAAATTAACTGTCACATAGGCTGGAATGGGTTTGTTCCCATCAACCTGTGCCCAGGAACTGGATCCCTTCATGAAACCCAGACGAACACATCAGCTCAGAACTGATCAGACATCGAGTGTAGAATAGCAGGCGTATGGGGTCCAGACAAAACAACTCGTGTATCGCCCAACTCAGCAAGTTCTCCTAGGTCACTGCCACTCACCATCTCAAGACACAGAGGGCATTCATCATAATAAATACAAACAAGGTGAAGTTCATGTTGCATGGTAAAATTATCAAGAAATTGAGATTTAGACCAGGAGACGGCACCGTTATTTGTCTTAGAGATTTACCTGCTGCACTCTGCCTGAACAGATTCTTAACTTGATCAATTTCAGATCTAACCCTCTGTTTTTCAAATGTGGCAACTTAAATCATTTATTGAAAAGAAAAAACATTTCTTCAGGCTTTATGTCTTTCTTAGTTATGGATGGTCTTCTGGGGCCAATTTTGAAAGCAATTTATGACGATTCAGCCTCTGGGCTCCTATTCACGGCAGCCTGTGTCAGGTGGATAATTCTCCCAGGTTGGTCATCAAAGCAAGCCCTACCTACACTTACAATGTGGTTCCTGCACTGTAAGCATTTATTTATGTGATTTTGCCTGTGATGCCAATGAGGACGGTCTCCCCTCCAGCTTTTAATTACTGTGGGCCCAGAAATGAATGAAAGTCCTTGGGGAGTAGACACAAAGGGCCAGGGTCACAAAGGGAAGGTTGCCTGAGCTGTCAGCTTCATCTATGGCCCTGATAATAAGCTGCAGGCCAAGTTGAAAAGAAAGTCACTGAGCTTGGTCAGCAGCCTGGGGGACACCAGCATCAGCATTAAGCTAATGAGACAGAGACAAATTAAAACCATTTTCGGGATCAACAGCTGTCCTTGGGCCTCTGGCTCATAACTGGCTTTATGTTTTCCTGGACTGCTTCAGGTGCAGATCTGGGAGGAGAGAGAAAATGAGATCTGACTGAGACAGTGGTGGGTCACCCCAGAGGCTGCCTTTCTGTCCTCAAATTCTTCATGGGAGCAGAGGGACATGCAAAACTGCAAAACCCAGACAATAGGAGGGAGAATTGATTCAAAATAGAAAGAAAGAAATCAGGAAACTGAGAAACAAAGCCACACATAGACAGAAAATGAAGACGAGGTAACAAATAAGAGTGATATAATAGCAATAAAATAAAGTAAGGGGTGAGAAACAGGCAGAAAATAAAACACATAGCAGGTTTAGAATAGATGAGGAGATACAGAATTGGACAAAAGAGGAGACGTATAAAAGGCATTGCAAACAGAAAAAGATGGAGAATTCATGTCTATGTGATATATATTCATTATAATAGAAAGAACAAATATTATAGCCCTCTTGAATGGTTGCAATGTACATTTGCATATGAAAAGCTCTAAAAAGTCCTCCAGAAAAATATTTAATTCTCTAAGCTTCTCTGACCCTAGAACATACCTCCTCTCCTTTTTCTGTATGAAAACAACCCAGAATTTAGTTCCCATGCTGAGAAACCTGCAAGGGATCTTCATTCTTCATAATTGACCTGGGAAGAATTTATCTTATGTGATTAGGCCAATATATTAATATAAGAATGGGCCACTTTACCAGTGATCAAGTTTGTGGTCTACTTCCTGGAACCTATACTTCAACTTGCTTTGTATCTCTATACTTACTGCTGAAAGGGAAAATAGTGTCCTGCAGTAACATTCCACACACTTGGCAATTTGTGAGAAAGTCTTTGGGAAGCATGATGTGAGAATATCAGGGTCAACTAGCGTAGGTCAGGAGTTCAGGGGATACATCTGGGTTGAAGATACAGATTTAAAAACCATGAGATTAATCAATGAAAAATAAGTGATCTAGAAAAAATTAAATACCTGGCTCGTGAAAACTGTAGAATTAATAGAGAGAAAGAAAACAAATTGATGTCTTTTTTCAGTTTTA
Organism: Macaca fascicularis; assembly: GCF_037993035.2. Classification (NCBI taxonomy): domain Eukaryota; kingdom Metazoa; phylum Chordata; class Mammalia; order Primates; family Cercopithecidae; genus Macaca; species Macaca fascicularis. Next base: position 105,885,212 of record NC_088377.1, read on the forward strand.
TTTCTTCATTTTATCATGTGTTTTAAAATTCTCAGATTTCTCCCATTCCCTTAAGAAAAACAAAAAACAAAACAAAACAAAACAAAAAACCAATGAATTTACATTGAAAACCAAAAGCAATAAAGAAATAGGAAAAGGAAATGTATGGGTTTTTGTTGTTGTTGTTGTTGTGTTTTGAGAAAGGGCCTCACTCTGTTGCCCAGGCTGGAGTGCAGTGGTGCCATCTCTGCTCACTGCAACCTCTGCCTCCCAGGTTCAAGAGGTTCTCCCACCTCAACCTTCCGAGTAGTTGGGACAACAGGCACGCCCCACCATGCCCTGCTATTTTTTCTAGTTTGTGAGTAGAGACGGGGTTTCACCATGTTGGCCAGGCTGGTCTTGAACTCCTGACCTCAAGTGACCCACTGACCTCAGCCTCCCAAAGTGCTCAGATTACAGGTGTGAGCCACTGTGCTTCGCTAAATTTAAGTTTTGAGTAAAAGCAGTGAGAGTGATTGATTTTGTAACAATCACTAGAAAGAAAAAAGAAAGGAATGTGTATTACGCATCTATGGTGGTGTTTTATACGCCAACCAAGGAGTGCCGGTTTCTTCAGAGCAGTCATCTCAAGATGCTGTAGTTGTATTCCAATCATGTTGCCAGTGCTCCAGTACTTTTTGGTAGTTCACTTTCAGGCTTTCCTTCCTATGTATCATCTTGATATTCCTTTCTGGTAGCCCATCGTCAATGTTTGAAATGCAGACATGCATTTTTATAAACATTCAATAGTAATTTAAAGAGTGTATTTTGGTATATGGGTGGATTATCATGCCGATGAATATTATTTGGAGACAAAAATGAGATAGGACCATAAAGGTTTGAAACTGGTTGTGTAAATGGCTTGTAAAGATCTCTGACAATGTTTTCATATGAGGGTCTCCAAATATTTTGAGCAATCTTTGAGAAAGAGGGCTTAGCTTTAGCTTTTAAACCATCTCTCTTGAAACACAATACTACTTTGGACAAATAAATTTTGACCCAATTTTTTAAAAAAGAGTAACTTATGCTTTATGGTTATACCTGAGATAGGGTAAATGAAAAAAAGCTAAGACAGTAAATAATAGAATGCCAAAGGTAGATGTAGAAGAAATGTAACCTCAAGATTATGGGGAAAGAATGCATAAAATGAGAAAATAGCAAAAAGCACATGAGGATTAATTGCAGGGATAAGAAAGTAGAAGAAAGGTGACATAGAATGAATGAGGTAATGGGTAAAATGAGTTGAAGAATGGACCAGGCATGAGGAAATCTAACAAATGAGATCAGGAATAAAGTAGTGAAGGAGAGAAAAGATTACACAGTAAATTAGAGATGTTCATTTTATGGGCAAGGAAATGAGAAAATGGAAATGAATATTAATAAAATTAATCATGGCAACCAAAACTGTGGAAGAATGGATAATGAATGAATAAGTGAGCAGAAAGAATGGATGAGGGAAGGAGAAAATGAAGAAAAAAAGAAGGCTGAGAGATTGAAATCATGAAAGTGGAGGCAGAGAAAAACAGACAGCTCTAAAGATGAAAATAAAACTAAGTTGATTAGCAGAATGGGAAAAAGGAGATCTGCTGTGAAGAAATGAAGAGAAGGAGTGGATACTTTCCAGTCTAACCAAAACCTTATGTAAAGTTCTGTAGTTTTCTCATGGGGGTGTCTGCTGCTTTTCTCTCCAACCAGATGTGGCTGGATAGCCCTGGAGAAGAGAAGAGCCAGGAATTCTAGAAGCAGAAAGGGACAGCAGCCAGGGAAAGACACAAATCACTGAATTGCAGAGATGTAGCCAAACATAATCTTCATTTAAAGGTCCTCTGATAAAGATAAAAACTCTAAGCCTTATACTTCACTATCCCGTTTTCATGTCTCTGAACTCCTTTAAAATCAATGTTTTCTTCCCTCATCTGAATTTATTATTAAAGGAATTAAATAAGAGAAATGAGTTTTGCTGTTATCATTAGGAGATCAGAAAATAATGTAATTGTAATAATTGTGCTGTAGTGGATTCCTGAGTGTTTGCTCAAATCTTTTTAGTTTGGCATGTGACCATCTATCCAGTTAAAATTTCCCAGCCCCCCTTGCCACTAGGTGTGGCCATGTGACTATTTGGACCAATAGGTTATGAACAGAATTGAAGTACACCACTAATGGGTGAATCTTGGCCTTTAAAGAACTGGCCATGCATTCCCATTTCCTTTCCTAATTCCTGCCACCTGGGAGAGGGCGAAGGTGGGAGTAACAGCCACTTCAACCCAGCAATGGAAGCCACATGTTGGGAAGATGGCAGGCAGAGCAGATCCCAGACAACCAGAGCATTTCTACCAGATATGCACCACATATATCTGGATCTTTATGTGAGAGAGAAGTTCTTTCTAAATAAGTATATTTTGAGGTTTCCTTGTTATATCAGCTTAGCCAGTGCTCTAATACGTTACCTGATCTTAGAATTAAAAATACCACTCATTATTGACAGCGTGTGTGTGTGTATGTATGTATGTGTTTGTGGATACACACACACATATATAGTATATATTGACATGTAGTATTATTTCAGTGTAAGGATGGATACCTATTATCCCAGATATACAGATTGATACATAGCATGTATAGATGTGTGTAGGTCAAGTTAACATGGAAAAGTGCTGGTTACATTGTGGTTATATTTGTTTGTAAGTTGTATTTTAAATCAGAGTAATACATGCACTAGAGAAAAAACATAGCGTATTATATATATTGCTGATATAAGAATGGATTTATTGATATTTTTGTGAGATCTTCCACATGGTCATTGACACATTTAAGCTTTTAACAAATTTTTATCACTTTCTGTTTTTCAGAAAGACTGTTTCAGATTAAGAGTAAGACCTCTATCTCCCAAACAGCACCCCTTGGCTATGTGGTGCAATTCTTGAGGGAATGCATCATGAATTGTCAAGTGACTTGGGGGTATCTAAGAGTTAAGGGCAAAGATTCCAGAACCAAACTGCCAGTGTTCTCATCTCAGGTCCAGCTCTAACTTTGTGGTTGAGGAAAAGTTACTTCCCTGTGCTTCAGTTTCATCATCTGTAGGAGGGGGATAATAATAGTGCCTACCTTCTAGTTGTGGTGGGAATAACTTAAAGTAATATATGTAAGGCACCCAGGACAGGACCTGGAACATAATATGCGTAAAAGAAGTGCTTGTTGTGATTGCATTTGTTATCATTGTTATTGCTGTTATTATTATTAACATTTTGCCGTTTCCAGAGTTGTCTGAAAAGCAGCCAGGGTTGGTAATATACCCATTCAATAGATGAAGAAAATGGCTATGAAAACCCACATTGACTTCTTAGAAGATCCAGGACCTATGATTTCCATAAGTGAATAATTTATGGAAGTTGTTTTTTCCCCCAAGTTCTATCTTAAAAAGTGTCTTTGAATCACCAAGGAGAACTTTACTGTACCCCCTAAAATACTAACTATAAGCCTCATTATCAATAAGTATTTGTTAAGAGGCTGGAAGAAAAAGACAACTAAATTAGCTCAAATAAAGTGAGAGAGTTGATATAACTATCCCAAGGTCACACAGTGTGTAAAGCTGACAGGAGAACTTTGGCAGTTTGTTTTTAGAATTGCAGCTCTTAACTCTTAAACAGCTTCTGGATGTCACTTCACAATGTAGTTATAATTTACACTTGTCCCAGCCGCAGGCTTCGCCTTATTATGACACCAGTCTCAGGTGAGGAATTTGATTAGCCCATATTTGGTCTGATGTCTGCCCTTGGTCCTATCAGCTGTGGCCACAGGACTGGGTCACCTGATCCAACATGACTTCCCAGACCCAACCTACCCGTGGAGGCTGGGAGTGGGAGTACTTCCAAAGAAAGAGAGCTTTAAGGACACAGTCACCTCAAAACCTATCTTCTAAAACTAAAATGTGAGAAGGAAATTTAGATTTGTGAGTAGATAAAAAAAAAAAACTACGTTAACCTGTTTCTGGGAACAGGTTAGACAGAACTGGCTGCCACCACTAGATAGGCAGGACCGTGGACCCCATAAGAGAAGATGACACTGCTCAGAGGAAGAACATGAAGAACACGTGACCTGCAGAACTGCAGAGACTGGAGGAAAAGGATCCTATTGAGGAGCCTGAGGCTCACGGTAGCAAATGTTCCAGAGAGGTTAAAAAAAACCAGGAGTGGGACTCAGAACTGGCCTCTGGATTTGGCAATAAAGATCCAGCCATTTTTGTGGGAGCAAATCAGGTGAAAATGGGCCTGACATAGAAAGTAAAGTGTTGATGAGAGCATCGCGTGGGAGGTAAGGACATCGAGACAATGAGGGCAACTAGTTTTCAAGCTCAGCTCTGAAAGGAAAGAGAGTTGTAGGGCAGTAGATAGACAGAAAAGGGCGCAAGGTGAAGGGTTTCCCATTTTCTTTCTAGTAGAGTTTTGAGCATGTTTTATAAGCTGAGGAGAGTCACTAGAAAAGAATTAGATGAAGGTGAGACAGAGCAGTTAATTGATGGAGATATTTCTGAGTTGAGGGTTATAGGATTGATTTTGGACAGAAAGAAAGCTGCATCTGTTTTAAATTACCTGGCAGGTTTTATAGAATTGATTGATTAAAGTCAAGTTAACGTGGAAAAGTGCTGGTTATATTGTGGTTATATTTGTTTTTAAGTTGTATTTTAAATCAGAGTAATACATGCACATAGAGAAAAAAGAATCTGGATGAGCTTATAATAAAAACAAGTAGTTCCTGCCCCTCCTGTCTCCATCCCCATCCCACATCCAAACAGTCACTATTAAGAATTTTAATTTTCTTCTTTTGAATTCTTTTTTAATTTATCTGTATTTTTTCCTGAAGAATATGGTTGGCCCTGCTTATCTGCAGTTTTGCATCTATAGATTCAACTAACTGTGGATCAAAAGTATTCAGAAAAGAATCCAATTTTTTTGAAAAAACCAATATAACAATAAAAATAATACAAATAAAAAATACAGAGTCACAAATATTTACAGAGCATTTATATTATATTGGGCATTATAAGCAATCTAAAGATGATTTAAAGTATACAGGAAGATGTGTGTAGGTTATATGCAAGTACACTTTATATAACATTTTATATACATTTTTTACACTTTATATACATTTTACATAAGGGGCTTGAACATCCATGGATTTTGGTATCCACAGTGGTCCTAGAACCAGTCCCCCAAGGATCCTAAGGGACGACGATATGCCTATATCCGTTTCCTAATTTATCAAATACAGATTCTGTTTATTGACTTTCTGCTATGATAGGTGAGGATTTAGATGACTTCCATTGTTCACACCTCCCATAACTCCTTCTTGAGAAAATTCTTTCAGTATTTTTATTTCCTCTGTTTGTTACCTTTATAAATTTAAATACTAGTCTCAGAATCTTATTTTTCCATTCATTCATTCATTCATTCATTCATTCATTCATTTATCATTCCACAAATATCTATTGAGCGCCTGGCACATGCCTTGTATTCCTGTAGGGGGCTGGGAATATAACAGCAAACAAGATGAACAAGGTCCCTGCTTCTGTGGGGCTGATATCAGGGTTGTAGGGAGACAGGAAATAAGTGTACAAACAAATTAGAGACAGTATCTCTCAATTCCTTATTTTGTATGATTAAGATGCCAGCACCCTTACCTTTTTCCTCACTTTTTCTATTTTTCCTGTTCCCAGCTTTGCCACCTGTACTTTAATTCTACATTGCCAGAACGTTGTGTTTTGAAAACACAATGATTTGGGGGTTATGTTTATACTAAAAGATGAAAATCAATAAATAATGCTTTCATTGTTGAGATTTTTTGTTTGTGTTTTTTTTTTTTTGTTTTTTTTTTTTGAGACCGAGTCTCACTCTGTTGCCCAGGCTGGAGTGTAGTGGTGCGGGATCAGCTCACTGCAGCCTCTGCCTCCTGGTTCAAGTGATTCTTCTGCCTCAGCCTCCCAAGTAGCTGAAACTACAGGCATGCGCCACGTCTCCTGGCTAATTTTTGTATTTCTAGTAGAGATAGGGTTTCACCATGCTGGCCAGGCTGGTCTGGAACTCCTGGCCTCAAGAGATCCATCCACCTTGGCCTCCCAAAGCGTTGGGATTACAGGCGTGAACCACTGCGCCCGGCCTCATTGCTGTGTTTAAATATTGTCCACAGCACAGAGAGGTAGGGTATGATGATTATGCTTCCGGTCTCAGGTGGTGTTTCTTGGCACTCAGGTGCTGGAGCCAGACTGCCAGGATTTGATGCTGGTCTGCCACTCACTAGTTTAGGCCTTTGGCAAGTTCTTCCTAATCTTCTTTGTGCCCCAGCTCCATTATCTATAAAATCGGTATAATAATAGTGCCTATCTCTGAATAGTTATGACGATTAGGGAGCTAATAAACATCAAGTACTTAGAGTGGCTACTTGTCTGTAGTTTGTGCTACAAAAATGTTACCTATTATGAATGCGTCTTTTTTTCTTTTTTTTTTTTTAACTTTTCTTCCTCCCACTCCTCCTTGTTTTTCAGGATGTCTTCTTTATCATCTTCTTAAAAAATTCCATATTCTCAAGAATAGTATTAAATCCCTTGGATACTAATTGCCCCCCAAATTTCCTCTCTCCTGGAGTTCTTTATCCCACTGTAACAAATTGGACTGCTTGTTCTTAGGCCTCCCACACAGTTACCTCATTAGGATCCTCCTTCATTACTCCTCTGAGTTGGATCCATTGTTGTCTGGGTCCCATGTGAGCTAAGAGACCACAAAGGCCAGTCCAGGCAAGGCAAGGAAAGAGGACAAACTAGAATTGGACAGACTAGAATTGGACATTAACTTCAGTTTAGTGTTATTTCAAAGGCTGCCCATGAGATTAATGATATATAATGGTATCAGTGAGCTTTGCCCCCTCCATCCCCCACCTCACAGCTTCCCTTGTTTCTCATAAAAGTCCAGGGGTCCCAGCACCCAGGAGGGTAAGTGATCTGCCTGGTTAGGGAACCCTAGAATGGCAGGCTTTCTGCCTTTTTCCCTTTTCAAAGGAGGGAACCAGGGTGTTCCAAGCCTTGCTATCTGGCCTCGATGTTGAGTTCTTAGGATCTAAATATCTTGCTACCCTATAATTGCAAATCCCAACTCTTGTGTTTTGTTTCTTATTGCGCCATTGAGTACTTGAGGCTTCAGGGCAGCCTCCTCTTTCTCTGATTTCCTTTACTTTTTGTTCTGGAGCACATCAAGTTATCTCCTATGGTAACTAGGGTGGGCTATGAATTTCCAAGCCTGTGTAGATTTAAACATGTATTTATTCTAGTTTCTCACTTGATTGGCAGTTTGACTAGGTATAGAACGATAGGTGCAAATGGTTTTCTGTCAGAAATATTGAGGCCTTTCTTCACTGTCTTCTAACTTCATGAGAAACCTCAAGGCTAGTGTGATATTTTGTTTCTTGTACAAGACCCAGGGAAGCTTCTCTGGTGGGAAGATTTTCAGATATTTTTAAAAAATTAATATTCTGACATTTCACAATTTGCTGTGAATGTCTTTATTTTACTGGGCTGGGCACTTGATGGATTTTCTAAGTATGAGCACCCCTATGCTTTAGATCTTGGAAATTCTCTCGTATTTTTCATTTGATCATTTTTTTCCTTGTTTCCTTTCTTTTCTTTTTGGTCTCTTATTAGTCTGATGTCAGATCTTCTAGACTGATAACCCATAACCTTTAATTATTTTTGTTATATTTTCCATCTCTTTTTTGGGATACTTCTTTCTGAGAGACAGTTCTAAATTTGTTTTTGAACGTAACTCTTTACTATTTGAACTTAACTCTTTATTTCAGTTATTATTAAATGTGTCTTTTATATCTAAGGGTTCTTTATTTCCTCCATTTTTTTCATAGCATTCTGTTATGTTTTCATCATGTAATATCTTCTCAAATATCCCTGAAGATAATTATTAATTTATTTTCCTTTAAGTTTTCTTTTATTTTTTGAATTATATATTCTTTCCGGTGTTATGCTTTTTCCCTGTATTTTTCATGGTTCTTTCATCCATGTCCAAGGCTTTCCTTAGATGTCTCATCTTTCTTGGCTATCCACACATTTTTAAGGATAAGGCCTTGAAAATGATTAAGAACCTGATATGAGGCAGGTTACTGATTGGCAGGCTTCCTTTTTGGGTCATCAGGCATGAAACTGGCTCTTATTCTGAGAGTTCCAAAAATGCTTGAATTCAGAAGCCTTTGCCCTGTAATCATTTATTTCTGTAGAGAACAATCCTCCAATTAGCCTGAGGTAGAGCAGATTACGTAAAAGCTCTGTCGTCTTGAATTTAAATGGCAAGTATTAGTATGAACTCTTCTATCTTATATCTGTAATTCCTTTTTAAAACACAAAGAATCTGGTTTTCAGGGACCCAGGGGATACTAGAATGAGAACCTGCTGTTTTTGTGCTCCAGAATTCAGTTTGCACATGGCAGCTAGGATAGACTTTTTAAAAAATAAACTTAATTGTAGAACAGTTTTAGATTTACAGAAAAATTGTGAAGATAGTACAGAAAGTTCCCATATATCCTACCCCCAGTTTCCTCTGTTACTAACATAGTAGTATGGTGTATTTTTCGTAATTAATGAATAAAGACTGGTACATTATTATTAACTAAAGCTCATACTTACACTTTGCTCAGACTCCCTTAGTGTTTACCCAGTGTCCTTTTTCTGTCCCAAGATCCCACATTATATTTAGTCATCATGTCTCCTTAGGCTCCTCTTGGCTGGATTTTTTTTCTCAGACTTTTCTTATTTTGATGACTTCGAGGAGTACTGGTCAGGTATTTTGTAGAATGTCCCTCACTGGGATTTGTCTAATTTTTTTTTCATGTTTAGACGGAAGTTATGAATTTTGGAGTGGGATACCACAGAGGTAAAGTGTCATTCTTATTACATCATATCGAAGTTATGTACTATCAACATGACTTATCACTGTTGATGTTGACTTTGACCACCTGACTAAGGTAGTGTTTTCAGGTTTCTCCACTGTAAAGTTACTTTTCCCTTCCTTTCCATATAGTACTGTTAGGAAGAAAGTTATTATGTCCAGTACATACTTAAAGAGTAGGGAGTTGTGTTCCACTACATTGAGGGCAAAGTATCCACATAAATAATCTGGAATTCTTCTGCACAGAAAGCCCTTTTTAAAGCACAAGTAAGTGTATTTTGAGCCTTGATTAAAATGCTCTAAGGACTTCTCTGCTTTCTTAACATAAAATGCAAACACTTTACTGTGGGTCATGGGCCCATGCCATGTGGTCCCCACTTTCTGTGATCTCCATGGGCCATCGTCCTATACAATGTGCTCCTACTTCTTACTCCAGGCTTCCTATAGGCTGCATGTGATCTGCCCTGATCTTTCTCCCCATCTCCATCCCATCTTATTCTTCCCCTCTTTCAGTATGCTCAATCACACGGGCTTACTTTTGATTTCTTTAAAATGTCAAGCACATTCTCATTTTAATGATTTTACCATAGCTGTTGCCTCCTATTTTTCAGGGCTAATTCTTTCTTGTCTTTGAGGTCTTAGCTTAAATATCCCTGATGATGTGGCTGCCAATTTACTTTCTGTAAAATCATCCTGTTTCACTTTGGTCATAATGCCTATCTTACTCTCAGTAATTTCAGGTTCATATTCTGTTTACCATCTACCTCTGCTCATCTAGGATGTTCAAGTGTTTTGAGAATAGTCTTTATCTGTCTTGCCCATTGGGATACTTTTACCCAGAACTGTGTCTGATGCTGTAGCAGTGAATAAATGAATGGCCTCATTTGCCTTTCTCTGGAGGCCTATGGAGAGAGAGGATATGAAAATATGAAGTGAGTCTATCACCTTGAATCAGAAGTTTCTGCAACTATGTTTGAGTAGTTGAAAATGGTTAAAGTTGATTATTCATGAGAAATCAGTAAATAAAGGCAACATGAAATGCACTTTTTAAAAGGAAAATCATTATATGGCATTCAGTCGATAAAGCCCAGTGCTCACTGCCTGGCTTTTCAGTTTACTTTAGGTTAAGTGAACCATAACTAAGTTGGGAGCTTCATTATATTTGCATAGTTAAAAGCACCATCACATCAGTGTTGTCTTTTAAATAAAAAGCAGCCTTCCCAGACTTAAAATTTACACTGATATATTCCATGGTCTGGAAATAAGTTGGGCTGAAAATAAGCCAAATTAATCTCTACTTCCTCCTCAGTTACACACAGCAAAAAGGCTTTTAGTAGCCAAAACCAAACTCTTTAGGCATGAATTTCCATCTTGGAGCTCCACTGACCAGCACCAATGAGTTCTCTCTTCTCTTTTAAGAATGTAGCCAGGTGGTCTAATCAAAGAAAGAAGGATCTCTGCTGCAGTAGGTTAGGCATGCAGACTGAGTTTGCCTTAGCTGAAGTGCTTGGGACCAGAAGTGTTTCTATTTTGGAATATTTGCATTATATTTGATGAGTATCCCAAACTTAAAAATCTTTTTTTTTTTTTTTTAATTTTTATTTCCATTTTGGGAAGACGTAGTATTTGGTTACATGAGTAAGTTCTTTAGTGGTGATTTGTGAGATTTTGTTGCACTCGTCACCTGAGCAGTATACACAGAACCCAATTTGTAGTCTTTTATCCCTCACCCCTGTCTCACCCTTTCCCCCGAGTCCCTGAAGTCCACTGTATCATTCTTATGCCTTTGCATCCTTATAGCTTAGCTCCCACTTATGAGTGAGAACATACAACGTTTGGTTTTCCATTCCTGAGTTACTTCACTTAGAATAATAGTCTCCAATCTCATCCAGGTTGCTGCAAATGCCATTAATTCATTCCTTTTTATGGGTGAGTATATTCCATCATATATACATACCACAGTTTCTTTACCCACTTGACAAACCTAAAAATCTGAGATCCAACATGCTCCAGTGAGCATTTCCTTTGGATGTGATATTGGCACTCAAATGTTTTGGATTTTGGAGCATTTCAGATTTTGGATTTTTGGGTTTTGAGATGCTCAACCCGTATAGGCAGTTTATATTTACTCAGCAAGAAAAGAGAGTAAAAGATACTTTGCAACTTGTTCCTGAAATATATGGCATAGACGTGGTCTGACCCAAGTTGAATTTTCATAGAGCAGTTATGTATTCAGAAAGTGAATATTTGGGGACTGCTCACAGCACCAAGGATGGCACTCTAAGCTTTGCTTACCTATTTGATGCAATATGGAGGCTCCAGTTTCCATCAGTATCCGCCTCACCACAAGCTTCTAGTGTCTCAGCTTGCAGGAGCGATAAACTATACAATAAATCACTGATGTTATGTACAGCACTTAGAGAGACCTGGGGTCCAGTAATTCCATCACCTGGAGATTTCATAATTTTCTATCACTACCGGAAGATGGGGGTTCTTTTATTGTTTATTGTTAATTATTTTAGTTATATGTTAATTATTTATGTTATTGTTATTTTGTTGCTTATTGTTATCTATCATCTATTTTATTGTTGCTGCACAATTCAGTCCTGCAAAGCTTTTTACACTTTTGCTACTCAAGTGTGGTCCAAGGCCACATTTTTGGTATCACTTGGGAGCTTGTTAGAAATGGATGTTCAGGTCCCTCCCCTGACCTAGTGCATCAGAACGTGCATTTCACCAGCATCTCGGGTGATTCATGTGCACATGAAAGTGGGAAAAACCCTGCTTTGACCCACCAGGTCTGCCCTGCACCATGCAGATGGCACGGCCGAATAACAGGCCTCCGAGGTCCCCACATGTTCACAGGCTTGGCTGTGAAGCCTGCCCACGTCCCCTTGATTTCTGACCCCATGGGTTGTCTTTCTTTATGTGGCTTCACTGCTGATATCTGGCATCTGGCACTGTTCTCATGGTTTTGGCCTGTTCTTCCCTCCGTTAACAGGATGGTAATTCATCCCCTGGGTTTACCACCGAGATGAGCATGGGTAGAGGTGAGAAAGCAGGGGAGTTGAGAGAATGTCAGAAAGGTGAGGAACAGAAATTTTTTTGAAGTATCTCAGGTAAAGATATGTTACAAGAAAACTAAAATATCTTTGGAACCCAAAAGAAAAGCTGTGGTCCCAGAACTCAGGGAGCAGGGCTGCCCCAGAGCCCTCAGCGGCAGTGATTTACAGACATTGACAGCAGTGCTGCATCATCCGTGAGCGTTAGCTACCACCTGACTCTGCCGCTGTGTCTCTTAGATCAAATGGAGTCAGACAGAGAATTTGGTTTGGTCTGGCCTATGGAATGCTTCTCTGTGCATTGGGAGGCGGAGGGTGTGCTCAGGTCTGGTCTAATCGGCTGTGGTTCAGGATGAATTTACAAGGTGCAAATCCCACAACTGAGGTTGGGGGTGTGAGACAGGTTCTCTTAGATGAAAATGTGATTGGAGCGGTTGGCATTTCTAATATGGTACCTTAAGCCACAGTGAGGAAGATGTATGCTGAGTTTTGGGGTAACCCTTATTTCTCTAGATCAGCTAACCTGTAATCTTCAGACTCCTGGCTCATTAGATCATGATGCCTAGTTTAACATGGATTATGATGTGTTTATGGTAGTCTTGTGTGTTTATAAAACAGATTTTATCTCCAGTCATCATGGGTATATAATTACTTGAGGCAGTGTCCAGCTGAAGACATCATACATAATACAAATAATCTATATAGTGCCTATGGGAGAGCTTAAAACATGGTTAAATATTAGTTCACTTTAGGTTTAACTCAGAAGACATTGCTATTCTAGTTCAAATATTGTAAATGAGCATAGTTCTAGATAGGTTTGTTTCGGATGTTTTCGTTAAAGCTTTTAGTTTAGTGAAGAAAAAATATATGGGTTTGGTTCAGAGTTCTGCAAATAAGGATGGTTCATTTCTGTTTTTGTACACAGGATATTTACTCAATGCAAGTTCTTGAAGCGTATATAGTAACACAAACATACCTTAATTATAATTCTCTAAAAGGAAGGGGAGAAAACTTGAAGTCCTTCTTGTTCTTCCTGTTGCCAGATTGGTTTACAACTGAACTATCTTAATGAATAGGTTTTGGTGATATTTTAGAACTCTTTCTAGTAATGAAGATGCCAATTTTTCCTTGGTTAGACCATTCCAGTATGTTTTTCTCATGAGACATTCTCCCATATAATTACCTGCAATTCCTCACATGGCAGTTTACTTTCTTAGCCTTGTTTTCAGCAGCATGGGAGAAGAGCTGGTTACTGTCTTGTAACTGTCCACTGAAGAGATGAAGAGTGTCAGCCTTCTCAAGTTCAAGTGAAACAACTACACTTTCAGTTGAGTATAGACTCCTTAGGTGTCTATAATTAACTTGTCTTCAGTTAGTCACACAGGTGGCCTTAGAAACTGCAGGTATGAGATTTAACTTAACTTGATAGCCACATCTTAGCATAATACCCAGCAGTCTTAAAGAAGCTGCTCAACACACATTTAGAAAGTGGAAGGCACGCGAAGTTTTGTCTGTATCAAAAGCCTCTCTTTCTACCAAACGAGTTCCCAAGGAGATGGTGAGAATTGAGAAAAAGGAATCTAAGATGATGTAAACATTTATTAGCAATAGTATAAATTTTTCCATCTCTGTTAGGTGGATTTGGAGGTAAGCATATTTATGAAATAGAGAAAAGACTTGCAGTGAAATAGAATTGTATCGACTTAGAATTAATGAGAATTTGGACACGGGATTACATTTACCTTTGATTACTTATATTTAAAAAAGGGGGGAGTCATTTTGAAGCACATTAATAGGACATAGAGAATTTTAGAGAACATGTTTAACCTGCTTAAGAAAATAAGCAGCCCTGGATCTTCACATTTGATATGCAAATCTCAAATGATCCTTCTTTATTTCTTGAAGCAATTTTGCTGGGAACTTTATATGAGGAAACATTGTTAATGATGCACATAATAATTCTATGCTTGAAAGCAATAAAATATTCTAATTCAGATTCTAATTCAATGTAGCCTTTTCCAATCGCTTCATTTCCTCAGGCTTTACTATGAAAGTAAAAAAAGTACTATGAAAGTACTATGAAAGTTGCTGCTACAGAAAGAAATGCTTAGGGACAGTGGGGTAAAGAAAATACTTCAGGAAATATAATCTCATTAATAGAGAATAGCTTCCCTGCTGACCTTCAGGAAGAATGGAATAAGCAAACATATGCAGCAAGCTGGGATTTTTTGTGTAGAGCCAATTTTGATTTATGTGAATGAATACCATCTTCCTTGAGTATTTACCATATGGTCTCCACATTCCGGAAAACGGACGATGTCTATGTAGTCTCTTAAAAACTGGCTAGGTTTCCTGAGACAGGAGGGCAAAAGATTATGCAATAAAACAGGTTTATGCAGGAGGATGCATAGTGAAGCTGACAGAAGTGACATTTGCTGTCAGAACCTTCAGGTGCTTTTCAAAGCTCACCCTCACCTTGCCCTCATTCCTTTAGGAATGCAGTTGTCCTCCTGGCCTGGAAAGTGGCCTCCTGTGGTCAAGACTGTCTCAGACTGCAGCACTGGCTCTATTGTGCATGAGAGAAGCCCCCTGTGATCACTTTGTCCAGGTGGTAAAACGATCAAGCCTCTGTCACCAGATGCTTGGTGAAAAGATGTCTCTAAAGGCAATCACGAACCAAACCCTAGCTCTCCAGCACTACACTGGGCAGCTAAGCTCTGTCTACAAGGTGTCATCTGTTTAGCAATTCAGTAACCCTTACTTTGAGGGCCTGATTAGATCATTACGCATCGTATGCATGTATCAAAATATCACATGTTCCCCCATAAATATGTACAAATATTATTTATTTTTAAAAAAATCTGACTAGCAAGATATCAGCCCAATCGGCCTTGAGGGAGTCTTTTAAAAATGCTATTTATAGTGCATAATCAACCTAATCCTATTTGCAAGTACAGTATCATACATAATGAGCCATTTGATTTGCAAATTTTCTAATACCATTAATCTGACAACTTTTGTGCCAGGTCAGAATGCCTGAGAGGCCTGCCTTCATTAATAACATCTTATAGCTGATGCTTCTGTGGTTTATTTCACACGTGTGGGGGGTGTACAGGAAGGGGATATTCTAGAAGGGAGGGTGTTCTCCATACCCTTGAGTCAGGCCTTTTGTCTCAGCTTGTTGAAGTTGTCAAATGGCACAGGATTAGGTGTTGAATAGCAAGGTTCTGTTCCTGATTTGGCCCCTCACACTTGCCTGTGTGATCTTGAACCAGTCATGTACCTTCCAACGGGAACATGATCCTCTCCTTCAGGCAGATCTCCCCAAACCCCTCTAAGTAGGTGCCTCTCACCATATCCCCCCAGTTCTCCTTGTGCGTACTTCTATCATACAACCAACGGCATTGTATTGCAGCAGTTTTTTCCCCTCAATGTGTTTCCCTTACTAGAATGCAAGCTCCATAAGGGGAACACAAACTCCGTAAGGGGAGGGACTGGGTGCTATTCACCTTCAACTGCCAGAACCTAGCAAGTAATGGCACACAATAGGAAATCAACACATTTGATCATCAGAATTGAACTAAGTTGTCTTCAAGTTAGAAAAGTCAATGATTCTAAGTTAGGCAGTATTCAGGGAGAAGTAAAATGGGAATATTCAGATAATATTTGCTGGTGAATCTGATCATAAACTGTGACCAATACAGTTGAAACTAATTATTCTTATCCTTGACGACATATTATAATAATCTAAGTAACTTAACAAGAAATAAACAAAAACAGTGCTCATTCCCTGCCCCCCTCCAGCAAGATTCTGACTTAACTGGTTACTGTTCCCACCATTTGCTACAACACGGGGTCATAATTAACCCCCTCTTCCCAAGTGATTCTGTGTGCAGCCAGGGATGAAGATCGCTGGTCTAAACCTTACTTAAAGCTGGTATCAAGCTATTACTAACTATTAGAGTTTTCAAACTTCATACATAAAACAACAAGTAATTCATGCTCATTATATTAAAAAAACTTAGAAGGCCGGGCGCGGTGGCTCACGCCTGTAATCCCAGCACTTTGGGAGGCCGAGGCGGGCGGATCACAAGGTCAGGAGATCGAGACCATGGTGAAACCCCGTCTCTACTAAAAATAGAAAAAAAAATTAGCCGGGCGCAGTGGCGGGCGCCTGTAGTCCCAGCTACTCGGGAGGCTGAGGCAGGAGAATGGCGTGAACCCGGCAGGCGGAGCTTGCAGTGAGCCGAGATTGCGCCACTGCACTCCAGTCTGGGCGACAGAGCGAGACTCCGTCTCAAAAACAAACAAACAAACAAACAAACAAAAAAAAACTTAGAAAAATACATATAAGCAGAAGAAAGTGATAAAAATATCTATAATTATACTACAGAGAGCTTCTTACTTTTTACATTTTGCTACATACACATTTTTTTTTTCTCTAAGGAAAACACAGATTCTGTTTTGTAACTTAAAACCTTTTTCCCACTCAGCAGTGTATTGTAAACATCTTTCTATGTCAATAAAAGCATTTCTTCACCACCGTTGATTAATTTTTCATGGACAGAACAACAATGTTGTGTTTCTTTCAACCTGTTTCTTTGCAGACCTACATAGGGCATCGTCTTATATATATTTAGAATTTAGATTTGCTACAGAAATAGTGTTGTTTTTCTTAACGTCTCAAACAACCATTTCTCATACAATGCATCTAATAAGGAATATTTTCTAGTTTTGGGGTGTCTATTCCATTTCAGATATAACTAGAGATCTGAGGATAAAAGATCAGGCCAGACTGGATTTCTATGGTAGTATTAATGCTAACCAGCCTGCTCTTTGACAGAAAGATTTTTGGGAAACTTTTTATAAATGTTTTGAATCCTGTACGTAGGATAGATAAAATCATGATACTCAGGTTACAAATGGTAGAAATTTTTATGTTTGTATAAAATTTTTTATGTCCAAAAATGATATAATTGGGTAAATAAATACTAAATAAACTTTGTGTTTAACCTAAATTGTAGTCTAGAAACAGACTACCAACAAAGTTACAACCAAATCTTTGTAAAGAGTAAAAAAATTTAAAAATAAAGTAATTTTTAAAAAATCACTAAATATATCTGTGGGGATTGTCTGGTTATCCAAGTATCTCCTGAATCTCTCCAAGATTCTGAGTTGAGACACTTTTCTTTCTTCTGTGCAACTCCCAACCCCATCCCCGAAACAAAAATTACGGGAACTCTGGAAACCATCTGCAATATGGAGGCACTATTACTAATACTAAACACTTGTGGCTCATGCCTGTAATCCCAGGACTTTGGGAGGTCGAGGCAGGCAAATCACTTGAGGTCAGGAGTTCGAGACCAACCTGGCCAACATGGCGCCTTAGCCAGGCGTGGTGGTGCACACCTGTAATCCCAGCTAGTAGGAGGCTGAGGCAAAACAATCACTTGAACCTGGGAGGCAGGGGCTGCAGTGAGCCAAGATCATGCCACTGCACTCCAGTCTGGGCGCCGGAGGGAGACTCCGTCTCAAAGAAAAAAAATAAAATAACATAAACACTAACGCAGAGGGTACTTCATCTCTTCTCTCCCAGGCTTGCCCTTTGTTCCCCTGGAGAATGTGGAAGAAGAGTCAATGGACTTACCAAACTTGTCCAGTGGGGTGCTCTGTGTTTCAATATTTGTGTATCCCTTGCTTACCATTTTGAATTAATTCCTGAAAATTCTGCCACTAAGTGAAAGCTGTTACATGAAAAATTATTTTCACTGGGGAAAATTATGTTTAATTTCATCCCAAGCCAATATATCTAACCAATTTTTACAGGTGAAAAGAAAACATTTCAATTGAATGATAAAGATAAATATATCTAAACAATGTACAACCGTTTGAAAATAAATACATGTAATGTATGGATGAAAAGTGAGAAAGGTTTATTATACTCACCAATGGTGGGAAGAGAAGCTTGATCACAGGTGGTGGTGGATAGAGAGAGTGTCAGGTGTAAGAGGTGGGGAAAAATCAAGGGACCTACTCAGGCAGGGTTTCTGGGCTCACGAACGCACGCAAACTGCACTTAACAATAAGATTAAAACACAGGCAAACATCATTAGGGCAACACAAGGGTGAGACCCTTTGAAAACAGGTAGAAATTGTGCGTGAGCACCACAGACTGAAGAGCCATAGGATCTGCTGCATCCTCACCCCCATTACTTGGTGTGTGCAAGGGTAAAATATTTGGCATTCATCCAAACATGAGGCACAATTCAAATTTGTTCCATATGATATTTGCTATCTAGAAACTGTGATATTGCATACATTGATGCATATGTGTTTTAACTGGAACTGTAATGTTGAAATAGTACTTCTCATGAAGTGTTTACTTGTTTACTTTTGAATAAAAAATCATTACACATACAGACAGACATACACACAGACACACATATATACACATATACATATACAGACACACACAGACACACATATATACATATATACATATATAGACACATACACACAGATGGACACACAAACAGGCAGATACAGACACACACACATATACATGCAGACATACATACAGACACATACACACAGACAGACGGACACAGACAGACACAGACACACACACACACAGACACACGCGGAGACACATACATATATGCAGATGGACACACACACACACACACACACACCCTACATAGTCTATTGCCTGAAATCTGGTTTAACTTTCCAGAAGTCATTATGGTGAAATATCGTTAACCGAAAGGCTCTCTGTCAGGTAAGTCTGTACAAATATGCCCTAGTCAGAGACATGGTTTTGGTATTTTAGGAAAGAGTAATGTGGGTCTGGATGTTTCATTTATGTGGGTCGTTTCACTCATCTGGATAAAGTCCAGGAGTTTTCATAATGAGACTGCTTTTTAATTTTTCTAATTTTCATTTCCATTTAAGAGACAGTTTACCTGTAGTTCAAAGATTTATGTGAGTACAAGATGGATTTAAGATAACTGTGGAATGTATAATGAATGCACAAAAAGGTTTTAGGAAAGCACACAGCAGTTACCACATTTTTCAAGAACAGTTGTTGCGTCTTACCAGTGGCAATGATCATTCACTTTTTCAGCTGGTCGAATCTCTTGTTGCTGTGTTAATAGCTCAGTCATATTTGCAGCCATTTACATGTTTTCAGGCATTAGACATTCCATTTGCTTAGAGCATGAGAAATTTTTGACATTAGGACATAAAAATGCCTTAAATATGATTTGTTAATTGTTAGACATTGGCTGTTAAATTATCAGAGCAGCACCTATAGTAAGGGAATGAAGGATGAAACTGGAAGCTAAAAACGATGCTTACCCTTTCATAAGACTAGACTACATTTTTTAAGCAAAGAATAAAGCCCGAGTCTTTTCATTTTATAAGTGACATTGCTGTCTAGTTAGGCATCTTAACGAAGTCAGAAACAGAATGAAGCAGCCAGGAGTAATTTTAATTTTCCTGTCTAATATATGAGAGGTAGGAAATACTATGTCTCAATTTTTTAAAAATGAAAACAAAACACTAGAAAGGCTCTAAAATAAAACGCTCTTTTCACAGTTCTTCAAGCAACCTACCAACCTCCTACCAATTCAAACTACAGTTCTGAGGGGGAAAGAGGCCTCTAGTAATTTGGGGGTTGTAGGGGAAAGGCATGGGGCTTAGCGAAGGGAACATAATGAAAGTCTTGTCTTGCTACTCTGCATTTTTACCTTGAATTTATTAGGTGTATGCTTTCCCTTTCTGTAATACATTATGCACTCCCTCTAGTGTCAGAATTTGTATATGATCCGAAACCTAGTTTGACAAAGTGCTGCTATAAACATTAGAGTAAGGTTCAGGCTTCTAATTATGCCATATTTCAAAGATATTAAAGGCCACCTAATAACATGAAGAACAGCCCTGCATGAAGTCGCCCTGGCTCAGAAAAGAACGCATATTTTAACCTGTGTTATGAAGACACCTCTTCCAAGCTTTTTACCCCCTCCTCAAAGTGACCTATAAATAAACTTAGAGCTCTATTAAAGCTTTAAATTCCTTTAGTAATCTTAAGTATTTATTAAATCCTAAATTCTGTAACAACAACCAAAAAAAGAACACTACATATAAACAAAAAAACCCCATCAGAGATGAAAGAAAACTGCAGCTAGAAAGCATAAAGCCCATGGGAACATCATGAAATGTGTTATTGTCAAGATTTTGCAAAGTTTATTAGCTATTTTTTCCTTTTTCTCAGAACTAGAAGTTAACATGGCTGTTGTGTGTCTGTGTAAAACACATCACGTAAACACTGCTATTGGTGGCCTGTCTAGCAGAGAGCCACTCTTTCTCTTCCCTAACACAACTCTCTTGTTGTTTGGGTTCCCTTTGCTTTCCCACCCAACCCACAGGCCTGAAGGAAAGCCGATACCAATCCCAGCTGCAGGGGTGGCCCTGGGTGACCTATGGGTAATCCCATCCTCCTTCCCAGTGAAGCTCAGAAATAGGCTTGTGACCCAATTCTGGCCAATGAGAAACATCAAAGAAAGTTCTTCTCAGTCTTCCAGGCAAAGTTCCAGAAGTGACACTTTTCTTTTAGATACTGACATGTACTGATGTGAGGCCTGGAACTGCTGCAGCCATCATGTTATCCAACGTGAGGATAAGGCTGACACTGTCTGGGAGGTTTGAGGCAAGAAAATCACAGGGTGATGCAGCAGAAGCCCCTAGACAAATTGATTGCAAACTCACCCTGCTGCTGGGCCTTTAGGCAGGGGAACCAATATGTACAGTATTGTTTGTCAGTTTTATTTGGGATTTGTATTACTCGTTGACAAAATTGTCTCCAACCTTACAACTCTTGTCATAGTTAAACAACCTTCTTATATTGAAAACCCAATAGCATATAACCCAGTTTTACATCCACTTCCATTCCAATTCACACAAAAAAACACAATATACAATAGTTAATGAGGATTGTATTCATTATGTATTATTGCAGAACAAGTTACCCCAAAACATAGTGGCTTAAAATAATAGTAAACATTTATTAGCTCTCAGAGTTTCAGGGATTTGGGAGCAGCTTGGCTTGGTGGTTGCAGTCAAGATGTTGGCTGGGGCTGCAGGCATCTGAAGGTTTGACCAGGGCTGGAGGATTTGCTTCCCAGATGGCTCACAGATATGGCTGGCAAATTGGTGCTGGATGTTGGTGGGAGGCCTCTGTTCCTTCCCTCATAAGCCTCCCCATATGCTGTTTGAAGGCCCTTAGGATGTGACATCTACATGGCTTCCCATAGTCAATTCCCATGACCCCTAAAGTTAGTGATCCACCCAAGAAAGTAAGAGCCAAGTGGAAGCTACTCTCACTATGACCCAGCTTCAGATATCATCATAGCATCATTTCTATCACATTCTATTCATTAGAAGCAAATCACTGAGTTCTGCTCATATTCCAGAGGAGGGGAATAAGCTCTACCTTTTTTTTTCTAAATTAATAAACTTCCTTTTTAGGAGCAATTTTAAGTATGACAAAACTGAGTGTTCAGTCAGTTCCCATATAGCCCTGTTCCCACACACACGTGCAACCTCTCCCACTATCGGCATCTTGCACCACATTGGTACATTTCTTACAATTGATGAACATGTGTTGGAACATCACCCAGAGGCCATCGTTTACATTAGGGTTCACTTTTGGTATTGTACCTTTTATGGGTTTTTTTCTTTTTTTCTTTTTTTTTTGAGACAGGGTCTCACGCTGTTACGCAGGCCAGAGTGCGGTGGTACAATTACAGCTCGCTGCAGCCTTGACTCTCTGGGCTCAGGTGATCCTCCCAACTCAGCTTCCCAAGTAGCTGGGACCACAGGCGCATACCACCATGCCTGGCTACTTTTTGATTTTTTGTATATTGACAGGGTTTTGCCATGTTGCCTAGGTTGGTCCTGAACTCATCGATCAAATGATGCTCCAGCCTCGGTCTCCCAAAGGGCTAGGATTACAGGCATGGACCACCGCACCTAACACATTTTATGGGTTTTGACAAATGTATAATGACACATTCACATTTCACCATTGTTACTCCAAAGCGCAAGGGATTAAAATAAATAATAAGCTCCACCATGTTTTGGGGTAACAATGGTAAGTAGTTTCATTGCCCTAAAAATCCTCTGTGCTCTGCCTATTTACTCCTCCCCATCTCCTCATCTCTGGCAGCCGCTGATCTTTCACTTTCTCCATAGTTTTTGCCTCTTCTGGAATGAAGTGCAGTTGAAATCATACAGTTTGTAGCCTTTTTAGATTGGCTTCTTTCACTTAATAATATGCACTTAAGTTTCCTCCATGCCTTCTCATAGCTTGAGAGCTCATTTCTTTTTAGACCTGAATCATATACCTTGTGCAGATGTACCAAAGTTTGTTTATCCATTCACCTACCAAAACTACAGGATGAAATCACACTTCTGGAAATGAGGTAGTCCTGAACAACTCTCAACTATCAAGAACTCATTTTCTTACAATTAAATAAGATGTCTCACTGAATACTTTACACATTTTAGATGTAAGCCAATTAGTTATAAATCTTCCACCTCTGACACACACCCCTGAGGCTTATTCATTCTTTCTAGAAATATTCACTGGTCCTCTACAGTCTCCCATGCAAATACCAAGCGTAGGGCAGCCAGCACTGAGCAGACATACACAGTCTCTGTTTTCATGGAGCGTATAGCCAAGTCAGGTGTGATGGAATGGAGACTCCCATTCACAGACTCTATTATGGAAGTAAGCACTTGTGGTCTTTGAACATGTGGTTGAAACCTTCTAACTTCTAGATCTGACACATTTCTTTGAAGGGAAACCAAGAATCTTTGCAACTAGGTCCACCAAGGTCTTGCTGTCACGATTCTTGAGTGAAAACCTTATATGGGGGCATAAACAAAGAAATTATAGGCAGGTTTTTTAAAACTAGAAAAAAACTAGGAAGGAGGTACAGATTTGCCTTCAGCTGAGCAGGGACAGGTTCCAGCTCACGCTGATCTTTCCCTGTCTATAGTTTTAGTAATCTGCACCACAGTACTTAGCACTTGGTTCCTGCCCATGCACTGTCTGGTGCAATTTAAAGTGGCTTCTAGTCCATCCATGGATTATCTGCCCAGCAAGCTAGTTGGCTCATTGAAGGCAGAGAGTTACTCTTCCTATAAATCTGTGCTACCCTTCTTATACACCTCTCCTTGGGGCTGAGCTCAGGGGGCCCTCTGTGAATGTAAATGTAAGCTGATACCTGAGCAGGCCCCAGTGTCTCCAGTGTCCCTAAGGTGCTCCTCCCCTTTTCCTTTCTTTTCTTTTCTTTTGTCTTTTCTTTTTTTTACTTTTCTTTTTTTTTCTTTTTTCTTTTCTTCTCTTTTCTCTTTTCTCTCTTCTTCTTCCCTCTTTTCTTTTCTTCTTTTTTTATTTTTTGAGACGGAATCTTGCTCTGTCACCCAGGCTGGAATGCAGTGGCATGATCTTGGCTCACTGCAACCTCCACCTCCTGAGTTCAAGTGATTCTCCTGCTTCAGCCTCCTGAGTAGCTGGGATTACAGGAGCCCACCACCACACTCGGCTAACCTTTGTACTTTTAGTAGAAACAGGGTTTCACCACGTTGGCTAGGCTGGTCTTGAACTCCTGACCTCATTATCCACTCGCCTTGGCCTCCCAATGTGCTGGGATTACACGTGTGAGCCACTGCGCCCGGCACCCCCCCTCCCCTTTTTTCCTTCAAATCCATCACTCTAGGCTTGGTCTTTTTGCCTCAGCATCCTCATCTTGCCTCCAACTTCTCAGGGTCTGTCTCTGTGATTTTCTTTTTTCAATCTCTTTCCCAGCATGAAGGTGAACTGCTTTATCTTCATTTATATCATAGACATTTACTGAGCACTACTATGTAGCAGGTACTACGCTAGGTGCTGGGGACACAAAGGCAACTAACATGTAGGTTCTTGCCTTAAAGGGCTTTGTAGTTTCAAGATGAGGGAGACTCAAGTGAATCAAGGATTATGGGACCGTGTGAAAAGCACTAAGACACACACTTGGACTCTGAGATCCCCAGGGAAGGACAAGTCAGTCAGATGGGAGCATTACATCAGACTTCCAGAGAAGTATTACATCAGACTTCCAGAGAAACAGATGACCCTAAAATATTCCAGCTGCAAGAAGCCTAAGTAACCCAATACAACTACCATATTTACAAATGGGGAGACAGATCCAGCGAGGGGGTGGGACATTGTCAAAGGTTACGTTCCCTGCTGCTGACAAAGCCAAGACTAGAGGTAGAACTGGGATGTAGCTGGGTTTGGCAGTGGGGGTGGGGGTGGAAGTGTGATGGTGCTACAATTCCGACCGCTGTCTAAACTAAAAGCAGAGGCTGGGTGCGGTGGCTCATGCCAGTAATCCCAGCACTTTGGGAGGCCAAGGCGAGTGGATCATTTTAGGTCAGGAGATCGAGATCAGCCTGGCCAACATGGCGAAACCCCGTCTCTACTAAAAATACAAAACTTAGCCAGGTGTGGTGGCGCATGCCTGTAGTCCCAGCTATTTGGATGGTTGAGACAGGAGAATTGCTCGAACTCAGGAGGCAGAGGTTGCAGTGAGCCGAGATGGCGCCACGGCACTCCAGCCTGGGTGACAGAGCAAAACTCTGTCTCAAAAAACGAATAAATAAATAAAGTAAAAGTGGAAAAAGGTAGCTAGTCAGTCAAATAACTCAGGTGAGAGATAAGAGATGAAGAGATTATGGTGGCATGGAACAGGACAGAGGGTGGAAAGTGATCAGATGCAACGGACATGTCAAAAGGAGAGCTGGCAGGTTTTGCCTCTGGTCTGGATACGGTATGTAAGAGAAAGAAGAATCCTGGATGGCTCCAAGATTTGGGTCTGAGCAACTAGAAGCTTGGAATTTTCAACAACTAAGGTGTGGAAAATGGTAGAAGCAGTAATGAAAAATACATATTTGTTTTGGAACATGTTGAATTTGAGATGGCTATTACATATCCTAGCAGAGATGCGTAATTGTCAGTTGCATATGCAAGTCTGGAGTTGCACTGGAGATAATGTATTTTGCATGTATCTGTATGTAGATGGAATTTAAAGCCGTGATATCATGTGATTACCTAGAGAAAGAGTGAAGATAGAGAAGAAAAGAGGTCTGAGGACTCAGCCTGGGACACTTCGGTGTTTAGATGGGAAAGACAGAAAGAACCAGCAAAAAAGGCCTCAGAAGGAGGGGCTGATAAGGTAGGAAGAGAACCAAGAGAGAATGGTTTCCTGGAGGCTAAGTTAAGAAAGGACGAGGGTGTGATCTACCTTCAAATAATGCTGATACGTTAAATTAAACGGTTAGTGAGAAACTACCACTGGACTTGGCAAGATGGAAGTCACTGGCAACCTCATCAAAAGCAGTTTTAGTGGAGTGAGGGTAACAACAGTCTTGCTGAAGTAGATTCAGAAACAGTGGGAGCAGAGGGAGTGGAGACAGAAAACCCTTTAGAAGAGTTTCACTGTAAAGGGAAGAAAGCAATGAGGCAGTATCTATAGACTCAAGATAATTTTTTTCTTTTTCAAATAGGTGATTATCTCTTTGTGTCCTGATGTAAATGATCGAGAAGAGAGGGTGCAATTGTTGATGTGGGACAGAGAGAGGAAACCTGAAAGAGCTGCATTCAGGGTAGGAAGAGGGAGGGAGCAGATGGTGAAGCTAAAAGGTTGACTCTGAAAAGTGCACGGGCTGCTCACGGCTGTAACAAGGGAGAAGGCCCATTAGGCGGGTCAGAGAGGCAGGCCGCTGGTTCTGACAGGGGGACTGGGTGGAAATTTGCCTCTAATCATTTCCATTATTTTAGTGAAAGCAGAAGCAAGGTCATCAACTGAGAGAGAAAGTGGGGAAGAAGCTGTTGGATGTTTGAGAAGAAGACAGTTATGTAAGAGTCACCCAAGAGACTGGAACTGTGAGTTAAGTAGGTCATTATAGGTGGACAACAAGACCTCTCAACAACATTAGAGTTTTGTGCTTTTGCATTTACAGTAAGGTCAATCAGCACAGTTGCGTGTTCTCCTTTAGTCACAGTCAGCTGCCTTGGAGCTGGAGAGAAGTGAGTAGAGGACTGGATTTAACAAGGGCTGTGTTTTGCCAAGGGTGAGAGGGCGAGTACAAAGATGGACTAAGGGTCTAACTTGGAAAATGAGGACATTGAAGCCACAGGGGGTAGAGGAACAGTAAAAAGTAGTAGGGCCAATGAATTAGTGGTTCAGTGGTGTTGAGGACCTGTTGAAATTCGTGTACTGGGAGAGAGACAGAAAAATAAGAGATGGGGTCAGAGAGTGGGAGGATTGAAATTGAGATTACGGAGAGGGTGTACTTTTTGACAATGACTCAATGTAGGGCATGGTCATGGGAATGGATTTGCGGCTGGTGGGGGTGGGAGAGAGACTGTGGAAGGTCATAGGACAAGAAGAGATTAAGAATGAGAAGTCAGAGTTTTGGAAGAATCATCTATGTGGATTCTGAAGTCACCAAGAGCTATATCAGGGATAGTGTTGAGGGGAAGTGAGTGAATCATGTGCTAAAATCCTCTCGGGATAAAGAGGAGTGACCTGAAGGTGTATAGATGATTGTGACAATTTTATTGCAGTCTTTAAAGGCACCAGTATATCAAATACAACATAGAACCACAAATCTGGACATAGAACCACAGCCCACCTAACTGCTTCCTAGACAGTACAGGGAGGTCATTTCTCTTTGCAGGCAGATAAATACAAGATCTCTTTTATAGATATCAGTTAGTGCAGCTGCATTCAAGCAACTGCTCCATATAGCAAACAGTACTCAATATTTCCAAGAGGTGCTTGAGAAACTGCCAATTGTGTTGGGAGAAGGGGAGGGAATGGCAGGAGGGGGTGTGGAAGGGAGTTTTCTAGAGGAAAAAGACAAAGAAGTGAAGGGGCTCTATGTTCTTTGCTCTATGTCCCACGCAACCCAAGAAGCTCTCTATTTAATTGTTTAAATTTGGGATTTTCACTTGGTGTGTGCAATACACATAGGACACATTCAACTCTCACAAACCTTTCCTTGCTTATGAAGTCAGGATTCAAAGAGAATTCCAAATATGTTCCTTACAAATACTGTTTACTGTATGGGGTTTCATTATGCAGGACAATTATAAGGGCATAGAGTTTAAGTCAAAAGTCATCTAAATCTACAAAATAACAGATTGGGTTATAAAGATATTCCGGTCTATTTGAAGTAAACTTTTCAGGAATTCCACTTTTATTGGGAGCAATTTATTTCTCTTATTTTATTTGCTAAGTTTTTATTCCAGTAAACGAACAAGTTTAGGCGGAGGTGTGTAACACATAGACAAATATAACCATTGATTTTTTTGCACTGATATAATTTTATTGCGGCATATGTTTCGTCAAGATGTTGTGACGTTACCTCAGGGTAGGCTGACACATTCTCCTTACTATACAATGTAAATGTTTTGACTCAGTGAATGTTTCCTTCAGGACAAACACCGAAAGCTGGAAAATCCATTTTGCTAAAAAGCCTCTTAGATTATGCACTATTCATCCGCAAAGATGAAGCCTGACCACTGAGAACTTGTTTTTCTTTGTTTTAAATCATCGAGAAAAGCTTAGTTTTATGGTTACTCTTCTATGTGAAGGTCAAGAAATTGTTCTTGTCTGTATTTATCTTCCTCTGAGAAGGTGATCTTTTAAAAACAAATTTCAAAGTGTCCCCTCAGATGAAATGAACAAGCAATAGCTTTCTTGC
Source organism: Macaca fascicularis (assembly GCF_037993035.2). Classification (NCBI taxonomy): domain Eukaryota; kingdom Metazoa; phylum Chordata; class Mammalia; order Primates; family Cercopithecidae; genus Macaca; species Macaca fascicularis. The sequence continues at coordinate 105,913,047 of NC_088377.1, forward strand.
TCCAGTGACCAAAGTAGTGAATCAAAAAAAAAAAAAAAAAAAAAAAAAAAAAAAGGCTTTGCTTATCTGGTATTTGGGTAAATTTGCTTGGGAATAATGACATTGGTTCACCTAGTTTTCCTCTGAAGTTCAAACATGCCCAGAGCAGTGCCTGGTCCAGAGATTTCCATGCAGATAGGATCTGACGTCTCCAGGGCTGGCTGTGCAGAGTGGCACCCAGGAAGCAGGAAGGTCACAGACAATTTATGAGTGCCTGTACAGAGGCCTGGACCTGCTGTGCACTGCTGTTTTTTGATTAGGGCTCCCTGAGAAGGTTCAAAATGTTCTTCTTGTAAATCTGCACGTGGCTTTTCTCCATTGCTAATAAGCTGGTAATAATGAGGTTTAGTTGCCAGCACCCATCACTGTAGCAGATAGTTTGGGTCACTGGGTTCCCGGGTCATTCTCTGGACCTCAGTTGGAGTGCTGTGATTGGGATAGAGCTGGTAGAAGGACCGGGGATGAAATAATATGTACATTTAGGCCTGAATCCTAGCCACAGAAACCCAATCACCTTGGACACCTATTCTTTTATATTTTGGTGGGAGTGGTCCTTGGTTTACACAGGGCACATTTAGTTTTGGATATTTTCCTACTTCTCACAGATACAAACATTGGAGCAGTGAGAACACTATATTTGAAGTGAGAAGACCACAAGACCTGGCTCGGATATGAACAGTGCAATCATAGGGCAAGCCCCTGAGGTCTCTCAGTTTCAATCTTTCATCTACCTCACAGAGCTGTTGTGAGGCTCAAATGGAACTTTATAATGACCATTCAGATACAAAGCTTATTATGAAGACAGCTGTGTATACTCGAAACACACTCAAAGATCACTGTTGTTTGGCCTCTCCTTGTAGAAAAAAATGTTAAGTTGTTTTTGCGGGGTTCACTAGATGGATATCCAAAGCCCAGCATAATTTCCACAGCATAATTCCTGCTGTATTTGCTATTTGTTGAATGAATGAATAAAGGAATGAATGAGTGTGTGATGGAATGAAATTGTCAGAGACATAAGTGTGTGGAGTTAGCTGAGCTGTCACTGCAGCCACCGCCAAACACTGGCACGTGCTCACATCACTCACTGGTTCAGGAGGGCTTGCGGGAGCACCAGGGGCTGTGATGAGAGTAGATGACCCCAGTTGGTGGGTGCTATGGCAGACCTAAGACACGGGCCACCTGGAGGGGTGCCTTAGGCAAGTGAGGAGTGAGTGAGGGTTACGATCAGAGGGAGAAACTGCAGCAGCTTTTGCTTAGAGTTGGTGCTGATCATTCTTTCTCAGAATGGCTCCAACTATTCTCAGGATAATCGTAGGACCTGGTATGCCAGGGCCTAGCAGCCAGTGGTAAGCCTAATTGGGAGCCATGGAATTAAGCATGTTCTCTGATGTTCTCACAGTTGTGCATCCTTTGGCTCTCACTTTTCCTTCAGAGGAGAGTGGATTTCAAGTTCAGTACAAGTTCCACTTTCACCCAGCATATGGGAAGCTGAAGATAGTGTCACTCTCACCTTAACAAGTACAAAGCTTGAAAAACAATAGTGACAGTTCTCCTTGAAACCATTAGAAAGATGAGGTTTAGGCCACCAGATAGCCTGAAATCCAAGAAAAGACAGGGCCTTCCAAGGAGAGATGGGAGAGAACCACCAACAAGCTCAGCAGAACAGAACACAGAAGAGATGCCCAGGCCACACAAGGATTAAGAAGTGAATATGAAGGATTCAGCTAAAACTGTAGATGGTAGCAATGGCAAGGGTGGACCAGGGTGAGAGTAGAGAGTTGTGAGGAGCTGCAGTCACGATGGGAAGTCACAGGGACACATGCAGATTCTTCTCCACAGGCCTTTGCAGGTACTCCTTGAGAAAGACGGCACAGGGAGAAGACAGCCTGGAGGAGGGGAGTGGCCACCTCTAGGAGGTGGAGTTTAGTTGTCTTCTCCTCAAGAGTAAACTGGACTTAGTGCTTCTAATGAACGGTGTTTGGAAAGTGAAAAGGTAACTTTATAGTGGAGAAAACTGTTAGATGATCCAGGTCACCATCACCAATGACAAATCAAGTGGAACTCATGGCCTCAAGTGATTATTCCACCTTAGCCTCCCAAATAGCTGGAATTATATGTCAGTTATAGCTTTTTATTTGGGAGCAACTTTACACTTTACACAAACTTTGCAAAGGTCGTTCAGAGTTCTTGTATATCCTTCATCCACCTCTCCCTAAAGTTAATATTTTACATAACCATGGTATGTGTCCTGCCATGATGCCTTGAGGAGGACACCTCATCTCTCTGGCATTTATCCCCCAAATCCATGAGCCCAGTCTAGTTGTGAGAAAACAGAAGACAAACCCCAACTGAGAGAGGTACTACTTACTATCTGACCAGTATTCTTAACCCACTTATGCCTGAGGTTGCGATTTTTTGAATTTTTGCATGAGTGAAAAATCAGACCTTGGCAATGACTTTGAGCAGTAGGATACGAATAACTCCCACATGCTTAGAGTTCCAATAATGGAACACTAGGCATAAATAAAGTAAAAAGCGTCATGAAAAACAAAGGAAGATTGAGCAGCTATCACAGGTCACAAGAGATTCAGGAGACATGATGACTAAATACAAGGTGGGATCCAGGATAGGATCTGAAACCAAAAAATGACACTAATAGAAAAACTGTTTATACTGAATAAAATAAAAGCTTACTTGATAGTAATTTACCAGTGTTAATTTCTTAGTTTTCATATATGTAACCACTGTTACATAAGATGTTCTAATAACATTAGGGAGAGTTAGATGAAGAATATATGGGAACTATGAACTATCTTTACAAATTTTCTGTACAGTAAAATTGCTCTCAAATAAAAAGTTAAAACTGGCTGATAGTTTCAGTTACTTGGGAGGCTAAGGCCAGAGAATTGCTTGAGGCCAGGAAGTCCACTCTATCCTGGGCAACAGAGTGAGACACTGTCTCAAAAAAAAAAAAGAAAAGTTAAGGAAGTGGGAGTAGGGGAAGGATTGATGATAAAGGGGAAGGAGGGAAATTTTGGAGGTGATGGAAATGTTCTATGTATGATCTATATATGTTTGTCATATATATACATATATATATATATATATAAAAAACTCACTGAACTATATCCTAAAAAGGGTGAATTTTTTGTACATAACAGTTATACATACAGTTGATTCTCAAACAATGCAGGGGTTAGGGGTTTCACCCCCCTGCAGTTGAAAATCTGCATATAACTTTTGACTCCTTCAAAATGTAACTACTAATAGCCTACTGTTGACTGGAAGCTTTACTGATAACATAGTCAATTTACACATATTTTGTATGTTATATGTATATACATATTTTGTATATTATACAGTGTATTGATAGAATAAAAGTGAGCTAGAAAAAGAAAATGTCATTAAAAAATCTTAAGTAAGAGTCAATGTATTTACTATTTATTAAGTGGAAGTGGATAAAGGTCTTCACTCATCTTCACGATGGGTAGGCTAAAGGAGGAGGAGTTGGTCTTGTTATCTCCGGAGTGGCAAGAGCAGATGAGACTCTGCATATAAACAGTGGAATCCATGCTGTTCAAACCCGTGTTGCTTAAGGGTCAATTGTATATATACAAAACCGTGTATAAATTATGTCTCAATAAACCTGACTTTAAAAAATACATAGTACATCATTGTTGGGGACTTACATAGATATGAGCCTTAGCAGAGAATGAAAGTGAAAGCCTCACTCTTTAGAAAACTCCTCATGCCCTTGTCCTTCCCATACTAGGGACCTCACTTTCAATACGCTTTTAAAACCCATATTTATCTCCAATTGCTTTTTTTTTTTTTAATGCAAACTATGGGAGATGGGCCAAGTTTTCATTTCTCGTAATACAGTAAAAATATTTATAGATATTTCAGCAACTCTGGCACAATACACAGAACCAGTGAGTCCACATTACAACAGAAATTTGGTGGGTGATAGTAAGTCAATTTCTCCTCGATTACACTGCTTCCTGTTGGCGAAACAGTAGCAACCAGGAGAGTGGTGCTCAGAGCAATCAAGTGGCTCTTTAGAGCAAAGGGAAGGATACTTTTAAAAAATATTTATTAAAGATGTATATGGCATAAAACAACTTTTAAAAATTATTTTGTATTTTATTATTAACTAGTTATTAGTAATTAATAAGATTCCCATTGTCTCCTGTTCCCTAGCCCTTGCAGGAAACCAGAGTTACTAACCTTCCGGAGATACTCTATGCAAATGTGAGCATATGCATGTATTCTTTTTAATGCAAACAGAAGCATATACTATGTTCTTCACTTTGCTTTCTTTTTCTAGTGTTTTCAAAAAATATATGCTTATCGGTCTTAGTCCATTCGGGCTGCTATAACAGAATACCAGAGACAGGGTGGCTTATAAACAACAAAAAAATAGTTCCTATATTTTAAGAAGTCAAGATAAAGGCACTGGCAGATTCAACGTCTGGTGAGGGCCTGCTTCCTGCTTCATAGACAGCCATCTTTTTGCTGTGTCCACACAAGATGGAAGGGGTGAGGGAACTTGAGAGTCTGTTTTTTAAGGGCATTAATCCCATTCATAAGGGCTCCACTATCGTGGCCTAATCACCTCCCAAAGGCCCTACTTCCTAACACCAACACACTTGGGGGTAGGATTTCAATACATGAATTTTCTTGGGGTGGGGGTGACACAAACAGTCAGTATATAACACTGTCTCATTACAAGATGCATTTGAAGCGGTTTATTATAATCTATGTAAAATAATGGTTTAGGAAAGTAAGACTCTAAGAGTTGTAAAAAAATAAAACGAAGTCAGCAGAGAGTTTAGTACAAAATACACATGCCCTAAAACACTGTACAACAAGAGGTGGGCTTCTAATGTGGCTCTGAGCTTTCTAGCAGCAAATGCAGAGGAAAATACAAGCAGTTATATGACTGTTGTGCCCATAACGTAAATACTAACTGTTCTTTTCTTATATTTATGTATTCCCTCTGTGACAATTTTAATTATTGAATTAAAAATAAAACAAGCAACATTTACACCAAAATCATAAAATATCACCAGCTGGTTCTACAACCTGAGAAACGTTGTTTGTTTGTTTTTGTTTTTGTTTTTTTTCCCCAGGGAGCCTCATCTTTTAAAAAAGTAATAATGAAAATCTTCACATCCTCACCTCATCTTGTTTTGTTCACTTTATATATGTACAAAATTAATCCACATCTCCACAGATAGAGATGACTTATGTTGGAAGCATGGAGCCCACGGCTGCATAGTATTCTATTATATGGATGTACCATAATTTATTTCCCCAGTCCCTTCTTGATGGGCATTTACAGTGTTTCCAGGATTTTGCTCTTGCAAACCGTGCTGTCATGAATTTCCTCATGCATGCATCATTCCACACATCTGTAAGCATATTTGTAAGGTAAATTCCTACAAGTGGACTTGCTGGGTCAATGTGTATGGCTAATGTTTATTTTGACAGCTATTAACAAATTGCCCTTCATGAACAGTGTGCCAGTTTCTACTCCACACTCCCACATAGGACTGTGCCTGCTTCCTTGTACTTGCCCTGCTTAGCATATGACCCTACTCTGTGATGTTGAAAAATAACTCTTATGAATGAGAATGAATATTGTTCTACATGTTTTAGAGCATAATTTTTTCTTTTCTCTTCTGTGACCTATCTGTTCATATCTATCCCTTGCTCATTTTTTTTCTATTGAACCCCGGGTGTGTGGCTTATTAATTGTAGGAATACCTTCTAGATTAAGGACTTTATCCCTTTGTACTATCCGTTGCGTTTTTCCCGTTGTATGCTATTTGTCTTTTGATTTTGTTCATGGCATTGTTTTTGGCCATGTGGAAATGCTTTGTTTTTACGTGTTAAACTTTCTCAATGGTTTTTAAAATGACTTATGATTTGGGGTTACATTTGGCAAGGCATTTCCTACTTCAACATAATCTTCACTCCTTTTCTCAAATTCTTTTATGTTTCAGTTTGGAATTTATTTAGTGTATGAAAATTGAGTCATACTTCAAAGTTATTCTCTTCCCAATGGCAATCCAATTGTCCCGATAGTGAATAATCTATCTTCTCTCCCCACTCCTTGATTTGAAATGGAGATGGACAGCTTCTTACCCCGAAAGGAACCCATGGTAATCTGTAAAATACAGCCCAACACTGCTTTTCTACACCTCAGGCAACAGGGGAATCTAGGCCTCTATGTGAGGCCTCAAGAAAGGCCAGTTCAGCTCATGTCCCCTCCTCACCCAGCAGGACCAGGTGGATGCCAGGCTGGCCTGTGCCCCTGTACATGAATACACTACAGACTTGTGCTCTTATATCTCATCATGGATGCTCTGGGCAGATAAGATTTCTGAATACCTTGCTTTTTTTTTTTTTTCCTCCAAGGGTGAGTTTCTCCAGAGAGTGAGACCTTCTCTAGGTGTTCCACTAGAGGGTGCTTCAACTATACATATTTACATAGACGTAAACATGACCTATATTGTTTGTGTGGGCTGCACACACACACGCCAAGCAGCTGCTTTTTCCTGAACCATCTATGACATGGACATGCAATCTGATTTTTAATTCCCTCAACTCCTTCCACACATGATCAGATGACCTTCCCAAAGATCCATCCTCTCCCAGGGAGCTGCCAGAACCCACAGGTGTGGGAAATGGAGATCTACTGAATGGAACCTCTTAGCAGTGGTAGGAAAGGAGGCTCACGGGTTCGGTTTCTGTTTTTGCTCTTTTTCTCTGGAGGAGACTTTTAGTGATGATTTGGGCCTTCGGGGATTCCTTTGAAATACAGGAGAGGGCCACAGCTCAATTAAAAGTCACCGATAAGTGTCCAAAATTCGGGAGCCACATAGACAGTGGGATGGAGCTGTTATTGGGTTGATACTCCCAGAAGATGAATCAGGGTCCGTGGGGGCCATGGGGAGATGGGGTAAAGGGGTGAGAGTTGCTGAGTGAGTCAAGCAGGTGGGCACTAGCAATCATCTGGGAGAAGCTAAAGGATGTAGATTTTTCAGAGATTTCCCTTTTAGGAAGGGAATTGCAGTAGTAGTTTAGATGATTACTTTTTTCTAGAAACTCAAAGTGGAATAAACAAGAAACGTGGACTTGGGGGTATTGGTGAGAAGAGCATGATGTATCACAGAAAATGATGAAAGGAGCCCAATAACTTCTCGGGGCTGAAGATAATAAGGTAGGCATCTTTAAGAGACAGTGAGCAGCAACTTTTGAACTTTGCTGCATATTAGAATCATCTGGAAGGGCTTTTTAAAGAAATCTTGATTGCTGGGACTCTGACTCATGCATAAGCATTCTTTTTTTAAGTTTCCCAGGTGATTCCAATGTGCAGTCAAGTTCAAGAAACAATAGCCTAGATCAGTGGTTCTCAAGCTCAAGTGAATATGAGAATCACCTGGAGAGCTTACTCGACCACAGCTTACTGGGCCACACCCAGAGTTTATGATCCAATAGGTCTTGGGTGGGTGCCCAAAACTGAGTGCTTGAAATATGGTTAGTCTGAATTGAGATGTGTGATAAGTTTGAAATACACACCAGATTTCAAAGACTTAGTACCAAAAAAATACACAAATTCTCTCAATATTTTTATATTGATTACACGTTAAAATGATAACATTGGGTTTAATGGGTTGAATAAGATATATTATGAAAGCTCATTTCACCTGTTTCTTTTAACTTTTTAAAATGTGGCCACTGGAATATTTAAAATAACATATGGGCTTGCATCATACTTCTATTGATCTGTGCTGATTTAGATTAACATTGCACAAAAGACAATTTTTAAATCACCTGCATAGGAGTTACCTGGAGTGCGTGTTAAAAAGTTTTCCTAGTGATGGCCTACAGATTCAGAATGTCGTGGGGGCAGCGGGGGGACGGGGGCGGTGTCAGGGAATCTGCATATTGAACAGCTCCTTGGGTGAGCTTGACCTGCTAAAGTTTCACATGCTGGCTTAGGTGAACAAAGAAAAGGAGGGGACAAATAAAAATTTTTCATTTAGGATTTGGTGCATTCATGACATGGTTCAAGGCCAATGAAGAATTCAGAATGAGATGACTGAGGATGCTACATCTTCATAAATGATGCCTAAGTGAGGGAGTAACTTGTCTGGGGTTAGTGGAATTGGAGAAGTAGAAATTTGGGACATCTTTCTCCTCGCTACTCAAAATGTGGTCTCTGGATCAACAGCATCAGCATCACCTTGGAGTTTACTAGAAATGCAAATCTTAGGCCTTGCCCCAAACCTACTGTCTTAGTCCATTTGCTTTGTTAGAAAAGAATACCTGATGCTGGGCAATTTGTAAAGAAAAGAGGTGTATTCGAGTCACAGTTTTGCAGGCTGTATAAGAAGCATGGCACTGGCACCTGCTTGGCTTCTGGTAGGGCCTCAGGCTGCTTCCACTCATGGCAGAAGGTGAAGAGGGGCTGCATGCAGAAAGCACATGGGGAGTGGACCAAGAAAAGAGGAGGAGAGGCCAGGCTCTTTTCAACACCAGTTCTCTCAGGAACCAAAGGTGAAAACTCAGTCCCTTCCTTGAGAATGGCACCAAGGCATTCACAAAGGATCTGCCATAAGACTCCAACAATGGGGATAGAATTTCAACATGAGACCTGGGGGGCCGAAAAATCCCATATTCAAACCATAGCACCTACTGACTCAGTTTGCGTTTTAACAAGATACTAAGATGATTCAATTGCACCTTACAAATTGTTTTACAACTGTATTTGGGCATATTTTACGTATGTAACTTACCCATTTCAAGTGTACAATTCAATAATTTTTGGTGAAATTACCAAACTGTACAACCATCACTATAAATCAGTTTTAAAACACTTTTAGAAGATTACCCCAATAAGATCCCTCATACCCTTTACTGTCAATCTGGTTCCTTCCCATCTCTTTCCCAGGCAACCACTGATCCACTGTCTCTATAAATTTGTATTTTTTTAGACAATTCGTATAAATGGAGCTATACAATGTGTGATCCCTGTGTCTTGCCTCTTTCATTTAATGTAATGCTTTTTGTGGTTTGTCCATGCTGTACAGATACCAGTACTTCATTTCTTTTTATTGCCAAATAACATTCCATTGTTATGATTATATCCCATTCCGAAGCAGGAAATCTCCCTGACTCCTTTGTGATGGGAACTGGAGTGCACAGGTGCTAGAACTAGCCACAGCTTGGGTGCCAACAGGGGCAGACTCCATTTGCTTGTTCTCGCTGTGTTGTTCCACCCCTGCAGGAGGGGGATTGCAGGTGAGTGGGTGCAGGAGTTGGGGTGAGCGCTTTTGGGCACCGGCAGGAACAAAACTCTGTGCAGCCCCTGGTAACACCTGGGGGGTGCCCGCAACCTCTGAAGCCCCAGAAAGAGTGTTACAGTCAGTGCTCTTTTAGCTTTGCTGTCCACAGATGGCTTAAGTGCTAACAGCTCAGTGGAGGGTCAGTCTGACAGCCTTTTGCACCTGCACCCTAGTTCTTTTCTGGCATCCAGGAGGAATGAGGTTGCATGAACAAATTGGAGATGGTAAATGCCATGGATTTTATTGCTGACGAAAGTGGCTCTCAGCTGGAAGCGGAGCTGAAAAAGGGATGGAGTGAGAAGATAATCTTCCCCTGCAGTCCGGCTGTCCCCAGACTCCTAAGCAACGCCATCAAGCTGTCCCTCTGAAGTCAAGCTGCTGCTCTTTGACATCCAACCATAGTCTGTGATGTTCTGCTGCTTTTCCTCTTCTCTTCTTTTCCTCTGCCAGTGGAGCCTGGGGTTTTTATGGGCAGAGGATGGAGCAGGTTGGGCCATGGGTGGTTTTGGAAAAGGCAACATTCGAGTGGAAAAACTGGAATGTATGTTCCCACTTTGGGCCAAGGTTCCAGGTTTGAGGATGGCACCCTAGCCAGGGACCACCCTCTTCTGCCCAGAATTTCCCTGCCTTCTGTCCGTATCCATTCTGTTTATGTGTTCCTTAGTTGATTTGTGGTTTTCTCCCCCCAATTTTAGGACCATTGTGGGTAATACCTCAAAGAACATTTGTGTACAAGTCTTTTTGTGGCATATGTTTTTATTTCACTTGGGTAGATAAGAGTAGAATCACTGGGTCAAATGGTGCTGCACACTAAGACCTCAGAAGCACTGTTCCAGACGTTTTCTGTGTGTGCCAGGATGTGATAACCCCTTGGGTAATGGAATGCTCATGGGCTTGTCCAGGTCTGAGTGAGGCTTGATTCTGTTACTAGTAATTGTGTGATGTTGAACAAATGACTTTATTTAGTTGGTGAAGTAGATTTATCGTCCCTACTGCATAAGGTTACTGTGAGATATAAAGCCATATGTAGACTTTGGAGCAAAAGGAATCTAGGTTGAAGGCTAATCTGGCTAACTTTTTATGGTTGGAGAAGTTACCAAACCACCAAGGCCAGTTTCTTTGTCTATAAATGGGGATAATAATACATTTCTTGCTTGGTTTAAATAAAGTAATGTGTTCACTATTTTAACAAAATTATCAATAAACATTGGCAACTATTACATAAAACACCTAGCTCAGATTGGGTGCTCAGGAAATGCTGGGTCAGTACAAGATGGTTTCTACATCTTGGATCTTTCCTGGGGAAAGAGATCAATTAAGTGGACACACACACACACACACACACACACACACACACGCACAGAGCCCAAGTTATTTTGCTTTGTGTGGTAGAATCAGGAGCTTCTCCTAAACAAAGTTAAACCTTCTTGATGAACTCACTTGTGATTTGTAAGCATTCAACTCCAAGTCCAGGATACATGTCTGTGATGCTGAGGTTTCAGTTCTGGAACATGTAAATGTACACTACTTGGTTACAGGCTCAGATTAGCTCAGGAGCTTCTTGAGCACCATGGCTTAAGGAAGGATTTACCAGGGAGTCCTGGGCTATATTAGCTTTACTTAGCAGAGCAGGAAAACAACCTGCTGCAGCCAGGGGGGTCACGGGTCAGTGAGCTTGACTGACCAGTTTTTCAGATAATTCTAGGACCAGCTTTCAAGGGGAAAGTGAATATTGTCAACACTTCAGTTAGCCCCTGTTATAACCTAGACGTACACCACGCTGACATGCCCTCTTCCTCATTCTAATGCAAAGACCTCTTGCAAAAAGACAGACATTTACACATGGGCACAGGATGCCTAATTAATTATAAGAGCTTTTGTGCATAACCCTGTCCTTAGATGAGGTCTGATGCCCTTGACTCTCCTCATCCATTCCCTTTGCCCATGTGGCTGCAGGCTAACATGACTACGTCCCGCTCTGTAGCAGGAAATGTCCTGCATCTCTGCTGGCCAACTGTGTCCACAGTCTGTTGTGTCTGCAAGGACCTGCTCAGTGAAGAAGTGAGGAGATCTCTTTCTTGCTGTCTCTAGAAGGCCACTGTATTAGCTTACTCAGGCCGCCACAACAAAATATCTCTGATTGCTTGGCTTAAACACCAGAAAGTTATTTTCTCCCTGTGGTGGAGGCTGGAAAGTCCAGGATTGAGGTCTGGTAGGGTTCAGTTTCTGGTGAAGGCACTCTTTCGGGTTTGCAGGGGCTGCATTCTTTCTTTGGCATGGCAGACACATGGCAGAGAGAGGAGTTTTCTGGTGCCTCTCCTTATAAGAACACTCATCCTATTAAATCACAGCCCCACTCTTACGACCTCATTTAATCTTAATTACCTCCTTATAGGCACTATCTCCAAATACAGTCACATCATGGGTTAGGGCTTCAACATAAGTGTTTTGGGGGAACACAATGTAGTCCACAGCAGCCACTTACCAGAAGGATGGTTTCGGAAGATCCCACTGTTTGGTGAATACAACTGTCCTCCCCATTGGTGGAGGTGGGAAGATGTGAGAGCTGGAATGGGAAACATCTGCTATAAAGCTAATGCCAGCCAGTCTTGCGTTAGGCTTGAGAAACTAAGTCCTAAATCAATTGTGTTCACAGGGATAAAATGATTATCATTGCAAAAACGGAGGCTAAGAGTTGAAAAGTGGATATCATTTCATCTTATGCATTAAAAATGGGGGAAAAAAGAAAAAGCTTTCTGACTCAGGCACCAATTGCTTAGCTTTAATTGTCTATGTGACTGCGATTGCAAAGCTGTCTCCCAGCATTTAGTAGAAGTATTAAAGCGTATTAGATCACTGCTGGGGCTTAATGACAACAGGAATCATCCCAATTCAGAAGGCAATTATTTATCTGGTGACCTTTTATAATGTGGCAAGTTTTCCTTCAGGATTTTTTACAGTGACAGATATTTCCAATAAACGTGGGTCTCTCCCCTCCCCCCAATCAATTGTTGGTATTTGAATGTCATGAAACTAAAAGCTGTGAAATTAAACCTGCTGTGCAAGTTACGAAAATGGGGAGACTGAAATGAGACTGTAGGTCCCTTTTATATAATATCAGTGCAACATTATGGTACAAATGCAGGGAAAATGGACTGTTGTGTTGATGGGAATATGTAGCATTGGGCATGGAGTCTTTGTCTGGAGGGGTTAATGTCAATTTCTTTAATTCAACACTGCCATGATTGCTGGGTCTCGCCAGAGGACTTTGTATTTGCTTTCCCAATTTCTATCCCAATCAGCTGTGACACTGCAGACAATTTCTTTTGTGATCTGCACAGCTCTAAGGTCAAGGGAACAGGGGCCTGGATCAACCCATCACAATACATGGACTTCTAAAGGTGCTTTTATGTATTGATCTGAAATGTCTCTGTGATTTCCAAGCACATGTGATTTAGTGGACTGTATTTATGTCACTGTGATCATTGATTGCTCTCAAAATCACTGGAAGGGAGGTTGCCATTCCCATCTTTGATTTACAATGGAGAATGCTGTGTTCATAGTGTTTTAAATATAGGTTTAATTTCTCGGGTGTGTTAATGGCCAACAGATCAGAAGACAACCGTTATTGAGAAGATAATTGTTACTCACAGTTCCCAAAAGGAGGAGGCATGCTGCACCACACAGGGTCACACGGGGAAGCACCAGGGTGGATCAGGAGGCAGAGGGGGTTAGGGGAAGACTTGGGCAAGAGGCTTTAGCATGACTTCCCTGGAAAAGGAATGGGCGAGGCAGGGTAAGCAGGCTGAGGATTGACCATTTCAGCATTTCAGCAGGCTCTGGGGCACACAGGCTGTCCCCAGCCATCTGGTACCTGACCCTGGGGTGACGAGAGCTGGTGGATGATGGTCCAGAAGGTGACGGCCTGATAAAGCAGGTGGTTGGGGTGTGAGGTCTGTAATGGTTTGTTTGCATAGCAAAAGTGCACTGGCAGATAAGTTCTTTATTATCTCTAGAAATTGGCTTTCTCCAGGAAGGGCAGTTTCTCCAGGGTCAGCAAGGCCCCAGGTGTCAAAGCATCAGAAACACATTGTTAATACACAGAGGAATGAGGTGCTGTGCATTAGGACTCAGGGCTAGTCTTGGGCTGAACGATACTTAGAAAGCAAAATATAGAGGTTTCTGGAACCTAACCACAGAATCATAGTTTCAAGCTGAAGAAGAGACCTCCAAATCATCCTACCTTCTTATATGAATGAGGAAATTGGAGCTCAGAGAGGTCATGTGGCCTGACAAAGGTCACCAAGCATCATGACTTCTTTCTCCTCTGTCCAGTCCCTTTCCATACCATCCTGATTTGCCCACTACTTTTCAGTGTTATGACCCTGGTCCTGTCTCTCCCACATCCCTCCAATATACAGGCACACAGGGGAGGATTTCTCTTTTTTACCCAGTTTCCTAGACGTGAGCAGTGATTATGTAACTGGCCCATTTTGGTTTGGGGCAGTGTCAGAGCAAAAGAAAGTGGTGTATTGGAAGAGGTCTCCATCAAACCAAGCTGGGAAGCTCTGCTTGAAAGAAAGGAGCCCTCTATTCTATTCATAAACAGACAATCCTTCTGATGAGAGAGTCTCAGTGTTCCCTTTTTGATAAATTTACCCTCAAGACCTTACATCTTTTTCATAATATGTCCTCAGGTCTGATATATTTCCTTTGGTTCTGTTACAGTAACCAGCCCCCAGTGTCTAGACATTTCTTTTTCTACCAAGGTAGGAGGGTATATTGACTTTTGCAATTTGTACTAAGTTTAGTTTTCAACAGAGTTTCAGATCTGCAGTATGAACAACTTTCCCTAGTTTGAGTTGTGTGGTCAGCGAGCAACTTGCTGTGATCCTCGACCTTGGATGCACATTAGAATTATCTAGGGACCCTTTAAAAATCCCATGCCAGGCCAGGCGCGGTGACTCACACCTATAATCCCAGCACTTTGAGAGGCCGTGGCAGGTGGATCACCTGAGGTCAGGAGTTTGAGACCAGCCTGACGAACAAGGTCAAACCCTGTCTCTACTAAAAACACAAAAATGAGCTGGGTGTGGTGGCAGGCGCCTGTAGTCCCAGCTACTCAGGAGGCTGAGGCAGGAGAATTGCTTGAATCTGGGAGGCTGAAGTTGCAGTGATCTGAGCCGAGATTGTGCTACAGCACTACAGGCCTGGGTGATGGAGCAAGACTCTGAAAAAAAAAGAAAAATCCAATGCCAGATCCCCCTCCTCAGACATTCATACTTGATTGAGCTAGGGTGGGGCCCAGGAAGTGGGATATTTTTGATGCTCCCAAGTGATCCTACTGTGGAACCAGAAATACAAATCACTGAGCTAGAGGGAAACTGGCCAGCAGCGACAGGAAGGTGATGCCCTGGATTCATCTAAGAGGATCCACAGGCCTGAGATACAGAAACCACTGGCCAGATGGTCTTCTCATTTCACACAGGACACCCCTGTTCCTGTCCCCAGTCTGAACACAAAACCTGATGACAGCACACTCTGCCTGAAAATCCTTCAATGCTTCTCTACTAACTGAAACTAAAGTAAAAAAATCTGCAGTGTCCGCGTTGTGGTTACTATTACTTATGTAGCAAACCACTCCCAAATGTCAGCCATTTTATCATGCTCATGGATTCTGTGAGTCAGGATTCAGACAGGACACAATGAGGACGGCTTGCCTGTGCTCCACACAGTCTAGAGTCTCTGCTGGAAACTGCCAAGTTGGGGGCGGCTTAATAGCTGGGAGCTGGAATCATCTGGAAATCTCATCACTCACATCTGGAGTTGATGCTGGCTGTCGGCTGGGATCTCAGCTAGGGCTGTTGACCTGAGCACCCACCTGCGGCCTCTCCTTGTAGCCTGGTGGCCTGAGTATCAGCACGGTGGCCTCAGGCTAGCTGGACTTGTCAGCTGGTGGTTCAGTGTTCCAAGAGTCAGAAAAGTGCCTTGTTGGACCTAGCCTCAGAAGTCACATAGCATCACTTCCTTCTGCTGCATTTGTAAAGCAGTCATAAACCTGCTCAGATTCAAGTGGAGGGGATGTAACCCTGCCTCTAGATGGGGGAGGGTGGCAAGCTCCCACTGTGGAAGAGCACGTGGGATGGGAGCTATTACTGGAGACATCTTTAGGATTTTGCTCCGCTGCAACGGCTGCATCTCATTGTCTTATTCTTCACTCCAGTCCAGCTAACATGTTTACAGTTCCCAGAAGACGCAATTCTCTTCCTTCTCAGGGCAGGTGTTCATGGGGTGCTGGGTGCTCCCCAGTGCGGCTGGGCCTCTCTCTGTGTCTCTCAGATGGGCCTTCATCCCACTGCAGGCTGTTGGGGGATTCAGGGCTCCCTCTCCCTCACTATTCTGTAAGTTTCTTCAGGATAGAAGCTGTTTTCTTTTAACGTTCCCAACACTTAGCAGTGTTTGGCCTAAAGTGGGTGTTCAAAAAATAGTAACAAATGTAGTTCTATTATGGTGAACACACGCCTTTTAAAACTAAGATTTAAAAATTAGACTTGCCTCCTAGGCTTGCAACACTTCCGCAGTATTGAAGAGCTTAGGGAATCCCATGGGAACTGAGACTCACCAGTTTCTCCTGCTTCGCACTTGTCCCTCAGCCCTAGGTGGCCATTTACATCCCTTTCGGCTTCTCATTCCCATTACGAAAAGGCCTCCCTTGAGTATCAATAATAAATTTGTTAATGTTGCCGAAGTGCTCAGAAGATGGAAAGAGCTGTATGTAAGCTAAATATTATTATTAATAATGGTATGAGATTGATTATTCATTTCCGCAGCACTTCTCCTATTTGGTCTGTGCAAAATTGGAAATTGGTTGTGTTAAATTGGCTTACCTGCTCCATTTGGCCCTGTCAAGAAAATCAATGATACACACATGAATATTCTTCCATGTACATAGCCATTTTCAAAGTTAGGTGATCATCAATATTTATTGTAAGCAGTTATGGAAAAAAATGGATGAATATTTAACACATGAGAGCATTTAGGTATTATTAAATGTGCCTGGCCAAGCAAATTTTGAAGCTATATTTGGGCTTTAACTTACAACAGAAAATCCATATTATTAATTAGATACATGGTCATGTTTGAAAGGCCATCGCTGGAAAGGTCTTGGAATCTGAAGGCAGAGAACAACTTCTGAATGGCAAAAGCTACTCTATGCCCTTATGCCTAGCCAGGATTTCCAGACAATTGCAGGATCGTGCCTTTAGACATTTCCTGGTTTTACTGGTGAGACAACATCCTAATGTGAGGTATGAGAAATTCCCAATTTGGAGACACATGTGCTTCATGGGTCCTGGATTCCCGTATCACAAGTGATAGCGAACTTTGCAAGAAGGGACGTTGCTCACTGAATGGTTTGAAGGAATAGGCTCTGATTCCAGAAGCATCAGAAAGACGATGGAGCAGGTGCTGTGGGAAGAGCATGGGAGTATTAGTAGGAAGTGAGAAAAATGTGGGTTCTAATCCAGTCTCAGCTGTGTGGCCTTGGGAAATGACTTTTTCTCTATGGACCTTGGTTTTCCTCATAAGTAAAATGAACTACGAGATCTTTAAAGTCCTTTCTGGAGCTAACTCTTAAAAACTTTATAGACGTTGTATTGAACTCAGTGTATGAAGCACCCGCATTTGTTTTGCCCTACCCGATAACCCTCCCCCAAAACTCACACAGTGAAGAACCCCAGACATTGAGCTCTGATTTGGTCTTTAGACAGGAGTCAGAGTGGCTGTAGCTTCCAGGCCTGACCCAACGGGGCCCAGAGACTTTGGCTCCTGACAATACTTCTGGGCTCAGATGGAGTCCCATGACACAGGGTAAAAGTTAGAAAAATTTTTCTGTGAAGAGCCAGCTAGTAACTATTTTAGATGGTCCTTGTTGCAACTACTCCACTATGCCCATGAAAGCAGCAACAGAGACTACCTAAGCAAATAGCTGCGGCTGTGTTCCAATAAAACTCTATGGAAACAAGTTTGAATTGCATACAATTTTCCCATGTCACAAAATATTGTACGTCTTTTTATTTTTTCCCAATTGTTTGAAAATATACAGGCATTCTTAGTTCAAGGACACACAAAATCAGGAGGACTGCCCATGGTATAACTGGGGAAGGGTCCACCTGTGGTCTTCAGGGTGAGGGAGGTGAGATGACACATCCTATAGGGGTGCATAATCCATGAAGTGAAAGCAGCACCCACCTCTGCCAGCTCATTAATTCCCCACTAGAGGCGGCAGCACAGAGGAGCACACTCTACTAGGGGGTGGAGAGTGTTCTGAGTTCTTCAGTTTCCTGCCCCGTAGGAGTCCACCCACAGCATATCCCCTGCGAGGCAGCAGAGACAGGATGAGCCATGTGAGGGTTCTCTGCATTAGGGTTCTCCAGAGAAATAGAATCAATAGGAGATATATAATACATACTCCTGTGTGTGTGTGTGTATCAGTATCTGTGTAGGTATGTGTGTATATATATAGATCTGTGTGTGTATATATATATAAAGATCTCTCTCTCTCTCTCTAAATATATAGAGACATATATAGATATACATATCCCTGCTTGTGTCTCTCAGCTAATGAATGGCATTGCTTCCTATTCCACTGAGAAAATGGAAGCACTCTGAGAGAACTTGTAAACATTCCCAGCACCACATCTACCTGCCTAACAAAAAAATTATATATATACAAAATTATATATATATATATTTAGAGAAAGAGAGAGAGAGGAGAGATTTATTATAAGGACTGGCTCACATAATTATGGAAGCTGAGAAGTTCCAAGATCGCTGTTGGCAAGCTGAAGACGCAGGAGAGCTGACTGTGTAAGTTCCAGGTGGAGGGCAGGAGAACACCAATGTCTCAGCTCAAAAGCCAGGCAGGTGGAATTCCTTCTTACTAAGATTTTTTGTTCTATTCAGGCGTTCGGTTGATTGGATGAGGCCCACCCGCGTTAGGGAGGGTAATCTACCTTTCTCAGTCTATGGATTCAAATGTTAATCTCATCCAGAAATACTTTCATGCACATACCTAGAACAATGTTTGACCAAATGTCTGGGCAACCCATGACCCAGTCAAGTTGACACATGAATTGATCATCCCACCCTCCTGATAGCACTTGGCTCCTCCACGTGGATCTGCTAACTTTTGGTCAGGCCTAGCACAAACCTGACCAAAATGGGCTCCCTGGCAACCACACCACGTTCTCCTAGGGCAATCACTTTCCCTCTCTCCTAAATGACCATTGCACTTATTTTCATCTCTCCTAAAACCTCCAAGCCTTGCTCCCTGCTTCTCTCTCTCAGTTAATGACATTGCTTCCTATTCCACTGAGAACATGGAAGTGCGTCTGAGAGAACTTGTAAAAGTTCCCAGCACCACATCTGCCTGCCTACCAAAATCTGCCCTGTGTGCGCTGCCTTCCTTTCCATTCCTGTAGAGGAATCCCCTTCTTTCTTTTTTTGAGGCAGGGTCTTGTTCTGCCACCCGGGCTGGAGTGCAGTGGTACAATCATGGTTCACTGCAGCCTCGACCTCCTGGGCTCAAGCGATCCTCCCAAATCAGTCTCCCTATAAACACACACCACTATACCTTGCTAATTTTTTGTATTTTTCTGTAGAGACAGGGTTTTGCCATGTTGCCCAGGCTATTCTTGAATTCCTGGGCTCAAGGGGCCCTCCTAAAGTGCTGGAATTATAGTCATGAGTCACTGCATCTAGCCTCCCCTTGCTCCATGGAAGCAAGGAAATCAGTAGAAAACTGGTGCAGCTATGAAGCAGGGAGACAAGGGCTGCTCAAACCAGGTGATGGCCGGGAAATTGGTGAGAAATGGTCAGATTCTGGATATAATTTAAAGGCAGGGCCAATAGGGTTTGCTGATACGTTAGGTGTGGAGATTTAAAAGACAGGATGCAATGATGATTCCAATGTTGTCGGCCTAAACAACTGGAAGGGTGGAGTTGCCATCAACTGAGATAGGAAAAACTGTCTGGAGTGTGTATGAATTTGTGTCCCCCCATATTCATATGTTGAAGTCCTAATCATCAGGACCTCAGAATGTGTTCTTATTTGGAAATAAGATCATTGCAGATGTAATTAGTTAAGTTTTGAGGTCATACTGGAGTAGAGTGGGTCATTAATCCAATATGACTAGTGTCCTTTTAAAAGGGTGACATTTAGACACAGGAACACACAGGGAGAATGTCATGTATGTGAAGATGATGGCAGAGATTTACCAGCCAAGGAATTCCCAAATTGCCAGCAAACCACCAAGAGCTAGGAGGTGGAATCGATTCTTTCTCACAGCCGTCAGAAGGAGTCAACTCTGCTGACACCCTGATCTTGGACTTCTAGTCTCCAGAACCGTGAAACAAAAAGTTTCTGTAGTTTAGCCTACCCAGTTTGTGAAACTTTGTTACAGCAGCCCTAAGACACTACTATTGAGAGGTTTACGGGGAATGGAGGATAGGGTTTTGGTTTCAGCCCCATTAAATATGAGATGCTGATTGAATATCTGATGTCAAGTAGGCAGCTGGAGGTTAAAGTCAGAAGTTCAGGGGAGAGGCTCAGACTACACGTTTATTTTGTGAGTTGTTACCATACCCCTGGTATGTAAAGCCACATGATGAATGAGATCTAGAGACCTAGATAGTGAAAGTAAACAAAAATGCTAAGAGGTCCAAAGACAAGTGCAATGTTAAGGCTGTAAAACCAAGAAAGACCCAGAAAGTGAGACCGAGAAGGACCGGCCTGAGCAGGTAGGAAATGAGGAGTATGTGGTGTCCCAGAAGCTGTAGGAAGAAGGGTTTTAAGAAGGATGGAGAGAGAGGCTGTGTCCAGTGCTGCTGGAGGAGAAGAGGATAACTGAGAATTAACCACTGGAGTTAGCAACGCGGATGACCTAGTGATTTTAGTGGAGTGGTGGTGGTGAGGTCCTGATTGGAGTGGGTTTAAGAGAGGTTGGGAGGCAAGAAATTGGAGAGAATTATTTTCTATGAAAGGAAGCAAAGAAGGGCTGGGTGTGGTGGCTCATACCTGTAACCCCAGTACTCTGGGAGGTCAAGGCAGGGGGATGGAGCCCGGGAGTTGGAGACCAGTCTGGGCAATGTAGTGAAAGCGCATCTCTACAAAACGTACAAAGGAATTAGCCAGGCATGGTTGTGTGTGCCTGTGGTACCAGCTACTCAGGAAGCTGAGGCGAGAGCATTGCTTGAGCCTGGGAGGTTGAAGCTGCAGTGAGCCCTGGTCACACCACTACACTAAGCATAGGCAACAGAGTGAGACTTTATCTCAAAAAAATAAAAATAAAAAAAAAATCAAGCAAACAAAAAGCAAAGAAATGGAGCAGTAGCTGGGGGCACAAGTGGGTTGAGAGGGAATGTGTATGTATGTGTGTATGTGTGTTCATATGTTTAATATTGGTGATATAGTTTGGATATTTTTCTTCGCCCAAATCTCATGTTGAATTGTAATCCCTGATGTTTGGAGGTGGGGCCTGGTGGGAGGTGTTTGGGTCATGGGTGTGGATCCTTCCTGGTGTGGTGCTGTCCTTGTGATAGTGAGTTCTCAAGAGATCTGGTCATTTAAAAGTATGTGACACTTCCCCTCCCCACACTTGCTCTCTCATTCCTGCTTCTGCCATATGACATACCTGCTCCCCCTTCACCTTCCATCATGATCTTAAGCTTCCTGAGGCATCCCTAGAAGCCAAGCAGATGCCAGCACCATACTTCCTATAAAGCTTGCAGAACTCTGAGCCAACTAATCCTCTTTTCTTTACAACCAGTGTCAGGTATTTCTTTATAGCAATGCAAGAAGAGCCCAATGCCATGGTGCAACAATCCTATATGTGAAGGGGAATAATCTAGAATAGAAAAGGAAAGTCATAATGCAAGTAAAAGAAGATAGAATTGCTGAGGTGATGTGCTTGAATAGATGAGAGGGATTGGGAATGAGGGCACAAGTGGAGTGTTGGCCATGGGCAGCCCTCGTCTCCCTCCTTCATTGCTGCAGCAATTTTTTACTGATTTCCTTGCTTCCATAGGAGTAAGGGGATGCTGGGTGCGGTGGCTTATGCCTATAATCCCAGCACTTTGGGATGTTCAGGAGGGTCCCTGGGGCCCAGGAATTCAAGAACAGCCTGGGCAATGTGGTGAAACCCTGTCTCTACAGAAAAATACAAACAATTGGCCTGATTTTCTTGCTTTTAACCTTGCCACCCACAGTCTAATCAGTAACTCTTACAAATACAGTAGCAAGAGTGATTCATTTAAAACATTAGTCAGATTATGTCATTCTTCTCAAAACCCTCCAAATGGTGTCACAACCACTTAAAGTAAGAGCCTGAATCCTTATAAGGCCCCACTGCCCGGCTCCCCGTGGTCTCTCTGACCTGTGATCACTCTGCTCCAGTCACATTGATTACCTGGCTGTTCCTTTAAGGCATCAGGAATTCTCTTGTCTGGAATGTTTCTTCCTCATGGCTCACTTCTTCACCTCCTTCCTATATCTTCCCAAATGCTCCCCTTCAGTGAAGCTTTCCTAAAACACCCTAAATAAAGTTGCAACTCTTCCCATATATATATATATATATATTTTTTTTTTTTTTTTTGTGGAGCTTGTGGCAAAAGTGAGGCAAGGAAAGTTTGTGCCTAAGATATCCTACTTTCAAGTGTAATTAATAATGCAAATTATTCCCCAATAGCACCAACCTGGTTTGTCTACGAACAACCAGAGGCAAGCAGGCACTTAGATCAGATAAATGTTTTAATGTCATAATTTTTCTTCCTTCTGGAGGAAGCAAGCTTGAAACTGCCAGAATGAGTGACCATGAGATGACAGTGGCCAGTGTTGCAAGAGATTATAACTCTTGGTCAAGGGCAATGTAGATGGCTTTGCAAACTCATTCAACACTCATGGAATCCCAGACATTTTCAGTCTGGATAGTTTTGTAGCCAGACTCAAAGGAAATTAAATTAATGTTTTTACACCCTGATTTCATAAACGTCCAAATTTTTATATGAATTTAACTGAGAAATTTGGAATGTTTCTTGCAACATGCATTTCATATACCCCTTAGCACTGTGAGGTTCCTTGAGACTCTAAATGTCCTGCCAACCAAGGAGAAAAAGAGGGCATCCCTTGCTCAAATTCTGCAGAACTTCTTACCCTGGATCCCTTGCTCTCAGCCTTATTGCAGTCACTTCCAATTGTAGCTGCTCTTCTCCAATTGGTCTGCTCTGCTTTCCAGTGGGTGTCTCCCATTCTCAAGTCTGTCAGACACACTGATATTTCCTTCTTTCCCTCCTCCCCATGGCCTCCGCCCCACCTCTGACAGGCTGCAGTGTTTGTGACTGATGGAGGTTGGTCTTCACCCACTTGTGTTTTGGGGTTTGTGGTGGACTTTTCACTGGCTTTGTTGTACATGTTGTCCCCCTAGGCAACCAGCCTCTATCCCAAACCTCCCTCTTATAAATCTTATGGTAGGATTTATTATCCAAAGGATAATAATTTAAACCCAAAGAGGGTAAGGAGCTTGCCTGGGGCCTCACAGCTTTTGAGCAGTGGATCTGGGGTTGAATCCCAGTCTGTTTGACTCTGAAGTTTTTCTCATTACATTATTCAAAAATGACATCTCTTAATAGTGTGATTATTAACATATGCCATTTACTCTTCCGGGACAATTATCCTCCCTTCGGTTTTTCCCCCGAATCCCTAACTGTTCAGTGTCTTCTGTTGTGCTCCACCTACATTTGCTTTTTGGGAGAAACATATTCATTCCTGTGGTTTCATCAGTCACTTCTGTACAATGTTTCTATTTTCCCACTCTCCAAATATCTTTCCTTTAACACCGTATCCCAGCTGTTACACTGAATTTGGGACATGTTCATAGGGATGTGAATAGGACCCACCTTAGATTCAAGTCTAAGAAAACACAAAAACAAAAACAAGTGGTGCCTCTCCTGACCAGAACCTCCTCCCCAGGCTCTTCCGCTACATTTAGGCTCGCCTGCTTGATTTCACGCCATCTGCTCCATGAAGAGGGGCTTCTCAGTAGAGTTGTCACAAGCATTATGAAGTGTTAGCAGCAGCTGGTTAAGCATATTTATGCTACAGTAGAAACATGAGGGTTGGATACAACAGCACAACATGGACTATTTTGGCAAGGAAGAGTAATGGGCGACAGATGTGGTACATGATGTTTCTGTGGTAGAGACCAGCATGACCTGAGCATATCTCAAAGGCAGGATAAACCCAGCTCCTGTCATGTGGAAATGAACAGTAGAGCCTGGACAAAAGCAACTCTGGAAAATCTGGCTGGATAATCAACTCTGGGATGTGGGTAAAACCATTACTTTAGATGTGAGACACTCAGAAAGTCATTGAATTTCTGTGCCCCAGTTTTCTTATCTGCAATGCTGAAAATCCTAGCAAGTACCTCATAGCATTGTAATGAGGATTAATTGAGATAACAGAAGGAAATCTTCTAGTTCAGTGACTAACACATAGTAAAAGAGCTCAATAAATATTAGGAATTATTATTACCATCTTCCTCACCATTATCTGTATGTTACGTAAAGTTGAACATGCCCACTGAAGTGTGGTATTTTAAAGGAAAGCTATGAAGCAACATAAAAGAAAAATAGGTTTTATTCATTTATCCATTTACCCAAAAAATATTTATCAAGTGCTTCCCATGTGCTGGACATAGTCCCAGCATTAAAGATACCACAGTAAACCAAACAGTAAACCAAACAGAACCAAACCAAACACTTTGTTCTAGTGAAGGAAGACAGAAAATAAGCCAAGAAAAAAATAAATTACATATACAAACAAAACCAAAAATATTAGAATGTGATATGCATTCTGCAAATAATTAAAACATATTTCTGGGACAATGACTGAGTGGATACTTTAATTCGGATGGTCTTGAATGATAAGCAAGAGACTGTCATGGGAAGGTCAGAGATACAGCATGCCAGACACAAGGCATAGCAGTGCAAAAGCTCTAAAGTGGGAAGTATTTTGGTATATCTGGGGAGGGGAAAGGAGGCCAGGGCAATCTCAGAGAAGTAGGCAGGCCAGATAATATACAGCCTTATAAACAACAGCAAGGAGTTTGGAATTTATTCTGGGGCAACTCGAGTCATTGGTACTGGATTAGTTCTCTTACAGTAAACAACTGTATAACTGGAAAAATGTATGAAACAATGGCTTTCAGACATTGGATAAAAGGCAGAGCAAAACTGTGATCCTTAAGAGAAGAGAAGCACCTTGGCTTTCTGTGTGGATGCACTTTCTGGAACACAGTGTAGGGAAGTAGGGCACAGGCACAGCATAGCAGTCTCACTGAGATGAGTAGGCAGAGATCCATGTTTGGGGGTGCTAAGGCAGCTGCAATTTCACAGGGCAGAATGCCATAAAGGAAGGAGTTATACACAGAAGAAACTCCAAAAATCTGTATAGGAGTTTTCCTCAGTCTTCGGCCAAATATTAAGATACACATGCAAAGGGTAAGGCTGATGGCTGGGCTGAGAGTAGCTTCTGGGGAGCTGTAAGCTGAACAGAGATTTCAAAGGTCAAACAATGCTCTTAAGGACAGATTGAACACTGCATAAGAAAAAAACAATAGAAACTGGCTAAACTAAACACACAGAGAGTGGTAAACCAGAAAAAATGGAAGAGAACCTTACTGACTTGTAGGACATTGCCAAGCAGTCTCACATGTGTAATTGGAATTCCAGAAGAAGAGAGATATTTGAATAAAAGATGCTCTAAAACTTTCCAGATTTAAAGAAACATATTAACTTGCACATTCAAACAGCTCAAAAAAAAAAAAAAAAAAAAAACCACAAGCAAGATAAATACAAAGAAAATCATACCTAAGCACATTACAGTCAAATTGTCATGAATAAAAAAGAGAAATTAGTAAAAGCACCAAAAAAAGACACATTGCATTTGAAGGAACAATGGTAAGATTAACACATCTTCTTAATAAGAAACAAGGCAAGTTAGAAGATGGAACAACATCTTTGAAATACTGTAGGAAAAAAAAAAAGTCAACCTAAGTTTTATATCCAGCAAATCTATCCTGCAAAAAATTAAGGCAAAATAAAGCAATTTTCTGATAAATAAAAGCTGAGAGAATTTGTCACTCTGGGAATTGTACTATGAGAAATGTTAAAGAACTTGGAAAGATGGAGGACTAGAGGAGGTGGGAGGGAGCTCAATGGATATGAGATGAGACAGGAGATAGGAGGAAGAAAAGGGAATCATGATGTAGATGGTCTGAAACTTACCCTGGGGTTGCATCCTAATAAACCCATCCTAAGTTGAACATATTGCAAAACTAAATGCGTTTAATACACCTAACCTGCTGAACATGATAGCTTGGCCTAATCTACCTTAAACACGCTCAGAAAATAACATTAACCTACAACTGGGCAACATCATCTGCAACACAGCACACTGTGAAGTATTGGTTGTTGAGCTTTGTGATTGCATGACTGACTGGGAGCTGCAGCTCACTGCCACTGCCCAGAAACCAGAGAGGATATTCTACTGCATATTGCTATCCCAGGAAAAGTCTAAAATTCAAAATTTGAATATGGTTTCTGTTCAACATATTGCTTTTGCACCAGCATTAAGTCGAATAAATTGTAAGTCGAACCATTGTAAATTGAGGACCATCTGTAATGCCTTCATCAGATTGCTAAATCAAAATGTCCTTCAGGAAAACAAAGGAAAATGATACCAGACGGACACTCATACCTAGACAGAGAAATGAAGAGTACTGTTAATTATTAATATGTGAATAAGTATAAAAGACTTCTCTCTGGCCAGGTGCAGTGGCTCATACCTATAATCCCAACACTTTGGGAGGCTGAGGTGGGTGGATTGCTTGGGCTCAGGAGTTTGAGAGCAGCCTGGGCAACCTGGCAAAACCCTATCTCTACAAAAAATTCAAAAATTAGCTGGGTGTGGTGGCACGCACCTGTAGTCCCAGTTATTCGGGAGGCTGGGTGGAAGGATGGCTTGAACCTGGGAGGTGGAGGTTTCAGTGAGCTGAGATTGCACTACTGTGCTTCAGCCTGGGTGACAGAGCCAGATCCTTTCTCAAAAAAGGAAAAAGAAAAGACTTCTTTCCCTCACTTCTTAATCTCTTTAAGAAATAATTGTTTAAAGCAAAATGATAAAAATGTATCATGGAATTTGTAACATGTAGGAGTAAAATGTATGTCAGTAACTGTACCAGGGACAGAAGAGGGCAAGTGAAAGTATACTGTTGTAGGTTTCTTATACATGAAGTAGTCTAATATTTTTTCAAGGTAGACTGCATTAAGTTAATAGAGCTTATTGTAATCTCAGAGGATCCAATAAAAAATCTTAAATGAAGCACAACTAAAATGTTAATAGAGGAAATAAAATAAAACAGTAAAAAAATAACACACAAAAAAGGCAGTAAAAAAGGATAAAAAGGACAAAACCCAGATATCATAAATGGAGAAAAAAATAAAAGAAGGTAGTCTTAATTCAATTGTATTACTAATTACATGAAGGCAGATATCTTCAGACTAGATAAAAGGGAAAAAGCCAGACATAAGCTATTTACAACACATATGCTTTAAATAAAAAGACACAAGTAAGTTAAACATATAAGAACTTAAGAAACATAAAACTAGTTGTAAGGAAGCAGAAACAGCTATATTAATATCAGACAAAGAGATTTTAAAGCAAAAGGTATCATTAGGGATAAAGGAGATATTTCATAATGATAGAAGAATTAACCCATTAAGAAGACATAATAATCCTAAACATGTATGCAACTCATAACAGAGTTTCAAAATACATGAAGCAAAAACTGACAGAAATAAAGGAAGAAATAAATCTACAATCACAACAGAAAATTTTTAAGATCCCTTTTTAGTAATTGATAGTAAAAGTAGATTGGTATGATAAGAAGCCATTGGCAGGTTTTGGGCCAGGGCAAGCACAATCTTATTTTATTTATAAAGACCACTCTGTCTTCAAAGTGGAAAATGGATTGTACAGAAAACCAGGAAAAAGTTAAGAGGCTAATACAATAGACCAAGCGAGAATGTTACTGTCCTGAACTAAGGTGGCAGTGATGGCTCTGGGGAAAGTGGACAGATTTGAATATCCCCTGTTGAGATATCCACAACCAGCCAAATATAAGAGCCTTCTAGGCATATATTTGCTCAATCTTTGACTCTACTTCTCATGCAGTAAGTAAAGTTGGAATAAAGAACTAACTGTATTAGCCAGGTATGGGGGTGTGTAGTCCCAGCTACTCAAGGCTGAGGCAGGAGAATCACTTGAGTCTAGGCGTTCGAGGCTGCAGTGAGGCATGATCGCGCCATGACACTCCAGCCTGGGTGACAGAGCAAGACCTTGCCTCCAAGAACAAACCAACCAACCAACCAACCAACCAACCAACAAACAAACTATAGTTACTCTGCAAACCCAAAGTCTAACATATTCCCAGTTACCCTAGGATAGTAAGTAAAAAGCAATCTAGTTTGAGGCAGATCTGGAGTGGAGTGGATACATTTGCTGATGATAAGATTGTCAAACCCTCATAGGAAAGAATTTATTCAATGTGAACACAGAGTCAAGATTATATTTGTAAGCTTGGTGCTTTCGAGAACATTTGAACTCTTGCTTGACCGGCTATTGGCGTATATATTTGTGGCAGAACGTTTCAGTGGGTACCCTTCTTGTAATTATTTGTGCTGAATCCAGCTGCCCATTTTGTCTTCATCGTGCTTTCAGGAAAGCAAGTGAGTGGGAAATGGACCCTCCAGTGTGGACAGCTGTGGACGTATTTGTTGGGTAGAGGTCCTTGCTATTTCTGGTCATCAGCAGGTGCTCACAAAGGATTCCACTGTGCCTAAAATCCATTCCTGTTTACATACGGAAAAAAAGCAGCCCTCCCAGACTGGGACCTGAATACAACCCTACTGTAATTTAACAGATATTTTCAAAACATTTTTCTGTAAATTGGGCTGTTATGTGTACTATGCTATGGTGATGAAATGGTGAAAAGCCAGAAAATTTCTCTGTTCTCATGTCTACTGTTGAATGAGAGGAAACAGACATTAAGCAGATCATCAGGTGAATAAGTGATAAGAATTGTGCTGTGTGTGAAGGGAAAGGTACTTGACAACATATAACACTACTGTGGGGATTGGGGGGAAGAGTCCTTGAGGAAGTGATCTCTAATCAGAAGTTAGAGAAGAGAAACTGGATGAGGATGGGAGGAAGAGCAATCCAAACAGAGAAAAGGCAAAGACCCACAGAGGAAAAAGGAGCAGGGCATTTGAATGGCTGCAAGGAAGCCCATGAAGCTAGAGAGAAGAAACAGAGAGACAGAGAGAGAGAGAGAAAGGTTAAAGAGGCTGCAGAACTGGGTGGGGGCCAGATTACTAAGGGATTTTTTCCTATGAGCAGTGGAGCAATGGGAATTCAATATAAGGCTTTATGCTTTAAGTAACACAGTGCAAGAAAGTCTCAAAGACTGATTTCTGGGAGCTTAGTTTATTGTTGCAGGACAGATTTTGAAATGCATTCATCCTGGGCTTTAAGATTCATGAAGAATCACCAGAGCACTGAAGCCCCAGGGTTACACTTGCTGAGGCTGAAGTCCAGGGGTGGGCTGTCATTGAAGCTTCAAGCTAGGAATGGTTTAGGGAAGGCCCAGACCTTGTATCTCGGAAGCAGAAGGAGCCACCTGGAAAGTAGGCTGTACTGCCCATTAACACAGCATCTCTTTCTTTGATCCAAGTACTGAATTAGAAATGGGGGTGTTAAAGATGAATGGAAGTTTTTAACATTAATCACCATCTAATGATGGCAAAGCCTGGGAGATGTCAGATTTTATTCGATAAATTTATCCTAAAAGTTATATGTACACTGACAGTTGAGGAAATTAATGGTTTGACTTTATGGAGGACTGACAGGATAAACTGACTCTGACAGGCTAAATTAACACAAGGCTGTTACAGAATGTAAAATGCCAACTTCATATTTTGAATGTAATGCTTTAGAGGCTTTTAATACTGATTTCTAAGCCTTGCAGATATGTTTAAATAGATGAAAATTCAGGAGAGGACACTGTCTTGAAGAGACGACGCCACAGCAGAGTGATGAATAAATAATTTACAAGTGGCATCTTCAAGCATGCACATGTTTAAAATTCACAGATTTATTAATATAATCAAATATGGTAAAGCAAAATGAATCAATTTCAGGTTTGTGTTTGCAATTTTAGTGCACATGTAAATTCCTTGAGGGCAGAAATCTGTCTCATGCATCTCTGTATTCCCAGTACCTAGACAGTGAAGGCACACAGCTGCCACTCAACAAATGTTCGTTGCAAAACTGTGTGGCATATCAATCAGTATTAGTACTTGATACCAGGTAATTGGTAAACATTTATCATTTTCTAATTTATATAACATACAAATTATATTTATGAACAAAAATGAATTGCAGGATTTCATGGAAAATATATTTTATTAAACTTCTTAATCTCTAGAATGATTTGGAAAAAGTGTTTTAATCAGAATGATGGAGTATCTTCCTGAGTCAACTACATTGAGCTAATTTAATTATTTTTATCAGTTTTTCTATATAAAAGAGATATATTATTTACATTTTTCCCTTTTTATTTTTTTCTAAATTATTTTCAGTGTGATCGATTCCTTTCTAAAGAGAAACTATCATAGCACAAATGTGATTCATTGATTGAGTTTATGTTCCTACCAAATTTTACTCTGTAATCGTTGCCATGCATTTCCTTTTGAGGCCGTTATTTATTGGCCAATCCACCTGGCTTAAATTGGACAAGATAAGAACCTTGACAAAAGTAAGATTTTGACCACTATTTGGTCATAAATTTTACAATATGTGGCTTTAACTACTGTCAATTTTATTTTGTGTTGATTTTTCCTTCCAATAATTAATTATGTATTGAGGAAAATTCCATCGAAAAATTGTGAGAAATGTTGTGAAATGTAGAGATGTAGAAAGATCAGGCTTGGTGGGAGATGGGAATGGTTTGGATGAACAGGAGATAAGACAGGGAGATGGGAGAGAGAGACAGAGAAAGAGGTAAAGGGGCAGAAGACACGGAAATAATGCCTTCGTAAAATTAAGTCAAAAATATTTACCTTCATTAAAAGAAATGTTTATTATTAATGAGTTCTTGCTCTTGGCACCCTCAAATTTAATTTAGAATAAAGTTAAATGCACATTTTCACTAAGTACAGAATGACATTAATCTGCTAAGAAATTTTAGAAATGCTGAATTGCAACCTTCTTGCAAAAATCTCATAATAGTTCTGTGTTGAATAAGGGCCCTCTCTGAAGCTCATTTTCCAAACATAATACCTCAAGCACATTTCGGAGGTGAAAGATCCAGCCCTGAAATGCAGGAACCACTTCCTAAGCTTGGAGACACAGCCTGCGAGTGCTCATGCACCACTTTCTAATCTTATTCATTAAAATACTCGTTCCCTGAGAGACTGCTATGAAGCAGTACTTTTCCCATAGATTTTTGACCACAGACGCCTATGTATTAATAAAACGTTTATTTAAGTCACTTGTCCATTTTCAGAATGTATTATGTCTCTTTTTAATTAGCGTGTAAGTGTTCTTTATATTTGTGGATTTTAGTCTTTTGTTTATTACATGTGTTGCAAACATCTCTCAAGCTGTGATTCTCTTTTCACCCTCTTTATGGTATCCGTGATGAATAGAACGTCTTAATTGTAATGTACTCAAATTTAGCCATTTTCTTTCATAGGTTCTTGTTTAAAAAACACTTTCTAACCCTAAAGTCATGAAACTATATTCCTATACTATATTCTAAAAGCTTTATTGTTTTGCCTTTCACATTTAGGATTTTAATCTACGTAGAATCAATTTTGCATGTATGTTATTTGGCAGAGGTCCAGTTTCATTTTTCTTCATAACCCAATTTTCCCAGGTCCATTTATTGAAAAGACCATCTTTTCTTTGCTGATTCTTACCAGTTTGTCATGCATGGTGTTTGTATTTAAGTCACACTTTTGTGTTCTTCATTCCTCTTGCATCTCAGACCTGTCATCTGTCCCTATCTTTCTGCCTGAAGTAAATTTTTTATAATTTCTGTTGATGGAAAACAATGTTAGCTTTCGTTTGTCTAAAAATGTGTTTATCCCCACTATTCTAAGGGGGCAATTATTTTCTCTTAGGATATCATTCCAATGTATTTTGGCTTCCACTGTTGCTATTGGAAAAAACAAAACAAACAAACAAACAAACAAAAAACCAGTGAGTCTAATTGTTGCTTCTTCTTTTTGTTTTTTCTTTTTTGAGACAGCGTCTCCCTCTGTCGCCCAGGCTGGAATGCAGTGGTGTAATCTCGGCTCACGGCAAGCTCGGACCTCCCAGGTTCAGGCCATTCTCCTGCCTCAGCCTCCCGCGTAGCTGGGACTACAGGCACCCACCACTATGCCCGGCTAATTTTTTGTATTTTTAGTAGAGACGGAGTTTCACCGTGTTAGCCAGGAGGGTCTCGATCTCCTGACCTCGTGATCCGCCCGCCTCGGCCTCCCGAAGTGCTGGGATTACAGGCGTGAGCCACCGCGCCCGGCCCAATCCTTGCTTCTTTATAGGTGACCTGTCCTGCCCCTTCTTCCTCGTACGGTGGCTGCTATTTAAATATCTTCTCTTTGTTCCTGGGGATTCTTCAACAAAAAGTACATTTTATTAAAGAGAAGTGGAGAGTTTTTATTCCCTCTTTCTTCCTCTTCTTTCTAGAGTGGAAAAGACAGCATATGTGCATATATGCTGGAGGAAAGGATCAGAGATGTTGAAGATATAGAAAAGAAGTTAATAATTGATGAAATGAGGTTCTTGAGGAAGAGGCAAAATATAGGGCCCAGAGCTCAGTTAGGAAGCAAAGATGCCGGCCGGGCACGGTGTCTCACGCCTGTAATCCCAGCACTTTGGGGAGGCCGAGGCGGGTAGATCACCCGAGGTCAGGAGTTTGAGACCAGCCTGGCCAATATGGCGAAACCCTGTCTCTACTAAAAATACAAAAATTAGCCAGGCGTGCTGGTGGGCGCCTGTAATCCCAGCTACTCCGGAGGCTGACGCAGGAGAATCACTTGAACCCGGGAGGTGGAGGGGGCAGTGAGCTGAGACTGGGCCATTGCACTCCAGCCTGGGTGACAAGAGGGAAACACCATCTCAAAAAGAAGAAGAGGAAAAAAGCAAAGATGCCTTTTGTATTCTTTGTATTACTTGTTGCTGAGCAGTGAACAGAAAGTTACGGTGTTTTGCATGATGGATTCCAGCTTGTCTGTGAAGAAGAGCATCCTCTTCTGATTATGTAATAACTGCATTAAGTGCCAGGAACAGAGTGATGAGAAAAGAAGCACATTCTTTGCCTTCATGAAGCTTATATTCCAAAGAGGGAAACTTACCCTGTATAAGAAAAAAAAAAAAATTAAATTATCAATTGTGACAACGTGCTATGAAGGAAATATACAGTGTACTGTAATAAGGAACAGGATGAGAGTACCTCTTTAAATAGGATAGTTAAGGTTAATATCTCTGGATAGTGAGACCTAGAACTCAAGAAGCCAGGGATCCTGGAAGAACTTCCCATGAGTAAGGAAGGGCAGGTACAAAAGCCTGAGTTGGGAAAGAACTTTGTACTTCTGGGCCTTTCAGAAGATCAGGGTGCTTAGGGTACAGTAAGTGAGAAAAAGAATGGGTAGGGCGAGGTTAAAGAGCTACCTGGAGAGAAAAATCATGCCTGACTTTGTAGGCCATAATAAGAGGTTTCTGTTTGTGTCCACGTTAAATGAATAATCATTAAAGGTTTTCTCAAGCAGAAAAGTGATTTGATATGACTGTCCTTCCCCAAACTGCATCATTTCCTTACTGCCCTCATTCCACTCTGTCTCTGATAACCATAGTTATTAACCTAGTATATAAGCTTTCCTATACATACGCACACATATATATATACACATACACGTATATACACACATGTACACACATGTTTGTATATCTTTGCTGCACTTTGATTTTTTTTTCATTCAATAGTACCTCATGGAAACTTCTCTATGTCAGTTAGCACAGGTTATCATTCTTTCATTTTTAGCATATTCTTTCATTTTTAGTACATGTGCTGCTGAAGCTAGCACACTCAATCTTTTTCTTAATGACTTCCATATATTGGGCATTCCACTTATGTTGTGATTGTTGCTTCTAGTTTTGGTCACTAAAAACAATGCTGGAACAGACAATCCTGTATGTATATCCTTACATATTCATGCTGATATTTCTGGAGGATATGTTCTCAGGGGCAGAATTGCTTGATCAAATTATGTACATATTTTTTACATTAAGATGCTTCCAGATTCTTTTTCAAAGTTCTTATTTGTTAAGATTCGTGCCAAAAATTTATGTGAGTATCCTTCCCCCATATCCCTCTATGTTGCTTTATCTTTTTCCTTTGTGATAAATGCAAGTATATGTATACACATAGGCATATATACATACATATGTGCGCATATATATAAAATGTAGTACTTTATAGTGAGTTAGCTTTTTTTTTTTTTTTTTTTTTTTTTTTTTTTTTTTTTTTTAACTAATCAAAAGAGCAGATCCACAGACAGTAGTAATATGAGGTTTGGGTCAGAGGGGAATCTAAAGGATTTTGTTGCCATTTAGGGAGTATCTCTTAAATAACATTTAGTTTCAACACCTAAAAAGTGGGTAGGAACTTGAATGAATAGATGCTTCATAATGTCAATAAAGAATTGATGGCAGTAAAAGTACCCGCTAGACATGTGCTATTCAATACAGTAACCATTAGTCACATATGGCTCTTAAATCTTAATTTTAATTGAAATTAAGTAAAATTAAAAATTCAATTCCTCAGTTACGCTAGCTTCATTTCAAGTGTTCAGTGGACACATACACTTAGTGGTCACCATATTAAGCAGCACAGATGATTTCCATCATTGCAGAACGTTCTAGTGAAATGTGTTGTGCAGTAAAGAACTATGAAATAATGTTACAGTGATACAACTCTATATATATGTATACATAGTGTGTGTGCGTATATATATATATACTTTCAGTTCTGGGATACATGTGCAGAACGTGCAGGTTTGTTACATAAGTGTACATGCGCCATCGTGACTTGCTACACACATCAACCCATCATCTACATTAGGTATTTGTCCTAACGCTATTCCTCCCCTAGCCCCCCACCACCTGAAAGGCCCCAGTGTGTAATGTTCCCCTCCCTGTGTCCACGTGTTCTCATTGTCCAACTCCCACTTATGAGTGAGAACATGTGGTATTTGGTTTTCTGTTCCTGTGTTAGTATGCTGAGAATGATGGTTTCCAGCTTCATCCATGTCCCTGCAAAGGACATGAACTCATTCTTTTTTATGGCTGCATAGTATTCCATGGTGTATATATGCCACATTTTCTTTATCCAGTCTATCATTGATGGGCATTTGGGTTGGTTC
Source organism: Macaca fascicularis (assembly GCF_037993035.2). Lineage (NCBI taxonomy): Eukaryota > Metazoa > Chordata > Mammalia > Primates > Cercopithecidae > Macaca > Macaca fascicularis. The sequence goes on from NC_088377.1 coordinate 105,948,044, forward strand.
CAAGTCTTTGCTATTGTGAACAGTGACGCAATAAACATACATGTGCATGTGTCTTTATAGTAGAATGATTTACAATCCTTTGGGTATATAACCAGTTGGGATTGCTAGATCAAATGGTATTTCTGGTTCTAGATCCTCGAGGAATCACCACACTGTCTTCCACAATGGTTGAACTAATTTACACTCCCACCAACAGTGCAAAAGCATTGCTATTTCTCCACATCCTCTCCAGCATCTGTTGTTTCCTGACTTTTTAATGATTGCCATTCTAACTGGTATGAGATGGTATCTCATTGTGGTTTTGATTTGCATTTCTCTAATGATCAGTGATAATGAGCTTTTTTCATGTGTTTGTTGGCCGCATATATGTCTTCTTCGCACACTTTTTGATGGGGTTGTTTTTTTTGTATATTTATGTAAGTTTTTTGTAGATTCTGGATATTAGCCCTTTGTTAGATGGATAGAAGGCAAAAATATCCTTCCATTTTGTAGGTTTCCTGTTCACTCAGATGATAGTTTCTTTTGCTGTGCAGAAGTTCTTTAGTTTAATTAGATCCCATTTGTCAATTTTGGCTTTTGTTGCCATTGCTTTTGGTGTTTTAGTCATGAAGTCTTTGCCTATGCCAATGTCCTGAGTAGTATTGCCTAGGTTTTCTTCTAGGGTTTTTATGGTTTTGGGTCTTGCATTTAAGTCTTTAATCCATCTTGAGTTAATTTTTGTATAAGGTGTAAGGAAGGGGTCCGGTTTCAGTTTTCCACATATGGCTAGCCAGTTTTCCCAACACCATTTATTGAATAGAGAATCCTTTCCCATTGCTGGTTTTTGTCAGGTTTGTCAAAGATCATATGGTTGTAGATGTATGGCGTTATTTCTGAGGCCTCTGTTCTGTTCCATTAGTCTATATATCTGTTTTGGTACCAGTACCATGCTGTTTGGGTTACTATAGCCTCAGTGTAGTTTGAAGTCAGGTAGTGTGATGCCTCCAACTTTGTTCTTTTTTCTTAGGATTGTCTTGGCTATACAGGTTCTTTTTTGGTTCCATATGAAATTTAAAGCAGTTTTTTTCTAATTCTGTCAAGAAAGTTAATTGTTGCTTGATGGGGATAGCATTGAATCTATCAATTACTTTGGGCAGTATGGCCATTTTCATGATATTTATTCTTCCTATCCATGAGCATGGAATGTTTTTCCATTTGTTTGGGTCCTCTCTTATTTCCTTGAGCAGTGGTTTGTAGTTCTCTTTGAAGAGGTCCTTCACATCCCTTGTAAATTGTATTCCTAGGTATTTTATTCTCTTTATAGCAATTGTGAATGGGAGTTCACACATGATTTGGCTCTTTTTTTTTTTTGTCTGTTATTGGTGTGTAGGAATGCTTGTGATTTTTGCACATTGATTTTGTATCCCGAGACTTTGCTGAAGTTGCTTATCAACTTGAGGAGATTTTGGGCTGAGATAATGGGGTTTTGTAAATATGCAATCATGTCATCTGCAAAAAGACAATTTGACTTCCTCTCTTCCTATGTGAATAGCCTTTATTTCTTTCTCTTGCTTGATTGCCCCAGCCAGAACTTCTAATACTAGGTTGAACAGGAGTGGTGAGAGAGGGCATCCTTGTCTTGTGCTGGTTTTCAAAGGGAATGCTTCCAGCTTTTGCCCATTCAGTATGATATTGGCTGTGGGTCTGTCATAAATAGCTCTTATTATTTTGAGATATGTTCCATTAATACCTAGTTTATTGAGTTTTTAGCATGAAGGGCTGTTGAATTTTGTTGAAGGCCTTTTCTGCATCTATTGAGATAATCATGTGGTTTTTGTCATTGTTTCTCTTTATGTGATGGATTACATTTATTGATTTACATATGTTGAAGCAGCTTTGCGTCCCAGGGGTGAAGCTGACTTGATCTTGGTGGATAAGCTTTTTGACGTGCTGCTGGATTCAGTTTACCAGTATTTTATTGTGGATATTTGCATCCATGTTCATCATGGATATTGGCCTGAAATTTTCTCTTTTTGTTGTGTCTCTGCCAGATTTTGGTATCAGGATGATGCTGGCCTCATAAAATGAGTTAGGGAGGAATCCCTCTTTTTCTATTGTTTGGAATAGTTTCAGAAGGAATGGTACCAGCTCCTCTTTGTACCTCTGGTAGAATTCGGCTGTGAATCTGTCTGGTCCTGGGGTTTTTTTGGTTGGTAGGCTATTAATTACTGCCTCAATTTCAGAACTTGTTATTGGTCTATTTAGGGATTCGACTTCTTCCTGGTATAGTCTTGGGAGGGTGTATGTGTCCAGGAATTTATCCATTTCTTCTAGATTTTCTAGTTTATTTGTGTAGAGGTGTTTATAGTATTCTCTGATGGTAGTTTGTATTTCTGTGGGATTGGTGGTGATATACATCCCCTTTATCATTTTTTATTGTGTCTATTTGATTCTTCTCTCTTTTCTTCTTTATTAGTCTGGCTAGTGGTCTATCCATTTTGTTAATCTTTTCAAAAAACCAGCTCCTGGATTCATTGATTTTTTTAAATAAATGAATTTAAAACATCTAGCTCCTTCAGTTCTGCACTGATCTTAGTTATTTCTTGTCTTTTGCTAGCTTTTTTTTTTTTTTTTTTTTTTGAGACAGAGTCTCGCTTAGTCACCCAGGCTGGAGTGCAGTGGCGCGATCTCGGCTCACTGCAAGCTCCGCCTCCTGGGTTCACGCCATTCTCCTGCCTCAGCCTCCCGAGTAGCTGGGACTACAGGCGTCCGCCACCTCGCCCGGCTAGTTTTTTGTGTTTTTTAGTAGAGACGGGGTTTCACCGTGTTAGCCAGGATGGTCTTGATCTCCTGACCTCGTGATCCGCCCGTCTCGGCCTCCCAAAGTGCTGGGATTACATTGCCAGCTTTTGAATTTGTTTGTTCTTGCTTCTCTAGTTCTTTTAATTGTGATGTTAGGATGTCAATTTTATATCTTTCCTGCTTTCTTCTGTGGGCATTTAGTGCTATAAATTTCCCTCTAACCACTGCTGTAGCTGTGTCCCACAGATTCTGGTATGTTGTGTCTATGTTCTCATTGGTTTCAAAGAACTTATTTATTTCTGCGTTCATTTTGTTATTTATCCAGTAGTCATTCAGGAGCAGGTTGTTTAGTTTTCATGTAGTTGTGCAGTTTTGAATGAGTTTCTTAATCCTGAGTTCTAATTTGATTGCACTGCGGTCTGAGAGACTGTTATGATTTCCGCTCTTTTCTGTTTGCTGAGGAGTGTTTTACTTCCAATTATGTGGTCAATTTTAGAATAAGTGTGATGTGGTGCTGAGAAGAATGTATATTCTGTTGATTTGGGGTGGAGAGTTCTGTAGATGTCCATTAGGTCCACTTGGTCCAGAGCTGAGTTCAAGTCCTGAATACCCTTGTTAATTTTCTGTCTTGTTGATCTGTCTAATATTAACACTGGGGTGTTAAAGGCTCCCACAATATTGTGTGGGAGTCTAAGTCTCTTTGTAGGTCTCTAAGAACTTGCTTTATGAATCTGGGTGCTCCTGTATTGGGTACATATATATTCAAGATAGGTAGCTCTTCTTGTTGCATTGATCCCTTTGCCATTGTGTAATGCCCTTTTTTGTCTTTTTTAATCTTTGTTGGTTTAAAGTCTGTTTTATCAGACACTAGGATTTCAACTCCTGCTTTTTTTTGCTTTCCATTTGCTTGGTAAATATTCTTTCATCCCTTTATTTTGAGCCTATTGTGTCTTTGCATGTGAGATGGATCTCCTGAATATACCACACCAATGGGTCTTGACTCTTTATCTGTTGGGAGCCAAAAAGGCCAAAGGGATCGTGACCAACTCAGTATTCCACTGGAGGCTATATGATCAAACAGCAAACTGTTTATCATGAATGCAGGATGTGGGCAAACTCACACTGTGCCTGCCGCCAGAAGGTTTGCTAAGGGTGGTCAGTCCCTGGCAGTGGACTCCTTGAGGTTATCTACTGGGATATCTAGAGCCTATTGTTCAAGGAATGCCGTCTTGCAAGCCTACTCTGGCCTGAGCAGCTGACCTCTTCTTCCACCTCTCTTCTCATTATCTCTTTTACCAATAAATTCGAAGGGCTGTGGAAAGTCTGGGCCCTTGTCCACTAGAGGCAAGGTGCCCCCTGACCCCTTCTTCCAGATATAGTCTTTTGTCTTTGTCTTTATTCCCACATTCACCCCCCTTTGTTCAGTCTCCCAGGGTCCACGCAGGTAACATTTATCCAATTTGTCAGTCTGTGTCTTTTAATTGGGGCATTTAGCCCATTTACATTTAAGGTTAATATTGTTATATGTGAATTTGATCCTGTTATTATGATGCTAGCTAGTTATTTTGCCCCTTAGTTGATGCAGTTTCTTCATAGTGTCAATGGTCTTTACATTTTGGTATGTTTTTGCAGTGGCTGGTACTGGTTTTTCCTTTCCATTTTTAGTGCTTCCTTCAGGAACTGTGGTAAGACCATCCTGGAGACAACAAAATCTCTCAGCAGTTGCTTGTCTGTAAAGGATTTTATTTCTTCTTCACTTATAAAGCTTAGTTTGGCTGGATATGAAATTCTGGGTTGAAAATTATTTTCTTTAAGAATGTTGAATATCGGCCCCCACTCTCTTCTGGCTTGTAGGGTTTCTTCAGAGAGCTCCGCTGCTAGTTTGATGGGCTCCCCTTTGTGGGTAACCCGTCCTTTCTCTCTGGCTGCCCTTGACATTTTTTCCTTCATTCCAACCTTGGTGAATCTGACAATTATGTCTTTGGGCTGCTCTTCTCGAGGAGTATTTTTGTGGTGGTCTCTGTATTTCCTAAATTTGAATGTTGGCCTGTCTTGCTAGGTTGGGGAAATTCTCCTGGATAATATCCTGAAGAGTGTTTTCCAACTTGGTTCCATTCTCCCTGTCACTTTCAGGTACACCATTGAAACATGGGTTTGGTCTTTTCACATTGTCCATATTTCTTGGAGGCTTTGTTCTTTTTCACTCTTTTTTCTCTAATCTTGTTTTCATGCTTTATTTCTTGAATTGATCTTCAATCTCTGATATCCTTTCTTCTGCTTGATCAATTTGGCTATTGATATTTGTGTGTGCTTCACGAAGTTCTCATGCTGTATTTTTCAGCTCCACAGGTCATTTATGCTCTTCTCTAAACAGGTTATTCTAGTTAGCAATTCTGTAACCTTTTATTAAGGTTCTTAGTTTCCTTGCATTGGATTAGAACAGTATGTTTTAGCTCAGAGAAGTTTGTTATTACTCACCTTCCACAGCCTACTTCTGTCAATTTGTCAAACTCATTCTCCATCCAGTTTTATTCCCTTGCTGGCGAGGAGTTGTGATCCTTTGGAAGAGAAAAGACATTCTGGTTTTTGAAATTTTCAGCCTTTTTATGCTGTTTTTTCCTCATCTTTGTGGATTTATCTAGCTTTGGTCTTTGATGTCGGTTTTTTGGATGGGGTTTTTGTGTGGACGTCCTTTTTGTTGATGTTGATGCTATTCCTTTTTGTTAGTTTTCCTTCTAACAGTCAGGCCTCTCAGCTGCTGTCTGCTGGTGTTTGCTGGAGGTCCACTCCAGACCCTGTTTGCCTGGGTATCACTAGCAGAGGCTGCAGAACAGCAAAGATTGCTGCCTGTTCCTTCCTCTGGAAGCTTTGTCCCAGAGGAGCACCTGCCATGTGCCAGCAGAGTTCTTTTGTATGAGGTGTCTATCAACCCCTGCTGGGAGGTGTCTTCCATGTCAGGAGGCATGGGGGTTAGCAACCCACTTAGAAGATCTTGAGCACTGTGCTTGGAGATCCGCTCTTCTCTTCAGAGCTGGCAGGCAGGAATGTTTAAGTATGCTGAAGCTTCACCCACAACCACCCCTTCACCCAGGTGCTCTGTCCCAGGGAGATGGGAATTTTATCTATAAGCCCCTGACTGGGGCTGCTGCCTTTCTTTCAGAGATGCCCTGCTCAGAGACCGAGTTAGATTTTTCATTGATTTGCTTGCTCTTTGGTCTTTCTCTTTTATGAATTATTTCTTCCTTCATTTTATTAACGCATTACTTGCCTCCTTGTCATTTTGAAAGATCTCTCTACATGATAAGGTATCAACTGATCTCTACATTGTAGATAAAGATTTTCCAAGTTTTTGGTTTTGGTGATATTATAATATCTTTCACTGTAGCAAAATATTATTTTTATATAGTCAAATACAGTTTGTTTCTAGCTTCTAGATTTTAGTCTGAGTTAAGAAGTCCTCTCTCAATCCATAAATTTATATGAAGTATTTTTTATTTATTTACTTTGAAAGACCATTATTATTTTTTTAAAGCATTTAAGTTATTAAATCACTTGTAAATTTTTTTAAAGAGATGCAGTCTCACTATGTTCTCCAGGTTAGAGTGTAGTGTAGTGACTATTGATTGTCACAGTGCACTGCAGCCTCAAACTCCTGGGTGCCAATGATCCTCCTGCCTTAGCCTCCTGAGTAGCTGGAATTACAGGAGTGCACCACCACATCTGGCTTTTTTTTTTCTTTTTTTAATTTTTAATACTTTTTTTCCTGATCAGTAATTAGTTGTGCCAATAATTAGTTATTAATTAATACCCCTTTCCCTCTTACTGGATACATCATCTTTGTCATATGCTACATTTCCAAATATGCTGACATCCATTTCTGGATTCTTTATTGTGTTATGCTCATTTTTTCCCATCATGTTGCATTGATCTATTTGTATATTGATTTGATTTTGCCTCTACATTCTAAAATATCTTGTTCTGTTTTAAAGCATGTTCACATATCTACTGAGGAAAGTGCCCCCTTGATACTGTTGTTATTCATACTCTTCATGACTATTCTTGGGCATTTTTCCTTCCATTCAAACTTGAAACCTCCTTCTTCTCTACTCCCAGCCCACCTCCCATCAAATAAAGCACACAATCCAACCAAACCAAAAAAGCCCACAAATAGCCCTCAAAACAAACAAAAAGAACCTGTTTGCATTCTAATTGAAATATTAGATTTATAAGTTGATTTGGGGAAAAAATGGCATTTTTAAAAACATCAATTTTCTTATCTTAGAACATGGCATATTTTCACTTTTATTTAGATCTTATTTTATATTCTTCAATAAGCTTTTATAGTTTTAATCACCTAAGTCCTGAGCCATTTGTTTAATTTATTTTAAAATGTTTAATGGTTTTTGTCATCCTGGTGAAATTATTCTCTTCCCTGTTTCCATTTCCAGGAGCTTATTGCTATGATTGAGACAATTTGGGAATATTTATGTTATTAGGCACCTTAACAAATGGTACTATGAACTCTGCTAAACTTTTCTTAAAGTTGCTTAGGAATGTGTTTAGAGCAAGCTGTGTTTGCCTGTGGAGGTGAGAGAATAATGGGTATGACGTTTGTTCAGTCCTGATTATACTGTGTACTGTCCTAAGCGATTATTTTGAGAAGTTTAAAACCCCAAGATGACTGGTGTGCTCCTGACCCAGGTCTGCTGGTTCCCCCATCTGTGCAGTCCCAGTAACAGGCTGAGCGCTTGACTTGTGCTTGTAAGGCTGGGCCTGCAAGGGGATGGTTCCACTTCCCAAGAGTCTTAGACGTCCTCACCCCTACTGATGCTTCATTTGCAGCCGCACACTGGCTGGTGAAGGTTTGAGGGTGAGGAACCTTGTGCCTCCATTGCAGGGATGTCACTGCTGCTGCTGCGGATCCTAGCGCCTCACTCTCTCACCAGGTTGGAGTGCAGTGGTGCCATGACAGCTCACTGCAACTTCGACCTCCCAGGCTCAACCAATCCTCCTGTCTCAGCCTCCCGAGTAGCTGGAAATACAGGCATGTGTCACCATGCCTGGCTAGTTTTAAAAAGAATTATTTTTGGTAGAGATAGTCTATTAGTCTGTTTTCATGCTGCTGAAAAAGACATACCTGAGATTGGGTAATTTATAAAGGAAAAGAGATTTAATGGACTCACAGTTTCAAGTGGCAGTGGAGGCCTCACAATCATAATGGAAGGCAAAAGACATGCCTTACATGGCAGCAGACAAGAGAGAAATGAGAGGGAAGTGAAAGTGGCAACCCCTCATAAAACTGTCAGATCTCATGAGACTTATTCACTACCACGAGAACAGTATGGGGGAAACTGCCCCCACGATGCAATTATCTCCCACTGGGTCCCTCCTACAACATGTGGAAATTACGGGAGCTACAATTCAAGATGAGATTTGGGTGGGGACACAGAGCCAAACCATATCAGACCATTTTCCCTATATTGCACAGGCTGGTGTCCAACTCCTGGGCTCAGGTGATTCTCCCACCTTGGCCTTCCAAAGCGTAGGAATTACAGGTGTGAGCCACCCTTCAGTAACCTTGATTGCATTACCCACGTGTTGGTAGTCTCTGTTAATCTGTGCTTGCTTTAACCACTTGTCAGTACATGGCTGCACTAGATCACATAAGTTTTTCTTAAATACTGAGTTTTTTCATTACCTAGTCCTTTTTATCCCATTTAGTATTTTAAATCTTAAGTTACACATTGTGCAATTTTAACATTGCTACTTCTGCTTTCTCTTTGCTTCTGCCTGGCATCTCTACACCTGAGACTTTATTTTCAACCATTCCTTATAAATTGCTAAATATTTGTTGCCTATAATTTTATCCACTTTGTAATCAAATCTCATCATGTGTCTCCTAAATGAAATTTGAATCTGTTCACCTCTCTCCGTCTGCACTGTTGCCACCCTAGCCTAATCTATCATCAGCACTTACTTGGACTACTGCAATGCAGCAGCCTCTTAACCGGCCCACTCTGTCCTTTTGGCCCCCACCTCTGCCACCAAATATCTCCTCCACAACACAGAAAGAACGGCCACTTCAAAATGCAAACTTGATCACATTTTGACTCCTACCTTCTCTCCCCCAAGTCCTCACATTTTCAATGACTCCTCGCTGTATGAAACTCCTCCTCACGGCCCTGCCTGCCTCAGGCCCTGTTCACCTCCACAGCTCACTCTTACCCTCTGCTCTGGACACATTAACCTCCCTTAGGCTCTTGTCTGGCCCTGTCCACTCCCACCCAGGGCATTTGCACGGCTCATTCATTCTGCCTGGAAAGCTCTTCCCTCCCCTCTTCTACTAATTAAGGCTCCCTCCCCTCTGAGTGAATCCCTCCTCAGGCATTGTGCCTTCAGAGAAGTCTGTGCAGACCCCCTAGTCACAGCCCATCCTGGCCTGGGGCCCTCTCCCTGTAGCACATCACACAGCTGCCAAGTTCCAAATTTGGTATGAGTGTTAGAGGTCTGTCTTCCCCACTGGACTCTGCATCCTCCCAGGAGGACAGGGAGCATATGGGCTTCTGCTCACCCTTTGTCCCCTGCTGGTAGCATATTGCCCAGTAGAGGGTAGGTATTCCAAAACGATGTGTTGAGTAGGTACATGAATGATTAGCAGTCGCAGTGAACTTTTAATAACGCACATGGGATAGCTGAGAATCCTGGAACAATGACCACCTATCCATAGCTAGCTGGGGCTTCCCTCCTACACCAACTTACCTGCCTTTCCTAAACCAGGCAGCTGCAGGGGTGCTCAACAGGTGGGTGTATTCGAGCCTCGGGCTCTGGGGATCCTGAGGAGGAGAACCAGTGCAGGGCTTCCTCTTTCATGAGTTAGTCGAGAGCCTGGAGAGTAGCACTGGAGAGCCCCAAGATCGGGATCAGCATCAGGAATAGGTGGTTTCTGGAAAGAGCCTGACACACAGAATTCCATGCGTCACAGGCTCTGTGTGGGTGTGCCTGGACTGGCTGGCCACCAATATGTAGAGCAGGAGCTGAAAGGGTGGCAGAATCCTACCTGTTCGGGGCCTGGGTGTGAGGGGGGCCCTTTAGCCAGAGTGCCTTCCACGTCATGCCTCGTCAGGGGCCTTGGAGCCCTCTGTGGGCTGCACTATGACCCACAGAGACGAGAACACTTCTCTTACTGTACCATTTCAGAAATGCCACCATTGGAGAATTTCAACAACTTCAGTGAGCCCCAGTGAGCTGACAGAGAAAAAGAATTCATCTGAGAGACCCAGTAGCCAAAAAGAGCGTATTGATAAGCACAAAGACAGCCCATGCCCAGCAAACAGAGCTGAAGAAGGGGGACAGGACAATGTGAAGAAAAGTAACAGTGAAAGTGTCAAGGAAGATTAAAGTGTAGCACTTTGTGGAGGTAATAGATAATGTTTTCCCCAATAAACAGTGGAGTAGATGCATTAAATGAGAGAGCAATCAATCTTGGGATAGAAACTAATGTCTAAGGTCACATAGAAGAAATATTTCACATCACAGAGCAAAAATATAAAGAAGTGGGAACCCTTTGGGAAAAAGAGAGTTAGAGAATTGACCCAGAAAATCTAGTGTCTTGGTAACAAAAGGAGATAAATAGATAGGAAAATGTAACGAACAAATACAGCTGAATTCTGCTACTATAGGTTAAGTTGACTCCAAAAAGTCAATTGTAAAAACTGTGAGGTGTGCATTACTGTGCGGTCAAGCAGTGTCCTGGGTGGACCTGTATGGATTGCCAGCCTGGAATCTCTGAATGTCCAGCTGTGTGATCCAAAGTCATCCTGGGCCAGCTGTGGTTTGTACTACCTGCTGACAGCTATCTGCTCCAGCTTAAATATCAATAGAGACATATCTGGGTGCTGTGGTTGGCTGGGACCTCTAGATCAACAGAAGCATCTCAGAAATCATCCAGTTAGTTGGTGCTCATTTCATCAATCTGATGTGAGATTGGACCAGAGGAAAAATGATCCCACGTTCCAAGGCAAGGTTGCCTGCAGTTTTACTACCCGGCTGCCATGTCATCATCTACTCCATGCCTCTCCTCCTTTCTACCACATAGAGCATAAGCATTTTAGACCACTCCTGTTTGTGATGGGAGTTGGACAGATGACAGCAGCAATATGGATCTGCATTTTCATGGGTTTGTGCCATAATAAAAGAAGCATCCCTTGGCTGAAGAAAAATCTGCAGATTGAAAGCACTTACCAAGTTTCAAGCAAGGTCAGAGAAAAATACCACTGATATAGGATAGTTTTGTAAAGTTCCTGAACTATATGATTTGAACAAAAGCTAACAAGCTCCTAAGCAAAAGTAATAAATAAATAACAAAAGAAAAATAATCAGATGGGCATTTGCAACACAAGAAGCTAGAAGATGTTAAATAATATCAACATTATGTAAAGTCAAAAGGACTAGGCTGGGCAAAGTAGCTCACACCTGTAATCCCAGCATTTTGGGAGGCCGAGGCAGGTGGATCACCTGAGGTCAGGAGTTCGAGACCAGCCTGACCAACGTGGTGAACTCTCCATCTCTACTAAAAATACAAAAATTAGCTGGGTATGGTGGCGAGCGCCTGTAATCCCAGCTACTCAGGATGCTGAGGCAGGAGAATTGCTTGAAACCAGGAGGTGGAGGTTGCAGTGAGCCAAGATCGCGCCACTGCACTCCAGCCTGGGTGTCAGAGGGAGACCCTGTCTCAAAAAATAAAAAATAATAACAATAAAGAAGACTAAAACTCAGAAATTATATTTGTAGCACAACAGCATTCTTTTTTCAGGGTTAAAGAAAGCTATTTTAAAGGGAGTAAAATTTAGATGTATCATCCACATATCACCTAATAAAAATACTCAAGAAAGGTTTTTAGCCTAAAACAAACGAGTAAGAAGAAACCTTAGGATAGAGGATGATGAAAAGAAGGGAAACAGTGGTTAGCCGCAGAAACTGTCAATTAGATTAAAAGTGGATTAAAAAAAGAAGTCTGACTTCTGTTCCACATAATATGGTACATTAGATCTCTTGAAATCTTGTTATAAAACACCTGGAAATAGTGAATAAAATCTTTAAAACGCCCTTTTAAATATGGTCTAAGTTGCAACAAAGTACAGGAACTCCTTCAATGGCTGGAATGAAATGAGTTCATAAATCCAGAACCAAGTGGACCCTGAAACCATCAGCTCCTCTGGGGACTTCTGCCAAACCCTAAGGGCCTAGAGCTTCTTGTCTCCCCACATGCAGGGGAGGCAGGAGACCAAGCCCCTAGGTCTACGCAAGATGCAGAATGTGAGCAGAGATCCCTCATAAAATCCTGACCACAGAAGCCCAGTGAAAGGGTAAACTGGAAAAATTCCACAGCTCAAAGGCAGAGAGGAGAGAAAAAACTCTGTCTCAGCGTTGGCGCTGGGTAGAGGAGGACTACAAAGCTCCTTTGAGAACCGGGGACTCAAGGCTGACCAGCAAGTGGTCTCCTGCTTCAAATGCACACTCTTGGCATGGTTGAAAAAACCGCACAGTAAAAACTTCAAGCGGACTCATAGCACCAGGCGTTTGACAAAAGCAAACAGAAATACTTTCAGGAGAAACGCACCCTCAACGACTCCTCAGAGAATTCCCCCGGATTAAATTCCAATGAAGATAAATTTACAGTAGAAATACAAGCAAACAAGGCTCTGTGAGCCAAGTCAGCAGAAGCAATCCATAATGGAATCAAACCTAGACAATAAATATGTTGGAATTGCTGGAAATTTACCTGGATAACTCTCACAGATACAGCATAAAATAAAAGGAACAAGTTACGGAACATATGCGGTTTGATAGTCTATTTAAAGTTAAAGTAAAAAATGAGGAAAACTAAACTATACAACAAACATGTTTAATACGTTTGAAAACATAAGGAATATAAAAAAAATTAAAAATAAAACCCACATAAATAGAAGCTATTGAACAATTAAGAAAACATCAGGTCTAACTAGGTTTATAGATTAAAACTAGATTACAAAAATATGTATGAAGAGATCATTTTCAATCTTATACACATGCTTTATGATAAAAGAAAAAGAGGGAATCTCCCCCACCAACTCATTCTAAGAGACTAGCACAACTTTGCTAATGAAAACTAGACAAGGACAAAGTGAGAAAGGGAAATTACAGTCCAGTCTCTCTCCTGAACATAGATGCAATAATCTTTAGAAAAATATTAGCAAAGCAAACTCAGTCATGTATGAAAAAGTAATCCATCTTGATCAAGTGAAGTTTATTCTGGAAATGCAAGGGTAATTTTACATTATAAAGCCTATTACTGCTCTTCATCATATTAACAAAATAAAAAAAAAGTGATTATTCCAGTAGATAGTTGGTAACTGTTAAGTACAGAGTGTCACTCATAGCCTCTGCTATATGTATTTGTTAAGTAAAATTAATAGACACAGAACAAATACTCAATAAAAATAATTTATAATTTTTTAAAAACCAAAACTTTAATAACTAGGACTATTATATAGACTATCTATCAGAAATTTGTTTTCCATTTGACATTATTTAGTAAAACTGAGGACATAGTTATCCTAACATGCAGAAATTCTACTCTCACATATATAATTCAGTATATATGTCAGGAGTATGTACGAGAATGCTCAAAGCAGCATTCTTGAAAACAAAAAGCTGGAAACAATTCAGGTGCTTAACAAATGAATTAATAAAGAAATTTTGGTTCAGTCATACAACAAAATATTACATAGCAGTAAAAAATAAGTAAGCCATGTGTATCTGGACAACCGTCATAGACATAACACAAATGGATAGAAAAGTGTTGTGGACTGAATCGTGTTTCCCAAAACTTTACAGGAAATTTTAACCTCCAATACCTCAGAAGGTGACTATATTTGGAGACACGGCCTTTAAAGAGCTGATAAAGGTGAAATGAGTTCATCTGTATTAGCCCTGAGCCCATATGCATATGATTACTGTCCTTATTATTATTATTTTTTTTTTGAGACAGAGTCTTGCTCTGTCGCCCAGGCTGGAGTGCAGTGGCACGATCTCGGCTCACTGCAACCTCCACCTCTGGGGTTCAAGCAATTCTCTTGCCTCCGCCTCCCAAACAGCTAGGATTACAGGCGCCTGCCACCATGCCTGGCTGATTTTTGTATTTTTAGTAGAGATAGGGTTTCGCCATGTTGGCCAGGCTGGTCTTGAACTCCCAACCTCAGGTGATCCACACACCTCGGCCTCCCAAAGTACTGGGATTACAGGCATGGGCCTCTGTGCCCAGCCGATTGCTGTCCTCATAAGAGGAGATGAGGACACAGACAACACACAGACCAAGGGGCAACCATGTGAGGGCACAGCGGGAAAACAGCCACCTGCAGGCCAAGGAGCGAGGCCTCAGAAGAAACAAACCTGCTGACACCTGAATCTTGAACTTCCAGCTTTCAGGCTGTGAGAAAATAAATTTTGGTTGTCCTTTCTATGACAAAACTCTTAAGAAAAGTAAGGGAACGAGAGAAGAATTCTGCCATCTCTTGAGCTCCATACATTGAAATATCCCTTTAATGAGTGTCTGGATGTTAGTTTCTATCCCAAAACTGACTGCTCTCGCATTTAATGCATCTACTCTACTCTGTTGGGAAATCCTTATCTATTAGCTCCACGAAGAGCTGTACTTTAATCTTCCTTGACACTCCCATTGTTACTTTTGTTCACATTGTTCTCGCCCTCCTTCTTCAGCTCTATTTGCTGGGCATGGGCTGTCTTTGTGACAATCAATATGCCCTTTTCGGCTACTGAGTCTCTCAGATGAATTCTTTTTCTTTACCAGTTCACTGGGGCTCATCAAAATTGTCGAAATTCTTTAATGGTGGCATTTCTGCAAGTGGTACTGTAAAATAAAAAGACACACGGTTTTGCAGTGCCTACTTTCTGCTGGGCAATGTGCTACAAGCAGGGGACAAAGGGTGAGCCAAAGCCCATATGCTCCCTGTCCTGGGAGGATACAGAGTCCAGTGGGGAAGACAGACCTCTAACACCCACACCAATAATTGGAACTTGGCAGCTGTGTGATATGCTACAGGGAGAGGGCCCCAAGCCAGGATGGGCTCTGATTAGGGGGTCTGCACAGACTTCCCTGAAGACACAATGTCCGAGCAGGGATTTACTGGATGAGGTGGAGCCTTAATTAGTAGAAAAGGGGAGGGAAGAGCTTTCCAGGCAGAACGAATGAGCCATGCAAATGCCCTGGGTGGGAGTGGACAGGGCCAGACAAGAGCCTAAGGGAGGTTAATGTGTCCGGAGCAGAAGGTGAGAGTGAGCTGTGGAGGCGAACAGGGCCTGAGGCAGGCAGGGCCATAAGGAGGAGTTTCTTATTTGTCCTAAAACCAGCTTGGAGTCATTGAAAAATGTGAGGACTTTGGGGAGAGGAGGTAGAAGGTAAGATGTGATCAGGTTTGCATTTTGAAGAGGCCGTTCCATCTGCATTGTGGAGGAGATACTTTGTAGCAGAGGTGGGGGCCAAAGGGAGAGAGTGGGCTAGTTAAGAGTCTACTGCATTGCAGTAGTCCAAGTAAGTGGTGATGATAGATTGGGCTAGGGTGGCAAAGGTGCCCGAGGAAAAAGATGAACCGTTTAAAATTTATTTAAAAGCACTATTGGCAGAATTTCATTATGCATTGGATAATAATCATATTTAGCAGGTGCTGAATGCCTTTTTTAAAATAATGTGCTAGGTACCATTCTAAATACCTTACATATATTATCTCATTGACTCTTCATAGTAGCCTTGTGAGGTAGGTTTTTTTATAAGACCAGTTTCACAGGTGTGAAAACCAAGGCAAGAGACTTTAAGACATTTACCCAGGCTGGAAAGTGGCTACCACATTTGCCATCAAATTGGATATAGGGACATGGGCCTGAGGGACGAGGGAGAGGCAGGTGTTAAGGGCGACTCTTGGTTCTGGTTTATGCAAACTGCGTGGACTCTAGGGCCATGTGCTGGGCTAAGAAGCCTTGGAAGAGGGCCAGTTTTGGGGAAGGAATTCGATTTTAGCTTAATTTTTACCATGATGAATTTAAGATACATTTGAGATATTCAAGAGATGTCAAGGAGGCAGCTGAATATATAGGTCTGGAGCTCAAAGAAGAGATGCAGGCTAGGCATCTAAATATGTTAGTCATCAGCCTAGTCATTAGCATAATTGATGTTGTGGGCACTAATGAGATCACGGAGAATACAGAGTAAGAGGAAGAGAGTCTAGGATAGAGCTTGGAGGATCTTTAATATTTAACAGCTAGATGACAAGGACAAATCTAAAAAACAGAAGGCCCACACAGTTGGAGGAAAGCCAGAAGACTGATATGTCTGGACACCAAGGGACAAAAAATTCAAACAGGAGGAAATGGCTAATAGTGTTAAACGCTGCTAAGAGGTGAATTGAGATGAAGATGAATACATGGAGATGTCTGGATGTGTGGGAAATGGAGGGAGAATGGCAGAGAGCTAACAAAGAGACCAGCTAGGAGACTGTGGGTGTGGTCCAGGCACGGAGTGATGGTGGCTTGGTTAAGGGGTTATTGTTGTCATGGAGAGGAAAGCATGTGTGTGTGTATATATGTAAAATATTTTTTACTATATATATGTATATGGTAGGCCAAACTTGCTGATGGATTGGAATCAAGGATAGTGCTATGGTGCCATAGTTTCAATGTTTGTTCTCCTGAAGCTCATGTCTAAATCTGATCCAAATTCTGGAGTTGGAGCCTAATGGAAGGTGTTTGGATCATGGGGGTGAATCCCTCTTGAATGACTTGGTGCCCTTCTCATGCTAATGAGTCTTCACTCTATTAGTTCCTGTGAGAGCTGCTTTAGAAAGAGCCTGGCACCTCCCCAACTCTTGCTTCAGCACTCACCATGTGATCTCCACACATACCCATTCCCCTTCTCCTGCCATGACTGGAACCAGCCTGAGAGCATCCCAGACGCAGAGCCCAATCTTGAATTTTTCCAGACATCAGAATCGTGAGCCAAATGAACCTTTTTTTCTTTATAAATTACCCAGCCTCAGATATGTCTTTATAGCAACACTAAAGGGAATAAGATAGTTTCTAGCTGTGAAGCTGCTGCCTCTGGGTAAATGGTGTTGCCATTTACTATGATAGAAAAAGAGATGAGGAGGAATAGATTTAAGGGTAGAAATCAAGTCTGTTTAGGCCAGGCTGTGTTTGAGGTGTCTGTGGAAAATTCAATAGACAGATAAGTAGTTTTGGACGCAGAGAAGAGATCATAGGAAGAGTTACAGATTGTGGAAGCTTCACCCCTGAGACAGCATTTAAAACATTGGGCTGGAATTCATCAATCCCAGAGAGAAGGAACATGGCTGTCTGCTGACAATCAGAGGCAAAGTAGTAGAGTAGGGGCTCGAGGAGAGTAGTAACAGTTTGTCAAGTGGGTAGAAGAATAAATTGATGAAGGACACCTAGGAAGACTTCATGTCCTCTAACAATGCAAAGACTTCACTTTAGTAGCACCCGTATGCAGAGCTGTGTGACTTTCTCCCACCAGGCTCAGCAGTTTGACTTTGGGAGCTGAACTGGGGACTTTAGCCTTTTGAGCTCTAAGATTTTCCCTGGATTTTGGATTTGTTTACTTGATTTCCCATACTCCAAAGTGATGACTTGATCCTGCAGTGAATATAGTCGACCTGGAAGAACCACGTGAACATCTGTAAGACCTATAACACTCCTGGATGCTCATATCTTCCTAACTCAGGGATACTGGCACAGGCGTGAGTCAACCTGAGCTCCTGGTGCCCACTGGACACCTTACCACTTGAGTCAGCTTCCCCAACCCTACCACCCAATCCAGTCATTCTCCCTCATAGTCATTTTCCCATGTTACCAGAGTCCTAATTCATGAATTTGTGGTTCATAGGGAGGCCTGCCTAAGTTGTGCTTTTCATTACCTCTCATCTAGACAGTGGCAAGAGTACCATGATTGGTTTTCCCGCTTCTAGTGCTTTCCCTCTCTGATTTGTCTTGTGGTTGCGGGATTAATCTTTTTGAAACATAGCTCTAATCCAGTTTCTCCCCAGCCCAAACACCTCTAATAGCTCCCTATTTATAGAACAGTAGTTTTTAGACTCTGAGCAGCAGTCCCTAGGAGTTCATAGAAAGGAGAGTGGGTGTGTGGTCCAGGAGGCCTGTGCCCCCCTTCTCCTACCTGGCTGGCTCTGAATTTGTATCTGTTTTACACATCAGCCTCTGGGGTATAATTATAGACTTTACAGAATTATAATTCATTAATTTTCAGAGAATAGAGAGCAAGGCCCTTCAAAATCTAAGCTCGTTACCTTTTAGACTGTCTTTTCTGTACTCCTCTGTTCTAGCTAAAAGAAGCTGTTCTTAATACCTCCATGCATTTGCTCATGTTATGTCCTTCACTGAAACTTCCCTCCCGTTCCCAAGTGTCCAAATCCAATCCATCTTTTAAGGATCAAAGTGTCCCTTCTCCGTGAACTGTTCCTTGATTTCTTTCTGTTGGAATTCTCTCTCCTTCTTCTAGATTCTGAGAGCATTTTATTTGGTTCACTCTTATGGCTCTATCTTATGTTAGTATTTATTTGTTACACGTGTGAATGTAATCCCCACAACTGGTGCACAAATAGACTCACATCTCCTTCAACTACTACTGTTTATTAAGCACCTATTATGGGCCAAACACAATTTTGAGAGCTAGTGAAACAGCAAGAAATAAAATAAAGCCTCTGCCCTTGTGAAACTTATATTCAAATAGGGGTAAGGGGTGATAAGCTGGTAAACATGTAATATGAGAGGGTGATTCGTTCTGTGGGTAAAAGCAAAGGAGGATGGAAAGAGAGAATGCTGGCAGGAGGGAGTGCTATGAGGTTGCGAGGGAAGACCACCTACAAGGTAATGTCTGAGTAGAGTCCCAGCAGGTGAAACATTCGGGAAGAGCATTTCAGGCTCAGGGATCAGTGAGTGCAAAGACCCTGAGGTGAAGAGCATGTTTGAGAAACAGGAAAGAGGCCGCCTTGCCCGGTGCTGAGCGAGCAAGGTTAAGCTGATCAGAAATGAGGTCAGAGAGAGGGCAGCATACAAGAGATCCTGTAGACCAGTGAAAGGATTTTGGCTTTTACTCTTTTATTTATCCGATTAATTGAGCACTCATGTGTTTAAATTAGCAGAAAGTCAATTATCTCACCTTTGAGACCTCTTTCCACCCCAAATGGTTAACACTTGAAGATTTATTTAAAAGAGGTTAGTTTTACTTCTGTGTGCCAGGAGAAAGAGGCAATTCTGGTCAGTCCATTACCATTGTGGCTTTAGTTGTTCCCACGTGGGATCATTATGCTACCCTTGTCATGCACAGCCAGGTGGATGCTTTTTTGCTGTTATGGCCACGCCTCAGTTGGTTCAAATCCCTGCCCGGGGCATAGTGGGCCCCTAAACTGGAGCTAAAGGATCACAGGTTTTATATGTCATCTGCTCAGCCCTTGTAAGTAAGCCCTTGTTAGTAAGGCCTTGTTAGTAAAGCTTGGCTACCTTACCAACGGGCTGGACTTGGAGTGGCCTCTCACCATAGCTGCACACTGCAGTAGCTGCTACACTGTCCACACTAGCCGTAACCCTGGCAGAAGCTCAGCAGAACTTCTATCCAGTGCTGTAGCACCATACACCTTTATGAGCCAAATTCAGCCATACGTGTTCAGCACAGAGGCGCACCGCTGTGAATGTTAAACTATATCTTCGGGTGACTTCACCTCTAGACGCAGAAGAGGAGGCTGGCATACTATTTAGATTCCATCTCACCAGGCATCTCCGGCTTATTCCTTCCATGTGACGCAGGAATTGTCTGCTTGACAATTGTGTAATTGACAGGAGGAATCTGTCTGATTTACCTAAGAAACCTCCCCAGCACTCAGTTCAGTAAATGGCACTAAGAAGGCATTTGTGGAATGAAGTCTGCTATCTTTTAAATGACCAATTCAATCTTCTTCATTCATTATGAAGTGTTTAAAAATGGGCTACCAGTGAGGAAATGATTTTCCTGTTCCATTCCCACCAGCTGGTATTTGTGCACTGACTGGCGTACAACTGTGCTTTCACATTTTATTCAAACGGACTCTGCTATACCAGATGCTCTTGCATTTCTGCTGGCTGGTCAAGAGATGGCCTTGCAGATGGGCCAGGAGGCCAGGGAGGAAGAAGACCAAGGGGAGGCAGTGATGAACTTGTATTTTGCTAGGGGAAGAGCTATGAGTGAGAAGGGAGGGGAGGCAGTGCACAGCAGGGTAGTGGAGCCATCTTCCCAAAAATGGCTCCTTCCAAGAACCTGCCCCCTAGAGACAAAGAGGCAGGGTGAGATAAGGGCTGGGAAAATCATCGTCACCTTTTGAGGATTTTGTTGTGCCATTTCATCTCTCTTTCTCTCTCTCTCTCTTTTTCTTTCTTTTTTACTGATACAAAATGTTATATGTTTATGGGGTACATGTGAGTATTTGTTACATGCATAGAATGTGTGATGATCAAGTCAGAGCATTTGGGGTATCCATCACCTTGAGTATGTATCCTTTTTATGTGTTGGGAACATTTCAGGCCCTCTCTTCTCGCTACTTGGTAACATGTATTATGTCGTTGCTCACTATAGTTATCCTACTCTGCTATCAAATATTGGGTTATTTCTTCTATCTAACTGTACATTTGTACCCACTAACCAACCTCTCTTTATCCTCCGCCCGCCCACTCACACACCCTTCCTAGCCTCTAGTATTTATCATTGTATTCTCCATCTCCATGCGATCATTTTTTTAAAGTTGCACGTAGTGAGAATTTGCAGTATTTGTCTTTCTGTGCCTGGTTTATTTCTCTTGACATAACAACCACCATTTCCATCCATGTTGCTGCAGATTGTATTTCATTCTTTTTTATGGTCAAATAGTATTCCATTGTGCATATATACCACCTTTTCTTTATCCATTTGTCCGTAGATGGACTTCTTGAATTCAATTAGCTGGAAAGTTTCCTAAATGGCTCCTTTTCCACCTCCCTCCAGAGAGTCAGGGAAAAGTGACTGTCAGAATTCAAAAGGAGACAGATCTCCAAGGAGAAAGCATTCTCTTCCACAGTCCTCTTGGGGCTGCAATTATTTCTTTTGAGAGCCCTGAAAACTTAGCTTTATCTACTGTGTGACTTTCTCTTTAAGCTGTACCTGGCGCTCCATTAATTAGCAAGTCTCTTAGTTAAACGCGACTCCGTCTTCATGCTCAGGCTTGTGATCCACAGTGAAGTCACAATGCTGAATCCAGTGCCTTCTCGCTATTTCCATGGCAACCAGCCACAGTCACCCTGGTGGAAGTTTGTGCCTTCATTCTAGACTCCTGGGAGAGAGAAGCAGGGTGAGGAGAGAGACAAGCTCTATTCAAATACAAATATCCTGAACAATAGCTCCACAAATGACTCTGTGAAGTAAATTGATTTGCAGAACACTTACTTAGATCTGACACAACTGCCTTCCTTCGTCACTCCCTGCCCTCTCATATTTCTGTACATCATTTACAGGGATCTTTTTTATTTGTGTCTTTAGATTAAGTCTCATTTTAGAAGTCTGCTTCTGGTAAAGAAGTCAGAGTTATGCTCATCTTCTTGACATTCAGCTTAATTTAAAATTAATCTCTTTTCTTAATTGTTCATGTCTTTTCACTATCAGCCCCTTCCTCCCCCTAGTAAAGCACACTGACTACACCAATTATTTGGCTCCTAGGACAGTAGTCAAGCAGAGACCACACCAGGGAGTGTGCATGTGATTCTAGTCTAACTTCCCAAGTTAGAGCCGGTCCAGAATCTGAGGATGGGTCTTGTCATCCCAGATACTGCAGGAAAATTGCCCTTTGGACATTTTCTGAGGTGCTATTGTTGAATGTGAAGACCCCGGGGCACTCTGAATGAACTTTGTAAAATGTTTGGGTGGCTAAGTACGTGACTCCTGCTGTACAAATCTTTCTTGCTCTTAGCAATCAAGTTTTGACTCATGGCAATTGAGATGGAGCTTTCCGGGAAGTGGACACCTGAAAGGAAAAACAAACCAACACTTGCCTTGTCATTCCATCATCAAGTTCAGATTGCTGCCTCCCTCCACTGAGTCATTGTGTGAGAAGGAGGAGTCTTTGAATTGGCATTTAGGGGATAGTTTCAGGATCATATTTCTCAGCCATTAGCTCCAATCTGTCATGGGGAGTGCAAAGCCCAGTTCCCAGTTGGCAGTGCTGAGACATCCCATACTCTCTTCTGTTTGTCATCCTTGTCTTTCTTCAACTTACTCCTTCCTCTCCACACTATTTCTTTTTTCTTTTTTTTTTTTTTTTTTTTTTTTTTTTGAGACAGAGTCTCACTCTGTCATTCAGGCTGGAGTGCAGTGATGCAATCTCAGCTCACTGCACCCTCTGCCTCCCAGGTTCAAGCGATTCTCATGCCTTAGCCCCGCCAAGTAGCTGGGATTACAGGCGTGTACCACCACACCTGGCTAATTTTTATATTTTTAGTACAGATGGGGTTTCACCATGTTGGCCAGGCTGGTCTTGAACTCCTGAACTCCAGTGATCTGCTCGCCTCGGCCTCCACACTGTTTTTGTATGACTATGCATGAGTGATGAAGACACAGCTGTAGGGGTAGGACAATTGCTATGTCATTGATGAATGTAACCTCCATCCAGACAGGAAGATATCATATATGGTTAATGTCACTTTTGGCCACCACGACACACTGGGACTCGTTATCGGATTGTAATGATCAGAATTTCAGAATGTAGAAGAAGTGGCCTTGCCTTACTGTTAGTTCTTGCTGGTTCCTGAACTGATGAAATATATTGCCTTGATACAAGTTTGTCCAGAGCTGACTTATCCATTTGGTGCAATACACAGAGTGTCCAAGGCCCACAAAGTTATTAGGGGTCCATGAAGAGGTTTTAATTTGTTTTAAAGTCAGAAGAAAAAAAAATTCAATCCACCTTGAATTATGCTCATCTTTAAGCCTGTGTAGTCATGAAATACCATTTAAAATATTTTTTATGGAAGAAGGGGCCCACGATGGCAAAAGTGGCTAGAGTCCCCAAAAGTCATAGTGCAGCCCCTGTGTCTGTTATTTCTAGTTGTTAATCTATTTGAACAAATGACACGCATGATGATGACAGTTTAGAATGTTAGGCCGAGGCAGGCGGATCACCTGAGGTCAGAAGTTCAAGACCAGCCTGACCAACATAATGAAACCCCGTCTCCACTAAAGACAAAAAAAACCCCGTCTCCACTAAATACAAAAAAAAAAAAAAAAAAAAATTAGCCAGGCATGGTGTCACATGCCTGTAATCCCAGCTACTTGGGAGGCTGAGGCAGGAAAACAGCTTAAACCCAGGAGGTGGAGCTTGCAGTGAGCTGAGATCGTACCATTGCACTCCAGCCTGGGCAACAAGAGTGAAGCTCCATCTAAAAAAAAATAAAAAATAAAAAATAAGTTAATGACACAGCATGCAACAGGAGTTTTTAGAACTAGCAGTCAGGATTGGGTGTTAAGGATTGGGTGTCCTTTTAAATGGTGTAGTGTGTGTGTGTGTGTGTGTGTGTGTGTGTGTGTGTGTGTGTGTTTGATTCACTGAAGATTTTCTGTAAGTCTGCCTTCTCATATCCCTGTCCCTGGTCAAGTATCTTTCTTCTAAAATCTTTCTGAAAATTTAAGAATTGTCCCTTATTTTTTGAGGCACTCAGGAAACTAACTCGGTCACTTCTCATTATGAAACAGTTCATGTTCCCAGTTCCTTGGAAAGGCTGGAAGGATGCTTCTGAAAGCTGGCTATTTTAGCCAGGAGCGTTAATCATGCTGATTCTGCTGTCAACTGAGGTTATACCATCTGATCTTCCATTTCCCTTGTCGCAATCATTTATGCTCTACCTCTTGACATGACACATAAGTCCTTTTTTATTCTATTACATATTAAATACTCCAGAATACATGAACAACTCTTTGTTATCTAGTAAAATAGAATATAACGTGGGTCCATCTTGATATCTTAAAAGCATCTGGCTACTGAAGTGCCTAAAAGACCTGCCAGGTACTTTTACCCGTAGGGCAATGAGGAAGCACAAATTCCACAGTGGCTATATAATAAGGTTGCAAGAACTTAAAACGCTAAATTGTGGGGTTTTGTTGTTGCTGTTGTTGTTTTGTTTTTTGCCAGGGGAAGATTCTTGAAGATTGAGTTCACCCTGTATATGGAAGAAAGGAAACCAGTCTTCATTGACTACTTCTGTGTGCCAGCTTCTATGCTGAGGTCTTCGAGAGATTATCTTTGAGCCTCATAACCTACCTGTTGTCTTTATATTACAGGTAGGGGAGCCAGGAGACAGTTAACTACCCCGCTGTAAATCACACAGCTGATATTTAGTAGAAATAGGATTCAGACCCAGGTTCGTGTGATGCTCCTCCCTCTCTATACCCTGGATCAGCAAACTTGTTCAGTAAAGGGCCCAACAGCAGCTGCTTACACTGCCATTATAGCATGACTGCAGTCATAGACATGTTGTGAACAAACGGACAGGGGTGTGTGCTTGTAAAAGTTTATTTACAAATGTAGGTAAGAGCTAGACTTGGCCCATGGTGGCTACTTTGCCATGCTCTGCTTTTTGCTATAGGATTTCAACCCTTGCTGCCATTGGAATCACTGAGAAGCTTTGAAAACTCTTGGTACATAGGTCTCATCCCCTATCAATTAAATTAGAATAATTTTTAAAGAAAGCTTCCTGGGTGATTCCTACAAGCAGCCACAGTCGAGAACCCATTCTCTACAGCTCATTTATGAATCAAGGCAGCCAAGTTAGATGTACACACAGAGACGCACACACATAAAACCAATGAAATTTACAGCTAACCCTCTCCATGTATCCAAATCTTGTTCCATCAATAGCCAACCAAAATCCTACCTTCTTAATTACACCTTGCTTGTCTTGACCAGAAAAACTGAGACTTCCCTTATCTGATTTTTAATGACATTGTGTTGCAGACTTAGCCCTATTGCAACATATTTTGTATAGTTGAATGGTTATTCAAATCTTCTACTACTATTTAAATCTTCTACCATTATTTAGACATGTGGGCAAAACTTGTTGTCTCAAACAGTCTGCAAACTGTGGGTGTATAGCTTACTACACAAGATCTAGCTTAAGGCCAGCAACAAGGTAGTGCTTGTCGGCACAAGGAGCTTTCTTGAGAAGGACAGAAATGAAAATCTTGGGAGTTTGAAAATAGATTTGAATGTAGTTTGGTAGAATTCAGTAATTTTTGTGATCTCTCCCTTCTTACCCTATTTGCTCCCCCTTCCATCTTCCCCAACTTAGTTAATATCAACTCCATCCTTAAAGATCTTAGTATTGAGCCTGACCTTTCTCCTTTCTCTTACATCTATATCAAAATCAGAGAGCATAAATCAGCAGTTTTATCTTTACCATATACACAAAATGTGATCATTATTTAACGTGTGCCCTGCTACTATCCTGGTCGAAATCATCATTTCTCACCTGGATTATTGCAAAACCTTCTAAAATACTCTCCCTGCTTCTGCACTGGCACCCTATTTTCCCTATTCTCAGCACAGCATCCAGAATGATCTTGTTCAATAAAGTTTACTCTGCTCTTAATGTTCCAATGGCTTTTTATTTCACTCAAAGTGAAAACCAAAGTCCTGAAAAAATATGCCATTATTTATCTGACCTCATCTCCTACTACTCTCCCCATTGCAGCTCTCCCAGTGTCAACACCGGTGGACTCCTTGCTAATCTTTGAACATGCCAGACATATTCCCACCCCAGGACCTTTGCACATGTTGTTTCTGGTTGTCTGATTGCTCAACTCCTTGGTATCTATATGGTCACCTCCCTCACTTACTTCAAGTCTTTGTTCAAAGTCACCCAGTGGAGCCTTCATGACCTCTAACACTGAATCTCCTTTTCTTCTCGGATATACCCTACTTCTCTTTTGTGCTTTGTATCTCTCCATAATGCTTCTCACCTTCTGACTTACTGTATAGCTTACTTACTTGTTTTGTTGACTATCTCCCCTACTTTGAAGGTAAGCTCCATGAAGGCAGGATGCTTGCTTTTTTAAAACCTGGATCTAGTGCCTAGGGAAATGCCTAGCACATTACAAAGGGCATCTGTCATTGAGTAAAGGATAGGTTTTCAGCCTGCCAGGCAGTTTCCTTAGAACACATATGTTGGTGACATGGCTTTGCTGTGTCCCCACCCACATCTCACCTTGCACTGTAATAATCCCCATGTGTCAAGGGTGGGGCCAGGTGAAGATAATTGAATCATGGAAGTGGTTTCCCCCATGCTGTTCCCATGGTAGTGAATAAGTCTCATGAGATATGGTGGTTTTATAAATAGGAGTTCCCTGCCACAAGCTCTCTTGCCTGCTGCCGTATAAGATGTGCCTTTGCTTCTCCTTTGCCTTCCACCATAATTGTGAGGCCTCCCCAGCCATGTGGAACTGTGAGTCCATTAAATCTCTTTACTTTATAAACTACTCAGTCTCAGGTATGTCTTTATTAGCAGTGCGAGAAGAGACTAATACAGTTACTATGATGGGCATCTCTGGTTCTGGTCCATCAGGCACCCATTCACTTCTCTTATGGTGATAGGATACTTTTATTCCATAAGAGACCCTGGTATTTGAATCAAGCAGTTTCCTCCCCAATTCCAGCTCCAAGCATGGGCCTGCATGATTCTGGCTTTGAATGCTCTGTCTCCTTGGCTATAGTTATTAGAGTTGTTGGCTTTGAATTGAGAATGTCCAACCTAGGCGAATCCAAATATCGCTTGTGACCTCTCTGAGAGAGATTTTAAAACACTATTTTCCCATTGGGGTTGCTAAATTGGTAGAATGAGGGGCTGGCGTCATTTTCACCATGTAGCAAGAGCCCATTCAAAAGACAGAGATAAACAGAATTTAAACACTATTGTTTGGACTTGACTCACACGTTTCTAAAACTAAATCTTCCCTGGATTTTTCATCTGTGTTAACTCAATACATTGCGTTATTATTTAAGCTTGGGTTTCTGTTACTTGAAACTAAAAGAGTCCTGGGGAAAAAAATCTGGTATGAAAAGACTAAATTTCATTGCTAAAAAACTTTTTATTTTTACTTTTTCCAAAGACTGATTAAGAAACTGAGACAATACAATAAAAATGGAATACATATGCAATTTATGAAGAGATGTTACAGAGGCTGCTTTTAATTGTTTGGTAGAAAATGGGTCTAATTTTTTATAATTAACTCAGTCAACATATTTAGTACTGTTAAATTTTTATTGAGCCTTCAAGTAGCAAATTAATGCATGATATGAGTTAGATTCCAGAGTCCTAAATAAGGAAAGATATCAGGGACCTCCTTACGCTAGGTTAATTACAAAATAAATGGCAGAAAGGGCTTCAACTTTAATGCAGTCTCTCATCTTAGTATCCCTCTTGCATAGTGCCTGCCACATGGTTGATATTCAGTAAACTGTTGATGAGCAAATCAAAGAATAATTGAGTGATTGAAATAGCAAGTTGTTCTTAGCATTTTATTGGGTCATAGACCTGGATGAAAGTTCTCCCTAGAAAAATGCATACCGTCATGCACATCACACACACACACACACACACACACACACACACACACACACACATTTGCATGAAATGTCTGGATTTTGCAGTGTCCTTGAAGCACTCATAAACTTGGAAGGTGTCCCTAGATCCCAGGTTAAGAAGTGCTTTGAATGATCCCACTGCAATATATGGCCTAGGCAGTATTTCCATCTAGAATTTTATTACTGAGAAGGCGAAAAACCTTATTAAACATGGACTGTTGAAGCAGGTTATTGCATTGGTGATTCAATGGCTAAGTGGCTTTGGAATTAAATGTGGATTGCCTTGGCCAATACATGTATGTACAACCTTGGGTAACTTAGTTAACCTCTTTAGGTTTGCATCAATTTCCAAATATAGAAAATGAAATTAATAAGCCAATCTCCTTCATGTGGCTAAATTAAATACTGCACATAGAACAATTAGCACAGTTCCTGTTATTCAATAAATGTTAGCTGCTGATGGTGTTAAAGCTATTTATAAAAGGCAATATTTTAAATAGAGTGAACTCATTTTGTCTAGCTCAGGTGGGAATATAGCCATCCAACAGGGAGATAACTATGGGCTCTTTCATGGCTTCTTTGGGTTTAATTATTTGTGACATGAAGTTATATTTTCTAATCATTATAAAAAGTTGATTTTATTGCCTATAGGATAAAAATGATAATCCCTCTGTCTAGTCATCAAGACCTTTATGTAAGTACCTTTATGTAAGTAGAAACCCATGGACCAGCTAAGGCTTAAAATTTAAAAATAAAGTTAGCTAAAAGTTGATAGAATTGGCCAGGTGCAGTGGCTCATGCCTGTAATCCCAGCACTTTGGGAGGCAGAAGCAAGCTGATCACCTGAGGTAAGGAGTTCAAGACCAGCTTGGCCAACATGGTGAAACCACCTCTCTACTACAAATACAAAAATTAACCAGGTGTGCTGGCAGGCACCTGTAATCCCAGCTCCTTGGGAGGCTGAAGAAGGAGATTCACATGAACCTGGGAGGTGGAGGTTGCAGTGAGCTGAGATCAGCTTGTGAAAGACCCAGCCAGGGTTACCATCACTCAATTTCTAGGCTTTCGCTTTCATGACTGTTGAGAGATTATATATTGATAATAAACTGGTTATGTTAATTGTTCAAAGCACAAGAACTTCTTCATCCTCTTGGACAAGTTTCCTAATTAAAAAAAAAAGAGATGCTTTTACATCATTAAAAGGAGTATGTAAAAATTCATGATTAAACAATGAGGCAATTTCAACATACTCATTGGTCAGTTAGAAAACATCATTAATTATTTGCTCTGTGCTGCCCTCCTTTTCCATTATTGATTCATTCCCCATAATATTTGTAGAGGATCTGTTATGCGCCAGGAGCTCTTCCAGGTTTGGAGGGTCAAGAGATACTTGTACCTGGGGTCAAAAGAGTGTTATAATAGACTCGACTCTCCATTACTACTTCCATTCTATAAGCCAATCAGTACCTAATGATTTTCTTACAGGAGTGTTAATGATGGTAAAGAAGAAATGTCCCAATGTTAGGGCTCAGCGCTGAAGCTAAGTGAGAACGACCTGCTCCTCATTCTCTCCACCTTATGTGGCCTTGCTCTAAATCAGGACTGTCAAACTCAAATGCCTTCAGAAGCCACAGAGTAGCTTAATGGAAGTGCTGGGTTTAGAAAGACAGAGTAAGCTGCACTTGGAAGGCTATGAGCATCGTCTAGAGACATTGATTCTGTTTTTAAAAACATGATGCTTGCTTGAGCAAACTCATTCAATTTCTAGATGCTCCTCTCGATGAAACCCCAAAGGGAGAGGCACTGAAACAGGCATGGGCAAAATTTTTCTGTCAAGGGCCAGGTCACAAAGATTTTTGGCTTTGCAGGCCATACAGTCTCTGTCACAACTACTCAACTCTGCTGTTGCAGCTCAAATGCAGCCCTAAGCATACATACACACATGTGCATGGCTACACTCCCATGAGATCTAGCCGCCCATAGCTGGCCAACTTAGCATTCTGAGAGCCAAGCAGTTCCTTGCACATAGCAGGTGCACAGGAAACGTTGGTAGATTCCATGTAGCAGAAGGTGTACTCCTCATGACCAAGCTGGTGCTCAGAGCTCAACCCTCCTCTCCCCAGAAAAGGGCTGAAGATGAACATCTCTCACTTAGAAGAATTTCATTCTCTAGGCAAAATCCAGGGTTGGACTAGATGAGACCTGAAGTTCCTTCTATGTTTGAAAAACTTGAAGAAAAGACAGAAGGCAGAAAATAAAGTTCCTTGAAGGTATCCTCTGTCCCAGCTCCCAACTGCAAATTTAAGCAGATTCACAGACTCCACATATCTGTGTTTTGCACAACATGTAAGACATAGTTATTTTACTGACTTGGAGGCTAGAGATGATTTTGCCTCCTGTGAAGACACCATCAAGCCACCTTGGGTTAAAAAGTGCAGGCACGGTGGCTCATGCTTATAATCCCAGCACTTTGGGAGGCTGAGGTGGGTGGATCACCTGAGGTCAGGAGTTTGAGACCAGCCTGGCCAACATTGGTGAAACCCCATCTCTACCAAAATACAAAAATTAGCTGGGCATGGTGGTGGGCGCCTGTAATCCCAGTTACTTGGGAGGCTAAGGTACGAGAATCACTTGAACGCGGGAGGCGGAGGTTGCAATGAGCCGAGATTGCGCCACTGCACTCCGGCCTGGGTGACAGAGTGAGACTTTGCCTCAAAAAAAAAAAAAAAGTACTGTGCCATGCCCAGTGTAATAGCTTAAACCACTTGAACTGTCAGCTGCTTCCCAAATATAATGTAAAATGATTCCCTGAGCAAATCACTCATCGTTACTTCTGACTTCCATCAAATAAAGTAAGTAGTTGTTACACCATCTAGACTTGTTCCTATTGCCAAATATCCACAACATAGCCTGATTATGGCTTTTTTAAGAGAGTTTAGATTTGTACAGAATAGAGAAATTGCCTTGTGTCCTTCTTAGGGAAAAAAAGACAACAGAGAAAAGCCAAATGAAAAGGCCCCAGAATCCTCTGATTACAGAAGCCAAAATAACTGAAAGGTGATTCATAGCAACTGTTATTACAAATAAGAGTCTGGGTCTGTTTTAGAAAGATGTTAAAAGCAGAGAAGGTGGCCTAAGTGCTTTTTACACATTATGCTTCCTGTTTATTTTACTACATATAACACTCATGGAAATAAAAAAAAAAATCTCATAAGCAGGAGCAGCCTGGTCTGTTTGCGTGGCCAAGGGCTCTTCAAAACTTATAGAAGGAGAAGGAATAGGAACAGCATTTGAGAGGGCAATGAGGTAGGAAGACTTGAAAGTACACTATTTTCATCCAGTCCATTCTCTGGGTTTTACAGTTGCTGGGTGAAAGGGTTAGGTGAGGATCTTCCTATTTTACAGGTGGGTTGTTCAGAGGAAATATGGTAGAAACAAGTGCTGCAGTCATACTGCCTGGACTGAAAACCAATCCTTCACCCATATCCTTGGGCAAGGTACTGATGGGGTCTATGCCTCAGTCTCCTCATCTGTAAACTTGAAAGCAATGATAAAACATGTCACATAGAGTTCATGTATGGATTAAGTGATATACTATTCAGCAATCATGGAGCCTGGCATATGTAATAAGTGTTTAGTAAATGTCAACTGTGGTCCTGTGGCTGTAATTTTGTTGGTGAATAAGATGCATAATCATTTCAAGAGACTTTTATTAATGTACATCTTGCTCTCCCACTTCTGGGGACAAAGATCCTTTAAAATTTTATACTTTAATTTGTGATACACATAAGGTTAATTTTTCTTTTTGGTCAACCAATAAGAAAACCCAGTAATACAAATTTATATTCTATTTCAAATTCTCATGATGCTACCAGGGTCAGAAATGTCATGTTTCAACAAGGTGGCTTAGACAGGAGATGACAATTTGATTAAAACTTTCACTAGAAAAATTGCCCTATAACTTTGGATCCCTAAAGCACAGGCAGAATAAGGCAGATGGTGACCGCCCTATAACGAATATAAATGACACAATTGTTTACTTGGTACAATTTAAATTCAGCCGTTAAGCTTCATGCAGTCGATTTTGGTAACTGATCCCCTTTAATCAAAGAGTAAGTGCCTTGAGGCCAAAAAAAAATTGTCTTGACATTGTGAGATCAGTAAGCACTGGGAGCCGCTAAACTGGAAGCTAGTGACAAGGCCCTGAGTATATTTTACAATGTAGATTTAAATTTCAGTACAAAGTCTATCACCATGGTTTAAAATAAATGAAAGAAGTTAATATCAGCTTGTGAGAAATCATAAGTGTGATTTCATTTTATTCTTTTGTCTGGTTTCAGGATAAAATTTATCTGCTACATAATTCTTCTAAAAAGGTCAAATTGAATTAAGAGTAAGGTTTTAAAAATGCTTTGCTGAAACATCGGTCATTTAATTGTATCATTTCTACTAAAAGCTCTTGAATATGAGCACTCACGCAATTCTGTAAATTACTGAACCCAAGTGCTTTTGGCCCACGTGCGTCTTAAGTTTTTCATTTAGAGATGGGCATTGATTTTCAATATTGCGCATCCCTCTCCAGGCACCTCGCCCGTGCAGGGGTGTGAGCACCGTTACTATTTCATACAACCATATGTGGCTTAGGCCCTGCCTAAGAGATTTCTGAATTTAAAATACTATTCTTTTCTTGTGGTGATGAGTGTGTTGAGAGACCAACCATCTTTACCTTCCTTCCGGGTCAAGGATAATGAATGGCAGGTCTTCTAACCTCCCCAAAATTAGATCATTAGGTTCTCAACTTTCCACTCTTGTGGCTGCTACAGTTACTCACATCTCTTTCAAAGAAGTTTTACCAAGCGCAGTAAGCAAGCACACCTAGAAGGCATTCCTCAGTACATCCCTGGTTTTAATTTTGTAGCTTCCTGTAATGGAGGACAAGCCCACTAACTCCTTACTTAAGGGTAGTTCTCTTCCTATCTAAGAGTTGCTGTCCAGGAGAGGTAATGGAGGAGCATTGATTTCTCCTTAGCATTTTTAAATATTAGGGCACTATAAAATCCCAGCCTCCTGTTGACCTTGTCTTCTCAGAACCTCATCAGGCACAAATGTAATGACGCATAGTACCTACAAATAATAGGTCCAGGCACCCGGTAATTCCCCAAGGTAGACATGTAGTTAAACTAACCTACCTGCCTGGATTGTAATAGACCCTCCATTGCTGAAATGGACTACTCTGAATCCCCCAAGATAACAGATTGTAATCAACCTCCTTTTTGAAGAATTGTCCCCCTCTAAACATCTTAACTTTCTGATCTCAGGAATCAGAAATGTGCATATTTTTTTCCTTTTTTTTTTTTTTTGTTGGGGGCTGCGGGGTGGTTGGGTGGGGGATAGAGTCTTGCTCTGTCACCCAGTCTGGAGTACAGTGGCAGGATCTCAGCTCACTGCAACCTCCGCCTCCTGGATTCAAGCGATTTTCCTGCCTCAGCCTCCTGAGTAGCTGGGATTACAGACACGCCATGCCCAGCTAATTTTTGTAGTTTTAGTAGAGACAGCATTTCACCATGTTGGTCAGGCTGATCTCAAACTCCTGACCTTGTAATCTGCCCGCCTAGGCCTCCCAAAACTCTTTTGTAAAAAAAAAAAAAAAAAAAAAAAATGTGGTACCACTAAACAGACGTCATACCCATGTTTAAACAAATTCTGTTCTGAGGAACTGGAGAGAGAGTGAGAGAGAGAGAGAGGGGAGAGAGAGAGAGAGACTAATATTTCCAGCGATTCCACTTACTGAGTGGAAGCCCTGGAGTCAGAAGGAGAGAGGAATGCCTACTATTCACTCAGTATTTTTGCT
Source organism: Macaca fascicularis (assembly GCF_037993035.2). NCBI lineage: Eukaryota > Metazoa > Chordata > Mammalia > Primates > Cercopithecidae > Macaca > Macaca fascicularis. The sequence goes on from NC_088377.1 coordinate 105,981,389, forward strand.
TTGTTCTCTAACAGTGGGAGCATCTGGCCACACTAAGCATGATTTTAGTATGTACAAGATGCATATTTTTCTTTTAACACGGCTACTAAAATTAAGCCAACCACTTCATTGATGCTCTACTAAAGAGACTGCAATCGTTCCACCACTGTAAGAAAAGCTAGTGTTGGGGATCTTACTGAGAGACTGAGATGGCTTCCAATGCAGCTCTTTGCTAAAGGGTTTTAAAGGGTAATGATGACTGAGAGAATGTTCACTTTATACTGTCTTTAGAATGGAACTATTTGGCTGGGTGTGGTGGCTCACGCCTGTAAACCTAGCACTTTGGGAGGCTGAGGCGAGTGGATTGCCTGAGCTCAGGAGTTCAAGACCAGCCTGGGCAACATGGTGAAACCCCATCTCTACGAAAATACAAAAAATTAGCTAGGTATGGTGGCATGCTCCTGTAGTCCCAGCTACTTGGGAGGCTGAGGCAGGAGAATTGCTTGAACCCGGGAGGTGGAGGTTGCAGTGAGCCTCGATCTCGCCACCACTGCACTCTAGCCTGGGCGACAGAATAAGACTCTGTCTCAAAAAAAAAAGAAAGGAAATAGAATGGAACTATTGTACAAGATGCTTCGCTCTCATGTTTTTCTCTGTAGCTAGTTTTCATAAGCTGAGCCTGAATGTATGCACTACTCACCTTATTCAAAGGATTTGTTTATTTACTTGGGCTCCAAATGGCACACTTCTCAGGAGTTGCGTTAGAGACGGAGAAACCAGATACTCCATATTAATAACATTATAATTTTTTTTGGTCTACAGATCTGGTTTTATCTTTAGGAGCATTTCCCATGAGAGTTGAGGAAATTCATAACTGGTTGAACAGCTGTTGGCATTGATCAATGTACTCCTGGATGAACACGGCCCTGGTTTGTTTGGCATTTATATCCATGCCTTGGCTAAAAGTTTAGAGGGCACATTGATTTAATTTGTGGATGACAAGAGCCTGGAAAGGATAGCAAATTCATTGACAGATAGAATTAAGACCAAAAAGACTGACAGGCTGCAGCAATGGGACAAATCTAACAAGATGAATTTTATCAGCGATAGAGAGAAAATCCTGCACTTAGGTAAAATAAGCCAGGACTCAGGGCATATTCCAAGGAAATTATTCATATAAATCTTGAAGTCTGGGATAATTGAGTGCAGGTACCTGGTGTGCATGTGGTGGTGGTAGTGGTGAGATACGGTTTAGCAGAAGCAGGTGTGCAGAAGATTTGAGGGTTGATATGGCTGCCAAAATCCAGTGGGATCTTAGGTTGTAGAATTAGAAATAACAACAACAATTACCATGGTAATGGTGGGGATTGGGGCAGTGAAAAGAAAAGGTGGGAAGGGGGAGTTCAGGAATATCTTTCATTTTAGGAAAGATCTTCTCCATCATTTAGTGTAATATGTCCTCTAGTACCTTCCTGAGAATAAATGGAAGGAAAATTCAAGACATTTGATTTCTGAAAAATGTCATTATTCAACCTTCACATTTGATTAGTAGGCTGAGTAGAAAATTTTAGGTTGGAAATACTTTCTTTTAGAATCTTAAAACTATTCTAGCCACTATTTTCTGGCTTCCATAATTGCTGTTGAGAAGCTCAATGGCATCCTTGATCCTTCGTACTGTGAAAGTTGTCAGAATCAAAATGGAGTCACTGGTGCTGAAAAAGCTTGACAAATAGAGCCAGGCTCATTTTCCTTTAAAACACTTTGTCTTCTTTTACTTCCCTAAATACACATAGAGCTGACTACAGCACACATATTCCCATTGCAGTGCTCTACTCCTAAATATCTTTTTCTTTTAGAGGGCTTCTCTCTGTTTCTTATTTAGGTTGATAGTACAAAACCTGTTTTTCTCTCTGGAAGTTTCTTCTCTTTGTTCTAAGAGTTTTGAAAACACAGTGGTGTGCTTCGTTCATTGTATTGGGCTCTCTAATGATTTCTGCAATATTGATACTCACATCCTTCAATTCGGAACATTTTTCTTGAATTATTTATTTGGAAATTTCTTTCCCCTCATTTTATCTTTCCATAATTACCAGAAAGCCTTCTAACCATGGAACAAATACTAACTCTTCTAATCTTCCTTGCAACCCTAATTTCTATTTCTTTAACTTTTTGCTCTATTTTGGGGAGAGATTCCAAGCCTTATTTTTCATATTTCACTTTCTAGGAGCTTCTTTTTTGTGTTCTCTGAATGATCTTTTTATTTTAAATATTGTTATTATTTTAGGAGTGCAATATCTGTTCTGTACCTGAGGATAGGTTTTGTTTTCAACTTTTTAAAAACTCTGCCTAATATCTGTTTCATCCCAGTTGCTTTTGATCACTTTCTCATATTAGAGATTTTCCTCAAATAGCTAATGATTTTGGGCTATTAGCTCATATGGAACATTGAGATATTGAGAAGCTAATTCAAAGCTCTCTTTATCTGACCTTACTATTGTGGTCTTCTTAGTAGGATGGTATAGCAGGGCTATTTCATTTGGGAAACAATTGATATCAGTATCTTTAGGTCTTGTCTTCAGGCTGATTATATTCCCCAGAGAGGACACTTCTAGTTGCTTCACTAATAAGAATACATTTGGCTTCCAGCATTATCCAAACTTAGAGGAGAAACAGAGTATTTAGTATGTAAACTTTTTCGTATATTGAATTCTTTTGTTTTCAATCTATACCTCTGCCCTCAATTGTTTCATTTCTCTCAGTCTAGAGAACCTCTGATTTACCCACTCCAGAAAATAAACTGTGAAACTTCATGACTGGGGTTGGCAGTCACCTAGCTGCATCAAATTGGCGAGGGGGTCCAGGAGTCTAACTGCTTCTCAAACAGAAACTAAATCAATTCTGTTCTTTTCAGTTCCACTTTTCCTCCCATTCCCAGAGGCACCTGACAACCTCAGCTCCTGAGCTTCCTGGGGTTCTGCAATGTATACCAGACGGCGTCTTGGCTTTCCTGCAACTTTCCGAAGTCTGCTAAGTTAGATGCCATTTCACTGTGTCGCTGCTATTTCTTCTCCTAGTCTCTTTGTGGGTTTATACCTGTCCACTTACTGTAATTTAGTGGAGTTTGGCAAGAAAACCGAAGTTAAATCTGTCTGTTTAAGAAGATCTGTGTACAGTTTTTATTGCAGCACTTTGTAAAGACAAAAAACTAAATACCACAAGAAGGCACTTCAGTTAAATAAATTTTGGAATTCACTGTGGTTCATCCCCTACCTTGGAGTACTAGACAGTCACTAGAATGAAGGTGTTATATCTATAACAGTTTATTTGAACGATTTCCATCATATGTTGTTAAGCTGAAAGCAAGGCCCAGATAAATGTATAAAATAGGATTCTACTTTTTATTTATTCATTTTTTTGAGACAGAGTCTCTCTCTGTCACCCAGGCTGGAGTGCAGGGGTACAATCTCAGCTTACTGCAGCCTCTGACTCCTGGGTTCAAGCGACCCTCCTGCCTCAGCCTCCTGAGTAGCTGGGACCACAGGCACAGGCCACCACACCCAGCTAATTTTTGTATTTTTAGTAGAGATGGGGTTTCACCATGTTGGCCAGGATGGTCTCGATCTTCTGACCTCGTGATCTGCCCACCTCAATCTCCCAAAATGCTGGGATTACAGTCAGCCACAGCGCCCAGCCAGGAATCTACTTTTTAAAAACAAATGACAAAATTTCTATAAATGTTAATATATATTTATAATTTTAGGTTAAAATTGATTTCCCCGTTTGGGGCAGGTGGGGCTGGGGAGAGGCTGAGGGAGTGAACACAGAAGAAAAAGTAAAAGAGTAGAAGAAAACAAACATGTTTATAATAAAAATATATGTACCATATCCTATTAATATAGTTTTATCTATATATTTGCATAATATGTATAGAAAGATGTATAAATGCACAGTTACTGAAATAGTAACAGTGATTGACTCTGGATAATAGAATTATTTTTGCATTTTTCCTTACATATTTTTGTACTTATTTCTCTTTTTTTTTTTTTGCGGTGAGCCCATGTTATCTTAATAACGTAGAAAAAGATCTTTAAAAATATAAGTTCAAAGTGACCAGAAGAGGCTGGGTGTGGTGGCTCACTCCTGTAATCTCAGCAGTTTGGGAGGCTGAGGCGGGCAGATCACCTGAGGTCAGGAGTTCAAGACCATCCTGACCAACATAGCGAAACCCTATCTCTACTAAAAACACAAAAATTAGTTGGGTATGGTGGTGCATGCCTGTAATCCCAGCTACTCAGGAAGCTGAGGTGGGAGAATCGTTTGAACCCGGGAGGCAGAGGTTGCAGTGAGCCGAGATCGTGCCACTGCACTCCAGCCTGGCACAGAGTGAGAGTCCATCTCAAAACATAAATAAATAAAAATTTTTAAAAAATAATAAACCAAAGTGACTAGAAGATACAATGATTTACAAATTGAAGTGGCAGAGTTTATTCCTGACATAGTGGATAAGGGCACAGCAACTGGAGTCAGAGTGATTTTATTTGAAATTCTGGCTGTAACATTAACAAGGCTATTTAGTGTGAGGCTTAAGAGCAAGGGTTGCCTGGAATTTGAATCCCAGCTCCACCGTTTACTGGGTGTGTGACTTTGGGCCAGCCGCTTAACCTTCTATACCTTAGTTTCCTCACCCAGAAAAATGAGGATAATGATACTACTTGCCTCATAAGATTGCAACAAAGATTAAAAGAGTTAACATTAGTTTAATGGTTAGAACAGTGCTATACACATGCTTGCTTTCCCCCTCTTTCTTTGCCTTGTTTAGTTTTCATTTATATTTTTTTTTGATATTTTATATTATTTTACCTCTTCTTTTAGCATTTCAACTATATATATTTTTAAAAAACTTTTTCAGTGGTTGCCCTAGGGTTTATAATATAAACTTTTAATTCATCTAAGTCTACTTGCAAATAATACCATTGTGCCTTTTCACATATAGTGCAAGTATCTTATTTAAAATATTTTCAATTCCTTCCTCCCATCCATTGTGACATTTGTTCCGCTTATCAATATGCTCTAATCACTTAGTACATTATTACTACTATTGCTTTAAACAAAAAGTTATCTTTTAGATCAACCAATTCTCTGATGCTCTTCTTTTGTAGATCCAAGTTTTTGACCTATATCCTTTTCCTTCTGCATGAAGAACTTTTAATATTTCTTGCAGAACAAGTCTGCTGGTGAGAAATGCCCTCAGACTGTTTTTCCAAGAGAGTCTATTTCTCCTTCACTTTTGAAGGATAATTTCTCTGGATTTAGAATTCTAAATTGGCAGTTATCTTTTTTTCAGTGATTCAAAGATTTCACCCCATTTGACTTTCGCATGGTTTCTGACAAGAATTCTGCTATAATTCTTACCCTTGTTTCCAGTGGCTCCTAAAACTGTGGCCCCAGCAGTTTCTCACTCTCCAGCTAGTCCACTGGCAATTTCCAACAATTTGTCAAAGTTACCTCTTGCATGCTCTTGCCAGTCTGTGGCTCCCATTGCTTCTGTTCCAGGTAAGCAGACCTCTGCTATATTCTCTGTCTCTCCAGATTTTATGGTGAGAATTTGTCCTGTACAAGTGCAAGTCATTGATTTTCAGTTTATCCAGCTTTTTCTTGTTGTTAGGATAGAAGTGGTGACTCCCAAGTTCTTATGTGTTGGAACTGAAACCGGAAGTCTACATACTTGTTTCTAAAACTGGGTTTCTTAAAAACTCTCTGGACCTCAGTTTCAACATTTGTAAACTGGATGTAACAATATCTGCCTTCTATGGTGATTGTGGGGAAGAAAGGAGAAAATGTGAAGTGCTTAGCACATAATACCCAGCAATGATTGGATAATGGTACCCATCCTCTCCTCTCCCCTGCAATAAAATCACTAGAAGTGTGCAGACCAAAGCAGAAAGACCCCCAGGTAAGAACAAGGTAGAGAAGATTTAGTATCAGAAGGGTATATTTGGGGGAAAAAGGTCTTTACAATCTTTCCTGTCTCTGATTTTCCATAGTTTTCTCACTCCCATTTTCCAAACCTGGTCACTCTTAAGGAGACAGTTAATTAACAGAATATGCAAATTAAAGAGCAGTTATAACACTAATTAACATTTTCATCATAATAGCTAGTCCAGTTCTGTACATGTGTAAATCAAAACATCAGTGTCTCTGCTGCCTACAGAGCTTCACACTGGAAAATTGCAATTACTTTGCTATCAAAGCACAACTGAGAAGCATGGAAATGGTGGCTTCTGAAAGCCACCTTCCTATAACACAGTGTCCAAATAGGCCGATACCATGCTCTGATAGATGAGCAATGACTATGAGCTTCATCGTGGCCCATTCTTTTGTTGGCAAGCGCCGGACGGAATGATGACACAATAGCATCCCCTGCAGGACTGAGGTGACAACCCCAGAACTTGAGCGGCGACTTCTTTACCTCTTCCCCCTCCCTCTTTCAGTCCCAGGAAACTAAAGCTGTACCTTTTCAAAGTGTGGACAAATTGGATTTTGCTGTGCTTTGCTGGTTCATAGTCACAACTTGTTGAACAACTCCCCTGAGGACAAAGCAATTGGGTGGCTCCGAATGCTCAGGGAAAGAAGTTGTGTTGGCAAAGAAATTGCTGGCCAGGTGCAGTGGCTCACGCCTGCAATCCCAGCATTTTAGGAGGCCGAGGTGGGTGGATCACGAGGTCAGGAGATTGGAACCATCCTGGCCAACATGGTGAAACCCTGTGTTTACTAAAAATGCAAAAATTTGTGAGGTGTGGTGGTGCACGCCTGTAGTCTCAGCTACTTGGGAGGCTGAGGCAGGAGAATTGCTTGAACCAGGGAGGCAGAGGTTACAGTGAGCTGAGATCGCACCACTGCACTCCAGCCTGGCAACAGAGTGAGACTTCATCTAAAAAAAAAAAAAAGAAATTACTGTGCCACCCGTAGGAGTTTCTATGCAGCAACATAAGCCATCTTCTCATGCATGCTTTGTGCAGCATTAGCTGAAGATGCACACCTGAATTTATGGGGCTCAGGATGGCTCTCTGTCCCTTTATTATAGATTACATACTGGAAAATCAGGATAGAGCTAGATATTCTAAAAAAAAAAAAAAAAAAAAAAAACCTACAAAATTTTGCCACTATGACCATGTCTTTGCAGGCTGTGATAGACTTGCTTTCTAAACGCTTCCTCCATCTATGCTTTCCAACATTCACTGAAGTTTTCACTCTTCTATGTTTATGTAAATGGGACGAAACTCTTGATTTTTCAGTTAATATAAGAAATTACACTAATGCATGGACTTCAAGTTCTTTTCCATTTATTTTCTGGTTTGACAGAGTAATACTTTCATTAATTATGCTAGTTAAGAATTGTGAACCCCCAAAATATGAGACAGGTCTCAGTTAACTGAAAAAGTTTATTTTGCCAAGGTTGAGGATATGCCCATAACACAGCCTCAGGAAGTTCTGATGACATGTGCCCAAGGTGGTTAGGACACAGCTTGGTTTTATACATTTTAGGGAGACATGAGACATCAATCAATATATGTAAGAAGTGCATTGGTTCAATCTGGAAAGATAGGACAACTTGAAGCAAAGTGGGGAAGACTGGAAGCGGAGGGGGGGCTTCCAGGTCACAGATAGGTGAGAGAGGAACGGTTGCATCCTTTTGAGTTTCTGATTACCCTTTCCAAAGGAGGCAGTCAGATTTGCATCTATCTCAGTGAGCAGAGGGGTGACCTTAAATAGAATGGGAGGCAGATTTGCCCTACAGAGTTCCCAGCTTGACTTTTCCCTTTAGCTTAGTGATTTGGGGGCCCCAAGATTTATTTTCCTTTCACAGAATACTGAGCTATCCATCACATTATTACCAGAACAATGAACTATCAAGTAAGATCAACACTCAGAATTACCTTCATTTAAAGATTATTGGTTCTTGTGAGAAATAACTTCCAACTCAGATGGTTCAAGGAATTACGCATAAAGGTATGAGTAGGGTTAAGGGAAGCTGGGGTACCCAGAGACCAATAACAGTAAGAAACCATCTCTATCTGTAGGGCTGGAGGGGTAAGGGGAGCCCAAGGAGAAGTGGATCCCTGAAGAAGGCTCCCATGTCACCTTTAGCCCTTTCCAGGGCAGGGGGCTGGTGCCATAATTAGAAACATAATTCCCATAATTCCCAAGTGAGGAAGGAAGTTGCTCATTCTCAGGCTCATGCTGCCCAGGGTGGAACCTGAGAGTGAAGACCTCCTTCGATTTTGCAAGTGTATTTTGCTTGCTTCCCCCAAGTCTCAGCCCTCCTATTGGTCAAAGCCAGCCAGGCCCATGCACACAGGGCAGGGTGGGGTGGCAGTGGGGTGCTGGGTGATGCGCTCTGTGCAGTACAAGGCTTAGAAAAGAAGAGAATGCATCTCAGGAGCAGGAAAAAATAATGGAAAATAACAAGCACTGTTATTTTGCAGGCCATGGCAACAATTTCTAGTCTTAGGGCTTTTACAAGATTGCTTTGTTCATATTAGTTTTCAAGGACAGATTTTTGATAAAGGAAGAAAATAAGTTGGTAACAGTCATTCACACACAAAAGCAAGACTGATACTCGTCTGACTACTCTCAATGTCGTATTTTATCAAATTAGATTACTGGAACTAATTTTATGGGAAAAAGGTTCCTCTCCCTCTGTAGAAGGGGAGAAGACGGCATCTCTTTCATGTCTGTCTGAGGTTCCTTTTGTTAATTATGAAGGCGTGCATTTTTAGGGCTGGGCTCTGAAATTCCATTAGTTAGTAGTATAAACAAAACCAGCTAGCTGGTAGGGCTCTGTTTTATTGACAGAAATTGGCAAAAGGGCAAATGAAATTTTACTAATAATAGTGAAATAAGAGCATATAACCTTATTCTTCCATACACACTTGATACACATCTTTTCTTTTCCTTCCTTTCTTTTCTTTTCTTTTCTTTTCTTTCTTTCTTCTTTCTTTTTTTTCTTTCTTTTTCTTTCTTCCTTTTTTTTTTCAAAAAAACAACACTTTTAACATTTCATAGGAGTCACTCTATGTGTAATGACGAGGAAAGGGCAGCCCAGCATGTTCAGGAGCGGAAGCCGGGTGGTGAGCTAAGTGTCTTCTCCACTCGACCACTCAGCCCGCAGACCCTCCTTGCTGTCTGAGGAGCCCATTCACAAGGACAGACTGCCATGGCCCCTGGGAGTCCTACCAGGCTGATGGAACGTCAAGTGATAAATCAGAGAATACCAAGCATCTACTGTGCAACTATTCTATGCATTTCATTGGACACAATTTTGAAACACAGAGATAACTCAAAAGGAAATGCTTTTAGAGCAAAGCTCTTTTGTATAAAATCAGCCTTGGTTCAGACATTGCTGCCGAGAATTTTAGTCTCTTCAGTTAGGGTGGCAAGAGCTAAGAAAAAAAAATCTGGAAGGTATTGAGTAGTTATCTATGTTAGGCACTGTTAGGTCTATTTTAAGTATTAGCTCACTTAAGGTTATCACAGCCCTGTAAAGCAGTCCCAACTTTTAGTCTTTTTTTTTTTTTTTTGAGAGGGTGACTTGCTCTGTTGCCCAAAGTGAAGTGCAGTGGTGCGACCTCCACTTCCCAGGTTCAAGTGATTCTCCTGCTTCAGCCTCTCCAGTAGGTGAGATTATGGGCACCTGCCACCACGCCCAGCTGATTTTTGTATTTTTGATGGAGATGGGGTTTCACCATGTTGGCCAGGCTGGTCTCGAATCCCTGACCTTAAATGCTCTGTCTGCCTTGGCCTCCCAAACCACTGCACCTGGCCTAATCTTTTTTTTTTTTTTTTTTTTTTTTTTTTAAGATGTAGAAAAGAGGATCCCAGAGCTCCTGAGGGTAAAGCTGGAATAGGAATCCAGCCTCTCTGCCTCCAGTGCCCCTGGTCTTAACCAAGCCACAAGCCTCTTGGAGAAGATGAGGCTGCTCATCTGCCATCCAAAACCCATTTCATTTGGGTTTTGTTTTGTTTTTGTTTTTGTCTGTTAGTTTGAGACAGGGTCTCACTTTGTCAGCCAAGCTGGAGTGCAGTGATGCCATCATAGTTCACTGTAGCCTGGAATTCAGGGGCTCAAGTGGTCTTCCTGCTTCAGCCTCCTGAGCAGCTGGGACTACAGGCACATGGCACAGCACCTGGCTATTTTTTTTTTTTTTTTTTAAGAGACAGAGTCTCACTGTATTGACCAGGCTGGTCTCAAACTCCTGGCCTTGAACAGTCATCCCACCTTGGCCTTCCAAAGTGCTGCGATTACAGCCATGAGCTTTTTTTTTAATTTAAAAAAGTATTTAGGAAAAGATATTTGTACACATAAATGTAAAGACCATTATTAAGGGATGTTGGGACAATGAAAAGCTTCTGTGCAAACTGTAAAGTATCCCTCATTTTACTTCTAGTGGAAGTCAAACATACAACCTTTTCCATTTTGTCTGTGAAGCATCTGTTAAAAACAGAGAGAGAGAGAGACTGGAGGGAATAACTGTTGATGGAGGAACTCCTTTCAGGTGCTAGGGATTCAATTCAGGAACGAGCAGGATAGACATGATTCATCCACATGCAGCGTCTCTGAAAGTAGGAAGATGTTTCCAAAATACTAATGAAAAAAAGGCAGGTCACACAATGGTATGTACAGTATAAGCATGTTGGGATTTTAAAAAAGAAAAAACTGGGTGTTTGTAAATGGAAGCTTATTTATCAAGATGTTCTCTTTATGTGGTAAAATGGAGAGGATTTTAGCTATTGCTTATACATAATATCTAAATTCCCTAGAATAAATTGATGATTATGAACTCTCAAGACAAGAACTGGGTCTCATTCTTCTTTGTAATTGCAGTGCCCAGACTGGTGCCAGGTACAAATGGGCACTCACTCAGAAGTGGTTGTTGACCCAGAGAATGGTCTGCAATATTCAATGACCACAGGCTCAAATGGCACATTCCTCAGTCCCGTTTGATTGCAGCCAAGTTTTAGACAGTATCAACTGCGTTTATTTTACTGACTGATTCTAGTGTGCTGGGAGGGTTAATTGTCACACCCAAGTAGAAACATAAGAGCAAATTCCTATCAGTACATGAGGCCCCCGATTGGGTTGAATCTTGATATGACTCAGGTTGGTAGCTGGAGTTTGGGGATCTTTGCCCTTCACACCGCAGTGACTGTTAAATTCTGCTGAGATGTGCTAGATATCCTGAAGAAGTGGAGATTGTGTTGGACTAATAGAAATGTTAATAGATTTTGTTGCTTTGTTGAGTTCCTCAAATTATGCTATTAGGTATAAAACATTATTTAGAAATTGTTAAAATGCATAATTTTGGTCCATTGCTTTTCTATTATCCATACCCATAATTTGTATTATGGATTTGTTTTGTTCATGTGCAGGCTCTTTAGACCTTGGGAACAGGAAAGAACAAAGTGTTATGTATGCATTAGCTGGTATGTGAAGGGCTGTGAAATGTAGTGCTGGCTTCGACAGATAAGCCAGTCAATTTAAGTTATATTAAATGAACTCACTTTAAAATAGAGCTATAATTTCAGCCTGGTTGGAAATGGGCAGGGATGATAGGGTGAAATTTAAAGTCTATAACAATTTCTTTTTAGGGCATGATTTTCCAGATTTGGGTTGGGAGGCAACACATGATGATCTATTATAGTCAGTGCTTAGGGGGGTTAAAATAGAATCTCAGTCATTTACATCCATCCCAGACTTTCTCTTTCCCAAATCAGGTCTTACCTCATGTTCTTTTATATCTAATTCTTACAAGCTTTTGTAAAGCTCTTTGTTTTTAAACTTTTTATTAACTTGTGATCTGCAAACAGAAAAAAATGTACAAACAATAAATGTACAGTTCAATTAATTAACTCAAAGCAAACACACGTACGTAACTACCACCCGGGTCAAAACATAGAACATTACTGGTACTGCATGAGCCCCTCCGACCTCCTCACAATCACTGGCCCCTTTATTTCTTCCCAAAGATAACGACTCTTCTGACTTCTATACCACAGAATACTTTTGCCTGATTTTGAATATAAATTTATTCATCATGTGGTTATGCGTGGCTGTAGATCATTCATTTAATTGCTGAATAGTATGCTCCTATTGATGGGCATTAGACTTATTTTCGGTTTGGAGGCATTATGATCCTTCTGCTTTGAACAATTCTGTTCATGTCTTGATTTACATATGCACACTTTTCTGTTGGATATATATCTAGAAATAAAAGTGCAGGATCATATTGTATGTTTGTATTCAACATAACAGTGTGATACTAACCAGTTTTCCAAAGTGGTTAAGCTCTTTATACTTTGTCAGTAGTATATAAACATTCTCATAGAGCTACATTCCTACTAATGCTTGGTCTTGTCCATATTTTTAATTTTAGCTATTCTAGCGCATTTGTTCTAGTATTTTGTTGTCAGTTGAATTTGCATTTTCTGGATAATTAAGGAGGTTGAACACCATTTAATATGTATATTGGCTACTTCTTGGAGTCTCCTGCCCATTTCTTCTGTTGGGTGATTTGCCTGGTTTATTGTTTTGTAGGATTCTTCATGTTCTGTATATGTTATTTGTGTTGCATGTAAGTCCTCTTACTATGTGGTTCCTCTTCACTCCTCATAGTCCTTTTTGATAAACCAAAGTTCTTAATTTTAATGTAGTTCCATTTATCAATATTTTCATTTGTTGTTACTGTTCTTTATGTCCTGTTAAAGACATCTTTGATTGCCCCAAATCAAGAAAGTATTTTTCAACATCAGCCTCTAAAAGCTGTATCAGTTCACCTTTTACATTTAGTTCTATGTGCTACTTGGAATTGATTTGAGAGTATGATGTGAGGTTGGATTTTGAAAGCTTTACCAGGCTTTGGAGCTCCCACAGTTAAACAGAACTTTGCTTTCTATCATTTACAATTTTCATTTTAAGCAGAACTTTGCTATCATTTAGAATTTTCATTTTATACCTGATAAATGAAAATTTTAGATGTATTTACAAAGATTTTTGAATCATATATGACTCTTATGTATTCATAAAAAGAAAAATATAAGCAATTAATTGGTTAGTGTGTGGATATCCACTGCTTGACCCTGTAATTCCCCTTCCATGCTTTTCAGTCCTGCTCTGTGCTCCAGGAGGCTGACCTGCATGGACTCTGAAAAGGCTTCTTGCCTTTTGGTTTCTGGTTGGTTCAACCAGTGGAGAGTAACAGAGGGCGATCAGAGGGTGGAAAGTCTGTAAAGGTGGGGTATTTATTCTCCCAGCTTCCTCCCTTCCAGGTCTTTTCCTTCTACCAAAGGCTACAGCTACCCCTCTATACAGTTACCTTCTTGCGGGTCTAATAAGTATTCCTTCTCCTTGACCTGTGAAGTGAAGGAGTAGTAACTGCTCCCTGCTCTGCTGGCCCAAAGGTACTCCACTCTCCTTTTCTGATTGTCTTAAACCCTTCACCCAGTGGCTGGATGGATCCAGCATGCTGCCGCCTTCCAGCATGTCCACAGTATTTCCATCTTCAATAACAGCAAAGCCTTATTTCAAGCAGCCAGCAGGGAAGCAACTGCCTACCATAAGAATATGGCGGGAAAGATACAGCAAGGCTCAGAATATTGACAACCAACAACAGCCCCACACTCATAATGTCCTTGAACATGTAGGAGAACTTCTGATCCCAGAGTCACAGGGCAGATTCTGAGGAGCTGGTAAGTGCCATTAAACAGAATGAGTACATTTTCCCCATCACTAACAGTTCTTAAGCACCACACTTGAAAATTGCTCTAATCTCAGTCCAGAGACTGGCCCAGCTATATGGGTTTTAACAAACCTCCATGTGATCCTTATACATACTCAAGTTTATAAAGCACAGATATACACTATTTTGGAAGTTGGAGGATCTATGGTGATCTCCATATTTGCCACTGGATTATATTACTGGATATTAAAAATACATATTCATTTTTACACATCAGATGTTACGAAGATGTGTAAAGTTCATCATTTTCTCCTCTCCATTCCCACTCTTTGAAGGGAAGCAAATTTAATAGTGTGACAGGAATTCATTCACACCAATCTATGTTTATTCACACATATACAAACATATATACTCCTATGTGTGTTTTTTCCTTTTCATTCCTTCCATTTTTGTTGTTGATGTTAAAAAATGAGATCACATCCCAATACACAATATTGCTTTGCAATCTGTCTTTTTCACTTAATGTATCGTGGATATCCCTTCAGGTCAGCACATGTAGTTCTAACTTCTTTTCTTTAGAAGTTGTAGGATATTCTAAAATACGAATGCTACGTGTTTTATCCAATCATTTTTCTATTGATTGACATTCAGTATGTTTTCTGTTTTTCACAGAGGCTAAATTAGAGGGCTCCCACTGTGAAAATAATTTTTTTGGCCTTGAATGTGAATCATAGACTGAATTTAAAACTAAAAAGCCTGATATTTGAGAGTATTTTTGTGCATAAACAAGGGCCTCAAAAGATACATAGCTCAGATTGCCTGAACTATTCAAGCAAGGCTTCTCTGTTTTCTTTTCTTTTCTTTTTCTTTTTCTTTTTCTTTTTTTTTTTTTTTTTTTGAGACAGAGTCTCACTCTGTCACCCAGGCTGGAGTGCAATGGTGCGATCTTGGTTCACTGCAACCTTTGCCTCCCGGGTTCCAGTAATTCTCCTGCCTCAGCCTCCCAGGTAGCTGGGATTACTGGCACACACCACCATGCCTGGCTAATTTTTGTATTTTTAGTTGAGACAGGGTTTCACCATGTTGGCCAGGCTGGTCTGGAACTCCTGACCTCAAGTGATGTGCCCACCTTGGCTTCCCAAAGTGCTGGGATTACAGGCATCAGCGACCACGCCCAGCCCATCTCTGTTTTCAAGCATTCAGCAAACACTTGTCAACTGTCTTCTAGGTGCAGGCTTTGTGCCAGTTGCTGGGGATGAGATCGTGAACAAGACAAACATGATCTTGATCCTCATGGAACTTGCTTCCTGTTGGAGTGACATGTAGGCACAAAAGGCAGCTGTAATGCAGTGTGATTGATGTCAACAGAGGTGCCAGGGAAGGTGCTATAGAGAAGGGGCACCTAACCAGCTCTAGGAGTATCCCAAAAGGTTTCCTGGAAGAGAAACCAAGTAAGCTATGACATGTCAATTGAATAGAAGTTAGTCGGATGGAGGAGGAGTGGTGTTAAAAATTGAGAGGCCAGCATGGTGAATTTGGAGAATTTGTGAGTCGCATGAGGGAAGGAGAGATAAAGCTGGAGGAATAAAGAGGATCCTAGTCATGAAGCCACTACTTGAAGATTTCAACTTTTTCTTTTATTCACCACATTCCATGGGAATATGATTGTCACAGGAAATGCAGACTTGGCTGAAGACAGATTACGTGTTTCAAGGACCTGTGCACAGTTGTCAAGTGTAAGTTAAATTGTTTGGGGAAAGACAAAGAAAATGTGGGAACCATGTGTCTGTGAAGGGACTACATGAATGAGACAGAGGTTGTAGCAGCTGCCATCAGTAAAAGATGATGAAAGAGCTTTCTGGGAAGTCTTTTTTGTTTGTTTGTTTTGTAAAACCCTTAAGCCACCACTTTATGGACAACCACAGTAAAAGGGCTCTGGTGTTTCTCAAGACTTCTTAATTAGATCACTGTTTGTTTGAATGAGACACTGCATTGAGCACGGGCCAGGAGGGTGACAGTTATATTTGGGTTACACGTCTGCTATATCATTAACCCTGATCACAAATCTTTTCAGTAGCCTGAAGGCCAAGTGCCAGGGCAGGAAGCCATGAAGTAACAAGGACTACACCTATAATCCAAGGAGTGTTCTTCCCATTTCATCCTCACTATCTCCTGTCCATGAGATAACATACCTCATGTGGGTATCTGCCTCCTTCCACTCCCAGATGTCTATGACATGGTTGTATGCGTGTCATACAGTGTGACTTTTTCCATGACAACACGTAGGACAGTTATACCCTCTCCCTCTTCTCATGTGTATCTCTAAAAAATTGGCTGGAGTCGTCTAATTCCATGCTACACTTCTCAGAATTCTGAGTGCAGCCTCTTAAAAGGTCTTTCTTTCCTATTTTTAGCTAATATGTGTTCACAATAATGCATTCAAGCCTTATAGAAGGATGTACAGTATACTGTAGGAGGTCCAGTGCTCACTCCACCCCACCCTACTCTCAGAGGTAACCAATTTGATGTATATCTTTCTAGATTTTTTTCTACACATGTATACAATATACATCATGTATAACAAAACTGAGATTTTACTATACACTTCATAAGGTAATTGCTTTTCTTAAAACAGCATATCAAGGATATCTTTCCGTATCAGTACATGTAGAACTTTTTCTTTTTAACTACTAGACCTAGTATACATGGACCATAATTTAATCCATCCTCTGTTAATGTACATGTGGTTTATTTTCACCTTTTTCTGTACACAGGTTTATGGAGATGTAGATATATCAATGTGTATGGATGTGATCTATTCTACAGGATAAGTTCCTTGTAATGAAATTAATGCCCCAAAGGAATACATTTTAAAACCTTTCCATACATTCTTGCCCAAACTACCTATTTCCAGTAAATTTCTTTTATTTGTGTTTTGTGAGGACTTCCTCACGCCAATGTTATAGCAGATTTTCCCAAATTTTGTATTATAGTTTGCTTTTATAATGCTGATAATTTTTATGCAGGGATCAGCAAGTATCCTATCTTTGTAAATAAAGTGTTATTGGAAATAGCTATACCTATTGGTTTACATATTGTTGATAACTGCTTTTGTGCTACAACAGCCGAGGTAAATACTTGACAGAAATTATATTGCCCCCAAAGCTGAAAAGATTTACCATCTGATCCCTTCTAGAAGATGTTGTCCAACTAATGCTTAGAATTTATTTTATTGTTTATTTGTTTTTGTGAGGCAGGAACTTAACTTCATCTTCTCAGTTGACATAAAACCAATGTCATAAAATGACATAAAACCAATGTCATAAAATGACATAAAACCAATGAAAGGTTCCTCTTTTTCCTACTGAAATAAAATGAGTCATCTAACAAATTCTGCTTCAGGCTGTATTCTGATTCAATGATTAATTGGTCTTTTTGTCAATCAGTGTCACGCATGTCATTTCTTCAGTTTTATAGTTTTTTCTCCAATAGTTTTATAGTTTAAGTGTTTATGTTTGGTAGATTAAGTCCTTAAAGACTTTTGTGTTTTTTCATTCTCTCTTTCAGATGAATTTTAGAATCTGCTTATAAAGATCTCAATGGGGTTTGTAATCAGTATTTTATTTACTTTAATTTGAGAGAAAATTGAAATCTTTACAATATTTTATGACACTGACTGTATCCTTATGGCCTCACCCATACTAGATATTATTTTTTTCACCTTTGCCAATGGGCAGATAATAAGGGTTTTAATCTGATAATCTACATTGGATAAAGTAGGTATTTTTAGCTTAATGTTGATTTTTTTCTCAGCTTTTTCTTACTATATGTTAAAATGACATAACACTGCAATTAATAAAATATGTAAAACAAGAATTTTGCCACATTGCCAGTCATGCAGTTTCCTATCCTGCAAAAATCAGTTTTAAGGATTGGTCAATTGAAAGACATCAATCCCTAAAACAAGATCTTTAGCAAACATCCTCCCTATTGACTCAACATTGCTGCTCCAAAAGGCTCCATCATTATTTCTGTTGCCTACATTAATTTTTAATCAGCAACATGTTGAGTGAACAACTACAAATAATCCTCTCCTTATACAAGCAAGCCCCACGAAGGACGGCAGAGAGTGGCTTCATTCCCAACTTCTCTCTATCTCACTTGGAATAACTAGCCCTGCTTCCCTGCTCTCTTGAGCTTCCATCAGCCTTAGCATGGGGAGTGTCTCTGATTGGATTCCCCAATAAACAGCTTCTGGATGGAGATTTGAGGTCAGGAAGTTCCCTGGGGAGTGCTCTTGTGATTGGAGAGAGAAAAATTGAACTACTATACAATCACAGAAAAGGCCTCCACAGTCCTGTCTCACATTCTGGAGAATTGTCCCAAATTAGGACAAGGGGTCCAAATTAGGACTTGGTCTTTATACCTCTGCACTGAGGAGACTTGGGTGGGGGCTGCCACTAGAGAGGGGATTGACCTTGAGTGAACCAGCTGTCCTCAGCTGAGGGTAATTCCCAGAGGGAGACTCAGCCCCAGGACTTACGGAAGTGAGTGCCTCACACCTGAAGAGGAAATCTGGGCAGCACACCACAGCATCCACTACAGGGAGCTCTTCACCTTTCCTCCTGCTACTCAGCTTACCTGTGAGCTGAAAACTCAACAACTTTTGGGTGCATTGATTAGCCTTTCATGTAAATCTCTCGTGTCACATGCAGGTAACATTTTATTTCTCCTATAAGTCAAATAGCAAGGAAAAAAGGCTGCAGAATTATGTTTTTACCAAAATCTCAAAATATGTTATTCAAATAAATGGGGAAAATATAATCACTTTTTAAAAAAAAAAAAAAAGAAAACCTTATATAGTCAGTGAACTAGCATATTCTTTTGTCGCTTTTTTTAAACATACAGCAAATCAAAACGTTTACAGATTACAAGGACATTTTGCAATAAATCAAATAATATATTGTAAAATGATTCCTGTGGTCTTCAGTAATAATAACAACATCAATAGCCATAATGGCTATCATTTGTATGGTGCTTTAGTGCTTACAGAATACTTTCAGATCACCAACTTGCTTGAGTCTTAAGAGAGGCAGAAATGATTATGAAGAATTGAGGCTTACAGAGGCCAGGTAACCCATGCCTCAGTCCAGCACCAGCAATAGCCCATGGCCGCTGCAGGTCTGGTTTGTCTCTGGAGTCCTCCTACCTCCCCTTCCTCAATCTTCTCCCCAGCTCCACTCTGCCCTCGCCCATGCTCATTCTCCGTTGTCTGACCTCAAACACCCAGACTCCCCAGCCAAGATCCCTCCCTGGGAAGGACCCATGTCCTGCTTTATCTGTGTCTATGCATTAAAATCTGCTCTCAGATGGCTGTCCCTGGGAAAGGGACTCATAAACTATTCACACCAAGCTATTAATGTTCAACAATGATGAATAAACTGCCCTCTATCCCCACCCAGGTGTATGTTATCTGCATTTTAACAGGACCATATGGTGTTGAAGTATGAAGCAGGTGAATTAGAAAGATATTTTGGAGAGGGCCTTCCCACTTGCCCCCTCCTCACTCCATTCATGTTATTTTACTGCTCTACCTGTGAAGCATTAATCATACAGAGCACCGGACTTGGAGTCAAAAGAATTGAATTTGAGTCCCTGCTCTTGGACAGGTACTTAACTTTGCTGTCCTCAGCCTCCTTACCTCTGAAATATGAAGATTGGATTAATGTTTCACTTTGCAAGGTGACTGGAGTGATCAATGACACAAAAATCTCAGCATTACCTAAAACAGAAATTTTGTCAAAGCTCCGGGACTAGAGGAACTTGTACTGGAGATGGTGCAAGAATGAGACCAAGATCTCACTGCCCCATGGACCTCACACCACCAGCCACTGGGGTCCCAGGAGGCTCTCCTGAAACACGTGAGCTGCAAAGCTGAGCTGAGCTCTGCCATTAGCTGCTACTAGACACGTTGTCTTCCCTGTACTACCGCTGTTTTTACATGTTTTACTTTGGCTTGTCCTTGAGTATGTAACAGAGATGATGTCATTGAAATACCTCGTTAGGCATATCTTGTCTCAGCAATTTAGTTTTGAATGCCCCCTCCACCATTAATGCTGTTTTATGGTTCTAGGAAAGGAGAAGGTGATTACTGCCTAGAACAAAGAAGGTTGGAAAAAAGAGGAGATATGGTATAGAGGTATCAGGTGGAAAGGACAAGTAGAGGCCCTTTTGCCAGACAGAAAACAAAATATAGACATGATAAGACTATGGTTCAAATGCTGCTACTCTTTGGGGTTAGCTCAGTGTGTATGGGGAATGGAGGAGAGTGAGAATATAGAAAACCCAGAAAAGGGGAAGGGATTTGTAGGATGCTCTTCTCCAACACAGGGGTCCAGAGTAGAAAAGAAATGGCACTATAGAATATTTGGCTGGATAGAAGGATAAGACAATTCCCTCTGCTTTCCTGTGTGTATGGAAGGGGAGGTAGCTCAGAGTGCTGGCTGGGACACATGTGCTCAGTTGAAGGGCACACTGTCCCTCTAGCTGAGGATTGAGAGTAGGTGTTCAACCTCTTAGATGGATGTGATTCACAGTCAGAGATTAGTGGACCAACAGCATAATGAGAGGCAACGTGAAGGCCCAGTTAGACAGGACACATTGTGTTTGGACCGCCCTGAGAGAAGGGATCACAGCCAAGAGCACTTCAACAGTGGGTAGAGTGAGGGCAGAGGCTACTGCTGCCCAGACACGAGTGGCAATAAATTGCTGCTTCTTTGGGGGTAAGAAGTCCCTGGAGGGCAACGCTTAGGTCAAAAGTCCTTCCCCCAGCACCAGAATCTAAGTGCTTCTCCTTGCGCTTAGATTATATGTTGGAAAAAGGAAGGGAAACTTTTGAAGGAGAGAAACAATCCAGACATAGAGTTTGAAATTTAAATTGATTATATACCTAAAATGAGTCAGAGGAGATTGAGTTACATTTAATTGGTAAGTTTAACTCTTCTCACCATCAATGTGAAAGGTACCTTGCAAGAAAATTCAGTTCCACAAGGTTGGAATAAAAAAAGTTACTTTTTTCAATACATATAATAGATAGTGATCAAATCAGGGTAATTAGCATATCCATCATCTCAAACATTTATCATTCCTTTGTGTTAAGAACATTCGATATCCTCCTTCTAGCAATTTGAAACTATATATTATTGTTAACTCTAGTCATCCTGCAGTGCTATAGACCATGACAACTTAATCCCAAGGAAAGTTGCTTTCAAAAAAATTTTTTTGAGATATGGTATGAACCACAAATAAATGTCTGTACTATAAATGAAATAAGTGTCCACCTTTAACATTCTGGCAAATCCCAATCTTAGAAAATGTCATGTTAACAATGTAGAAGACAATTTTTAGTTCTCTAGTATAAGTTGTTCCTCTAGAGCAACTGCATTGTAATCTTTCAGGATGTAATTATTATTCATCATTCTATTATGAAAAACTATCAACCAAGGCTGCTAGGGACTGATACCAGGGACAAGGTTTGACAATTTCCAACAAGTTAATGATTTTTAAAGTTCCTTCTATCTCTTGATCCTTGTGGAACACTGACATCGATTTTGGCATTATGAAGAAGTGGCCTGGGAAGTGGCTGTCTTTCCCACTTACTGCCTCCCCTCACCCTTTAGTAGCTGAGATGTGGGAGGATGAATGCTACGTCAATGGGGAAACATTCTACAGTTATGCGTAGGTAAACAGTTACACCGAAGTCATTTCTCCTTGATAAGAACAGATGCAACAGGAATTTAAAGCCATGACCCCATTCAGATCTTTCAAAGATATTAATTGCCAACTTTGTTAGAGAGATCCCGTAATCTGGAACTCAGAGGCTGTAGGTCATCAATGTGGTAGGTGCTGTGAGTGACGGACAAGTCAGCGTTTTCATCTTTATTGGCCCTTTCTTTCCCTAGTGAATCCGTAGGACTCTAGATTTCTAAAGGCCAGGTTGATGCTGTAACTAAATTAGCTATTGAAATCCCTTTTTGTAAAACCATCCCTAATTAATGGCATGACAACATACTCACCTATTTGCTATGTCTTAGTGGAGGTAGAGAACAACAATTTAGTGAGCACTCACTATATGCCAGGTATTTTGTCAAGTATCTTATTCATTTCCTCATTTAATTCTAGCAGTTGTACAAGGTTGTATTCTTCATGTTTTCAGAAGCTGAAACTAAGGGAGAGAGAGAATGTGACTTGGCTGAGATCATCCGAGTAGTAAGTGATGGAGCAAGAATATAACTCCTGTTATAAGAAAGTTCCTATTCTTTCTTCTATTCCATACTTCTTTGATAGGAGCTGATTTTCTCACTATTCTGTGGTTTTCTTAACTATTTATAGTATAAATTTATGTGCATCTTCCTTTCTCTTTGATGGAAGCCTTACTGATACATTTGCATGAATACAGTTGTGTAACTGTCTCGTGTACATGCAGGAGACACAAGGAACGACTGCCATTTTGTGGACACACAGGATAGTAATGAGTGGAGAATCCGTGACTGTGAGATCCAGTTGAGTAAAATTCAAGAACTAAGATGATGCAAAAAAATTAGAAATGCTGAATAAAATATGCAATGTTGAAAGTGTAAAATAGAGCTCACAAAAATAATAACAGTACCAGAAATTAAAATTAAAACTAAAAACTCAAAGATCTAAGCAACTGTGCTCATGCTTCAGCCTGTCTAAGATAGTACCCGGAATAAGTTCAAGTAAACTAGAAACTTAGATTTTAATGCTTACATGAGGGTGATAAATTAGGCCTCCAGCCCAAGCGAAGTGGGAAGGTGGAACTGATCTTTCAGCATAAGTACAAATAGCACTCAAATGGCGGTTTATTACACATATAACAAATAATGAAAGGATGGACTAGAAAAAACTATGTCCATGGCTTAGCTTGCCTGTCCATGCCTGTGCTGTAAAAGTGGGCAGGGTGTCTTCATAGGGAACTAAAACCCTAGTTGTACATCATGGTGGTTTGGGAGTTAGATTCTATTACCCCTATAATCCAAAAGTCACCAAGCCAAGAAATTAATATGAGACAGTTGGTGATTCCCCTGGCACACTTGGCAAATATAAACACAAAGCTGCTCTGAAGGAACACTCCCACAATCCAAGTTATATGGAGTTTCCACAGGGAAGCAGAACAAGCAAGATAGGTGGGTACACTTACTATACTTAGGTAGAAAGGGCTCAAGGACCTTCTGAAGAGAAATTCAGAAACTAGAAGAAAGATTCAAATAAATTATTCAACATGCAGCATAGATTTTAAAAAATAGATGGGAAATAGAGGTTAAAAGATTTGGAACATAGAATAAGAAAGTTTACTCAATAGAATTTAAAGAACAAAAGAATATGGAAAGTAAGAGAGAGACAACATTTAAAGAGGTGGCTGTGAGTAGATAAAAGGCATACATTCATATATTTAAAACCACAATAAATCCCTACAAGGATAGTAAAAAGAAATCCCACATCTGAACACATCATCATTCTGAAATTCAGGCCACCAAGACAAAAATAAATTCTTAAAATCAACCATAGAGGAAAAGATGAAAAGCAACCATAGTGGAAAGATAAAAAAGATAGAAAACCAGTTATGAATGACGATAGACTTCTCAAGATCAACAATGGAGGCTGAGAGTCATTGAAATACTAGCTTCAGCGTGTTAACAGAAAATTGGAGGTGTAGAACACTGTATGCAGCTAAAGTGTCATTCAAGAGTCAGGGTGAAAAACATATATTTGCAGAAATGACTAAAAAAGTTTAGCATTTAAAGACCTTATCTTGAAGACCTACTGGAGAATGTACTCCAGGAAGAAGGAATTTGAACCCAGAAAGAAGGAATACATTGAAAGAAGTAATAATGAACAACAAACAACAAAACATTGGTAAACATGTGTAAATATAAATAAACATTGACTATACATTCAAAAAATAATGCCCTTCTAGCTTGGGACGGCAAACAAACAAAATGTCTAGGATGGGTCATTGTTGTTGAACAGATTTTAATGTCCTTACTTTGTTTAGGTAGAAAATATAGTATCCAAACTAGCAGAAATATGAAGAGGAATTAGGAAATTTGATTTATTCAATAGAAGGCAAGAAAAAGAAAAAAAGAAGAAAAAAAAGCATGGCAAAAAGAAAGAACAAAATAAGGTGTAGAAATAGATCTATAGCTATTCAGTAATCATAATAAATGTAAATAGTCTAAATTTATTAGTTAAGAGAACTTTTTGTTTACATTTTTCAAATAGCTATATTGCTTTACACAAGATACAACTAGAACTTAGTGGCTCCTAAAGGTTGAAGGTGAATAGATAAAAGAAATAGGTAAATATCAATTTTTTTAAAGCTAGCATAGCTGTTATGAGTATTAGACACGCTAGACTTCTAGACTCATTTTTGAGACTAAGAAGGGTTGGTACATGATGATAAGGATCCCAGGTCTTTCTGACACCAAAGGCTACATCTTAGCAATTCTCGGTGCTGCCTCTCTCCCTTGTGACCATAGTGCATGATGTCACACAATTATTTAAAATACCTGTGGGTAAAAAGATATAACTCAAGGAACACTGGTATATAGTCAGAGTGGACTGGGTTAAAGTTCCAGCCTCGGCAACCATCATGTTTGTTGTCTTGTTTCACTTCAGCTTTCTGTGCCTCAGTTTCCTCATCTGTAAAATGTGGCCAGTGTATCTGCCTCTCATGGTTTGAGTGATAATTAAAATAATTAAATAAAGGGCCAATTTATACTAGTTTCTAAATAAATGTTAGTTCCCTTAAACCCTATTTCTTATCACCAAACAAAACCTGCAAAACTTACTTGTAACTTCAGAACGCAAATAGCTATTTAGGATTTCAAGCAGAAAACATTTTTCTTATGAAGAGTTAATTATCCTTGAAATTAAATATTTATGCATTCATAGAACCAATGTATTTATAATGTTACAATATGAAAGTGGCTGGTCTAGAAATTATAAGACGTTCTTAATGTCTTCACAGCTGATGTTTCTCCATCATGGGAATATTTTTACATTACCTTTTACAATTATCTAACTGGAATAATGTACTGTAAGGTCACTTAGGAAAATAGCATGCAGTTGAAAATTTATATTCAGGTGTGTAAATGCTGACTGCTGGTTGAGATGCTCACTTGCAAGCAACTTGACACTCAAGCATGTTTTCCGTTAAAACAAGATCATAAAGGGCAGTTTGTTTCCCAAGTTGGGTGACCAACTTGTCCAGGTTTGCCTGAAACAGAGAGATTTCTCAGGATGTAAGACTTACAATGCTAAGCCTAGGACAGTCCTGGGACAACCAAAATGGTTGGTCACCTCACCAGGCCAACACCCCAAAACTGATCTGCCTGCCTCAGCCACTGCTGCTTCATCAGAACCCTGCTCTGCCAGGAACCAAAGTTCCTCCTGTTGTACAGATGGGCACAAACTTGATCTCTGACAGTCACCTGAGCCGCTGGGGATAAATAGCTCTGGGGTCTGTGTGGGGAGAGAAAATAAGCATTTCCTCTCTGTTACATTTTATTCCTTAGACCCCAATGTGCCATATCCTATGCCTAGAAAACACATCTTTCAAAAACATGTTATTTTTAGCTCTTATCATGTGCTCTTCTTTTACTGTTGCCCAAAATGAACCCCCCATGTTCAAGGTGGAGGTATACGCAGCAAAAGAGGATCAGATGCTGCCATATCCCCTCCATGGTCCTTATTCTCTCATTCCACCACCCACACATATCAACTCAGACAACAGATGCTCACTCTGAGATGCATGGTCCATCACCACTTCCCCAGACAGTCATTTCAGAATCCCAGTTGGAGCTTGATTAAGCACCGAACAGCCATTTTTCTAGGAATATGATGTTGTTAATAATGACCTTGACATCCACAAAAGTAAAGAGCAGGCTATTGAACAACTGCCATCCACCAAGGTCCAATTCAAATGACACTTCCCATTCCTCACATACACTGGTGGAAATTATTTCAGCCTCCCCTGTTCTCCCATAGCACTTACTTTATGCTTCTATTTAAACATTGATCATGATCTGCCTCGCATTACAGTTCCTTAAGCATGTGTCTATCTCCGTTATAAATTGTTAGGTCTTTAAGAGCGGGGAAGCTGTCTCACTCATCTTATATTACCCCTAGAACCCAGCAGAGTACCAGTCACAGAGAGACTATTCAATGAATATTTCAGAAATTGATAACATCCTTGGGACTCTAGAAACCCATTAGAGATCAGCTGGTTGCATTTTAACCTGATCAATAATCCAGTCTGTTAGAAAGAGTGACTATATTAAATATGTTCTGTCAACATTGCTTATTCTTGCGTTAAATTTCACAGACCAGTTAATTCAGTAGGCCGTTCTGGTTTGAAAAGACTTGGCAGTGACAGAAAAGACACAGGTATTAGAATAAATAAAATTCAAATTATTCTAGGCAACCTTTAATTGAAAACTTATTTGAATGATGTTATTCTCTCTAATAGATAATTCCCAAATAGTAAGGTGTTATTTAGTGAGAAGAAAGGGTAAAATGTGACTTTTATATTCTATAGAAAGATTCTCATTTCAACTTAAATTGCTTCATAATACCATAGCAAAGCAGCCAAAATAATGAGTGAAGTCAAATTTCAGATAAATACACTGAAGAAATCAAGTTTAAAATTCAATTAACTTCTGGAAAAGTAAAGAATTCTGAAATTAGGAATACATTGGGAATCAAAGGAATCCATGTCTTATAGATAAAACAGTTTGGAAAAAAGAAAACAAATTCTTTATGTTTAAATATCAAAATAGTTTACCCAAGGACATAAACAGTTATAAAATATATCCCCCAAATACAGCCAATACATTAG
Organism: Macaca fascicularis; assembly: GCF_037993035.2. NCBI lineage: Eukaryota > Metazoa > Chordata > Mammalia > Primates > Cercopithecidae > Macaca > Macaca fascicularis. The sequence goes on from NC_088377.1 coordinate 106,008,023, forward strand.
TATGCAATATAAGTGGTAACAATTGGTGAAAACTCCAAAATCATCACCAAATTCAAAGCCACAAAAAAATTATCAGTGACCCAAAAAACATTTCACAGAATTTTGGTACTTCAATATTCAAGACTTTTTGGAAAAAAAAATTTTTTAAGAACTTGATATTAAAGGTAATGCCAGGTAAATCAAACTTCTAAGATGACAGAAAAGAACTGTGTATTCAACCAGTAACTTTCAGAGATCCATGAAGCTATGGTTAAATAAACTCTCGTATTTTTGTCAAGACCCTGCATAAATGCTACCTGTACCTCCTGAAAGAACCACAAAAAACCTTTGTGAGGCTGTTCAACAAACACTGCACTTGTTCTGGCTCCTCTGGGATCATTGTCAGTCTTTACAATCAACTTCAGACTGAACTAGCTCTCGTTGAGAACCTCCTATGTGTCAGGCAACAAGGGCAGTATCAACATATCCATACCACCCTTCCCATAATTGCAAAGCATTTGAATACTGCAGCGTTAGAATGAGTTTAAATTGATAGCTATTACTTAGCACATTAAAAAAGAATGAGCCCAGATGACACATATGATTAATTATATGTTATTCCATTCTGATTTTAAAAAGAGAAAAAGATTCTGTGTGATTTCACACTGTGCTAATTTTTCTAATAGGCAGAAGAAAAGGCAATAATTTAGTTGTGACAATATTACACTCCTCCTACCCAGAACCATGATAAAAGAATATCCCACTGAAACACCTCATTCTAAAGGCTGTTTTCCTTTATGATGATAGAAAAGGTATTTGTTTAGTTTTGATGACATTGTAAATGATTCCAATGTATTGCATGGAGGAGAAAAGAACAATTTTCTCTTGTATACGTATTAATATGTAACCATATAAGCATAATGTTTGTGTATTAGAAAGAGAGGAGATAATTAACTTCCATCATGTTTACCTTCCTGTCATCAGTAGCACATATGAGACCTGCACATAGGTGTGTTAAGTTGGTGCAAAAGAAATTGGTTTTGCTATTACTTTCAAAGGCAAAAACCACAGTTACTTTTGCACCCATCTACCAATATTGAGCAGTTGCATCCGCCATCTTTACTTCACCTAATGGGAAGCATCACATGATGGTGTACAAACTCCAAGCCAGTGCTGCTTTTTCCTTCTCTCTAAATCTGTTTTTCTGTTCTGACCCTTGTCTAGGCAGGAGAAAGAGGATAGAAGATAAAATATTCCAAAGAAATAGTGAGTCCTTGCCTTCCTGACCCTGGGTGTGGAACCACCCCTACAATGTTTATTCTCTGAATTTGTCAATTTGTCCATAAGATTGTGGTTAAGAGATCTCAGGCTGAGAAGTCTAATCCTAATTTGGCTGAAAGAAAAATATTGGTAGAGAGGCCTCAGTATGCCCTGGAGTCAAGTCTGTAGGAAGAGCAGATGGGATTTGTTTTGTTTTGTTTTGTTTTGTTTTTTAAAAAAAAGAAAGAAAATAAGGAATGCCTGGGAAAAAAACAGTTCGGGATGACTGTGAGACTTGATTTTATCCCTTATGAGATTTTCCCCTTAGAACATAACCCAGTTGTCCAGGCCTACCACTATCAAATTCAAAGCATGGGAATCACAAATAATTAAAAAGTAATCAAAATATGCATTACTGTGTCATATCTGCATGTTCTCTACCTCCTATCTGGCATTCTTCATTTAGCAATTGCTGCTCATCCTTCAAACCTCAGCTCAACCATCAGTCAGTTGCCCCAGGAAGTCTGTTCTACTCCCACACTCTCCCCAGCCTGGGGTGAGTGCCCTTCACTACCCCAGTAAAACCACAGTCCACTTCTTGTTCGGGAGGGAGATATTGCTACCCCTGAAATAGGAAATACCAATTTTGGACATACTGAATTTGTTTGTTTGTTTGTTTTCGAGACAGGGTCTCACTCTGTCACCCAGGCTGGGGTGCAATGGCGTGATCTTGGCTCACTGCAACCTTCGCCTCCTGGGTTCAAGCGATTCTGTTTCAGCCTCCTGAGTACCTGGGACTACAGGCATGTGCCACCACGCCCAGGTAATTTTTGTATTTTTAGTAGAGAGAGGGTTTCATCATGTTGGCCAGGCTGGTCTCGAACACCTGACCTCAGGTGATCCACCCGCCTCGGCCTCCCACAGTGCTGGGATTACAGCCGTGAGCCACTGTGCCCAGCCAACATATTGAATTTGAAGGGTCTGTGGGATGTCCACATTTTAGCCTTAACCCATAGAGACCTCTGGCCTCTGTTCTTTCTCTTTTCCTGTCTCCCTCTGCATAGGAGACAGCTGCTATTCTGACTGATTCATTAGACCACATTGCCTTAACAGGCAGGGACACAGTTGAAAGGTAACGAGCAGTCACAAGTGGCCCTTCTCTTCTTCCATCTGCTGCTAGATGTGACAGGCTGGCCCTTCTGATCTATGTGGCTGTTTGGGTAAGTGGATTTGGGGATCTTCCCCAGAAACCTTACTTTTCCTGTCACTCTTCACTAGGCTGCTGAGATTTGGTTTGGAAACACAGGTGCTCTAGAGGCTTGAGCTGCAGCCAGGCACCCTGACTCAGCTTACCAGGCAGCCTTACATTTGGGCCTCATTGGATGCTTGTTCACCTGGCTCTGTTTCCTAGTTGGCAATTGACTCTTCTATGTCAGGAAACTGCAAACGGAAGCATGATGAATGGGAAGGTTCTAGCACTTAACTACTTCTCAAAGCTCTGACACATCTCTGCACTTCCAACAATGCACTGTAATTATTTGCCTCCCTCATTAGATAGTAAATTCCCTGAGAAACTAATCTTTGTCTCCTCAGTGCTTAGTACAAAGTCCAATAGATATTAGGTGATGAAAATATGTTAAGTGAATGAATGAGTTTGGCCATTCTTAGACCTAGTTCTTCAGTCTAGCCTCTGCCACTCTCTCTCTCTGTTCCTGTCAAGTAGAGCTCTGAAGGTTCCCTTCACAAGCTGTGCTAATCCACACAGTTTAGCCCAGACCCAAAACCTCCTATTCTCAGCTCAATCCACATTCACTAGTAAGCATTTTTCAACTAGTCGGCCCACACTGATTTCCTTTTCTCAATACTTCTCACATAATCTGTATAGTATTTCATTACTCTCTGATTTGTCTTCAGGGTGATACACCAGAGTTATGCTCTTAACTAGACCAGGCACAACCTGGTCTCCACTTGCACTCACTTCTGGAAGACATTGTCAAGCAGGGCAAAGTTTTTGAAAACTTTTTGCAAAGGTTTTGCAAAGTTTTTGAAAATAAAGAGGAGCTGCTCTCTAGTCCCAGTAACTTGAATGAGGTAGGATAAGTCACTTACTTCCTATAGGCCTTTCTGTGAAAACTGAGGCACTAACCATCTGCTTGACTCTGTCTTGGGCATTGTAGGAATCAGAATAAAAACATGACGACACCTGCAAAAACTTATGCACAAGTGATACCCATAGATGATGGATTAGAGCTAGGGTCAGAGGAGGCCTTAATAAGTGCCGATGGATTTACTTGATAATGATTATGTTGCTCATAGGGATCTCATTAATGAAGGCTAAATTGTTCTTACTATAACTCTAGTAAGCATTATTATTATTATTATTTGCAATGACAGCTGAGTGATCCGGTGCCTTTAAACATTTTCTAAAACCTATTTAAACCTATATCAAACCTACTCCCATCCTAAAATTGAAAATGTTTGAGAAATATTACTATAATCTCTTGAAATGCAGTTTTGCAACTTTTTTAAAAGTTTGTTATCATTTTATTTCTGAAAGCTAATTCTGGTTCATTAGGGATTTAGAATTAAATACAGGAGTCATCAAATACTCCATTTTTACCCACCTGTTTTCTATTACTTGTAACATTATCTTAACCTGAATTTTGATTCCCATAAAGGTATACGTGGAAATTTAGGCAGGAATAATTATCCCCATCTCATGGGTGAGAACTCAGCCGTGTAGTGAACTTGAAGCTCAGAGAGCTTGAAAGTCACTGAGTCAGGTTCATGGGGCCCACATGGTGTGAAGGTTAAGTCCTCCTTCTAATAAGATGAAGTGAAGAAGCAAAGGGATCAAGGTCTGGGTTGAGTGTAAGTAAAACACGGGTTGTTTAATGCTAAATCTTCTAAGTATTTAGGTTTGATGAGGTAAGAGGTTAAAATTTTTGTTTAAAATAAAATTCCTGGATTCTCTCTGAATGGTTCATATGCATTATTCCTGTTTGTTCCACTCCATGTAATGAAGAGTTCTACAGTCATGCATCCACTATTGATAGGGGTACTTTCTGAGAAATGCATTGTTAGGTGATCTTGTTGTTGGGCAAACATCATAGAATGAATGTACTTACACAGACCTGGATGGTGTGGCTTTCTATACTCCTAGGCTGTATGACATGGCCTATTGCCCCTAGGCTAAAAACCTATACAGCAAGTGACTATACTGAATAGTGTAGGCAATAGTGACATAATGGTAGGTGTGTGTCTATCTAAACATAGAAAAGTTACAGTAAAAATTCAGTATTGTAATCTTATGGGACACTACTATATGTGTGGGCCATCACTGACTAAAATGTTGTGAAGTGTATATGACTATATGCGTGGTAATGCGTACTCAGCCTATCTGTGCTGAAAGATGGATTTTTGAGTAACTTTCTCTGTGTATTACTAATTTGAATAAAGAAAATTCCCAGATACGCTAGGTTAATAATTTTGATGTTGTGTAATAAATTATTACTTACTTATCTTTTTTTAGATTTTAAAAATGTTTCACAAATTGGTATTTAGTTCCAATAATAAAGAAATAAAAATAAAGAAAATTTTAGGGAAATTGTGGAACAGTTTTATCTTAGTTTCATTAAAGGAAATTACATTTTGTAGCAACACTGACTCCATTGCCTGAAAAAAGTTATAATTTTTTATGTGCAGAGAATATTGTATATTCTACAAGATTCCCTAGGTCATGATGAATATTGTTATTAATGCATTTTTTTTGTAAAGTTTTAAGATGTCACATAAACGTATATGTGCATATTTTTTACAGTGTGGTATGAAGTACCAGTATGGGATGAGACTCATTTTCTTTGATTTAGAAATGACATGTAAAAATATAATAACATTAATTTTAAAGTAAGCCTATGCAAATAGGTACTTGAAGGAGGAAGTTTAATAAGTTTCAGCTAAATTAATTGACATGCCCCATGTTGTATGAAAAGATAATCATCCCACTCATTGTATTTCTGACTCAAATTCTAAGAGTAGTGACCAAAATAGATGTGTAGACCTCAACAGTCTGATATGGTAGCCACTAGAGACTTAATGGCCATTTAAGTTAAAATTCATTAAAATTAAATAAAATTTAAAACTCATCTCTTTATTTGCACTAACTTACATTCAGGGGCTCAAAAGCCACATGTGGCTAGTGGCTGCCATATTAGACAGAGGGATAAAGGACATTTCACAGAAAGCTCCAGTTAGTCAGAAAGTCCTTCTGCTGACAGCACTGCTAACAAGGTTAGCAAGGGTTCTATGTGACTGGGGGGAAAGCTCAGAAAAGTTTCTCAAATTAGCATTCCTTTGATCAATATCTTCAAACGCATCTATATGTTTTACACACATACACACACATACACACCCACACAGCTGATCTTGGTTATCATGAATAATCATATCGTCATACCTTTCACAGCTGCTGTTTTAATATTAGTGAAACAAACTCTGAATCTGCTAGTTGAGGGAGACTATAATGACTAATTATTTTCATTAAACTTATTATTACAAAGTAATAATAAGTACATACAAACTTATTATTACAAAGTAATATTATTATAAAAATAATACAAACTTATTACAAAGTAATATATTATATCTATAGTGATAGATATTATATCTATATATTATATCTATCTATAGATATTATATCTATCTATAGATATAATAATACTACTATCTATCACTATAGATATAATAATATTATTAATATCTATCACTACTGTAATAGATTTTTCATTGAGGAGGATACACTTTTGAATGCATGATACTTTATTTAAACGCACATATATACAATGATGACAAAGGAAAACATTGCAGAATTCAGCATGATGGCTGCATGCATTGGTAGGATGGGTGGACTCTCATTTTACACGATGAAATATGGGCTGAAAATAGGAAAAGATCAGAGAGCAAGTTTCATTTCCCATCACCACATTGAAGGGTCTTCAAGCCTGTAAAACATAAGAAACAAAGCATGTAAGGGAAGCTGCCCAACTTCCTGAGGTATTAGCAAGGGTGAGACATTTAGCTCGGAAGTGAAAGATGACGGGAACTGTAGAAAAGTCTCCTGCTGGCATTCTAAACCAGAAGCCACGTGGAATATCAGAACGCGAGGCAGAGGCACAATGTGCACAGCCCCAGCTGAGCAGTTTTCCATGATGTTGACAGGAGTCTTGGGCAAACCTCAGAGGGAGCATTTTAAAGGCTCTGTATGTATCAAAGGAGCCAAAGAACACAATCTTTTGAAAATCAAAATTACAGAAATCACATGAAGCTATAAGAGGAAAGTTATTGTTCTTCAACTCTAAATATGCTTCCTTTTCCTGCCAGCTTTATTATGTAATAAGATGCTACTTATTAGACTATGAGATCTTTTTAATAAAATAGCACTCATAGGCAACTTCAAGACTGTCAAATTTTGTCTTCTTCTAACTGCACATGATGGAGTCTGTCAATCAGGGTGCAATTAATTTTACTTCATGCACTAACTGGGCCACAAAACAAAGACAAAAACCAAGTAGGTCTGGGTTGTTATTTTTCTAACAGTAAGTAGATATAGCCTACCCTAAACATTTTACTGTGGCAAACATCATATGCATGTCAGTGAAACATAGAAAGACATTTACTGCTTAGTATTAAAAACAACCCTGGCCAGGCATTGTGGCTCACAACTGCAATCCTAGCACTTCAGCAGGCTGAGGAGGGAGGATCTCTTGAGGCCAGGAGCTCGAGGCTGCAGTGAGCTATGATTGCACCACTGCACTCCAGCCTGAGTGACAGAAGGAGACCTTGTCTCTGAATCATAATAATAATAATTTTTAATTAAAGAAGACAACGCTTACACATTTTCTACCTGTTTCCCTTGCATTTGCTATTTAAGTCTGGGCTGGTTCCTCCAGGGACAGGAGCACTGGAGTTTTATCTCAGTTCAAATCATTGTTCCCTTTAGAGAAAACAAATCTCACAACTCTATATTAACACCCTTCGTTCTGGCTGGCCATTTCACAAGAGAACTGAGGGAGGTTAGAAGGGAAGGTGGGTGGCCCAGCGGGTCACCCTGCTGAGTCTCTAGGGAGAACTTGGAGAGCCACATGTCAGTCACACTCACTGAGCAAGTGTTCTAGTGACCTCTTCTGGGGAACTTTGTTCTTGACGTTGTAGAACTCTGGGTTTAAGGCAGCCAAGCTGCCGCAGACATGGGTGGACCCTGTGCACTATGATCTTACTATGGTTAGAGACAGGAAGCAAGGACTGAAGAGCCAGGAGGTTATGAAGATGGAAGAGGACCCGGCTCCTCTTCAGCAGCACTCCTTGTCCAGGAGGCACCAGAAAATCTCAGCTCAATGTTTAACACTTAGACATTGGTGGGCACCTCTTTCCAAGACAGACCCAAACTGCAAGAAAGTCCTGAGACTACAGATAAACTCCTAAGAATACTGTCATTCAACGTGCATTCATTGAATGTAATAAATCACTATGTGACACAAGTTGAACTCAAATATGTCAAAAAGTAATCCAGAGCGTCTAATTTACCTACAGCTTCATGTAAAACTGGGAAAGTTGGAGTAAAAACCATGGGGGACATTTTCTAGGACATCTGGATGCTCCACATATATAAAAACTACAGATCTTCCCAGCCAGAGATGGACAGTTGGTCATTTCAATTTAGAGCCAGGGACTCACTCTATGCTCCCCTGATTCCAACAATGTTAGAAATTCTATATAATTTCGAAGTTAAAAGTCAATTATTTTTAAAATTGTCAAAGGAGCACCAAATAACCTGGGCTAGAAAATATTATTCCACAGACGTTTAGAGATTTGACAGTGAGTACATGAAAAGAGAGGTCTCCTCTGCCTGCTTCTTCATCCTCATTTCTGCCGAAATCTCCCCTAGTGTAGAAGCCCCTGTCCCAATGCCTCCCACCAGGCGCCGTCTCTGACTTCCCTCCCCTGGGCACCTTGAGCTCTGCAACAATGTCCCCATCACAAGCCTTGTCATACCGAGTTCTGGGAACATTTTCTGTGCTTTCTCTCATCAAGAGGTCTGAAATCAGTGTCTCTGGGCTAGATCGTTTGCCATACCTGGAAAAAAAAAAAAGTCTTTTAAAGCAAGTTTGGAATAGGCATAAAAACCTTTAGGAAAAAGGAAGATAGTGTACTATTTGGGATATGAAAACTAAATATTATCGTCAGTTGTTCATCTGTAACAAGCAATCTAGGTGTATGAAGCATATATTATCAGAAACATTATCATAAATATTATTTGAAATTATTTATATATACATATATATTTTAAACTTTGCTCAAATAATAAATAATCTAGGAGGTTATTTAAACTAAACCAAAATTCCTAGTCAAATTCCCGCCTTTTTAAACAACCATAAATAATATGTATAGAGATACATACTTTTATAACTAGGTGACAGGAAATTTGAAAACATGGAAGCATGATTGTAAATGTTTCCACAATGAGTTAATTGGCTATTGTTCTGATGATACACAGCAGTTTAAATCTTAACAAGGAGACCAGATGATATTTCAAAGACAGTGCTAGAAAAAAAATCAGCAGATTGCCGTATAAGACCCACCTGTGTCTTTGAAGCTCGATTTTCTCGTTTGTAAAATACTCCCTGCTTAAATCAGAGTCTTTGTGAACATCCAGTGTGAAACGTGAGTCCCAGTGCTTTCAAAGTGACAAAGTGATACACACATGCAAATTACTGCTGTTGAAATGTATCCATTCTTCTGGTTACCAACAGACCCTGGGTCTCATGTTTCTCATATTCATTCAAGGTGCCAAATGCTAACGCCTCTCCTGATGTTGTGATTTTAGCCTCCCTGTAAGTCTAAAGGAATCTAAGTGGTTCATGGAAATGTTCTTGTTTGTTTGTTTTTTTCTCCTATAGCAGGATATGGGTGAGACAATACACACAGGTAAGGTTTCGTTTATCTGTGAGGGTAGTATATGCTCCCCACTCCAGGACACTACAAAAGAGTCAGACAAGTCTATACCAAATTGCATCTTTTGAAGAGGCCATTTTTCCCTTTCTCAGAAAAGGTGTTGGACACCAGTTGCCACTTCGTTTAGAAATAAATTAGCCTGGTGTGGATTGGTTAATAGGTCTAACAGCTGAACATAGCTGACAGCGGATATATTCTAATTGCCAAGCAAAATTATATCTCAATTTTTTGGAAAGATTTTCTATTACTGTTCTTTTGCTGAGACTCAAGGGAAGCAAAAACAAAACAAGTCCCTGTCCCACACCCATCATGTGTAAGATTTCCTCGAAGATTTTCTCGAGTTGAGATATTAGACTACAGGCATCTGCTTATACTATTTATTCTGTCCATCCATTGGTTTTACTAATCGTAAAACTCTAGGGCAACTGTAACTCATTTATCTTCATCATGCTCCAGTGAGTAAAAGAACTGCCAACTGTTTTCTCCAATTTACCAGTAAAGAACCTAAATCTGAAATAGGAGGATTTGCACAGTCATAATCTTGCATCCAGTTCAGCATTGTTCACTCTTCTTCCTTCTTTAATTAATTCTGGATCATCCTTCCTCTCTACAATGCTGTAACTTTCAAAGATTGAGTCCTTAAAGATTCTCAAACCTGGCTGCACATTAGAATCACCTGGGGAGTGTTAAAAACACACTCTAAAGCCCAGGCCCTATGCTAGAGGGTCTGATTTAATTGGTCAGGGGTGGATCCCAGCATCAGTGTACTTTAAAAGCTCCCCTGATTATTTTAATGTGCAGCCAGAAAGGAGAAACACTAATCTAAGGCTGAGTTTCTCCGGGACTGGCTAGTCTTTGTAATGGGGGCTGTCCTGGGCATGGTAGGATATTTAGCAGCCTCCTTGGCATCTATACATCTAGATACCAGCAGCACCCACCTCCCGTTGTGAAAACCAAAAATGTCTCCAGATACTGCCAAATCACACCTGGGGAGCATAAAATCACCCTCAGGTGAGAACCACTGATTTAGGGGGCCATATAAGTAAATTGTAGGAGACCCACACTCTAGAATAAGTAATGCAGCTTCCAGAAGCAATGAGCCAGGGGTATATATACAGCAACAAGAATATAAGCACAAATTGAGTGTAGGGGGAACGGGGGTCAGGGCGGGGAGAAGAAAGATAATGATATCAGATTACATCTATAGTAAATTAAAGCACATCCACAAATGACCCTGTAATTTTCAGAAACACACATAGGAGTGGGTGTCTGTGGTGGGAAGGAGAAGATGGATGTATGTTAAGAGCCTCTGCTGGTTTCTAAGAAGGAGTTTACATGAAGGTGAGACAGGAAACTCTGCCTCAGAGACCAGCTCATTCCCATCTAAGCTAAATCTCTTGCCATGAAACCTAAGTCCCTTTCCTTTATGTTTTTTTTTCTCATCAAACATGTTGGAGATAACACCGCCTGTTGATGGTGGTGACAACATCCAAAGAAACTCAAAGGAGGCCCCCAATTCCATAATTCCTATAAAAATAGCTTTCATGAAATGTCCTTAGCTTCATGATTTGTGAAATGGAGATAATTATACTCCCTTCAAAGCTTTGAGGTAAAGACTGAATGAGATAATGCCTAGGAAAATATTTTAAAATGCTAGAGCTTTGTAAAATTGTAAAGCTTTAGAGCAATCATCTTTGGAAAACTGAGTTCTACTGTATATTATGCTATAACTAAATAACTAACAAAGGTTTTTCTAGAAAAAACAGTTAACATATTTTTGTTTGTACAAGTTCTCTTTGATTTGCATGACAGCATAGCATAGCAAGAATTTGAATCAATTAACTTTCTGGGAAGTATGGAATATAAAATATTATTGCTTTTTGCTAATTAAAATGATCAGATTTCAAGGGATCACAAACCAATACTATTTAATTCTGGCATTTTCATGTTTTTCAGATTCTATATAAATTGGAGCTTTTTCAAAAGTTTTTTTAGGATGTTGAATACCTTTTTGATAAAACGGGAAAAAGCAAACTTGATTTTAGAAGTACAGATTCTCCCCCTTTTGGATCCTTTCCAACTACTCCCTGACTTGTAAACAGTAAAAATATGGACTAAATAAATAAATAAACCCCACAATACTTTAAACATATAATTTAAACATGTTAACTAACATTCATGCTTCTAAAGGGCTTATCCTTTAGATATGGTCAAATGATTAAAATAATTTAATCTTAGTAATTAAAATAAGATGTTAAATGATTTAGAGCTAAGATCAACTAATTTTGAAAACGAAATTTAAATCCTATGTAATTTGTAAAATAGTTTGGATTTGATTTTTCCCTTAATTGTCAATGTTGAGAGTGAAAATGTGGCATTTCATTTTGACTTTCTGAATGTCCAGAATAAAGTTTACAACTTCTCAGATTCCATGTAATCCGTGGATTCATCCTAAAGTTACTGGACCAATGTAAGTTTCTTCTTAATGAAATACCAAGTGGGCACTTTCTTTTCAGAATTCACCAGCTATAAAATAGGGAGAGTCTGCATTTTAGATAAACTGTTTTCAGGCTAAATCTCTAATTACTGGGACTAGGATTTTCAAGTATGAGACTGAGACTGCAAAAAAACACAGTACAGAAGAAAAGAAAATAGCTCTATTTGTCTTTTTCTAAATACTGTCATTCAATTAGCCCTAGGCAGGCTGGAAAGTCTAACAATGTCTGGGGCAACCCTGCAGTTTACTCCTTGGTTTGGTTTTCTTTGGTGGTCGTTCTGTTTTTCCTAGACACCTTGCTAGCCTTTCTCCCTACAGCATTTCTCTGGCGCTTTCTTGCCCCTTTCACTGGGTACTTTCGAGATTTCTGAACAGGACCCCACTGCTGTAAGAACCACAACAAACCACAAGAGGTGAGTGAGAGGAGATTGCCAGCCTACCAGCCTGGGGAACCTGAATCTGGGGATCACGACTCTGTGACTGTAGTTGCACAAAATGGAAGGTATCCATTTTGTGCGCAGTGTGCCCCCCACAAACATTTACCTAGAGCTGACTAAGAGCCTGATACTGTCCTGCCCTGGGATAGAGCGAAGGAAAAGAAACGATCCCTTCCCCTAACCAGGATCTCCTGGTGTGCAGGCACTGGCGCTCCTGGAGTCGGTCCCGCGGGCCCACCCACCTCTGCCTGGTGATGAGGTTGATGTAGTGTCGCAGCGCCGAGTAGTATCTGGCCATGTCCTCCGCTGGCGCGTCCTCGCCCGGGTTGTCCGGTTTGGAAGGGTACGCCTCGGCCAGCGCACCCAGGCACACGAGCAGGGACAGGGCGAGGGTCAGTCCGGACAGCCCCAGTCGCTTGCTACCTAGCATCTGCGGGCACAGAAGGCTCAACGGACGGGCTTGGGGATTCAGAGGACCCACGCGCAGCACCTCCCTCCTCTGCCTCCCGCGCTCCTCCTTCTGCTACCACCCGCGACCCCCAATCCGCTCTCGTCCCAGTCCCGCAGAGAGAACCCAGGCGTGGCTAGCACCACCTTGCGGACTCTGGGTGCCGTCTGGCCCGGACCTGCCCCTCTGCTCCACCTGAAAACTTCGCGCAACTTCGTTCCAAGTCTCGGGGACAAGAAGCGCGCGGCGAGAGGTGCAAGGTGGGGGCCCCGCCAGTTTAGACACTTTCAAAATCAAATTGGAAGTTCCTCCTGCTGGATCACTTTTCTCCCCTCTTGCCCAAACTCTTGTCTGGGAAGAAAACTTTCTTCTCTGTTACTTTTGGTCTGCCTAGCTTCAGGGGATCAACGCTGACGGTAGAGATCACCTCAGGGTGATGACCGCTGTGGGGAAGGGGGAAAAGAATTGCTCCCTGGGCCAGAATTGCTCCCAAGAGATTTGGAGCCCAAGAATCCAGGCAGATGGCAGGGCGCGGGGCTCCAGAGCGCCAGGGATTCCTCACTCGATGGCGCTGCCAGGGAAACCTTCCTACCGCGCATCTCTTTCTGGGCCTCAAGGCAGCGACTCGCAGGGAGACCGCCAGCTGCCTTGGGATAGGAGTCCCGGGTTCTCCCTCCATATCTGCCAAAAGGTAACTCAGAAGAACCGCCCAGCGGGAAGGGCCCGGGAGAAGAGCTGTGGACAATCAGAGGGGAGCAGAGGGACAAGTGGAATTTAGCCGCCAAGAGGGCTGGTCCGCGTCGGGGCGCCGAGCCGGCATAGTCCCGGCTGGGGAACGGGGTGCGACCCTCCCGGCGCCCTAGAGCTCCACAGAGCCGGAGGCTGCGCCTCTAGCAAGTTCATGGGCGCCCCTTCGCTCCCACCCCTAGACAAACGGGTCGTAGCACTCACGGTGGCTGGCGCGCGGGCGTGGCTGGGCGGCAAGTTCTCTGCTGTCGGGCGCGCGTCTCCGAGGGGTGAGAGCCAGCAGATGGGGTGCAGAGAGCGGGTCGCAACCGGGCTTTTATGGAGCTTCCTCGCCGCAGCAGGAGGGGCCTCGGGCAATCACGTTTGGGTGACTCCTACCCGCCACTTCCCGCCCCCGAGTGGCGGGGGGAGGGGGCTGAAACCGCAGCCGCACGAGTGTTGGCTTAGGGAGCCACCCACACCCCAACCCTCCCGCCCCAGGCACTGCCGGAAGAAGTGGGGCCCGGGACCGCACGAGCGAGGCAGCGCGCTCCGAGCGCGCTGGACAACACCAAAGCCCAAGTGTCTCTCCTCGGGCAGTGCCCGATCCCTGCTTTTCTTCTTTCCTTCACGCCCCGTCTAGTCCTGCCAGAGATAGGAGCAGCCCAGACAATTCTTGTCGCCTGCCAACAGGACTTACCAAGCCACTGGGCGCCGGAGTAGGAAGCATCTGAATGCTCTTTGCGGTGGGACATCTCCAGGACCAGCGCGGCATCCTCACTGGGCACAGCTGCGCGCTTTTGGAGAGAGGCAACTGGGCGCACCGATTTTTCCTGCACTTAGAACAAGTCGGAGGCAGCTGCGGGAAGTCTCCAGCTAGAGGGTCGCAAAGCTGCCCCCCACTCCCGACCCCTCGGCGCGGAGCTGAGAACTGGTTTCATGGGCTTCAGCCCCTTCCCTCAGCTGGTTTTTCTAGGACATCAGCCTTCCTCAAGTACTCTCCCAGACGCAGTGAGCCAGGTTCGGTCTTGACATGAGTGTGGCGACTCAAAATTCCCCAAAGGGGGAACACGGTAAACCTTTTCCCCTAGTTTACTGAAAAAGAGCCACGCTTTCAGCTTCTAGAGACTCTTTTAAGCGCAATTTTTAAAATGGTTTTTTTTTTTTTTTTTTTTTTTTTTGGTCCAAAGTGACAGTGGTTAAATGAGCAACAGTTTCTCTCTTATTTGCTAACCCTTGTATAGTCCTATGTACATTCAATTAACGTTAATTGAGAATGTGGGTTCTGATTAAGGTGAAACATGTTAAAAACGATGAACATTAATTTGCTCATCGCGTTAAACCTGTTGAATGAATATGCAAGATACAGAAATTGTTATTACAAAATCAAGATTTTATGCAGTGGACTGAGATCTTAAAGTTCCGTGAATGAATGCTCCTGGATCTTTCTAAATAAAATGGCATTTTATTTCTAAATAAAATGAAAGTCTGAATCTTTCTAAATAAAATGGCATGTTGGGAAATTAAAGCATTAAGTTACATGTTATTTTAATGCTAAAAGGACAAGTGATTCTGTTAAGCTGACACTTAGTTTTGTGCTGTTCCAACAGCATTGAATTAAATATCAAAAACTGTGAAGCAAACAATCCTTTGTGTGTATGTGTTTGTGGGATCAAACTATAATTTTGGAGACCAACATCATTTCACTTGACAACTGCTTCTCTTTCTGTATTACACAAACACATGCTGGAAACACAAATATCAAGGCTTTCAGAGTTGCTTCGGGTGCTTACATGACAGAGCCTTTGGTAAAAGTGCAAAACATCTTCTAACTTAGAACCCTTCCTAGATAAAAGGAAAGTTACAGTCCACTTTTCAATAAAATAATCTTATTTTAGAGTGTATCACAGATTCATATCAATTAAAATCTGAACTTAAAAGGTATCATTGAATTTGGGAGAAATTACTTCTAGGGAGGCCCACACCACTGTTGAGAGAAGAACACTGTGGAGGCTTGATTAATTTAGCTTAAGATAATGTTGTTGATACTCAAGAATAAGAACTTATTCTCAGGGTTAAGGATTTAGAGAATAAAAAATAGGGGGTGGTATGCCCTACATGTGTGTTTACATCCTTATCTCCTTTCTCTCCAGTCCAAGCCTCATCCCCTGCCCAAAATACAAACAAAATCAACTGTTTGCAACTCAACCCTGCATATTCTCCTAGCTCCTGAGCCATTTCTCTCCTTTGTTTCAAAGTCATTTATTTGTAACAGCTTTGTTAAGATACCATTGAGATACTATGGAGCTTGTTGAGATTCAAAAGGAGGTGAATCAGTGGAGACTAGAAAAGGTAATGATCAAGAGAAGTCAAATAACTTGTAAAGGTCCATGTGGTTTGTAATTAGGAGGTCTTACTGATAGCAAGTTCATAGCTTGATTCCGGTAGAACCCAGACCACATGAAAGCCAGTGGTTTCATGACCAAACCTAAGGTAAAGAAGCAGAGGCAATAAATAGATATCACTGAATATATACAAAGCTACAAATGTGTAAAATATTCAATTGGATATATTCTTAAACATATGCATACATGTTATATGCTCAGGAAGCCATCATTGCAACCAAGAAAATGAAGATCTGCATCACTTCCCCAAATTTCCACACGTACCTTTGTAATTCCTTCCTTTTGCCTCTTCCTCACCCCTCCTCCATTGATCTGCTTTCTATCACTAGAGATTTGTTTGCATTTTCTAGAATTGCACATAAATATAATTCCACAGTAGGTACTCTTTGTCTGACTTCTTTCACTTAGCATCATTATTTTTGAATCCACTCATATTGTTACACGTAGCAACAGTTTCTTCTTTTTTATTCCTGGGCAGTATTTCATTATATGATATACTTCAAAATTTTTAATCAATTCTACTGCTCATGAATTTTTGGTTATTTTCACTTGAAACTTTTATGAATAAAGCTGCCTTGACATTCATATTCAAGTCTTTTTATGAACATAAACCTTTAATTCTCTTGGAAAATACTTAAAACCAGAATGGCTGAGTGAGATGGTGAGTGTATATTGGTCCATAGTTTGTTGGTGATCTGTTTTTGCTTCTGTTTTGCTCAGTTCTTCCTTAATATTTTATTTTGGATACTGTCTATTGCAATGTCTTTGAGTTCACTAATCTTTTTTTCTGTAATATCTGATTTCTGCCAATGCTATCCAGTGTATTTTGCATCTTATACCTGGTAGCTTTCATCTCTAGAATTTCAACTTGAATCTTTTTTTTTTTAATTACAGGACAATATAAAGCAATGAATCTTTTTTATATCTTCCATATCTAAACATGTCCGCTCTTCTCTCTAGCTTCTTGAATATACATTAATAATAACTTTTGTACTACTAACATCTGTGTCATTTTTGTGTACTTTGGGTTGATTGATTTTTCTCCACATTATGGCTTATATTTTTCTTCTTCTTTGTATGCCTGATAATTTTTGATAGGATGTCAGATATTGTGGATTTTACCTTGTTATTTGGTTTTTTGTATTCCTATGACTGTTCTTGAGCTTGTTCTAAGACAATTAAAAATTTAGAGACAGTTTATCCATTCAGTTCTTGCATGTGAGTTTTGTTAGGTGGGACTAGAGCTGGTTTTAAACTAGGTTTACCCTTTCCACACTTTGAGGCAAAAATCCTTCTTTTTACTTTAACTGGTAACTGACTTCCCCTCAACATATACACCTCAAATTTCAGAGCTCTCCCCTCTGGCTGTTGAGACAGACACTATTCCCAACCCTTGGTCAGCATCAGACCTTTTTGTGTTGTTCTTTTCCTGGTCTCAGGTGGTTTGTTCCTGTGTATAATCTGATCAAAAATCAACTAAATCCTCAAGGGGGACACGCTTCAGACTTCCAGAGTATTCTTTCTCTTACCTGATACTCTTCCTGTGGATACTAGCTGCCCTGGCTCCCTACACTTCCATCTCCAGCTCCATCTCCAGCTCCTTGGCCAGGATGATTCAATTCCTTCCTTCTGCACTGTAGCCTGGATGACTCCTTCAGGTAGTGTATTAGTCCATTCTCATGCTGCTATAAAGAAATACCCAAGACTGGGTAATTTATAAAGGAAAGAGGTTTAATTGACTCACAGTTCTGTATGGCTGGAGAGCCCTCAGGAAACTTACAATTATGGTGGAAGGGGAATCTAACATGTCCTTCTTCATATGGCAGCTGGAGAGAGAAGTGGTGAGCAAAGGGGAAAAAACATCTTATAAAACCATAAGATCTTATGAGAATTCACTCACTATCATGAGAACAGCAGCCTGTAGGTAACCGCCCCCATGATTCAATTGTCTCCCACTAGGTCCCTCCCACAACACATGAGGATTATGGAAACTACAATTCAAGATGGGATTTGGGTGGGAACACAGCCAAACCATATCAGGCAGTGATCTGGGACCATTGTATGGCTCCTATCATTTGTTTTTTGTCTCTAAGATATTATTGTCCTTTACTGATATCCAATGTTTTAAATGTTGTTTCCTATACTTTTGTCTAGTGTTTTAGTTGTTTAAGCAGGGAGGGTAAATCCAGTTCCCATTTCTTCATCTTGGCCAGAAGAGCAAGTCTCATAGCAAGGCTTCTTTAAAAAGATGTTTCTATTCATTGTCTCTAGTTCTTCACCTTAGGTGTAGTCATGAAACCACTGTGATCCAGGTTCTATCTGAATCAAGTTATAAACCTGCTATTAGTAAGACCTCCTAATTGCAAACCACATGGATCTTTATCAGATATTTGACATCTCTTGACAATTACTTTCTCTTGTCTCCTCTGATTCACCTCCTTTTTCTCTGAATGTACCACCATCTCCTTTGCTGACTCACCCTTCTGTACCCCTAGTCTTAGCCCTAACCTTTCCACTCCACTCATACTGACGAATCAAGCTCATCTACTCCTACAGCTTATGATCCTGAAATCTCTCCCTCCAACTCAGATTTCATACTTGGAAACTAGGGTGATATGTCTAACTCAGAAAAACTCCATCAAGGGCCTCAAATTTAGATTATCAAAGTGGAGCTTCCACTAACATGAATGTCTAATTAAATATCACATGAAGTCTAAAATGTTTTCAAAATTCTTCCATTGAACTATAAAGCCCCACATATTTTGGGCCCTACATACCTCCTAGGCTCATCTAACATAATTTTCTCCTTCATTCCCTGTATTTCTGTCCATTGGCCTCCTTTCTGCTCCTTAAATATGCCAATCAGCATTCCTATTTGGACCTTCATTGTGCTGTGTCTGCTCTCTGAGATATTCTCTCTCCCTACTCTTTACCTGGCCAACACCTACACATCCTTCTGGGTTTACCTTGCAATACCACTTTTCTGAGTGTTCTTTAGGTCCGTTCCAAGATGGCCGAATAGGAAAAGTTCCGGTCTGCAGCTCCAAGGTGATCGACACAAAAGTCAGGTGATTTCTGCATTTCCAACTGAGGTACCTGGTTCATCTCACTGGGACTGGTCGGACCGGACAGTGGGTGCAGCCCACAGAGGGCAAGTCAAAGTAGGGCAGGGCATCCGCTCACCCGGGAAGTGCAAGGGGTCAGAGATTTCCCTTTCTTAGCCAAGGGAAGCCGTGACAGACTGTACCGGGAAAATCGGGACACTGCCACCTAAATACTATGCTGTTCCAATGGTCTTAGCAAACAGCACACCAGGAGATTATATCCTATGCCTGGTTTGGTGGGTCCCATGCCCATGAAGCCTTGCTCACTGCTAGCACAGCAGTCTGACATCAAACTGCAAGGCAGCAAGCCTGGCTGGGGAGGGGCGTCTGCCATTGCTGAGGCTTGAGGAGGTAAACAAAGCTACCAGGAAGTTCAAACTGGGTGGAGCCCACCACAGCTCAGTGAGGCCCGCCTGCCTGGGGGCAGGGCATAGCTGAACAAAAGGCAGCAGAAATTTCTGCAGACTTAAATGTACCTGTCTGTCAGCTCAGAAGAGAGCAGTGGTTCTCCCAGCATGGTGTTTGAGCTCTGAGAATGGACAGACTGCCTCCTCAAGTGGGTCCCTGACCCCCATGTAGCCTAACTTGGAGACACCTCCCAGTAGGGAACGACTGACACCTCATACAGCTGGGTGCCCCTCTGAGACGAAGCTTCCAGAGGAAGGATCAGGCAGCAATATTTGCTGTTCTGCAATATTTGCTGTTCTGCAGCCTCTGCTGGTGAAACTCAGGCAAACAGGGTCTGGAGTGAACCTCCAGCTAACTCCAACAGACCTGCAGCTGAGGGACCTGACTGTTAGAAGGAAAACTAACAAATAGAAAGGAAGAGCATCAACATCACCAAAAAGGACATCCACACCAAAACCTCATCTGTAGGTCACCACCACCAAAGACCAAAGGTAGATAAAACCACAAAGATGAGGAGAAACTAGAGCAGAAGAGCTAAAAATTCTAACTATCAGTGCACCCCTTCTCCTCCAAAGGATTGAAGCTCCTCACCAGCAATGGAACAAAGCTGGACAGAGGATGAATTGGACAAGCTGACAGAAGTAGGCTTCAGAAGGTCGGTAATAATAAATTTTTCCGAGCTAAAGGAGAATGTTCAAACCCATCGCAAGGAAGCTAAAAACCTTGAAAAAAGATTAGATGAATGGCTAAATAAAATAAACAGTGTAGGGAAGACCTTAAATGACCTGATGGAGCTGAAAACCATGGCAAGAGGACTATGTAACGCATGCACAAGCTTCAGTAGATGATTTGATCAAGTCGAAGAAAGGGTATCTGTGACTGAAGATCAAATTAATGAAATGAAGCAAGAAGAGAAGTTTAGAGAAAACAGAATAAAAAGAAATGAACAAAGCCTCCAATAAATATGGGACTATGTGAAAAGACCAAATCTACATTTGATTGGTATACCTGAAAGTGACAGGGAGAATGGAGCCAAGCTGGAAAACACTCTGCAGGATATTATCCAGGAGAACTTCCCCAACCTAGCAAGGCAGGCCAACATTCAAATTCAGTAAATACAGAGAACGCCACAAAGATACTCCTCGAGAACAGCAACCCCAAGACACGTAATTGTCAGATTCATCAAGGTTGAAATGAAGAAAAAAATGTTAAGGGCAGTCAGAGAGAAAGGTCAGGTTACCCACAAAGGGAAGCCCATCAGACTAACAGCAGAACTCTCGGCAGAAACTCTACAAGCCAGAAGAGAGTGAGGACCAATATTCAACATTCTTAAAGAAAAGAATTTTCAACCCAGAATTTCACATCCAGCCAAACTAAGCTTCATAAATAAAGGGGAAATAAAATCCTTTACAGACAAGTAAATGCTGAGAGATTTTGTAACCTCCAGGCCTGTCTCCTAAAGAAAGCACTAAACATGGAAAGGAACAACCGGTACCAGCCACTGCAAAGACATGGCAAATTGTAAAGACCATTGATGCTAGGAAGAAACCGCATCAACTAACAGGCAAAATAACCAGCTAAAATCATAATGACAGGATCAAAGTCACATGTAACAATATTAAGCTTAAATGTAAATGGGCTAAATGCCCCAATTAAAAGACACAGACTGGTAAATTGGATAAAGAATCAAGACCCATCAGTGTGCTGTATTCAGGAGACCCATCTCACATGTAGAGACACACATAGGCTCAAAATAAAGGGATGGAGGAAGGTCTACCAAGCAAATGGAAAGGAAAAAAAAAAAAAAAAAGCAAGGGTTGCAATCCTAATCTCTGATAAAACAGACTTTAAACCAACAAAGATCAAAAGACACAAAGAAGGGCATTACATAATGGTAAAGGGATCAATTCAACAAAAAGAGCTAACTATCCTAAATATATATGCACCCAATTCATGAGAACCCAGATTCATAAAGCAAGTCCTTAGAGGCCTACAAAGAGACTTAAACTCCCACACAATAATAATGGGAGACTTTAATACCCCACTGTCAATATTAGACAAATCAATGAGACAAGTTAACAAGGATATCCAGAACTTGAACTCAGCTCTGCACCAAGCAGACCTAATAGACATCTACAGAACTCTCCACCCCAAATCAGTAGAATATACACTCTTCTCAGCACCACACCACACTTATTCCAAAACTGACCACATAGTTGGAAGTAAAGCACTCCTCAGCAAATGTAAAAGAACAGAAATCACAACAAACTATCTCTCAGACCACAGTGCAATCAAATTTGAACTCAGGATTAAGAAACTCACTCAAAATGGCACAACTACATGGAAACTAAACAACCTGCTTCTGAATGACTACTGGGTAAATAACAAAATGAAGGCAGAAATAAAGCTGTTCTTAGAAACCAATGAGAACAAAGACACAATGTACCAGAATCTCTGGGACACATTTAAAGCAGTGTGTAGAGGGGAATTTATAGCACTAAATGCCCACAAGAGAAAGCAGGAAAGATCTAAAATCGACACCGTAACATCACAATTAAAAGAACTAGAGAAGCAAGAGCAAACAAATTCGAATGCTAGCAGAAGGCAAGAAATAACTAAGATCAGAGCAGAACAGAAGGAGATAAAGACATAGGAAAGTCTTCAAAAAATCAATGAATCCAGGAGCTGGTTTTTTGAAAAGATCAACAAAATTGATAGACCACTAGCAAGATTAATAAAGAAGAAAAGAGAGAAGAATCAAATAGACACAATAAAAAATGATAAAGGGGATATCACCACTGATCCACAGAAATACAAACTGCCATCAGAGGATACTATAAACACCTCTACGCAAATAAACTAGAAAATCTAGAAGAAATGGATAAATTCCTGGACACATACACCCTCCCAAGACTACACCAGGAAGAAGTTGAATCCCTGAATAGACCAATAACAAGTTCTGAAATTGAGGCAGTAATTAATAGCTTACCAACCCAAAAAAGCCCAGGACCAGACAGATTCACAGTCGAATTCTACCAGAGGTAAAAAGAGGAGCTGGTACCATTCCTTCTGAAACTATTCCAATCAATAGAAAAAGATGGAATCCTCCCTAACTCATTTTATGAGGCAAGCATCATCCTGATACCAAAGCCTGGCAGAGACACAACAAAAAAAGAGAATTTTAGACCAATATCCCTGATAAACATCGATCAGAAAATCCTCAATAAAATACTGGCAAACCAAATCCAGCAGCACATCAAAAAGCTTATCCACCAAGATCAAGTTGGCTCCAACCCTGGAATGCAAGGCTAGTTCAGCATATGCAAATCAATAAACATAATCCATCACATAAACAGAGCCAACAACAAAAACCACATAACTATCTCAGTAGATGCAGGAAAGGCCTTCAACAAAATTCAACAGCCCTTCATACTAAAAACTCTCAATAAACCAGGTATTGATGGAATGTATCTCAAAATAATAAGAGCTATTTATGATAAACCCACAGCCAGTATCATAGTGAATGGGTGAAAACTGGAAGCATTCCCTTTGAAAAGTGGCACAAGACAGGGATGCCCTCTCTCACCACTTCTATTCAACATAGTGTTGGAAGTTCTGGCCAGGGCAATCAGGCAAGAGAAAGAAATAAAGGGTATTCAATTAAGAAATAAGGAAGTCAAATTGTCCCTGTTTGCAGATGACATGATTGTACATTTAGAAAGCCCCATTGTCTCAGCACAAAATCTCCTTAAGCTGATAAGCAACTTCAGCAAAGTCTCAGGATACAAAATCAATGTGCAAAAATCACAAGCATTCTTATACACCAATAACAGACAGACAGCCAAATCATGAGTGAACTCCCATTCACAATTGCTACAAAGAGAATAAAATATCTAGGAATCCAACTGACAAGGGATGTGAAGGATCTCTTCAAGGAGAACTACAAACTGCTGCTCAACTAAATAAAAGAGGACACAAACAAATGGAAGAACATTCCATGCTCATGGGTAGGAAGAATCAATATCGTGAATAGATATTGATTTATAACAATCAATATAGTTATAAAGTTAATTTATAGATTCAATGCCAACCCCATCAAGCCACCAATGATTTTCTTCACAGAATTGGGAAAAACTACTTTAAAGTTCATATGGAACCAAAAAAGAGCACGCATTGCCAAGACAATCCTAAACAAAAAGAACAAAGCTGGAGGCATCACACTACCTGACTTCAAACTATACTACAAGGCTATAGTAACCAAAACAGCATGGTACTGGTACCAAAACAGAGAGATAGACCAATGGAACAGAACAGAGCCCTCAGAAATAATACCACACATCTACAACCATCTGATCTTTGACAAACCTGACAAAAACAAGAAATGGGGAAAGGACTCCCTATTTAATAAATGGTGCTGGGAAAACTGGCCAGCTATATGTAGAAAGCTGAAACTAGATCCCTTCCTTACACCTTATACAAAAATTAATTCAAGATGGATTACAGACTTAAATGTTAGACCTAAAGCCATAAAAACCCTAGAAGAATACCTAGGCAATACCATGCAGGACATAGGCATGGGCAAGGACTTCATGACTAAAACACCAAAAGCAATGGCAACAAAAGTCAAAATTGACAAATGGGATGTAATTAAACTAAAGAGCTTCTATACAGCAAAAGAAACTACCATCAAAGTGAACAGGCAACCTACAGAATGGGAGAAAATTTTTGCAATCTACCCGTCTGACAAAGGGCTAATATCCAGAACCTACAAAGAACTCAAACAAATTTACAGGAAAAAAACAACCGCATCAAAAAGTGGGCAAAGGATATGAACAGACACTTCTCAAAAGAAGACATTTATGCAGCCAACAGACACATGAAAAAATGCTTGTCATCACTGGCCATCAGAGAAATGCAAATCAAAACCACAATGAGATACCATCTCACGCCAGTTAGAATGGCGATCATTAAAAAGTCAGGAAACTACAGGTGCTGGAGAGGATGTAGAGAAATAGGAACACTTTTACACTGTTGGTGGGACTGTAAACTAGTTCAACCATTGTGGAAGACAGTGTGGCAATTCCTCAGGGATCTAGAACTAGAAATACTATTTGACCCAGCCATCTCATTACTGGGTATATACCCAAAGGATTATAAATCATGCTACTGTAAAGACACATGCATACGTATGTTTATTGAGGCACTATTCACAATAGCAGACTTGGAACCAACTGAAATGTCCATCAATAATAGACTGGATAAAGAAAATATAGCACGTATACACCATGGAATACTATCCAGGCATAAAAATAAAAATGAGTTCATGTCCTTTGTAGGGACATGGATGAAGCTGGAAAATATCATTCTGAGCAAACTATCTCAAGGACAGAAAACGAAACACCACGTGTTCTCACTCATAGGTGGGAATTGAACAATGAGAACACTTGGATACGGGGCAGAGAATATTGCACACCGAGGCCTGTCGTGGAATGGGGGTTTGGGGGAGGGATAACATTAGGAGAAATACCTAATGTAAATGATGAGTTAATGGGTGCAGCAAACCAGCATGGCACATGTATACATATGTAACAAACCTGCATGTTGTGCACATGTACCCTAGAACTTAAAGTATAATAAAAAAAAAAAAAAGAAAAAAGAAATATCACTTTTCTATGGAGGATTTTCCTGGTCTTCCAGCCTGGATTAGTTCCTCTATTATATGCTCTTACAGGACCTAAATTTCTCATTAGTTACATATACCTACAGTTCAATCTTATATGGACTCTTTATTTATTGTATTACTATTTGTTTAATATCTATAAATTTTGTTATGTTAACTTAATAGAAGGGACGATGCATCTCTATTCTGATTCCCAGCACTCAATAGATATTATAGTTTGGTTTGTTTGACCCCTCCAATCTTATATTGAAATTTGATCCCCAATGTTGGAGATGAGGCCTAATGGGAAGTGATTGGGTCACAGGGGTTTGAATGGCTTTGTGTTGTCTTTGTAGTAATGGATGAGTTCTTGCTTTATTAGTTCCTGTGAGAGCTGGTTGTTTAAAAGAGCCTAGTACCTCCCTCCTCTCTCTCTTGCTTGCTCCTCTTGCCATGTGATTTCTGCACACACCAGCTCCCCTTCACCTTCTGCCATGAGTGGAAGCAGCCTGAGGCTCTCATCAGAAACAGGTGCTAGTGCCATGCTTCTTGCACAGCCCACAGAACCATGAGCCAAATAAACCTCTTTTCTTTATAAATTACCTTGTATTCTTTTATAGCAACACAAATAAATTGACAATAGATTTCCCATAAATATGTATTGATCAAAATAAATATCTTTATGCAACTGAAGTTTATAACTGAGTTTTAGAAAGGCCTGATGTAACTCAGAACAGGGATTGGCAAACTGTAACCTATGGGCCACCTCCCTACCACCTGTTTTTGTAAACAACGTTTTGTGAGAACACAGCCATGCCTATTCATTTACATATTGCTTACGGCTGCTTTCTTGGTGCAATGACAAACTTGAGAAGTTGCAACAGACACTGTATGACTCACAACGTCTAAAGTATTTACTCTCTGGCTCTTTATAGAAAGTATGCAGAACATTGATTTAGAATTTAAATATTTTACATAAATCATAGGTTAGTGAACATAATAGACAACTTGAGGGTCCTGAGCATGTCAAACTACTTCCTGCCCGGGGCCCTTCCTCATTTTATTATCTCTGCCAGCAAACTCCCACTTATCCTTCACATTTACTTTATATGTCATTTCTCCCTGATCCCTCAATCTAGGTTAGGTTCCTCTCCAACTCCCTCATTGTATGATCCCACAATATCTTATACTTTACCTTTAAAGATCCTTTAAAGAACTTTATCTTTAAAGATAGCTCTATTTAGGTATATAGTCAAAGTGTTATTTTTAGTTTGATGTGTCTAACATTTCATAATTGTAAGCTTCCTGAGAGCAAGGATACACGTTTTATTTTGCTAACCATTAAAATCCCCATATATGGAATAACAGACTTGTATACTTGGAAGATACTTGACTCTTAGTAGGTGCTCAATAAAAATGTGTTAAATGACCCTGAGACTTGGCGTGTCATTATATGTATAACTTGTAGCTGAAGTTTGTTAGGATTTTAGGGGTCCAATAAACAACAACTACCCACCACCCCCACCACCACCATGGCACCATGGAAACTGATCAATAGTCAGAAGTCAGATATAGAGATCAACATATGAGGTTTGTCACTAGTAAACTATATATTGCAAGATATACCTTTAGCTCTGCTTGCTTTTTAAGAAGCAAACTCTAGTTTTTCAACATTTATTTTACTTCTAGCAAGCCACATAAGGCAATTTTGCATGCTTTGTTTCCTTTCTAGAGTTATTTTTCATTTTAATGGTGTCCTTTAACATATGCATGTGTTCAAACACTGCTTATTGCTTATCTCACATATCAATATTTTCTTTCAGGTGTTTGTCTCAAAAGAATTTAAAAGAATAGCCACTCTGTAAAGTTAGAAAGGAGTAATAACATTAATATGCTTCTCTTCTTTAATACCTTTTTTTTCCCCGTGGATCACACAGATGGCAAATAACAAGAAATCAAACAGCATCCTCTTGAGATGGGAACTTTCTTAGTGGAACTGGAATTATGAAAATAAGACAGAGAAAAGGCACAATTAGTTTACATGTGAGAGAAGCAAGAGATGATAAGGACGCAACATTTATATTTTCTAGTAACCTAGAAGACCACATGTTATCCATTATATAAAAATTAAATTTAAGAATGATAAAGGATTATAATCTAATAGTTTAATTTTAAGAAATAATCTGAGGATTATTTTCTCTTAGAGAGTTTATGCTATGTACATTGATATCATGTAGTTTTAAAAATTATTTTAAAATTTGTTAATGCATACACATAATTTCTTTTGATTAATTTTTTGAATTTTCATTTGAAATTTTTTTTTTTTTGAGACGGGGTCTTGTTCTGTTGCCCAGGCTAGAGTGCAGGGATCCTGTGGCATGATCTCAGCTCACTGCAACTTCTGCCTCCCGGGTTCAGGCCATTCTCCTGCCTCAGCCTCCCGAGTAGCTGAGACTACAGGTGCCCACCACCATGCCCGGCTAATTTTTGTATTTTTAGTAGAGATGGGGTTTCACCGTGTTAGCCAGGATGGTCTCAAACTCCTGACCTCGTGATTCGCTGGCCTCGGCCTCCCAGAGTGCTGGGATTACAGGCGTGAGCCACCATGCCCGGCCGAAATTTTTTTTTTAAAGATGCAACTTGAAAAGTCTTGCTCCTATT
Source organism: Macaca fascicularis (assembly GCF_037993035.2). NCBI lineage: Eukaryota > Metazoa > Chordata > Mammalia > Primates > Cercopithecidae > Macaca > Macaca fascicularis. The sequence continues at coordinate 106,035,617 of NC_088377.1, forward strand.
CCTGTCAGCATTTATCTCATTTTCCTGCCTCCCACTGGGGTAATTTTTTAATTAACTTTTTGCATGTCTTTCCCAGCTTTCTTTAAGCAAATAAAAGCAAAAATGAATATATGTTCTTATATTTCTCCTCTTCTTATAAACAAATGCAACATGCTATACACATTGCTTGGCATCTTGATTTTATTATTTAATACTTTATCTTGGACATCTTTCCATTTTAGAACTAAAAGCCATCTTTGATCTTTATTAAAAACAATTTTTGACAGAAACTATTTCATTGTATAGATGTATTGTAATTTTTTTTACCAGTCCTCTATAATGTGCACTTTGTTTCCAGTCTTTTGTTATTAAAAATAATGAACTAATAACTTTATAAATTTGTCATTTTTTTATATGTACAGGTATAGTTGTAGGAAAGTTTCTCCAAAGTGGGATTGTGAGGCTGGATACCATGGCTCACATCTGTAATCCCAGCACTTTGAGAGGCTGAAGCAGGAGGATCACTTGAGCTCAGGAGTTCAAGACCAATCTGAGCTAGCGAACATGGCAAAACCCTGCCTCTACTAAAAATACAAAAAAATTAGCTGGGTATAGTGTCACGAGCCTGTAGTCTCAGCTAGTTGGGGGGCTGAAGTGGGAGGATCGCTTTAGTCTGGGAGGTTGAGCTCCCAGTGAGCCATCTTCACTCCATTTCACTCCAGCCCAGGTGAGTGGGAAAGAAAAAAAACAAAGTGGGATTCTGGGTTCAACAGACATTTGTAAATCTTATACATAGTTGTCAAATTGCTGTACATAGGGGATTTAAAAAGTCCCACACTCACTAACAATCTAAAAGATGTCATTTTCCCACAGCCTGAACCAAGTATAGTCACATTTTGGATTCTGACAATATGACATTTAAAAAAGGGGGAAGGGGAAAAGGTGTTTTGAACTACCTTAAACTTCATTTCTTTTATTATAAATGAGATTAAGCATTTTTTCATGTATTTACAAGCCATTTTTTACCTTTCCTTAAAATTTTTCTATTATATATAATATTAGATATTATATAAGAATATCTAAAATATTCTTTGACCTTTTTTCTGGGTTGTTGATCTTTTTAAAATCAATTATATTCATTCTTTTAATAAATATTTTGAGAGCTTACTGTGGCCAGGAACTGTTCTAAGCACTTGGAATATATTTAAAAACAAAATACATACTAGGTTTAGAGTTTAAACAGAAAATGAATAATAGACAGAATTTTACAAGTAAATGACTTGGTTTGTGAGACAGTGATGAGTGCTATGCAGAAAGTCATAAAGACCTGAAGAAGGTGAAGGAGTGAGCCACATAAATCACTGGGGCAGAGCATCTGAGACCATGTAAAACCTGGCATGATGACTCTAAGGAGGGCATGACCAGAGTGGTAGCAGGGAAGGGGTGAAAAATGGCTGGATTCCAGATATATTTTAAAAGTAGAGCAAACAATGTGCAAGAAAGAAGGAAGAGAGCCAAGGATGACTGCAGATTTTTTGGCCAGAGTAACTGAAAGAATGGGGTTGCCTCCAACAGTAATGGGGAGTAGGTTTGGGGTTGGCATTGGGAGCTCAGTTGAAGATATGTCAAGAAGATATGTCTATTAGACCCCGAGATGTCAGTTGTATGTCTGAATCTGGAGTTAAGGAGAGAGATCAGGCTTTGATAAATAAATTCAGGAGTTGTTTGCCTTTTGATGACATTTAAAGGTGTGACAATAGATAAGATAAACAAGGAATTGAGTGCAGAAAGAAGCAAGAAGGCGTCCACATCAAGTCCTGCAGTGAGCTGACATTGAGAGGTCACTAGGTGAGAAAGGAAGAGCAAAGTAGCCTGAGAATGAGAGACCGGAGAGGTAGAGGAAAACCAAAATAGTTTGAAGTTTGGTATTCTAGACGTCATGTGCAAACATTTTTTCAAGAAAGAGGAAATGAACTCCTGCATCAATTGCTGAAAAGTAAAATCAAATTGACCACTGGCTAAAATTGACCTCCGGCTTGAGCAATGTGGGAGTCTTGACAAAAAACAGTTTCAGTAGAGTGGCAGAAGGAAAGACACTAGATAGGATTTAAGAGAGAAAAAGAAGATATTGGAGACAATTCAGGGCGTTTCACCGCAAAGGAAAGCAGTAAAAGGGACAGTAACTGGTGAGGGAAATGACATCAAGAGATGTGTCTTTTAAGATGGGGGAAAAGGGAGCATGTTGGTCTGCTGGATGGAATGATCAGGAAGAAAGAAAAAGTGGCACTGAGGGATACAGCTTCTAGAAGGTTTTATATATTTGAGAGTTTATCCTTTTGTGAAACGAGTTGCAAAAATTAATTTGTGGTTTGTCACTCATCTTTTGACTTTGTTTAATGTGTTGTTTTTGCCTTAGAGAAGTTTTAAATTTAAAGTTGAATGTGTCAATCTTTTCTTGTGTGCTTCTGAATTTTAGTTCTTAGTTTATTTAAAAGGCCTTCCACACTCTACAGCAGAGGTTTGTGAAATAGGGCTAAGGACCAAATCTAGTCTCTCACCTGTTTTTGCAAATAAAGTTTTTTTGGAACACAGCCACACTCATTTGTTATGGTTGCTTTTGCACTACAATGGCATAATTGAGTAGTTGTGACTTTAAAATTGTGGTAAATACATACTACATAAAGTTTTCAGTATAACAATGAATGATGAGAAAATACTATATTTTGGGTGGAATTATAACCACTAAATAGAATAGTAGACAACATTTCTTATTTAATACTATATATTTTAGAGCAGTTTATGTTGTGGCGAAAGATGTTTGGAGAGGGTGGTAGCCCACAAATCTAAAATATTTACAACATTTGACACTTTATGAAAAATATTTGCCAATCCCTGCTCTATGGTAAAAAGTAAATTTGTTCATGTTTTTTTCTTGTGCTTATTTTATGTTTAATTTATTTTTTCTTTCGTTTTTTCTTTTGCTTTCTTTTTCTTTTTTTTTAACATAAAAACTTAGATTCTGTCCTGATATAGTGAATAAATTAAGGTTTCAAGGTTTTTTCCTCTATATTGGCAATTAGTTTTCTCAATGCTGTTTATTGAGAAGTCTGTAATTCCTCCGTCCCCCATCCCCGCCCGCCCACGACTGCCAGCTTTGGGATGCCGCCTTTAGCATATACAGTAATAAATTCCTATGTGTGTTGATTTCTGGATTTTCTGTTTTATTCCATTGGTCTTTCTGCCTATACAGGTATAAGAACCACACTACTTTAGTAATATGGGTTAATATGTAGTTAAGGCTTGTTCCACATCTGCCATCACTGCTCTCTTTTTTTTTTCCTGTGTTTTTGATTTTCTAGTAATTTTTCATTAAGCTGAATATATTTTTAATATTTCATCATCTTCTTTTATGTTACTTTTTTGGTTTGTTTTTAGTAGTCTTGTGTTTCCTTTGTTTTCTATCCTTTAAGATCTAGGATCATTTTTTTATTTCTTATTTTGGCAATTGGAAAACATATAATCTGTTTTATTTCCTCTAGTGTTTCTCTTAACAAATTTGAGTAAGTTGAACTGAACAATGGCTATTTTGTCTGTCACCTAGTCGCTACTCCTGCCTTTCTTTTTCTTTCTTTTTTTTTGAGACAGAGTCTCACTCTGTTGCCCAGGCTTGAGTGCTTGGCTTGGCCCATTGCAAACTCAGCCTCCTGAGTAACCGGGATTACAGACACCCACCACCAAACCAAGCTAATTTTTGTATTTTTAGTAGAGACAGGGTTTCACCATGTTGGCCAGGCTGGTCTCGAACTCCTGACCTCAAGTGATCCACCCACCTCAGCCTCCCAAAGTGCTGGGATTACAGGTGTGGGCTACTGCACCTGGCCCCTGCTTTCTTCTTTGTCAATAGATCCCTGACATCTGTATTTCCAGCCAAGGGGCTGAATTATGGTAACTCTCTCACCTTTGCCAACGATTGGTTTACGGTTGAATTTCTGACCTGTTTCTGGCCATTGAAATATTAGGGTAAGTCAGCTGGGGGCTTCTAAAAAAGGGTTTTCTCTCTGTCAAGGAAGAGGCATGTCCTTTGCCATAATTCCCTCTCTTCCTACTTTGGAAATGATACTTAGGAGGTGATGCTCAGAGCTGTGGTAGCCATCCTGTGGTCATGAGGAACAAGATTGAAAGTACGCTGTGGCTGGCAGAATGCAAAGACCAAAAGGGCTTAGGTGCCTGACAAAATCTGAGCTGCCTAACCAGTCTTGGGACTTACAGCCTTTAGATGTCTCATTAAGTAATAAATGACCATATGGTTTAAACCACTGGTAGCTGGGTTTTCTGCTACTTGCAGCCAAAAGCATTCCTAATTAACAAGCTACTTCTCATTCTTGACTTTTTTCCTCTATTACTTTCATTATTTTATTAATTTTCAAGTTATTTATTTTTTAATAAAAGAAATCTCTACTTGGGCCTTACTTTTACCTTTCTGTTTATAATAGATTTTCCTTTGTTTTCTTACCATGCTATCTGGGCTCCCATTGACTCTTTATCTCAAAGATAAGAGCTAACTTAGGCCTTCCGTATTCAAGAGTTGTGTTATATTTGCTTTTCTGTTGTCTGAGATGGTAGCAAGGATGGGACTGAGTGAGGTCTGGTAGAAAGTGTGGAACCAGGGCTATAGGTATCACAGTTGGGGTATTTTTACTCTGCTTTCCCTATAAGTTAGTTAAAAATCCTGTTCTGAGGTTTACTCTGCAGAGTTGGAGCTATTTCTGATCCTGTGATAAAAGCCGGTGGCTTTCAGGTTGTTCACCAGGTCCCACGTGAACTCAGAGCCTTTTCTTATCTCAAAGACAAGCTGCCTTCAGTGATTCTTTTCCCCTCTCCTCTCCCTGCTGCTTCTCCTGCTCCCTTCTGGGATCTAGGTAGGAAAATTATGAAAAAAAAAGGATGAATAAAGAGTTTGTCCCTATTGTCCCTTTTCTGCTTGCATATTGTGTTTCATTTTCCCAGGTAGTGAAACAAACCAATCCTAATTCTTCGTAGTTCTTCTTGTCTCTAATAAATGAATATCTACTTTTCCCTCTTGGTATAGAGAGGCAATCATTTAAAGGGATTCTGAATCTTTTCTTTTGAGCTTCTTCTCCAACTACCATTCCTCACAGTTAGCCTACTTCCTTCCAAATTAAAGGGTATCAGTGAGCTTTTTCAGTCATTGTTTCTTCATATTTTTGTCCATTGTACTACTTCCAGAGGAGTCCAGCATAAGCTACAGTCAATTTCCAGAATCTTCTTTCTGTAGGTGATATTTTTAAACCCTTATAGTATGATGATACTCCTTCCTTAGTTTGAAAGCTCCTAACATTTTTCCCCCTTTGGCTATCTTTACTTATTTTGTGCGTTTTGTTAGATTTGGAAGCAGGGAAATTTCTTGATTCTGTATTTTCTTTCCCAGAGAACCTGTGAAATTGAAAGAGTTTATTGATAGCACTGCTTCTATTGCTATGTATTTTTACCAGTATCTAGAAGTACAAGAGAACTGTGGCAATTACCAAGATTATTTGGACCAAAATTACCTCAAAATCTACCTGATACATCCATATAATTGCAGGAAACAATATATTTTTTAGATTTGAATGTATTCTGATAGTAGCTGCAATTCTCTCCTCCACTTTGCATGTGCAGGCACAAACTGAGGATTCTGAAATAGCACCCATCGTGCTGAGATGAGACTGGCTTTGTGTTATTCTGACCAGTTACAGTTTGTCTTCCATTATTATTAGCACGTGTCCCATACTTCTAGTTTCACCAACCCATGCAACAGCAGAATCCTTATTTTACTGAGAATAAAACATTAAAGGTGACTGTGGGAATGACAAGTTCATTTTGCCACATTGAAGGCAGAGTTTCTAGGAAGATATTGACTTCCTATTGTGTAGATGACACAAATGCTGCAGAGAGCAACCTGCACCTCAGGTGATACAACTGACGAGCCTGTAGGCTTATTGAAGAGTCTTGTCTTCTCTTCTGGTAAGTTGGATTTGAAGAAGGGTCAGGCTCTGATATGAGGATGTGTCATTTCAATTTTAAAGACTGGTGTGGATAGTGTGGACTGGATGTCCTTCAAGATCTACTGGAAGGCCCTTCTAGACTCCTAGGACTCCAGACACCATCACTTTCCCAACCTCACCTGCTGATAGAATTCAGATGTGATTTAGATCAGATCCAGGTGCTTGGGACTTTGATTCAAAATTGAATTATAATACTAATGAAATGTCCCATTTTCTTCATGTATACTATTAAGCGTTAATAAAAAGTTTTTAACAACTCTGAGTTATGAACGGCGTAAGTTATATAAGGAGAGAAACAGGCGGTGGGCATCCTCTTCCTAGACCAAACTGAGGCAGAGGCAGTGTGGCCTGGAGCTGGTGGCCCTGGTGGAAGGTTCCAGATTCTGCGACTTCCTGACTGAGGCAGGAGCGGCAGTGTTCTTGGCAGCCTGGTTCTGTGGTGAGGTTTCCGGAGTTGTTTCTGGAAGCTCAACCTAAAGCCTGCATCTTTGCCACCCACTCCTGCAGACTCTACCCTTTAATAAGTCTCTTTCTGCTTCAAGTAACTAGAATAGATTTTTGAGGCCAGAAACTAAGATCTCCGAGCAACAACAGGACCATGGGAGAAACACTGTTAGGTTGGTTCTCTTGAGTCTCAGAGATGGAAAACACAGGCCTGTATGAGGCATTACCCCTCATCCAACTGCTTTCAGGGGCCCATTTTAACTGCTGGAGCGAGGAAAATGGTCCTGTGGAGATCTAGGGCATTATTCTCAGAGATGTGTGCTGTTGGAAGGACAGCTGGCACCTGGAAGCATGAAGGAGCGTGGAGTCCAAGAACTCCCATTAAATCTTCCTTCTCCAAGGCTGCTCACTTCACAGCAAGAGTGTCACGACAGTTAGGATGGCTTGGCTGGAAGTAATAGAAAACTCTCTCCCCACATAAGAAGCCCAAAGATAGGGCATCTCTATCATCAGTTAATTCAGCTGTTCAATTATGTCATCAAGGCAGAGGTTCTCTCCACCGTTCTGCTCTGTCATCAAGACATGATGGCTTTGACTTGGAGATTAGCTCCCTGAAGGATTGTTAAATGTTTGTCCCTAGATTTGGTTTCATTCAGATACACCAACATTTGTTTGAAGAAAGGTTTGCATTTTTTATTGATATATAATAGTTATACAGACTTTGGGGGTACATGTGATATTCTGATACCTGTATATGATGTACAGTGGTAAAATTTGAGTAATTTGGATACCCATCACCTCAAATATATATCTTTTCCCTGTGTTGGAAACATTACAAATCTTCTCCTCTAGCCATTTTGGTGTATACAATACATTATTAACTATAGTTTCCCTTCCTACTATTGAACACTAGAACTAACTCCTTCTAACTGTATTTTTGTACCAAAATGTGCATTTTTCTGTGTGATTGTTCTTTTCTTTTTTTTCAAAAAAAAACAAATGCTAGAATTTTGTGTGGATGCTCTTAGCACCCACTTCCTCCTTCCTTCCTGGTTTTGAGCTTCTGCCTAACCCGTTCTCTAACAAGGGGAATGGGGGGAGATCAGGAGTTGAATTCAATCAGGCAGAATTTATCCTGGATTGCGAGATGGATTCGCTTCTCCCTGAGAGTAAACCCAAATAAAAAAATTTGCTGTGACAGCAAAGAAGAATAGGAGGATGGCTGTTAGGCAACCAACAGGGTTACTTCCCAGGATATAGTTTGTGTGGGTTTCGTTTTGTGTTTTAAACTTAATACTTTTTCCTTTTCTTTTTTTTTTTTTTTTTTTAGTGAAAAAGTAACATGCTCATAAATAGAAACAAAGTAACCAGTACAAAAGGCTTACAGTAAAAAAAAAAAAAAAGACTCTACCCACCCTTATGCCATAACTTACACAAAAATTATGAAATATCACTAAGAGAAAATTTTAAAATGCTAAGCAAAGGAAGGGAAATAACATATTTATGGGTTGAAAGTACTGATATTGAAAAGATTCTACCCAAATTGATTATAGATTCAACACAATGCCAGTTAAGACCCAGCAAAGTTTTTCTAAGAAGTCAACAATTTGTTTCTAGCATTTGTGTGAAAATGCAAAGGGCATAATATCCAAGATAACCTTAAGAAGAAAAAAACCGGAGACTATACATACAGGACACTGTGGCTTATTATAAAGTTCCAGTCATTAAGACAGTGTAGAGTGGATAGTAGGAAATATAAAAACATATCCATTCATATCCAATGACTCAAATACGACTTAGTTTCTGTATAGAGGGGGGAAGAATGGTCTTTAAAAATAAATGATACTAATTCAATTGCATATCTGCATAGAAGGTATAGGTAGTATTTTTCTCCATTTGCTTAGAACTTCTAAATTTTATTTTAACCATATTTCATATTTTTTGTATATACTTTTTTCCAGATTAATAAAATTCTTTTCTATTTCTAATTTGCTAAGACATTTTATCACAAATAGATTTTGAAATCCTTTTGTAGTTCATAAGTGTGACGATTGGGTTTTTTCACGCTCGTGTGAGATATGCCTTCCTTAAATGTTCTTACACCATCAGCACATTACCCATCTGACAAGAAAAAAAATAGATTTTTGACTCACATCAAATACTTTTTTGCATCTATTGACATAATCATGTGATTTTCTATTTCACTTTGTTAATGTGTCTAATTACATTGCTTTGTTCTCAGACTTTAACACTTTAGCATTCCTGGAATAAAAGTCACGTAGTCATGATGTAGTAACCATTTTATATATCACTGGATTTAATTTACTGTTTTTACAAAAATTCTTATATATATTTCATGAAAGAACTTGGCAAGTAATTTCCTTTTGAGTAATGTTCTTTCCAGAATTTAATATCAAAGTTTTGCTGGCATCATAAAATATGTTGGGAAGTGTTTCTTCTTTTTCTTTTATCTTAAAGAATTTTAGGAAGAATCCGTTAGTGAAGTCATCTGGGCTGAGGAAATTGTTCGTGGAAAAGTATTAATTTATAGGTTCAATTACTTTACTAGATAAAGAGCGATTTAAGTTTTGGATTTCTGTTCATCAATTTTGGTGAGGTCTATTTTTATAGGAACTTTCTTATTTTCCCTACATTTCCAAATTTATTGGCATAAAGTAGTTCCTCATATCTTTTTTTTTTTTTTTTTGAGATGGGGTCTGGCTGTGTTGCCCAGGCTGGAGTGCAGTGGTGTGATTTCGGCTCCCTGTAACCTCCACCTCCTAGGCTCAAGCAATCCTCCCACTGCAGCCTCCTGAGTAGCTAGTACCACAGGCACACACCACTACATCCAGCTAATTATTTATTTATTTTTTTTTTTGTATTTTTAGTAGAGGCGAGGTTTCACCATGTTGCCTAGGCTGATCTCAAACTCCTGAGCTCAAGCAATACTCCTGCCTCAGCCTCCCAAACTGCTGGGATTACAGGTGTGAGCCACTGCACCTAGCCTCATTCTTATTTTTTAATATCTCTATTGTCTGTAGTGATGTACACCTTTTCATTCTGACATTGATAATTTGTGACTTGTCTCTTTTTTAATCTGTCCTTGTAGATGTCCATTAATCTTACTAATCTTTTCAAATGATAAACTTTTAGCTTTTTATATTTCTGTATTTCATGCTCATTTTCTATTCATTAATTTCTTCTCATTTTTAAAATTGACTTTCATCTACTTTGGGTTTAATTTGCTGTTCTTTTTCTAATTTCTTGATAATACTTAGCTAATTGCCATTTCAACTTTTCTTCTTTCTAAAATATGCATTTACTGCATAAATCCCCTCCCCAAATGCAACTTTAGCTACATCCCATGAGTTTCAATATAATGAATTTTTCATTATTAGTCAAGTGAAAATATTTTCTAATTTTTATTGGAATTTCTCATTTAACCTATGCACTATTATTATTATTGTATAATTTCCAAATAGTATTTTCTAGTTTTTTTTTAAGTTTAATTGTATCATGATCATAAAACATACTGTGTATGATTTCAGTCCTTTGAGATTTTCTGAAGTTGCTTTATGGTCCAACATAATATCAGTGCTAGTAAATGGTCCATGCACTTAGGAAGAATGTGTATTCAATTGTTAATTGTGTTGTTCAAATCTACATACATATTTCCTTTTTTCCCCCCTACCTGTTCTATTAGGTATTCAGAGAAGTGTCTTATCAACTTGCATTTTGGTAATAGGTTTGCTTTTTGGTAATAGATTTGATTTTGGTAATAGATTTATTTCCTTTTTTTTTTGTTTCCATCAATTTTTGCTTTTATATATTTTAAAGCCATAATATCAAGTGCATATATTTTTAAGTTATTATATCTTGTTGGTGGATTAGCCATTTTATATATAAGAAACACCCCTCTTACTCTCTAGTGACGCTTCTTGCCTTAGATTCTACTTTGTATATTGATGTAATCATACTAGTTTTAGGGGGCTAAAGTTTGCATGGTGTATTAAGCTGGTGTCCCTGAGAAGCAGACTTTGAGTACAGAAGGTGAGAAGTAAACCTAGGAACACTGGTAAGGTCGCCTGAGTAGACACGGAAGGGAAGGAAGCTGACACTGGATGCACTAGTGAGCTGTTGGCTGTGGACAGCTGGGGCTTGCTTCCCCTCTTGGAAGTCTCCTCTAGGCTCCTCAGTGGCTTTGCTGGCAGACTGCATGAAAACGCCTTGGAATTTCTCCACCTGAAGGTGAGCAAGTTGGAGTATTTACTGCCAGCTCACATCCTCACTAGACAAGGGCTGCTCCTGAGGGCATCAGCTCCTCAGAATTTCTACTCTGTCCCATTTCCCACCAGCCTGTATTCCCCATCAGCCTGCTTCCAGGGTTAAAGAATGTCCTCAGGCGAGACCCAGTGCTACATGCCACTGAAAGACATCTGGAAAGTCATGGTGAATGCCAAGGGCATTCACAGTGTCTTCTACTCATGGAATCTATTTCCCCGTTCTTTCACTTTCAAACTTTTTTGTGTCCTTATATTAAAAATGTGTCTCTCATAAGCAGCCTACAACTGTTTCACCCCCACCCAGAGTGACCATCTTTGTCTTTAAATTTAGCCAATTAGTCCATTTACATGTAATGTGATTACTAACGAATTTGGTTTTATAATTATCATGTTCCATTTGTTTTCTATTTGTCATCATGTTTTATGTTCATTTTTAAAAATTTCTTGCCTTTGTTTGGATAATTCAATTTTAAAATTATGCTATTCTCTTCTTCTGCTGTTACTATATTCTTTTCCTATTGTTTTGGTTTTTTTCCCTAGAGATTCTTTACTAAATACAGTCAAATACAAATTATACTTTTACCATCTCCTCCTGGATAATACATGAACCTCAGAACTGAGATCTGGAGCATTTACTAGGTTGGCAAATGGACATCTTTAGCAGGTCCTGGACTCCATTTTTTTTTATTTTCTAAGGACTGTGAGGCAGTCTTCCAAACACCCTCTGCTCTGCTTCTCAGTGGCTTTCCATTTAGCTTCTTCATCTCTTGCCCTCTGCAGCAAAATATTTGCCAATTCATTCATAGGGAAACCAGTTGGTTTTGGGCTATTCTCCTGCATCTCCTCTTTCACCAGAATCTTAACCACTCAAATCCTTGGCAACCCCCAGCTCCAAATTTTTTATTATTTATTATTTTTTATTTTATTTTTTTTGAGACAAGGTCTTGCTCTATCACCTAGGCTGGAGTGCAGTGGTAGGATCTCAGCTCACTGCAACTTCTACCTCCCAGGTTCAAGTAATTCTTGTGCCTCAGCCTCCTAAGTAGCTGGGCTACTCAGCCACCATGCGTGGCCACCATGTCTGGCTAATTTTTGTATTTTTAGTAGAGATGGGGTTTCACCATGTTGACCAGGCTGGACTCGAACTTCTGACCTCAGATGATCTGTCCATTTCAGCCTTCCAAAGTGCTGGGATTACAGGTGTGAGCCACTGCACCAGGCCCCCAAATCCAACGTTTGTCTCCTCAGTTCTTGAGAGTCCCCAAAGTTCTGCAGGTTTCTCTGTTCCTTAACAGCTGCCTTCCGCATTGACTTTCACTATCTTGCCAGCACTAAGAATCAGCAAGTGCCCCAGAAACGAAAGTAACTTCCAGGATATCTGCCTACTTGGGCTGTCCCCTTTCCCTTGCTTGCCTTAGCAGCTATTCAAATGCCTTCAACAATGTTTTATGTGTATCATCCAGCTTTTCTGGTTGTTTTGATGGTGGGGACAGTCTGTTAGAAGCTACTCTAGCATAACCAGAAGTGAAAATTCTTCTAAAATGTATTTACTCTGTCATTTTTTTGATGGACAGTTAATTTTTTCCCTAGTCTCCACCTATTACAAAAATTGTAGCAAGAAATAAGTTTGGACATCTGTCTTTGCTGATGTGTGCATGTGGCTGTTGAATTCCTGCAAAAGGAGTTTCTTGGTCAAAGAAAAGCATGCGTTTGAAATGTTGATAGCCCTTACCAAATTTTCCTCCCAAGAGATGCATCAAAATGTGTGAGAGAGTGTGTTTCCCCAAAGAGGGTGTGTGCTTTTATAGAAGAGGTACAGGAGTTTCTTCAGAGGTACCTGAAGATAGGAGGATGAATGTGTCTGCTTAAATTCTTGGTCCCCCCATCTGGCCTCAGGACAAAATGGAAGGGATCCCCTTTCCAAAGAGAAAAATCCATGTCTGTGCTCAAAGTATCTTTGCTCCATAATAGGACTAGAACCCAAGGGAAGTAAAAACTAACTGAGCCACAAGGAAGATCAAGTTAATACACGGACCCGTAATGAGGATGGAGAATTCCTACTGTTTCTATCAAACTGATAGGGGTTATGGGAAGCCTCTTTTATAGACTGTTAAAATGCTGATGAGCTCACCAGAAGTTCTTTTCCAAATATCCATGGTTTTAATTGTTTCAGTGTTAGTTCAAGAAAGTTATTTTCATTTTGAAACAACTTTAAAGTTCAAATTTTGAAATACAGAATTTCCCCTTACATGTCTAATGGTTTTGCACTATTGGGAAGTAATGACTTAGGTTTTTATAAATGTATTTGGGTATCTTAAGGATGGGTCAATTTGTTAGCTTTCTGGGATGTCAAAGCATAATATTGATAACTCTTTATTACCCGTATTCTTATTTGATAAATTAAATACATGATTTTGCATTTGGAAGCATTTATTTCATTGTTCAAAGACTCGTTTTATTTTCTTCTTCTTTTTTTTTATTTTTTATTTTTATTTATTTATTTTTTTTTTTGAGATGGAGTCTCATTCTTGTCACCCAGGCTGGAGTGCAATAGCATAATCTTGGCTCACTGCAACCTCCACCTCCTGAGTTCAAGCTATTCTCCCTCAGCCTCCTGAGTAGCTGGGATTACAGGCACCCACCACCATGCCCAGCTAATTTTTGTACTTTTAGTAGAGACGGGGTTTTGCAGTGTTGGCCAGGCTGGTCTTGAACTCCTGACCTCAGGGGATCCACCCGCCTCAGCCTCCCAAAGTGCTGGGATTACAGGCATGAGCCCACCGTGCGCGGTGCAAAGACTCTTTTTCAATTCAAATTCTTTTTTTTTTTTTTTTTTCTCCCTCTCTCATTGGGTCCTGGGGGAGTTAATTTAAAATCACCTACATGAGATGGCTTTCAGGAATAATTACATCAAGCACATACTGTGTGCACCTTCAGCTATTTTTACCAAATCTTCAGAGCATCCTCTCTGACTGGGAAACACACTGCAGTCTACTCATGAGAATATTATTCTTTAAATTTCAATGCTACAGCAATACTGTCTGGTAAGATAATCGTCTCCAGCGGGATGAAATAAGGCCAAGAAACCAAAGCTCTCCAGCCTCTTCTAAGTTTGCTTCTGATGCATGCCTCTCATCCTTGCTTCCTCCAGCAGGCCCCAAGCTGCCTCCAGGTTCCACTGTGCCAATATTCTTAGAGCGGTCTGGTTTGCTGACATGTTTTTGCTTTAGTATTCCATTTCTCACATCCTCTTATGGCCATTTTATCTTATTCTTAAGAGGGGAACTAAGATAGGTGGCCTGAAGTACAGTAGTAACTTCCTTGAATCACGCTGTCCTGTCTAATGTCAATGAGATAACTAAGGCACATCCACAGATCGCATTCTGGGCCTTTAAAAGCACTGCATACAAACTCAGTATTTCGTCTAGACAGTTTTCTTATCTTTTTCAACTGGCCTTCTTTGCTGACTCATGTCAGCTTTGAGCTCAGATTAGCCTGTGAACTTTACCTGGCTGAAATTCGGTTTGGCCTGACTTTGCTATTCTTGATTCCACTTTTGATTCAGACTGAAATATAAGATAAGGGTATGTTCAATACAAGCACCTTACAATCTGATGAACATGGACTTAGTCAAGGAAGAGATTGATCTGCCTCATGTGAGAAGAAGTCTGGGTTGAAGTAGATTAGGGCTGGAACAGTAGCTCAAGGATGCTATCTGGGAACTGAGCATTTTTTCTTCCTGCTCTACCACCCTGAGGATGACTGATGTACCTCCAGCATCAAGCTCAAATTCTAGTCAAGAAGAAAGAAGCAGCAGAAGACGCCCAGCCAACTTGAGATTGTTTCATTCATCAGATCTACCATTGTCTCTCCTAGCTGCAAAAAAATCTGGGAAGGTAAGTTTTAGCTTTATAGTGTCTACAGCAGAAGAAAGCACAGAATGGAATGTGAGTGGATTTTAAATGATCCCGTTTACAGTGTCTATCTAGTAGGTTTGGGTTCTTTTGGCATCTTGTCCTACTCATTCCAGGTTTCATCTTCAAGATTCATCATTGGGAAACCACACCTACCACTTCCCCTTCTGCTGTAAAGACAGGGCAATGAAAGCCAAGATATAAATAGTCTGTCATTTACTTAGAATTTTTTTTCTTTAATGTTGGGAAAGCACAATGGCCAGATGTCAGAAAACCTGCATTTTAGAATTAGATTATTTATCCAAAACTGTCTTGTTTTGAGCAAATCACTTAAAGTCTCTGAGTCATCGTTTTCATAAAACGGAAGAGTTGGACCAGAATCTTCTGTCCTTCCCTCTTGCCTAGGATCTCAAATGTCTATCATTATAACAGTCCCTTGTTACCACAGGGACTCAAAGAGGCCAGGCCCAGAGAAGAGGCCCCACCCTGCTGCCCATCATGCTCATCTCCCCCTATCTTCTAGTCATCTCTTAGAACCTCCCAGAACTTGGACAGAGAGAACTAAGGGGACTAATATGAATTTAAAACTATGTTTTTCATTGTCCTTATTGACTTTTGGCTTTAAAATATGAACTATTTTCAACTTTGTTGGTAGAACCACAGTTCCCCCTTCAGGTAGTGGTGGCTTCTATGGAATCATAGGAGTGACTTAGAGATCAAGCCATTGAAATGGTGTCATCTACCAGCTTTTATTCACTGCTTGGCCTAACATGGCCCAGGGAGCTGCCTTAGAACCAGTCTCCCATCTTGTTGATATAGCAAGTTTTCTCCAGGCCTGTGCCTATAACCTTAGCACCTACTGAGTCTGTGAAATACTTCCAAAACTTGCTTAACTGTCTAGAATCCTGGAATATTGCTGAAGATGGAAGGAAGTATCTGAGTATGCAAATGTATGCAACTACTATAAATCCTCTAAATAACTTAGAACACATTTGGGGGCTAGGATTTGTGATTAATTTTCAGATATTTTCTAACAACTATTGTCATTAGTTTCTTCTCTCAACTTCTTTTCAACTCAGACATCTTTTGCTTGGCAACTGGTTTACCTTATCGTGGGTATAAAGTAGTTAGATATGTACATTGTGTTTAGTGCAACATTAGTCAAAGGCTTGGACTCTCTCTTCATGTCATGATTATCCTATAAAATGTTCGAACTCTCTCTTCTAGTGGGTTCTCCATGGGAGAAGGGGGAAGGGGTGCAAGGGAGATTGTTGGGGGATTGACCAGAGAGTATGTCTCCAAACTGTATGCTCAGTGGGCAACAAGCTGACCATGGATGCTGCAGCCAGGGAGTGGGGTGTCCTCCACAGCCATGTCTCTGGGGTAAGATTGGAGCTCAGTCAGCTCTCTGGGTCTCTTGGAATCACTTTTAATGTTCTTCCAATCTCCTCAAAATGGGGTAGTTCTACCTCTTCCTCACAGGAACATTATTCTTCACCTAGAATCTTCTGAGGCATAAAGGGAGAAGCTGGATGTCTCTGAAACTGTACATCTGAGAATTTTAGTCTCATGCTGCCTTTATTTCTGTTTCAGATGGAGAAAGGATGAGATCCTAGCAGAGGTTCTTAAGGAGTTTGTGGATAGAATTCGGGATGTCTATAAACTTGAATTTTAAAAATACATCTTTCTTTTCACTATCCTTTAACTAAAATTTAATATTTAATCATGAAAGTGGGCAACAACCACAGCACTGTTAGCAGTACCTGTGATTTTGATACCAATAGGAATCATAGTAAGTTTATGTCATGTTAAAGTTATTGCAGAAACTAGAAAATAGCAGTATATCCACAACAAGTTTAAAAATGTGGTGATTAATGGCCCCCACCACTAGATTTTATTTAATGCATTAATGAAGGAGTATATATTTTATAATGGCACATTAAATATATTCTGATAATATTAAAAATATTTTAATATTACTGTTTTTCTTTGATTTTTGTTATGCATTTTACAATTTTTTTTGAGGATGGATTTTAGCAGATTACCAAAGAGGGTCATGGCACAAAAAGTTTTCAGGACACCCACCATAGGGACACAAATTTATAGAATACACAAAGGACAGAGACGGAGGGAAAACATACTTTAAAATGTAAACAGATTATCCTGCTAACCACAGTACAAAAGAACTAAATGTAAGCCCATGTGCAAAAGTTATTTCAATCTAATGTATATTTCTCCTAACTTGATTAGTCTCTGGGTACAAATGGGGCAATGTTAATGGTGAAAGCCACATTTCCCTTGTATCTACCACCTACTCTAGTATCTCCTACTTTTACCCAAATCTCAATTTTTATGAGAATTTCTGAAAGTGTTTTTGTTTCTTCCTTTCTTACTGTCTTTCTTTGTGGTTTGATGGTTTTCTGTAGCGGTATGCTTTAAATCCTTTCTAATTTTGTTTTGTACTTCTAAAGATTTTTGTAGGCCAGGCACTGTGACTCATGCCTATAATTCCAGCACTTTGGGATAACCAGGCGGGTGGATCACCTGAGGTCAGGAGTTCAAGACCAGCTTGGCCAACATGGTGAAACCCATCTCTACTAAAAATACAAAAATTAGTCAGGCATCATAGTGGGTGCCTGTAATCCCAGCTACCCAGGAGACTGAGGCAGAAGGATCGCTTGAACCCAGGAGGTGGAGGTTGCAGTGAACTGAGATCATGCCACTGCACTCCAGCCTGGGTGACAGAGCAAGATTCTGTCTAAAAAATAAAAATACTAAGATTTTTGCTTTGTGATTACCATGAAGCTTACATAGAACACCTTATATTTAGTCTATTTCAAACTGATGACAGCTTAACTTTGATTGCATACAAAAACTCTATACTTTTACTCCTCTATCTCACATTTTGTTTTTGATGTCAGCTTACTATCAACTTAACAATAACATAAATAGTCACTTAACACATATTTCATATGTTACATGTATTATATACTGTATTCTTACCAATAAAGTAAGGTAGAGAAAAGAAAATGTCATTAAGAAAATCATAAAGAGGAAAAAATATATTTACTATTTATTAAGTGGAAGTGGATCATCATAAAGGTCTTCATCCTTTTTGTCTTCCTGTTGAGTAGTGCAAAGAGAAGGAGGAAGAGAATAGGTGGGTCTTGCTGTCTCAGGAGTGGCAGGAGTGGAAGAAGTGGAAGTGAAAAGTGGAGCAGGAGAGGCAGGCAAACTGGGTAACTTTTACTGAAAAAATTCATGTATAAGTGGACCTGATCAGTTTAAACCCATGTTATTCATGGGTCAATTGTGTTATTTCTCTTCTGGCCTGAAGAATTTCTGCTGAGAAATCTGCTGATAATCATATTGGCACTACTTTCTATGTGGTGTATTTCTTATCTTTTGATGCTCTTAGAATTTTTCTTTGTCTTTGAATCACAATAGTTTGATTATTATTAATATGTGTTTTGGTGAATTCCTCTTTTGGTTGAATTTGATTGTAGACTTCTAAGCTTCCTGAACCTAAATGTTGGCATCTATCCCTAAATAAGGAAAGTTTCAACCATTATTTCTTTAAATATATTTCCTGGCCCTTTTCCTCTTTCTTCTCCTTTTGCAACTACATTATGCAAAGGTTTGGTCTCTTGTTGGTGTTCCATAATTCCCACAAGATTTCTTTATTTTTTTTCATTCCTTTGTCTTACTGCTCCTCTGACTGGATAATTTCAAAAGTTTTGTCTTCCAGCTCACAATTCTTTCTTCTGCTTGATCAAGTCTGCATATAAAGCTTTCTATCAAATTTTTCAGTTCAGTCATTATATTCTTTATCTCTAGATTTCTATTTTTTTATTATTTCTATTTCTTTGTTAAACTTCTCACTTTGTTTATGTATTGTTTTCCAAATTTTATTTAATTTTCTATCCATATGTTTTTGTAGTTCACTGAGCATCTTTAAGAGGAGTATTCTGAATTCCTTGTCAGTTATTTCATAGATCTCCATTTCTTTAGGGTATATTAGTGGAATGTTACTAGTTTATTCTGGAGGTGTCACAATTCCCTGATCATTCATGATCTTGTGTACCTGCATTTTTGCATTTAAGAAGATGGTCCCCTGTTCTGGAATTGCAGATGTTCTTTAGTAGAGATAGAGCTTCACTATTTAATCTGCAATTTTGAAGGACCAACTAGTGATGACCCTAAGCAGGTAGAGCTTGTCGTAGGTGTTGGCTGGGCCACTACCTTTGCTCTGATGTGAAATGGAGCTTTTGGATGGGCTCTACTGTCTGGCAAAACCACTGGCTGGGCTCTGCTATGAGGTGGAGCTATTGGTAATGGCAATGGCTTCTAATCAGGTCACAAGATGTAGTCCCTACTGGGTAATTCAACTATTTGGGATTTCTAGTTGGGCAGGGATGCTGACTGGGCTCTGAGGTTAGGTGGAGTCACTGGTTGGGATGAAGAGGACCAGAAGCTATGCTCCTTAGAAATGCACAATTGAGGATTGCCTCTCTGTCAGAGTGGAACCAAGGCGTGGGCTTTCAGCTGAGTGGAACTGCTGCTTGACTTCCCATGTCAAGCAGGTTGAACCGTTATGCTTTGTCCAAAATAGGCAAAGACCAGCATCTCCCTACTTGGTAAGGGTTGGTAGTGTGGGCTCTGAGGCTGGCAGTGGAGACTAGCTATCTACGGACTCAAGTTAGGTTGAACTTTCCACCATGCTTCTGGAGGCAACCAACTCAGCTTTGCATGTGGGTTGTGAAGTTGGCTGATATCTCCAATAGGGTGCTACAGCTAGCAGAACATAGAAGTACCACCAAGATCTGCATGCTGGTCACTACAACCTCTGCCTCATTTCTTTGTTTCTATGTGACCCCAGGTGGTCTAGCCATGCCATTACCCTCAGTGTTCCCTGTGAGGTGAGGTGAGATTGGAGTGGGCTTCCTGGAATGCTAGGGAAGCTGGATAACTGTCTTTGAGTCTCTTTTCTCCCAGTAGAAACTGTGGGCCCAGGGAAATCCTCTCTGTCTAGCATCGGGCTGAATTGAGGGAGAGGTAGCACAGCTGTAATGAGGCTGTTCCCCTTACCCTTTTAATTTAACTCCATTCAGTTCTGTGGACCACATTGGTGTCTCAGGTTTGTTCCTTGCATTGGGGTTTTCAAAAAGTTGTTCTGGTCTTTGGATAGTTGTTAGTTGAATTTTCTGTGGGGAGAAGTGGAGCCTACAAATTCCTATTCCACCATCTTGCAGCTATCTCTGAGCATGCACTGTGGAGCCCCACGCAGAGGCTGACTCTTTGCTGTGAAACCCAATGACAAATATGCAAGGTTTTCTTTATCATTGTCTCCCACTCTGTGTTGATTTTTCACCATAGAAAGCACAGAGCAAGGCCTCTAACAACAACTCAATTGCATGAGACCACAAAGAGGAAAGTAGAAAGAAGCAAAAATATAAACTATATGATTACCAAAAAAGGAGGCATTAGGACAGGAGGCGACTTGCTCAGTATTATGGGGAAAACTTTACTGGAACCTAAGACTTTGAAGAAGAGATCTTTTCTGCTTGAGCATTAAAATATGTGTACCTGAGTCAATCCCAGCAAAGGGTCATGCTGCTCAGATAATCTCTTCTCTGGTAGCCACATTGCTTGAATCATTTACCTTCCAGGAATCTAATTGCAAAAGTGATCACTCTCATTCTCATTTATTATTGATACCCCAACTGTGGGAAAGACATTGTGATTGGTGCTTCTACAGGAGTAGGGCCATTTAAGAAAAAACGGTAATGTTTAAAGCACAGTAGGAAGAAAGAGGTACCCAGAATAAACATTTTCTTAAAGCAGTAATCCAGCTGGTGGTATAATACCTGTTGCAGATATTTCTCTGCCTGTTTACAATCCCACCATCTACACATTGATTAGCATTGTGGGCAATACACAAAGGAATAATAACAATTACTTGAGGCCTACTGTGAATTAAGCATTGCACTTGAACTCATCTAATTCTAACAATAGCACTATGAGGTAGACATTATTACTCCCTATTTTACTGAAAAGGAAACAGAGACTCTAGAAGTTGTCCAAGTTCACATAGTAAGGGATAGGGCAAGAGCTCAATCTGAGAGCCTTAAGCAGAAGTGACCGATTGGACCTTCTGGTTATAATTTGTGAAAATAGGACTACGTATATACACCCATATATACATATACAGAGTGGTGTACTCAATATAAAATTATTAAGTCAATACAAGGTCCAAATGGATAGTGAAGAAAATATATGCAAGACTACTGAGAGAGAGAATGTGTGTGTGCGTGTTCTTGTTTCTGAGGCAGTCACCAGGAATGGGAGATTTAAACTCAGCTTTGAATAGTAAAGAAGTTTGGGATGGATGGGGCGAATAGTGTGGGTCAAATCACAGGAGTGGAAAAGTACCAGTTTTGAGCAAGAATAGCAATTTGGTTGGGGCAAGGGTTCATACAGCAAGTAATGAGAAATTAAGCTGGAAAAGGAGACCAGCTGTGAGAGAAATGGCTATCAGTCCGCAGTGATTAGACTTTATACTGCTAGAAAGGAGATATGAAATGATTAAGCAATGTTTCAGAAAGATTGACCACACAGTCACACGACAGAGTATGGGAAAGGAAACAGATTAGATTTATGGAGCCCAGGAAGAGGGTGACAACAGTCATCCAGGTGTGGAGTGAAAGAGGATTCAGGTGGTGGCTGGAACACAAAAAGATGAAATGGATGAAGAGGCATTTGGAAGGAAAAATCAAGAAGATAGGGCAACTGCTCATAATAATATTTTTTAAATAGCTAATGCATTCATTCATTTCCACAAATATTACTTAAGTGTCTTCTTTGTGCCAGGCACAGTTATGGGCCCTGGGTGTATTGCAATGAACATAACAGGCAAGACTATTTCCCTTATGGAATTTATATTACGATGGAGGAGGAACATGATAAACAAACATGTGAAATACAACTTCAGGTGGATAATTTATGCAATGAAAATACATAAAACAGGATTAAGGGGCAAGATAGCAAGACACCCTCTGGGTGTCTCTGAAGATGCAATATTGGAACAGAAATCTAAATGAAGTGGGTGAGTAGACCATGTGAATATCTCTGAGGAAAGTATTCCAGGCAGAGAAGTCAGGAAGTGCAAAGACCCCCAGGCAGCTACATTCAGCCTGTGATCAGAACAGCATGCCACTGCAACCAGTGCAGAGTAAGGTGGAAGTGAAAGTGAGGTTGAGGAGGCAACAGGGGTGGAATGCTGATGGGCTTTAATGGCCATGAAGAGGACGTTGCAGTCTATTCCAAACGAAATAGAAACAGAAGGGTTTTGAAAAGGGGCATGGCATGATCTGATTTACAATTTTAAAGGCTCACTCTGGTGACTTCATGGAGACCCGATGATGGTGGAATGAGAGTAGATGCAGAGACCACTTAGAAGGTTATTACAAAAATCCAAGTGAAAGTTGCTAGTGGCTTGGATTAGTGAAAGAGAAGGCAGTAGGAAGCATGGGATTTGGGATGTGTTTTGAAGGCAGAATGAGCAGAGTTTGCTGATTCTGGACTGTATACAGCACGTGGAATAAAGAACCAGAGAAACCAAGAAGGTACTTCTGTGAGGCTTTGTGCTCTCAGATTCTTAAAGTCTACCTTGGAGTAGAGTTAATCTTGGTTATTTGATTCTTTGCTTTTTCTATATTCCATTCATCCATCAATTAGTATAGTAGACTCTACCTCAAAACACATCCTGGATCTGTTGAGTTGTCATCACCTTCCCCACAAGCACACTGCTCCATACACCATTGCAATGCCCCTTAGCTAGCCTCCCTGCTTCTCCTCTTGCCCCTCCCCTGACAAACAATTCCCCCATCTGCCCAATTTGATTGGCCTCTGCTAAAACCCTGCTAGTGAATTATTGGAATGAGTATTTAGAATAAAACCCAAAAAATTCAGCCTCAGATTACAAGATCTTACATAATTGGTGCCTGATGACTTTGCTGACTTCATCTCATTCCTCTCCTCCCCTTGCCTTTTCACTGTGGTCACTTTCAGTTTCTTAAGCACACCAAGCCTTTGCTCTCCACAGTCCTCGTATCTTCAAAGCCCAATTCTTCATATTACTCAGCTCTCATCTTTAATATTATCTCCTTGGACAACCTTCTGGATCACTCAAGTTATTGTTTGACTTCTGAAGAGTCTAATTCCCTTCCTCTTGAATTTGAGCTGGCCTTAGTGCCTTGCTTGACCCATAGGATGCAGTGGAAGTGACATTCTGAGATTTCTGAAGCTAGTTCCTTGCAACTTCTGCTTGAGCTTGGAACACTCCCACGGGGAGTCCCGAGCTGCCATCTAAGAAGTCTGACTAACCTGACAGTGCTGTGCTGGAGAGACTGTGGGTGGGCACTCCAGTCAACAACCCCAGCCACCCACCCAGGTACCAGACACCCAGAAAAGACCAGCCATCAGCCAAATACCACTCAGATTAACACCATGTGGAGCAGAAGAATTGCCTGGCTGAGTCCTCCCCAAATTCCTCATGCACAGAATTATGAGAGAATAAAATGATTGTTGTTTTAATCCATTAAGTTTTGGGAGTTTGTTATATAGCAATAGATAAATAGAACACTGTCTATCACAATATTTTCCTTATTTGCCTCAGATTGATCATTATTTGATATTTTTCTTGTTCATCTAGTTACTCTATGAGTCAGCTATCTATCTAATCTGATCTATCTATCTATCTATCTATCTATCTATCTATCTATCTATCTATCATCTATTTACCTCCACTAGAGCTGTCTACCATCTATTTACCTCCATCTCTTTACCTCCTCTAACTATATCTATCTATCTATCTATCTATCTATCTATCTATCTATCTATCTATCTTCTATCATCTATTATCTATCCTCTATCTATCATCTATTTATTATCTATCTATCTATCATCTATCTATCTATCTATCATCTATTTACCTCCACTAGAGCTATCTACCATCTATTTACCTCCATCTCTTTACCTCCTCTATCTATCTATCTATCTATCTATCTATCTATCTATCATCTATTATCTATCCATCTACCTATCTATCAATCATCTATTTACCTCCACTAGAATATCAGCTTCATGAGAGCAGAAGCCTTTCCTGTCTTGTTTATTGTTCTATCTTTAACACCTAAATCAGCACTTGTACACAGTTATGTGCTCCATAAGCCCTGTCAAACAAAAGATTTTCTGCATTTCTGAATATCCTAAGGGCAATGAGTACAACACACACACAAATGCAGAGAAGAAAACCTGGGTAATCTCAAAATATAATCCTTCGGGTTCACAGATTATACAATATAAGGATAGTACTATATTAATAAATCAATCAATAATTCATTAACTAGCAAATTAAAGGGAAAAAATCTGACATGATTAGACACCAAAAAGACATTTAATTAATTTCAGAAACCATTCTTGGTTTTTAAAAAAACAGTAAAATAATAAGAAGAAAACTATAGTACTTAAAATTGATGAAGATCATTTACCAAAAAGACGTAGTAAACATCATATTGAGGCAGTGCAAGGCTTAGTGCACAGATAATGTTGAGACAATGTCTGCTGTCCCCTATTAGTGGGTCTGGCATTTCTCATCCAAAGTGTCAATAGTCTGATCCTGCGTCATAAAGTTGTGTTTTTCCAGTTGTGACCAGTATGTAATTTGTTACATTCTATTCTGGCAATATGTAAATATCCAATTCTCCATTTATCTTTCCCCTATTTGCTTTAGCATCTGCAGATGATCTTAACCTGAGTCTTCTTTTTAAATGGGTTGAAAAATGGCAATTTTCTAATTTTATCATTTTCCCACATTTATTGGCTGCCATTCTTCTCTACAAAGAGCTATCCCTTACCAACGGGCTACTCGGTTATCCTAATGTAGACTTTTTCTGGAAAAGCAGGATAAATACTTAATTCTTGCTGCTTAATAACCAGTTTTGAAATGAAGAAATGGGTTTAATAACCACCTCCAGTGGTAACCCATGAGGCTTCTTTTCTCTTTCTTGCATTTGTCTTTTTCTTTTCAATGTGGCGTTCTCTGTTTGGTTCCATCTATCTACCTACCTATCATTACCTATGTAGGAAAAGCAGGTCTCTGAGCTGATCTGACACTCCCAGGTAAGTCTCAATGTTCTTACTGACTGATCTAACACAGGTAAGTCATGTTGCTCTCCTGTTGGACATGAACAATCTCACAGAACATCCACTACAGACAGTCACGGTGAAACCCACAAAATACCAATGTTCCCCTGTCTTGGCTAATATGAGTGACTGCTCCTTACCAATTATGGCTTTATCCTCACTCTAATCTGACATGCCTGTAGATAAGATTTATTATGATATTCAATCATAGAATTGCTTCTGCTTTCTGACAACATCCAATTTAGAACAAACCTTCCTTAGGCCCCCTCCTCCAAAAAATACCCAGGCAAAGCCTGAATTCCCAGGTTCTTCCTAACACCTTCTTACCGAGATGTTTCCTTCTCCCCTCCTCCAATCTCCATGCCCCGATCAGCCCCAGTTCCCTGTGATATACATTCTCCTTTGCTGCAATAAATGAGAAGAAGTCATCTAACTTGTTCAAGTACAGCTGTTTCTGGTGGTCTTTTGCTGAAAAGAATTAAGAATTTTATATTATATGATATATATACCTTCATATATATGATACAAATGAAGGCCTGTGTGTGTGTGTGTATGCTCAAATCCATTATAATAATTATTATTATTATTGGCGCTTATATTCTTCCAAGTTTATCAGTGGGAGACCCCCTTCAAACTTGCTTATGTGACTCCTTGGCACAGCACCATTAGTCTCTGAAAGCATCTTTGGGTTTTGGCATGCAAAGATGTCCCAGGCTCATCTTATGTATTCCTTGCCCCAGACCTGGACAAAATGTAAAACAGCCAATGATTTCAGATGTGGAAAGTCAAAACACTTCATAGCTTGTTGGTTGAAGTTGAATTTTTGTAGTTCAATGTTTTGGGAAAATAGTTTAAAAGTGTTTTTAAATATTTAAAGTATTCATACTTATTGACTCAGCAATTCCATTTTGGGGGAATCCAACAGGAAGAAATACAAATGGGAAAATGGAAAATATCGTAATGTGTCCATAAGGATGTTAACTGCAACACTGATTATGTTGACGGAAGAGTAGAAACTGAATGTCCACCAAAGGCAAATGAGGGAATAAGTTACAGAATATCCAGAGTGTGGAATATTATGCACTCTTTTATAAGAATGAATTAGAACTACAGCTGGAAAATAGCTATGAAATACTGATAAACAAAAGAAACATGTTACAGTGTGGTATATATAGCATGGTCTAATTTGGAGGATAAAGCCTATACTTATATTTTATTTAATCATGAAGGAAGAATTTTAACACCCTGTTAACTAAAAGGAGTAGAAATGAATACAAACCATATCTGATTTTAGTGTAAAGTGTATTTTTTTTAAATGAAATAATAAGGAAGGGCTGGGCACGGTGGCTCACGCATGTAATCCCAGCACTTTGGGAGGCTGAGGTGAGTGGATCCCGAGGTCAGGAGATCAAGATCATCCTGGTTAACATGGTGAAAACCCGTCTCTACTAAAAATACAAAAAATTAGCTGGGCATGGTGGCACATGCCTGTAGTCCCAGCTACTTGGGAGGCTGAAGCAGGAGAATCGCTTGAACCAGGAGGCAGAGGTTGCAGCAAGCTGAGATCACGCCACTGCACTCCAGCCTGAGCAAGAGAGTGAGATTCCGACTCAAAAAAGGAAAAATAAGTAAGATAAGTAAGCAACAACCCAACTAAAAAATGGAATTTGATTTAAACAGTTTTTAACTTATAGGCAAGCCATAAGACAAAAGATAGACATTTTAGGGAGAGAGTTAGCCAGTGCTTATATACAACAGTTTCTTTACAAGTGCCTAGATTTCTCCCAGGAGAATGCCATCCAAACCCCCCTTGTAAAATATCCTGTCTGCCATATGGAGTTCCAGGTCCTATATATTAAGAACAGAAGTGACGATTTGGATGCAGCTCCTTATACTTCTTTATCCACTGTTACAAAGATAAAAGCACTCAACTACTTAATTGATGGGGAGAGAAAGTTCACCTTGAAGCATCATGGACTGTCCTGTAACTAAAGTTTGCATTTGGCATATACATACATACGGAAATTTTATGAGACTGGGGACAAAACAACTCTGGGAAAAGTACCTGAAGTCATTATATTTTGGTGATTTAAAAATAAATTAACAGAGCTTTTCAAAGATATGGGCATTAAAGCCAAATGGAAAATAAAGCTGAAATGAGAAAAAAGTTCATCCCTACCACCACAGAAGGACTTTCTGCCAAAGTAATTTCCGTTTTCCGGGTGAGTGGGTTTGCATTCTAGCTACACTAATGCAATAGTTCTATGTATGAGTAATTTTAGAGCTCCACTCAGCAATTCCAACTCCACTGATAAAGCCTTCTTGTGGCTGAAATAGTATGTTTACCCTTATCAAAAATGCATTTCCATATGAGAGTAAATTGTGACAAACATAATAAAACATTGCTACTAACAATGCTGTAAACAAACCCTGATTCTGCTCATGACCATGAGAGCTTTCAGTAATCACACACATAGTACATGGTTTAAGTATAATTTTCTGATGGCACAATAGCCCCAAGCAATTTTTTTGTTTGTTGTTTTTAAGGCATGGGATATTATCTAAAAAGTACCCATTGTCTGCAAGCCTAATGTTATAGGAACAGGAAGGCTAATAATTCTCCTCTTTCTTTGAACACATTTCTCATTTATCTTACTGGGGTTTCAAAAGAGCCCAGAAGAGGCGACCCTCCCCTGTGTAATCACATAACTTGGTTTTAAGGTCTGGTGCTTTGGGCACCAATTTGTCACTAGCTCCTGCTTAAATGCCCTGAATAATTTAGATACCTGGGGGTGATGGGAGAGATGGTAAGTGCTGAATCTTGTTCCCAAGCAAAAATATCCAAGTTTTAAGTTTTAGCTGAGAGCAGAACTATAATGTCTTCTTTTAGTGACTATGGAGTTGGTTGTGCTACTTGCCTTCCCTTACATTAACCTAAATTTTGACTCTTTGAGAGTATCCTTGAGTCAAATGAGTTTTATCTTCTAGCAAAAAAAAAAAAAAAAGAGGTTATTTCACTTTCTTTAATATTTAGAGAGGGCACACTGCTCTCCCTTCTCTTGTTACCCATTTTTTCTCTAGGAAGGGTTGATGATATCAGTGGTCTATGTACTCCAGTTCCCTTCTCTGCTTAATGTAAACCTCCCTCTCTTGCTTCCATTCATTGGAGGAAACCTCTATGTCTCGGTGTATAGCTGGTCAACACTTCATACTACATTTTCTATTGAACCTACCAAATGAGACTTACCATTCTAGGTTAAAAAAAAAATCTTCTTTTCCATTTAAAATGATTTTTAATATAACCACACTTCATATGAAAAACCTCACAGACTAGCACAATGTCAAGCACTTAGTAGATCATTAATGTTTGTTAAATGAAATATTCTTAATCATGAATTTGTCTCATACGTTGAAAGTTTGGGGTGATGTTGCCAGCTGTGAATAAAGATGTGATAGTGTGATACAGATTTACAAGGAGTCGAAGGAACATGCCAATGCCACCATCAATGGGCAACTTATCAGCACCTGAATCACTTTCCTATTGGACAGAGATCTATTCTATGCAGAAATTGGTCCTTACAGTTTCCAACTAAAGGCAATGGAAAGAAATGTGCATTTAAGATAATATCTCCCACTAGATTTCAGGATTGACTCTATGACATGAACTCATTTGAGTATCGAGAAAATAATCAGGTAATAACTGTTCACCTCTAGGAGTGGCTAAAAATATATTCAGTTCATATAGAAAAGAGCATTAATTTCATTTATTTTATTGTGAGAATACTTCTATAGATCATGACTGGCTGATAAAGTATTTTTGCTGATTAAATCTTGTAATTAGTTACATATGTGCTTGCAAATAGTAACAGGAACAGCAAATAACATTATTTGCATTTACACACATGCTTGCAAATAATAACAGGAACAGCAAGTAACATTGTTTGTACTTACCTATATGCTTGCAGATAATCACAGGAACAGCAAGTAACATTATTTGTAAAGGTCCAAGCATGTTACATAATTCAGTGTGAATATCATATTTGATACAGTATGAACAAGATAAGTTAGAACAAAATCCAGATGTTTTAACTAAAAATGCAAATTGCTGCAGTATTCAAGTTCAAATTTTCAAAATGCTCCAGGAGTTGGACAAACTCTCAGAGTCTTGATTCCTAAATCATAAAAAAAAACTCATGAACTTCCACTGAGCACAGGTTGAACTTTCCTCTTAATATCCTTCCCAATTTAGTCAGACCTTCCTGCACTTCCCAGATGTGCCAGATAGTAGGATTATATGGATTGCCCTTTCTATCTGTCCTTAAAACATGGAGATTTCCGCTTCCTTTATTTGTTACTTTTTATTTGAAATAATTTGTCACTGAAAATTGCAAAAATATTACAAAGAATGCTGCAATCCTTTGTAATAGTTTTACAATTTTCAATGATTCTTGAAATTGATTCTTCAACACAGATTCTCCAAGTGTTGACAATTTTCAAATTTGCTTTTGCTTCCCTCTCTCTCTTTCTTTCTCTCTCTCTATGTAATTATATTTATATGCACATTTATGTATATTTTGTATACATACACTTTTAATAAACATTTGAAACTAAGTTACAGGCATGCTTTCCCTTTACTTGTAAATACATCAAAGTATATTTTTCTAAAGACAAGAACATTCTTTTATACAATCACAGTATAAATTATCAGCATCAGGAAATTATCATTGATTCTACATTATTCTTTCACCTACAATACTTATTTAAATTTAGCCATTTTCCCCCCACTAATGTCCTTTATAGAAAAAGGTGGGAAAATCCGTTCAAGATCAAACATTGCTTTGATGTCATGTCTCTTTAGACTGCTTTAATCCTTCATGAACTGAATGTTTTTGATGTGCACCTGTCAGTCTTTTGCAGAATGTCTCTTAATTTGAGTTTGTCTGCTGTTTCCTTGTGGTTAGATTTAGACTGTGCATTTTTGGTAGGAAAGCCACAGTAACAATATTGTGTCCTAAGGGCATTCAAGCAGGAGGTACATGAGGTGTCTTTGCTCCATTACTGATGTTAACTTTAATTACCTCTTGCTGGGTGAGGTGTCAGAGCCCCGGCATCAGAAAGTGGTCCCCTCGCAGGTTGGTAAGAAGAATTTACAGACAACAGTATAGGTTTGAAAAAGGAAAGTTTTATTAGAAAGGAAGAACACTGCAGAAGAGTGCAGTGAGGTGCTTCAGCGAGACAGGACTGTGTGCTACAGCAGATTTTCCTTAGGGGTATTTATGAACCCTAAAGTGGTAGCTTAAGGGTAATTTGGACCGTGTTAGCCACATAGGTCATAATAAATGATGACATTTGTAGACACTGGTGCCTTAATGTCAGCCAGGGATGCACAAGGAATTTCTATATGCTTGCATTCCAGAGATATATAGAAATTCTAGTTACTTATAAATTTTTGGGAAAGAAACCTGGAACCAGATGCTTGCTTTAGATAGTAGGAAAGTCCAATTACTTCTGAATTCCTCCGATAAAGAGTTTTGCCTCTGGATGTTCTGCTGGATGGCCACCAGGTGATCTTTGCTCTCCTCATTTTCTCCCTGACAAATATCTTGGTTGAATCTTTCCCGCTTTATATTCCCCCATGCTCATGTCTACCTGCTGCCTATTGCGGTCTCAAGGAAGGGAAAATGACACAGTGAAGAGGGTCATCGGGTATGTCTGGCTACTTCCTGCTGAAAGGGGGCATAGAGAGGATAAGTTGTTTTTTTCCCTTTCTTGCTCTCTGTCATGAAGGGAATGAAAGATCATGAAAAACTTGCTCATGGGGAAAGACCGGATTCCAGCAAGAGGCCCCACGTAAATGGGAGTTGCTGTTGCAGGCCGGTATTGGGATTGCCTAGTCATCTGTAGGTGGAATCCTTGTAATCTGGGAGATATAAACTTAATGAGAGTGTTAAAGAGGCAGGACCAAATATTAAAAGAATAATAATGAAGAATAAAGGTCTAAGGAATGGGAGAAGCCAAGTGATTTCTGGAAACCAATCAGTAAAGGCTTTGGCACAGTTTTGGTTGCTTTGGGAAAGTGTGTGTAGCCATTTGGCTTATTTGAACATTTATGTTCAAATTAGTGATACAGGAGCTAGAAAGAAATTATTTAGGCAGATAGTGAGAGCAACAGAGTCCTCCGCAGAATTTCTCTTTTAACAAAAGGCAGCCCCCAGAATCATTTCTTTTCTAACAAAGAGCAGCCTGAAAACTCGAGCTGCAGACATAGATAAGCAAGCTGGAAGCTTGCACGGGTGAATGCCAGCAGCTGTGCCAATAGAAAAGGGCTACCTGAGAGTCAGGCATGTTCGACATGGGGGCTCCATCTTCCCTTTCCTTTGTCACCACGTGTACAGTAAAGCAGCAGGCAACATGGCACCAGCCAGGTAGAGAATCCATCTGCATATTACAAGATTGGGGTGGGGGTGGCCAGATTCTTGAATGCTATGCAAATGGCATGCCCAGTCCAACCAATCTTTTACACCCTACGTAAATCAGACACTACCTCCTCAAGCTCATCTGTAAAACTTTCTGCATTTCACCACGGAAGTGGCAACCCACTTCTCCAGGACCCTTCTCTCTGCAGGAGATAACTTTTCTCTTTCTTTCACTTATTAAACCTCCACTTTTAACTTTACTCTTTGTGTGTCCACATCCTTGATTTCCTCGTCATGAGTCAACAAACCTTGGGTATTACCCCAGACAAATGACGCTACTTTAGCTTCCACTTTCCCAGACACGTTAATGTAGGTGCAACAGGTTTTGTTGACAACAGCACAGACTCCTCCTTGTTCAGCTAAGAAGTATTCCAGAGCTGGTCTATTATCAAAAGCCATTCCTGCTAGTGAGTCCAAAGGCTTTTCTAGCACCAATAGACTTGCACCAGTTTTTGCTAAGGCTATTTCAAGGGAGGTGGTAAGTTCCCATAGTATGATTTCATAGTAGCTAAAACCTCCCTAAGGGTTGAGAGTTGTGATATCTCCTTTAGGTATCGTCTGCTAGGTTTTTCTACAGAAAAGCAGTGGCTTTTTCTCTTAGAATTAATAAGTAATTTGTGGGAAGTTATTTTGAGACCACATAAACATCCAGTATATCATCAAATTACCACTCATTGATGATTTTTTTCTTCTTAAGCTTTTCCTTGCATCTCACAGTTTTCTCAAGGTAAACTGACAATATCCTTCTTTTCTTTATATAAAACATTTTGTAA
This sequence comes from Macaca fascicularis, assembly GCF_037993035.2. Lineage (NCBI taxonomy): Eukaryota > Metazoa > Chordata > Mammalia > Primates > Cercopithecidae > Macaca > Macaca fascicularis. Next base: position 106,067,757 of record NC_088377.1, read on the forward strand.
TGGTTTGGGCAATTCTATTGCAATTGAATTTTTAAATTTTTATTCATCAAGTGTCCACTTGTGAGAATTTGTTAGAAAAATTTTAAACTCTCTATTCCTCTCTTTGTGTGTAGAATTACAGCAGATAATTTTAATGCAATAAAGCTAGTTCTGTAATTCAGCAAAACTGTTTAAAGACTCATTGATTAAAACGCACTGCCAGTAAATACATAAGAAGGCATCAATTTGATAAATCTCAAAATGGGCTTCCAGGGAAGAGGTGAAAGTGAGAAAACTTGGCATATTTAAATTAAGATGCACTTTTAAGTTAAGATACATGTTCCTCCAGCAAAACAGCTAGCCAAAGCTCTCAATTTGAAATTAAATGTTGACGACTAATTGCTTTCCACATTCTATTTCCTCAAAGTTGCTAGAGTGAATGTTTCTTTGTTTCACAAATACTTATTTGAATAATAGAGATTTGTATTTTATTCTGCATAATCTTTCCATCTCTCAGGATGTTCTTTCCCTGCCTTTAACTCTGGGAATGTAAAATTCATTCACGGGTGGCAAATAGAGAAGAGCTGTAGAAGAAATTATGGAACTCCTACTGGGCTGAAGCATGAAATTATTCACCCGAACCAGAAATACATTAATTCAGCTCTGTCGGGATTACCTAAAACTACTTGTGGCTGTACGTTCGCTAAGGATCCCAGTAGGGTGTCGCTTTAAGAGCCTTTAGCAGTCAAGAAAATATATCATCTCAATGACTTCAGCAGAAGGTCTTTAATAAGGTGGTCCATTCTTGTATAGCTCCACTAGATCAGCAAAAAGCACTATATACCTGTAGCACACTAGCCCCCAACCTTGACTCTACATTGTAACCACATGACTCCCATTCTGAGAATCTACTGGTATTGATCTGAGTCTAATGGCCTGGCATTCAAGGCTTTTAAAAGCTCCCCAGGACATTCTAATGGGCAGCCAAGGCTGGGAACCACTTCTGTAGAAGGTTTTTATTTCCCCCTTAAGGCCTAAGGAATAAAATTCTAGTCTCCCTATTTATGCAGATTTCTGTGAATTACTATACTTTCCAGATCCCCCACTAGTGTATTTCTATACAGAGGGTGAATAAAAAAACAATTTTTATAAGCTGTTTTGTACACTGGGGGTTGCTAAAAACTTCGCAGACTAATGGACTAAAAAATATCTTACTTGGCTTAAGTTTCACCTAACAGAGTAATGAATTAGAAATATCTTATTCTCCTCATTCAGTTCCACCATACCTGTCACATCATTACCTTCTCTTCACGTTTGTTTCCATCACTATGATGCTTTCAGATATTGGCAGCTAAATGAGCTGGTTCTGGGGTTGTTATAATTATTTTAGTAGTGTTTATCGAGTGCCTCCTAGCTACCAAATGCTTTATGCATAACTTCTAAAATTTTATTTTAAGCAGAAATTTATCAGCTTGAAATAAGAGAAAGCCAGGATTAGAACCTGGGTCTGAAAGGTTCCAACATCATTGCTGTGTCTACTGATGAAGACCCTGTAGAAGACATTTCCCCTCTGTTGATTAGTCCAACACACAGCCCATTCCTTTTCTTGGCAATTGTTATTGGCTTAGAGGTTATCACATATTATAGGATCTCCTGGGAAAAAAACTCTGCTATATTCCATGGTTGAAAGATAGGTTAATGCTGTCTTTCTCCTGAAAAACATGGTAAGGAAGCATGGAGCCTTGATTTCTGCTGGCTGCCATTTTATGACACGTGGGAAAAAAAAAAAAAACAAGAAAACCCCGAATTTAAAGGCAATGCTGAGAACAATGTAAGGCTCCAAAAAGTCAGCAGCAGGGTCAACATTATCCACGGGCAGCTGCTTACATAAGTGATTTCATGGGCACTGGAAGGATTTCCCAAAACAACTCCTTTCTGCTCTTAGGTGCCTGGAATTCCCTTAAAGGAGAGACTCTGATTAGGTATTTAAAATGAAGACTTAATATGCAGACAGCTTGGAACAAGGTAACTCACTGACTCATATCCAGTGGTTGACACAATAATATTTTCTGGGAGCAGATTTGGAGGTGAACACACAGAGATGCAGATGGCAGAAAGGAAATCTGAAGGAGGTAGAGAAAGGGATGCTGAAAAGGAAGGTGGTGGTTGGCAGGAGGCTGGATGGTTCTAGGACTAGCGCCAGGAGAGGTCATGGAATTTCTTTCCCCAGCAATATATTCTGGCTGAAATGTCTTCCATATCCTCCTGTTTGAACAAATGCAGGTAGCTTAAAGGATTGCTCAGGGATGTTTTTTCTTTTTTGGTGTACATTTCTATGAATTTTAACACATGTATAGATTCATGTGAACACTGCCATAATCAGGATAAAGAACAGCTCCACCACCTCAATAAAGCATGTCATGCTACATTTTCTGGTCATCACCTTCCCCACCTATAATACCTGGAAACCTCTGATATGTCTTCCAGCACTTTATTTTGAGACCGTCAAATAAATAGAATAATACAATGGTAAATTTTTGAGACTAGCTTCCTTTTACTAAGCATAGTGTTATACAGGCTGTCGTGTATCAATAGTTTGTTCCTTTTTACTGCTGAGTACCATTTCATTGTATGTATCTACCATGACCTGTTTATTCATCCATTAGTTGAAGAACATTTGGATGCTGGAAGTGGATATCTTTGTCTTGTTCCTAATTTAGGGGCATTCAGTCTTTCAGCATGGAGTAGGATGTTAGCTGTAGGGTTTTTGTAGACACACTTTACAGAGTTGAGGAAGTTCTCTTTTATTCTTAGTTTGCTGAAAGTTTTTGCCATGAATACATGTTCAAGTTTGCCAAATGCTTTTTCTGCTTAAATTAATATGATCATGTGTTTTTTTTCTTCTTCATACTGATAGTTTGACAGATTCCATTGATTCATTTTTGATGAACAAACCTTATATCCTTGAGAAAAATTGCCCTCGCCATGGTGTATTGTTCCTTTTAATGTTCCTGGATTTGAATTTGTTGATGAATGTTGCTGAAATATTTTGTTGATGATGTTCGTGTCTATGTTCATGACGGATGCTGGTCTGAGCTTTTATTGTACTATCTTTGCCCAGTTTTGGTACCAAGGTAATGCTGGCTTCATAAAATGAGTTGTGAAATGTTCTCTCTTCTTTTGTTTTCTGGAAGAAAATGTGCAGAATTAATGTTATTTCTTCTTTAAATGTTTGATAGAATTTGCCCACCAAACCATCTGGGCCTGGAAATTACTTTTTCAGGAGGCCTTTATCTAAAAATTTATTTGTAGATAAATTATTTTTTATTTTATGTTATCTATTTTTAGATAAAAGTACAGATATAGTACTATTTAGGTTATCTATTTCATCAAAGATGAGTTTTGATAGTTTGTAGTGTTTGAGGAAATACCTCATTAAATCTAAGTTGCCAGATTTGTGTGTGTGGAGTTGCCTGTCGTATTGCTTGCTATCTTTTTTTTTTTTTTTTTTTTTTGAGATGGAGTCTCGCTCTGTCCCCCAGGCTGGAGAGCAGTGGCCGGAGCTCAGCTCACTGCAAGCTCCGCCTCCCGGGTTTACGCCATTCTCCTGCCTCAGCCTCCCGAGTAGCTGGGACTACAGGCGCCCGCCTCCTCGCCCGGCTAGTTTTTTGTCTTTTTTAGTAGAGACGGGGTTTCACCGTGTTAGCCAGGGTGGTCTCCATCTCCTGACCTCGTGATCCACCCCTCTCGGCCTCCCAAAGTGCTGGGATTACAGGCTTGAACCACCGCGACCGGCCGCTTGCTATCCTTTTAATGTCCCTGGGGCTTGTCCTGATTTCCTCTCTTTCATTTACGATCATGGTAATTTGTTTCTTTATTGTCTCTTTTCTCTTTCTTTCTCTCTTTTTTCTATCAGTCTTGCTAAAAACTTACCATTTTTATTGCTCTTTCCAAAAAACTAAGCTTTTGTCTCACTAGTTTTGCTTTTCTGTTTTCAACTTCATTTACTTCTGCTATTTATTTTTTCTTCTGTTTGCTTAGTTTTATTTTGATTTATTTTCTACTTTCTTAAGGAGAAATTTCCATTGTTGATCTGAGACTTTTTTCTTTTCTAATATAAGCATTTAATGGCTTACATTTTCTGCTAAGCATTTATTTCCCAGAGTCCTCAGATTACTCCTCATTGCCTTCTTTCCAAGCTTTGTCGCTGCGTTCAGCAGGAGACACAAGGTGTGGTATGCTTCCTCTGTCTGACCCAGAACTGGCTAGTCTTTGAAAATACAATTTTTCTAGGAATTTTATGCCAAAGAAAATTCCTCCATTTCCAAGCACACACAGCGGCAAGATAAAGGTATGGCATTTTTCTGGTGGTTTGCCAGAAGTGCATGCTTAAAGCTAATGGCTACCATGAGAAACTTTTTTTTCATGATTAGTGCTTAGTTTTCGAACAATTTATTATTAATTATTATTAATTATTGCTCCAAACTTCTGTTACAGAGGATATATTATTAACCTCTCTTTAGAGAAGAAAGCCAATGCCCTCACAAAAGACATCTTTTGGCCGAAGTGTCTGAAGGCTCAGTCAAGCCCCCAATTCAGATGGCACAGGAGAAAAAAAAATTGATCCTCTGTAGACATTCCTATGGCCTACCTAGTTTGTTCTCTAATCCATTTGGCTTGACCTAGAAGTAGCAAGTCAATTCCAATGAATTGAGGTAGGGAATCTCATTGCACTATTTGTTTTCCGGTGTTTGCAAAGGAAAAAAGTCAGGGAATGAGCCAGGATTATGCTTTGGAATCCTGAGGCCACAGGCTACTGCTCTTTATTCTCCTTCATCAATGATACAAGGATACCTTGTTATCACTCTTTCTCCACCCCAGCCACATATATTTTAATATTTAGTCTTTGCATTGGCTAGGAAAGCATCATTTCTGCTGCTAATCTATCTGTGTAGTCATGGTCAAGATTTTCTTTATTAATTCATATAGAAATCAATATAGGCTGGTGCACTGGCTCAGGCTTGTAATCCCAGAACTTTGGGAGGTGGAGGCAGGTGGATCACTTGAGCTCAGGAGTTTGAGACCAGCCTGGGCAACATGGTGAAGCCCTGTCTCTACTAAAAATATAAAAATTAGCTGGGCATGGTGGCTCATGCCTGTGGTCCCAGTTACTCGGGAGGCTGAGGCGGGAGAATCTCTTGAGCCAAGGAGGTAGAAGCTGCAGTAAGCTGTGATCATGCCACTGCACTGCAGCCTGGGCAACAGAATGAGACCCCGTTTCAAAAAAAAAATCATTATAAACAGTGCACAATCACTCAGGTGAATGTGGGAGGCCCCAGCCTATATACAACGGCCCCTGAAATCCCACATTTTGTCACAATGGTATAGGCTGAGCCTTTCCATTAGTGAAGGCAGACTAAAGAACCCCCTTCAAAAGCAGAAATCAAGATATTTTCCATTCATTATTGCAACTCCATAATTTGATCTTTGGTTGTAATAATAAGAGTCGAGCTTTGAGGCTGTTTTCTGAACATTTGGATAAGCAAATTAAAATAAACCTAGCAACTGAACAGCTCTTTTCTGCCACTGAGCAGCTTATAGAGGATCACCATATGTGTTTTATACCTAGAATACCAATTTTTAAAAAATTTAACCCAGAAAAAAATTTGAACCCAGAAAAAATGAATTAAGCCCTAAAATAATTCTCAACCTCATCCAAATTTTCTTCGGTGATTTATAAGAATCCCCTGAAATCCTACAGCATCTTCACCACAACCGCCAATCATATTCGGGCAACAGATGTGCAGAAGTGACAGTTAGCAGAGAATTCTGGTTAACAGAATGTCAGCTATTCAAGAGTTCACTTAGGTACCAGGAAGAATTTATTTAAATATTGATGTGGATGACAACCTCTTCATCTGAAAGACACACGCACTCACTGACCTGCCTGAAACTCCTCTCCTGTGCCTGTAGTCATCTTCCGGCAGCATCTTGGCCACAGATTGTCACCATCTGGATCATAATACAGGAAAAACATGATGCTTAGTAAAACTGAGATGAAGGTGATACCAGGAGCTGTCAGCATCATAATATATACATACTGGGAAGAAACTTGAACTTGCCTTTTGCAAAGAAGCTCTGATTTCCTCAGCGATGAGTCCAGGCTTCCTGTACCAGTTGCTCAGACAGCATCACGTTTTCTTGTTTTCTTGTCATCCAGACGTGACTTGCTGAGGGCCTGAGGTATCTTGAATTTTATTTATCTCCTAAATGATAGAAGGAAGTAGAGAAGTGTGTAATTACTAGTTCCTCATACTCACCAGAATCCTTGTGAGAGGATCCCACCATGCCTATTCATCGGCCACAGCATTCCCTGCTTAGATGTTTTCCAGCCTTTTCTTTTCCTGTGACCATAGGTTTTTCTGTTACAGCATGATACACTAGATCTGACTGGGCTCCTTCTAGTCCCACAGACAAGCCAAAGGTTCTTCTCTTCCTGTTGGAGGTTCTAATTCTACAGACTCTGTCCTCTCTGGCTCCCTTCATCTTGGGAAAAAACACACACATGAACCAAGACAGCTTCCAAATCATTAAGTTATATGTGATTAGTAACCAAAAATTTACCAATCACAGACAGATACACTAATTAGTTTATGGAAACACAAGGAGAGTCAAGACAGGCCGTATGTAATTTTCTATGTAGATGTGTGTAGTTATTCCTTGTATCTTTTCCTAAGCACCCTCTTCCTGCTTGGGATGTTAGATCCAGCCTATGCTGCTGTTACAGATCTTTCAGCCAAAATTCCTTGGCACAGATTTTGATGGTCAGTTTTATTGATTCAGAAAGTTTTTTTTTTTTTTACTTCAGTGTATATTCATGTCTGCAAGAGGGACTCACTTAAGCTAAACTAACAATAGATTTATAAACTAGGTTATCTATGTATTATTAATTTACAGGCAGATTCAGACGTAGCCAAAAAGCCACATCTGATAACCAGTAAGTGGCAATCCCTTAACTAAGGTTTAGACTTGTTGGAGAAAAGTTGAGATGGAGCAGAAGGTTATTTGGTGATGTGCTATCTGAATAATCAAAATTAGATGACCCTAAGACAGTGGTTTCCACCAGGGGTGGTTTTGGCTCCAAGGAGGCATTTGGCAATGTCTGCAAACATCTTTGATTGTCATAATTGGAAAGGAGGGTGCTATTGGCATCTGCTGGGTAGAGGCCAGGGACGCTGCTCAGCATCCTCTGATACACAGCACAGGCCCCTGCAAAAAAGAATTATTCACCCGCAACTATGAATCGTGCTGAGGTTGAGAAAGCCTGTCGTAAAAGAGAGCTCTACCTGGGTCTCACACTCCTTTTGTCATCTTCTCCTTCTCTGCATGGAGGCGAAACACAGCAAAGCATAACAAACAAAACTCCTCAATAAATCAAATCAAATCATTAACTTCCCTATGGAGCCAACAAAATGCTAGCTATTAAATGTCCCAGTCGTTCCACAGAATTAGCTGTGAATGCTTTCTGGCACATTTATTCCTCCTCTGAGTGAGAGGTGACGGCATCATTTAAGAATACGTATTTCTTTTCAGGCATCATATGCATGAGAGGAGGAAAGCGTGCTGGGAGGAAACATCTTAGGGTTCTGATCAAGTCATAAAAGGGCAAAAAGCACACACTCCAGGCTGGGTGAATGCACAGAGAACTGTCCACAAGGAAAGATTAAATAATTACTGTTAAATAGCTCATCAAAGCTTTGGGGGTGGGGGTAAAAAGATAAGCTTCTTTAAGGAGAGCCCTGCTGCAAATAAGAAATGCAAGCTTCTCCTGAAAGCTTTTGGATTGGGGTGAGTAGGGAGGGATTAGGATAGAGGTCAGGGCCTGGGGAGTCAGAGCTGCAGGTTGTGGAGACAGCCAGAGAGCCACGGTAAGAACAGGAGGAGGATTTTTGGGATTTGGGGTGGTAGAGGAGCTGGAGCTGACATAGGCCCCTGCCCTTTGGAGATTACTGTGGTCCTGCCAGTGACCTCCCCCAACAGGGCTCCGTACCCCAAAGTTTCAGGTCCTTTATAAGAGTCAGGCAAGTTGATCCCAAATGATACAACGCAGCAAAGCAGCACTGGCTCCCCAGGCATAGTGACCAGACCCAGAGGAGACACACGGAGAAACAGGGGTTGCCCCAGGGCAGGCAATGCTGATGTTAGTGGAAAGCTGGAGGTCTGGGGCTGCAGGCAGGCGTAGAGCTGGGTGGCTTCCGATGAGACTGGGGCCTGCCAGGGGGAGGCTGTGGGACTCTGAGCTCCCATCTCCATTTCCATAAAATGAGGAAGTTAGATTAAATCATAGATCAGATTTTTCCCCACTCTGAAGTGTCTGGTTTTATCATTCATATCTACTGCATACTGTTCATCAGCTGGTGCCTACAGTTTTAACCTCAACTTCCTTTCACTAGCTTTGCTCTGTCCTCAAGTTAATGGTTAAATCTGAAAAACATTTTTTTTTATTAAAAGGTAATTGTTTTGAAAAAACAATAATGCAGTTTTGAGGGAGCCTTTGTCTGGGTTTGGCCTCCCCTAGAACCCAAGCTAGAGATAAGGATTGAATATAAGCACTTCTTGTGACATGATCCTAGGAAACACCACTAGGAATAGGGAAGTGAGACAGGGGAGGGACAGGAAGAAAATGAAGCGTGTTTTGTGGAGTCAGTCAGGCCATACTGGAGCTTATCTGCTTTGAGGCCACTAACTCCTTTTTACAGGCTGAAATGTCCTTGGGCGGAGAGTCACAAGTGTTCATGGTTAGCAGCCTTTGGTGTATACAGGTGAGTGCCACATGATATGGATGACTCACTCACAGCATCTGCTGCAAGACCTGCAGGCAGGAGTGAGTTGGGAGCCCAGTGGCTCTGTTCTCATGGACAGTGTAGCTTGGCCCTGAGACTGAAATGAAAGGCAGGTTATCTCAGAGCTACAGGCTGCTCTTGGGGTCATGGAGATCAGGACTAAGAAAGCTAACCCCAAAAGAAGGCAAGGAAGAAAAAGGGCTCCCAGGGGAAGGAGGCCAGAGGGTGTGAGGCCCTCTCTATGTGCAGGTGGCAGGGGGATATAGGGTGAGCAAGAGCAGCAGAAGCTTCACTTCTAGACTTCCCTGAAGCAGTAGGAGGGTAACCTCCACCTAGGAGAAATTTCTCATTGATGTGTCCTGGCCAGAAGATGGGAAGTGAAGGTCTTTCTCTTACAAAGAGCAATGCAAGTAAACAATTCAGAGGTGTTCAAGGCAGTTACCTTTAGTCTGCAGCCCCCAAAGCCTTGAGGGCATTGGATTATTGAATGAGGTCTGAGAATTCACACAGACCCTAAGCATTGCCCTATCTATTGAATAAATGTAATGCCTGGCACTTATATGTCCTATAATGTTTCAAAATACAAATTCTTTTAAAGGTATGACTGATTATACAATAGTCTTTAGTCATGTATTTTTTTAAATTAATCAATAACAATACATGCATACATGGGGTTATAAAATTACTATGACTTTTAGAAGAAACTGCAGTTATGGAACTTTACACACGTATCATTTCATCTGACCCTCACAAAAACCCTCTGAGGCAAGCATTATAGTATCTCCATTTTGCAGAGGTTAACTAAGGCTCAGAGAAGTTTGGTGACTTACTTGAAGTCACAAAGCTAGAAATTGGAGGATCCAACTTAAGACCTGTTGTGCTGCCTCTGCACTGCACACTTCCAGTGTAAATTCATGTACAAATAAGTACACATGTACAAAATAATCTAAAAGAAAAAGATAATCAAAATAACCAAAAAACTGAGAGTTGAACTACCATTTGGCCCAGCAATCCAATTATTGGATATACACTCTCAGGAAAATGAATCATTCTACCAAAAGGACACATGAACCCGTATGTTCACTGCAATGCTATTCACAATAGCAAAAACATGGAATCAACCCAGGTGCCCATCAACAGTGGCCTCGGTATTTAAAATGTGGTACGTATATACCATGGAATACTACATAGCCATAAAGAAGAATGAAATCACATCTTATGCAGCAACATGGATGCAGCTGGATGCCATTTTCCTAAGTAAACTTATAAACACAAAACCAAATACCATATGTTCTCACTTATAAGTGAGAGCTAAACATTGGGTACACATGTACATAAAGATGGGAACAATAGACAAGGGGGACTGCTATAGAAAGGTGGGGCAAAGGCTGAAAAACTGCCTATTGGGTACCGTGCTCACTATGTTGATTATGGGCTCAATCATACCCCGAACCTTAGCATCACACAATATACCTTCGTAACAAACCTGCACATGTGCCCCCGAATTCTAAAATAAGAGTTGAAAAAGAAAAAAAACCCACAAAGTTTTAAATGTGTCTTTAAAGGATTTTAAAGGAATCTCTTAAGTGAATCAGGAAAATGGAGTTAATGCAGTGATTCTCAACTGGGGGCAATTTTGTTTCCAGGGGACATTTGGCCACGTGTGAAGACATTTTTGTTGTTGTCACAACTGAGGGATGCTACTGGCGTTCAGTGAATAGAGATCAGGGATGCTGCTAAATGTCCCACGAGGCACAGGACAGCCCCCTACGACAAAGAATTCTCTGGCCAAAATGTCAATAGCACCAATTTTGGTTTGATTCTTTAAGTGGAACTCCTAAAGGCCAGGCCAGGGTACCTGAGCCTTTCTGTTACTCTGACTCCCTTATTTGGGTAAAACCAAAATAAGGCCCCGATGCCGTGGCTGTGCTCATGGAGCGCATCAGGCACTCTACCTGTGTGCTGTCTTCCGGCCCTGGAGGTGGCTTCTACACCAAGAACAAGCTGCTTTCATCAGTGGCCTTTTGGGTAATATATTTTTTAAATGTTTACCAAGTAACTGGAAGGTAAAAAATTAGAGAATAATTGAGAAAATATCCGTCCATGTCCATTTGTTCTTGGAAATCATGACCAGTATTAGAGTCACAAAGAGCAAGGTTGGCGTTCCAAGTACCAGTATATAATGAGGGACAGGAAGCACCTGCCTCACTGGCCACCGCATGTTGTTCTGTACATTGTGCTTGCCAAGACCAGGTCTGTCATCAATATCCTGTTAGATACTGTGGCATGGGTCTTGCCCCTAAAAGTTGTAGTCTCACCATTTCATCTCCTTAAAATCACCTTATCGACATATATTTTAATGCCCACTTCACTTATGGCATCATATTGGAGGGTTTGGTTTTTTCTCTAATTGATCCTTATTAATTTTCAAAGTTCTGGCAGGAAATATATAAGAACTGAGACAAATCTATTACCTTGAAAATCATTCATCTATTCACTCATTAATTCATTCCCTATTCATTGAGCCCTTTACTACACTAAGTAGGATTGCTGGGTCCTATAGTATACACACATCAGGTTCTGTGTAAGCTTACATTTACAAAAGCAAAGACAGCAGCTCACTATCTAGGTAGCTGAGATAGAATTACTTTTAACACTGCTAACCGGGAGTGGTGGCTCATGCCTGTAATCCCAGCACTTTGGGAGGCTGAGGTGGGCAGATCACCTGAGGTCAAGAGTTCAAGACCAGCCTGGCCAACACTGTGAAACCCCGTCTCTACCAAAAATACAAAAAATTAGCAGGGCATGGTGGCGGCTGCCTGTAATCCCAGCTACTCAGGAGGCCGAGGCAGGAGAATAGCTTGAACCCAGGAGGTGGAGGTTGCCATGAGCCGAGTTCACACCATTGCACTGCAGCCTGGGCGAAAAACAACAACAACAACAAAAAAAAAAAAAAAAAAAAAAAAAAAAAAAGAGAAAAGAAAAAACTGCCACATAACTTATGATTTAACAATTGCATTTTGCTAGCTAAAGAAATGTCCACACATATGTGGAAAGATGCAGCTACAAATGTTTACTGTAGTATGATTGGGCTAAAAAAAAATTGGAAACAACCCAAATATTCATCAATATAATAATTGCTAAATAAAATGTGGTATATGCACACTGTGGAATTTTATATAGCTGTTAATAGAAAGGATCTACTTCCATAGATAACAATACAGACAAGCCTCTAAGACACAGAGTCTTGGAGAGAAGGACCCTAGAGATACACACCAAACTCAGAGCAGTGGTTAACCCTGGACACGTGGGAGGGGAGGGAACATGAATGAAGAACTGTGGTCAAAAAAGAGTTTAACCTTTTTTTTTCCCCAGTGTCATTTATTGAAGAGCTATCCTTTCTCCATTGTGTGTTCCTGGCACCCTTGTTGAAGATCAGTTGGCTGTAAATGTGTGGGTTTATTTCTGGTCTCTTTATTCTGTTCCATTGGTCCATATGTCTGTTTTTATGCCAGTACCATACTGTTTTGATTACCGTAGCTTTGCAATATATTTTGCAATCAGGGCGTGTGATGCCTCTAGCTTCGTTCTTCTTGCTGAAGATTATTTTGGCTACTTGGGGACTTTTGTGGTTCCACATGAATTTTAGGATTACTTTTTCTATTTCTATGAAAAATCCCATTTGAATTTTGATAGGAATTACATTGAAACTGTAGATTGCTTTGGGTAGTGATATAGTTTGGATATGTGTCCCCTCCAAATTTCAAATTTCATGTTGAAATTGGATCTCTAATGGAGGTAGGGCCCGGTGAGAGGTGTTTGCGTCATGGGGGTGGATCCCTCATGACTAGCCTGGTGCTATCCTTGGGGTAATGAGTGACTTCTCACTCCGTTAGTTCCTGTGAGATCTTGTTAAAAAGACACTGGCACTTCCTTCTCTCTCACTCCCTCTCTTGTCACATCATATGCTGACTCCCCTTCCCTTTCTGCTATGATTGGAAGCTTCTTGAGGTCCTCACCAGGAGCAGATGTTGGTGCCATGCTTCTAGTATAGCCTGCAGAACGATGAGCCAAATAAATCTCTTTTCTTTATAAATTAACCAGCCTCAGGTATTTATTTATAGGAATTCAAGAAGACTAAGGCAGGTAGTTTGACACTTTAAAAATATTAATTCTGGCAATCCATAAATATGGGACATCTTTCAATTTATTTAGTCTTCTTCAATTTCTCTCATCAATGTTTTATAGGTTTCAGTGTACAGATCTTTCACATCCTTGGTTAAGTTTACTCTAGGTAATTTTTTTTCTTTTTGATGCTACTATAAATGAGATTATTTGCTTAATCTTTTTTGGATAGTTCATTGTTAGTGTATAGAAATGCAACTGGTTACAAAAATTACATTTGTGTTGATTTTGTGTCCTGCAACCTTATAAATACTTTCATTTTTAAAGAGGATAGTATGTATTGCTTATGCATTTTGCATTTAAAACTAGTAAAAGCCACAGATCATTGCAAATATAAGGCAAAGCAGTAGTATAAAGAAGGGAAAGCTCTGCTGTACTTGGGTGCATTAAGGAAGACTTCAGAGAAAAAGAGGTCTATGAATTGGGATTTTGAAAGGCTAGTAGGAGTCTGACAGGCTGAGGTGGAAGAGAGGGGCATTATTACATACTAGGGCAGCAGCAAAGATACAGAGATGTAACCATGCTTAGGGCATTTTCACATAACTGGCCCATTCAGTGGAGAGGAATGGATTGGGGCAGAGGAATATGACCCTGAGGGAAAAATATACATCTGGGAGTAAGACTGCACTGGAAACAGTGATTTTATATATATCTTGCTGAGGAGTTTTTGAGCTTACTCCTGTAAGCAATGGAAAGCCTGCAAATGAGAGGTGACATAACCAGATGTTGAATTTGGAAAGAAAGAGTGATTTTTCTGTCCTGAGGCTGCAGAGGACAGATGTGCTCATTACTCAGCCAATTTATAGCATCACATCAGACTATCACATGCCTATATTGGTGTTCCTTACATTGCCTAGCATATATGGATTATTATTTTTATAAAGGTTTCCAAGCATAAAGGAAAATGTGAAGTATTTTTGCTATTAAAAGTAATGGCAAAAACCACAGTTGCTTTTGCACCAAGCTAATATAATAATAAAACATATGCCTAATATACAGATTTCAGTAATTTTTAATTAAAAGGATACCATACATATGGAAGAGTGCACAAATCTAAAGAGTGAGCTTGATGTGCATTCACAAAGCAAACATACCAAATAAACCACAATAGAAATCACGATGTGAAACATTACCAGCATTACAGGAGGCTCTTTCATGACCCTCCTAGAAATCGCACTCCCAAAAAGTAACCACTATTCCAACTTCCTCTGGAATTGATTTTTGAGTATAATATGAGGTAAGAATTAAGGTTTTTTCACCGATATAGCTATCGAATTGGTCCAGCTCCGGTTACTGAAAAGACTGTCACCACTCCCAACCCCTGCATGTCAGTGTCACCTGTGTTGTCGAGCAGGTGACTCTGTGTGTGTAAGTCAGTTTCCGGACTCTACTTGTTTCCGCTGTCTATTTGTATATCCTTGTGCCAATGCTTTACTGTTGTAATACGTGTAACTTTATAGTAATTCTTGATAGCATTGTGAGTTATTCAACTCTGTTTTTCAAGATTAGTGGTGCTTAGCAAGAGAAACAAGTTTGACCAGTAAATAAATAAATAAATAAAAATTATCAGTGCTATTCTTAACCTATTGCATTTCTGTGTAAATTGTAAAATCAGATTGTGAGCTGCCCCAAAGGCTGCTTGAAGTTTTATTCGGATTGCATTGAATTTATGGATCAATTTGGAGGGCAATTGATGTCTTTATAATTTAAATTCTTCTAATCCATGAACTTTGTATATGACCACAACTATTTTAGGACTTCTTAAACTTCTCTCAGTAAACATTTGGTAGTTTCCTGTTTAAGAGATCCTTTGTTAGATGTGTTTCTATGTTTTATTTTTTATGCTAATGTAAATACTATTATATTTCCATTTTTATTTTATAATTGTTTGCTGCTAGTATATAGAAATGCAGTTGATTTTTAAATATCTACCTTTAAACCATTTTGGCTAAATATGTGTATTAATCCTAATAGATTATCTGAGCATAATCAGGTTGTGTGCAAATGACAGACATTTATTATTTTCAATTTTTATATCCTTCATTTTTTCATGCCTTATTATACTGCATAATACTGCTAATACAATGTTAAATAGAAGTGATAATAACGGACATCCTTGTTCTGTTCTGATCTCATAGTGAAAATCTTCATTTCAACATTTAGTATATTGGCTGTAGGATTTCTGTATCATACTAAGGAAGTTTCTATTTCACTTTAGTTTAATGTTTTTATTTTATTAGTGAATGTTGAGTATTATAAAATACTTTTGGGGCATCTATTGAAGTGATCATATGATTTTTCTCTTTCGTTCTACTAATAGTAGAATTGGCTTGTCTAGGTCTCAGTTTCTCCATCTGTAAGATGAGTAGATTGGGTCAGATGATCTGAGTTCTTCCTCTAATATTTCAGGGTGCATGAATTTTCGCTGTCATTAAAACATTCCTTGGTACCACCAGGGTTCTTCTTGTACTGGCCTTCAGAGAAGGCTCCCCAGAGTGTTCTAGAGTGACCTCCAGGAGGTCAGAGACTTGAAGCACTATCAACTTCCCAGCACCTGCAGATATGTTATGAGCAAATCTCTACCCAACTTATTGGCCCACTTTGACCCTTTCAATAGAGAAGAGAAATGACCAACTAGAAGGTCCAATCCAAGTCCCCTAGTGTGGGTACTTCCAATCAATCTTATTCCATCTCAACTCAAGGCTGGAGGGATGAGGATTCCTGAAGTGGGAGCTCAACACCTTGTTCTGTGAGGAGAAAAGAAGAAACTCTTTTTTGTTGTTTTTTTGTGTGTGTGTGGTGGTTGTTTTTTAATTTAAATTTGTATTTTAGGTTCCGGGGTACATGTGCAGGATGTGCAGGTTGGTTCCATAAGTTACTGTGCCATGGTGGTTTGCTGCATCTATCAACTCATTACCTAAGTATTCAGGCCTGCATGCATTAACTGTTTTTCCTAATGCTCTCCCTCCCCACACCCCACCCCTCGACAGGCCCCTGTGTGTGATGTTCCCCTCCCTGTGTCCATGTATTCTCATTGTTCAACTCCCACTTAGAAGTGAGTACATGTGATGTTTGGTTATCTGTTCCTGTGTTAGTCTGCTGAGGATGATGACTTCGAGCTCCATCCATGTCCCGGCAAAGGACGTGATCTCATTCCTTTTTATGGCTGCGTAGTGTTCCATGGTGTATATGTACCACATTTTCTTTATCCAGTCTATCATTGATGGGCATTTGAGTTGATTCCATGGCTTTCCTATTGTGAATAGAGCTGCAGTGAACATACATGTGCATGTATCTTTGTAACAGAATGATTTATATTCCTTTGAGTATATACCCAGTAATGGGATTGCTGGGTTAAATGGTATTTCTGGGTCTAGATCTTTGAGGAATCATCACCCTGTCTTCCACAATGATCGAACTAATTTACATTCTCATCAACAGTGTAAAAGCATTCCTGTCTCTCCACAATCTTGCCAACATCTGTTGTTTCTTGACAAAAAGAAGAAACTCTTAAAGATGAGAACCTTAATGAAGAAAACTTGAGAGAAGGGTAAGTTTAAGGGTCCATGTATTGGAACTAGGTAGAGGTAGCAATTGTACAGCACTGTAAATGCACTAATGACCATTATAACTATTATAAAGTGTGGATTATACACTTTATAATAGTTACAGTTGTGGTGGGGTGATGGGGAAGTCTAGTACAGAGCACTTAAATGCTGTCTGTACAAAATAATGTTAATTCTGATGTTCTCCATTCATGCTCCACTAAACTTTTGAAAAAAGAGTTTAGACTTGGGCTGATAGAGTAAAATTAAGTCCAAAGTGTGAAAATTTTAAGTAAACAGTTTGGGATCAACACAAGGAACACTGTTTCACCAGTCTGAAATGTCCAAAGATGAAACAGGCTCTCCTGGGGTCAGTGAGTTGCATGTTAGTGGATTCAAACTCAATGCACTTGGAATTGAAAATTGGCTGGTGGGCTGAGGTGACTCTAAGGCTTTGCTAACTCCAACTCTGACTCATGCTCCTTCTCCTTTGAAAATCATCCAGGCCTTTCACCTTCCTCATAAATAGTTTCTTTAAGGCCAGGTGCAGTGGCTCATGCCTGTAATCCCAGCACTTTGGGAGGCCGAGGCGGGTGGATCATGAGGTCAGGAGATCGAGACCATCCTCGCTAACACAGTGAAAGCCTGTCTCTACTAAAAATACAAAAAATTAGCCCAGCGTGGTGGTGGGCGCCTGTAGCCACAGCTACTTGGGAGGCTGAGGCAGGAGAATGGCGTGAACCTGGGAGGCGGAGCTTGCAGTGAGCTGAGATTGGGCCACTGCACTCCAGCCTGGGTGATAGAGTGAGACTCCATCTCAAATAAAAACAAAAAGTTTCTTTAAATTGGTAAGAGTTCATTGCAGGGTCAGGAAATCTAACTATTCAAAGGGTATTGCCATTAGATGACAGTGAGTCCAACTTCCCAAGGGTTAGAAGGTTTTGGTCATTTCTCTGTTGTAAGAGTATTATAAGTCTAGGTTTGAAAATAGTATCAGAAATAGCAAATGGAACAATTATTTTCAATAAGAATGATGATTGCTATGTATTCCAGTTGTTTTTGCTGCAAACAGCCCCAAATTTAGTATAAAATGGCAACCATGGATTCTGTGGGTCAGGAACTCAGGAAAGGCATGACAGATGGTTTGTTCCTGCTCCATGATGTCTGGGGCCTCAGCTGAAGACTTGGTGGTCTGGGGGTGACTCCAAGGCTGGGGGCTGGAATCACCCGGAGGCTTCTTTATGCACATGTCTGGGGCCTGGGCAGGCGCTTGGCAGGAGTGCCTACAGATGGGCTCTCCATGTGGCCTGGGCTTCCTCACCCAGTGGGATCTTCAGGGTAATTGGGCTCCAAAAGTCAGTGTCACAGCAGAAAGGGAGGAAGCTACATCTCTTCTTGTGACAGGTCTCAGATGTCACACAGCACCACTCGGGCTGCGTGCTATTGGTTATGTGTGAGTTGCAAGCTCACTCAGATTCAAGGGGGAGGAGACCTGAACCTCTTTCCCTCCAGGAGCATGTGGGATGGGAGAGATTTTCACAACCACCCCTGGAAGCTAGAATTGGCCATACTGTTGACATCTTTCTATAATATCATCAACAAGTCCTTCATATCGCCCAAAGCTCTACCTTCTCTTCTTTCCACCATTCTAAAACCTCGTGCCTTCCTGCCCTCCTTATTACAGACAGAAGGGGTTTGCAAGTTATTTCCCTTTCCTCTTTTTCATCTAGTATCCCTTTAACTAATTTCACCACAAGGCACCTTACTATTTTACCTTCTTTTGTATTACTTCCATTTCTCCTCCTCTCTCTTTCTTTGTTCCATTAACGAGTGAAGGGGAAAAACTCTCAAGTCTTAAACGGAACGATAAAGATCTGCTAGAGACACATGAAGGAAAAGAAAGTTGGATGTTTTGACATTTGCTTAGACAGAATGCGGAACCAGAGCCATGAGTCCTTCAAAGTGATAAGGAGGCCTTTTTTAGAATCCCTCAAGTCCTTCTCTGCCTTTCTAGGTATGCCAGATTTCCCTCAAGAGTAAGGTTTTAAGATACATGAAAAACTTGATTTTATCATATTTAATTTCAGTTGTATTACAGCTTAAATAAGCTTTTGTGGTTTGGCCTGGGAATGTAGTATGTATTCCAAGTTTTTAACTAGCGACTAACAAGTGAGCTTAAAAACCCAAGACCTTGCAAGCTGGGAGTGGCCTGTGTAATGCTTCTGAGGCTCCTAGCCTTAGCTAGCAATTTACTACTCCCTCGAGCACCTTGGCCAGCTGGAATCCAGGACAAGGGAGGCAATCCTGAGATCAGACAAGCCAGCTGCACTCTGCTAACTGCTGTGTACAGCCACGGTCTCAGAACTGTCTTCTGCCTCCACAGCCCCTGCGCTTTCTAGTCCACTGACTGCCCTTGTGGCCTGGGGCTGCAGGGGAAACTGAAAAGGTAGATGTTCCATCTTGTCGCCCTGCCCTAATGAAATTTCACTTTTCAAAGCCCGCTCTGGAACAAACTACAAACCCCATCAGAATTCTAAGCATTCATGTTCTGATTAGGGGCTAAAGAGGGTAGACCTCTATTACTAAATCCAAAGGAAACTCTGCACTTCAACCAGGGTTCACCCACAAGCAGCGAAATGATTGACTTGGGGCAAGGTTAAAGTGTGGAATAAACCCCACGATAGGAACTTGCAAATACTTGCTCGGTTAAACAGAGTGCTTATCGGACCTAACCTGAAGGCAACTCTGACTCTCACTGTCAAGATTACCCATTCATGCAAAAGTGGCTCTTATAAGAAGAAAACAATTGTTCCTGGCATATTACCACAGGAAACTTTCATTTGCCAGTGCAATGAAAGTATGAAATCATCAGATATATTTCTTCAAGAAATACACAGGGTCTTGAACTTTTCCTTGTAGGGGTACAAGGAAAAATAGAATATTAAAATCTTCTTTAACAGAGCTCCCACTTACGGCCACTCTGATCACTAGGTTAGTGCTGGCTCAGCCTCTAGTCCCAGAGAAGCCAAGAATTAGTGCATCGATATTTCTCATCTTCATACTGCACAGTGAAGTCAGTAATTGATCTTGTCTGCTTCTTCATTAGTAAATCGCCCCCATCCCCTCATTCTGTGTGTCCATTGCACATCCTTGTTCTCCCGGGACCACACATTTCCGTGTGTTGCAGGTACTTCCAAAAACAGTCTCCTATAGAGACCTACTGCTCCAGTAGTTTCTTATCAAAGGCCCATTTGTACAGGGGAATAATTTTCTAGTTGGAAAGCAGTAGACACAACTTGCATTTATTTTTAAAGAAAAAAATTTGTCAGCGCTAACAGGGCTAGAGTCTCCTACTGGGATGTTAGGCTACTGAATTATTCTCCTCCAAGCGATTTGTAGACTCATTAATTGAGAAATTAGAGAAATAAGGGCACATACGCCTATGTAATTAAACTGCCCATTTTGCCTTTCTTCAGTAAAGCAGTTTCCAAGGATGTTAATTGGCCGGTGAGTTTCCCTGTGCCTGGTAAATCTCGATAAGTTGTACATTAAAAAAGAACTGTTTCCACCTTTAAACTGTCAGGGGGCTTTTTTATTTCTTTAAGCAGATTTAGCACTTTGAAGAGTTAATTACAAATCTAAGAAACATTTCTGTAAGGTGTGCCTCTTGGCATATTGGATGCTAATGGCCCCTTCCTGCCATTAAATGATAAAAATTTTCTGTTAGATAGATATATATATTTTTTCTCTTTTTTTTTCTTTTGCTTTGCCTACGGCTGTGGGGAGGGAGCTTTCCTGAGAGCAGCCACCAGATTGCTGCTTTGTTTCTGGCGAGACATTCATTTCCTCGGCGTTTTGCTTTATGAGGAAACTCTATTTGATTCCTGTGTCTGCAGTTCTCCCAGTCTAGTGTCTGCCATTCATCACCCCAGTTATCCTGATGTCACCACAGATACATTATCCTTTTTATGATGATTGTGGGAGAAATGACCATTTGTGTCCTTGGCTTCTCTGTGTCTTTATCGGCCCTGACACATTCCTTTTGATAGCTAATTGTGCCTTTTCTCCTTACTTTTATTTCCAAGAAAGAAAATACACGTATACTTTACTTTAGAAAAAAAAAAAGAGACATGGCAAACTGGAAGAGAGAAATTGTGTTTTGTGCAGTTTTTAAACAAGCAGCAATGGTAACTGGCAACAGTCCTTTTAATATTTTTTACATTGACAGTTGACAGCAATCATTTACCTGTCCCAGATTTTCTGGGACAGTCTCAATTGCAAATATTTTGGCCTGCTATTATCTCTTCAGTAAAATGCATTTAAAATAAGAAAGATAAAAAAAAAAACAACTCCTTTGTTGATGAATATATCCTGAAGTTTAAGTTCAAGAAACATAATCACGATGAGCATCTGAGTAAGCACAGATAGAGTTTACTGTTAAAATTAAATGGCGCACACGCAAATCTAACACATTTTAAAGGGGTGTGTGTGTGTGTGTGTGTGTGTGTGTGTGTGTGTGTGATTTCACTGCCAATAGAGGCAAATAATAAGCAGGTCAATAAATAAGTATAATTAGATGCATTGTCAAATTAAAAAAGAAAAAAGTGCAAGGCTTTGGAACAAACCAGATGTGGGTAGGAGTCCTGGGAGCCTCAGTTGGAATCTTGACTCTATCATCTAGAAACAAATTCCCACCAAACATGTCTAAACCTCAGCCATATTAAATGAAAACAATAATATTCATCTGATAGGGTGGTTGTTAGGGCCAAAAGAGCAAAGGTTTATGAAGTTCTTCGTGCAGTGCCTAGCATATAGAACTGCCCGAAATAAAAAGAGGCACATTCATAATAGGATTTTTAGGAGTAAAATAGCTATGTTATAGTTAAAACAAGACTTTCTGGAGGGGGCAGGAAGGAGGAAGCAGTGAGGAAGGAGAATCTGTAGCGTTCTGGCAGGAAAGTACTTCTTCCTTCACTGCGCCTTGTCTTAAATCAAGTGAACCCAGGCTCCCATCTCTGCCCAGAGCTGCAGCCTAATAGCCTAGGAGTGGATGAGCTGGGCACTAGAGTGGCCCCAGGACTTCCCTTGGATGTCCCTTGTCAAAGAAGCCATGTTGTCTGTGTCCCTCTGGGACATAAATCCATCATTAGAGCATCTTTGAGAAACTCCGTGCTCTTCCAGCCCATTTTTCCTGTTGAGCCAGGGCTAGGGCAGGACAGGCTGCCTACCGAGTCTTCTTTCCTCCTCTTCATTCCAGGGCCCCCTGCATGAGTGAGGAGCAACTCACTGCTCACCACCCCATCACAGCCGCTTGAAACTGCCACTTCCAGAGTCATTTGAGTGCACTTGGAAACCTGGCAGCAGTTGTTGGTCAATTGCTCTTTAGAGTAGATTCCAGAAGTGGGTTCTGAGCCAGCTATAAGTGGAAATGGATCTGGTAACCAGTGGCTCTCAAAACCCAGGCGCATTAGTCTCATCAGATGGGTTTGTTAGAAATGCAGCTTCTTGGACCCTCTCCTTGGTGATTCTGAGGCAGCAGCTATTTCTATAACATCAAGGAATGAGCTTCTTAATGCATCTATTATGTCTTTAGTGTGTACCCAACCCAGTGCTAAGTGCTTCGCATACATGATCCATTTTTGTTTCTCCTCAGTCCTGTGAGGTAGCTATCATTGACACCAGCTAGGCAGCTCAGGAAATCGAGGTTTGGAGAGGTTAAGTTACCTACTTAAGGTCACTCAGTTGGCCAAACTCTGTAGGCCAGCGATGCTGAAGCCCCGTGTCACAGGTCACTCTTGTCCACTGGCTCCCCACCAGCTCCCCAAATCTTCTCCATGTGAACTCCACTGAATTTATTTTGGATCTGAATGGACCAAATGTATGGTTCTAACTTTATGAAACAAAAAACCAAAAACTTAAACATCACTTTCTAATGGTCCTTCTAGGTAATCCAGGGCCCTAAAAGGTCCCATGTTACCTTGTAAAAGAATCATTACTAGGCATAAAAGAAGATCCACTTCTCCAATGTTCTTTCCACTCTCCAGTAAAAGAGTTTATTGAGGATTTCTTTGTACTGTCTTTTGTCTCTGAAATAAAGATGTAACAGGCCATCATTTCTGTAATCCTTTTAGGTGTTTATTTTTCTACATTTCGATGGCAGCAATATTTCTCCAATATGCTTTTTCACCCTGTTTGTCTAAAGTGGATGTGAAACAGTTTGAAGTGATCAGCTTTATTATTATTCTGATGTTTCCATTGTTTTCCATTTAATAAGAAACATGTAACCACAGGCTCACAGGCTACT
The DNA here is from genome assembly GCF_037993035.2 of Macaca fascicularis. Taxonomy (NCBI): domain Eukaryota; kingdom Metazoa; phylum Chordata; class Mammalia; order Primates; family Cercopithecidae; genus Macaca; species Macaca fascicularis. The sequence continues at coordinate 106,090,613 of NC_088377.1, forward strand.
CTTTGATTTCTACAACTTTTCCAAAAGTATTATCATTTTGCTTTCAGATAGCACTCCAAAAACTAAATATTATTGTATCAACCATTCTACTTAGCATGGTTTTTGGGTATTAGAATTGAGCCCCAAGATTGAAGTCCCTTGTTAATTTCACTAGCAACACATATGTGCATTCGCTTAGTATAACACAACTAGAGGGACTCAGCATGGAGAAGAGATTGCGGTTTTCAGTTACGAAGACCATGGGGAGGGTAAGGATAATTTTGAGGAGCTGTTAGGAGAATCTTTTGGATGTTTTGCTTTCTAAAATGAAGAAGATGTGGAAGCAGCAGACTCCCCCTCCTCTTATCTAGAGGCTGTGCCTGTAATTTAAAAAAATATTAAATTGGGAAGCAGTTGATGAGCTATTTTCTAAAGTCTAGATAAGCAGCAAATATATGCTAATCCTAAAAGAGAGGCCATTTTTGGTGGGGAGCAGACTGGAGCTTTGTTCTAGAAACTATTTCTCAGTTATTAAAGCCAGAATGGCCTTGTTGAACCTCAGTTTCAACAAATTATATCTCATTCTGCCTAAGCAGAGCCACTACATATGATTGTGTTGGGCGCTCAGGGCCTTGGGGTACCTGGCTGAGGCTGAGTGAGGTTGAGTCATCTCACAGCCTGTCCTCTACAGGTTGAACCCACCCAAAGGTGCCATATGCCACCAAGGCGTGCATCTGTGGGCTTGGCCACCCAGGTAGAGCCTGGGTAACCTAAGGTGTACCTTCTCCTCTTTCCTGCTTACCTCACATGGTAAATGTGTCTGTTGTTACTAACAATAAAAAGGAATCAGGAACAGGGATTGTCTCCAGGAATGAGCCAAGGTATGGAGTTTCTTATAGAAAATATTATTCATCTTTAATTTGTGTAGTTGATTTTCAGATCGTCATAAATAAATATTAAATGTTTATAAAAATGCAAATAATTCCTCGTGGTTTAAAAATTGAACTTCAAACCTCTCACAAATTAAATATAAACAATTAATAGAGTGGTATCTTGGGGTAAGGGTAAAGCAGAGTCTTTTGGGTTTTTTTAATAAAAAAATAGAATGTAAAATTTTAAAAAGAGGCAAGAGTAATGACAAGGGAAAATACATAGTGATAATGAAAAACAGTGCTTAGCTTGTAAATGCTACAGAAAAACCCAAAACATTCAAGGCAGAGTGTTACAGAAAGCAAACTCGAAGCTGCACTGTAGAGATGCAGTGACAGATATGAACAGAATCTCTGTCCACTCAAATGGATAACTGCACAGATAGATTTACACATCCACTCCTTTGGAGGTTCTGCTACAGTCTCTCAAGCAGTGCAGTTTTTCTGGGGACATCTGGCAATGTCTAGAGACATTTTTGGTTGTCACTACCTGGGGGTGGCTACTGGCATTGAGTGGGGTGGAGTTCAGGGGATGCTGCAAAACATCCTACATTGTTCAATACACCACAACACCCCCACTCATGACAAAGAATATCCAGTCCAAAATGTCAACAGTGCTGAGGTCATCGGGAAACCCTGCTCCTTTAGGATTGCATCCAATCCCGAGCAACAGAAAAGTCCTATTGCTGCAGTGACTTAAATAATTAAGAAGTGTGTCTCAATAAGTAGTATAGTGTATGCTAGGTCAGAGCTTATGATGCAGTCAGCGATGTCGTCAAAGGCCCAGGAGCCCCGGAAGAACTCTTAGAAGATGCACATTTCAACTGGGCACATTACCAAAATCAAACTGAGCTCGCTAGTAGGAAAAGAGAGTCATATGGATATTGTATAGGCCAATGGCAGGGTTAGTCACAGATACACTTTCCCTTTGCTATGATGCCTTTGCCTCTAGCCTGCCTTAACTGCCCAGCAAAGCTCTATCCAGCCACTTTCTACCCAAATTAGGCTCTTCATTGGAGTCTTCCAGGCTATTCCCAGGCCACACTGATTTCCCTGAGCCAGATTTCAGTCTTTGGGGACAAGGAGAACCTCAGGGCCAGAAAGGAGGCCCTAAGGGAGAGAAATAGAGCTTTCACCACAGGAGCAGTAGCCAATAAATTGGACTTGTTTCTTTGCAGGGAGATGGAAAGGTTACAGTAAGATGGCATGGACATCTGTGAACAGAATAAAGAGATGCCAGTGAGGAAAAGTAAATTCAGATTTTTTTTTAGTTGGGCAAGGTTAATTACTAAAAGTAAAACCTCAAGTAAAATCAATAGCAAATTCAAAAATATAATGTAAGGATTTTATAAAGGGTTTCTGGCAACCATTACATAACAAATGGTGGGAAAGAAAACAAAAAGTAAAGTCAAACAGCTTGCCCATTATTACTAATAGGCAATGATATTAATAAATAGCTTGCTTATTATTATTACAATACTGCTAACAATAAAAGTGACAAAAATCATAACCATAAGGTGAAGCCTTTGAGTCAGTCTCCAGTCCACTGGAGCCCATTGCAAAGAAGCATGCCGAGATGTCATCTGAGCTTGGGAGGAGGGTACGGTGATATTTTACTGATTAGTAATTGGTAGAATCTTCCAAGGATGTGGAAGGGGAAATGGTGTTGAGTGAGACATATACCTTCCTAGCCAGGACCTTGTCCATAAATCCAGATAAACAGGTTGGCCACGGAGACATTGGTCATGAAAAAGTGGGTCATACAGTGGCCTCCTTATGACAATGTGTGGACTCTCCCTGAAATTACCACAGAAGTTCCCAAGATTTGGCTTTTCCTGACAGTCCAGAGAAAGTTGATGAGATTTTTATCTTAAGGTTTCTTTACATCATCCTTGCACTGATCGTTCATACATTTGTTGGTGGCTTCCAGCAACAGCTGCTTCCAAAGGACCCCATCATCCTAAAAGGGCTCATTATGCCAGCCTAATGAACCAGTCCTCTAAATCAGAAGCCCTTTGATCTGTTTAAAAATGAAACCTTGGCAGTCCCAAATAAAAAACAAAAAAAACAAAAAACCTTCTGCTAAGCAATTCTTAGAAGACTGCTTAGTAGGGGATAGATCAGGATTTATCGAACTCTAAAATGATCTCCCTAATAATTTGGTACTGTTTTATTTCTTTTTCTTTTACACTTCTGTTCTGATTTCCCTTGAAACAATATCTCTCAGAAAACCCTATAAGACTGAAAGATTTATCCTATTTTTAAACACTTGGTCTCTCCCTGAGAACTGCACTCTGTTGGTAAGGAATGCTGCTTAATTCTATGTTCTAAAGAGCCCCTCAATAACAGTGGAAGCTCTCAGTAAATACTTAGTAATCAATTTCAGTTACATTTGCTCAGAATGATCAAAATGGCATGGCTGTACTATTGCACATGCATTAAGTGAGATTAGAGTGATATGTTTTAAACCTATTTTCAAACCTATTTAGAGTTTCCTTGCCAGTGTGTTTGATATAACAGGGCATGTGTTTTGAAAGAGGCTGAAGGAGAAAAAGGGATCTGGGCATAATGAACATAAGCATATCCTCTGGTTGCTTTCCTGTCTCAGGGGCATGTAGGATGTACTTGAAAGGTCACTGATTAGTCCAGTTCCATATCAGTAAACAGTGTTTTGAAACAGACACAGGAAAATAATAGCCAATGGAGTTTTACCAATATAATAAAGTAAAAAGCAGGGAAACATGGTTTATAGATTATTTTCTCCAGCAGGATGCTTTCAAATATGACAGAATGACACCTTAATAGCACACTGTGGGCATATTTCACCGGTCTTTGATCAGATTTGATATCTAGATTGGATTTTTATTCTGCATTAAAATGTAGATTGATCTGGTAAAATCTGATACAAAATTGCCTAGAATGAACAGCACAGGAAAGCATGTTAAGCTGAAGACAGTGTAAAGAGTCTTGCTCAATGGGTTTGGGAAATCCAGCCCATAGACTTGCCTATCATTCATGACTGCCTTGGTAGCTCACCTAAATTTGCATGTGTCTATGCACCGCTACCCCTACTTTTTTGCTCTTTTTTCCATCTTGCACCCAACTGACATGAGTCAAAGGCCTTCAGCGTATCCCTTGGCAAATTCAGGTGGTTTTCCACCCAATAGCCACTCTATCTTGCTAACCAAACTGTGATGTTGTTAGGTGTCAGCTGACCATGTGTCTCAGAGACACCTGGATTTCACCCACCATCCCCTCCTCCTCTCACCCAGAGGAAGATTCTTGACAGGTATAAGCCCATCACGGGTAGTTCCAGTCTCCTTCACTTTGGTTGGTTTAAGTATGAGCATGCGGCACAATTCTGGTAAGTGAAATATGAGATGAAGCCTGTGGGGAGTGCCTAAAAATATTCCCCTTGCTTTTAAAAAGTTCACAAAACCCATCCTTGTCTTTTTTGGACATTGATGTCTATATCAATGGGAGCATCCATCTTGGAGCCATGAGAGCTGCCGGCCGATGGAGGAAAGCCAACACACTGAGGTAGCAGAGCAGAAGGAAGAAAAGAAATGGAATCCTTTACTACACCATTGAGATGCTGAGTTCACCCAACCTGCCCACTAAAGGTAACCACTATCCTGATGTAGTAGACACTGTGATGTACCACAGATCCCTTCTTCAGGACAAAGGCATTCATTTCCTCAGCCACCAGAAATATTCATTCTCCGGAAATCACCTTTGGGTGTTGCTTTACTCCAAATAGGTCCTCTCCTTAGGGGAAACCTGTATCCAGTAATTGATTTGTATGGGGTACGAAGGCCTAACCACTTTGCTTCAACAGGGGAATAACTCTAAAGACCATCCCTCCTCTAGAGTTTTTTGTGGAACATCTAAGGCCTTGTGATTGCATTGCAGTTTAACTTTCTCTTCTGTCCAGTACTGCTTCTCTTACGTCTTTACATGTTGTCAATAAATCTTCGGCATGCAGAACTCCATCTGAGTCAATTTCCAGTCTAAACCAGCATAAAGGAGTTAATTTTTAAAGTAATCACTCCTTTGCTTTTTAAAAATGACTTTGCCACCTAAAATCACATGCATCCTTAAACGCTATACATTATAACATGCCTGGTCGCTTCCCCGAGAGGACTTTACAAAAATAGAGTCATACACCATGCGTATTTTTGGTGTTTGCCTTTTCCACTCAACATTATGTTTGTGAGATCTCATGATTTACTGTATATACTTACATTTTATTTATTTTATTGTGTTATAATACTGTAGAAATTTACCACAAACTATTTTTACCTTATACTATTGATGGGCATTTGGGCTGTTTACAGTTTGGGGGCTATGATAAACAATGTTGCTATGAAGATTCCAGTACATTTCTCCAATACACATTTGCATTCATTTTTGTGGGGTATATATCTAAGAGTGGAATTGCTGGATCAAAGAGTTTGCATAGGTGCCGTTGTAGAATTCTGTCAACATTTTAAAAAAGTGGTTGTGTGTACCAATTTTTTCTCTAATAAAGTGTGAGGGTTGTTGCTCCATATTCCAGCCAATACTTGGTTTTGAGGGCTCCAATTTTAATCTTTATAATGGATATGTAGAGACATCTGTGGTCTAATTTGATTTTCCTTATTGCTAATGGGGTGAGACATTTTCACGTCTTTACTGACCATTTGGATATCTTCTTTAGAGAAGTATCTGCTCACATCTCTTGTGTATATTTTCACTAAGCTGTTTATCTTTTTCTTATTGAGCTTTAGTGTTCTTTACATATTCTGGATATAAATCATTTCTTGGTTATAGATGTTACAAAAGTCACAGGTTTCAGTGGCTTCATTTTTCACGCTCTTAATCACGTACTGTATTTTAATGAAAAGAAGTTCTTAATTTCAGTGTAGTCAAAATTATTAATCTATTCCTTATAGTTTGTAGTGCTCTTTGGGTTCTGATTAAGAAATATTTGTCTCTCCAATATCATGAAGCTGTTTTTCTATGTTACTTTATAGTTGTTTTATTGCTTTATCTTTTATACATAAATATGTCTGTAGCATACTTGTAATTGTTTCTTGTGTACAATCTGAAATTATTTTTTTTCCACACAGATATTTAAATATCCCAGCACCATTCCCTGAAAAGGCCATCTGTTTCCACTGATCTCGGCAACACTTTTCTGAGAAATCAAGTGTCCATATACGCACAGGTCTGACTCTGGGCTTTTTATTCTGTCCTAATTAATCTATTTATTTATCCTTTCATTGGCACAAAATTGTGTTAACTATTATAACTCTGTAATACTGATACCTCCAATTTCTTACCATCCATTCATCTTTGGGATTTATGGTTTTATCCCCAGTCCTCCACCAAAACCTCTCCATCAAAAACACTCTGCAAAATCTCCCTGGTCAAGTCTCTGATGACTTCTGTGATGCCAAAACAAATGGCCCATTCTTGGTCCTCATCTTATTCCACCTCTCAAAAGCACTTCACACATTTTCTTCACTAGGATTCAAGGAAATCACACTCTCATGATTTTCTTCCTAAATACCTGGCCATGTCTTCTGAGTCCCCTTTGCTGAATCATTCTCCTCACCCTAATCTCTAAATGTTCGAATCTCCTAGAGCTCAATCATTGAACTTCTCTATTTACACTCCCCCTTAGGTCATCTCTTCCCATCCCATGGCTTCAATTCCAGCTATGAAATTGATATGGAATGATAGCATCCACATTTATATCACTAGCCCCAACCTTTCTTTCAACTTCCTCATTGATATCTCCATTTGGATGCCAAGTAAATGCCTCAAACTTAAAATGTCCAAGACAAAATTACTGCCTTCCATCTTCTTCCTCAATCTAATCCTTCCTAGTGTTCCTCATCTCAGTAAACGGCACCAACAACTAGTTTGTCAATTCAAGCCCCAAACTTTATTGTCATCCTTGACAGCAGATACATTCCGAATTTAATCACCTTTGCCACCTCCATGAGTGTCACTCTGGTTTACATGAATCACTTAAGAATGGCTAGAGTTGGAGAAATCTTAAGCTTAAACCAAGGATCAGAAAACTAGGGTCCCCAGACTAAATCTGGCCTCCATCTAGTTTGGTAAATAAAATTTTATTGAATCACAGCCATTCTCATTCTTTTGTGTATGGTCTATGGCTGCTTTTGTGCTACAACAGCAAAGTCATCATTGTGATAGAGACTATCAGGCCCATCAAGCCTAAAATATTTGCTACCTAGCCATTTGCAGAAAAATTTTCCTGACCCCCGACTTTAGGGGGTCATTACTAGGCTCATGTAAGGATATCCAGAGGCATGTGGTCAAAGATTGATGCAGGGGCCAAATTATATCATGAAGGAGAAAAGATCTTTCTAGTTTTCTATTCTGTCATTCTTGTCTTATTGCCTTACAGTTACAAACTGACTACTGCACCTCCAGGTATTATGTTCAAATTCCATATAAGAAGAAGGGGATAGGCTAAGGAGAAAAGGGAGGAAAAAAAAATAGTGTCAACCATATCTGTCACCTTTCTTACCAAAAAAGCAAAGCTCTCCCTAAAGCTTTCTCAGCAGATTATCTCTTATATCTCACTGGCAGGAGCCATGTTACATGGCCACCTAGAGCTGCAAGGGGAATCAGGAAACCAAGCATCTGGTTTTTCAGCTTGTCTAGTAGATGAAGGAAAGGGAGAGGAAATGGAGAATTGGTGCTGGGTGAGCCATGGCGCAGTGTGTGCATATGAACCCATTGTTATTTCTCTCCTGGTCTACCTAACTGGTCTCCCTGTTTACATGCCTGTCCTTCGCTTACAGGCCTGCCCTTCACAGTCTATTAATCACACCAAAACCAGGCTGATGGTTCTCAAGAACAAATCACATTTTGTCACTTTTTGCTCAGAATCCTCCAGTTGCTCCTATCACACTTAGAGTAAAATCCAAAACGTTCCAGGATCCGAACTCTGATGGTTCTCCAGTCTTCTTCCTGCCTCTCCCTCCCTATTTCACTCTTATCCAGCCACACTGGCCTTTAGAGTATTTTTTAAACATACAAACCGTCCTGCCTCAGGGGCCCTGCTTGGGCATATGTTGCACCCACATCGTCACACGACTTTCTCTGTCACTATGTCCTAGTTTCTGATCAAATGCCACCTCCTTGGAGAGGGCTTTCTTGCCATCTAAAACAGCACCCATATCACTTTTCTCTCCTTGCTTGCTTTATTTTTGTTCTTGGCACTAATAAGAACCTAACATTATAATTGATGTTTATTTGCTTAGTTGCATATAGAATATAAGCAATTACTGTATTTATTTCATTACTGTATTCCCAGACCCTAGGAGTAGGCCTTGGCACAGAGTAGGATAAATAATCATTAAATGAATGAGTGGATTCCCATTACTACCAGTTGGTCTGTGTTTAAAGCTCATTTTTCCTGATGTTCACAAGGAAATAATATGATCTGAAAGCCTGGAATCTTATTTTATTCCTTCTTTTCTCTGGGTAATCCTGAGGATGTCCATCAGTCTCTCAGAGTCTCAGTTACATCATCTGAAAACCAGGGTTGGGGACAAAAGTTGCTCTCCAAGTAAGTGCCAGTCATCCTCAATTCATCAAAAGGATCCCTGTCCAAACAGCAAAAGCGTCCCTATCAAACCAGAATGTCGGCAAACAGATCTCGATCTAATCAGAGACAGGGCAAAGAGTCTGTTCCATAAGATCCATCCAAAAGATGCCAGATACCTCCTTCTACCCAAGAGCTTGGCTTTCCTCTGCTCTCTCTTTTGAGGCTTGTCTCTTTCACAGAGATTTAATATATGGCACAGAAACAAGGTAATGAATCCTTGCTCTTTCAAAGCACCTTTCATTCACCCATCAGTATAAACAGCCAGAGCATGATCGATTGTAAGCAATGGAATTATCCTCTCCTTTCATGGTTGAGCTTTTGTTGCTGCATTGTGTCTTGGCTATTGTACAGTCTATGTTCTATGTCCCATGTGCTATATAACCTGAATTTCTGAATCTTCTTATAAATACAAAGCCATGCTGTGATTCTGGGAAAGGTTGAGGAAGAATAGGCAGCCCACTGAAATATGGCAAGTCAACACTGTGAGACCTTTGGAGGTGATCAGGTAGGGAGAGATCTCTGGGGACTATGTCTGACTGTCACCTGCCCTGAGAGGAGGAAAAGGCCAGAACATGGCATGGTCCCCTCCACTTAGGTCAGCGAGAGTGGGCAAAGCCCAAACCCTGCAGGAAGACTGAGGTTCAAACAGCCAGAAAAGGAAGAAAAAACTGACTGATGTGGGGAACTAGGGCCACTTCCTCTAACTTCTTTTGTGTAAACCTCCTGGAAAATGATGCTGCCATGAGTGGCCAGTTAGAACTGACTCAAATCAAATGAGTAAGTGAAAAACTTCCTAAATTTCTGATTCATACTATTGATGGTTAATAGATAGATTATGGGAGGTGGTTTCTCCCTCCCTCCACCAGAAACTGGCCAGAAAACTTGCTTCTCATCAACGTGTGAGCAGTGGTCAAGGTATTTGTCATGGTGTAATGCATCACAGAATGACTTTTATGGCATTACAACAAATGGAGGCAGAGATCAGCAAGGCTCAAGAGATTTGTTGTCACATTAGAGTTGACCTGAAAATCTTCGAAGTCATGTATTTGTGATACAATTCACCCTAGCACTTTTCAAGGCACAAATATTCACAGTATATCCTATTAAAACACACACTCAGAGACCCACTGTTATAACTATATGCTTCATTCATTCATTCATTCATTCAATATGTACTGATCACTATCATCAATACTTTCTACAGTGAGTTCTAACACATCCCAGACTTTAATATCATCTTTGAAAACATTGCTTTTTCCGTAACAAGAAGTGTATTCACTTAACATACAAGTAGATTCCTTATTCTGTTATACAATTCACACATTGTCACACAAGAATAATATATTATCCTGGAGCCGAACCTGACTTTATCTGGATCAAGGGTGATTAGTCAGCCATTTGTCTTGTTATTTCCAAGTCAAAATTAATATTTGTGTGCCAATGGAATTCCTTATCCTTGTGATATTTTTCAATATGTGACTAGCAAATAGATGCTAAACATATCCAGAGCAGGCATCTTATATTCTGCTTTATGCAAAGCACTGAGATTCAATTCACAAAATTTTGAAGTTGAAAGGAACCTTAGAGTCATGACCTTTCATTCTACAGATGATTGACAGCCAGGTAGAGTGGCTGGTTCAAGGTCACCAGCCAATAAGTGGTTAGATTAGGACCCTTTCACCTTTACACCCAATTTTCTGGTGTTTTACACCACATTGCCTTTGGATTTGATGTAGAAGAAACACTTTTTCCAAGTGTGGATGGATAAAAATGTGACATTAAAAATATTACCTTAAACTTTAAGTGGGGGAACTCCATAACCTAATGTATTTGAATTCCCATTAGGAAGAGATTTTATTCAAAACCACCCAGATGGTCTATTACTTTATGGGCATTCTATATTTCTCTGTGTTCTATAAATTATTCCCAAAAGTTAAAATGATCAAAAACTAATTACCAGAGGTTCAAGCTACTTATTCACATAAAATTATCAAGTATTTAAATTTAAAAAATGTAAATTAGAAAGACAATGTTCTTTTTATGTGGTTTGTAGTTTGTAAATATGATAGACATTTCCATACCTGCAAATAATCTAAAGTTATCTGTAAACCTTGCAGTTGAGAAGAAAGAAAATAGCACCTCTTGGAAATGGCTCCTGGATGTAGCCTCAAAGTCCACAGATATGCATCTGGGTGCAAGAAAAAGAGCATGAACATAGAGGAAAAGTCTCTACCAGATCCAAATTTGAGTTTTAGAAGATTTCTACCTTTTCATTGAATGTGGACATCAATGAATATTAGTAATGTGAAAGCTTTTGAAAGAAGAAGATGCTATGGGAAGCTCTCTTCAAGGGGTGCCTCATCCCTGCAATGGGCAAATGCCAAAAATTTATAATGTACAAGTGGAACCCGTATGAAGTCCACAGATATCTGGGTTGAGCTACAAAGCATGAGACTCTCAAAACCCAGAGCTTCTATTACTGGACAAGTGAGAAAAACCAGCTGCACTTTTGCATTCTAGGGGTAGACGGAGGAAGAGAAGCACTGAGTGTCTTTCATTACACTCGCACACGGTACCTTCTCCCTTTGACAGCTTGGCAGACAAGTTCACCAATTTGGATGCACCAGATTCGAGTAACTCAAATCGAAAGTCAATCAGCCTTGTTTTGTTAGTCTCTGAAATAAGCTTTTAAAAAGTGTCCTTTCTGTAACTCCTGAACACAAAACTGTTCTCATTCTCCTGTGTAAATTGCTGTCTATGACAACGCCCCGCCTGTGCACAGCTCTTTAGGCTCAGACAAGCTTCTTTTTCACTTGCACTCAAATCCAGAACTTTTAAAACAGGTTTCTCCCACCCTGGTTCGTAAGGCTCTCCTCATTTTACACAACTGTCAAAAGCAACAGAGGCCAGAGTGGTGGGAGGCAGCCACGGTAGGTGTATTGATAAAAGATGCCAGCGTCCTAGTTCCAACTGTGACACCCCTTTTCAATACGTAAACTTCTCACCACGCTGAAATGTTCATTATGCCATTCAGAAGTAGAGGTCTAGTGGGACAATTTGCTGTAAAGCGCCTCCGTGATTATAAAGAGAAAATCAGTCACTTATTCTGCGGGGATTGTTCATAAGACTGACAGACATGCTCAGTGTAGAGCCGGGAGTCTGCACCTGGTCAGGAAACTGCAAGATGGGACAACGGTTTCTCTGTTGCTAATAATTATGCCTTGGGTTTAATCACCAACTTCATGCCTGACAATATGGAAGCCAAAGACGGGGGAAATGATGAAGCAATAGGTATTTAAATCATGGAACATTTTTCATTCAATTAGTATGGTGATGAGGCACGCCGTTTGTTAGGGATTCTAGCTGATGCTGACAGTATTCAATTTAAGGTTAGTTGAAATGACGGCAGCAGAGTTGGAGAAGTGACATACAACAATGAATATGTCAGTTCCCTATAGGCTGGAGATAGACTTTTGATGGCTTGAATCATAGCTCAGAAAGCTAAAATTGAAAAAGAGAAAGTAATTTGCTGCCTGATATTCACAGTACTTTCTCTTCATTTTAGTGAAAGCAAAGAATGGGGTTAGAAAAAGACAGCCTAGAGGAAGGAAACAGATGACTCTAGTCTGTAAATTCCATTTGCATATCATTAATCAATTTAGGCAGCTGGATGGTCTGGGCCTATTACTTAGAATACTATGTTAACCCAGCCCACTTTGTGCTAGTCTAATTGCTCCATTGTACAGATAATGCCACAGGAAGTGATAACGTCGCTGCTCTGGCTTTGAAGCTGTCAACTTGACTTTTTTTTTTTCTTTGACAAATTTCACAATGATACTCAATCACTTCTCTCCCTGGGAGGTTGCTTCTTGATGTCATACTTTTAAAATCAAAATTGCTTATGATGTGATCTTCTACTTTTTCCTTCTCTCCTTTCCACGATTGGAAAACCCCATCCATTCCGAGAATCACTAATCTTCATTAATTGCATAAATGGCATGTGAAATCTCTGCCACGAGGTCTACTTTGATGCCCACCCTGCCATGAATACTAATGTATAGACTTTTCCCAATGACTCAGGAAAAACTCAAGAGGCAAAGTCTATTGAGACACCATGTTTATTGCCACAAAGTGGCAATAGAAAAAAAAATAATTAATTGAACAATTGGGAGTTTAGCTATTCAGTTCATTATCTCAAAGTGAAAGAGATGATAAAGATAGGATTAACTCTAGCAGGATGGGGATAAAAGGACCAACTTCAGTCACCTCTTAGCCACAAATATGTAATTCATGCTGTGGAGTTTTCTGGGGCAAAATTTTAAATGCAAGTGTTTCTCTTAGCTAAGGGTACATAGATATCCTCTGCTATTATGTATCTATTGGTGTGTGCTCTGAGAATACTAAAGAGTAATTTTAGTATTAGCCCAGGTACTTGATGACTGTGTATTATACATGCCTCTGTTCTCATTCCTATGCCTGATGGATGGGATGGACAAGGAGCTGGTTTTGAGGACCGAGGTTCTGCCATAACTAGTCATGTGATCTTGGGCAACCATCTGTGGGCTTCAGTTTTCTTGTGGGTAAAATTAAATAAAAACGTGAATCACTAAAGTTCCTTCTTGTTCTTATATTGCATGTTTTTATCCTTTTAAGTCAACGTGTCTTGAACTACTGATGGGCCAGATACTGTGCCATGTGCCTCCCAGGCATTCTCTCGTTTGCTGAATCTTCTCAGCAAATCTTCTCAAATGCTGAATCTTCTTCCAGCAGCCCTCAGAAGCAGGTACAATTATTCATCCCATTCACAGGTGAGAACACCGAGGCCTAGAGAGAGAAAAGCCAAGCTCTGCATCTCATGCCCAGACATATGCCTGCCATGTGCCTCCCTGTAACAGGTCTCAGGTGTTACTTTTTCCTTCCTTCTTTCTTTCTCTGCCTTTTTTCTTTAGTATTAAAATTATTGTTTTTATGGAAATACTATTTGCTAATTGTTTAAAAAAATCAATAAATACACAACAGCATGAATAACAAAACAAAACTAATCTACATCACCACCATCCAGGAAAAGCTTACTAATATTAGGTAAGCATCATTCCAGATACCTTGCGATATACATGCACACCCAGCTGGAGCTGGCTAGACACACAGAGAAAATGGGGCAATTATTTCTAGAAATAAAGTGTGTAAAATCTTTTACTTGATTCTAAGAATGAAAAAGAGGAAACTGAAGAAACTGAGTCTCTGCAGGAGATATTATTTTCTTAAGAAGCTCTTTAGGGTTAAGAAAATAAGTTTATGAAAAACAGTTACAGATTGACAAGGTCTCACTCTCTCACCTAGGCTGGAGTGCAGTGGCACAATCAAGACTCAGTACAGCCTCAACCTCCCTGGCTCAAGTGATCTCCCCACCTCACCCTCCCGAGTAGCTGGGACTACAGGCACGTGCCACCATGCCCAGCTAATTTTTTTTTGTATTTTAGTGGAGACAGGGTTTGGCCACATTGCCCAGGCTGGTCTTGAACTTCTGGGCTCAAGCAATCCACCCACCTTGGCCTCCCAAAGTGCTGGGATTACAGGTGTGAACCACTGTGTCTGGCCTATATACTTCATATTTCAATTTCAGACACCATTAACTAATTCTCTGCTATGAAAGGTGAGGAAAGTAGCCCTAGTTCCCATGTTCTGACACCTTCTGATTTTCATTAGTTATATTACTTTTTTTTTTTTACTCAATAATAATAAGATTTTTAACATTTACATTCTATGCTTTACTCACAATTCTCAGGATTTGGAAGTAACTTCATAACTCCAGGATTTGTAGCTTGCGTTCTCAGTTTAAATAGATTTATTGCTTACTTGTCTTTTTATCACACAGCTTCTTCATTCCTGAGTACTTTCATTCTGATTCATGTCTTAATTGACTGGAGTCTGTCAAGTGGATTTTTCAAGGAGGACTCAGAAACACTGAATCTCTAAATTCTCATGTGCTTGGGAATATCTGCTTGATGCTCTTATGTATGTACAAACACTTGCCTAGATTTATTATTCCTGGGTCATTGTTTTCCCTTGGAATTTTGTAGACATTGCTACATCGTCCCCAGATATTGGGACTATGGGGAAGTCTGAGGCCAGCACCATTTTTCCCCCTTATGGGCAACTTATTATTTTCCTTAGGCCTGATATCTAAAGAATTTTTCCTTTATCCTTGACGGTAATAACTTAACGCCATCATGCCTCCATGTCGAATAATTTTCATCAATTTGTCCTGGGGGAAATGTAGGGATTGTTTTATTCTGCAGATCCAGTTCTTTGAGGCAGGGTAAGCGTATGCTTCCATGACACGATTTGGAGGATAATAGATAGGTTCCCCCCATATGAAAGTGTCCTCCCATAACCTTCTTACTAGCAAACCACTCTGTCTAAAACTTATATCTTGTTCACCGTCATTTCCCTAGTGCTTGGCCGTATCTGGCACACAATGGACACGCCAAAAATATCTGGTGAAATAGAACACAGGATAAATGGAAACAAGGAAGGTGGGGGAGAGGCTAGAATGAGGAAGGGCACTGGAAGGAGGGGCGAAAATTTCACTCTCTTGCCTTGCTGTGTCAAAGCAGTAATCCTTTAAACAGTCCTACTCGATTTTAATCCACTCAGGAAAATCATGGGTGGGGCGAACCACTGTTGACGAGGTGTTGTGTCTACCCATTAGTGTGGGGGTGATGGTAAAAAAGTTTAAACCCACTGCTTGGGGTAAGAAGCACTTGAACCCTTTCATCTTGGACACTGATCTCCCAACTGCACTCCTGCTTGAGTGTTTTCCTGATCCAATTCATCTTTCCCACTGCCTTAACGGTAATTTTTCTAAAACAAACAAGTAAAAATAAGTATTCATAGAGACAATCTGTAGTCTTAGATTCTTGAATATTTCCCTACTGATTTTTCTCCAGGAAGAAGCAAAGTAGTCCAAGTTCTTTGGAGTAAGACGCTCTCAAATGCCTGGGAACACTGATCTCCTAATTTGTCTTCCTGCTTTGAGTGTCCTCTGAGGCTAAAGTTCCTGGCTCAGTCTCCAACAATGGTAAGTACAAAATCAACGTTACTTCCTGACCTCTCTCCCTCTCTGTGTATTGGTCAATCACTACCTGATCATATTGTACTGAAATTAATTCTTGGAATGTCTGTCTTCCCCTAGACTATGAGCCTCTCTGGGCAAGATCCATGTCTTACTTATTTTTGTGTCTGCAGTTTAGTTCCTGGTTCATGGTAGGTTCTCAATAAATGTTTGTTGGAATGAGTTGATCTCTTGGAGCCAGTGCCCCAGAAAGATATACAAGTACTACTTTTATCCTTTCCATTGTGTGTCCACCTTCTCTCCAATCCTAGATCACCGAAAGTGAAGTGGAAGTGATGAGAGTAGCAATTCGTAGTATCAAAACAACTTATTGTAGGGCACAGAAAGCCCAGCACTGTCTTGTATGGGAGACTCGTGGTTCTGCCACTATCTTGCTGGGCGACCTGAGATAACTTCTTTTCTCTCTGGGTCTGATTCCTCACAGGTCATTTCCACTCCTGACCCTGAGGAATGCCACTGGAGATGATCTCACAACTAAGAGACGGGGAGAGGTCAGGAACTAACATTTATTTTGTAGTTACCATTGTGGTATGGTTTGCAACATGGCTCTGTAACCCTCAGGGTCCCTGCCAGATATCTTCATCTATTCCCTTATTCTCCTCAGGTCCCTGGCCCTCCCCTTTCCTCTGTGCTCTCAGCAGTTGACCTTGTCTTTTCCTTTACTGAGAGTAGAGGCACCTCTTACAAATACTCTGGCCTCTGCCTGGACTGACTGGGCTAAATTGTCTCCAAAGATGGCCACCAACCATTCCTCCCACCTGTCTGCATGCAGGCTGCTCCTCCTGTCAGAAGATGGAGACTGCTTCCTTGCCCTTAAATCCAAGCTGGCTCATGACTTCCCTCAACCAACAGGAAATGGCAGAAGTGATGCTCTGAGGCTTCAGGGTCTAGACTTCAAGAGGTGCTGCAACTTTCCTTTTTCCCTCTTGGGATCCATCCTACCACATAGAGAAGTTTGGGTTGACAACTAAATGGGAGAGAGAGGCAGACAGAGAGAAGAGGGAGAGTTAATTAAGCTAGACCTTAGTCATTCCAGCCTTCCTGGCTGAAGCACTAGCATATGAGAGAAGCCACCTTCTAACCTATCAGAGCCCCCAATTTTACTGACCTCAGTCAACACCATGTGGAATAGAACTACCCCAGGGAGCCCAATCAACCCATACAATCATGAGAAATTAAAAACTGATGTTTTAGCCTCCTGAGTTTTAAGGTAGTTTGGTATATAAAAACACTGGAATTTTGACCCACCTTCACCTCCAATGCCAACCTGGTAAACCTGAATACATCTTTCAAAATTTGGCTCAAGTGTCAACTCTTTCATGAACCCTCTGTATCCTTTTCTTGCTCATTCCAGCCTTATTTTCTCTTCTCCTTCCCCAAATTCCATAGTACTTTGTATTACAAACTATGTGCTTACAACCCCCAAAGGGTCTGGGCATCTAGAAGGCATAGATTTGGTTTAATTCATTTTTGCCTCTGCCTAGCCTGACACCTGGCACATTTAGATATTTAGTCATTGTTTGCTGAATTAATGGATGGATGAAGAGGAAAATTTAACAAATGATATCTATAGGCACATCTGGCTCCAAAATTGAATCATGTCATCTAGCAATGCTCAGGACAGTTAACATAAGCAATTTCTCATACCACGCTAAAGTGGAAGGATGACAGACAGCATACTACACAGAAGAGTTGAGGTGTCCAGGAGATTAAATCCCCTGCTTGAACTTATTGTTTGAATAAAGACAAATTAATTAATATCCATGCATTGAGTCCAGTCTACAAAAATGTATGACTTAATTGCCCCTTCAAAGACTCACAAGCAGCCAAAGCTTATTAAAAGCACTGCACTAGGCACCACTGTTCCATTTTACAGATGAGGTAAGTTAGGCCAGAAAGGCCTCAAGTCTCACAGTTGAAAGAAGGTGGAGATGAGACTCCACCACAGGCTTGTCTGACACTCAAGCCAAGCACAGTTTTGCCTAGTCCAGGACAAAAACGCAAAAGTGGGAGGGAGCCAGAATGATCCTTCAGTCATAGAACCAGGCAGGTGATAATGAAGGCTATGTCTTTTGGCAAACCTCATTATCGAATAACAGCAAAGACCTAAACACAACCTCAGCCATGGTCTAGAACACATCATCTTCACCCAGAGCACTGCAATGCTTTCTTAGTGTCGATGTACTCCTAGGCCTTCTTTCATTTCCATGCTACTTTCAGAATTAATTTCCCCAATACAAATATGATCCAGTTATGCCGCTACCATAAATCCACAGCATAATGTGGCTTCCAACCACACCTGGACATTCTTTTCTTGTGTTATCTCCAATCATTCATAAACACAGGTGATAGAGTTTGAATATTTGTCCCCTCCAAATTTCTTATTGAAACATGATCCCCAAGGTTGGAGGTGGGGCCCAGTAGAAGATGTTTGGATCATGGGGGGATCCTTCATGAATGGCTTTGTGCCCTCCCCTGTGGTAATGAGTGAGTTCTCACTCCATTCATTCAAGAGCTGTTTTTTTAAAAGAAGGTGGCACCCCTCCTTCTCTTGCTTGCTCCTTCTCTCACTATGTGACCCATCAGTTACCCTTGGCAAAAGCTTCCTGAGGCCCTTACCAAAAGCAGATGCTGGTGCCATGCTTCATATATACAGCCTGCAGAACCGTGAGTCAAACAAATGTCTTTTCTATATAAATTACTCAGCCTCAGGTATTCCATTATAGCAACACAAATGGACTGACACAATAAATGAATGGATGACCTACTGTCTCTGGCACGGGTGTGGGTTATTCTCAAGGCTCCATGCATTTTTACATGCTGTGGCCTCTTCCCAGACTGCCCTTCTCTCCCCATAGACATTTAAGCATCCTTTTAGGCTCAGTTCAAACCTCGCCTCCTCTGCAAAACCTTCTTATTCTCCCAAGCAATATTGCCTGCTCTCTGCACCCATACTTCATTTGCTACTTAGTTGTCACCTATGCATGTTTATGTATCTCTCCTCAAATCTCAAGGTCATTTTTGTATTTTTCTTAATCTGGCTTTCACCCTGAGCACCTAGCACAGTTTCTAACACAGCCTAGACCTGGTATAAATTCTTTCTGAACACAGGAGTACATTTTCTTTCTTCACTCACATTCCTGGCTTGCTGGAAGAATACAGAATCTACAAATCTTCTTGCTTGTCTTCTCCTTGCAGTGGAAAGTGCAGTCAAGTTTTTAATAATAATCTTTCTCAAAAACTTTCGTTTCCTTGGAAAGAGATGTTTCAAATCCCAAGGCCATTCCCTACTGCAAATGTCTAACACGCCGTTTGTGAAGCTGGAACAAATGGATTATATCCCTTTGATTTTCTGGCATAAATTCCACCATGTGGTACAGACTTCCTGTTTCTGCCATTTGTTGTCATGACAGCTCCAGTAGGAAACAGCCTTGTGCCTTTGGGCTTGTATAAGTTTCCATCTTTGTCTGCAAGGCGATACCTGCTCAATGTAGTTCACAGCAGGGACTTAAGAAATTTGAGGGTTTTCAGCATCTTCCATTTTTCCCTTCCTCTGAAAGGTGCATTTGGTTAATTAAATCATGAAATTCAAAGATTTGAACACATTCAGAATTCAGTAATGAGGTACATGACACACTATGCCATTGTACAACCTGTTTCAAAAGGGATTTCTGCCTTTAAGCTTCATGGATAATTCTTGTGTCACATTACCAGCCTCAGGTAGGCACATTTAAGGATTACCAAATAAATGTTTGATGACATGAAATTAGAAATTCCTGCTACAACCTTGTGCAGCTCCACTGGCAGTGGGGACAGGACAACAGAGGATGCCTCCTAACAGGGTAAACTACCCTATGATTATGATAGTCATAAAGAGTGTGCAGGGGGCAGCCAAGAGAACTTCCCAGAGCGCAGGCTCCTTGTGACCTTCACCCCTAGCAGAGGTCGGGCGCCAGGTGCAGACTGTAAATGCTCAGCAATGTAAGCACAGAGCCTTCTTACAACATGTTTGTTTGCTCTTCGGTATCACGAGTCCTGTGCTAGGCTCTAGAGCAAGGACGATAGATAATCAGGATGAGTCTTCAAGTAATGAACAGATTATTAAAACTCAGAGGGTGATTTCTACTGACACCCAGGGTTTGCTTTCTATACCAAGAGAGATAAAATGATTATCTTTAAATAAGTTATTATTATAATCCATTCTCTCCCAAACCAATAGGCTCATTTCCCCAGGCACTTTGTCATTAAACTATTCACAGCATGCTCATAGTTACTAATATCATAGCTTACTCTGCTAATATTAAATTATTTGACAACATAAGCCAGAGTTTACTCTGGATTAGCTCCACAGAAAATGAATGTAGAGGCCAGTAAGCCAACCAAATCACTGATCCTTCAATCCAAAGGAGGAAATGTCCTATTAGCTTAACAAACACATGAATTAGCCTACCTAGAGTATAGCATATTAGCTGTAAGCTGATGGTTTGAAATCATTCAAGATGTGGGACAGTATCGTATACACAAAGCACAGGCTTTAGAGAAAGACTGGATGTCAGCCCTGATATGTAACCTTGGGTAAGGGAAGGGGGTAATTCAAAGCTCTATGACTCAGTTCTCTTTCATGTAAACAAAGCATGTTAATAATAGCTACCTCCTTGGGTCATTGCAAGTATTCAAGGAGGAAACTATGCAAACCACATAGTCTAGGGCCTGGCATGTCATAAACACTTGATAAATGAAATGTCTGATTATGGTCATAGAAAGAGAGGAAATATATAGAATAAGACCTTGTTTAAAACATCAGGATGAATAGAAAGTACAACATGAAATGGCAGAAAAATTTCCAAATCCATCATTAATCAACAAGGAAATGAGTTTCAATTGCAGCTAATATGGAATAGCAGGGACCAGATTTACCAACCCATCTGAAACAACCAAAAACCTTGACAAAATAAAAGAAACAATGTTTTTTAAGACACAGGATATTGCTAATGAAAGTAATCCCCAGGAGATGGGAAACAAATGAAGAGAGCCCTAAGATTACCTCAGCTTACCACCTTCAGCCAAGCAGAGCCTGACAGACTCCTTGAATTTAGGAGAACAAGTTGGGAGTCAGGGGAAATAAAGGCAGCTAGAGTTTGCAGGACAGAGTACTAGAGATAAGTGAGCTGTACAAAATGAGAATTCCAGGGATCTACAGAGGGTCCTTCTTGAATATTCAGGAGAACACTGATCAGTATGTACATATGAGGAAATGACTCAAAGCTAGGGAGATAAAATTACCCTAAAGGATTAGAAAGAACATTACCTATGGCTCACACTAGGCCAAGAATAGTGTCTGTTTCTACCAGCCAATTGGAAAAGCTCATAATCCACAGGGCACTGAATGTAGTACGCTGAACAGCCAGGACCATGTCTCAGTCATGAGAAAAATCAGTCCTGAATTAAATGCTGCCTCACCTAAAAATTTTTAAAGCAAGACTAAAAAGGATCAAGCTGTTTTCAAGTAACTGAACTGCATGTGAAAACAAAGCTCAATAATATTTATATGAATGAAAAAATATACCAGCATCCAACAAAGTAAAATTCACGATATCTGGCATCCAATCAAAAATGTTCAGATATGTGAAGAAGCAGAAAAATATGATTTATAAGATGAAAAATCTATCAAAATGGACCCGTAACTGACACAGATATTAGAATTAGCAATGAATTAGCAAAAAACATTTATTATAACTATATTCAATATATAAAAAGTGCTTCATAGAGACATGGAAAATATAAGAAAACTCCAAAAAGAATTTCTAGTGATGAAAACTACAATATCTGAGATTTTTAAATATGCTGGATTAGCTTAACATTAGATTAAGCATTTCAACAGAAAGATTCATGAACTTTAAGACATAGCAACAGAAATTATTCCAAATAAAACAGAAAAAAAAGTTGAGTTTTTAATTTGTTTGTTCATTTTTTAAGAAACGAGAAGAGCACCAGTGATCTAAGGGACAATTTCAAGAAGCCAAATATAAGTGCAATTAGATTCCCCAATGGAGAAGAGCAAGGAGGGCAATAAAGAAAATATATTTAAAGAAATAAAAGCAGAATTTTTTCAAGTTCATAAAAACTATAAAACCTTAGATTCAAGGCTACCAATGAACCCCAAGCATAAGAAACAAAGAAAATTTCAAGTAACATCATAACCAAATTGCTCAAAACCAGAGATAAAGAGAAATTTTAGAATTAGCCAGAGGAAAAAAGACACATTAAGAACAGAGAAACAAAACTGAAGATGATATCACATTTCTCGTTGGAAACAATATAAATGAGAAGTTATTGAGGCAACATCTTGAAACTACTGACAGTACAAAACAAACAAAACAAACTCCCAACATGTCTGTACTTAGCAAGAATGTCTTTTTTAAATGAAGGCAAATAAGACTTTTTCAGACATACAAAGTCTGAAAGAATTAATCTCCAGCAGCCCTGCACTACAAGAAATGTTAAAGAAAGTCCTGTGGCACAAAGAAAATGATACAAGATGGATCTATAGATCTATGCAAAGGAATAAAGAACCTTAAAAATGGTTAATACATGGGTAAGTATGTATCTTTTATTATTTAAAATTCTTTAAAAGATAATTTATTATTCAAATAAAAATAACTACAATATGTTGTGGAATTTATGTCATGTGCAAAATAAATATATAGTAACTGCACAAAAACTAGAAAGTGTGGGCAGGCACAGTGGCTCACGCCTGTAATCCCAGCACTTTGGGAGTCCAAGGTGGGCAGATCACCTGAGGTTGGGAGTTCAAGACCAGCCTGACCAACATGGAGAAACCCCGTCTCTACTAAAAATACAAAATTAACCAGGCGTGGTGGTGCATGCCTGTAATCCCAGCTACTTGGGAGGCTGAAGCAGGAGAATCACTTGAACTCAGGAAGTGGAGGTTGCGGTGAGCCAAGATTGCGCCATTGCACTCCAGCCTGGGCAATAAGAGTGAAACTCCATCTAAACAAAAAAAAAAAAAAAAAAAAAAAAAAAAAAAAAAAAAGAAAGAAAAGAAAAAAGGAAAAACTAGAAAGGGTAAAACCTAATTACAGAAGTATACTATTATAGCATTCTTCCACTCTATATGAAGTAGTGTAATAATTTGAAGATTGACTGTGATAAGCTAATGATGAACAGCATAAACCCTAAAGCAACCTAAGAGTTATAACTAATAAGCCAACAAAGCAGACGAAAAAAAAAATTAATACAAGGTACTCCATTCAAAGGAAGTCATAAGGAGGAGAAAGAAAACAAAGGACAAATGGGACAAATAGAAAACAATAGCAAAGTGACAGATTTAAGTCTAACTATATCAATATCTACATTACATATAAATTATCAAAATACTCCAAATAAAAGACACAGATTGTTGACCTAGATAACAAAGCAAGACTACTATATGCTGCCTACAAGAAATGCACTTTAAATGTGAAGATACAAAATAGATTTAAAAACGCAAGTTTGGGAAAATGTGCTATACTAGTCAAAAGAAATGTGAAGTGACTATTAATACTAGACAAGGTAGACTTCAGAGCAAAGCATATTACCAGAGACAAGGTAGGTCATTTTATCATCATAAACAGGCTAATTCATCAAAAGAACATAACAATTCTTAACATCTATGTACTTAATAATGGATCTTCAAAATGCATGGAGTAAACTGATGGAAATACAATGAGCAACAGAAAAATCCACAGTTAAAGCTAAATAAATTTCAATACTTAATTGACATGTATAGGATGTTCCACCCCAAAACAACAAAACACACATTCTTTTCCATTGTACAAGGCACATTATCAAGATATACTATAAAACAACTATCAATAAATTTAAAGGCATTAAATTTATATGCAGTATGTTCTCTGACCAAATAAAGTTAAACTGTAACTTAATAACAACAAGTATAAATCAATTAATCTTTCCAATTAAAACATAAGTATTGTCATATTTGATATGTGTTGCATGCACACACACACACAAATATGGCTATATACTGTTTGCAAGTGAAAAACCTAAAACATAAAGACTCAGAAAAGTTGAAAATCAAAAAACTGAAAGTGTATATGAGGTTAAAAAGATCTTATGGCTCCTTACAAAAATAATAGATACTTTGACACAAACATTAGCGGGACAAATAAATTCACTACATAAGGAAATGATTTTTAGTTCACCAAAAAGATAACACAGTTTTAAACTTCATGCAACCAAAAAGAAAATATAGAAACATAATACCATTTACATCAATACCAAAAAATAAAATATTTAGGAATAAATCTAACAAAATATATATAATTTCTATATGAGGATAGTTTTAAAACTCTAAGATATACAAAGATGGAGAGATATTTCATATTCATAGATAGGAAGATTCAGTATTAAGATTCCGTTATTTCCAACTTAATCTAATATTCAATGTAATTTAAGTCAAAATCCTAACAAGTTGTTTTGTGAATACTGATAAACTGATTCTAAAGATTATATGGAAAGGCAAAAGACCCAGAATAGTCAATACAATACCGAAGGAGAAGAACAAAGTTCCCCTGACTGGAGAACTGACACCACTAATTTCAACACTTACCATAAAGCTATATCAATTAAAAGAGTGTGATATTGGTGAAAGAATAGACAAACAGATCAATGGAACAGAATTGAGAGTTCAGAAACAGAACCACACAAATACATGAAACTGATCTTAACCAAGGAGTAAAGGCAATTCAATGGAGGAAGATAGTCTTTTCGACAAATGGTGCCAGAATCACTGGATAGTCATATGTTAAAAAAATTACTCTAGACACTGACCTTCCATCTTTCACAAAAGTTAATTCAAAATGGACTACAGACCTGAATTTAAAATGCAAAATTTAAAAACTTCTAAAAAATAACATAGGAAAAGAATCTTGGATTTGGTGGTAGGTTTTTAGATACAATGCCACAAGCAAAATCCATGAAAGAAAAAATTGTTAAGTTTGACTCCATTAAAATTAAAACTTCTCTGCAAAAGACACTGTTAAGAAAATGAAAAGATACACTGCAGAGTTGGAAAAAATATTTACCAAATACCTATCTGATAAAGGATTTGTATCCGAAACATACACAGAATGCTTAAAACTCAACAATAAGAAAATGAACAACCCAATTTTTAAAAGGGCAAAAGATCTATACAGATACCTTATCAAAGAAGATATACACATGACAATTAGCATATGAAAAGATGCTGAAGATCATATAGTTATTAGGAATTGCAAATGTAAGCAACAAGATGCCATTACACACTTATTAGAATGGATAAAATTCAAAACATACTGACATACCATATGCTCTCAAGAATGTGGAGCAACAGAAGTTCTCATTTATTGCTGGTGGAATATAAAATGATACAATCACTTTGAAAGACAGTTTGGTAGTTTCTTATAATACTAAACATAGTGTTACAGTATGACCCAGTAATTATACTCCTAGGTGTTTACCCAAATAAGCTGAAAAGTTATGCCCACACGAAAACCTGCACACAAATATTTTTTGCAGCTTTGTTCATAAAATACCAAAACTGGAAGCAACCAAGCTCTCTTTGTAGGTAAACGAATAAAAAAGATGTGGTACATCCATAAAATGGAATACTATTCAGCGATAAAAAGAAATGTGCATCAAGCCACAAAAAAAGACATGAAGAAATCTGAATGCGTTCTTTCTAGTAGAAGGAGCCAGTCTAAAAGGCTACATGCTCTGTGATTCAAACTATATAATAACATTCTGTTAAAAACAAAACAATAGATTTTGCCAAAAGAAAAAAAAAAAAAAAAAAAGCAGTTGCTAGCTAGGGATTTGGAGGAAGAAAGGATGAGTAGTGGAGCCCAGGGAATTTTTAGGACAGTGAAATTATTGTGTATGATACTGTAATGGTGGATATATGACATTCCACATTTGTCAAAAACCCATAGAGCATTACAAGGCCAAGAGTGAATCCTAATGTAATCTATAGACTTCAGTCAATATAATGTATCAATATTAGTTCATCAATTGTAACAAATGCAAAATGTTAGTAATAGGAAGAGTTGTGAGCATGGGAGACAGAGGCCATATGAAAACTGTCTGTGTTACCTGCTCAACTTTCAGTAAACCTAAAACTTCTCTTAAAAATAAGGTCCATTAATTTAGAAAATACAGCTTCAACTTACAGAAATAAAAATTTCCATATATAAAAATAAAATAGATAAATCAACAAATATACTGAAGCATTCTAGCATATTTCTGACAATAATTGATAGATTATGTTGACAAAAATAAGTATATCCTATATTTGACCTACACAATTAACATTTGTTTTGTGGGACATATATCAAACATAACACTTAACAATAGGAGAATTCACACTCTTTTTAAACACTGACACATTTATAAAAATTGATCTCACAGTAATCCATAAAGCAAATCTCAATTTCAAGATATTGATATCATTAGGGTCATTTTAAGCTGGAAATCAATAATCAAAATATATCTTTAAAAGCCCATGCACTTGGAAATTTGAAAGCATATTTCTAAGCAAATCTTAGGTCAAAGAAAAAATAAAAATGGAAATTATAATGTCAAAACTTATGGGATACAACTAAAACATCAGTTAGAAGATAAATTATGGTATTAAACATTTACATTAGAAAAGATTAAAGGCCGGAAATTAAAGAACTAAGTATCCAACTTAAACATGTTAAAAAGAGAAGTACTACTAAAGAAGCAAGAAGAGGGAAATAAGGACAGAAGTACTCAACTGGAAAAGAAAGATAACATAGAGAATAAAGTTAAAAGTTAGTACTTTCTAAAAGGCTAATTAAATTAGCACCCCCCTGCCAATATAGATTAAGAAAAAAAAATGACAGAAGCAAAAGAAGAAATGAAAGGACATTATAGACACTTACGATTTATTAGAGAAAATTATAAACACCTTTATGGCAATAAAATTGAAAACACATGAAATAAACAAGTTCCTAGAAAGTGTCTTGCTAAATTTGACCAAAGAAAAAAGAGAAAATCTAAATAATCCGATACCTATTAAAGTAATTAAACCAATAGTTTGAAATCTTCCTACAAATATCAGGATAGTGATTATATTCAGGGATGGGAAGTGAGAAATGCATGAAGGATAGAATATAGAGGGTTTCACAGGTAAAGGAAGACAAGAAATAACCAAACTCAGAGCTGAACTGAAGGAAATTGAGATACAAAAAAACATACAAATGATCAACAAATCCTGAAGTTGGGTATTTGAAAGTATAAAGTAGAGAGACTGCTAATTAATTAAAAAAGAAAGAAGATTCAAATAAACGCAATCGAAAATGACAAAGGAGACATTACCATCAACCACACAGAAATACAAAAACAAACAAAAAAACCCTCAAAGACTGCTACAAACAACCCTATGCACACAAGCCAGAAAACCTAGAGGAAATGGATAAATTCCTGGAAACATGCAACCTCCCAAGATTGAACCAGGAAGAAATTGAATCCCTAAACAGACCAACAAAGAGTTCCAAAATCAAATCAGTAATAAAAAGCCTACCAACCAGACAAAGCCCAGAATCTGATGAATTCATAGCTGAATTATACGAGATGTAAAAGAAGAGCTGGTACTATTTCTACTGAAGCTATTCCAAAAAATTGAGGAGGAGGAACTCCTCCTTAACTCATTCTATGGGGCCAGCATCATACTGACACACATACTCTGTAATATAGTTTGCCATCTTTGCTTTGGTATTGTTTGTATTTTCTTTTCTTTTTTGTTTTCTTTTTGGAGACGTAGTCTCTGTTGCCCAGGCTAGAGTGCAGTGGCATTTTTTTTTTTCTTTTCTTTTCTTTTTTTTTTTTTTCTTTTTTGAGACAGAGTCTCACTCTGTCGCCCAGGCTGGAGTGCAGTGGCATGATCTTGGCTCACTGCAACCTCCGCCTCTTGGGTTCAAGCAATTCGCTGCCTCAGCCTCCTGAATAGCTGGGATTGCAGGCGCCCACCACCACGCCCGGCTAATTTTTTTGTATTTTTAGTAGAGACAGGGTTTCACCATCTTGGCCAGGTTGGTACTGAACTCCTGACCTCGTGATCCACCCACTTCGGCCTCCCAAAGTGCTGGGGTTACAGGCGTGAGCCTGGCATTTGTATTTTCTATGTACAAGTTTTTTTTAAACCTGTTAGATTTGGGTTAGGATTGCATTGAATCTATGGATTTACTTAGGGGTAACTGACAGCTTAACAACATTGAGTCTTGGGACCTATGAACAGATTATTTGTCCTTTGAGTTGGTTCTACTTTAACTCGGTGATACCTTGTAGTTCTCCTTTTATAGATCTTTCACATCTTTTAAAAAATGTACCCCTAAGTATTTGATATTTTTGATGATACTGTAAATGGTATTTTTTATTTGAATTTCAAGCCGTTTATTGCTAGTATATAGATGTAGAATTGATTTTTGTATATTGACCTTGTATCCTGGAACTTGACTAACTTATTATTTCTATAGTAGTTCTAGAAGTGTTTTTACAGATCCCATTGCATTTCTATATCAGCAATTACACTGTCTGTGAATAACAACAGGCTTACTTTTCTTTCCATAATAGATGACTTTCCTTTTTCTTTGTTGCACCAGAAAGAACCTTCAATATAATGCTGAATAGAAGTGGTAAGAATAGACAGATATATTTGTATTAGTCTTGATCTTCAAGGGAAAGTATTCAGTCTTCCATCATTAGGTATAATGTTGCTGTACATTGCTTGTAGATGCCCTTTCTTAGGTTGAGGGAGTTCCCTCTATTCCAAGTTGGCTGAGAGATTTTATAAGTAATATATGCTGGATTTTGTTAAGTGTTTTCTTTGTATCTCTTGAGATAATCATGTGTGTTTTATTTTTTATTTGGTTAATATGGTGAAAAAGTTGATTTTCAAATGTTGAATGAGCATGGCATTCCTGAGATAAATCTCCCTTAATCATGATGTATATTATACCTTTCTTAGATTGTTGGATTCACTTTGCTAAATTTGCTTGTCATTTTCAGTCCTACGTTTACTACATTACATTACTGTAATTTATCTGTATTTGCTGTCAGCTTAAAGCCGGACCTACACAATTATTTTGGAAGTATATTTAAGTTTTTCATTTTCTGAATTGTTCTTTTTTTCTCCCTTAAATATGTAGCAGAATTCACCAGTAAAGCAGAATTCACCAGTAAAGGCCTGGAGTCTTCTTTGTGAGAATATTTTTAACTACAAATTCAATTGTAATGGATACAAGCTAATCAGTTTATCTATTTTTTCTTGAGAAGTCTCTAGTAATATGAGTCTTTCAGGATATTTATCCATTTCATCTAAATTATTAAATTTGCTAGCATAAAATTGTTTATAATACTCCCATATTATCCTTTTAGTATCTATAGAATCTGGAGTCATGTCACCTCTTTTATGCCCTATATTAGTAATTTGTGTCTTCTCCATTCTTCCTGATTAGTAGAGCTAAAGGTTTCCTAATTTTATTAATCTTGTTCATTTTTGGTTTCTTGGATTTTCTCTCTTCTATCTTATTGATTTCTTTCTTACTCTTTATTATTTTCTTTTTCTTTCTTACTCTAGGCTGAATTTCCCCTTCTTTTCTAATTTCTTAAAGTTGCAGTTGAAGTCATTGATTTTAAGATCTTTCTTCTTTTCTAATAAAGATGTTTAGTGCTATAAATTTTCTTTCTGCTACAGCTTCAGTGTTAGCCCACAACTTTTATGTATGTTTTTTCACTTTTATTCAGCTTAAAATAGCTTCTAATTTTCTTTTAGATTTCTTTTTAAATCTACAGGTTATCTAGAAGCATGCTACTTAGTTCTAAATATTTGCAGATTTTATCTTTTTTTCTATTATTGATTTCTGATTTAATTCCATTGTGGTTCAGAAAACATACTTTCTGTGATTTAAATCCTTTTAAATGTAGTGAGACTTGTTTTTAATAAACTTGTGGATGCTTTATTATATGATTGAGAGGGACATTAACTCGATGTTTTAAATATTTATTGGGGAAGCTTTTTAATTATGTTGTTTAAATCTTCTATATTTTTACTAAATATTTTTTGTCTGATTGCTTTATTTTTATTTTTTTTTATTTTTTTTATTTTTTTTTTTGAGACAGGGTCTTCCTCTGTCACCCAGGCTGGAGTGCAGTAGTGGTGCTATCTCCCAGGCTCAATTGCTCAATTGATCCTTCCACCTCATCCCCTCATGTAGCTGGGACTACAGGCATGTACCAAAACACCCAGGTAATTTTTTTTTTTTTTTGGCAGGGACAGGGTCTCACCATGTTCACCATGTTGCCCCGACTGGTTTCGAACTCATGGGCTCAAGCAATTTGCCTGCCTTGGCCTCCCAAAGCGCTGGGACTACAGGCATGAGCCACTGCGCCCAGTCTGATGGTTTTATTTTTGATAGGGTTATATTAAATTATCCACTATGATTGTGAATTTGTCTGCATATTTTTATAATTCTGTTAGTTTTTCTTTATATGTATTAAAGCCGTGTTGTTAATGCATACAAATTCACAGTTGTTATATCTTCTAAGAAAAACTATCTTATAATGCAGTGTGCTTCTTTATCACTAGTGATGATTTTGCTTTTAATTCTGCTTTATATGATATTAATATTGCTATACCAATTTCTCTATTTGTTAGTAGTTGCCTGTTATATCTTTTTCAGTTGCTCCAGGTAGTTTTGTTTTCGGTATGTCTTCGATAAACAGCATTCGTTTGTTTGTTTTAATCAAATATGACCATCTTCTTCTTTAGCTAGCCTGAAGTTGACCCATATACAGTTATTGTGACAATTGATAGAGTTGGGTTAATTTATACACTTTTGCCCTGCATTTTCATTGTATAATCTTCCTGTCACCACCTCCCCCAACCTCATTTTTGCTTCTTTTTTTCTCCCTTACATTCTTTCTCTTGGATTGATAAAATTATCTTTATTCTTTGTATTTCTCTTCTAATGGTTTGGAAGCTATAGATAGATTGCATTTCTATTATCTTGGTGGTTACTTTCAACATAAATATAAAATGATATATTTCCTGACAAAGTCTAAAGAAATTTAATATCCTCATCTTTCTAAACAAAGTGATGATCTTAGTTGACACTGGCCCATTGTATTCCATCTCTTCTATCCTCCTTGTATTTACTGTCTAAATTTTGTTCCCAACTCTTTTAAGCAAATAAAAATGTTAATCTTGAATTGTCAGTAATTAATTTAACAACATATTTTTATCTATTACTTTGTTCATTAATGCTTCTTACATCCCATATCATTCTGGGTTTTTTGTTGTTGTTGTTGTTGTTGTTGTTTTGAGACGGAGTCTCGCTGTGTTGCCCAGGCTGCCGTGCGGTGGCCGGATCTCAGCTCACTGCAAGCTCCGCCTCCCAGGTTCATGCCATTCTCCTGCCTCAGCCTCCCCAGTAGCTGGGACTACAGGCGCCCGCCACCACGTCCGGCTAATTTTTTGTATTTTTTAGTAGAGACGGGGTTTCACCGTGTTAGCCAGGATGGTCTCCATTTCCTGACCTCGTGATCCGCCCACCTCGGCACCCCCAAAGTGCTGCAATTACAGGCAGGAGCCACCGCGCCCAGCCGGTTTTCTTTTGTTTGAAAGAACCACTGAAGAACATTCTGACCCAGAACATTTTTTAGTAGTGCTTTCAATAGGAGTTTGTAGGTGGGTTGAATTTTGGAAGTGGGAGGAACAATATGGAGTCTCTCAATCCATCTGTTATTTCACTTAACGTCTTCTTAATATTTTTCCCTCTTTATTTCTTTATGCTTCTTTCTTGGTAAATTCTTAAATACTATTTTCAAATTCAGTAATTCTCTGATTTTTCCAGTCAGATTTTATCCCATTTATTGAGTTTTCATCTCTATTATTATACACATTTTTTAGTTTCAGGTTTTAAAATTAGTTCTTTATATCCATTTATCTTTGACTCCTTTCTACCCACTTTTAAATTTCACAAACATTTTAATGGTTATTCTCTTTTCTTTTATTTCTGAATACATTACACATACTTATTTTAAATTCATTTTGAGAATGTTTAATTTTTATTTTTTTAAGAATTAATTCTCCACACTTTATTGACTTGCTTTCTTAAAGTGGGTTTTCTTTATGTGCTTTATTATTTCCCCTCTCTCATCATGCACTCTTTTCTCGTGGCTTTGCAGCACCTCCACCCAACTCCTGGCACTCCGATGATAGAACAGGCCTTATGTCAATAGCCAAAGGCTTCCATTTTTGAGGCAATTTCACAAATTTAGCTATTGAATCAGCAGGTGCCCTGACATAGTTTCTGTCTCCAGGGCCTTCTCTGCTTCTTCTGGCAACATTGGCTACACAGCTACTTAGCTTTACTTGTATTAACTCTTTTAAACAAACAAAAAGCTTTCTTTTAATTGCCAGTATTAAATTAGATATATACAAGCTATAGCCCAGTCATGTCTTCTTTTCAGTTTCTTTTCATGGTAAGAAAGCCCACCTCCTTGCTTCTGTCACTCTTACTATCTAGTAGGGCTTCAGGTGCTGTTGGTCCTGTCTACCCCATAGAAATCCCAGTTTCAGCCAACTCTGAGCATTTCTAGATTCAAAAGCCAGTGGGTTGGTGGCCTCAGCCTACACTTAAGGCTAGAAGCTTCTGTTTTGACCTTTGTTTACACAGATGTTTGTTTTTGAGCATGGCTATCTTTGGAGTATGTGCATGTGTATGCGCACATGCATGTGCACTGTATTTGGAGCAGTTTAAAACTTGAACTCATATTACCATCTTGAAAAGAAGCAAAGAGCAGAGTCTCTCAATTAAAATGGCTTCATTCTGTTTTGACATTTATAAAAGTCTTAGGTATCTCATTTTTGTACATAAATCCTTTGATACTATTTGAAATTTCAAAATACTATAAATGAAACTATGACTGCCTTGACAGGGAAGTTAAATTCTTTCCACAGACTTTTAAAAACTGCACATCCCACGCCACCCCTACTCTTCCCACTTTCTAGGTATACTTTCCCAGGTTCAAAATCACTGTCCTAAAAGGAAACGTGCCGTCTAATCAGATAAGCTTCAGAAAACTAAGAGAGTAGGAGAGCTAACAATCAGGGAGCCCATGTGACTACGGGCAGACAGGGATGCCTGGAGAAAACAACCTGACCTGCCCACACAGGTCAGGTCAGAAACCAGGAGAGGCAGCTGATGGGCCTGCACAGTCTATAACTAGGTCTCGCTTACTCTGGTCAATTTGTTCTCAAATTCTAACCATGGGAATAAACATTACTTTCGGTGCAAACACTCTTTTTATTTCACAAATAACTTCATGACAACATTTACAGAAATCAAAATAAAAGAACATCAAAAGTCATTTATTTGCCTAGTAGGTAAATAGATGAAGAATAAGAACAGGCAGTTCTCATAAGAGGAAATAAAAATTGATCTAACATACACACATGTGTTATCCTTTATCTTAAAGAAATAAAAATTAATGTACCATTTTGTATCTAGGAACAATTTTTAAAAACAATACTGAAGTATAAGGTTGCTGTTAAACTTGTGTATTCATACTTACTGCTACACTGGAAATTGGCACAATTCTTTGGAAAAATAATATAGCAATATGTATTGGGACCTATAAAAACGGTTTTTATCTTTTAGCCAGTAATCCAAACTGCTAGGAATTTATCTTAAGAAAACATCAAAAGGAAAAAGTGTTCACACAGCATTATTTACAAAAGTGTAACTAAATGTTGAAGAAGACAAACAGGCAGTAAGTTCTCCCAACAGTTTTAACAGCTTTATTAAAGCATAATTGATGGGCAATAAAGTGCACATAAAGTGTTTAACATGTTAAGTTTTGACCTATGTGTACATCCAAGAAAAAGTCACCACAATCAAATGAACATAATCATCCTCCCACATTTTTAATTGAGCAGAAAACAGAGCCAGATACTTGCTAAATGAGGCTACCCCAGCCATCACCCACACCCACTGCCAGGCACCAGCAGACCACCCAGGGACGGGAACTGGAATCACTGGGAGTACAGTGCTCCTGCTGAGGAGGTTTGCCCTCCCCTCTTTCTTATGGTTTTCAAGAAACTGGGACTCCAAAAAACAGAGATTAAAGGTGCCTTTAGGCAAGAGGAGCCCAGCATCCACCAGCTGACTGGGTAGGTACCAGGCTTCAGTCTCTGCAGGCCCACTTTGAGGATGGCTACTTGGCTGAAGATTTCCGAGCATGGGAACTTGCGAGGGCAGCTCACACCAGCAGCAAGAAGGGATCATGGTGTAACTGTTCTTGGGTAAAGGATGGCACTCCAGCCTGCAGCCCCCTGTGGCCCTTGCAGGGTATGGAGGAGAAACTAGTGGCTTTCCCGGCTCACATGAGGGAGCTGAGAAGTAAAGAGGCAGGCAGAAACTATGGTGCCCCTGGCCAAGGGAAGTTAGGTCCTACGGAGATAGAGAGTTGAGGGTGTGTGTCAACAGCATGGCTTGAAAGGGATGCCACTGTTCCTTTCTGAGAAGGTCCTCAGTGACAAAGGGACCAGAAACACATGCCCAGAAATCACATGAGACAAAGACAATGTCAGCAGAACGCACCAACAGCCAACCAGAGTGACCAGTAGGAAGCTCACGGCCACTGTCCACCACTGACAGGTGACAGTAGGTAGCTCAACTGTCCCCATTCCTTTTTTAAATTTTTTATTTTTTTGTTTTAAGACACAGAGTCTTGCCCAGGCTGGAGTGCAGTGGTGTGATCATAGCTCACTGCAGCCTCAAACTCCTGGGCTCAAGTAATCCTCCCACCTCAGCATTCTAAGTGGCTGGGACTATAGGTGTGTGCTACCATATCTGGCTAATTTTTATTTTTTTATTTTTCAGAGATAGGGGTCTCACTATGTTGCCCAGGCTGGTCTATAATTTCTGCCTTCAAGCAGTCCTCCTGCCATAGCTTCCTAAAGCATTAGGATTACAGGTGTGATCCACAGCTTCCCTTTTTACCCCAATTTCTCCTCCTCCCCACCCAATCCCCTGGTGATAGAGAAATAAAAGCCAAAACATATTCCCTCCCAACTACAGGTTTCAAAGACCATGATTCAGCCAGACAGAGAAGGGAAAAGAGAAGATGAGATTGAATTTGAAACTGGACCAGATAGAACTTTTAATAATGAGATATGACTTTAAAGCTATGGGATCAGCCCAAGATGTCACTGAAGGACAAGCAAGGGAGGTAGTAATTGGAAGAAAATAGATTGCTTATGCCTGTACTTCACTGAGTTTAGGAAAATCACTATACCAGAGACAATCACAAAATTAAAAGGAAAGTGTAGCATATCAACTCAATCCATTATATGACACGTAAAAATATAATTATCAAGCACTACATAGAAAAATGGAGTGTATTTACATACTGTCATCCTAAATAATAACAATAACTTCAAAACAGACCAAAATGTGTAACAATGCACAACTATTAAAACAGGTATGTATTGGGAGGCTGAGACAGGCAGATCACGAGGTCAGGAGATCAAGACCATCCTGACTAACACAGTGAAACCCCATCTCTACTAAAAAATACAAAAAATTAGCCGGGCATGGTGGCAGGCACCTGTAATCCCAGCTACTCGGGAGGCTGAGGCAGCAGAATAGCGTAAAAACCCGGGAGGCGGAGCTTGCAGTGAGCTGAGATAGCGCCACTGCACTCCAGCCTGGGCGACAGAGCGAGACTCCATCTCAAAAAACAAAACAAACAAACAAAAAAAAAACAAGTATGTATGGACAAAATCTTAAAGAGGGTAAGAAAAATAAAGGTGATTTTGTTAATGTGGTATGATTATTGTTTTTAAATTACTTTTAAGTTTTCACATTTTTTTATAATACAGAAAAGTGGAAAAGTCTACCACCCTCCTGTCTTACTATTAAGAAAAGTATTTTTATTTTCCATGTTCTTTTCTTTTTTTGTTTTAATCCAGTACCATTTATGGAAACGTTGCCCTTTCCCCACTGCACTGTGAATTTTATCATAAATTAAATGACTGTTTAAGTGTTGGGTTTGCTTCTGGACTTGCCAACAGATTCCACTGGACGATTTCTCATTTCTTGTGAGAATAGCAAGCTGTTTTAAATTATTATATCCTTATAATAATTCTTGACATTAGGGGCTCAAGTTTCATTGTTATTGTTTTTTTCTTCCTCTTCTTTCACCTCCTTTTCCTTCTTCAGTTGCCACATCTATTTTGTTATTTAGACTTCACATCATTTCTAGAATCAGCTTGTGAATTGCAACAAACAACTACTGTTATTTTGATTGGATTTCAAAAAATCTGCGCATCAATTTGGAGAGAACTGACATCTTTCCAAAATTAACTCTTCTAATATATGATTTCCCATATTATTTTCTCTTTGATGCCCTGACAAATAGTATTGAGCACTTATCTGCCAAGTTGAGGCTGTGCCAGATGTTGTGGACACAGCCCGGAGCAAAGCTGGTGGCCTCGCTGCCCTAACATGTACAAACCTGCACGGATGCAAGGTGCCCAGGCTGTGCAAAGCCATGGCAGCTACATGGAGTCCAGAGAGAGCACCTGGAGGCCTGGAAGGCTTCCAAAAGAAAATGGTAAGCATGGGGAGACAGAAGGGATGCCTGGAGGGTGGTCCAGGGAGGAGACTGAGGGAAGAATGCTCCAGGCAGGGGCACACCTTATAAGAGAAGTTTGCAAGGGCTGGAGCATGTTGTAGGAGTTGAAGCTGCAGGCTGGGGGAGCAGGGATGCAGAGACAGAAGCCGGGTCAGGCCTTACAAATCTTGGTGAGAAACACTGATTTTAAGATAAAAGCATTTTAAGATAAAATATAGATTTTAAGATAAAAGCTAAATATAGATTTTAAGATAAAATTTTAAGCTACATATTATTTTAAGATAATATATAAAAGCATATATATACACATATATAATGCACATACATGTATAACATTCATAATGCTTTTGCAGCTGAATTTCTTAATTTCTGTAAACTAGGACATATGTTTGAATTTGGAACTTTCCAGTCTTCTATAATATTTCCAATTCTACATGCTTATGCTCTTAGAGTTTGCACTACTCTGAGACACAAGACAAGTATTTGGAAGATGCAGGATTTTACTGTAGGTCTCATGGCAGGCTTTGGGCCCACTGGTCCCATCCATGGCATTTTGTCCCCTCCACATTCCAGTTGAGGGCTGGACTTCCCTGGGGCCATTCTCAGGGGTCACAGGCATAACCTGCCCGTACATTAAAGGTTGGTACAGAAACTTGGGACACCTCCAGTTATTAATTCAGATTCATCTGAATTTCAACGGATTCCCATCCACCCACAGACTACTCAGGGCCACCCAGAGGCCTGGGTTTCCACCAGTTTCTCACGAGAGAGAAAGATGAAGGAAAAGGTATGAATGCGGATTTCACTGTTGACAGGTTGTCTTTCATGTGTGGGTCCTGGCGTTTATGAGGCAATGATGAGACACCTAGAAAGAAGCGCACCTCTGAAACCTGACAGTTCAGTCTCAAAGGCCATTAATAGAGGGCCAGCTCATGAACACAGCTGCAGAAACGGAGCAGAGCCAGCCTCGTAGCCCCGCGCGCCGAAGCCCCCGCTGCAGTATTCCATCTACTCTAGCGCCCGTGCAAACTGAAAACCTAAAATATTCACTCCCCACAGTCACTGGCTTTGAAGAATCTCTTTTGTCTCCATGAAATAGCTCCAGGAGACAGAACCCAGAGGAAAACTTTTTGAAGTGAATTTTTTCCTTATAATTTTATTTAAATTTGAATATTTTTTGTAGAAATAATAAAGTTATCCACTAATTGTTCACGTGACACAAAACAATCTCATTTTAATTATGGCTAGTTGTTAGGTAGTTTAAATACAATTACAAAGTTACTGAGTTTAGACTGTTCCTCCGGGTTTTCTGACACAATCACATCTCTGTCTTTTTTAAATTTATTTTTATTTTTATTTATTTTATTTTTTTAAGGGACAGGGTCTTGCCCTGTTTCCCAGGCTGGAGGATGGTACCTTGATCATAGCTCACTACAGCCTCAAACTCCTGCACTTAAGCAATCCTCTCAAGTAGCTGGGACTACAGGCACATGCCCCTACGCCTGGCTATTTTTAAAATTTTTTGTAGAGATGGGGTCTCATTATGTTGCCCAGGCCAGTCTTGAACTCCTGGCCTCAAACAATCCTCTTTTCTCAACCTCCCAAAGTGCTGGGATTACAGGCATGAGCCAGCATGTCCGGCCTGTGTCTTTTTTTTTTTTTTAATTTATAAAAATAACGCATGTTCATTGCAAGTTATTTATGTATTGTGCATATATGCATATATACACACAAGCACATATATAAGCATATATGTATATACATCCATATTTATGCACACATAAATATATACATCTATATGAATACATACATACATATATATATATAATCTGAGGAATCAACTAAGCACCAGAAAGACTCAGTTTTACTCCCTGCTGGGCCTGCCTGGAAGCCAGCTATCCCCACTGGTAGGGAGCAGAGCCAGGCATCAGCATCAGCTCATGAAGCTCCCAATCCTGGTAAGAACTCTCCTGCATCTGTGCCCTTCAGCTCTTCTGCTACTTCTGCCTAGTGGGCTCCGAAACATCAGATCACCCCAAGAGCAAGTGCTGGAAAGAAGCGGCTCGGGGTGTCCTATTGGCCCTAGTTTGCCTGGGATTTTCCAGTTTTAGAAAGTCTTGCATCCTGGGCCTCCCAATAGAGGGCAGAGAGACCACACCCCACCTTCCCTTCCCAGTACCAGATCTGAGTTCCAGGAGGTGGGAACATTCAAGGCTAAATCAGGTGGGAAGTTTGCCCATCACAAAGGATTGATGTTCTGTTTTTGTACTGAATGAAAACTGTTTGCAACTTAACGTAATTGTTACCAGTTTCCTAAAATAAGCAGAGAAACCAGAGTCCTGATATCATTTTTATACACAGGCAGTGATGGTGGGGACAAAAATTGTATTTTAATTATATATATATATATATATATATATACACACACACACACATAATTTTATAACAGAATTTTAAAAAATCTTTTAGAAACAAAGTTTCGTTCTGTTGCCTAGGCTGGACTACAGTGGTGCTATCATAGTTCACCATAACCTCGAACTCCTGGGCTTAAGTGATCCTCCCATCTCAGCCTTCCAGGTAGCTAGGACTATGTGTGTACCACCATGGCTGGATAATTTTTCTTTTTTTGTAGAGATAGGGTCTCGTTATGTTGCCAGGCTGGTCTTGAACTCCTGGCCTCTAGCAATCCTCTTGCCTTGGCCTCCTGAAGTGCTGGGATTGCAGGCATGAGCCACCGTGCCCGGCCAACAGTATATTTTAAACAGTACTGTCTGATGCTTACTTTTCTTACAGCACATCTATCTCTAAATCTAGATATCCTGTATATTTTAAAAATTATAATGTATTCATTTAATTTGATATCCTGCACTTTAAGATAAATCCGCATGTAAGAATGTGCAGAGATCCTATACAAGTTTGTGTCGATGAGTAAACATTTAGTGGAATATTCCACTAAATTCTAAGGTCCAACAGCATCAGCATCACCTGGTAATTTATTAAAAGTGCAGGACCTGAGGCCCACCCAGACCTACTGAACTGGAATCTTCATTTTAATAAGCTCCCCAAGTGACTGATTTGCACAGTGAGGAATGAAAAGCCCAGATCAGCAACATTGTTTTTAATTGTTGACAATGACACCATTGTATGATTGGGCCACGAGGCTAGAGTTTAGTCATTTGATTCTAACTAGTGTTAGGAGAATTTATCCATCTAGATGGCCAGGAGCCATTTACTAGGAAACCTTGTTGCAGTCAATCTCATTGTCTTGGGTGATAGAGACAATTCCTGCTGGGCTGAGGTTGTAGGAAAATTGAAGTCTGGGTGTAAGGCTACACTGGAGAAGAATCTCACAAATAACTGTTCTCAGAATGGTTTTAAAAAAAAATGTTTACTATGTTGTGATAACAGATGCTTCCAAACAAAGGGAACAGGAAGTTGGTGCCTTGTCTGTCTGCCATTCAAGAGGACTGAATACGTTCCATTAAATTCGCCTGCAAACTTTCCTGAAGAGCCCAGCAAGCAGCGATGAAAATTACAGAGTGGCTCCCAGGCACTTTAGTGGGTAATCAGCTGAAATTGAGCTGTTTTCCATATTCTTTGCTGATAAAGCAAAAGGAACAAACAACTCCAAGTCACCACACATCCTACAAGCTGAAAGGGCCCATGTGGTCCACACAGATGCTCCAGCCACACACCAAGCCCTGATGCAGAGTAACTGGTTCCCACAGCTATCAGAGGTGAGAGCCAGCCGACTGCCTGTGCCTTCACAAATGGCCAGGCTGAGCTAGAGGGTTTATGGGTCCAGGGCCAATCATTGGGATGAATTAGCTGTCAGGAAGTAAAAGCAGCTCTAGGGAAATGGCTAGGTCTGTCTAAAATCTCTCTGATTTTTTTCACACCAGGTGCAGTTTATCCTTGAATGTTGCTCGCTCATGCTGTCCAGGAGAAAAGGACTCTGGGTTAAAGTATAGGATTCAGGACTCTAGGTCTAAATTGGCCCAGATGTTAAATGCCCAAGATTATCGACCGAAGTAGAAAAGAGATGTAGGGATTAGTGATTCAGGAAAAGCTATTTCCTCTAAGATTTTCATGGTTCTGAATGGAGCATCTGGGGAGAAAATTCATTTGGGGGTTGCAAAGAGGCCAAGAGAAGGGAAAATGGAAAGGAAGCTCATGTGACACATGGTGGGACATGCAGGGAGGGGCGATGGACCCAGGCTTGATTCAGATGCCAACTTGCCATGCCCTGGCTATGTGTAAGCCAAAAATGTACCTGAGACAGGCTTCAATCAATTTATTTTGCAAGGTTAAGGATCATGACCCATGGCCTTAGGAGGTCCTGAGAACATGTGCCCAAAGTGGTTGGGTTACAGCTTGGTTTTGTATTTTTAGGGAGACATAAGACATCAATCAATATGTGTGAGGTGTATATTGGTTTGATCTGGAAAGGTGAGACAACTTGAAGCACGGGCTTACAGGTCATAGGTGAATTCAAAGATTTTCTGATTGGCAATTGGCTGAAAGAGTTAAGTTATTATCTAAAAGCTGGAATCAATAGAAAGGAGTGTCTGGGTTAAGATAAGGGGTTGTGGAGATCAAAGTTCTTATTATGTAGATAAGGCTCACAGAAGGCCGCCCTTAGAAGCAATAGATGGCAAATGTTTCCTATTCAGACCTTTAAAAGGTCCTAGACTCAGCCAGGTGAGGTGGCTCACGCCTGTAATCCCAGCACTTTGGGAGACCAAGGCGGGCGGATCACCTGAGGTCGGGAGTTCGAGACCAGCCTGACCAACAGAGAAACCCCATCTCTACTAAAAATACAAAATTAGCTGGGTGTGGCGGTACATGCCTGTAATCCCAGCTAGGCAGAGGTTGCAGTGAGCCAAGATGGCACCACTGCACTCCAGCCTGGGCAATAAGAGTGAAACTCTGTCTCAAAACAAAACAAAACAAAAAAACACGGTGCTAGACTCTCAGCTAATCTCTTCAGGATCAGAAAAGGACCCTGAAAGAAAGTAAATTCCGCCCCCCGCTTTCCCACAAGAGACAGCTTTGCAGCGCCATTTCAAAATACGTCAGTGAGATATATTTTGGGGTAAAATATTTCCATTTCCTTCAGGGCCTGCTATCGGTCATATGATGTTATACCAGACTCAGGTTGAAATTGTTATTGTATTACTACAAAGAGTCTGTTTTGTCAGTTTTAAGCTCTCTGTTTTAATGTTAATGCTAGTTTGTTGTATCTAAACTCCAAAAGGGAGCGAGTATAATGAAGCATGTCTGACCCCTACTTGCCATATAGCCTGGACTAGTTTTTTAGGTTTCTTTGGAATCCCGTTGTCTGAGAAGGGGGCCCATTCAATTACTTAGGGGGCTTGGAATTTTCTTTGTGGTTGACATTCATAACTTTCATAGTGGCTTAAACTCTCTGACCCTTAATTTCTATGAAATAATATAAAATCTCACAGGTAAGATACTGTAGATGAAATCACCTGGGACATAGTAGTTATTTGATACATTTTCTTTTCCTTCTTTCATCCCCTGAAAATGAACCAAACCTCACACCCTTTCTTCTCTTTACTCAACCCAAACATCATGTGAAATGAATGTGAAGGTTCACAAAGAGCACATGTCACTTTTAGAAAAGCTAAACTCAATATTTTTAGTACCACTTATAAACGATAAATTTTTATTCAAAATATTTACTTGCTATATAAACAGCTACCAGTTTAATTTCAATGGGAAAAACTATTCTTAGCATATATTTGATGAGCAAAATGTGGACAAAAAAAAAGTCCTATTGACTAGGTCCTGGAGAAAATGAACACTCTTGTATACATTCAATGGGTGTGTAAGTTAATAGGAATGTTTCTTTTTTCTATTAAGTATGATGTTTGCTATAGGTTTCTATTAACATTTTTTAAATTAAGGAAGCTTTATTCTATTCCTAGTTTGTCAAGAACTGTTGTTGGTAGCAGGTGTTAAAATTTTATCAGTACTCTTTCAGTATCTATGGAAATGATCATATGACTTCTATATTTTAACACAGCAATGTAATGAATTATAATATCAGATCCTTGATATTAAAATATCCTTGCATTTCAAGGATAATACATGCTTTGTCATAATGTATTATCATTTCATTTTATTGCTAGTTTCTACTTTAAAATATGATTTATTATCTTTTGTGTCTTTGTTCATAAATGTTTCAT
Source organism: Macaca fascicularis (assembly GCF_037993035.2). Classification (NCBI taxonomy): domain Eukaryota; kingdom Metazoa; phylum Chordata; class Mammalia; order Primates; family Cercopithecidae; genus Macaca; species Macaca fascicularis. Next base: position 106,133,219 of record NC_088377.1, read on the forward strand.
ATTCTTTTAAAGAATTTATATAAATAGTAATTATTCGCAACTTGTGTTTCAATATAATTTATTTTAAAAATGATTTCTTGTCTTCTTTAGGAATAGGGCTTATATTTTCAGCTTCCTCTATGGTTATTAGTCTGTAGTTTTTCTATTTCTTTGAATCTATTTTAATTATCTATGTTTTCATAGAAAATCATGTATATCTTATTTAAACATAGTGGTATAAACTTGCACGTAGTTTTGTCATTTTTAAAAGGTCTTTCTGGTGTTCATATTCATTTTTAATGCTATTTATTTGTGTCATCCATCTTAATCTGTTTTATCTGATCATTTCAAAGTATCAGATTTTGGTTCTGTTGTTCAAATACACTTTTTATGTTCTGTTTTATTTATTTTATGTTTTATCTTTAAGCTGAAGACTTAGGTTATTTACTTTCAGTTTTTATTAGTTTCTGATAAATACTTTCATGCCTATAAATTTTGCATGGGATGCCATTTTTCCCACACACCACAGCTTTTAATATGTAGTGATGTCAGTGCTGTTTATTTTTTAAATGTTATAATTATTAAATGTATGCTATATCCAAAATATAAAAGATGTTTAAAGGTTTCAAGATAGACTATTTTTGACCACTCTTCTCAAATTGTTTTATTGATTATTTGGCAACCTATTTTGTATTTATTTTAAGTTTGTTTTTTTTTTTTTTTACTGAGTCTCGCTCTGTTGCCCAGGCTGAAGTAAAATGGCATGATCTCAGCTCAGTGCAACCTCTGCCTCCCGGGTTCAAGCGATTCTCCAGCCTCAGCCTCCTGAGTAGCTGAGACTACAGGCGCACGCCACCATGCTCAGCTAATTTTTGTATTTTTGGTAGAGATGGGGTTTCACCGTGTTGGCCAGGATGGTCTCTCTCTTGACCTCCTGATCCGCCCACCTCGGCCTCCCAAAGTGGTGGGATTACAGGCGTGAGCCACTGCACCTGGCCTAATAAGTATTCTTTTTAAAGCACAAATCTGATCCTGTTTCTCTCATGCTTTGGTGGCCTCACTACCCTCAGGATAAAATTTAAATTCTCTCGCAGGGCATCTTCACAGTCCTTCACTCTCTCAGCCTCACTCACATCTCAGTATCCTTGTTTATTATTCCTGCTGACTCCTCCCAGTCCCACCCATTCAACTTCGCCCTCCAACCCTTCCACCACTGATTTCATTGAATCACAACTGCATACACTTCAGCTACTTAGAATTCTATGTTATTTCATAAATGGGCTGTGATGTTCTCTCTTGCTTCAGGAATGTAGCTTGTTTGTTTTCTCTGTGGAAAACATTTTTCTCATTTCTACTCCATTACTGAATAGTTCCTACTTATCCTTCGGGTCTGAAAATGCATGTCAATTTCTCCAGAAAATTCCCTGCCAAGGTTAAGGAGCCTCTGTGTATTACTCTGTTCTCCCATTGCTATAAAGATACTACCTGAGGCTGGGTAATTTATAAAGGAAAAAGGTTTAACTGATTCACAGTTCTGCATGGATCAGGAAACTTACAATCATGCCGAAAGGCAAAGGAGAAGCAAGCACCTTCTTCACAAGGTGGCAGGAGAGAGCAAAAGTGCAGGGGAAATGCCAGACACTACCAAACAACCAGATCTCATGAGAACTCCCTCACTATCACAAGAACAGCATTAAGGAACCACCTCTATAATCCAGTTACCTTCCACCAGGTCCTTCCTGATAGCAGCAGGAGGCAGACAAATTCCTAGGCAGATAGGGGAAGGTCCCCCGGGAAAACCAACCTTCAAGCCAAAGACAACCTGAAGCCTGAAAACCAGGCTTCAAGTTCCGGGTAGAATCCACAACCTGGAGTGAGAACTTCGTTGATGCCTTTCAGCCAATCAAATGGTGTTTTTTCCAAGCTCACCCATGGACCAATCAGCACATACTTCCTCCCATCCATGGACCAATCAGCATGCACTAGCTCCATTCTGAGCCCATAAAAACCCTGGGACTCAGTCACACATAGGGTCTACTGCCTGCTAATAGGAGCCACCCACTTTGGGTCTTCTCTCCGTTGAGAGCTGTTCTGTCACTCAATAAAACTCTTTTTTGCCTTGCTCACCCTCCAGTTTTCCACCTAAATTCCTACTGGATGCAGGACAAGAACTCGGAACCTGCTGAATGGTGGGTGCAAAAAGGGCTGTAACACTTTTCTGGCTGGCTCACTGAGCTGCCAGTAGGAGCAAAAAGGGCTGTAACACATTTCTAGCTGGCTCACCAAGATGTGGGTGGTGACACACTCCTGTTTCCCAGACTGTGGATGTGAAGAGCAGTGACCTTTCTGGAGGCCCAGACCTCAGGATTTCCCTAGACTCAGTTGTAACACTATAGCCCTCCCACCCTCTGTTGCCATTGGGTGGCCACCCCATGTGACAGGAAGGGGCAGTGGCGCTGGGTCAGCCCAGGAGCCACAGGCCAGAGCAAGGTGGTGGGACTGAACAAACGGAAAACATTCCCCCACCATTTGCCCAGCTGTGGGCAGCAGGAATGAGAGCTGTAGCACACTGCCGTCCACCCCTTGGGACTCCACAGTTGCTGGCATCTCTGAGTTTTCAGATGCCATTGCATCCACCATCCAGAAGTGGGTGCCTGCAGCAGAAGCCACTTGTGGTATGCCTGGTCCAGCCACAGCCACCTGTGCCGGCTTCTAGAGCTGCCCACCCTGCCACAGCAGCCACCATGCCTGGCTGTGCACAGTGGCTGGACCCCACACTTTCTTGCTCATACATCCCTTACCACTGCATGCCTGGCTCACCCTTGGCGGGTGTGGAATCTGAGCCAGTAGCACGAGCCAGGCATAGCCTGCTGGGCCAAGTAAGTGGAACCAGCCACAGAGGTTGCTGGCTGGTGAGGCAACACCCAAAGGATCCTGTGACACTCCCTTGACACATGGGGATTACAATCTGAGATAAGATTTTGGTGGGGATATAGAGCCAAATCATATAATTTCACATCTGGACCCTCCCAAATCTCATATTCTTTTCACATTTCAAACCCATTCATGCCTTCCAAACATCCCCTCAAAGTTTTAACTCATTCCAGCATTTACTCAAAAGTCCGAGTCCAAAGTCTCATCTGAGACAAGGCAAGTCCCTTCAGCCTATGAGCCTGTAAAATCAAAAGCTAGTTAGTTACTTACAAGATACAATGGGGGTACAGGCATTGGGTAAATGTTCCTGTTCCAAATGGGAGAAACTGGCCAAAATGAAGGGGCCACAGGCCCCGTGCAAGTCTAAAATCCAACAGGGCAGTCATTAAATCTTAAATCTCCAAAATGATTTCCTTTGACTTCATGTCTCACATCCAGGGCATACTGATGCAAGAGGTGGGCTCCCAAGGCCTTGGACAGCTCTCCCCTTGTGGCTTTGCAGGGTACAGCACCTGCAGCTGCTTTCACAGGCCGGCGTTGGGTGCCTGTGGCTTTTCCTGGCATATGGTCCAAACTGTTGGTGGATCTTCTGTTCTGGGGTCTGGAGGATGGTGGCCCTATTCTCACAGACCCCTAGGCAGTGCCCCAGTGGGGACTCTCTGTTGGGGTTCCAATCCCACATTTCCCCTCTGCATTGCCCTAGTAGAGGCTCTCCATGACGGCTCTACCCTTGCATCACACTTCTGCCTGGACATTCAGGAGTTACTATACATCCTCTGAAATCTAGGTTGAGGCTCCCAAAACTCAGCTCTTGTCTTCTGTGCACCCACAGGCCCAACACCACATGAAAGTCACCAAGGTCTGGAGCTTGCACTCTCTGAAGCAATGGCCTGAGCCATACATTGGCCCCTTTTAGCAGTGGATGAAGCTGCAGCAGCTGGAATGCAGGGTGCCATATCCTGGGGCTGCACAGAGCAACAGGACCCTGGGCCTGGCCCACCAATTTTCCCTTCTAGGCCTCTGGGCCTTTAATGGGAGGGGCTGCTGTGAAGGTCTCTGATATGCCCTGGAGACATTTTCTCCATTGTCTTGGCTATTAACTTTCAGCTCCTTATTATTTATGCAAATTTCTGCAACTGGCTTGAATTCCTCCCCAGAAAATGGGTTTTCGTTTTTTACCACATGATCAGGCTGCAAATTTTCCAAACTTTTATTCTCTTCTTCCCTTTTAGACATAAGTTACAATATCAAACCATCTCTTTGTGAACACATATCAGAATAAGCGTTCTTATTTCAGAATAAGGTCACATCTTGAATGCCTTGCTGCTTAGAAATGTCTTCCATCAGATACCCTAAATCATCTCTCTCAAGTTCAAAGTTCCACAGATCTCTAGGGCAGGGGCAAAATGCTGCCAGCCTCTTTGCTAAAGCATAGGAAGAATGTCCTTTTCTCTAATTCCCAATATGTTCCTCATCTCCATCCAAGACCACCTCAGTCTGGACTTCATTGTCCATATCACTATCAGGATTTTGGTCAAAACCATTCAACAAATCTCTAGGAAGTTCCAAACCTTTCCATACCTTCCTGTCTTCTTTTGAGCCCTCCAAACTGTTCCAACCTCTGTCTGTTATCCAGTTCCAAAGTCACTTCCACATTTTCTTATTACCTGTACCCAACTCCTACTACCAATTCTCTGTGTTAGTCCGTTGTCACACTGCTATAAAGATACTATCTGAGAATGGGTAATTTATAAAGGAAGGAGGTTTAATTGACTCACAGTTCCACATGGCTCAGGAAACTTACAATCATGGTGGAAGGCAAAGGAGAAGCAAGCACTTTCTTCAAAAGATGGCAGGAGAGAGAGAGAGCACGCAAGGGAAATGCCAGGCACTTATTAGCAACAAGATCTCGTGAGAACTCCCTCATTATCATGAGAACAGCATGGGGGAAACTGCCCCCATGATCCAATCACATTCCATCATTTCCCTCCCTCAGCAAGTGGGGATTGCAATTTAAGCTAAGATTTTGGTGGGGACACGGAACGAAACCATAGCAGTCTGCTAGTCTCAACGTAACACATTCTACATCACCTCCCCCATTACATTGCAATGGTCCATTTACCTGTTTGTATCTTCTACTAAAAATGTGAGCAACTTATGGGCAAAAGACTATGTCTTGTTCACTCCACTGTTTACACAATTTACACATATTCTTCATAGAAACCAGAGAAAATAGTTATTTAAAGATGCTTTTTGCCTGTGGAGGTCATATATATGAGTATAAAATGCATATAGGGAATGGCCATTCTCTGAAAACTGGCCTTGGGGACATAGCTCTAAGCCAATGGGAATGCAGAATGTGTTGTGGCTTCTCTCCAGACCCCCAGAGCTTCAATCTCTGTCAATTCTAAAGGCACTTGTGGGCTCTATGCATGTGGCACTCCTTGTCTGTTTCTCGAACCCCCAAGTGAAGTAGTACTCACAAACACAGCTGCTGCTTCTTTAGACATTGTTCATCTCTCATTCTCTATGAAGCTGTGAATAAATCAAAGACTTGTCTTGCTGTGTGCTACAGAATCACCAATGCAACATAATAAAGCTTAAGTGGGCAGCATCAAGGCCACTGGAAAATATTCTTGAGCCTGCTCACCTCTATTACACTCCAACTCATCCTATGAAACCATATAAAAATTCTAACACATTAACATTCCTAGTTTATGCCCACAATTCTCAGAACTCTCACTTGGGGCCTTTGGCTAATGCACAATTGTTTGAACAATAAAAATGGATTTTTTTAGTTCACAATAGAGTTTTGTGTGAGCAAGTGCATGTGTTTTTCATTCAAACATAAATAGCCCCACTTGGTTGTGAATGAAATCAGTGTTTATTGTACTAATAGTTCACAAAATGAATTAAACATACCTAGAGTTGAACAAGCTTTATTCCTGCCTTCAACCACAATGTGTCTCCTTTCTCAACCTCTATCTCAAAAGGATACTTAAAAATAAATTCTGGAATCATAAGAAATAAGAGCGAGCAATATAGGTGTATCTATTGTGACCTTAGTAAACATGAATAATACCTCATTAGACATTAAATCACCAGTCTTTATTTCTCTGCCTGTGAACTGGTTTCATATTACACTCAATACTTCTATGGGAAGTTATAGGAAAGGGAATGCTGCATCTGGTACCTTTGTTTTCTTTCTTGAAAACTCAACCTTCTCAATAATAGAGGTCCCCTTCCAGCTGTGATATTTTATGACTAATCTTTACAGTTTATAATTGTAATGTTCCTCATGTATTACATGATTCCTGTGTGCCAGGTGCGCTCATTCTCCTAACAACTCCACTGAGTAGTTATTGTCCCCATTCTAAGGAAGCAGGACCCGAGTCTTAACCAGGTGAAGTCCTGTGTCCAAAGTCACAGCTGCTAAATGGAGAAGCCTGGGCTGGGCTAGCATCCAGTACTTTGTCTTTCAGCAAAATGACTAGCAAGAGCAAACAACAAAAATCATCCCCAGCACTGTTGGATTGTTTTTCATTTAAAAAAAAATGCATAAACAAATAAGCTACTAGATTATTTTTTCAAGTTCCTATTTGTCTTAGACTCCATGTTTCTTGAGCATTTAACCCTACTTTCAGGTAAATGTTCAAGAAAAAGCTGCCTTGGCCAGGATCCCGACATCCTACACAAAATAGGATCATGGGGAACTGAGTGTTGGGAGAGGCCTTGGTGTGAACCTTAAGGTAGGAAAGTTGGAGAAATTCAAAGATTAGGAATGTGGAGTACAGGGTTTCAGGCATAAAGGTTGAACAGAGACACCCATTCCCACTGTCTCCCATTCCCCAAACACAAATCTCTCGAGGCCGCAAAGCACTGATATGTTGTCATGACAAGTTACACCTCTGAAAATCACAAAGTACAATAAATTTGTCTTGCATGAATTTTCTACTCATGTCTTCATCAGTAATGCAGTTGGCCACCAAAGGAATGGAGAACATTGAGCCATGACTAGATAGTGAGGAGATGCTAGTAAAATAGTAGCAAAGCATATAATTCCCCAGTCAAATGGAAGTAAAAATAGTAATTAAGTCCAATTAAGTTAACACAAAACATGTTTCTAATGTGCATATTGATCAGTAATACAGACCCTGTCTTGGTATCCAAGGCTGAAGGTAGGGTTAAAAAAAAAAAAAAAAACTGGAGTATGTTCTTTCTTTCCAAGTCTTTGCTTTTCCATGCCTCAAAGCAAGAGAGGGGTGCACTCCCTTCCACTCAGTGGGTGGGAAGGCAAGTATAGCTGATAGGTTTCCAGGTCACTCCTTAGCAACATTAATGGGATAAAATATTTTCTCACCCAAGATCACAGTAAGTGTCCAAATCTGAAGGGCAGCCAGATGCAGTGGGTAGTTCCAGCTACTCAGGAGGCTGAGGCAGGATGATTGGTTGAGGCCAGGAGTTCAAGGCTGTAGTGCACTATGATTGCACCTGTGAATAGCCACTGCACTCCAGCCTGAGCAACATAGTGAGACTTTGTCTCAAAAAAATCAAAACAAAACAAAAAAATCTGAAGGGCAAGAATTGCTGACTGGGAGGACCAGGCATAAGTTGCCAAAAGCAGAGACTAGGGGATGATGGGGATGGAGGCATCGCTAAGGGATAGGGCCAGAAGCTGGCATGGGGTCCTATGGAGTTGATCATCTGTGAACTAAGATTAAAGAGTTTGGGAGTCAACAAGGAGGGTCTGGGTCATCCTCAAAAACAGTATCTGCTCTTTGAGACCCCAAAGCACCAACAACTAGACAGAGCAAAGGGAAGAGGCAACATCAGAGGACCCATGGAATCAATGCTGGAAGGACTCAGGATCCATCATCATGATAGGTGACATTTAGTGTGTACTTACTTCCTGTCACCTTGTGCTACATGCTCCAAAAGCATCGTCTCATTTAAGCATTGTAAACCCTATAAAGGGAAGCTGACCACAGAGCCCAGGCTTTGAACCACTCCACTTTACTGCTATCTGAAGAACTTCATGCCTCCCTGAGTCCCGGACACATCCTTCTTAAATGGTAGCTCACAGACTGTTCTGAACAAAAGAAGTGACTAATTCTTGAATCTCCTTTAGCTATTACAGCAAATCATTGTACAGATGCTGTACTCTGCAGAGGCGCCAGCACTCTAATTGTCCCGTGGAAGGATAATCAATGCCAGCTGCCAGCTAGAGAAATGCAAAATCTCCACTGAGGAACTGAGAGTCCCTGCTGAGTAACCGAGAGCCCCTGCTGAGACTGACTGGAAGTGAGTTCAAGGAAATCTTTTCAGTGTTCAAAATAAGTTCAGACCAGGTGCAGTGGCTCATGCCTGTAATCTCAGCACTTTGGGAGGCCGAGGCGGGTGGATCACCTAAGGTCAGGAGTTGGAGACTAGCCTGATCACACGGAGAAACCCCGTCTCTACCAAAAATACAAAATTAGCCAGGTGTGGTGGCGCATGCCTGTAATCTCAGCTACTCGGGAGGCTGAGGCAGGAGAATTGCTTGAACCCAGTAGGCAGAGGTTGTGCTGGGCTAAGATCGTGCTATTGCACTCCAGCCTGTGCAACAAGAGTGAAACTCCGTCTCAATAAATAAATAAATAAATAAATAAATAAATAAATTCAAATCAGAAAGCATGGAAGGGTGGAGTCAAAATCCAAGATGAGCATTTGTTGCAGTGTCCTCAAAATACCCCATCTTCCAGATTAAGGACACCCTGGAAAGGTAACAAATATGCTCATGTGTTCTTAGGAATCTGATCTCCTACAGAGAAAAGTTTTCCTCAGTCAGGAGCTTCTTGCTTCATTTGTTCACTAGCATCTCTCACTTTTCAGCATTGTTCTTGTTCTCTCTCCCCTTTTTCTGAAGATTTTCTACCACCCCAAAACTTGTTCTCCAGCATTCCCCAGGGTCCAAGAAAGTACCCAGGATGCTAGCCTGCATTCCAGTTCTTCCAAAATAAAACTCCTGTGAGCCACTGTTTTAGATTGGATTCCCTAGAAACAGAGCCTGAGACAAGGATTCTTGTAGATGTAACTTATTGAAGAAGGAGGGTTCTCAAAAGAGAAATGAGACAAGCAGGATGAGGCAGAGAAAGGGGCTAAGCAAGTGTGCCATCTTGGCAGGACCCTGGCTACAGCCTGGTCTCATGAGAATGCTGGAAGAGAATGTACCACAGAGCCCATCCCTCTGTGGGGAAAGGGGACCAGCCTTTTGTCCTCCATATCAGTCAGTTGTTGGCTGTGCCCTAAGGGGTAGTGTATGGGAAGGGGCATAACCCCCCCAGGTAGGCAGCCTGTATGTGCTAGGAAAGGGATGGCTCTGGCTTGACTGCTTTCCATTTTCATAGTTGTATTCATCTTGTACTTTGTTCCCAGATGGGATTTCATACTTTAGATTGCCCACTTCGGGCTGTTTTCTAAAGAGAGTGAAAATCTTGCTTCAGTGGCTCAAGAATATAGCATTTCTCAGTAATCTGTCAAACTATTTACTTGGGTTATGTTTGGGGTGTTTTTTTTTAAATCTATTTTTAAAATTGTAGGGAGAGCCACCAAGTGTCTCCTGACTTGCAGCATTGCACAACACATGAAAGTCTCTTTGTAATCTCTTTTGCATTTTGAATTACGTCTGTCCCCTCACAAGGTGTCATTTGTTCTGCCTCCTCTAGTTCTGACACCAATGTAAATGAGATCTATTTATGGAGATGGCAGAGAGATAGCAGCCATGCAATCTTTACCTTTCCTTATTTGCTACAGGAATGAAGCCGATTGTCATCCAGTCCGCAGATGGCACATGCTTCAAGCTCAGAGGATGAAAGGACTGAGGGATATTTCAACATTGATTTAGAGGCAGGAAGGAAAGGGCAATGAGTTATCTGGGTCCAAGAAGATATCCCAAGAAAAACGGAGTTACTTGGATGTTTGGTTTAAGAGGCAGAAGTCAAGTATCAAGTTGAACTAACTCATCATGTAGCCCCCAGCAGAAAAGAATAGCTTAGAGCCTAAGCTCTTAAGTCTGAGTCTCAGGGAGTCTGAGAGTTCTGAGTCCAAATCCTGGCCTCTCCACTCTTAAGGCTGTATGTGATTCATGGTGTGATCCTGGGAAAACTACTCAGTCTCTAAAACTCATTCCTCTTCTGGGAAATGGTGATAAAAGTACATACTTCTCTGGGGTAATCCAAGAATTAAGTGAGAACATAAATCTGTGCAGCTTAGCAAAACCCTTGGTACCTGGTAACTCTATTTGTTCTTTTGGTTGCAAAAACAGTAAATTGCTCATGTGGGTTAAGCATTAAAAATGGAAATGTAAAATTAGGCTACACAGCTCATAAAGCCCAAGAGGAGGATTATCATCAGGCCTCAGGAAGAGACTAGAGCCTCTGTGTTAGTTCAATTCCTCCTGATGCAGATGCCAAGATGGGATTACCTGTATAAGAGTTTAATTGGAGGAACTAACCATAAAGGGAGTAGGGGAAGGAGCTGGGGAAGACAAAAAGACCCTGCAGATCATGGTGCAGGTCTGACTCCTGTGGAGGAGAGAGGGAAGGAAGCAGGGTTGGGCAAGGAAGAACCTTGGACTGCAGCTCAGCTGGAGAACATCCCAGGCAGGCCCACAAGACACCTAGAACCAAAGTTTCTGGGTTGAAGAGTCCCGTGTCTTGCAGGAATGGACCTGTAACTCATCCTGCTCTGCAAGGTTATTACTGGGGAGTAGCCCACTGGGGAGCTTTGGAACTGATGTGGTGGTGGGTCCAGCTAGTCAAAAAGTAACTGGCTCTCCCTCTGAGCCCCAATTCCTATTTTACGGGACAAGAGGCTAATTGGCCACATTTGGGTCATGTTCATCGCTGACCAGGGAGGGCAGGGTCATAGATATTAATTATCACGGATTGGAGTGGTGGAGTAATTTCCAGAAAGGGGACAGAAAAGGCAGAGACTAGTACCAACAGACAACTCAACAGGAAAATATTCAATAAAAGGTGCCAATATTACTCATGGTGTCACTTTAAAATAGTTCCCAGCATAGACAGTGTGACATTATGAAATTGACAACTAGTATAAACATCAACCCTGTAAGCATTCAACTGCCCTAACAGAAGTCCCACACTTTCAATACGGCCAGCTGGCAATACATCAGAAACACCACCCTTTAGAGGAGACAACTGCGTGTGCTTCAGCAATCCATCTAGCAATCAGTGCCCAAGACCTTATTAATTAGCAAAGAGAATGTCAGAAATAGGCTTTTATTATGAAAACAGTGACTTGCTAACTAACAATGATAAATGCTAAAAATGGGCTTTAACTGATAAAAATTACAGGTATTTAAAATATATGGATTGGCCGAAATCCTTAGAGACATATCTCTTTATTGCTTGCATAGGATATAAGAGCCCAGTTATGCGATCACCTGCACCCTTAGGAATGGTGCTTTAGTTCTCATCCCTAAATGGTCCTGTGCCCAGCCCCTGATTGGGAAGATTCTGGTTTTCTGAGTGGTCCAGGACTTTGCTGACTTCACAGAACAGGATGTGAACTGATGAGTGCTTGCTGATGTATGTTCTGTTCCATAAATAACTGTCCATGTGGCAGGATTTGGTCTCACTTCCACATCACACAATAGTCAGCTTTTGGAAAAGCCTTAGGCCCCACCCACCTCATGGTTTCTTTGGCATCTGTTTTTATCATCCCCAAAAGAACTTTAGGTTTGGAATGTGACTAGACTGAGTTAGATCAGGTTGCAATGGTAATGAGAAAGCCATTAAGTCACTGGTTCTTCCATGAAGCTCCCAAATCCCTGTGTCCCATCTGAAAAGAGTTTGGGTGCTCTAAATGTAAACACCTCAGCTGTCACTCTGCTTGGTGATGTAAGAGGTTTTTTGTTTGTTTTTCAAATACATGACTCTCCTCCCCAGATTGTATTAGATGAGAATGTTCTACCCTTCATGTCCTGCCCATAATACACACTCACCACAATTTCTTGAATAAATGAATGAATGTCTGAAAAAATGTGCAACATCATTCTACCCTCCCGTGCAGTTCTAAGGAGTAGGCAAATTCCCTGTGGTTTTGTAGCCCTCTCCAGCTTAGGCTGACCTTGTTTCCACCTTCTTCCCTCTCCCAGAGGCCCTCTCCTGACCTAGGTCAGCACTGCACTCCCTTCATATTAGCAGAACCGACAGAGCTAGTGCCTCACACAGAAAAATATGTGACCTTTCAAAATCTAACAATAGCATAACAATAATAGTCAATCTCCAGAGTCCCCCAACTTTCTTCCCAACTACCGTGACATTGTATTAAGGTGGCAGCCACAACAGAAAAAAGGAAAAGGATGTTGGACTGGAAAAAACTATACAGTATGTATCCTACCTTGCAAATATGGAGATGGCAGCCCCTATCCTCCAACACAGGACTTGGCTCAGCACAGGACTTGCCTTGTTCAGCACAGGACTTGGCTTCACTTAACATAACACTAAACACTCACTAAGTTTTCCATTATTCATTTGCCAGTTTGTAGCTTTTTCTGGTCTCCTTGATTCTCATCCCTGAATTGCATGTTTTTAAATCCATGTTAGCATCACTACAGAGGATCTAAAAACTAAGATAAAGGAATGGAAGGAGAAAGGTGTGTTAAGTCAATGTAGCCTTAAATCGAGGTAGTGTTTGGGCCTGCAGAGGAAGCTCAACTGAGAGCTGGTGATGGGGAGTGGACTTCCAATCAATTGCATTGGGCCTGTTTCCCATTATAGCAAATAATCGAGAGCTGTCTGTAGAGGCATCAAAATTTCTGCTTCAGCATGGTCCAGCATAGTGGCAATGATGAGGGCAGACATAGTCACTGTTCACTATCTTTGACATAGTTCAGACATTAAATATCTCAATTTTTTAGCTATAAAATGAGAATTAGAATAATTCTTTTAATTAACTTCCGGGATTGTTATAAAATAAAAGCATGAACACAGACACCTTTGTTAATCATACACACAGGGCCATCCCACTAAGGGATGATCATTAGAATTATTTTTCCTCAATAATACCTACCATCAACATGTGAATCATTCTCCAAGTCTGTGGGCTAGCTAAGGAGTAGTAACTAGTTTCCTTTAAATATACATGGAAAAGATTTTTATCCATACCACGCACTCAGGAGAAAAAGTCTCTAAAAACATCAGGCCAAATGAAAACTTCACTTCTGAGGATTATATTTAAATGCATAAAGTAGTGCAGGAAATAGACAATCACCTTTGCTTCAAAACAGGAAAGGTTTCCAGCGTCTCTGTATGTTTTCATCCTTCCCTATCTTATCTTACCTTCTCTTAGTTTTCTAGGGTCAGAAATCAACTTTCTTTTTTAATCCCACAGTCTTTAGACTTGAGCCTGCTGTTTTAGGTGTGCCATTGTATCCTGCCATGTGCGGTACAAAGTGTGGGAAGGGGATAGAACGTTCTTTCTCATCAGATGCCACACATTCAGAAAGAGAAGATAAAACCCTTAATTTCTCCCACTAATGACTGAATTGTTATCCTGAAAATGTATATGTTGAAGCCTTATGTGATGGTATTTTGAGATGGGCTCTTTGGGTCATGAGGGTTGATAAAAGAAAAACTTCAGCTGAATTAAGTTTAAATTTAATTGAGCAATGAACAACGTGTGTATCGGGCAGTCCCCAGAATCACAGCAGATTCACAGAGACTCCAGCGCAGCCATGTGATGGAAGAGGATTGATAGACAAAAAAAAGGGAAATGACATACAGAAATGGGGAGTGAGGTACAGAATGGCTGGATTGGTTACACTCGGCGTTTGCCTTATTTGAACACAGTTTGAACACTCGGCAGTATATGAATGGTTGAAGTATGGCTGCTGGATTGCCCAAGACTCACTTATTGTTACAGGCTCATACTCCTAAATTAGGTTTTCAATCTTGTCTACCTATTAAGCTAGGTTGCAATTTGTCCACAAGGACTCAAATATAGATGTATGGAGTCCTTCTCAGGCCATATTTAGTTCACTTTAAATAAACCGCTCACTTTAACTCTGGAGGGTGGAGCCCTCAAGATGGACTGTTAGTGCCCTTGTAAGAAGAGACCAAAGAGTTTGCATTTGGGTGCTGGCTCTCTTGCTCTCTCTCCCTTACGCTGTCTTTCCCTCTCTCCCATGTGAGGATATGGTGAAAAGCAGCTGTCTACGAGCCAGAGTCCTCACCATGAACCAAATCACCCAGTACCTCGATATTACACTTCTAACCTCCAGACTATAAGAAAGTAAATTTCTGCTGTTGAAGTCACCCAGTCTAAGGTATGTTGTTATAGAAACCCAAGCTGACTGAGACGCGCTCAAGCAGTAAAACAACAGGTGGATTTCACAGTAAAAGGTAAACTATAAACAAAAAATGTTCTTGCAACAAAGGACAATTTTGGGTGAGTGCAAATTACTCTGCTTTCAGCCAGAGAAGCCAGTCCAGGGTGTGGCCCCAGGAAGGTCCTTGTACACCCCTTGTCTGGCTCTGTAAGCCAAGTGGGAGCATTGTAACAAGCCGAGAGAAAGGAACGTTAGGACCCTCAAATCTTCTTAGGATCCAAACTTTAATAAGTATCAATTGTTCCTTTCTCATGTGTATTAGTCCTGGTGAGTTAGATTATGCTGCAAAAACAAACAAGCCTCCAATTTTATTTCCACTTATGCTACATGCTCACTGAGGACAGCTGGGGACTGTGCTCTGTGTCCCCACTTTAGGACCCAACCTGGCAGTCCCTATGTGGAACACTGCCCATTGCTGTGAAAGAAGTACAATGAAAACTTGGCAAATGATGCATTGGCTCTGAAAACCTCCACCTCAAAGTGGCACACATCACTTCTGCTCACATTTTGTTACCAGAAGTGAGTCGCATGCCTACACTTAACTCAAGGGGGAAGGGAAGGCAACTCTACCATGTGCCAAATGGAGAACTGGAAATATTTAGTGAGCAGTTTATTGTCTACTACGTAGTGCTTAGAGGTGAAGAGAGCATCAAGAGAGGGGTTTTTAATTGTTTTTTCTTTTCCTAATTACTTTCTTCCTATATCTTCCAGATATCCCCACCAGTCAAAATAATTTGCCTCCTAGAAGTATTTAAAATTCTGATATTTCAGATTTTTCAGGACTCAAGAGGTCCTATTTTCTTTTAATGCCCAAATGACACTAGACCCAGCCCCCATTCTACTTGACCTCAGGAGGTGCCACCTCTCACAGGAACTCTGCCCCAGGTGTGTCATTGCATAGCCCCGGTTCATGCTTTCCCATCATCTGGCTCTTGAGCACTGCTCCAGATTGGGGAGAAGTAGAAGGGATGGGACTTATGAAGTAAAACATTCCAGAAAAGTGGCATTGAGTAAGAAGAACATTTAGGAAGAAAATCACTGATCCATAATAGTTTTTTAGGAATGCAGAGAAAAAATCAAGGATATATAAAATTATCTTAAACCAAGGAGGAGAGGTAGTAGCATTGAATGTGGATGAGACTGTACTTAGCATTTGCATTTTGTATCCATCAAGATGCAATGGATTGGGAGTTCTGGTTCCTGCTTAGGATGTTGAAAGCTGGAAAGAGCTTTGATAACACACCAGCAACAAGAAAAATCCAGATAATAGAAAATTACAATTTGTAAAACTCATCAGAGAGCTGAGGCCACAGGCAAACAAGTCTAAGGAAAGACAGGTATCTCCAGGAAGAGATGAAATGTGGGCACAAACTCACTTGTGGCAGAACATGGAAGGGAGGAAAGCCAAGCACCATACAAGTGAGAAGAACTCAGTTGAAATTTTTCATGAATTGCTACTGGCTAATGCTAGCGTCAAAGAAGAGAAACCCTGGGAACTGCAGACACAAGGGGACTTTGCAGGTTGTTCAAGCACAGAGAAGGGCAGGATGGGAGATGTGAGAGGGCTTCCTCTGGTAGTGAATATCACCCCTTCCAGAATCCTTCTCCCTTATGAAACAAAGGACTTTAGCTCCCTGGAGTAAGGGGAGTAAACCTGTAGCCTCCAGGGCACAGAAGAAGATCCACAGTGTCTGAAGGAAGGAGAAAGAAAGAAAAACATCTATCCTGGGGAAGGATTGGGAAACTATCATAGCACAGAATGTTAGAGAGCTCCTACAATTGAGGAAGGAGAAGGATGACTGAAAAGCCCTGCCTGCGAAACCCACAGGCGCAGGGCTGCCCGATTCTGAGACAGGGCCATGATAATGGAAAATGTACTCCCACCTCCCACCCCGAGGTTAGCAAACACAGAGTAATAAGAAACAGTAAGTTAATGCTGTGTGAAGAGCAAGAGCACAGAGAGAGACTACTTTCTGGAGTAGGCAGACAGAAATATTGAGAAAAGCCCTCCAGCAACCCAGTCCTCATCCTAAGCGTAATGTAATGCTATTACAGCAGAAGACGGGGGTGAACTGACAGCAACCACAGCAACAAAAAAGCCCAAATCCAGCTCAACTCCAGATCAATTCATCTTCATTCCCAGCCGCCCCCCACCAAACACATTTTAGTGGCCAATCAGCAGAGCCATGTTCATTTCTTGGCATAAATACATTTACTTCAGTTTCTAACATCTCACAAAGTATCCACATTCAATCCAAAATTAAGAGATACACATGAAAGGAAAGGAAGAAAAACATTACCCTAAAACCAAAATTAGACAAAAACATTGCAAAGTAAGAAAACTACAGGCCAATATCCTTCGTTAATGTCGATGCATTAATCAACATTAATGCATAGAAAATGCATAATGTCGATGCATAGAAAATGATAGCAAATAAAATTCAGCAATAATAAAAAAAATCATGAAACAGTTGGCATCATCCTAGAAATACAAGGCTGGTTCAACATTCAAAAATCAAATATAATGCCTGATATCACCTGACTAAAGAAGAAGAACCAAATGATCAGATCAATAGGCGCAGAAAAATCATTCGACAGAATTCAACATCTTTTCATGACAAAAACTCTCAGCAAACTAAGAATAGAACCTCACCCCCCAAAAAAATCTACAGGTATCATCATATTTAACAGTTGAAAGACTGAATGTTTTTCCCCCAAAATGGGACAAGAAAGACATATCTACTCATTACTCTTATTTAATATTGTCTATATTCTAGCCCAGGCAATAAGAGAAGAAAAATAAATAAAAGACAAATAGAATGGGAAAGAAGAAATAAAACAATCTCTATTAACAGACAATATGTTTGTCTTTGTAGAAAAACCCAAACAATCTACCAAAAGAAGCTTCTGGAACTAACTAATGTACACAAAAAGCTCATAGAACTAATGAGTAAAATTAGTAGAATACAAAACCAATAAAAAACAGTCAATCATATTACCTATACAGGCAGTGAACAATTGGAATTTAGAATTTTTTTTAAAAAAAACCATTTACAATAGCACAAAAAATGAAGCACGTAGGTATGAATTCAAAAAAATATACATAGTATCTGTATACTGAGAACATTGATGAAAGACCTCTGATGAAATACATCAAAGAAGATCTAAATAAATGGAAAGATCCACCATATTCATGGATAGGAAGATTGAATATTGTTGAAAAGTCAGTTCTCTCTAACTGATTCAAGGCAATCTCAGTCAAAAAGTTCTTGCTTAGATATCAAGTCAATCCTAAAATTTACATGGAAAGACAAAGTAACTAGACTAACAAAAGCAATTATTAAAATGAAGAACAAAGTTCAAGAACTCATGCTACTCAATTTCAAAATTTACTATAAAAGCTACTGTAATCAAGACAGTGTACACTTGACAAAAGGATAGACACATTAATAGAAAGACCAGAAACCGAACCACACAAACACAATTAACTTATTTTTGACAAAGTTTAGAAGGTCACTCAATGAAGAAAGAATAGAATTTAATTTTTTTTTTTTTTTTTAGATGGAGTCTCTCTCTGTCACCCAGACCAGAGTGCAGTGGTGCAATCTCGGCTCACTGCAACCTCCGACTCCTGGGTTCAAGTGATTCTCCTGTCTCAGCCTCGTGAGTAGCTGGCACTACAGGCATGTGCCACCAAACCTGGCTAATTTTTATATTTTTAGTAGAGATGGGGTTTCATCACATTGGCCAGGCTGGTCTCGGACTCCTGACCTCGTGATCTCCCTGCCTTGGTCTCCCAAAGTGCTAGGATTATAGGTGTGAGTCACACCACACCTGGCCAGAATAGACTTTTCAATAAATGGTACTGGATTAATTGGACATCCATAGGCAAAAAACAAAAAAATTGAACCTTAACAACTCAAACCACCTCACACCTTATACTAAAATTGACTCAAAATGAATCACAGAACTAAATGTAAAACTTAAAACTATAACACTTCTAGAAGAAATAATAGGTAAAAATATGTAGTACTTCGAGTTTGCTGATGACTTTTTCAATATGACATAAAAAGCATGATAGATTTTAAAAAGTGATTGTTTGCGATTTCTCAGAATTAAACAGTGTGGATGAGACACTTAAAAGAATGAAAAGACAAGCCATAGACTTGGAGGAAGATATCTGAAAATCACACCTCTGATAAAGAACTTGTATCTAGAACATATAAAGAATTCTCAAAACAAAGAAGTCTCAAAACACTAGGACAACAACCCAATTTTACAAGGGGGTGGCAATATTTACATAACCATAGAAGGTATAAAAATAGCAAATAAGCATATGAAAAAGTACTCACATATTAGTTATTAGAGAAAAGCAAATTAAAACCACAATGACTACTACCACATACTTATTAGAAGGGCTACTATAAATTTTTTAAATGACAGTATCAAGTTTTAGTGAAGTGGCCACTGCAACTCTTGTTCATCGCTGGTGGGAATGCAAAATTATACGGCTACCGGGGAAGAAAAAGAGTTTGGCAGTTTCTTGTAAAGATAAACATATTCACCGAGTCTCACATTCCTCGGTATTTGCCCAAGAGAAGTGGAACTTGTGTCCACATAATAACTTACACATGAATGTTTACAGCAGTCTTATTGATAATCACCAGAAATTAGAAACATCTCAAATATCTTTTAACTGATGAGTAGATGAACAAACTGCTGTACATCCACACTATTCAGCAACAGAAAGGAATGTACTATGGATACCCACAATAGCATGGGTTAATCTCAGCTGCATTATGCTGCATAAAAGAAGCCAGGTTCAAAACGCTACACGCTGTGTGACATCCTTCTCCTTCCTCAATGGTAGGAGTTCGCCAAACTCAAATTACTACATATTTTTACCTATTATTTCTTCTAGAAGTTTTATTTAAAAAAAAAAAACTATATGGCATTTTTTAAAAAGCAAAACTATAGGGACAAAAAAATCAGATTAGTGAATGCCAGGGGTTAGAGATAGAGTTAGAGGTGGTCTACAAAAAAAGTTGAGCAGGAGAAATTTTTGGAGCAATAGAACTGTTCTATATCTTGATTGTGGTAGTCATTACATGACTATAAGCATTTGTCAAACTCATTGCACTGTACTCTAACAAGATTTATTTTACTGCATGAAGTTAGACCTCAACAAACCTGATTTTTTAATGCCATGAATTGAGATTTAGAGTAATAGCATCTTTGACTTGCATATCTGATAGGAGACAAGAGGAGAGGATGTTTTTTGGGGGGGAGTGGTTGCAGTTTAAGCACTGGAGGCCAATTCATAAATTTCTTTTCTTTCCTTAAAAGAGAATTCAGGCAACCATGCTTTTCAAGGCAACATCTCCACAACAACCACTGAATGTTATCTTTCCTTACACTATTTTGAAAGATGTGCTACTTTAGAAATAAGCAAGCCACCCTCTATAATAGCAATCATTTTTAAAAACTGACTTGTTATTTTGATTTTGTTTTTGATTTTTCATTGACACATAATAATTATACATATTTATGATACATAATAATTATACATATTACAGTGTGATGTTTTGACACATGTATACTTCGTGTAATGATCAAACCATGGTATTTAGCATATTCATCACCTCAAACATTTATAATTTCTTTGGATTCTATATAATTTCTTGGACATAATTTGTAACAAATAGTACAGCTTTTCTCAAGGAAATTATATGATTGAGATTAAAATTCACTCAGGTATCCATGGCCATAACAAAGCAAAGATGATACTTTTTATGATGAAAACATCAATTAGGAAATATTAAGTTTCCAAGGGAAATTATATTAGCTGACTTCCTGTGCTGTATTTCTGTCATACAGAGCAGAGGTCCCCAACCCCTGGGTCACAGACAACCTGTTAGGGACCAGGCTGCACGGCAGGAGGTGAGCGGCGGGCGAGCCAATGAAGCTTCATCTGTATTTACAGCCACTATCCATTACCGTCTGAGCTCCATCTCCTGTCAGATCACATAGATTCTCATAGGAGTGCAAACCCTACTGTGAACTGCACATGTGAGATCTAGGCTACATGCTCCTTATGAGAATCTAATGCCTGATCATCTGTCACTGTCTCCCACCAGCCCTAGATAGGACCGTCTAGTTGCAGGAAAACAAACTCACGGCTTCCATTGATTCTATATTATGATGAGTTGTATATTTCATTATATATTGTAATGTAATAATAATAGAAATAAAGTTCATACTAAATGTAATGCACTTGAATCATCCCCAGACCATTCTCACCCCCCACACCCCAGTCCATGGAAAAACTGTCTTCCATGAAACCAGTCTCTGGTGCTAAAAAGATTGGGGACTGCTGATATAGAGAAAGACTTAGAGAATTTCCTTAAAAACTGAACACTCTTTAAATGCATAAAGTTTTAAACCTTTATTCACTTGTGAAAGTGAAGTGGCCATTTTAAAGAGGAATTCTCCATTTCGGCTTCCATGTGAGGACAGGTTACAGCAGATACTCTATTTGCCCATATAGCTCCTGCGTGTGAATTAGAAAGAGAAGCCCTTTCCTTCACGCAAACATAGTTGACCCTGGGATACCCCAATTGGCCTGCGGAGAGGGGACTGAGCTTTCAGATTCAGGCCCCCCCGACTCAGCTGGGGGCCCTTTGGCATGACACAGTTATACATGTTAGCCCTGTTGCCACTACAGAAATGGAAATCTTCAGTTTGGAAAGAAGAAAACTGAGTCAATAACATAATGAATACAATCATATGAGTGGGTGAGAGATGGCCTCAGATCAGTTCTGGTCCTTCAACAGTAGAATCAAGCCATGTTCCTTGACGCCTCAGAGAGATCTTTTTCAGAAAAATTTTTAAAAAGCATTATCCTAATCACACAACAGGTATATCAAGAGCTGGTTCTGGCAGGAAAGAGAATTTGGATCTAGATGAAATGAAATTATGGATGATCCAGAAAAACTAAAGAAGTTTAAGATACAGACATTATGTGTGACTGAGACATTTTCCATTATTTGATAACCCAAACATTCTCTCTTGTCTCTAAAAATCTTGCAATTTAGCTATAGTTCTGTTTGGTTGAGTGAGCTCACACTGCCCCCTGTAAATTAGTGTGAATGTCTTTCCCATAGTGAAAAGAATGTTTTTTCTTTCACTCATAATCAATGGTTCAAAGTAGACAGCTGGGTTCTGGCTAGGTATTGCTTATTAACCACATGTGTAGATGATTGCAGCCGCCCACTTGTAATCACTTGCAAACCTCTAAGTTGACAAAGGGAACCATGGGAACTTCACAGAAGGAGCTGACAGTCTCCCTCAGGTCCTGGACTCGTGTGCTATTCAGTCTGATCTCAGAGCAGAGCAGTTCCAACCTCCTAGAGCCACTTACCAGATGTTTCTGATGGGATTGGGGACCCTGGGCCAGTAAGCAATTGCTTCACCAAGAGTCTTCTTCGGAGCCACTGCATGAGGAGTAAGAGACTGGATGCAGAAGCCAGGCCGCCTGGTTTGAATTCTGACTGCCATCGTGAGATTTGGGTGAAGTTATATAAAATCGTTTGTGTTCACTTTCCTAATTTTAAAATGGAGGTATATAGTGCCTACGTCAAAAGACTGTTAGAAGGATTAAATGGGAAACAATGCTTTTACACTCTTTATAAAGTGCTGTTTGTGTAAGGCAGGAGGACAATTTGGTGTTGGGAAAGAACACACAACTTGGCAAAGAATCTGAGTTAGTTCCAAGACGGGAGCACTTATTAGCTTTGTGGTCTTGATCAAATTATTTACATTCTCTGAGACTTGGTGTCTTCATCTGCAAATGAACATACACCTTTATTTCCTACCTGTGGCACTGCAGCGTCAAATAAGAGAGTGTATATAAAAATATTGTCACCTGAAATCACCTTGTAAAAGTCATCAAAGTTTGATTTTCAGAAAATTGAAAATGAATCACACACATATAAAATGGATGTGTGTCAGAGACTGTATTTAATTCATTAATTAATGAAGCAATCACTATTAGTAAGTCTGGTCCGAAGAGCACTTGAGGAGCAGAGTATTTATAGATAATTTAATACATAGATGTCAGAAGAAAATTGCTGGGTTAGTTACAAAACTGGCAAAGATACTACAGTGCAGTAAGTCATAACCTTTGGGATTATCTTTTCTACCTGGTAGATGTCATTTGTATTTCCAGTGGACAAAAAATATGCAAGTTAACACAGTATCTGGGATATAATCAAATAGTTAAGCAAACACTAGTTCATTCCCCTAGATAATTAAACCTTGAATGAGCCTCTCAGCAATGACATTGACAAGACATGCAAGTCATCTTTTTGCTTTATTTCTGAATTCTGGATAATCATTCATAACTTCATTATTAATCAGAGCACTCCCAAGCTGGACAGACCCTTAGAAATCACATAGTCCAGGGATATTTGACACTGGGTGAATGTTAGGATCGCCTAATGTTAGTTTCTATGCTGTATAACAAATTAACAGAAACATAGTCAACAATATTCATTGATTATCTCGCAGTTCTGTAGGTCAGAAGCCTAGGCATGGCCTGCAGGAGTTCTCTACTCAGGATCTCAGAAGGTTGAAATCAAGATCTTGGCCAGAACACTGGCACACGGAGGCTTGATTAAGAGGGATCAAGCTCCCTCAGATGGCTGGAATGATTCATTTTCTTGTGATGGTTGAATTCGTGGCACCTTGTTTCCTCGAAGCCAGCAATGAAGAGAGAGTTTCTGCTGCCTTAAGTCTCTGACTTCCTGGAAGGTTCAAATCTTCTTGGAAAGGTTACACCCATCGCACCCACCCAGGATAATCTCCTTTTTTATTAGCCCAAAGGCAACCGATTAGGGACCTTAGTTATAGCGGCAAAACACCTTGATTTTTGCCATATAATATAATGAGAATGATATTCCATAACCTTTGCCATATTCTATTTGTTAGAAGCAGATCACAGGTTCTATACACACTCAGTGGGAGGGGATTCCACAGGGTGTGACTCATCGAGGGTCACCCTAGAGTGTGTCCTCCACACCTGGAGAGTTTAATAATACCTGGACCCCTGGAAGAAATTCTGATTCAAATGGTCTATGGTAGGAACCTAGGTGGTGTTCTGTAAAAAGCTCTCTCAGCTGATTCTGAAATGGCAGGTAGTGGGAACCCCTCATCTGGTCCTTTGCTCTCAAGTCACCAGACTCCCACGCCCTAGTGGCCTTGCATTCTGTGACCTCAGGCAGAGTGGCTCATAAACACTTTTAAAAAACTAGCTGATGGTGATTTCAGCAAGATCAGATTCTTCGAAAGAGAACTGTGACTCTCTAGGCCACCCTGTGATTTCAGCAAGATCAGATTCTTCGAAAGAGAACTGTGTCTGCAAGCCACCCTGTGGATCCTGGAAACATGCCCAGTGAGAACCTTCAGTTCTTGGTCCAGCTCAGTGCTCCATTCCTTTTGCTGCAGTCTCCCCACTGTGCCAGATGTGGTGAAACCCTGCAGCAAGCCATGATGAAGTGTGTCTGTCACAGTGTACAAGCCATGATGAGGTGTGTCTGCCATGGTACACAAGCCATGATAAGTCGTGTCTGTCGTGATGGGCAAAGCAAGGTTGTTCACTAAGGAGAGATGCTGGAAATACCACAGAAACACAACACATCCATGCAGGCAGGGCAGGTGGCTGATTAAATGTAATCAACACACCTTCATAGTTCATAGCTGACTCCTTGTCTGTAATAGCAGATCTCACAGTGGTTTCGTAATTGGCATGGGATGGCCAGTCATTTCATCTGTTTTGTTTTGGGCACCAAGCGGATCATGTGGAATCTGCCAAATTAAGAAGGTGGGAAGTCATTGCCCTCTTGGGGAACCCTGGCCAGTGCCATTTGCACAAATGCCTCTACTCCAACCTCCCCAACCTGGCCTCTCAGCCATGATTCGCATTCATATTCAGGAAGATTCTGTGAAACAGAAATGGGAAAAATAGCAAAGAATTTTGCAGCTTACTTTAAACATACACATACACACACAAAGTCAGTGTGCTCTCTCTAGACAAATCTCTATGGAGAGGCCTCTTCAAGCGGGTTATTGATTTTCTAGGAAAAGACTCTACATCTTGTGTTTGCATTACCAATATCTCCAACTGAAGCTGACCAGGCTGCCTCCCCTCCTCCACAGAGGATGAGACCACATGTATCCAGTGTCTCTCACATTCAATACACACACGCGCACACACACACACACCCCCCTACCTTAGAGATTTGGCATTTATCATTGTGAAGAACTGTCCTACAAAATACAGAGGTTTTGAATACCTGTGATCCACACTCCCTAAATGCCAGTAGTAGCCCCAGTTGCTCTAAAACCTTCTGAGGTTCTCCAATGTCCCCCCAGAGAGGCTGTGCACCCCAGAATGAAAAACGCCAGCTGGATCCGTGTTGGGAATTTGCCCTCACTCTTCAGGGCAGTGGTTTTTAAACTTGAGTGCACAATGGAATCACCTAGGAAGATTTCAAAACCCCTTATCCCCGGGCACCACCAGCAGAGAGTAAGCTGGGTCTTTAGTTTTTTAAGCATTGAAAGGTTAAAAACTGCCGCAGATGATCCTAATGTGTAGCTGACGTCAACCTTCCCCATGGGTCTAGGACTCCGCGATGGCTGACGGGCCAGCATCTCTTCTGCGTGGTGTGCAGGCTGGCACAGCTCGAGCCAGCAGCTGCCTCAGAGTCAGGACCAACGTTCCGCTCAGTTCCCCAGTGTTCCCACACTGGATCTGACATCCACTTGGCTATTCTGCACCATGCCCCCTGCCTGACGAGTGATTTATGGATCAGCGAGAAGCTAACTGCTAAATGAAGCAGCCCCCAGCTCGTCCTCTCCAGGAGACACCGTAAAAAGGGAAATGGAAAGCCATGTATACACTGCTTGGGCAGAGAGATAGAGAAGCTCAGATCTCTGGCTTGGGAGCAGGAGTCCTGCCGACTGCCCGGGGCCTTCTGGAAAGGAGTCATCACCAACAGTGTACTGGTGCCAGTTAAACGTCTCTAGGTAGACCTGCTTAATTATGGTGACATTTAGCAACCCCACACTGGGTTATTTAATGAATATCTCCTCCTTCATGGCTCCTAGGAGAATTCAGTCCTCTGTTCTCATTTATCTGGCTGGAGTTTCCTGGGAAGCTAGTTTAGTAGGGCAAAAAAGATAAGTATTTGCCTCAGAAAAATATGTTTTGTTTTGTTTAAATCTTGTGAACTAATGGTCTTTTTGCTGTTGTTATTGCTGTTTTAGGAAGTAGAAAAGCTTGGATTCTAAGGCAGTGAGCCAGCCTTTCAAGAAAACAGCTGAGAAAGCACACCTCTGGTTTGCTGCTAGCTCCAACTTCTTTCTTATTTTTAATCCATGCCAGAAATGCCAGAAAACAAGGTTGCAAGGGACACTCTGAATCTGCCAAGTTCCATGATGTTCTGTGGCTCCTACCATGGCTGATTTCAATCTACCAACATTCAAACAGCTGGCTGTTTTATCCATTCCATCCTCAAACACAGACAGTTTCAAGTTCTCTAAGAGTCCCCATTTACATCTCCTGAAGCTGCCAGGATTTAAACACCAGAAACGCATGCTACAAACGGTTGGTGGTGTATCTGACAACAACTTGGGAAGACAGATGGTGAGAGACTCTAAGAGACCCTGGGAAACCTGGAAATAGAGAAAAGCCACATCGTTGCAGAGGAGAGACTCAAAGATAGGCATGGAGAGGGACGTATGGCTGCCATCACACAGAGCAGGGCACTAAGCTTCCAGAAGGCTTCCGGTTTCATTAGCCCTTTTCTTCTCATTAGAAGAAATCTAGGAAGTGTGAATAACACATTTAAACATCATTTAAAAGTGATCCAGGATCCAGGTGTGGTGGCTCACACCTGTAATCCCAGCACTTTGGTAGGCTGAGGTAGGCGGATCACTTGAGGTCAGGAGTTCGAGACCAGCCTGGCCAACATGGTGAAACCCTGTCTCTACTAAAAATACAACAAACAAACAAACAAACAAACAAAAAAAAAAAAACCTGAGCATGGTGGCGAGCACCTGCAATCCCAGCTACTTGGGAGGCTGAGGCAGGAGAATGGCTTGAACCCAGGATGCAGAGGCTGCAGTGAGCTGAGACTGTGCCATTGCACTCCAGCCTGGGCAAGAAGAGCTAAATGCCTTCTCAAAAAAAAATTTTTTTTAAATGATCCAGGAAAGGAAGTACTAAGCTGACGAGTTACTGTGGGGTCCAGAATGGTGCTTAAGTCCCTGGGCAATGTGGCACAACCATGGGGCTACCCCACTGAGCCACGTGAGTGCAAGGGCCACCTGCCGATGAGGTTCTGGACAGCCCAAGGAAGTATGGTATGGCTTGTGTGTGCAGACACCAGCTGGTGCTATCTCTAAAGGTCTGCTGCATTGCTATTCAGATAACACTCTCTTTATAAAACAAGCTCCAAAGAATAAAAAGACAAGGGAAGGTCACACACTATCGCTTTTAGCAATGAACATGAGTTCCATAGTAGTGGGCATTGACCTTTATAATGAGCAGATGTAGATAATAATACCAAAAGACGACATGGACTGTTCACCAGGCACTGTTTACACACTTTTCATATATTGACGTTCACTCCTCAGGACCACTCTAAGAGGTAGGTGCTATTAAGCCCATTTTACAGCTGAGGAAACTGAGGCACAGACCACATCAATAACTTGCCTAAGCTCACATGCTAGTAAGCAACAGAGGGATACTGAAGCCTGGCGGCGTGGCTCAGAGTCATGAGGGCTGCACTGTGTATGAGATCTCCCCTCTTCAGCACTTTGCGCTGGCTCCTGTGCCTTCTGGGCAAAGGCACATTTCCTGATTTTCCTTTTTGACCGCAAGGTCCTCCAGGACATAGACCCAGAGTGTCTGGTTCTCACAGAGTCCCCAGAGAAGCCAGTTCTTGACTTGTAGTAGGGTCTTGCAAGGCAGAGGTACTGTGTGGTTCAAACTTCTGGGCACTGATTCTGCTTCATCCTCTCAGAGGAGGAAGGATCCTTGCTGACCCTGAGTTTACACAAGAATCAGAAAGAGTAATATTTGTAATAGTCACTGAAATGAAAGCAAATAGACTACTAGTGTGAGTTATTTGCAGTGAGGCTACAAGGGCAGAGACATGGCAAGGAAAAAGGTTTCTAGATCAGTTTAGACCATGGCAGACCGTGTCCTTGCAAACAGTGTTCCATTACTGACTCTGGGGCCAGAGGATGCTCTGCTGAGACTTGCTGCTTCTGCTCCCCACTGCATGGCTGTCTTCCTTCTGGAAAAAATGTTTGTAACATTGACTAATTAAGTTAGGGACTTTAAACTTACAAACCCCTCCTAAGACACTGAAGTCGTAATAAGCATCTGTTGGTGGAGGAATGAAGGAATGAATGAATGGGGTTTCCCTCAGCTGCCTGCTACTATTGGAGAAATTCACTGCCAGTGGACCACAACGGGGAGAAAGACTCCCAGATGCCTTTCCTACAGCTCCCAAGTCTCCCAGCCTTGAAACACTGAATCCTCAAGACTGTTCCCTCTGTCCAATGCCCTGTGCGTATGGGGCAGAATCGTTGCAAGAGTCCAGCATGCGGCTGAGCCTCAGGGTTTCACATCTGTGAGTTACAGAGAAAAAAAGGCTTCGGGTTCTCGGTTCATTGTCCCAGAGTCACACTCTCCCCCATACCAGAAGAGGAACTCAGCCTCCTCCTCACATCCTGCCTATGCTGCGTCCATCTAGGAAAGTCAGATTTGAAAGAATTTTGACTCACTTCTGAGGATTCTTTTTTTTTTTTTTTTTTTTTTTTTGAGATGGAGTCTCCCTTTGTCGCCCAGGCTGGAGTGCAGTGGCACCATCTCGGCTCACTACAAGCTCTGCCTCCCGGGTTCACACCATTCTCCTGCCTCAGCCTCCCGAGTAGCTGGGACTACAGGTGCCCACCACCACGCCCGGCTAATTGTTTTTATTTTTAGTAGAGATGGGGTTTCACTGTGTTAGCCAGAATAGTCTCGATCTCCTGACCTTGTGATCTGCCTGCCTTGGCCTCCCAAAGTGCTGGGATTACAAGGAGGATTCATTTTTTTATGTGAGTTGCATTTAAAATCAAAACAATATTTTTCCCTCTTTTCTATACTTTCTCTCTTTTGTCCTGGTCTTATTTTGTTTTTCCTTCAAAAAGTAGAAATAACATATAAGCCTTTTATAATAATGTGTTATTGAAAACCTCAAATATTTCATGGACATGTTTTGAATAACTAAGAGGTATTACTGTACATTCAAATGCTTCCCTGACATGCTGTAACAAAAGGGGCCTTGGAATGTCTAAATATGAAATTATCACTGTAGTTTTCCTACAGTTTGAACTATTTCGTGCCTCTATATCAAAGAATCCCATTACCCCCAGATGCACCCTATCAGTGTTTCAAACAAGTGGCATTTCACCTAGTTTAGAATTTGCAGCTGCTAACATGCACAGATAGTCCAGAGCTCAGCCCTGACTGGCGCTGTGTACAGAAAATAAGTTGTATGCAACTTACAAGAAACATAGATGCATTTCTTGAATGTGTCCAGTGACTAATGGTACGAGAAATGCCCACAGGGCTATGCTCAATCTAAGGAAAACTTTTTAATTATAGAAGAGATTTTCAATAGCTCACATCTTGGGAAGGTCCACTGGGTCTAGGAATAGAAAGTTACTGGACTATCAAGGATAAGTCGTTCCACTCTAGGCTGAGATCCTTTGTATTCACAGAAGAGAAAATATGCATATGACTAGAATTCACAGAGTGGCTTGATTAAGGGAGAAGAAGGGCTTGGGATGTGATAGCGGGGGATCCTGAGGGCTGGAGACTTGCTCTGCT
The DNA here is from genome assembly GCF_037993035.2 of Macaca fascicularis. Classification (NCBI taxonomy): domain Eukaryota; kingdom Metazoa; phylum Chordata; class Mammalia; order Primates; family Cercopithecidae; genus Macaca; species Macaca fascicularis. Next base: position 106,162,468 of record NC_088377.1, read on the forward strand.
CATGTCTGACTGGTGACCTCAGGTCAGTTGCTGGGCATCAGAAGCTCAGCTTTCCATCTGTGACATGACAGAGACCAGCACAGTGCTTGGCATGTCACAGACACTGAATTAATGATTGCTGAGTTAAGGAAGGAAGGAAAGATTCTCAAGCACTGTTGCAAACTCAGATTTCAAATAACACATGCCTTCTCACCTTTCTCATCTTCTAAAGCCCCTAGGTCCTAATCTGACCTCCCATGAGAAGGGGTCAGGCACTTCCCTGGGAAAAATAGCTATACGTGGTCCACTGATGAGCTGGGGAAGGAAGAAGCATCTCTGAGCACAACCCAGTTACAGAAGAGTAAGTTACGGGTTCACAGTCTCTCCTGCCCCAATTAGCATGGCATGGTTTGATGCCTCTTTAAGTCTCTTCCAAATCCTTTCTGCTTTATCCCAGGTTAGGCAGTACTTCCCCAGCCCTAAACTTCAGGCTCGTCTGTCCTTTCTGCCCTCTCTCCCATTTGTGTGTCATGGCCAGAGCTCTTTCTTAAGAGGCCTTGGTCAGTAGAAAACCAATGCCTTTGCTCTCCAGCATTCATGTGTATGCTTGTGAAGGAGAAGCAGCCCTCCCTACAACCACTCGACTCACCGGCCTTCATTCAGAAGCACCCCATGAGTGCCTGTTCCCAGGCAATCAGCCCAGGAGAAAGAGACAGCATGTCTCCTCTGCTTTTATCCCTTTGCTCTTCCTCCTTCCTCTGCACCCTTTGGGACCCCTTGGTTCCTCCAAGATCGATTCACACATCTTCCTCTTAACATGATGAGACAGGGACAAAAATGAGGAGTGTCTGAAAATTCAGAGGGCATTCTCCCCTCTGTCCATCCCCCAGCTCATACTTCATTGCACACATTGGGGTCATGCATAGTGGAAGAAGATTCATTTTGAAAAGGAAAAGAAAAAATGTTGAAATAAAAGAAGAAAAACTAAAAACATCTAGAAATCCTGGGTAACATGGACAGAGAAAAGAAGAGTCATGCAGGATTTGGGAAGTTTGGGCTTAACAGTCAAGAGAATGGAAAGGAGAGATTCAGGAATTAGCTGCATTCTGCATAGAATCGATTGAGAAGGGGTTAGAGAGAGGATCTTAAGAGTTTGCTGCATTAGGGACATACTTCCTTCAGAGACCAAGTAAAGATTTGAATCATGGATTGCGACTTTATGATAGCTTCACTATGTGTCTCTGAATATGATCCAGTGCCAAAATTCATCACAGATGGACTCACTTGTATTTTAGGGACAGTTACTCACTCTAAGGAGGCCTTCTTCTCAGGCCGGGTTCCTGCATGTTCCTTCCCTGTCCTTGACCTCTACAAGTCCTCATCTACTGATCCATGTTCTCCTCCCCCAAAATACAAACTTAAATCACTTATTCTTGCCCTAGGCACACTAGAATTTTGCAAAAGCCCTCATTATTTGGAAAATAAATAAATAAAAAGTTTCACTTTCAGAAACTCTTTTCCTCCAAACTGATCCCAAAGTCCTACACTAGTAACCAGCTTCAAGGTTGTAGCCAGGAAAGGGGAGATGGTAAAAAGTAGGGGAGGAATGCTGAAGCCCACAGTGGAGAGGGGAGGTAGCTGGATGACTTGGTAAGATTTCCCCAGTGCCAACATCAGTATGCTTAAATAAGAGCATTCCAAAGGCTTGCTTTGCCTTAAAATTGGGATTAGCAAGGGCACATGTCACTCCGTAAAAGCCTAGTTTTCCTGGAAGGCACCAGAAGTATAGAGGATTGGAAAACATGCAAGGATGTGGCATTCCACATTCTCCTAAGGCCTATTTTAGAGCATTAAACTCTCTTCCAATTCTTAACCAGCAATGTCAATTAAATGGATAACTTGAAGACAGCCAAAAACACACAATTTCCATCAAAAGGCAATTCACTGCTTTCATAACAGTGGGGATGGCTACTGGTAGTTAGAAAGGCAGAAGTGGCTCATCTATCTCTGGGAATAATTTATATGACTTGGATGACATTTAATTTAACACAAGTCACCCAAAAGGATGGTGATTTAATGCCCCAGCTTTTTTTTTTCAGTGCTGCGTTGTTGTCATCAGGTGAGTTTCACCTCATACTTTCTTGTTCTTAGTTGCAGAGAAATCTGTTTGAAAGAAATAATTGCAAACTATCACTTTTCCAACTGTGGGCAGGGAATAAAACCCCCAAGGTGAAACATCTGACCTTGAAACTCAGAGTGACTAAGCCTCTGTGCTCGTAACAAGGGGAATGAAGGTAGATTTGTGAATTGAAACAACAAAGTAGACTCCAGCTTCCCTAGGAGATGGAGCCCCGGAAGATGGACTTTTCTATTGTTGCCTGCCATGTCCAGGCCTCAGATGCAAATAATATCCTCTCTGCAATTTTGTGAGAAAAAAAAAAAACTGCTGTGGCAGTGACCCTGAAAAAGCACCTCATCATTAATCCCCATTGGTTCCGGGAAATGGCCAAGCCACAGAAAACCTTCCTTCCTCTTTTGAAATGTCCCCAACCTACTAGCTTGTCCCCTTACAGCCAAACTTGACTATCAAATGTACCTGAAGGCCAACTAGAGAGTGTTCCCTGCCTTCAAAAATCACACCCTAATAGAACAGTCGCCAATCAGACACAGCCTCGGTGTTTCCTCCTTTTTACCCTAAAAACCTCACTTTCCTTTGAACACCCTTGAACCCCTGCTGAAATGAAAGGACAGGAGATGGGTGCCCCTGCCACAAGTTTATGAAAAATCAGCCTTGGCTAATTCTTGCCTCAGACTGGGTTTTTCTTTGATACCCATAAGAGAAACAGTGCCACTCCCTGACCACCAATTAATAACAGGGAGTTGGTGAGATATGGGATTGCACAAAGGCCCATGGGAAACTGGAATTTGGACTCAGGTCTGTCTGCCTCTAAGGCCATGCATTGTTCCACACTCCATACTCCACACTTCCCACCTCTCTGGTTTGAACAACACCTATTTCTGCAATCCAGAAAAGTGAGAGAGAGGAAGTCCAGAGGGAGGTAGCCCTGGGGCTCAGATAAGCAAAAGGCCAACCAAACCTTAACTCAAAGGGGCTTGGGACCATGTTTATCTCACTGGTGACCACAGCCACCAATGCCAAGCACATGGGCCACTCTCTCTCTCTCTCTCTTTCCGTCTCTCTCTCCCCTCTGTGCGTACCTTGGATTGGCTGTTGTCATCACTGAAGCTGCACTTGATGGACATTATAACTTAATTTCACTCACAAAGCAATATTGAGTTATGAGACTGAGAAACACAAGGCAGGGTTTGGTCTGTCCAATGCAGAGCCTTGCAGGTCCTTGAGTTCAGGCTGAGTCCTGACTACTCCAGAGATGGGCCCAGAAATTATCAGCACTTCTCATAGGACTCCCTTGTGGATCTTGCCGAAATGCTGATTCTGGGTCTGAGGGTCTGGGCTTGGGATTGAGATTCTGCATGTCTGACAGAGTACCCAGGTGAAGTCGATGCTGCTGGTCCCAGGTATCAGGCAGTTATTCTCAACCCTTCTTGCATTTTATAATCAACAGGGAGCATATTATAATCAACAGGGAGCTTTTAAAATAATACTAAAGCCAGGCCCCAGGCCCAAAGATTCTGATTTAATTGATTGTGAGTGGGACTTGAGCAGGGACACCAATATTCTAGAATCCCCTCAGCAGCCAGGCATGAGAACCACCACACAAGAGCCTCCAGGTAATTAATTCTGGCAATCCCACTCTCAGGTGTGAAAGGATGGGATAGCTGTACTTGAAAATGAAAAGCTTCAATAATGACAACCTTTTCTTAGTTTAAGGTGGCCTTTCTTCCCAGTAACTCCACTCATTATAAACACTTGTGCATTTGTGACAACATGTAAAAACGTATGTTTCCTCATAAGGAAGCTGGGTTCTCTCCATGGTCCCAGCAGCTATTGAGACTCAGCTGTAAGGTTTAGTGTGCCAAGGAAGATGGGGATGGGAGCTGCCTAAATCAGGGGAAGTTCATTGCACAGGGAAGGAAAGTGAGGATCTGCTGGGAAGAGAGTAGGGGAGTGGCCCACCAGACAGGAAGGATGGGGAAAGCCCTACTATTGGTAAAAAGAGCAGTTCAGAGGAGAGCCAGCAGGAGCTGGGATAGGAAATAGCCTGCCCCTGATGTGTCCACTGGAAAGACCAGAAGCTGACCCCGGGGTGAACTTTGACAGCAGACACCAGCAGGATACCCAGTGACCAAGGAGACAAATGGCATCCCCACAGAGGAAGAGAAACCCAGCGACCACGCAGAAACCCACACAGACCAACTTCCTTCCCCTAAAGCTCCTGCCTACACCCAGACACCATTTTGGCTGAGAGACGCCAGGGTAGAGAAGCCCAAAAGGCTGATGTAGATCATTTGCTCAATGGAGATGTTCAAACCAAAGACGTCTAGGATCTTTAAATGGCAAATTTACATTTCCCTGACCATGGCCCGCCACTGGCAGGAAGAAGGGAGGCTTGGTCCCAGAACAGCTGCAGGAACTAAAGGCTTTTGCTGGTCTTCCTGGCATGACTGAGTTCTCCTGCGTGAGTTGTTGAACCTGATATAGCTAAGGCATTCTCAGCACAGAAGATCTGATTTTTTTTTTCTTTAAAAATAGCCTAAAGGAGAAAAGAACACAGAATGATCCACCTTTTCTCTATGAAACCTTAAAAGACACGAGAGAGGTCTTTCTAGTAAGAAAAACACGATTGTTGTTGTACCTGCTGAGTACTGCATCAAATTAAAAACCCATATCACAGTGCTCCTTTAAATCTGGCCAGGTAGAGAAAGTGTTTCTCAGCAATCTCCAAAACTGGGAAGAAAGAGGTTGTTATGTCAGTTAATCACCACATCAAGAGTCCTCCTAAGGAAGTCTTTTTCAGACTTTCCATAGCTCCTTAGGCCCCTATGTGGCATTTGCCCCCTGCCTCCTCCCCTGTGTACTTGCTCCACCTCCTTCTAGGCCTCTAAGCCATCCCAAGATGGGGTCATTTGAGGGGATTTCACAGTCTCTTTAGTATACACTGGGAGGCTGTGTTAATAGGCCATCAGCCTAAGCAGTAGAAATCTTCATTTAACGTGTTCTCTTGTAGTAAGCATGTCCTTTTATTTTCTGTATTTTTGATGTTTTGACATCTGAGGCCTTGCTGACCCTAGACTAGCCAACTCTAGACCACAACCACCTCCTATCTGGGGTTCTTGCACTGGACTGCAAATCATAAACAGCACCTTCCTGCCCTGCCCAAAGCAGAAGGGGTTAAAATCATCTCATTTCCATGACTCTGCAAGTCCTCTGCTGTTCCCTTTCTCCCATCCAAGTACTAGCCAGGCCCTACCCTGCTTAGCTTCTGAGATTAGAGGAGATGGGGCATGTTTGGGGCAGCATGGCTGTGATAATATCCCCTTACTAATGCTCCTGCAGTAACGTCCTTACTCATCACATGTCTGGCCAACCTAAAGCTTAAATCTGGCTACATGGCATTTTTACATGGTGCTTTACCATTTACAAGGCACTTTTGCTCCCGTCATCTTATTGGATTCTCCCAGCCACCCTGTGGGGTCAGTGGGAATTAACTTTCTGATAAAATCCCTCTCTGCTCAACCGATTCCTGAATATTAAAAGAAATTTCAGCAAAATTTCATTACTGCAACATACTGAATACCAATGGAATTCAAAATCTTTTGAGGCCATTTCTACCAATCTTAGAAAATTTCACTCTATTCAGCCAAATGGGCTCTGTTCAATAGGAGCTGAATTCTGACATGAAACTTGGAACAGGGAAACTTATTCTAATACCATTTGCATCCATAAAACTTAGGTCAAGATCACATGCAAAAAACATCCATATTCTACACATCCATTCATCACTAAGGAAAAAACTCAGATGCAGAAGTTTCAAGAAATAGATGTGGGAAAATGTATTCAGAATCCTACTACAGCTAGAGCCATAATTAGAAGTCTTGTGCTTGCCAGCTCTGAAGTTCTCATCTTTAAGACGGTGCAGATATTCGGGAAAACTAATAAATCCTTTTTAGTGCTATGCTTCCCTGTAGAACACATGAAAATGGGAGTTTTAAAAATTACAAATTGGATGACGACTTACAGATCAACTTTGCTTTGTACAGTAGATTCTTTTTTAAATGTGTAAGCTGACTGAACTTTTGTGAGTCAGGTTGCATTTTATGTAAAAGAATCCAGAAAAGGAAGTGTTTGCTATTTAAGGAGATCATATATATATATATGATTTCAGTTCTTATATATACATCTATATATGTAATACACATAATCACCTTAAAGTTATCTTCTAATTTATATATTTTGTAAATCTGTAATTTTACATATCAGACTTGCTTGAAGTGGGATACATATGGATTTAATTTACAAAACAATTCATCTAAACTCCTGTATTAGAATATGATTTTGTAAATGTCTGCTGGTGGCTGCACTTAGTAAGGATCTATATCCTTTTCTAGTTCCAATTTTGACACAAACTAGTTGTGTGACTTTAGACAAATTACTTGTTATGTCCGGTTTCTTCTTCTGTAAAATGAGAAGTTTAGATTAAGTTATTTTTCATTTTCTGATTTTCTATATACACTCATTTGTTCAACTTTAATACTTGACACATATCAGAATGTTAATACATATTAAGATGAAGTTTCTAAGAACAATTTTTACATTTTTCCCTGTAGCTTTAATGCTATTAAATTCAAGCCTGCTTAATACTTCCACCAGGTAATGATTTTGCAAGATGTTTTATGTATTCAGCCTTGTTTACTCCTTGAAGCAAGGAATATTACTTGAAAATAATAACTGTGTACTGCTCTCCAATGGAGAATCATTACATTTATGACCTTGAGTTTCTATTGAATTTCTCTCTATGTGTTTATTATCCCATACTCAGCCAAAGACCATATGTTCTTCTCAAGACAGCTACTATTACTGTCAGAGATATGCTTATAAGATTTATTTTTGTCATTATTTACTTTTTAATGATATTTATACTCTGGCCATAAATGAGAGAAGACAGATGCCTCATTTCCCCATCCTTGGCAGTCAAAAAGGAGTATATTCAGAGTCAAACAAACAATGTAGCACATACTTACTTCTCTGCTTCAAAACAGAGTGCTAAAATCAGAGTTGCTGTGTATGGTTGCTCAGGCTATACACTGTACAATTCTCAGGAACATCATTCATACCATTTGCATGCATTGTGCAAGCTACAACCTGCTGAGCCATATACTGAGACTCCTGCTGCAATATATGTAGGATTTGGGCCAGTCAGCATATTTCCAAGCAGAAAACGCAATTCTAATAGTGTGTGCAGTACCATGGGGTTTACACTAGAAAGGCTATAACCAGAGATAAGACAAATCAAACAGAGTCAACCACCCAGTGTCCATAGCGGACATATATTGCTCTTTACTACTAAATTCCTATTACCTAAGAATACAGCTGCTGTCTCTATTTTCTCATTTCCTTCAAAACTCCCACCAGTACAGCTTCTGTTGACCTAACTTACTGAAATTGTGCCCTTCCAGGTCGTCAGTGGAACAATATTGACTAAATTTCTCAGTTCTCTCTCTAGCTGGCCACCCTCCTTTTTGTGCCATTTCTTGCTGAATGGTTTCTTCCTTTGGATTCGGTGATAGATGACGGAGGTCCCACGAGAAGGGCACTCTGAATGGATAAAATCTGTGTTTGTTAGAAAAGTTGCTAACTACGTGCCAGGTGACAGAAAGAAATCACCTGGCTGTTCCTAAAGGGGGCCTCCCTCAGAGGGGCTGGGGGAAAGAGTGTCCATGGTGGGAGAGGTGTGGGTGATCAGGGAGGCAAGAAGGAGTCAGTACTCTGACCCGGGCCTCTGATTCCTGCTCTGGCCCTGCCAGTGGCTTGATATATAACCTGGGGAATCTCCTCACTAGTGGGAGAGCATGCAGGATCCAGCTTTCTGGGACTTGAGCATTCTGTGAATGAATGTGATTCTAGAAACTCACTTCTCAAACAATGGCTGAGAGAGCATTTACACAAAGACCAGGACTAGCCCAGGAGACAAGGACCAGCCTCCAGCAGTTGTGGTCTGAGTCCTGGGTACAGGATGGCTTTCCCAGCATCATGGGGCCTCCCCTCTGCATAGGTGAGAATTTCACTCCACCCCTGAGCTTCAGCCACAGAACAAGCCTAACACCCATTGCCCGCAGTGTTTCTGAACCAGCTGGGACACTCATCCACAGTGGCTCAAACCTCCACAGCCTGCCATTCCTAAGTCATCAGGATCTGAAGAACTTGAACCACTGGAACGTCACCCAGGTTCTGCTATTTGGACACAACTCTCCAAGATGACTTTGTACTTATTCACAGTCAGAAAAATGAGACAAGACTGAGCCAGACTGAGCCTTCCCCAGCCCTAAAACTTGTAAGTACTAGGGAACCCTGAACACTAACAAGTTAAATACTTGAAAGGAGATGGTCAGAACTTTGGGAACTCTATTTTGAAAAGACAGCGATGTGGAGAGGATCTCAGATATTTGTACTCTAGGGAAAAACAGGACGTATTAGTTATTCCAAATTGTAGGGGCACCCAGTTATAATGTTCAACTCTGGCACTCCTTCTCCTTCCCCTTTACTCATTCTTCTGCCCTTTCACTATCTTTTCTTCCTCATAATCCCATCCCAGACACCCTCTAAGACACAGGCCAGGCTGCACTTCTTTGCCCTTTGCTATTCTCTCTCTAACCTCTTTTTCTTACAGATTCCCTGTACTTCCATAACTTCAACCATTCCCTAGGGCAATAGCTAGGAAAAACCCAACCAAGAAGGAGCAATCCTGAAGATGTCCTTGCACGGCAAACCCAAACCGAAGTAAACTCTCAGGCCAAAGATCACAGTCCAAGATAAACCCACAGACCTAGAAGAGAGAAGAGATCCCCTCTGTGAATAACTGAACCCGATAGACTCAAAAAGGCCAGAAATGTAAAGACCACACAGCCAGAGAAACGACAACGATTCTGTTCACTTGCATGACAGGCTAAGCCTTAGTATTAAAGCAGGGACAGGCATGGGGTTGTACTTGAGAGTAATCCTCAAAGAAAGTCTCCACTCAGATAAAACAACTTTCCAAGTTTTAGACATTAAAGACAAATTAATACTCCTCCAAATCACAAAGAATAAAAAAGGGATAATGTTTAAAATAAAGAGAAGAACAACAATATCAAACTTTGCCTTGAGTGAGGCGAGGAGGAGGCTTGGGGAGAATGTGCACAAACCAGAAAGCAGGTGTGATCACAGCGCTCGCCAGCCGCTGGCACTCCTCTCTGAAAGGAGCATATTCTAAGACCTGATGACTGAAATAATTTGACAAGTTCTTACTCTACAAAGATTGCTATAAGAAGCAATGGAAAATTGAAAACAGAAGAAAGGCTATCCAGAGAAACAGAACCAATTATATATATACATATACACATGTACGTATATGTAAACATACATATACACAGAGTGATCATTGGCATCACAGCCATTCAAAGTGGAGAAATGCACCAGAGTATAGACCGAGGTCAAAATTAATAATATGAAGCAAATGAAAGCGATTTAAAAAGTGAGTAAAGAGATTACGGGGGTTAACAATTCAATAAATAATGTTGTAATAGACAAATGAGAAGACTTTACTCATAACTAAAGGTATTTGCAAGTATACTCAAGAAACTTTCATGAAAAGGACAATATTCTGGCATGTAATGTGTATTTAATAAAAACAAAAAGTCAAAAATTCAGCTTGCCACATTCTCAGTTCATAGTGCAATAAAATTGAAAATTCTTAGGAATAAAATGTGCCTTATTCCATGAACATTAAAAAAAGAGGAAGGAAAGTTCTTAAATGGTACCGAGTCTTGGAAGAAATCCACAACTCCTGGCACAAAATGTTTTAACGCAAAAATACAAATAAACTACATTAATATTTGTGGAACACTGTGACGCCAATAGAGAATTTATTGCTCTAAATGTCTACAATCTTTTTTTAAGGGGAAACTATGTTAAATTTAAAAATTGTTAAATGGGGTTGAAAAAGCAAACCAGAACAAACAAGGAAAGAATAATGAAATTAAAAATCAACAAAATTGAGAAATAGAAACAATAAACTGTATCAATAGAACCTGTACTTAGTGCTTCAAAAATATAACAAATTCAAATATATTTCTAGTTCCTGCAAAGATGATGATTAGCTGCTTCCCCAACTTTTCCAAAGAAAACTTGTAGTATAAGGAATAATGAAAAGAAATAAACATAGAAATGGGGACAGAGGAGGCTAAAGACTATTTTTAAGTTGGTTTGAATGGGACGTGCTGGAGCCTGGGGTCAGGGGCTACTTCTTATCTGCGAGAAGGTGAAGGAGGGAGGAGCTGCTCCTGTCCTGTTCTGTCCTCCTCCATGCTACAAAAATCACAGCCTCAAGGCAGAAGGAGTACAGATGTCTACTGGGGTGAAATCAAGGTATACTCAAAGCCCTGCTGAAGAGAGGACAGGCATAAAATGGATAAGAAAAAATAAAGAGCCAAGAATAGTTAAGGCATTTCCGAAGAAGAAAAACAAAGGAAATGTGCTCTACCAGATATTAGAATTTGTTAGGAAGGGGCAATAGTTCATCAGTATAGCACTGATACAGGGATAGACAAATTGATCAATAACATAGAACAGAGCACCCAAAAATGAGATTCTTGCATACACAGAAATCTGATGGATAATAGAGGTGGCTTTGCAGACCAGTGGGAAGTGTAGGAAATGACTGTTTAATAAGTGGATCTGGGAGGAGTGGTCATCCACATGGAAAAACAAATGAAATATAACCCTTTCTTCACACCATACCAAAAAATCAGTTCAGGTAGATTCAGTGCTTAATGTTAAAAGCAAAGTTTTAAACTTAGTAGATAAGGTAAGTAGGTAAGCAGATAAGATATGGCCTCAAAATAGGAAAGAACACACACAAAAATACCATGAAGAAATCTACTGATAAATTTGATTATATTAAAATTAGAAATACTCATTTAGCAATATATACCTTAATGAAAGTGAAAATACAAATTACAGACTATATATAAGCAATCTAAAGGCCCATCAACAGGAGAGTAGATACGTAAAGTATGAAATATTCACATAATAGAATATTATATATCTGCCAACATGAATAAACTGTAGCAGTAAGCAACAATATGGATGAATCTTCGGAACACAACTGGAGTGAAAAAAGAAAATCTTAGAAAATTAAGTAATTATGTTACCCTTTCCTGGTCTTACAATCTATGCTCAATTATTTGCAATTTGACAAAAACTCCATTCCAAATATATCTCAATTCCCTCCTGATCCCTTCACTTAAGCCAATTGAATTAAGTACTTGTAGCACCAGGTTCTTAAGAAAGAGGCCTATTTCTCAGAGTTTCTTGGAAAGTATTGGTGCCGCTCATCTGTCTATTATACTCCCTCCCGTGGGTCCAGGCTTTCTTGCTGGCACAGAAATGGTGGTAGGGACACTTCCTGGGTCATGACAGCATCCCACTTCAAGAGCTTATTTGGAGAAAGCTAAAATGTCAAGACAAACCAAACATCCACTCTTTTTCCTGCTCTCTTTGATTTTGCTGCGTCAGAAGTGAACCTCAATTCTCCAGGGCTTTATTTTTGCCTAGGGCCGGTTACTTGTATGAGGACCCCAGGGCTTCATTGATTTAGTGTAGCAAAATGTAGCAAGCTAGAAACCATTCATTTTGGCAGTCAGCAATTATAGGTGAGTACAAAGTGACCTTTGCTTTTACCTTTCCAAAGTGCCTTTAGTACAACAAGCCTGCTCAGCCCTTGATCTCTTTCTTTACTTCCCTGTGACAGCACCATGCTCTTCCTGCAGGCTTTGCATTTGCTGTTCCCCTGCCTAAAACAGTCTTCCTCCCTGTTTCCTTGTTACCTGGCCAACTCCTACTTAATTTTCCGTTTTCAGATTAGACATTCCTTTCCTGGGGGAGTCTTTCCTTGACTTCTCACAGCTGAGTTAGGAAACTGCTTGGTGTTCCTCCATACCCGATACTTATTAATATCCTAATACTGTTCTGCAGTTCTGCATCCTCACCTGCATGGCACAGTAGACTGAAAGATCCTTGAGGGCTGGAACTGCCCTGAAGATGTCACCTTTCTTCATATCACCAGTGCCTAGCACAGAGCTGGGTGCAGAGGGGGGACACAGTAAATCTTTGTTGAAAAAAAAATGGTATGAATCCAGTATTACTCACAATATACTGAAGTAGATTCCTGCTGAGTTTAAAGACTTCAGCAATTAAGAATGAAAATAAAATTGGAGAAAGCATATGGAATCTCTGTAGAGAGGAGAAACTCTTCTCCATACTGAAAATATTGAAGTTGTCATCAGAGAAAAGATGGATATTTGTATAAATATAAAAAATGAAAACAAAATATGGTAAAATCTATTTAAATAAGTAGAAATGCAACAGAATGGGGGAAATGCGATAAATGTAACTAAGGTTTTGCATTCAGTATACATAATTGGTACATATATGTAAGGCCTTACTCTATAATCAGAAAAGGGAAATACATGCAAAAAATCGCAGGCTATAAAAAATGCACTGCCTCAGTAACAATTCAAGAATGCACATTTTAAAAGCTTAGAGGTGACATTAAATTCCTGTTAAAATAAATAAAAATGATAAGCCCCAGTGTTCACCATGCTGTGGAAAAATACAATGATTACTGTTGACATTATAAGTTGCTTCACTCTGGAGAGCAATCCAGCAATATGAAAAACAGAACCAGGAGATGTTTACACGCAACACTTTACAGTTTTACTTTGGGGGGTACATCATGAGGAGTTAACCTAAAAGACAGCTAAAGGTAAGTTGTGTCAAGAAGTTCCTAGCAGGGCTGTTTATAGATTCTGAAAACTGGAAACAATCCATGTGCCAACTGATAAAATTAGGGGATATAAATGTAATGGGGATCTGTGAGGGTCGCATTAATCTGATAAGCTTAGGGACTGTGTAAGGAAAAAAGAAAAAGACAAAATCCAAAACATGTACATACTAGATTGCAGCCTCATAAAGGTCAGAAGGTAATTCAGAGATATTACATTCTGTTGAGCTTTTAATCTTCCCTGATTCCTTTGTGAATATAATTTCTTCCCCTTTCTTGCCCCTTTCATAAAGAAAGTTTAAAAAAAAATCTGACTATACAAGCATTTTAATTGGTATGTAATGTACATACAGTTTATCACTGGCTATTATGATTACAATCGTTACTATTTAATGCACCAAGGCCAAAACTGTTTTATTAAGTAAAAGTTAACTAATTAAAAGAAAGGGCACAGAGTGGCTGCAAAAACACACATTTCAGCTTCCGTGTACCAGAAAATTCTCTCCCAGCCACACTGCACACACACATCCTATGGGGCGCCCTTCTCCTGCAACCTCCCCTTGCTCTTCATTTCTGCTGCTCATTTATAATTATGCAAGATTAGTTCAAATTGGTATGGATTATGCCTTGATGTCTTTAAAGATACTTTAAAAGTCTAAAAAGGCAAAGCCAAGAATAATTCAGAGTAAGAGGGAGAACTGCACAGACTCACTAAGGAAGCAAAGGGGTATGAGGAAAATGGCTGTCCCAGAGTCTGGTTCACCTCTAGAACCAGCTTAGTCCTAAGGGTTCCTCACCTCAGACAAGCTCCTCAGTCTCTCTGGACTTTAGTTTCCTCAGGTTTCATAATGTCCAGTTGGACTACATGACTTCTCTGATCTTTTCCTTAAATTTTATCCTTCTTAGAGAATGCGGGAAGTGTGGTCTGTCATTTGCTTGACTCATGGTCAAGGAAACATCATTTCTCTAAACTGTGTTCCTACCTTTTTATCCTTTTTGCAATTCATGAGGTGATTTTTAAACTTATTGTCTCCATTTCCTCCTGAATCTGTTGATATGACATTATTTTTGGCCATCGTGTTTTCTTTTGTTCGAGTCCTCTGAACCATTTTTTAAAAATAAGCTTTATTTTTAGAATAATTTTAGATTTACAGATTATGAAGCACCTTGTGACAATAAAGAGTTATTTTAATACTTATGTCAAACATACAAAATACTCATAATTTTGACTAAAATAGTTACTTTGTAAAAGCTAAAATATTTCTACATTTTCTTTTACTAGAAAAATAATGGAGATAAAACAGCTGCTAATTAGGAATATGCCATCTTGATTCATAACCAGTTTCTGGGCATAGTTAAGCAGCTAAAATGTTTCTTTTCTTTTCTTTTTTGTTTCAATAGCATTTCTCTCCTTTAATGACACAGGAAAATGGCATAAAATTAAGCTGTTAGAAATCCCATTATGTATAAATGTAATGTCAAATATTTAAATAGAAACAAATATTAAAATGTGAGTGATGAAATTAATTCTTAAAAAATGTTAACTTCTGTGAAAGAAGAGCAAATTATTCACCAGTCATATTTCTATTAGATGTTCTCGTAGGCTCTTGCTGCATTATAGGAATTTCTGGAGCCAGCCATTTTGCATAGATCACATTTCTTAGAACTATTAGGGAGTGACACCTTAAAGAAATAGCTTAAAACTTAGGGACTGACACTGGAGACATAAAGGCAAAAAAAAAAAAAAAGAAAAGAAAAAGAACTCAATGACATTTTACATACCTTCAATTAATAACAGTGAGCCTGCGTTACTAATTTCCATGTACTATTCCTCACTCGCTAAAAACTTTCCTGCTTATTTTTCCTAGAGTTTCAATAGGATGTTTATAAATTCATTTTTCTTTGTTGTAGAAATTTGCACAATAATGGGCCTTATGACTCAGAGTTCCTAAATCCTGCTTCTGGGAAATTGCCATTTTCCCAAGGGCCCAGAATAACTTGGCTATTTTATAAGAAAAAAAGTTTTAAATAACCTCTATTCAGCCTACTTGTTGGATATCTCTAAATTCCCTCTTCAACAATGTACATTAACTTCATCCATCATAACCTCATATCAAAGCATCTACTGCCCCATCTCCCTTCCTTTTACACACAGCTCACCCCTATCTCTCCTCGATGTCTCCTGTGCAATTCCAAGGTCTGTGTCCATTTTCCTTGACTTATTCCAAGGCTTCACTAAATTAACTTCCACCCCTTCTCTGCTGTCTCCTTTTACCAACTTTTTATATTCCTCGGTTTACTCTTTTTCTAATTATCCCCAATAAGAACATATCAGCTTCCTGCTTGCCTTTCTATCTTCCTGCTTTTCCTGACTGCCTTTCCAGACACTCCAATCCAAAAGCCATCATGTGGGCCAAGGAAGGCAGGCATCTGAAGCATCTGTGTAGAGGGCAGGGTGCGGCCATAGCCAACAGCAGGTGTTGGAGCCTAAATGGGATGAATGGGGCTCCTCCATTGAGGAGGAAGATGAACGGGTTGGGGGTCCTGAGGTGGTTTGATGAGGAGCACTGGAGCCTGAGCTGAGTAAGGTGGGGGCCCACGTGGTGAAGGGGGTCAGTGGCAGCCCAGAGTTGGAGTTTAGAGCAGGAAAAAGGTCAGGACCACATCTGCATGGGGCAAGGGTTGGAGAAAATGATGTCTACAGGAGATGGAGTACATACCAGGTTGGTTGATCCAACAACGAAATATATTATGGATAAATGGAACCAAGTTTCTTGTTAAATAACATGGTTACAAATGTGGTGTTGGATTGGAATTGGAAGTATTAGTATAAATGGATGGATCTTGGTATGGAGAGATATAGGAACAAATATAGATGTGTGTGTGTGTGTGTGTGCACGCGCAGTAATGGGCAGGCCCAGTGTGCACATCTTGGTTTCCAAATACCATTCCCATTAAAAGGAACCAGTGCTACTTGAAGAGATGTCTGATTCCGGGGCTGGGCCAGGGGGCCAGGGAAAGAACAGGATGGGTCTGGAAAATTAAATTATGTCAGAAAGTAAGGAAGAACTCAAAGAATAATGGGTATGTGTCAAAGGGATACAGGAGCCAGATTGAAAGAGCGCCCACTGGCCAAATCTGGAACTGTGTGGAGCACCAAAATAAATAAGTAATATCAGTAGATTACAATTCATTGAATACAAGAGGATGCTGATAAATGAATGAATGAATGAATGAATGAGAAAGCTATTTCTTACAACAATAAAATGCCAACTGATAACTGTAGAAATACTGATAGGATTAGAAAATCATTATATGATAATTATCATAGTAATAGTTGAGCCAAGAAACATATTGTTGCTGAAACTGATGAATACAAATTTGATGAGAAACAAGATATTTACATAATTTTAAAATTGTCCTATAATCTTCCAGAGTGTCAAGGTCATGATAGCCAAGAAAGACTAGAAATTGTCCTGGACTGAAGGAGATGAAAGAGACATGACAATTAACACAAAACATGATCTTGGGCTGGATTATTTGCTATGAAGGATGCTGTTAGGATAATTGGTGAAACTTCCATAGGTTTGAAGATACGATGATATTAATGAATCAATATTGATTTCTTGATTTTGATGGTTGTATTATGTCTATGTGGAAGAATGTTCTAGTACATAGCAAATATATGCTAAAATATTCCAAAGTCATGGTATCAGGTCTGCAACTTACAAATGATTCAAGGGGGAAATGTTCTCCATATGCTTCTTGCAAGATTTCTGTAGGTTTGAAATGACTTCAAAATTAAAAGAGAAAATATGAAAAAGAATATGCTGATTGGGGATCTTTGGTTGAAAGCAAGGAAACTGATAGTGAGAAACTTGAAAAATAGAGAAGTATTTTTACTAGCAGAAGACTGGATAGCCAGAAGGAAGACCTGAATAAAAAGAGAGCCTCGGGAAGGACAGGCAGCAGGCAGCTCTGGGAATCTTAGCCACAGGCAGGCTGGGTCCATCCCACCCTGAGGGCCTCCTCTCAGCACCTCCACCTGGGTAGGCTTGAGCTCCAACCTTGGCTTGCCTCCTGAAGTTCAGGTTTGCAAGATGAGAAGTTCCACTGCTCTATTTGCCTCTCCCAGTTCCTGTTTCCCCTTGGTTTCACTATCTTGTCAGCCCTTCCATACTTTCAGGAAGCTTTTGTTTTCAGCAGGAGGGCTTGTCCAAATAATCTAGCTGACTGTATTCCCAAAAAGAGAAATCACTGCTTTCTTCTCCTCACAGCACTAACCACTTTCTAAAAATTCTGTATATTTGTTTCCTTTCTGTCTCCCCCAGCGGACTGACAACTTGCTCGCTATCATACCCTCTTCACAGGGTAGAAACTAGCAGGAGCACAGAGGACCTCCTCTATCAGACACCCTGCAAGCCTCCAAAGACTGACCCAGGTGCTTCCTCTTCACATTTCCCGAGACAGTAAGAATGCATCCATTCTTCCACACATCACTCTTGAAACCATCTTCAAGATCTGGCTTCCCTAGGCTGGGCTCACTGCCCCAGCCACTGCCTTTCAGTTTCCATGCACTTCCATCTCCACCCAATACATGCTGGGAATGGCTCTTCTTTCTTTGGAAAATTCCACTTTATCTTTAATACCCTGGTCAAACATTACCTGCTCTGCGAAGCTTTCCCCATCATCCTTAGCCAAGGCCCCATAGCATCTTCTACCTATCTCTACTATTGTATTGAAAGTCTTCATTTATTTTTCTGGTCCCCCACAGTAATGTCATATTCATCATTGTGTTCCCAATACATAGACGACTTGCAAATGTTCACAACATCCTAGAGCTTCAGAGCAGATTGGTGCTCTCTGGGCAACCTCATCTTGAGTATTATTGACTCTCAAATTACCTACGGGACTTATTAAAAATGCAGTTCCTGGCTTTGGCCCCAGGATATTGCAATTAATCCATTTTAAGTGAGGGCCCCAAAACCTGTATGTTGAACAAACATCCCTGGTGATTCTGGAGGAAATTTTGAGATGTGCCGTTCTAGACTATTTTAAACCTACAGCCCATTTCTCATCCACTCCGGCCTGGGTGGGCCACTCTGCAGGATTTGAGCCTCCGTTAAGCCAGGCAGATGTCCCTCACAGCTTTTCTTTGTCATACTGATGTTTTGATGCCTGTTGCCACTTTCTTAGTCAGATTTCCACAGCGGCTTACTAGAGGCTTCAATTTTGCTGAACTCTGCTTTAGGTGATTTTACATCCTGAATCAACTCATACTTGCTTTGACTTTTAGTTTCCAAACTTCATGGTTTCTATTACCAGGTCCAGATAAATCTGAGATTCCCCACTCTGCCCCCACTCCCCTTTGTGTGTAATTTCCTGTCATAACCCATTAGACCTCCTGGGCCCTGCTAGCCACTCTGTCCAAAGTTTCCAAAGGCCCCTATCTAAACTTTTCCTCATATCCACAGTTCTTCCTCCTAAAACACTGTGACAAAAGTCAAGATAAATGGAAACTTTGAAGAAAAATCCACTTCCTTTTCAGTTGTAAAATTGACTTTTTAAATTTCACTGGATGCCGGTTTAAGGAACTGAAATATCTGAGTTCTCAGGCTTCATTAAGCAGTGTCCCTGTCATGTCCAGGGGAAAATCCCAAGGCTCTTCTGCTTCCTGGGCTGTGACACTTTTTATCTTCATCCCCCCATGAGCCCCACTAAATTTGTTTTCTTATCTGCTTTCCTCAGGAACATAAGCAAGCTAGATCCGGCATGGTTAACCAGTATCAAGATAGTGCCAGCAGCACTTCATTCTCAGGCAGTTTTTCTCAGGGTCCAGTGAATGTCATAAGTGACATGATCTGACCTAAGTCATCATGTCTGGGCTACAGGATGCTAAGAAATTCTACTGATTATCATATGGGGATATGAGAGTTTCCAGCTTGCAAAAAATTGGTTTGTATTGTTCCCAGAAACAAGCTGAAATGTCCACAGAAGCCAGAAGGATAAGATAAATGTGTGAATTCTGTAGATCTAAGAAAATAAGACTTAGTATGGATTGTGGGGAAATGAGAGTAAATCTCTCATTAGAGATTTACATTAGAGAAAGGTATTCAGATTAGAGAAAAAACTGTGCTAGAAGTTCCCACAAAATAAAGTCTGCTGACCTGCCATCCTGCCATATTCATCTATATCCTTAAAATATATATTTGATATGTTTTTAGTTAGAAATTTTAGTTAGAGTCTAGGTTAAGCTACAAATGAAAAGACTTTAAAATTCAGTGGGTCAAATATGACAGACATTTATTTTTATAACAGACTAGAAGTAGGTGGACAGTCCAGAGCTGTAGGCAGCTCTGCTCCATGAGTACTCTCAGGTATCAAAGCTGGTGGTACAGCTCAGCCATCCTCCACACAGGCTTCCACTTCTATCGGGGTTCATTCCAGCTGCCAAAGGCAAGAGAAAGGCATGTCCCAGAAGTTGTACACAATACTTCCACCTAATTACATGGGTTGTACTGGAACACTACTAAAACCCATAGAGGGAGTTGTAATACTAACAGACAGAAAGGAATAATAGATACTGAGGGGTGGCAACAATTTCTGCCATCCTGTTTTTGAGTAAAAGCCAAGTGAATCCCAGGGACTTGCTGGCAAGACGACTGAATAGGAGCAGCTCCCATCTGCAGCACCCAGTGAGATCGACACAGAAGCTCAGGTACACAGTTCATCTCAATGGGACTGGTTCGACAGTGGATGCAGCCCACGGAAGGTGAACTGAAGCAGGATGGGGTGTCGCCTCACCCGGGAAGTGCAAGGGGTCAGGGAATTTCCTGTTCCTAGCCAAGGGAAGCCTTGAGAGACTCCACCAGGAAGAACAGTACACTCTGGCCCAGATACTGAGCTTTTCTCATGGTCTTTGCAACCAGCAGACCAGGAAATTCTCTCTGGTCCCTGGCTCGGTGGGACCCACCCCCATGGAGCCCAGCAAGTTAAGATCCACTGGCTTGAAATTCTCGCTGCTAGCACAGCAGTCTGAGGTCAACCTGGGATGCTCAAGCTTGGTGTGGGGAGTAGGTGGTTTTACCCTCACAGTGTAAACAAAGTCACCAGGAAGTTCTAACTGGGCGGAGCCCACTGCAGCTCAGCAAGGCTGCTGCAGCCAGACTGCCTCTCTAGGCAGGGCATCTCTGAAAAGAAGGCAGCAGCCCCAGTCAGGAAATTATAGATAAAACCGCCATCTCCCTGGGACAGAGCACCTGGGGGAAGGGGAAGCTGTGGGCGCAGCTTCAGCAGACTTAAATGTCCCTGCCTGACAGCTCTTAAGAGAGCAACAGATCTCCCAAGCGAGTCCCTGATCCCCACGTATCCTCACTAGGAAATATCTCCCAGTAGGGGCTGACAGACACCTCATACAGGAGAGCTCTGGCTGGCATCTGGTGGGTGCCCTTCCATGACAAAGCTTCCAGAGGAAGGAACAGGCAGCAATCTTTGCTGTTCTGCAGCCTCCGCTGGTGACACCCAGGCAAACAGGGTCTGGAGTGGACCTCCAGCAAACTCCAGCAGACCTGCAGAAGAGTTAGGGACCTGACTGTTAGAAGGAAAACTAACAAACAGAAAGGAATAGTAGCAACATCAACAAAAAGGACGTCCACTCAGAGACCCCATCTGAAGGTCACCAACATCAAAGACCAACGGTAGATAAATCCACGAAGATAGGGAGAAGACAGCACAAAAAGGCTGAAAACTCCAAAAACTGAAACACCTCTTCTCCAAAGGATCACAACTCCTTGCCAGCAAGGGAACAAAACTGGATGGCGAATGAGTTTGATGAATTGACAGAAGAAGGCTTCAGAAGTTGGGTAATAACAAACTCCTCCGAGCTAAAGGAGCATGTTCTAACTCAATGCAAGGAAGCTAAGAACCTTGAAAAAAGGTTAGACGAATTGCTAACTAGAATAACCAGTTTAGAGAAGAACATAAATGACCTCATGGAGCTGAAAAACACAAGAACTTCGTGAAGCATACACAAGTATCAACAGCTAAATCCATCAAGCAGAAGAAAGGATATCGGAGATTGAAGATCAGCTCAATGAAATAGAGTGAGAAGACAAGATTAGAGAAAAAAGAGTGAAAAGAAACAAACAAAGCCTCGAAGAAATACGGGGCTATGTGAAAAGACCAAATCCACATTTGATTGGTGTACCTGAAAGTGACGGGGAGAACGGAACCAAGTTGGAAAACCTAAGTCTATCTCCAGTCTTAAAAATGCATTTATTGATAAATACATTCTGAATCAATCAGCTTTTGATTCTTGGCATTTAATTTTAACTCTATGTGAATGAAGAGAACTACTCACAAATTTACCTGAGCACCAGGAAAGGCAAGAATAATGTAAGGAAGGCTGGATAGTAATGAGCCTTAAGAGCCTCATTTGATAGGTGTAATAAAAGCAATCAATTACACTTATTACTAGTACATAACACACTGTGACAATAACTGCACAAAAAAAGGGTGCAATTCAGGCAAATGCAAGAGGCAGAAATCTTATTCTTTCTTATTTAAGCACTGCTCTTTTTAACCCATCTTATGATAGAAACCTAATGGATATACTTAAACCATAGAAGACAACAAATTAGACCTCGATAAGAAATTTTTTAAAACAATGGCATGTATAATGATATGGAGACAAAAGTGACTCCATCTTGGATGCTGATTCATTATGTTGGCTTCTCATTAGCCCCAGTCCCATGCATGCCTCCTGATCCCTACTTTATTTACTGTCCTTAGTATAAGAACATGTCAACCTTGATGTTATGGCACGAATCATAGTCTATGATGCACACAGCATTCTTGCCTGTTCTGAAGGGTCACCTTTAATTGTCCCTAAGAGAGCACATCCTCCTTTCCCTACAGCATATAAGCCCTGGGTTTGGGGAGTAACAGCACCAGAGTCTACTTGTCTTGCTGCTCATGAACTTCCATCCATAAGTTCCCCAAATAAATGACCCTTTAGTAACAAGCTAGATTTCTCTGCCTTATCCTTTGTTTCTCAGCTCTTTCGGCATTTGGGAGCCACTTTGCCAGTCTCACGAAACAGATGGGTCTAAGAATGAACTGGCACAACTTTGATAGTGAGTTTTAGTGGTGGCTGTGGTTTCGATGGTTCCTGTGATTCCCAGACCACAGGAAAGGTTGATGGGCTACAAAACCACAGCATTCCTAAGATTCTTTTTATTTAATTTCTATTCCCTGGATTTACCTCCCTGGACATGTCTTTCATTTTCATGTACCCATGATTATCCATGCTGTTGTCGCTGCCTGCAGAACCTCTGCTATACCTACCTCCTTCCCATAAGCTTCCATGTCTCAGGCCTGGTAGTTACTTCTTCTGGGGTTTTCCCAGATTTTCCCTAGCAGTTAGTCACATTTTCCTCACTCTTCCCACAGTCATACTTATAGTAGATAGGATCAAAACTTACGCTGGATTCCATTGATTTTGTGTTAGTATTCCCTTCAACAGTGTCCACTCATTAAGGGCAAGCCCTGTGTTTCCTTTACTCACCTCAGTGTTTCCCTCTTCCTAGGATAGTGCCCCATCCATAGCAGGTGCTTAACAATGTTACCAAGTTCGCAAACAGAAGTTTACATTTCTAGCTGCCCACTCTACTGAAAAATGTCCCTAGCTGCCCATTCGAACCCCTCATCCACTGAACTTACCATACCTACCCAGGGAGCCAGGTATAGGAGGTTCACCGCAGCATTGCTTATTGTTGTGAAAAGCTAACAAAACTTTATTTGTCTATTACAAAGGTCCTGTTGATATGGACTGTTTAATTCATTCCCTAGAATACTCTATAGCGGTTAAAATGAATAAATTGATCTGCATTTATCAATCAACAAGAATAAATCTCAAAAAAACCATTAAGTTTTAAAAACCAAGTTCTTGAACAATATGTAAGTATGATACCATTTGTGTAAATTACATGCATTATCTTTTCAGTAAAACAGGTATTTTTTTCAAAAATAAATTTTGAAAATAAGAACATTTCCCTCAATGCCATTTTCCCTCCAGCTTCTGTGCTTTTCATAATTCACACCAGTATGAAGTTCAGGAATTGGAAGCAAAATTCCATAAACAGGAGAGACCAGAGCCCAGGAGGCTCTGTCCCACACAATTCTTAAATTTCTATCAAATAGGGAAGTTCAAATCTTAATCTAGATACCCCCAAGAAATCTCTAAGTAATTCTTCTTTGACTACATGTGAGATGAAGAAAAAAAAACTGAAAAGGATGCTAATAGCCTTTGACCTCCAAAGAAAATTTAGAGGGCTCAAAGAAATGAAATGTAAATGTATGGATTTTAACACCTTGGCCATTAACAATGGATGCATCCATTGGTGAGTGGGAAAGAATCCCCATGACAGGAAGGAAGACTAGAAAATCTCCACCCTAAGAGAGAGGGCTCAATGTCTGCTTCCCTTTGGTGCAGGAGGAAATCTGGATTTATAACTATTCTCCATTTGCCCCCACCTCTAAATCCATTCTCTCCTCTGTTCCAAGTTTGGAGAGGCTGGGTTCTATGTACTATTTCACCCAGTATCCTCCCTGCAGCCTGGCTTCTAGTTGAGTTTGTTCAGTGGAACCTATTAGCAAGACATGGAAGGTGGAAAGAGAAGTTGGGGTATCTCTTCCTCCTTTTCTACCCACTTTGGCGTCATAGTTCTGGTACTAGCTGTGTCCCTGTGCAGCTAAGGTCAGGCTGGACTGCTCCTGAGACCTGGAATCTTTTGCTAGGTCTACCTGAAAAATCATACAGGCATTCCTTTCTCAGCACATTGCCAGGAAGAGAGGCACAGGGCCTTACTCCTAAAGGATTCAGACCCCTCTGCTCTCATACATTCCAGTCAGGTAGGACTGTCTTCTGGAAGGAAGAAATCTTTCTCCCTCCATGTTTCTGACCAAGATACATGATCCATGCCCTGAACCTCTCCCCACTTCATGGCTTAGTCTTTGAAAACAAAAGCCAGGATTTTTGCTTTCTGTCTTGACACATGCCCCCCTCCCTACCCCCCCAAGTTAATGAGCACAGGGACAGGCCCCCGCTTGAAGGGAGGGAAAAAAGAGGCAGGGGCAGAGAGGGCAGCAAGGACACAGATCACTCACTCAAAGCATCAGAGCGCCGCCGGTCAGACCCTCCACAGCTTATTTGGACCCTGTCTACCCTGCTCACTTCCACCCACATTTTAGCCAGTCTCAACCTTCCGACCTTGCCTCCACCATTCCACAGCTTTAGCAATGGGTGCATATACGTTCTTTGCACAGGTCACTTAACAAGACAGAAGCACTGTTTACTAAGTTGCATGGCTTTTCCAACATGTACCTCATTCCCAACTGGCACTCTGCTGGGCCCCAGACACCCCTGTGGGGGCCTCTCTAAGCCTCCTACACAGACCTATCTTAGATAGGCTGGAGGTGCCCATGGAGGACAGACGGGTGGGGGGTCTTGCACAGAGTTTGGATCAAGAGCATAAGCTTTTCTGCAGGCAAGCCCTGCATCCAAACTCCAACTCTGCCAACCAGGAAAAGTGTGATTTCAGTCCTCTGTTCCCCCAAATATAAAATGTGCATAACAATAGTACTCACACCATAGGATTACTGCCATCATACATGAGAATGTACATAAAGCACCATGCCTGGAACTTGGGAAGGGCTCAGTAGAGGAATCTGTGCCTTCATTATTGTTAAGACTGTCCACTACATATGTCCCAAACTCCCTGGTTCTTCTGGAGCTCTCCTGGCCACTTTCTGCACCTGCGGATCTGAAAAGACAGGCAGGTTACTTGTGAAAGGGACAAAGTAGGCAACACGGTTACTGTGGTGCAATCTAAGGAACCATGACCCCCACACTGTGGTCTTCCAGTGGCATATGGGGTGACAGGCCATTGGGCAAACTGGTATTGAGTGCCCAGTACATGCCAGTCATTGCATTAGATGCTAGGGACACAAGGACAGTGGTCTCTCCTCTTGAGGCACTAACATCTCATGGAGAAACAGACCTATGACAAATCCTCCATTAAAAAAATAATGTGGGCACTTCATTAAAGTCAAGGGCAATATGATTGACAGGTCACAGTATTAAACCTATTTCCATTTATCATTAAAATAGATTCTGGGACAAACTCTCCATATTATATGATGAGACCTTTGACAGAGGTGAGCCCCAAGCACAGACATGACAGAAACATTTCTAACCCCAACCCAGAGGGTCATGGAAGGACCTTAGAAAATGTAACACCTGAGAAGAGTCTGCAAGAAGGAGTTGAAGGTTACCAGGTGGGCTGGGGGTAAGGGAGGAGAGCGGGGAAGATGTGAAACAGTTACAGCTGAGCACAGGAAGTAGCAAGGGAAAATGGAAAAATGAGTAAAAGGCAGGGCCTAAGAGTCTCTTAGATCACAATAAAACTTTAGGCTGTATTCTGAATCTCCTAAAGATGTAAGGAGAGAAGTAAAATGGTTAAATTTTGATGAAAAAAATAATTCTGATGGTAGTGTGAGAAATGGATAGGAAGCAGGAAGCCTGGTGACAGGGAAGACATTCAGGAGGCGATTGCAATAATCCAGGTGAGAGATGAGGATGGCCCAAACTAAGACAGTGGTGGTGACGAGAGAGGATGCATTAAAATAATTGTTATGATAGTGTTTATAATTCCATATATTATAAACAAAATTATGGTATGAATGTCAAGATTCCATATACATACCAATATACTTTATAAATTTATAATATACCTATATATTACAAACATATACATTTATAATTTTATGCATTATTGTAAAATTATTATAATTTACAAAAATTATATAAGTATAATCATGTTTATAATTGTTATCGAGTGTTTTCTGTGTACTTGGCATTGTTCTAAGACCTCTATATGGGTTAAGTCTTCCAAACTTCACAACAGTCACTTTGTGGCAGGCACCATTATTATTCCCATCTTCAGATGAGGAAACTGACACAGAATCACATGGAGAGTAAATTTGTAGAACCAAGATTCAGACTCAGACAATTCTCACTCTAAAGTCATAATCATTGCTGTGTGCTTCCAAGAGATTTTTAGAAAAAAAATACCAAATTGGTTATAGGCTTTAGGGGGAGAAATGAAGGATTTCTTCTAGTTGGTTAACTGGTGGTAGTAGAGGAAAACATGTTCAGAGGATGAGGATGATGAGCTTGTTTTGGACAAGCTGACTCTGGTGCACCCATTGAACACACAAGGAGAGATGATGTCTAGAGTGCACACTGGCAGCTAGAGAGATACTGTCTTACTCACCTTTGAGATCTCAGCATCTAGCCTCTTAGAAGATTTTTAATAAGTGTGTGTTCGATGGTTGCAAATTTGGAAGTCATCAACAGAAGCTACAAGAGTAGATGTGATCATGCAGGGAAAGAGATTAATGTAAGAAGAGAAGTCAGTCAATGATGGCGTCTTAGAACCAACATATAAAGAGTAGGCAGAGGAAGATCAGCCACAGAGGTGCTAAGTCAGCACACGTTAAGTCCTCCATGTAAGCAATACTTCTCCCTTTTTATGACATGGTGCTGAGGTGGGAAGGGTGATGGACTGCAAAATAGAAAACAATAAACATTGATCAAAGTTAGCAATACCTAGTTATAATATGTATCTAACCTGTTATGAGAAAATGCCCAGTAAGACCTCTAAATAAAAGGATAACATGGACGATGAGGAACGTGGATGAGAGAGAAGGAAATGGTCTGGCTGGCCAACGTAAGCCCCGACCAGGTACTGCTTACCAGACTAGCATGGCTTTCACCTCACCTTTGGAAATGAACAATATTCATGCCAGAAGCTTGTATTGTTCTAAGACATTTACAAAAGTATCCATATGTCTTTCCACCTCTCCATGAGTTCTGTCAGCAATAACTACTGATTATCTTATTTTACTAACGAGGCAAAAAGTCAACCCCTACATCACGGAAAGATACTGCTGTTGGAACCCAGTCACATAGCTCTGCTTGGGGATGAGCTATTTTGCTGTTTAAGAAACCCTCAAGGCTTTCTGTGTCAACTTGTACATCTTCACTGAACAGAAAAAGATAAATTGAAAAAAGCCTGGCATTTATCCCCTATGTTGGGTGGAGGTATCAGGTGTGAACTAGTTCCTAATGCTTTGAATAGCAAAATGGTTAAAATGACTTTTCTCCTCCATTTTTTTTTATTTCATATAGTTTCCTCTAATGCCTCTCCTTAAGATTTTACCAGACCTGTGAAGCCAAGTCTCATTCTCAAATATTTTCCAGGATGGTCCCAGTGCCTCAGTTCTTATTGGCTAATCAAACAATTCATCCTTACGCCTGCTGTTGACCATTTGCCAACACTATGTGTACATTACTGGTAGAATTAAACCTACGTATGATCATAACTTTTCATTCATGTAATAAAAACATTTCATAATGCACATAGGACAGAAAATTCAAATATGCCAGGTACAAAACAAAGACTCCTAACATTCTAAAGAAAAAAACAAAAATACATCATTTTATTAAAAATATAAAAGAGAATAAATGTTCATTGACGTTTAAGTTCAGTTTTCTAAGCTCAGACAACAGTTAGGTTGATAACTTTGATACAGATGAAAGAGGAGAACATGTTTTCTCTTCTCCCTGGAGAGGAAAATGCATTATCTTCTCTTCACAGCTTTCATGCACCTGACAGCTAAACTTAGCCTTGGGCCAGTGAACAACTCACTTGTTCAGTTAATGCCACAGCAATGAAGGAATCTTTTGCCATATCAGCTGCAAGTTTCTGTCAAGACATTAGACATTAGACAAGGATCCCAGTTTAGAAATGTCTGTGGACAGTGTCCCTCTCAGGAACACAGCTCTGAGTCCAGGGGCTCTGTAGTGGCTCTCACGTATCCTTCTCAGAGAGCATGTGGAGGAGCCAGAGTGAGGCTCCAGGATCCAAAGTTCCTGGGCCAGGCTGGGAAGAGCTCCCCCTGGAAGTGGCTATGGCTCCTCAGAACATTCATGTAAGCGGGAGGGGCTGTGGCATGACCAGAACTGGGGAGGACCAGGGTATAAAGCCTTACTTAGGCAGCAACTTTATTAATTACACAGCTTCACTCACATCACTCAGCCTTTCTGAGCCTCCCTTCTTTACCCTCAAGTGGAAATGAGGATTCTGAACCACTGCCTCTCAGCTGTTTTGAGGAGTAACATCATCAAAGAATGTTCAGGAGGACATGAAATGACAGCTGAGATCACCACCCACTAGAACTTTTCAGTGCTGCTTTTTCCCTGCCGTCCTGGTCCTAAGGCCATTTCACATCCAAGCACAGCTTGCTCTAGAAGACTTTTCTCCCAGAAAAATTTCTGGGAACACACTGAGGTCAGGTAAAAGAGGAAGTGAGACATTCAGAATATATATTGATACATGCTAATGTACATACATAGATAAGGGTTTTTGTTTTGCCTTTTTTTCTTACTTATTGCTTTTATTTTTGTTTTTTACTGATATGACCTTGAGTAGGTGATTTTTCACCCTTTTTGGTTTCTGATTCTATATTTGTAACATAAGGAATGTTTATTTGAATGCCTAATGGGATTCTCAAGCTTAATTGTCTGGAACCAAGCTCCCCAATCCAGCTCCTACCAATGTCAACAGCAATTCCATTCCCTTGTAGCTCAGCCAGTCACTTGGAGTCACCCTTGACTCGGCTCTCTGACATTTTACATACAATCCATTAGCAAATTCTGTTGGCTGTACCTCCAAAATGCCTCCAATCCAACCATACCCTGTAGTCTCACAGCCTTCTCTAGGCTGAGCGGCTATCAGCTCTCCCTGGTGAACTGAATCAGGGCTAAATGTTCTTTCTGCTTCCTTCTTGCTCTTCGCCCCCATCCCCAGTCTATTATCTGTCCAGGAGCCAGAGAGATTCTCCTAAAGCCTGTGCATGTCTGCCTAGGGTCCCTGAGGGCAAAGTCCTCATGTCTGACTAGGGCCCATGGGACAAAGCCTTCTGCATGCACATTTTACTTGAGACTGTGGTTGCAGGGAGCAGAAATGAAGGGCAGGCATTGCAACAGGAAAGAGGTGGGGTTGACACAAGAAAGTGTAACTTAAGCAAGTGATGCTTTGTCCCCAAGGGACCTCTTCATGAGCATTATTAATATGTCTCAGAGACATGCACCTGAGGGAAGAGAAGGGGAGCATTGGCGTCTATCCCCCAATGATCAAGGATTACTTCAAGAGCCTGTTGTACCTGTGTGAGTCTAAGGGGATGTCTCTTACTACAGGTTCAGAGGAGCTTCCAGGATAAGAGACTACACCAGTGGCACAAGCCTGCAGTGAAGCACTTGTGAAATTCAAGGTGGAAATGGTTGCAGCAATTGTGGCTGGAAAAAAGAGGTAGGGCCAAGGCTATGAGGATTATTCCATACTCCTACTCTGCTTTCAACCACCTCACAGTTTCCCATCTTCCCCATGATAAAATCCAAAGCCTTCGCCACTAACCACACCAGTCTCCTCACTGTGCCTTGAAGACCCACCAAACATGCCCCAACTCAAGGTTTCTGCTCTCACTCCCTTCTTGCCCTCACTTAAAATGTTCTGTTCAGATGCCACCTTATCAGTGAGGCCTTCCCTGGCATAATCTTTTATGGAAAATCCTAAGGAATCTATTCAAAAGCTATTAAACAAGTTCAGGGTACATATATTCATAAATCATTTGTATTTCTATACACTAGCAATGCACCATTAAAAACTAAATTTAAAAAAAAATCTCATGTACAATAACATCAAAACCAGTAACATATTTAAGAATAAGTTTAACAAAAGAAATGCAAGATCTGTACACTGAAAACTATGAAACATCATTGAAAATATGACAAAATGCTGAAATAAATGGAAAGCTATCCAATATTTATGGATTGGAAGACTTCATATTGTTAATTGATCTAAAGATTTAAGATAATTTTATCAAAATCCCAGTTGCTTTATTGTTTTGCAGACATTGACAAGTTGATCCTAATATTCACATGGAACTGCAAGGGACCCAGAGTAACCAAAATAATCTTAGAAAAAAATGAACAAAATTGGAATACCTGTAATTCCTGATTTCAAAACTTACTACAAGGCTATAGTAATCAAGACAGTCTGATACTAGCATTAGGATAGAGATATAGTTCAATTAAATAGAATTGAGAACCAAAAACAAACTCACTGTATCTACGACCAATTGATTTCTTATAAGATTGCCAAGAAAATTCAATGAGGAAAGAACAGCCTTTGCAACAAATGGTGCTGGAACAACTAGATATACACATTTAAAAAAAATGAAATTGGGCCCCTACATCACACCATATATTAAAAATTAACTCAAAATGTAACAGCAAAACTCTTGAAACCCTTATAAGAAAACATAGGAATAAATCTTTATGATGGATTAAGCAATGGTTTCTTAGACAGTACCAAAAGCACTGGCAAAAGAAGAAAAAATCGGTAAATCTGAGTTTATGAAAATTAAAAACTTCAGTGCTTCCAAGTACACTATCAATAAAATGAAAAAGAGCTGATAGAATGGGAGACAATATTTGCAAATAATATTTCTGATAAGGAACTTGCATTCTGAATATACAAATAACACTTACAAATCAACAATAGAAAGACATATAACCCAATTTTTAAATGTGCCAAAGATTTAAATTGACATTTCTCCAAGAAGATAGACAAATGAGCAAAAAGCACATGAAAAACTGCTCAACATCATCAGTCATTAGGGTAGCCAAATAAAACCACAATGAGGTATCAGTTTACACCCACTAGGAGATCTATACTTTTTAAAAAACAGACAACAGCAAATGTTGGCAAGGGCATAGAGAAACTGAAACCTTCATGCCTTGCTGGTAGAAATACACAAATGATACAGGACTTTAGAATAGTTTAAAAGTTCCTCAAAATGCTAACCATAGAGGTACCATATGACCCATCAATTCCACTCCTAGGTATGTACTTAGGAAACACATCCACACAAAAATTTGTGCACACATCTTCTTAAAACTTGTACACAAATGTTTGGCATTATTCATAATTACCAAAAGTGGAAACAACCCAAGTATCCAGCATCAGATGAACTGATAAACAAAATGTGTTATAAACACATAATAGAGTGTTATTCAGACTTAAAGAGGAATGAAGTACTGACACAGGCTATGGATGAACCTTGAAAAGATCATGCTAAGTGAAAGAAGGCAGACAAAAAGGCTGTATTGTATAATTCCATTTATAAAAAATATTCAGACTAGAAACATCCATAGGAACAGAAGGATTAGTGGTTGCCCTGGGCTGGAGGGGACAAGGGATGGAAAGTGACTGCTAATGGGTAAAGGTCGCTTTTATTTTTTTTTGGAAGTGGTGAAACTTCTAATATTAAATAGCAGTAATGCTTGAACGACTCTGTGAATGTACTAAAAACCACTGAATTGTACACTTTAAAAGGGTGAATTTTATACTGCATAAATTGTATTTCAATAAAGCTTTTATTTTTAAAAAATGGCAATAGCAAATACTTGCAAGGATACATAGAAACTGGGTCTCTCATATATTGCTGATGTGAATGTAAAATGCTACAGCTACCCTGAAAAATAAATGGATAGTTTCTTTGAAAAATAAACATACTCTTATTATGCCATCCAACAATCACCCACCTAAGCATTTATACCACAGAATGAAAACATATGCCCATACACAAATGCATACATGATTGTTCACAGCAGCTTTATTTGTAACAACCATAAATCGGAAACAGCCAAAATGTCCTATAAGGGATGAAGAGTTAAACAAACTGTAGTATATATATACCACGAAGTACTACTGAACAATAAAAAGGAATGAATTATTGATACACACAACAATTTGAATAAATCTTAATGGCATTATGCTGAGTGAAAGAAAAGAAGCAGTTTCAAAAGGTCATATACTGAATATCCCAATTACCTTGATGTGATTGTTATACATTGTATGCAAGTATCAAAACATCATATGTATCCCCCAAAAATGCACCACTATTTTTTTTTTTTTTTTTTTTTTTTGAGACGGAGCCTTGCTCTGTCACCCAGGCTGGAGTGCAGTGGCACGCTCTCGGCTCAGCCTCCTGGGTTCATGCCATCCTCCTGCCTCAGCCTCCTGAGTAGCTGGGACTACAGGCGCCGGCCACCATGCCGGGCTAATTTTTTGTATTTTTAGTAGAGATGGGGTTTCACCGTGTTAGCCAGGATGGTCTCGATCTTCTGACCTCGTGATTCGCCCGCCTCGGCCTCCCAAAGTGCTGGGATTACCGGAGTGAGCCACTGCGCCCAGCCAAAAATGCACCACTATTATACAATTTTTAAATGTAAAAAACTTTATATGCTATATAATACCAATTCTAGTGCATTCCTTTAAAGAAAATTACTGTTATATATTTAGGGAGTGCAAGTGCAGATTTCTTATGTGCATATATTGTACAGTGGTGAAGTCCAGGTATACAGCACATTCTTGAGATGACAAAATAGTAGAGACAGAGAACAAATTAGTGGTTGCCAGTGGTTATGGACTAGGGGTGTGGGGGCATGTAAGGAGGTGGGTGTGGCAATAAAGGGGTAGCAACAGGAAGAGCTTTGTGGTGATGAGATAGTTCTATATCTTGAATAAGGTGGTTACATAAATCTACACGTGTGATAAATTGACACAGGATTTTATACACACATTATACCAATGTCAATTTTCTGGTTACGATATTGCACTAAAGTTATATAAGAAGTAACCATTGGGGGAAACCAGGTAGACCATGGGAACTCTGTACTAGCCTTATAACTTCTTCTGAATCTATAATTATTTCAAAATTAAAGCTTAATAACAAAAATTTACAAAACACTGTTCTGGAGAATCTTTGTAAAGTCCTTTCAAGCTCTATAATTGTTTTGGTGAAAAGAAAACCAATGTCCCATAAAATGAAAAATGGATAAATTGGACTTCAACAAAGTTAAAATTTTCATCTCCACAAAAGATCCTGCTAAGAGATACAGACTGGGAGATAACATTTGCAAATCATGTATCCAACAAAGGATTAATATCTACCATATGTACAAAACTATCAAAATTCAGTAGTAAAGAAACAATCCAATTAGAAAATGGGCAAAAGATATGCAGAAAAATTTCATCAAAGAGGATATACATATGGCAAATAAGCACATGAAAAGATAATCACATCATTAGCCATTAGAGAAATGCAAATTAAAACTACAATGACATATCGCTACACACCTATGAGGGTAACTAAAATAAAAAGTAGTGATAACACCAAATACTGGCAAGATGTGGAAAGACTGTATTACTCATACATTGCTGGTAGAAATGTAAAATAGTAAAGCCAGGCTGGAAAACAGTTTGGCAATTTCTGTTCAAAACTAAAGATAGACTTACCGTGCAAATCAGAAATTATACTCTTTAGCATATATCCCAGCAAAATCAAAACTTATTCTTTACACAGAAACTCATACATGAACCTTCACATGAGCTTTATTCATGATATCCAAAACGTGGAAAGTATTCAATGTCTTTCAATGCATGAGTAATTAAGTACACTGTGGTACATACATACCATGTAAAACAATTCAGCAGTAAAAAGGAACAAACTATTGACAACATGCAGCAATATGAATGAAAGTCAAGAAAATTACGAGTGAAAAAAGACCATTTCAAAAGGATATATAGTGCATAATTACATTTATATACACTCATGAAATAACATAATTATAGTGAGGGAGTACAGGGGAGTGGTTACCAGGGGTTAGAGTTTCAGGAGGGAGGGTGTGAAGGTAGCTACACAAGGAGGTCATAAATGAGTCTTTTCTTTTTTTTTTTTTTTTTTTTGAGACGGAGTCTCGCTCTGTCGCCCAGGCTGGAGTGCAGTGGTGCGATCTTGGCTCACTGCAAGCTCTGAATCCTGGGTTCACGCCACTCTCCTGCCTCAGCCTCCCGAGTAGCTGGGACTACAGGCACCCGCCACTATGCCCGGATAATTTTTTTGTATTTTTAGTAGAGACAGGGTTTCACCACATTAGCCAGGATGGTCTCCATCTCCTGACCTCGTGATCTGCCTGCCTCGGCCTCCCAAAGTGCTGGGATTACAGGCATGAGCCACTGCGCGCAGCCACAAGTGAGTCTCATAATGACAGGACAGTCAACAATCTTGAGTGTGTGGTCAGGAAGAGGGCCAACTAGAGTTACCTAAGCTTGCCCTTCCCACATAAAGGGGCCTATATTTCAACTAAGAGTGACCAAAGAAGTAAAGAGCACCAGGGGAATGGCAAAAGCTCTGTGGAGTACTGAAACCCAGGATAGCACCACAGAGAGGGGAGTGAGGCATCCTCCCTCTGCCACACTCTCTTTTCCTTCAGGATCAGCTTGGATCCAGGGGGAGCTTCTTCCTATGAGGAAAAGGTAAGTTACAAAACCCCAGCAGTCCCCACTGCTACCACAAATGCCAGCAATCCTTACTATAAGAGATCACCGCAGTCTTCACAGAATCTCAATTTAGAATGGAGAGTAGCTAGGAGTCCATGCAGCTACATTGCCTTACAGTAACAGCCCACCTTGGCCCACCCCCATGGCCAAAGCTGCTACTGCTCAGTGACATCTTGAAACTGGATCTACTACTAGAATGCATCTTGCCCTTGGGGCCAGTAGCAACTGACTCTCTCTATCTCTGAACCCTTGCCATCATTCCACTACTCTCACACAAGTGCCTATAGCACTACAAGCCCAACTGCCTGGAGCCTAGACCAGAGAGAATGACTCATGAGTCAGTAATAAATAGCCTACCAACCAAATAAAAGCCCAGGACCAGATGGATTCACAGCTGAATTCTACCACATGTACAAAGAAGAGCTGGTACCATTCCTGCTGAAACTATTCCAAGAATATGAGGAGGTGAGACTCCTCCCTAACTCATTCTATGAGGCCATCACCATCCTGATCCCAAACCTGTCAAAGATACAACAAAAAAAGAAAACTTTAAGCCAATATCCTTGATAAGCATCGATGAAAAATCCTTGACAAAATACAGACTATTTCATCAGTTACTTGGTAAACTGAATCCAGCAGCCGTCCAAAAGCTTATCCACCACAATCAAGTAGGCTTTATCCCTGGAATGCAAGATTGGTTTAACATAAGCAAATCAATAAATGTGATTCATCATATAAACAGAATTAAAAACAAAAACCACATGATTATCTCAATAGATGCAGAAAAGACTTTCAATAAAATTCAACACCCTTCATGTTAAAAAAAAAACCCTCAATAAAGTAGGTATTAAAGAAACATACTTCACAATAATAAGAGCCGTTTATGACAAACCCACAGCCAACATCATACTGAATGAGCAAAAGCTGGAAGCCTTCCCCTTGTAAACCGGCACAAGACAAGGATGCCTTCTCTCACCACTCCTATTCAACATAGTGTTGGAAGTTTTGGCCAGGGCAATCAGGCAAGAGAAAGAAACAAAAGGCATCCAAACACGTACAGAGGAAGTCAGCCTATCCCTGTTTGCAGATGACATGATGCTACATCTAGAAAACCCCATAGTCTTGGCCCAAAAGCTTCTTAAGCTGATAAACAACTTCAGCAAAGTCTCAGGATACAAAATCAATGTGCAAAAATCATTAGCATTCCTATATACCAACAACAGTCAAGCCAAGAGCCAAATCAGAAAGGCAATCCCATTCACAATTGTTATGAAAAGAATAAAATACCTGGGAATACAGCTAACTAGGGAGGTGAAAGGTCTCTACAAGGAGAACTACAACATACTGCTCAAAGAAATCAGAGATGACAAAAATGAATGGAAAAACAGTCTATGCTCATGGATAGGAAGAATCAACATTGTAAAAATGGCCACACTGCCCAAAGCAAGTTATAGATTCAATGCTATTTCTATCAAACCACCATTGAGATTCTTCACAGAACTAGAAAAAACTATTTTAAAACTCATATAGAACCAAAAATGGTCCTGAATAGTGAAGGCAATCCTAAGAAAAAACAAAGGTGGAAGCATCATGCTACCTGACTTCAAACTATGCTATAGGGCTGCAGTAACCAAAACAGCATGGTACTGGTACAAAAACAGACACAGAGACCAATGGAACAGAAATAAGGCCGCATACCTACAACCATCTGATCTTCCACAAACCTGACAAAAACAAGCAATGGGGAAAGGATACCCTATTCAACAAATGGTGCTGGGATAACTGGCTATCCACATGCAGAAGATTAAAACTTGACTCCTTCTTTATACCATATACAAAAATTAACTCAAGATGGATTAAAGACTTAAATATGAAACCCAAAGCTATGAAAACCCTGGAAGACAGCCTAGGCAATACCATTCAGGATCTAGGCATGGGCAAAGATTTCATGACAAAGACACCAAAAGCAATCACAACAAAAGCAAAAATTGACAAATGGGATCTAATTAAACTAAAGAGCTTTCTGCATACAGCAAAAGAAACTATCAACAGAGTGAGAAGACAACCTAGACAATGGGAGAAAATATTTGCACACTATGCATCTGACAAAGGTTTAATATCCGGCATCTATAAGCAACTTAGACACATTTATAAGCAAAAAACAACCCCATTAAAAAGTTGGCCAAGGACATAAACAGACACTTTTCAAAAGAAGACATACATATGGCCAACAATCATATGAAATAAAGCTGAGTATCACTGATCATTTGAGAAATGCAAATCAAAATCACAATGAGATGCCATCTCTCACCATTCAGAATGGCTATTATTAAAAAATCAAAAAATAACAGATGCTGGCAAAGTTGTGGAGAAAAAAGAATGCTTATACACTGTTAGTGGAAGTGTAAATTAGTTCAACCACTATGGAAAACAGTGTGGCAATTCCTCAAAGACCTAAAAACAGAACTACCATCTAATCCAGCAATCCCATTACTGGGCATATACCCAAAAGAATATAAATCATTCTATTATAAAGACACATGCACACATATGTTCATTGCAGCACTATTCACAAAAGCAAAGATGCAGTGTCAACCTAAATGCCTATTAGTGATAGACTGCATAAAGAAAATGTGGTACATATCTACCATGGAATACTATGTAGCCATAAAAAAGAATGAGATCATGTCCTTTGCAGGGACATGGATGGAGTCAGAGGCCATTATCCTTAGCAAACTAATGCAGGAACAGAAAACCAAATACCACATGTCCTCACTTACAAGTGGGAGCTAAATGATGAGAACACATTGACATAAAAAGGGGAACAACACACACTGGGGCCTATCGAAGGATGGAGAGTGGGAGAAAGGAGAGAAGGACCAGGAAAAATAACTAATCAGTACTGGGCTTAATACCTGTGTGATGAAATAATCTGTACAACAAACCCCCATGACACAAGTTTACCTATGTAACAAACCCTCACATGTACCCTTGAACTTAAAATAAAAGTTAAAAAAAGAAAACTCTAAAAATGCCACCAAAAAACAGAATTATAAATGAATTCAGTAAAGCTGAAGGATACAAAATCAACATACAAAACTCAGTAGCATTTGTGTATACTAATAGCAAACCATTTGAAAAAGAGATCAAGAAAACAATTTCACAATAAAAACAAGATACTTAGGTATAAACTTAACCAAGAAGGTGAAAACTATAAAACGTTAATGAAAAAAACTGAATAAGAACAAATAAATGAAAGGGTATCACGTATTCCTGAATTAGAAGAACTTATGTTGCTAAAATGGCTATACTACCCAAAGTGATCATCAGATTTAATGCAATCTATATCAAAATACCAATGATGGCCAGGTGCAATGGCTCACGCCTGTAATCCCAACACTTTGGGAGGCTGAGGCGGGCGGATCACAAGGTCAGGAGATCGAGACTATCCTGGCTAACACGGTAAAACCCCATCTCTACTAAAAATACAAAAAAAATTAGCTGGGCGTGGTGGCAGGCGCCTGTTAAACCCAGCTACTCGGGAGGCTGAGGCAGGAGAATGGCATGAACCCGGGAGGTGGAGCTTGCAGTGGGCTGAGATCATGCCACTGCACTCCAGCCTGGGCGACAGAGCAAGACTCCGTCAAAAAAAAAAAAAAAAAAAAAAAAAACTGTTAGACAAACTAAAGTTTCTAATAATTAAAAAAAAAATTGCATGGCAATCAACTGCTTCATTAGCTCTGATATTACATACATTTAAATATATGCATGTCATTTCCTAGTTTAATTTAAACCAATTGTCTACAATTCAAATATACTTTCTCTGAATTCAAAAACTCTACAAATGGAAAGACCATTTTCCCCCAATAATACACACAGTGAATTAGTTAAAATGTCAGAAAAATGTTCTCCTTCCCTTAGCTCAAAGGAATGAAGTATTCACTTGGATTCACCTCCAACTTGGACAATTCAGGAAGAATTACTGAACTACAGATTGCATTATAGATAAAGTCTGGTAGAAAACTCAGAAGGACAAACATGCCAAGATCACAGGGAACTCTTCAAAAGTTGGTACTTAACTGAGAAGAGAGATAGTGAGAAGGATAGGAAAAAAGTCGGAGCAGCAAAGTAACTAAGGATGATGCAATAGAAATGAAGATGTTTAGGTTCCAGGAGTGAATTACAAGCATAAATATAGAATTCTCTAAAAGGGCTATGAAAATGAATTATAAAAACAAGACTATTTGGAAGCATTACTATTTGTAAATATCCCCTGGGTATTCTAATTTCCTTCACATAAACATTAGCATAGATTTTCATAAATCAGGAGTCTGTGTTCTCATTATGTATTCAGCACAATTAATTTCATTACATCTTCTCAAGCTGTCATTTCCTGATTAAGTTTTCCTATTCTTCTTGGTTTTGATTCCTTTTCCTTAAACTAAGGGTTTTAAACCACCAACATTATATTCCCTGAGTGGAGAGAAAACCCTTTCATGGGTTTTTAAAGAAAGGCAATTCTCAACACAAACCTAATCACAGGGTCTTTGTACCCCATCTTGTTTCAGTTCAGATGACTAAAGCTCCGGAGACCATAATTTCATATTACAGCTCCTCGCAAGACAGAACAGGCCCCAGGAACATGAAACTGGAACTCACTTCCAAATCTTCACCACAAAGGTGAAGAACACAGCCACCTTTCTTCCCCAGGAAATTACCTTTCTTTCCATTAAATTTATTTCAAGAAAGTTAAGGCTCCTCCTCCTGCTCCTGTCTTCTCAGGGAAGTCACTCTTGGTAAATGCTAGGTAAGTTTCTGTTCCTACCTTTATTGTAACAATGAAAGAAATAGAGATTAATCTATGACAGCCCCTCCGACCCCCAGTAAAGTTCCCTCAAAGCTTGTATGAAAACCTTCATTTCAAAAATATTCATAGCACTATTTGCCCCCTTATGCATGTCACACAACTTTAGTATCCACTGAGCATCAAAATATAGAATGACCATTGGCATACGAGGGACATACCTCAATGTAATAAATGCCATCTATGACAAACCCACAGCCCACATAATACTGGAGTGGGAAAAGTTGAAAGCATTCCCTCTGAGAACTGGAACAAGACAAGGATGCCCACTCTCACCACTCTTCAACACAGTACTGGAAGTCCTAGCCAGAGCAATCAGACAAGAGAAGGAAATAAAGTGCATCCAAGTTGGTAAAGAGGAAGTCAAACTGTCACTGTTTGCTGACCACATGATCATTTACCTTGAAAACCCTGAAGACTCCTCCAAAAAGCTCCTAGAACTGACAAAAAATTCAGCAAAGTTTCTGGATACAAGATTAATGTACATAAATCAGTAGCTCTTCTATACACCAACAGCGATGAAATGGAGAATCAAATCAAGAACTCAACCCCTTTTACAATAGCTGCAAAAAAAAAAAAATACTTAGGAATATACCTAATCACAGAGTCAAAGACCTCTACAAGGAAAACTACAAAACACTGCTGAAAGAAATCATAGATGACATAAACAAACGGAAACACATCCCATGTTCATGGAAGAGTACAATCAATATTGTGAAAACTACCATACTGCCAAAAGCAATCTACAGATTCAGGCAATCCCCATGAAAATACCACCATCATTCTTCACAGAATTAAAAAAAAAAATTCTAAAATTCATATGGAACCAAAAAAGAGCCCACATAGCTAGAACAAGACTAAGGAAAAAAACATTTGGCGGCATCACACTATGGGAATTCAAACTATACTATAAGGCCATAGTCACCAAAACACTGTGGTACTGGTATAAAGATAGTCCATAGACCAATGGAACAGAATAGAGAATCCAGAAATAAACCCAAATACTTAAAGCCAACTGATCTTAGACAAAGCAAACAAATATGTAAAATGGGGAAAGGACACCCTTTTCAACAAATAGTGCTGGGATAATTGGCTAGCCACATGTAGGAGAATGAAGCTGGATCCTCATCTCTCACCTTAATCATCTCTCACAAAAATCAACTCAAGATGGTTTAAGATCTTAAATCTAAGACCTGAAACTATAAAAATTCTAGAAGATAACATTGGAAAAACTCTTCTAGACGTTGGCTTAGGCGAGGATTTCATGACCAAGAACTCAAAAGCAAATGCAATAAAAACAAAGATAAATAGCAGGGACTAAATTAAACTAAAGAGTTTTTGCAAGGTAAAAGGAACAGTCAGCAGAGTAAAAAGACAACCCACAGAGTGGGAGAAAATCTTCACAATCTATACATCTGACAAAGGACTAATATTCAGAATCTACAACGAACTCAAAAAATCAGTAAGAAAAAAAACAAACCCATCAAAAAGTGGGCTAAGGACATGAATAGACAATTCTCAAAAGAAGATATACAAATGGACAAGAAACATATGAAAAAACACTCAACATCACTAATGATCAGGGAAATGCAAATCAAAACTACCATGCAATACCACCTCACTCCTGCAAGGATGGCCACGATCAAAAAATAAAAAAACAGTAGATGTTGGTATGAATGTGGTGATCAGGGAACACTTCTACACTGCTGGTGGTAATGTAAACTAGTACAGCCACTATGGAAAACAGTGTGGAGATTCCTTAAGGAGCTAAAAGTAGAACTACCATTTGATCCAGCAATCCCACTACTGAGTATCTACCCAGAAGAAAAGAAGTCATTATACAAAAAAGATACTTGCACACACATGTTTATAGCAGCACAATTCACAACTACAAAATCGTGGAACCAACCCAATGCCCATCAATCAACAAGTGGATAAAGAAATTTGGTATGTGTATATATGTGTGTGTGTGTGTGTGCGCGTGTGTGTGTGTGTGTATATGTATATGTATGATGGAATACTATTCAGCCATAAAAAGGAATGAATTAATGGCATTCAAAGCTACCTGGATGAGATAGGAGACTATTATTCTAAGTAAAGTAACTCAGGAATGGAAAACCAAACATCATATGTTCTCACTCATTAGTGGGAGCTAAGCTATGAGGATGCAAAGGCATAAGAATAACACAATGGACTTTGGTGATTCCTAGGGAAAGGGTAGGAAGGGGGTGAGGGATAAAAGACTATAAATAGGGTGCAGTGCATACTCCTCGGGTGATGGGTGCACCACAATCTCACAAATCACCACAAAAGAAGTTACTCATGTAACCAAATACCACCTGCACCCCAATAACTTATGAAAAAAAAAACACAATGACCAAAACAGGGATTATAAATTCAATATATTTCTAAGTTAATTTGTATTTTATTCACCACAGCAGCACAAAATACTCATAAAATGCTGGTTAGTTCATGCATGCATATTTACTTAGTTCACAGCAAATATGTGGTGTATATATGTGCTGACAGGTGTCTTACAATGATGTTTTATCCCATATCTAAGTTGGAAACCACTGCTCTGAGGAATGTTCCTGAAGGAGTGAGTTGAATACGATTCCCTGTTACAACAGCAACGTAGTCTGGGATTTTATCCTCAGTATAATCATGGATAATGCAAGGAAAATTTAAAATATCATTAAAAGATAAAAGCATGTACAAGTGATTTAGAGGTTTCACTGAGATGCCCTGGGATGTTATTCATGAGAGCCAAGCGAACTACCATAGGCAGATAGGTGCACCACACACCGGACTCTTAAGTCAAGGCAAATCTTTTCCAGTTCCTGGGGAGGATCTTATGTTACAATACCACGTTTAGTCTCACTCACTCTGTTTCTGTGTTTCTGTTTTTTATTTTTTTTTATGTTTTGTTTCTGAGTGAGTTTGCATTGGCCACCATTGTTTATGATTTTCACTGGAAACCTGGCTTTGGTTATATAGTCCAATAATCTGGTCTCTTGTGGGTGGCAGATGACATACAATCTGGTACCTGTTCAATGGAAGATGACGAGAAACTGGGTTGTCTCTTTGTGTTTGTTTGTTTGTTTGTTTGAGGATTATGACATCTTCTGGCTATCTCCCTGTGGTTTATCTGTTTG
Source organism: Macaca fascicularis (assembly GCF_037993035.2). Classification (NCBI taxonomy): domain Eukaryota; kingdom Metazoa; phylum Chordata; class Mammalia; order Primates; family Cercopithecidae; genus Macaca; species Macaca fascicularis. Next base: position 106,204,958 of record NC_088377.1, read on the forward strand.
TGCACCACTATGAAAAAAGTCAATGAAGAAGAAAAAACAAATTGGTCCTGCTAGAATGGAGAGTAGATTGTAACTCAAGAAACAGCTAACTAGTGTGTCTTTGACTTGTCCTGCACCCCTGGTCTTCCTGTTACCCAGCTGCAACCAACCAGCAAATTTTGCTAACTTGTGCTGCAGTTGGGAAATGGAGGCTGCTGGTTCTCTTTATATCATTTGTGTAAATAAAAAGACCGTTGCCTTTAGTTCTAATGGAAGATAGTGTTGTGATTCCTTAAGGATCTAGAACCAGAAATTCCACTTGACCCAGTAATCCCATTACTGGGTATATATCCAAAGGATTATAAATCATTTTACTATAAAAACACATGCACAAGTATGTTTATTGCAGCACTGTTCACAATAGCAAAGACTTGGAACCAACCCAAATGCCCATCAATGATAGACTAGATAAAGAAAATGTGGCACATATACACCATGGAATACCATGCAGCCATAAAAAAGGAATTAGTTCATGTCCTTTGCAGGGACATGGATAAAGCTGGAAACCATCACCCTTATCAAACTAACACAGGAACAGAAAACCAAACACTGTATGTTCTCACTCACAAGTGGGAGTTAAACAATGAGAACACATGGACACAGGGAGAAGAACATCACACACTGGGGCTTGTTGGTGGGTAGGGGGCAAGGGGAGGAAGAGCATTAGGAGAAACACCTAATGCATGCGGGGCTTAAAACCTAGATGACAGGCTGATAGGTGCAGCAAACCACCATGCCACACGTATACCTAAGTAACAAACCTGTACATTCTGCACATGCATCCCAGAACTTAAAGTAAAATAATAAATAAATAAAAAGGCCTTTGCCTTGCTCCACAAAAGGAAGATAACTAGCCCTTTGAAGTTGTTTATGAATAATTATCTTTCTTTCTATATCTATGTCCATTAACAGTGCTCACTGTTACTCTCTTGCTTTCTCTCTAGCCTGCTCTGTCTCTCAAAAATTTAAAATTAGTTGGTCATAAAAATCTAAAATTTGTGTACATTATAGGATATATAATCCAAGCCTAGAGATCTACCATGTAAAGAAGAAAATGCACAAAATAACTTAAATTAATAAAACTGATTTGTATGGCTCTCAACACAGAAATCTGGGACATCTATAAGAGCTTTGTGTACTTTGAACAATCTTTATAAAAACCATGTGGATGAGCCAGAACCCGGGTTGGAATGGGCAGGGTAAGATGACTGCTGGCTTGCCTGCTGCTTTGTGACCTCCAAAGAAAATGCAAGTGTTCTTTTTCTCTCCTCTATTTAAAGAAACAGATAATTACATAGAATTCAAATGAGCCAAGTCAAGATATAAAGAAAAATGAACTTTAAGTGGAGTCTTTGGTGTCACTCACAATCTGTACAATCACCACAGAAAACAGCATACAATAAAATAAAGAGAAATTCAGCTAAAAACTCCAGCTTGCCCAGGAATTGATAGATTCTTCAACTGTGTGACTGTGAAATATTTTCAGAGCAAATATACTGGTATATCTTGTCTACTTCCAGTGGAAAGTGATAAAGTAGATTATATATTCTCTAAATTTTAATAGCACTTTGTTTTGATTGTCTTATAAAGACTAATAAGCATATAATATATTTAAAAGAAATCCAGAATTTTCAGAAAAATAAAGAACAATTTGAACTTCTACTGCTTTAAATGGCTAGCCCTTTGAGAAAGCTTCAGATATTTACAGAAACAATATCTCAGGGAAGTAGGGTGGGGGAAGAGGAAGAGTTTAGTTTTAAATTCTCATAAGAGTTTGAATGTTTGTCCAGTCCAAATCTCATGTTGAATTATAATCTCCAGTGCAGGAGGTGGGGCCTGGAATGTTTGGATTATGGGACAGATTCCTGATGAATGGCTTGGGCCATCCCCTTGGTGATAAGTGAGCTCTTGCTCTGAGTTCACTGGAGATCTGGTCATTGAAAAGTGTGTGGCACCTCCCTTACACTCTCTCTTGTTTCTGCTATGGCCATGTAATGTGTCTGCTCCATTTCAACTTTTGCCATAGAGCAAAATCTTCCTGAAGCCTCCCAAGAAGCAGATGCTGGCACTATGCTTCCTGTACAGCCTGCAGAACCATAAGCCAATTAAACCTCTTTTTTTTATAAATTACCCAGTCTCAGGTATTTCTTTATAGCAATGCAAAAAACGGCCTAATACAGAAAATTGGTACTGAGGAGTGGGGTACTATTATAAACATACCTGAAAATGTGGAAGCAGCTTTGGAACTGAGTAATGGGCAGAAATTGGAAGAGTTTGGAGGGCTTAGAATAAGAAAGAGGAGGGAATGCGGAGCTTCTTAGAGACTGGTTAAATGGTTGGTACCAAAATGCTGACAGTGATACGGACAATGAAATCCAAGCTGCTGAGGTTTCACATGGAAATGAGGAACTTACTGGGAAGTGGAGCCAAGGTCATACATGTTATGCCTTAGCAAAACACTTGGCTGCATTTTGCCCCTGCCCTAGGGATCTGTGGAAGTTAGAACTTGAGAGTGACGACCTATAGTATCTGGTAGAAGAAATTTCTTATTTTATTTTATTTTGTTTCTCCATAAGTCATTGATGTACAGGCGGTATTTGGTTACATGAGTAAGTTCTTTAGTGGTGACTTGTGAGATCCTGGTGTAGCCATCACCCAAGCAGTATATACTGCACCCTATATGTTGTCTTTTATCCCTCGCTCCCCTCCTACTCTTCCCCCCGAGTCCCTAAAGTCCATTATATCATTCATATGCCTTTGTGTCATCATAGCTCAGCTCTCACATATCAGTGAGAGCATATTTGGTTTTACATTCCTGAGTTACTTCACTTAGAGTAATAGCCTCCAATCTCAACCAAGTCATTGCAAGTGCTGTTAATTCATTCCTTTTTATGGCTGAGTAGTATTTCATCATATATATACATATCATATATATATATATCTCTCACACACACACACACACATATATATATATATCACAGTTTGTTTATCCACTCACTGATTGATGGGCATTTGGGTTGGTTCCATGATTTTGCAATTGTGAATTGTGGGGCTATAAACATGCATGTGCAAGTATCTTTTTCAAATAATGACTTATTTTCCTCTGGGTAGATACCCAGTAGGATGATTGCTGAATCAAATGGTAGTTCTACTTTTAGTTTTTTAAGGAATCTGGTGGGAGAAATTTCTAAGCAGCAAAGCATTCAAGCTATGGCCTGGCTGCTTCTAACAGTCTACATTCAGACACAGGAGCAAAGAAAGGACTTAAAAATGTAATTTATATATAAATAGGAAGTAGAGCATAAAACTTTGGAAATTTTGCAGCCTAGCCATGTGGAAGAGAAAAAGTATGCTTTTTTAGGAGAGAAATTCAAACAGGTTGTGGAGCAATCACTCACTAGAGAAATTTGTATAACTAAGAGGGAACCAAGTGCTAATATTCAAGACAATGGGGAAAAGGCCTCAAAGGCATTTCAGAGACCTTCACAAGAGCTCTTCCCATCACAAGCCTAGAGGCCTAGGAGGAAAGAATGGTTTCATGGTCCAGCCTCCTCCTTGTGCAGCCTCAGGACACTGCTCCACACATCCAGGTTGCTCCAATTCCATCAGTCCTCAAAGGGGCCCAATTAGAGCTCAGGCAGCCACTTTGGAGGATGCAAGCCATAAACCTTTGTGGCTTTCATGTTGTGTTAAGCCTGCAGGCCTGCAGAGTGCAAGAGTGAAAATGCTTGGCAGCCTCCACCTAGATTTCAGAGACTGTGTGAGAAAACTTGCCCCAGGTATAAGCCTACTGCATGAGTGGAGCCCCCACAGAGAACCTCTACTAGGGCAGTGCTGAGGGGAAATATGGGGTTGAAGCCCCCACACAGAGTCCTCACTGGGGCACTGCCTAGTGGACCTGTAAGGAGGGGGCCACTGTCCTCTAGATCACAGAATAGTAAATCCACTGGTAGCTTGCACTTTGTACGTGAAAAAGCCACAAGAACTCAATTACCCATGAGAACAGCCATGGGGGCTGAACCCTGCAAAGACACAGGGGCAGAGCTGCCCAAGGCCTTGGGAGATGTTCGCACTATGCTTCCTGTACAGCCTGCAGAACTGTGAACCAACTAAACTTCATTCTTTATAAATTATACAGTCTCTGGTATTTCTTTATAGCAATGCAAGAATGGCCTAATACAGTTGCTAAGGTCCAAGATAAAAAGCAAAGGAAGGCAAGTTGTAGGGGGGAAACATTATCCTAAGAGGACTTTAGTACTTGTAAACAAAAGTTAAAGATACATATGGATATATGTGTATATGTATATGTGTATATATGTAATATATGAATGTTACATATATAGGTAAAATGAGGATCAGATAATATTTCTAATCAAGGTAAACTCTCAACAAAATAAACGATTCCCAGTTTTATCACTGCACAAAAAATGTTGACATAACATTCTACTTTATACAAACCTTGGTTTTAGTTTCTCATGAAAAGTCTTAACTGTTTTAAGCTATCTAAATTTCCTAAAATAATCATATGAGTCAAATAAATCATCAATCCCACAAAATATTTAAGATGATCAAAAATGAAAATTGTAAATTCTAAATTAAATTAGGATAAGCAATGTCTTTATTTAAAAAGATTAACAGTTATGAATCTACGTAAAAATTTAAATTTCTTCTGTCTAGTAAACTCACAGTATGAACAGGAATTGTGCTTATCTGTTTTGTGTGAGCCTGAACATAGTTTCTGAAATCCTTAGACATTTTCTAAGGAACATAATTTTCTGAAATCCTCTCAGTTAACTCTGAGAGTTTTGACTAATATTAAGAAAGAAACAATCTTTTAAGTATTAAAATTCATAGAAATAAAGAGAATGCAAAATACACAGCCTAGTTTATGTATATTACCTATGTACATACACACATTCATCCACATATATACATTCAACACACACATCTATCCATATATATATACACGCATATATATACACACACAACACACAAACACACACACAAATACACATATATGTATATTCCCTTACCTCTTTCTATACATTAGAGAGAAGCTAACAGCTTCAGGAGAAGGATGTGAAGATCTATCTGGGGAATGTGAGTCTACCTGTTTACTTTATCTACCTCAAGAAGGGTGAAGAGGAGGTAGGTGACCATGGATAGATGTATAATATGTGTGCACATGAAGCATAGCAGCCCACAAGGGAGCTCTCCTGCTCTACTTAGGCCCTTGTGTTGATAGACTATTTTCAGCAACCTGCTTCCCAGATGCCTCCATACCTGCTGGGGGAAGTAAGTTACTTCAAAGTTGAAACCAATATAAGAGATTAAGACTACACTAGGTACAAGCACTTACAAAGAAGTGCAAATGCATTTATAAAATAAGGGAAATTGCTTGTTGGTTTACATAGAAAAGAGGAGACTAATTTTGGACCCCAGAGACCAATACAAAATTTGTGAATCCTTTAAAGGAAAACATTACATGTATAGAATACAAAAAGAGTAAAACTAGATTTTAGTTTTCTTCCTGTGAAATGATAAATTGGTCTTTGTGTAACAGTTTGTTAGCAAGAAACAGTACAAACCATTCTATGCCTTCTCTTTACTCAGTAGCCTCTTAATTCTTTGTGCTTTCTTTATTCATTCTTGAAACAATTTTAACAAAAGTCCACTCTGAAAAAGTTAGGATTTTGAATAATTAGTTATATGCTTCTGTGGTTATTTTCTTTCTCGTCAGAAGTCATTCATTTCTTGTCTTCACACACCTATGACTTCAGCTTATAGCTTGTTTCCTTTGAAAAATATTTTGGATATCACCTTTCCCAATTTAGGCCCCCATTCAAAATAATTTATCCTTTATAACCTAATCTTTAGGATTTTCCAGATTGAATAATTTCAAAGATTTGTCCCCCACTCCCACATTTTGAAAAAGAAGAATTACTAGATATAGTTGAATATATTTGAAAGTCTCCACATTTTTACTTACCTTCGCACTATTTATCAAAGCCTGCAAGAATAAATGAGCTAGCATATCAGAAGAGAAGCATAACCTCCCTAAATTAATGACATACAAGTAAAATATTATTAATCTGAATATGTTTTAGAATTTAGTATCTCTCAGATTGGAAAGAATACACTAACGGTCCTGTAAGACTGACATAATAACTTCCAACAAATGGATTTTTTAATTAAAATTTTGTTTCTAGGTTTAACTACTTTTGCTAATTAAGAACAGTTATAACACATTATGGTTTGAATTAAAAGGTATGTTAGGCCGTTCTTGCATTCCTATAAAAAAAATACATAAGACTGCATAATTTATAAAGAAAAACGGTTTAACTGGCTTATGGTTCTGCAGGCTGTACAAGAAGTATGGCACCAGCATCTGCTCAGCTTCTGCAGAGGCCACAAGGAGCTTTCATTCATGACTGAAAGCAAAGCAGGAGCAGGCATCTCACATGATAGCCTGGGAGCAAGAGAGAGTCAGGGCAAGGGGTGCCACACACTTAAAACAACCAGGTCTCACAGGTACACACTCACTATTGCAAGGACAGCATCATGCCATGAGGGATCCACCCCCATAACCCAACACTTCCTACTAGGCTCCACCTCTAACATTGTGCATTCCAATTCAACATGAGATTTGGGCAGGGACAGCTCATGCCTGTAATCCCAGCACTTTGGGAGGCCAAGGCAGGCGGATCACTTGAGGTCAGGAGTTCGAGACCAGCCTGGCCAACATGAGGAAATCCCACCTCTACTAAAAATGCAAAAATTAGCCAGGCATGGTGGTGGGCACCTGTAATCCCATCTACACAAGAGGCTGAGGCAGGAGAATAGATTGAACCCAGGAGGCGGAGGTTGCACAGAGCTGAGATCATGCCACTGCACTCCAGCCTGGGCAACAGCTAAACTCTGTCTCAAAATAAGATTTGGGTGGGGACAAATACTCAAGACTATACCAAGAGGCTCTGAAAATTTTTCAATATCTACTCCATCCACAGTATATTTTTCCTCTATGGTAATTATTGATTAACTCCTTGTAAATTTCATAACGTATTATATATCAACAGAGGAATCCACCGTCTCTCTTTCTGATATTATTTGTTGTAATAAACTAACTCAAGCCATTCAATCTTCTTGAGAGGTGAAGCCAGCTGGGCTTCTGGGTCGGGTGCAGACTTGCAGAACTTTTCTGTCTAGTTAGAGGATTATAAAGGCACCAATCAGTGCTTTGTGTCTAGTTAAATGTTTGTAAATGCACCAATCAGCATTCTGTAAAAATGCACCAATCAGAGCTCCGTGTCTAGCTAAAGGTTTGCAAACACACCAATCAGCACTCTGTAAAAATGGACCAATCAGCACTCTGTAAAATGGACCAATCAGCACTCTGCAAAATGGACCAATCAGCAGGATGTGGGTGGGGCCAAATAAGGAAATAAAAGCTGGCCACCTGCGCCAGCAGCTGCAACCCACTAGGGACCACTTCCATGCTGTGGAAGCTTTGTTCTTTGGCTCTTCACAATAAATCTTGCCGCTGCTCACTCTTTGGGTCCGCGCTACCCTTGTGAGCTGTAACACCCACCTCAAGGGTCTGCGGCTTCACTCCTGAAGTCAGCGAGACCACAAACCTGCTGGGAGGAACAAACAACTCTGGACGCGCCACCTTCACTCACTGTGAAGGTCTGCAGCTTCACTCCTGAAGTCAGCAAGACCACTAACCCACCAGAATGAAGAAACTCCAGACATACCTGAACCTCTGAAGCAACAAACTCCGGACACACCATCTTTAAGAACTGCAACACTCACCACAAGGGTCCATGGCTTCATTCTTGAAGTCAGCGAGACCAAGAACCCACCAGAAGGAGCCAATTTTGAAAACATTATCATTGACAGGTATTTTCAGCTTTTTCTTCAAACTTACTTACAGATTCCTTCCACAAAATGTATATCAGACATGGAATCTTCTGGAAAAAAATACCAGAAGACCCTCAGTAAGTCTCATGTTCTCTTAATTAGGGGTATTAAAGCAATAGACTAAGGGGTGCAGGTTTGCCAGGGTAAGCTGACACTGTCATCACCAACAAATGTCTGTCAATCTGTACCAGGGTCCCAGGTCAGTAATTCCAGGACTCTCTTAGTCCAGAAACAGATAAATTTTTTAAAGTAGACTGCTGACTAATCTAAGAAAAATAAGAATTAATTATCTAGGAGCAAATGAAATTAACTTAGGTGTGAGTAATGACGTATATTGATGGACATACGAGAAAGCTCTTTTTATTTCTTCTTGATCTGTCTTTAAACTGCAATTTAATAGGCTATACATATATTAAACTAGAATGAAACACTCTCCAACTGATATCTTCAAACTAATCTCTCAGAATTCAGATAAAAAAATTCTATGAAAGATCTTAACAATATAAGCTAATAAATTATCAGAAAAAACTCTAAGAACAATGATTCTATAAAAACTGGCAAATTGAGTGACCTTCTGTATAAAACAACTCAAATAGGAATAATAATGGTTAACTATTATGAAAAGTGCTTTACTAAAACTTTTACTTTCCATGATCATATTATTTACATAGATTTAATAAGAATATGTCTTGTTTCACCCTTTTCAGCAAATAGTTCTGGGATAATTGACTAGCCACATATAGGAGAACGACACTGGATCCTCATCTCTCACCTATAAAAAAATCAACTCAAGATGGATTAAGGACTTAAATCTAAGACCTGAAACTACAAAAATTCTAGAAGATAACATTGGAAAAACCCTTCTAGACATTGGCTTAGGCAAGGATTTCATGACCAAGAACCCAAAAGCAAATGCAATAAAAACAACATAAATAGCTGGGACTTAATTAAACTGAAGAGCTTTTGCAAGGCAAAAGGAATAATCAGCAGAGTAAAAAGACAACCCACAGAGTGGGAGAAAATCTTCACATCTACACATCTGACAAAGGACTAATATTCAGAATCTACAATGAATTCAAACAAATCAGCAAGAAAAAAACAAGCATTTCCATCAAAAAGTGGGCTAAGGACATGAAAGAAGATATACAAATAGCCAACAAACATATGAAAAACGTTCAGCATCACTAACAATCAGGGAAATGCACATGAAAACCACAATGTGATACCACCTTACTCCTGCAAAAGTGGCCATAATAAAAAAAAAAATAGTAGATGTTGGCGTGGATGCAGTGAACAGGGAAAACTTCTACACTGCTAGTAGGAATGTAAACTAGTACAGCCACTATGGAAAACAGTGTGCAGATTCCTTAAGGCGCTAAAAGTAGAACTACCATTTGATCCAGCAATCCCACTGCTGAGTATCTACCCAGAGGAAAAGAAGCCATTATACAAAAAAGATACTTGCACACGCATATTTATAGCAGCACAATTAGCAATTCCAAAAATGTGGAACCAGCACAAATGCCCATCAATCAATGAGTGGATAAAGAAATTGTGGTAGATATATATGCCCCACAGCCAGAAAACATTTTATTTATAAATATATAATATATACATTTTATATATATAGTGTATATATATACACATACACTAGATAATATGTAATATGATGGAATACTATTCAGCCATAAAAGGAATGAATTAAAGGCATTCGCAGCTACCTGGATGAGATTGGATACTATTATTCTAAGTGAAGTAACTCAGGAATGGAAAACCAAACATCGTATGTTCTCACTGATATGTGGGAGCTAAGCTATGAGGATGCAAAGACATAAGAATGACACAGCGGACTTTGGAGATACAGGGGGAAAGGGGGTGAGGGATAAAAGACTACAAATAGGGTGCAGTGTATACTCCTCAGATGATGGGTGCACCAAAATCTCACAAATCATCACCAAAGAACTTACTCATGTAACCAACCACCACATGTTCCCCAATAACCTATGGAAATAAATTTTTTTAAAAAGACTGAACTGGTTTTTGTAAGTTGATATTTGGTTTTATATAAACGCATGTGTGCACATACACACACAGCCCACCAAGATATTTTTCCAATCCACGTTAAGCAGTATAATTTATGTTCATTTAATTGGGTAATAATTCCAACTCACACAAAAATGTGAAAATTCAAGATTAATATTTTGAAAGTTAACATGTAAATGATGCATAAGATTTAGAAGTAAAAAATGCGGAGTTCATATCCCTTAATATTAGACTATTTGAATGAAAAACATCAACCCCCAAAAAGTTTACATACCTTACAAAAGGCCGGTTTCAATTCCTGACAGCCTCACCTGGAATATAAATGAGAAAATAAGAATGGTAAGAATGGAGTTCTTAAGGAGAGGAAGTAGGGAAGAGAGGAAAGATAAGTAAAAAAATCGGAAAATCATAAACTTAACTTTGGCTTAAGTTTAAGTTAACCATTGTTTAAGAGTAATTAAAAAAAAAAAAAAACCACCAACATAATGTCATTTGTGACTGTGTAAAAACAAAAAGTGTCTGAATTTACTAGATTATTTAAACAAACAACAAAATAAACTACCCATTGGATAGTCATTTAAGTTTTCTCCTGGCAGAGCATTTCACTTAACTAAGAATGAAATAAAAGGAGAAATGTGGAAAAACAAAAAAGAATATGTCCTGCTTTCTACTGGAATATAATTGGAAAAATCGAATTTATAACCACAGTCATCCCATAAATGTCACATGGAAAAACAAATCTCATTTAATTGGATATGATAAGCCTATGATTAAGGAACAGGAACTGTATGTCATATGTGAAAATGATGCCTATAAATTTTCTACAGAAAAATCTGGCCTGGCACATGCTTTGTAGCTTATGAAATCCTAGCCTTATAGATAGTAAAAAATGCCATGTTCTGCCTGGCCAGAAGCGGTGGGAAGCTGTAGGAAGCCCCTACAGTTATAGGTGCTGATGGTGAAACCTGGGAGAGGAGAATTGGACAGGTCTTGCTTCCTGGTCTCAGTAGACAAGTTAATAAAGGCAATAAAAGTACTTCCAGCACATAAAATGAATAAAAATTCAACCCTAAAGGCTTTATAAAGCTTTCAGACAGAAACTAGCTCCTAAGCCTTAGTATCCTTTGACTCTAGTTTTATTAACCACATCACAGTAAGGAATTTGTACATTAATCAATTTCCCTTTTTATACCTAGGTTAGTAAAACCAGTCAAATAAAAGAAAGCAGCCAATTAATGATATGAATCATAAAACTGCTAAGCAAACTGATATGATCAAGTCAACACCTTTAGGGGGGATTAAGGACTAGGTGTGTCTGTGAAAGCAAAACTGACACCTTGCTGCGCCTCCTTTATGAGTAACTGCAAACCATGCCCCACAGCCAGAAGGCACTTTGTACCTGAGATCAACAATAACAACAAAACAAGAAGCAAAACCAGAATTACCCTGTCTAGCTCTGGTTCTCAAAATAAATGAGAAGTTGAGCCATTAGGTCATGGACTCCCTAAAAAATATCAACAAAAAACTTTATTGCTGACTTCCAAGGTCTTGCTGTCTCCAGATACATGATCGCCTTTTTAAAATTTTATTTATTTATTATTATTATTATTATTATTATTTTTGAGACAGAGTCTTGCTCTGTCACCCAGGCTGGAGTGCAGTGGTGCGATCTTGGCTCACTGCAAGCTCCACCTCCTGGGTTCACGCCATTCTCCTGCCTCAGCCTCCCGAGTAGCTGGGACTACAGGTGCCCACTACCATGCCTGGCTAATTTTTTTGTATTTTTTAATAGAGACAGGGTTTCACTGTGTTAGCCAGGATGGTCTCGTTCTCCTGACCTTGTGATCCACCTGCCTCGGCCTCCCATGATCACCTTTCAGTATATGATAATCAAGTGAGAAAACTGCTATTTGCATCCCGGGAACATACTACATACAAAGCAGTCTTGGTCATCTTGATTTCTTTTCTTTCAGTGACTAATATATTTTACTTGGAGATTAATCTTTAAAAGCCTGGACTCCCTTGCAAAACCTCTTTGCAAGTAACCCCTTTTTCTTTTCTAAATGCTTTTTGTCTCTATACCTTCCTACCATGTTTAAAGCCCCAACGTTTAAACATGTAGTCCCTGCAAAGCTTTGACAAATTCCTTGTAAACCAGCTACCCTGACCCTGGCTCAGGCCAGGGTGCAGCTAGGAGACGATCGTTCTTTTACAGCCCCTGTGCATGTCTGTCCGGAGGTCCCAAGAGACCTGGAACAGCGCTGAGCCTCCACGTTTTGCATCTGGCAGTAACGCGCAGCCACCTCTCTGACACCACCAGGTTATCACCCCTTTTCAGCCCCACAAGCTTCATTCCATGGAAGGGAAACACAAACACCACCTTTCCATGTCTAGAAACGACCTGAGAGGGAGCAAAGAGAAGGCAGACTTGAAGGAGGTCTTTCAAATTAAATCAGTCCAAGCGTAGAGAATCCACAGTGGATTAATCTTCTATTTCCTTCCCTCGATGAGCCCATACCTATGAATAGGGTTGCCCTGCCTCTCAGCGGTTATCTGCCCCTTCAAAAAGTTAATGCAGCTTCCAATTAGATCTTTTTTCTCTCCTGTTAATCTTGGTTCTGAAACCAGACTACTGTTCTTCCTCTGCTGTCAGCCCTGTAAGCCAAGTCTCAATTAGCCAGCCTGGCAGTGATTACCATCTTGCCGCTTCACCGTTCAGACATTCTTTAATTTCCTGGAGTATGCCAGCCCCCTTCCTCTCCTTTTCCCTCCCTCCAAAGCACTTTTGCTAGAACTGCAGCCCATGACATCTCAAGCTGCATTATCTCTGCAGGGGATGGGGGAGTTGACAGGTAGGGATGCCGTTTGTGGTAGGTTCAACCATACTACCCTGGTAGCAATCTTAAGAGATAAGGCTTTTCTACTGGTGCTGCCATGAGTCTCTGACTGTCCTAGTGGGATTCTCTCATGAACATATGGGCTAACGAAGTTTACGTGTAACTGGGAAACCCCAAAGCAGACTTTAGTTTTTAAAGTAAAATGGGACAGGCACGGTGGCTCACGCCTGTAATCTCAGCACTTTGGGAGGCCAAGGCAGGCAGATCACCTGAGGTCAGGAGTTCGAGACCAGCCTGACCAACATGGAGAAACCCCGTCTCTACTAAAACTACAAAAATAGTCTGGCGTGGTGGAGCATGCCTGTAAGCCCAGCTATTCGGGAAGCTGAGGCAGGAGAATCTCTGGAACCCGGGAGGCAGAGGATGTGGTGAGCCGAGATTGCGCCATTGCATTCCAGCCTGGGCAACAACAAGAGTGAAACTCTGCCTCAATAAATAAATAAATAAATAAATAAATAAATAAAATAAAAAGAAGGATGAAGAGGAGGATTCAGGCCCTTAATCTCAACAATGAAAAGTACTTAGTTGAACCCACTTATCAATAAATCTCATCTCAGAAGCTAACTCAAAACTTTCAGAGTTCTATTCCAGTTCTGCCAGTAACTGAGTACCCTTGAGTAGAGCCACATCACATTTTGACCACAGTTTGTTTATAATGTTAAAAGTCTTCAATTCAACTGCAAGTTAGAGATCTTCCATTTAACTTATAGTTTAAAATACAAATGTATTCTATTTACTCTGAAACCACATTATAATAAGTATGTGAGAGAAGAGACAAGGAAATTAGGGAAGAGCAGACAGGAGTTGTTCACCAAACTTAGAAGCTGGAATATGGACTGAAGAATTAGAAGAGATTTGGAAAGTAAATACCAGGTGACATCAGAAAGAGATGAAAATGAGAACAGAGCCATTTCACACTGCAGAGCCTTAGAAGGACTCATAGACTGGATACTCTAAGAGCTGTAGAGGGTAAGGGGGCTGGCATACTCTAGGAAATTAAGGAATATCTGACAGTGAAGCAGCAAAATGGTAATCACCGAGGAGGCTGAAAAGGGGTGAGGAGCATTAGAATTTGGCATAAGATTAAACCCCGGACTCCTTCCTCCAGCCCATCTGCCAGACTACCCCCTTCCCCTACCATGGCAGGACATTGGAGGTTTGTTCTGGGGGAAAAATTGAACCAGAGTGGCTCCAGGTCCCAGAGCACTAGGCAAGGCAAAGACATCTACTGAAAAATGAAGATAAATGGATGACTCCTACTGAACCAGGAGACCACCGTCACCCCACTCAACTTGAAGAACAGCCAGCTAAACAGAGGGCAGGAGGACACAAGTGGATTCTCCTCTGGAAAAATCCAATGGTCCCAGAAAAAAATGACTGTATGGGGAGAAAAATTCCTCTACCCTCTTAGAAGAGAAGAAACTCAAAAGAAACAGAGATACTATAGACACTGGCAGAAAACTAAAAATAAATAACAGAACAACACAGACTACAATTAGTATCTTTAGAAGTAGAAGATATTGAATCCCTAAGACAAGATCAGTGCATGGAAGGAAGGGAAAAAGACAGAGAGGAGGTGAGGAAAGGGAGGAGAGGGGAAGGTAAAGAGAGGAAAGGAGAAAATCCAAGAACAAGAAAGAGCTCTGGAAAAATAAACTAACTAAAAATCCCCTGAAACTTTAAAAATTTAAAAGATGAAGTTGAGGAAATCTCTCAGACCCAAAAGACAACAAAAGGGAAAATCAGAAAAAAAGGTAAGAAAGTTAGATTATTTCATGACTAAATCTGGTTAATAGCTCCTGAAAAAGGAAAATCAAGAAAACAAAGAAATGATTAGTAAATAATATAAGAAAGAAACTAAAGAATGTGAATTCCCAGTGTAAAAGGGCCCATTGAATGTCCAGTGCAATTAATGAAAAAGATACCTCCTTTACTACATATCACTATGAAATTTCAGAACACCAGCTATAAAAGAAGTCTTCAGCTGGGCGTGGTGGCTCACGCCTGTAATCCCAGCACTTTGGGAGGCCGAGGCGGGTGGATCACCTGAGGTCAGGAGTTTGAGACCAGCTTAGCCAACATGGTGAAACCCTGTCTCTACTAAAAATACAAAAAATGAATGGGCATGATGACGTGCGCCTGTAATCCCAGCTACTCAGGAGGCTGAGGCAGGGGAATCGCTTGAACCCAAGAGGTGGAGGTTGCAGTGAGTCAACATCATGCCAATGCACTCCAGCCTGAGTGACAAAAGCGAAACTCCACCTCAAAAAATATATATATATATATATATCTCCATGCACTCTTTCTCAAGAAGCAATTTTATCACTTACGAATTGTATAAAGAGCCAATTGTAGTCTCTCTCTAGTAAAAGAAGCCTAGAGGTAAGAATTCCAGCCAGTTTGTGACTCCAGAAAATCAGGGACATGTTTCATTCTACCTTCTGATTTCTACTGTAAGTACTTTCATCCTCAAAATCAATATGGCTATGAGAGGACCAGCCATGGCATCCATGTGCCAGGCAGGAGGAAGGGGAAGAAAGAAGAAAGCACACAGGGAAAGGAGTTGTCTCAGAAATCTCATGCACTTATATCTCATTGATCACATCTATCCACAAGGGAGCCTAGGGAACATAGCTTTATTAGATGAATGCATTGCTGAACCCATAATGTTAAAATAAGGATTCCGCTAAGAAGTAGGAATAGAATGGTGAATATTGATTAGGCAACTAGGAGTGCAATGAAAGATATCCCCCACGAAAGAGAGGGGGCAAGCCAAGAAAAAAAAAAGACAGGAGAATTGAGACACAGATGAGCTAACATAGTGGGGAGCCAGTGGGAAGTCCTACTTGGAAAGCTGTACAGGAAGCTGAGAGGGCACCAGTCTAGAGGGAGGCCTCCAAGAGAGAGGTATCTACAACTGATTGGGATACCTGATATGTTTGGCCAGGTGTAAGTAGTTTTAAAGGCACTTAAATTCTGTTGGATAATGTGATGGAAAGCTAAGCAAAGGAAAAAATGTTGTACAAGGAAGGAAATGTGATCATAACATGCGCCTTGGTTCATCAGTGAACAATACTCACATTTTCATAATAACAGATATAAGAAAGACTAAATAAATACATTCATTCCATTTATTTAATCCATAATTATGCTTATATTTGTAGAATGGAAGGAGAAACAGTAGAAGCAAGAGTGGTAGGAAGTCTCTTTTATAATAAAAGTTCATTAGATATATCAAAAAGTGATGAATTAAATAATACAAGTATAAGCATACCACTTAAAAGTAATTACCAAAAGCAACAGCTAAATGTTTAGGAGAAAGAGATACACAAGGAGGATAGATGGTCTTCATTTTAAGCCTTATATTACTACTTTAAATCTTAATGTATATGTCTTGCTTAGATTAGAATTCAAAAAAAAAATTTATGACCTAAGGACTAAGGAAAACTTTCATTAAGTATTTTTCAGGAAAAAACCAGGTTGTTAAGCAATATGTCCAGTAAAATCCCAATTTGGGGAGTTTGGATGGGGTAAGCACATGTGCAGAGAATAATGGCATGACACACAGGTATCTGTTAATACCTAGGACTATAAATTTTATTTATAGAATAAAGTTTGAATAATGAATGAATAATAAATGAATAATAGAGCTTACCACTAGGCAAGCGACTAGCCTGTAGCTGATGGTAAATGGAGACTTAAAAATTTTAATGGTGTTTGAATTTTTATGAGAAGAATACACTTATGAGTGAAGAATGTATTTGTGCATTTTTAAATAACAGACTTCTTAAAGGGAAGTAGGGGGAATGCCTAAATCCTATCCTCAGCTCCAGACTTTCTCCATGATTCTATGACCTTCTCCAACCCAGGTGGGACCCAAATCATGCTTTTCCTTCCTTCTTTGTATGTGTGTGTGTGTGTGTGTGTGTGTGTGTGTGTGTGTGTGTGCGCGCGCGCGTGCCCAGGATTCAGTGCAGTGGTGCAATCAGCCTCCTGATTAGCTGAGACTGCAGGCACATGCCACCACACCTGGCTAATTTTTCTATTTTTTGTAGACACAGGTGTCTCACTTTATTACCCTAGCTGGCCTCAAGTGATCCTCTCACCTCAGCCTCCCAAAGTCCTAGGATTGCAGGCATGAGCCACCACGCCTGGCCCCTTTTCCTCCCCGTAACCCAATCCTGACCTTAGAGCTGAGAGCTCAGGCATGTGTTGCCCAATGGCCTCCCCAAAAGCTGTGTGTGTGCAGAGGACAAATACTAGTTTTTAAAGGAGAAACTATTCTCCTGTTTCCCCTGTAGCTTATACTTGGAAAGGAAATTTCAGCAATACACACCCACAGAATTGCAAGCCCCCAGGACAGCACATTCTGCTCCTCCTCTGATTCCCATACTTGCGTAGTTCATCCACCAAAACAAGCCCCCACTTCGTCTTGTTTGTCCAGCACTGGGTCTGTCCCTTCAAACCATGTGTGAGGCAGGAGCCTTGGCCATTCCTCCACTGTACTGTTCCAGTATGAGGGCCTGAATTGTCACTTCATAAGCAAAGGCACATGTATGTATGTAGACATGCACATGTGTATATACAATAAATTTCTAGAACTGAATTCAAATTCTGTGCACCCAATGTACATAATGCAGTATATGGGTGCACAGAATTCTGTGTCTTTTCACCTTCCGGAGCAATGATCTTTGGGGTCATTTTGCCAATTCTGTGTCTTTTCACCTTCTCCAGCAATGATCTTTGGGGTCAATTCATCCACGTGCTTCTGCCAGAGACTGGCTCTTCTCTGCCACTCCTGTCTCTGCACCTCCTGGGTTGACTCAAACACCCTGATGAACCTATGTTGCTGCAGCCCAGTGGACACCTTCTCAACTTTGGTTTACACACATAGACAGCCTTAGCTGCTGGGCTCGTCTTGGCCTCATTGGTGAGATTCTGCTTGCACCTCAGTAATCTATTGTAGTTGATCTTCAAAGTGGCCCCTGAGTCACCCTTGGCACCACCAGAGACCCCATTCCTGACCGATGTCCCTCCAAACAAACATCTCCACACCCATGAGGAGACAGAAGAAATGGTTGGATCTGTCTTTAAGATGTGGTAGGGTCTGGGATCTCTCACATGTCTACATGCCCTCCACTTATTTGGCCGTCACCCATGTTTGATTGCACAAATGGGCCCTCCAGTCTTGGAGGGCCCTGTGGGAAGCAGGGCACCAGTGGTCCCTCACTCTCAGATGCCCCAAATGCCAAGGAAGAGGTTCCCCTGAACCCAGGCCCTTGCTTCCTTTCAACCCCCAAAGGATGGGATAATCGGGGGAGAAAAATGAGAGCACTGCACCTAATTCTTCCTTCTCTTCCACTCCCGAGTCTCCTGCTGCATTCCTCTGGTCTTCAGAGCACACCTACCACCAAATCTCCTGCCCTGTCTGTCCACACTGGTGAGTGAATCCATATTCTCCCACACCAAAGAAAAGAGATTTTGTTTTAACGTAAAAGCTAAAGAATGAAGTGTCTTTGTCTCTCTTATAAACTATTGCTAATGCCAGTTGCCCTCTAACCGAAGGCCACCATGGACACACACACCTATAGTTGAAAAAGTTGAGTTTATTGCTTGTTTAATGAAGGAAAAGACACACAGTGAGCTGTGGTGCATCTCAGAGATTGGAAAGAACGTACAGGATTTTGGCCTGTGTTCAGCTGTTTGGGGGAGGGCTTAAGTAGTGGGATATTCCTCTGAATTGGATACTGCAGGAAATGAGGATGGGGTAATTCTATCCTTAGGTATCTTTTTTTTTTTTTTTTTTTTTTTTTTTTTTTTTTTTTTTGAGATGGAGTCTCACTCTGTCACCCAGGCTGGAATGCAGTGGCATGATCTCAGCTCACTGCAACCTCTGCCTTCCAGGTTCGAGCGATTCTCCTGCCTCAGCCTCCTGAGTAGCTGGGATTACAGGCACGCACCACCATGCCTGGCTAATTTTTGTATTTTTAGTAGAGATGGGGTTTCACCAGGCTGGCCATTCTGGTCTCGAACTCTTGACCTCATGATTCGCCTGCCTCGGCCTCCCAAAGTGCTAGGATTACAGGCATGAGCCACTGCCTCCAGCCTGGGTATCTTAATAAATCTTATTTAGAAGGTGGGAAGATGGCACCAAGGCTAAAGCTATACTTGGTAAACAACAGCAGTCACTCACACTAGCCAAAAACGGGATGTTTGATATTTTGTGGTTAGGACAATATTCATGTTTTGTGTAGCCTCAAGCATAGTCCTGTTTTGTCTTTGTGTAGATTTTTGTGTATAAATGTATGGGGTACAAGTGTAATTTTGTTACATGCATATGCATAAATTGCACTGTGGTAAAGTCAAGGGCTTTGATATAACCATCATCAGAATAATGTACATTGTACCCGTTAAGTAATTGCTCATCATGCACCCCCTTCACAATCTCCCACTTCCTGAATCTCCAAAGTCGATTATTTTGCACTCTATGTCCATGTGTACACATTGTTTAGCTCCCACTTATAAGTAAGAATATGTTGTATCTGTCTTTCTGTGTCTCACTTGTTTCACTTAAGATAATGGCCTGCAGTTCCATTCATATTCCATTTCATTTTCTATGACTGAATAGTATTCCAATGTGTGTATATACCACGCTTTCTTTACCCAGTCATCCACTAATGGACACCTAGGTTGAGTCTCTATCTTGGCTATTGTGAATAGTGTGGAAATAAACATATGAGTGCAGGTATCTTTTTGATATAAATATTTCTTTTTCTTTGGGTAGATACCCAGTAGCAGGATTGCTCGGTCAAAGGGTAGTTCTATTTTTAGTTCCTGATGTTCTGCAACATTGTTCATGTCCAATGGGAGAACACAGTCCTCACTAGTAGACCCAGGCCAGCTCCCAGATGCCAGGAGCTGCTTTTCTTTTTCTCACTTATCAGTTGCGAAGTGGGAGTGGTCTGCATCTGCACCTTGTCAAGCAGGAAATGGCACATCAGTTATGAACTTCACGGGATCTGCCACAGTAGGCCAACGCTGGTGCTGCAGGTTGCTCCTGATTTGGCCTCTTTTGTCTGATCTCAGTTGGTCAAAACTGAAAGGGGAGGAGGCCTGCAACTGGCAGCTCCAGCACCCCATGTATCAAGGAAACCTTGTAAGCAAACACAACGACCAGCATTGGAGGTACCCCATGCCAGGGCCACAGCAGCCAGCTGGAGTGCATATGGGCCTTGGGCCAGTGTCAGGACAGCAGCTCAATGTGGCTCTGGGTAGTTTGGCCTTAGCCAAGCAGATATTGCATCCCCGGAGAGGGAGTCTCTTCATGCCAGAGAAGGCTCCCCCCAGAACAGGAGAAGCTTCAATAGGTGGGCCTTTTAGCTACAGGTGTAGGGAATTGCAATGAGGGCCTGTTTTCTTTCTTTTAAATGTATTTTAGCCAGGACTGCTGGCAAGGATTATAAACTGCAAAGAGAATCTAAGTTCCCCACGCACCACAAAACATTAACACGTGAATCCAATCTTTCAGCCCTTGGTGCTGGGCATCAATATGAGGCACTAGACCAGCGACCCCAAACTATGTTCCTGTATTTTAGATCCTCAAGACCTAGATACGAAATGCAGAGAGATGAACTTCTGGGAAACCAGAGTCACCTCCAACTGTTCCAAAGGTCACCCACATGAAGCCACCATGAGGATAGACTTTAGGGCCCTAAGTTGTAGATTCCATCACAAGAAGCAGCAGCTTTCATCAGTGGACAAGCACAGAGGAACTGAGTGGCCAGCAAAAGAAAGGTGGGGTTGTTTATCACAGAGGAAATAAATTGTCTTCTTAGAATGAAAAGCAGGAAAAAAAAAAAAAAAAAAAAAAAAAAAAAACCATGGAATTTATTTCAAGCCCAGAGTCTTAGAAGTGAATTAAAAAGACTTCAGCAAGAACATGCTATATCTACAAATAAGGTTTACTTGGTGACTCAAGGGAGAATCGGATCAGCTTAAGAAACAAGTTTTAGTCTTTCAGTCAGAACACTGGCTGTGGGAAAAGAAGATAAAAAGTAAAAATAAAAGACATACAATTGAACTCCAGGGAGGAAAAACTTGCCTTAGGAGAAAAGTAGGAGATCTCAAAGGCCAAGCTGAACAGATGTGAAAGGAAAAGAAGCTGTACTCCAAACTAACTGCTCACTAAGCTGTGATGAGGGATGCGCCAGACGTTTTAATTATTACCAGATCAGAGCGGGTGATGGAGCCAATGTGATCCAACAGAGGAAGGCAGGGGAGACCACAGAGAGCTGAGGGAACGATGGCTTGGGGACACCATCAAAAAAACATCAGGAACTATCAACAGCCAGTCTCTCCAAGCAGCAGGTG
Source organism: Macaca fascicularis (assembly GCF_037993035.2). Taxonomy (NCBI): domain Eukaryota; kingdom Metazoa; phylum Chordata; class Mammalia; order Primates; family Cercopithecidae; genus Macaca; species Macaca fascicularis. The sequence continues at coordinate 106,226,227 of NC_088377.1, forward strand.
GCAAATAGCAATGGGGCGGGGCGCAGTGGCTCACGCCTGCAATCCCAGCACTTTGGGAGGCCGAGGCGGGCGGATTACCTGAGGTCAGGAGTTTGAGACCAGCCTGGCCAACATGGTGAAACCCCGTCTCTACTAAAAGTACAAAAATTAGCTGGGCACGGTAGCGGGTGCTTGTAATCCCAGCTACTCAGGAAGCTGAGGCAGGAGAATCTCTTGCGGGAGGCAGAGGTTGCAGTGAGCCAAGATTGCGCCACTGCATTCCAGCTGGGGCAACAAAAGTGAGACTCCATCTCAAAAATAAAAAATAAAAAAAAAGAGCAATGGGGAAACCATGCCTTGAATGGCAGGGACACTTACAGGAGATACATGGGACAGTTGTGCTGACTTAAAAGGGGCAGGTCCCAAAGCTAGCATGAAATACTTCAGGAATTAGTAAGTGAATTTCAACGTCTGGAGGCAGGTACAGCCTACGCAGTGAGAAAATGGGCCTGAGAAAAACACAGGATGAGGTGTGGGGGAGGGGAAGATGACAGGACAAATGCAGGCTGGCAGGAAAATGCCAGAATACATGTGCAGGACATGCAGGTTTGTTCCACAGGTAAATGTGTGCCATGGTGGTTTGCTGCACCTATCAACCCATCACCTAGGTATTAAGCCCCGCATGCATTAACTATTTATCCTGATGCGCTCCCTCCCCCAACTCCCACCCAACAGGCCCCAGTTTGTGTTTTTCCCCTCCCTGTGTCTATGTGTTCTCATTGTTCAGCTCCCACTTATAAGTGAGAACATGCGGTGTTTGGTTTTCTGTTCCTGTGTTAGTTTGCTGAAGATAATGGCTTTGAGCTCCGCCCATGTCCCTGCAAAGGACATGATCTCATTCCTTTTTATGGCTGCATAGTGTTCCATGGTATATATGTACCACATTTTTTTTATCCAGCCTATCACTGATGGGCATTTGGGTTGGTTCCATGTCTTTGCTACTGTGAATAGTGCTGCAATGATACACATGCCTGTATCTTTATAACAGAATGATTTCTATTCCTTTGGGTATATACCCAGTAATGGGATTGCTGGGTCAAATGATATTTCTGGTTCTAGGTCTTTGAGGAATCACCACACTGTTTTCCACAATGGTTGAACTAATTTACATTCCCACCAACAGTATAAAAGTGTTCCTATTTCTCCACAGCCTCTCCAGCATCTGTTTCTTGACTTTTTAATAATCACCATTCTGACTGGTGTGAGATGGTATCTGAATAGTTTTGATTTGCATTTCTCTAATTATCAGTGATGTTCAGCTTTTTTCTCCATATGTTTGTTGGGTACATAAATGTCCTTCTTTTGAGAAGTTCTGTTCATGTCCTTTGCCTGCTTTTTAATGGGGTTTTTTGTTTTATTCTTGTAAATTTGTTTATGTTCCTTGTAGATTCTGGATATTAGGCCTTTTTCAGATGGGTAGATTGCAAAAATCTTCTCCCATTCTCTAGGTTGTCTGTTCACTCTGATGATAGTTTCTTTTGCTGTGCAGAAGCTCTTTCTTTTAATTAGGTCCCATTTGTCAATTTTTGCTTTTGTTGCAATTGCTTTTGACATTTTCATCATGAAATCTTTGCCCATGCCTATGTCCTGAATGGTATTGCCTAGATTTTCTTCTAGGGATTTTATAATTTTGGGTTTTACATTTAAGTCTTTAATCCACCTAATTTTTTTTTTTTTTTTTTTTTTTTTGAGACGGAGTCTCGCTCTGTCGCCCAGGCTGGAGTGCAGTGGCACAATCTCAGTTCACTGCAAGCTCCGCCTCCCAGGTTCACGCCATTCTCCTGACTCAGCCTCCCGAGTAGCTGGGACTACAGGTGCCCGTCACCATGCCTGGCTAATTTTTTGTATTTTCAGTATAGATGGGGTTTCACTGTGTTAGCCAGGATGGCCTCAATCTCCTGACCTCGAGATCCGCCTGCCTCAGACTCCCGAAGTGCTGGGATTACATGCGTGAGCCGCCATGTCCAGCCGAGTTAATTTTTCTATAAGGTATAAGAAAAAGGTCCAGTTTCAGTTTTCTGTATATGGCTAGCCAGTTCTCCCATCACCATTTATTAAATAGAGAAACATTTCCCTATTACTTGTTTTTGTCAGGTTTGTTGAAGATCAGATGGTTGTAGATGTGTGGTCTTATTTCTGAGATCTCTATTCTGTTCCATTGGTCTGTGTGTCTGTTTTGGTACCAGTATTGTGCTGTTTTGGTTACTGTAACCTTGTAGTGTAGTTTGATGTCAGGTAGCATGATGGCTCCATCTTTGTTCTTTTTGCTTATGATTGTCTTGGCTATACCAGCTCTTTTTTGATTCCATATGAATTTTAAAGCAGTTTTCTCTAATTCGGTGAAGAATATCAATGGTAGTTTAATGGGAATAGCATTGAATCTACAAATTACTTTGGGCAGTATGGCCATTTTCATAATATTGATTCTTCTTATCCATGAACATAGAATGTTTTTCCATTTGTTTGTGTCTTCTCTGATTTCCTTGAGCAGAGGTTTGTAGTTCTCCTTGAAGAAGTCCTTCACTTCCCTTGTTAGCTGTATTCTTAGGTATTCTATTCTCTTTGTAACAATTGCCAATGGGAGCTCATTCATGATTTGGCTCTCTGCTTGTCTATTGTTGTTGTATAGGAATGCTTGTGATTTTTGCACATTGATTTTGTAGTCTGAGACTTTGTTGAAGTTGCTTATCAGCTTAAGAAGCTTTTGGGCTGACCAGGTGCAGTGGCTCACACCTGTAATCCCAGCACTTAGGGAGGCCGAGGCAGATGGATCATGAGGTCAGGAGATAGAGACCATCCCGGTTAACACTGTGAAAACCCTGTCTCTACTAAAACTACAAAATATTAGCCAGACATAGTGGCAGGTGCCTGTAGTCCCAGCTACTCTGGAGACTGAGGCAGGAGAATGGCATGAACCCAGAAGGCGGAGCTTGCAGTGAGCCAAGATCACGCCACTGCACTCTAGCCTGGGCGACACAGCAAGACTCCATCTCAAAAAAAAAAAAAAAAAAAAGAATATTTTGGGCTGAGACAATGGGGTTTTACTTCTCCTTCACTTATGAAGCTTAGTTTGATCAGATATGAAATTCTGGGTTGGAGATTATTTAAGAATGTTGAATATTGGCCCTCAATCTCTTCTGGCTTGTAGAGTTTTGGCTGAGAGGTCTGCTGCTAGACTGATGGGCTTTCTTTTTAGGTCACCTGGCCTTTCTCTCTGGCTGCCCTTAACATTTTTTCCTTCATTTTGACTTTGGAGAATCTGATTATTATGTGTCTTGGGGTTGATCTTCTCATGGAGTATCTTACTGGGGTTCTCTGGATTTCTTGAATTTGAATGTTGGCCTGTCTTTCTAGGTTGAGGAAGTTCTCCCGGATGATACCTGAGGTATGTTTTCCACTTTGGTTCCATTCTCCCTGTCTCTTTCAGGTACCCCAATCAGTCATAGGTTTGCTCTTTTTACATAATCCCGTAGTTCTCAGAGGTTTTACTCATTCCTTTTCATTCCTTTTTCTCTAATCTTGCCTGACTGTCTTATTTCAGCAAGATAACCTTCACACTCTGAAATTCTTTCCTCAACTTGTGGTTGCATTGTGAAGTTCTCGTGTTGTATTTTTCAGCTCCATGAGGTCATTTATATTCCTTTCTAAACTGATTATTTTGGTTAACAGCTCCTGTAATGTTTTATCATGGTTCTTAACTTCTTTGCATTGAGTTAGAACATGCTCCTTTAGCTCAGTGGAGTTTGTTATCACCTACCTTCTGAAGCCTACTACTGTCAATTCATCTATCTCAGCCTCCGCCAAGTTCTGAGCCCTTGCTGGAGAGGTGCTGTGATCATTTGGAGGAGAAAAGGCACTCTGGCTTTTTTAGTTTTCAGCATTTTTGTGTTGATTCTTTCTCATCTTTGTGGGTTTATCTAGCATTGATATTTGAGGCTGCTGACCTTTGGATGGGGTTTTTTGGGGATGTTTTTGTTGATGCTGTTGTTGTTGCTTTCTGTTTGTTTGCTTTTCTTTTAACAGTCATGTTCCTCTTTCATAAGGCTGCTGCAGTTTGCTGGGGGTCCAGTCCAGGCCCTATTTTCCTGGGCCCCTCCTGCACCTGGAGGTATCACCAGTGGAGGCTGCAGGACAGCAAAGATGGTTCCCTGCTCCTTCCTCTGGGAGCTCCATCCCAGAGGGGCACCAACCTGGTGCCAGCAGAAATGCTCCTATATAAGATGTCTGGCAACCTCTGTTGGGGGTGTCTCACCCAGTCAGGAGACATGAGATCAAAGACCTGCTTAACAAAGCACTCTGTCTGCCCTTTGGCAGAGGGGGTGTGCTGTGCTGAGGGGAATCCCACTGGGCCCGACTGCCCAGATTCTAGAGCCAGCAGGGGGAAAGACTAAGTCTGCTGATCTGTGGAGACCATGGCCACCCTTCCCCGCAGGGGCTCAGTCTCAGGGAGATCAGAGTTCTGTCCCTAAACCTCTGACTGCAGTTGATGAAATTCCCACAGGGAGGCCCTGCCAGTGAGGAGGGATGGGTCAGGGTCCAGCCTAAAGAGGCAGTCTGGCCACGATCTCTCACAGCGGCTGTGCTGTGCTGTGGGGAATACCTTCTGGGTGCACACTGCCCCAGCCTCCCCAACTCTGTCAGGGGAAAAGTGGCGGAACTGCAGTGATGACAGCTGCCTCTCCCCCTGGGAACTCAGTAGTCCTAGGCTGTCTCCAGCAGAGTGGCGCAGAGAATCTGCACAGCTCTGTGCTTGGGACCCAAAACCCTGGTGGCGTGGACTCATGAGGGAGATCTCCTGATCTACAGGTTGCACAGATTGGTGCAAAAAGCATGGTTTCCCAGGCGGGGTAGCACAATCACTCACTGCCTCCCTTGGCTGGCAGTGGGAGCTCCCCTTGCCCCATGTGGCTCCCGGGTGGCCTGTTGCACCACCCTGCTTTTCCTCACCCTCCATAGGTTACACCAACCACCTAGTAAGTCCCAATGAGAGAACCTGGATACCTCAGTTGCTGGTGCAGGACTCAATCACCATTTTCATTCTCTTGGCAGAAGCCTCTGACCACAGCTGTTTCTAGTCAGCCATCTTGGCCCCTCCCCCTAGTATTTCAGTTCTTACATTTTTTAAGTGTTAGGGAAAAACAAAAAACATGTACTAGAAACCACATGTGACCCCCAAAGCCTAAAGTATTTATTATCTGGCCTTTTACAGAAAAATTGCTGACCTGACAGAAAACATTTTCCTTCTTTCCACACCTCCACCTCAGCCCACCAGCACTGCCCCTCTCTTTGAGAAGTGCTTGGGAGAGGGCTTCAACCTCCTTCTCTCTCCTTTTTCTGGGAAAGGAATGGCTAAGGATTGGTGAGAAGCACCATATGTTAGGTCCTGTCCCACATAATGAGAGTTGGCATTACTTTGCCTCAAAAGAAGGTACAGCCACTCTCCCTCCGTCTGCCTCATGCTATGCCTGATGTGTGGGTTTACGAAGCTCCTGCTGGACCCTATTCTACAGAGTCAGCTCTCTCCATTGCTCAGGTCCCCAGTCCAGACTCCTAGGGAAGGTAGAGGAGCATAAAGAACCAGTTTTGCCCCAGTCTGAATTCTCCATGCAAGTCTTATCCAGGAGCCCCCGGGGTACCTCCTGGCCCATGAATAAAGGTGATTTCAGGACTCTAAGCTGGGGACTGATGGCTTCCTTCACATGACAAGAACTTGGCTTGGTGGGCAGACTCCCTTCTCCAGTGGTTTTGTTTATGTTCAAGGGCCTTTGAAGCCCTTGTATAAATTAGAGGGAAAATTGAGGAAACTCCTTTCAGGAAGGCCTTATCTTTCTCTGAGAGATTCACACCGTGCTACAAAGAACATGGTAATTAAGTAGTTAGGGCTCTAGAGTCAGACAAACTTGGGCTCAAGTGCCAGTTTAGTCATTTACTATCCATGCCAACCTTCAGCAGATTCCTTTAACCCCTTCATGATCCAGTTTCTTCTTCTATTAAATGGTGTTAATCATAGTACTTTGATAGACAGCATGCTTTTGGCTGTAATTTACAAAAAAACAAAAGAAAAAAAACCTCAAACATGGCATAAATGATGAATAATGTATGGAGTCACGTATCTAGTAGTCCAGATTTTAGGCGGACTTCAGGGGCTGTTGATTCAGCAGTGCCATCAAAGACCTCTATTATTTTCATTTTTCTGCTCCACCATCAATAATGTTGATGACTTCCTAGAGCTCATTCCCTTTTGTAGTTGAAAAACACTAGTTGGTAGCAAATATTGCTGCTACCTTCATCTTCCTTCATTGTCCTATAGAGATGGAGGTCCGTTCTAGAAACTCTGATAGGGAATAGGTACATCTGGATGGACATAAATGAGAACCTTGGCCCCAGATGCTCCTGAACCCTCTGGGCTGCAAAGGTGGTGTGCAATCCCTTGCTGGAGGATAGCAGCGTCCCCTTGCCAAAAGAATGTGCAGAGGCTACACCTGAGGCAGATACCTTGTAAGATACTTGCCCTCCTCAAGACTGTCTTCCCTCATGCTCCTAGGCTTGTAGCTGGGGTCAAAGATCATCAAGACCAGAGGAGGGATGTAAAAAAGCTGTAACACCTGGCTAACTTACACCCTCAGAGGCCTGGAGAGCATGCCTGGGGATGAATCTTGAGGATGATGGACAAGGGCTGGAGGCAGTTCCAAATATAAGGCTGGATAAAGGAAGTTTATACTTTGGGCTCACACCTTTGGCTGCATGATTCTCCACAACCAGCTGATGGAAGATGAAAAAAATCTAGATGTGGTTCACAAATGGGATGGTTCCATTGTTAGTGCTGCTCTCACACTACAGCCCTGCCTTTCAGGTGACCCTGAAAGACAGATGGGGAAAATTTTCACAGTACAACTGGTCTTTAACTTAGTGTGAAGAGGCATAAGGTTAAAATAGATGTGAACTCCTAGGGGTGGCAAATGGCATTGCTGATTGGTCATGGACTTGGAGGGAAAAAGATCTGGGACAAAGAGTTCTAAGAAGAAGCATGTGGGTGGACATATGGGAGTCAGCCCAACAAAGTGTGTATCTTTGTATCTCCTGTCAATGCCTACCAGCAAGCACTCACAATTAAGGAGGCTCTGAACAACCGGGTGAACAGAGTGGCTTTTCCAGTGAAGGTCAGCCAGCTTCTGACTTCAGTCCCCCAGTGCTTATACAATAAACCCATAAATGGAGTAGCCATGAAGGCAGGGACAAAGGCTATGCATGAGTCCAATAGACCAGGTACTCCTTGCCAGGGTGATCTAGCTAATGCTGCCACTGAATGTCCTACCTGTCAGCAACAGAGACACTGAGCTCTCCATATGGCATCATCCCTCAAAGAGACCCACTAGCAACCTGGGGCTAGGTGATTACACTGGAGCCATCCTACCTGGAGGGGAAGTTATATGCCCTTCCTGGGCTGATATGCCTTCAAAGTATTCATTTTCTTGCCAACACCATCATCTAAGAACATATCCAGTATCTAATTTACTGACATACAACACTACCTAACATCACATCAAACCAAGGGACTCACATTGTGGCAAAGGAGGTGTGAAAATGGGCCCATGATCATAGGATCCTACCATATATTGAATCACTTAGAAGCAGCCAGTCTAACAGTATGTTGGAATGATCTCTTACAGATACAGCTATGGCACCAGCTTAGAAGTGATACCTAAGGTTTGAAGTTCTGTCCTTCAAAATGTGGTACATATTGTGAACGAAGAGCATATCTATGGTTCTTGGTAGTTGCGAGGTAAAATAATTGGATCCAAAAACTAAGGAGAAGAAGTAAGAGCAGCCCCTCTCACCACCATTCCAAATGACCCATTTGAGAAATGTGTGCTGCCACTTTAGATTCTGCTAGACTAGAGGTTACGGCTCCAAGGAGTGGGATCCTTCCACTAGGGGACACAAGATTCTACTAAATATACAGCAGCCACTTGGTCATTTAGGACTTCCATTCCAGCAGTTCAACAGGCAAGATTAATATATCAGTTTGAGTAATTGACCCTGATTATCTGAAGAGTTGGGGTTGCTGCTGCACAATAGGGGCTGGAAGTTATGGCCTCCTTTGCTACAGTGGGTTACCCCTTGAAGCTTGCTAGTGATTCCAGTAAATAGGCAACTACAGCAACCACAGCCCAACAAGGGCAAAATGACCAGAGGTTCTGATCCCTCAGAAATGAAGGTCTGGGTTACCCCACTGGACATATACCCTAGACCAGCTAGCCAAGGTGATAGAGAATGCAGAATGGACAATAGAGGAGGGAGATGATAAATATAGTTGCAGTCTCTGGACTGCTACAGCAAAGGGGAGGGATGTAGATTGTCCTATGAATGTTCATGTGGCAAGTCTATTTTTTTTAATTGTCGCTAACTGCCACCTTGAAGCATCAATGATAGAATAAAGTAAATTTACTGTGGGGCACTTAGCAGGGAAAAGGGTGGGCTGTAGCAGTCTTTGTCAGCACCTCACTCATATCCCCTCTTACTACGTCAGGGGTCAGTGGCCCAACTTCCTTCTGCCAGCACATGCGCTTTTTTGCCCGGGAGCTTTCTCTGGCCTCCAGGCCCCATATCAGGACAGAAGAGGTAGGGCTTTGCACATCCATCAGCCTAGCTCCCTCAAAAGGGATAACACGGAAGCATTCTACACTAGCCCTTAGAGTGTCCCAGGCAGCTTTAACACCATCACCCTCTGTGCTAGCTGGATCGGTAACATGCTCTGGTTGGGCTATCTTCCCTTCCTGGTCTCACTTCTCCACTCCCCTTGTTGGTGTTTCCTGCACCTTCACATCCCTGTTTCCAAGTTTGATTTTGCCAGAACCATCCCTAAGATAGTCACCTTCAGAGGCTGCTAGGAAACCAACTTGTTACTTTTAAAAGCTAGAAACAGGGAAAAAGAAACAAGTACTTATCCTGCCTCATCTACATGAAATTGTCTTACCAAATATTTGACAAGAAAAATAAATCCTTCATGGAAGTTCTCCAGCTAACAAGGAAAAAAGGTAGAATTAAAATATCATCATTTGCAACTACCAAATAATTATTGAATCTAGGCAATAATTATTGACTTCAAATCTTGAAGCAAAGGGACAACTGAACATCATGACATATCTCTTGCTGCAAGCACACCGCACCACCTGTGAGATAGTCTGGTCCCCCAGAATTCAATGCTGAATCTGAATCAAACATCTAGACCTAACTACCAATTTACAGAAAATGTAAGAAACAATGTTAAACCCTCCTCCAGGATTATCAGCAAAATCCAAACTGTGAGAGCTGTATAGAGTAAACCAACCTATTTCTTCTACTAAAAACAACTGCAAGAAAGAAAAAGGAGAGGAAAATCAATAGGCTTAAGAGACATATTAGCTGATTGCAATGATGAACCTTTTGGACCATCCATAAAGGTGAGAGGTGAGAGGAATTGGGAAGAAAAGGAGAGAGGAGCAGAACAGAGGGAGAGAGACAAGATCTGTGTCCTGTTTTCAAAAAGCTTGTCTCTTAAAGAAAAAGCTGTGTATTCAATGAGGTTTACCTACTAGTTAACTAGATGCTCAGCAGACTTTCTTCCCATTAGAGAGGGGAAAAAATAGATGAGAAGCCTCAGTGGAGTGGGAGACAGCTTTGAAAATGAGAACATAAACTTAAAGAGCATTTGGTATTCTGTTTTTAAGTATGTCGAACTTGATTCTAGAACCCCTGGAGCTTATAAAAGTTGGGAGGGAAAAGGAGAAGCGGTGTTTAAACCCTTCATTATTAAAACCTTCTTGTCTTTGCCCTTTCCTCCGCTTTCCTTCTTCCTTCCTTGTTACAGAGAAAAGAGACAATTTATCCCATTTTCTGTGACTAAGTACTCATTCATCTCTGCAGAAACAGCACCTGTGCCCCACTGAACCTCATGGAGTTGAGACTTGAGGACCTCTTTTGACATCAGAGAGCTTGAATGGAAAGGTTTTCAGCATGCTTATTTAAGGAGTAGCTTCTCTAAGTTGCAGGCTTGCTTTTGAAAGAAAGAAAGGAGACTCAATTAGTTAGCATAAATACTTGCTTCAGCATTTCACCCATTTATTCTACCTGAGCAGGTGCACAGTCCTTTAATCATAACTGTCAAGAAAGGAAAGCTTGCAATTTCTGTCATTTAAAAAGAAAGAAAGATGAAATAGAGGAGAGGGGAGAATGTGACAAATGAATGCATACACTGAAAGACTGGGGTCAGGGAGAGGTGGGCGGAGGGGAGAGAGAAGGAAAAGAATGAACACATGATGTTATATTTTTCTCTGGGGTTTTTGTGAATAACATATAACTCTTTGATTATAGAAAGATGGTTTTAGAAGATTTGTCTTAGAGGCAGAGTGGGAAGTTAAGGGCCTTTTATAATGTTCAAAAAATGTCAAGGAAAAATGTTGAGAAGAAAAGAATTAAATAAAATTACAAATTATTTACAATCCTCCCACCTTACCTTCTGAAGAAGGTGGAAATTGTACCATCTCTCTAAGACTCTTTTGAGGGGGTGTGGAGGCTCAGCACATTTAGAGATGCATATTGCAGATGCCCAGGGAGGGTTAAGCTGCTTTTACGCAAGAAAAAGATAGTGAGATAGAAACATCTAGAGTGGAAGACTTAGAATGAGTTACCTGGAGGAGTACAGCAAGATGTGGAGAAGGTGTGGGAGAGGAAGCAGGAAGACAAGATGGAAGGTGACAGAAATGGAACATCTGCTGTAGGGAGAGAAACACTGAAGAAAGAGACGGATAAAGGGAATATTTAGGGATTTTGTTGCATGATATGCCATATAAGAGTCCCTTCCACCCCAACCCCCATCTCCTTCCAAATCTTTACTAAAATATCTATCATTCATTGAGGTTGGCACAAATACAGAGGGAGAGAGAGAAAGAGAGAAACTAAAACCTCAAAGCAGACCTGGATAAGAGTACGGCAGGATGTCAGAAGCAGGTGCTTTTGGTTTACAGGAGTAAAGTACAAAAACCCAGAGAGAGAAACCGTAAAAATCTGTATAACTTAACCTCCAGCCAGGAAGATGTGACAAAATCATCACCTGTCTCACCATGCATAGAACACACTTTATCAGAACAAGACGGGGAAAAGCCATCCAGTGAGAAATCTCATCTCTTAGAAAGTAATTGGAATTCTCTGCTATACTCACTAAAACCCTTGAGGCAGCTGACTGGTTGGTTGGTCATCTTATGTTACCAATTATCAACACCAAAATTACTAAATTGCAATTTAGCCAATGAGTCGTCAGTGGTTTAGGCAGCTGCCACATTCGACTCCAGTCTTCAACTCACTGTAGTTTCATGGGGAGGAATTTCTACTTGCTTCAACAACGCTTCAGCTATCAGAACTACCTTCGCCATCTGACAATACAAGACACCCCCAGTTTTAAAAACCCAATGTACAGAAAAGCAGTTCTGTATGTCATTTGTAGTAGAAAGATAGTACATCGTGTAACCCAAATGCTATTTACACGGCTGTCAGGACAAGTGCGCTTTTTTAAGGCCCGATTGCTTGACCTGCCAAAACCTCGCCTGATGCCTGCAATGCCCACTGAAATGTCCTTAATATCATTTGCTGTAATTTAAAGTACTAAGTCAAAAGGAATGAGAATATTTTTGAAGTCCTTATAACTCATCAAATAACCTGTTTGGAAATATAGTCACAAATATTTGTCCCACCACTCAGAAGGAATCATACTACAGATAAGAGAACTCAGAAAAAGCAAATAAAACAAACCTACCAAATTGCCACTAAAGTAAAACATATTAGAAACAAATACAAATCCAGCAGAAAAATCCTTCTAGAGGACAGGGATCTGAACACAATACACATATTTATTTACTTTACTTATTTATGATCTACTTCCAAAAACTGTGTCAAGAAACTTATAATAGGAATCATATATACCCCCAAAAACTATTGTGTAGAAAAGGAGAAAAATTAATGTACTAAATATATAAGGTATTGTTAAACAACTCTATTGAACATTACATATGTTACTGGTAGCAAAGGCAAAAGAGAATAAGATGGCTTACAAGTTACTTATCTCCTAATATTAAAAAAAAAAAGATTAAATAAATACAAGTATAAATCTTTACAGAAATAATATAAGTTCCTCAGGAGGGGAGAACATTGTTTTGTATAAAATTCTAAAAGATATTGACCTCACAGACTTCATATAGAGGGCATAAAACAACATAATATCTTCAGCATCTTTCTTATTGGACCCATAACTAAGAAGAGATTGTGTCTATCAGAATACTCACTACTGTCCAGGCATAAAACAAATAACTGAAATATTTATAACTCCCAAACTTCAATTTTGGCAATTATACCAAGTATTCCTTTTGCAACAATGTGAATTGCTCACTGATTTTGAAAATCACCGATTTCAGTTCTCCCACCCAGTTTTCTGTACCTTTTCATAGAGGGATCCCAGTAAGTAGTGACATGTCTCACAAACTTGGGGGCAAGGTGGTGAAAGCAGCAACACCAAGCAACAGCAATGATGCCCGGAATCCAGGTATTGCAAAACTAATATTCATGCCTATAAAGTAAAGTTTAAAAAAAAATGAGTCTAACATACTTAAAGGAACTTCTAATCCTAGAAAAATCAATATTATCCAAATAATGGAATCAAAGTGTTAGAACTGATTTTCTAGGTGGGGGGAGCAAGTGTTCATTATCTTTTGTCATGGAAGTTCGTTTGATAGAGCATGAACCATGAACACCTTTCATCTTTACCACATCTCTACTCAGACACTGCTTAATTAGGTTAATAGAACCATTTAAGGTTTTGATAGTCTTTTAATTCACCTGTGCAAACAGGGACAGTTGGAATTCAATTTTGGAAACAATGATACAAGCCATTTGAAAAAGCTTTTTCTTTAATCTCCCTGAACACATTTTTGGCATCTTATTAACATTTTCCAAATTGAATGAATCTGTCTCTTTGTGTTAGCAGATAACTTAAGAATAGGGATAGGCCAGCAGTCATTAGCAATTTATCGTGCTTGCTGATAAATGGGAACCTGAGCTGCCCAGAACATTAAGTTATAAGGGCAGCAGAGACTGCAGAGTCAATGATGCAGACTGAATGGTATCACGGCACACTCCGCTTCCTCCAAGTGCATCAGCTGGCGAGGACTATCTTTCCAATCACTCAACTCTGCAAAAGTTAGCAACCACGTGCATTTTTTCCCAGACAGCTCTGCTGAGCCACCATGCCTCAACATGGCTGTAGGCTTAAATCACCCAATAATAATAATAATAATAAGGAAGGAAAAATAGCTATTAAAAACAACAAAGGAAAGAAACAAGAGAGGAAACACTTTCTCACACACATATAAAATGCATTCAGGTGCCATAAATAAGTCAGAATATACTGGACATTTGCCGGGCGCAGTGGCTCACACCTGTAATCCCAGCACTTTGGGAGGCTGAGGTGGGTGGATCACCTGAAGTCAGAAGTTCGAGACCAGCCAGACCAATATGCTGAAACCCCTTCTCTACTAAAAACACAAAAATAGCCAGGCATAGTGGCAGGTGCCTGTAGTCCCAGCTAATCAGGAGGCTGAGACGGGAGAATTGGTTGAACCCAGGAGGTGGAGGTTGCCGTGAGCCAAAATCACGGCACTGCACTCCAGCCTGAGTGACAGAGCAAGACTCCATCTCAAAAAAAAAAAAAAAATATATATATATATATATATATATATATACACACATAGGATATTGGACATTTACTGATTAGAAAGAGCCTTACTATGACTGTCCTGTCTCTCCAACTTCACCTTACAGCTCCCTTCCCACTGGTCCCTGTGCTCTGGCCACACTGGGCTTCCCTCCGTTTCTCCAACATGCCAGCCTCACTCTGCACAGGGTCTTTGCACCCACTGTTCCTCTGCATGGAACATTACCCCTGCAGAGCTTCAAACAGTGTCTCCTTCTCACTATTCCAGTCTCAGGTCAAATGTCCCTTTTCGGATAAATCTAGGCCTGATCCCATCTCTCACACTAATAACTTCATTTTAACTACCTTATTTTCAAAGAAAGTCACATTCTGAGGTACTAGAGATAAAGACTTCAACATATGAACTGGAGAGGACATATTCCAACGTATAACATCAGCCCTTACGCACTTTGAAGTCAAGAATGCATATTTTTTTGTTATTGTATTTTCGACATTTAGCATAATGCAAGACTTTAAGTTCAATGATTAATAAGGCTCTGTCCTAAGGGCCAATCATCAGTTAAATAAGATCCTATGCTTTGATATCAATTGTCAGAGCTTAGGTGCCCGGTAAAAGTTGAAACTTTTCAGAACGTGAAATTTACCCATAGCCTTGTTCTAAAGGACATTGATTATTCCAGCAAAGCTGGGAAGGTTCAGTTATAACATCCAAAAGCAAAACTTAGAATTCACAGAAGTGTAACAAGGATAGTAATTAAAACACCTGACATTTCAAGGCAGTTTTCTTATATGTTATCACATCATGTTCTCAAATCTTGCCTTCATTCATCAAATAATTATCAAGCATGTATTGTTATCCAGGAGTGATATTAAACACAGATATAGCCCTGAAGAAACTTCTGTCTCCTCCCTCTAGGAGGTAATAGTCAGGGTATGTGGCAAACCAGTCAAGAAGCAACGTCAGGCCTGTGCAAAGCCAGGGCAGGTATTTTTATGCTATAAGAGAGATGAATACACCTACATCATGTGCTCCTCTGATGACCAGCGTAGGGTTCCTGCATCATCCATCCTCTCTACAAATAAGGAAACCACCAAGGGGCAAAAACAGTGACTCTTTAAACATAACAAGTGCATTATGTTACCAGAGTAAAACTTAGCTCTTACCTCCCACGAGGTAACTCTCTCCAGTCAATGTGACCGTGCCAATTACAAGGAGGGAAGAAGGAGCTTTCCCCCTACTAGCAACAGCAGCACAGCTCCTGTCACTCACTGACAGCAGTAGCAGTGGTTCCATACCAAAATAATACCTATCTAGAATGGAAGTTTCTTAGAGGAACAATCAAAAATTATAGTACAATAATTTTTCTGTTAAGTTTTTTTTTTTTAAACTTTTAAGTTCAGGGGCACAAGGGCAGGTTTGTTACATAGGTAAACTTGTGTTAGGGGAGTTTGTTGTACAGGTTATTTCATCACACAGGTATTAAGCCTCCTACCCATTAGTTATTTTTCCTGATCCTCTGCCTTCTCCCACCCTCTATCCTCTGAAAGACTCCGGTGAGTGTTGTTCCCTTCTGTGTCCATGTGTTCTCATTGTTTAGCTCCTGCTTGTAAGTGAGAACATGTGGCATTTGGTTTTCTGTTCTTGTGTGAGTTAGCAAAGGATAATGGCCTCCAGCTCCATCCGTGACCCTGCAAAGGACATGATCTTATTCCTTTTTATGGCTGCATAGTATTCCATGGTGTATATGCACCACATTTTCTTTATCCAGTCTATCATTGATGGGCGATTTTTCTATACGTCTTTATGCAGCAACCTATCTAGAATACTAAGAAGTGGGATGTAAGTTTTCTTTAACAGCTTTTATGGGTATCAAAACACCAGTGAACTGAAAATTAGTTCATAGGACAGCCCCTACAAATTCCCCTCAAAACCAATTCAGTCGTCTCACACACCACTCTAACAAAATTTGTGTAACATTTACAAACTATAACTTAACTCAGAGCAGTTAACAGAAAAGATGCTATAAAAAAGAATTTCAAAACAACCTGAGCTTGTTTTTTAATTGAAGAGAATGCATAGCCCTCAGGAATGCTTTGTGAAATCCCCTTTCCTCTCCTATCAACTTCTCTTACATACCACAGATGTCTCCAGAATTCACTCTCTCTTCACAAGGGTTAATAAAAAGCAAAACAAAACAAACAAACAAAACACTGCTTTTATCCCAGCTCATAGTTATGAAGGGAATCAAGAGATGAAAAGTTAGAAGCATGCCTTCCAAATATACAAATATTTATAGAGCACCTGCTTTGATGACTGGGCTCGCTGATCCGCAAGGTTTCATCAGCTAGTAGCTGATAAAAGTCATGTGTACCAACAGGCATGGTTCATGACAGAGGGGTGAAAACTAAGTGAGGAACCGTGTGTCATGCCTAAACTAAAGGAATTTTTAGCCTTCTAAATAGCTGTACCTTTCAGCTGTTTGAGAAAATTGCTTATCACCAAATGATAAAAAAAAAAAAAAAACAAATTTCCATTTGTTCCAATCAATGTAAGGGATTTCACTCAACCAAAATACTTCTAATACAGGAGTTATCGAGTTATCTACCAAAATTGTGAGACATAACTGTTATTACCAATTCCTCCTGAAAATCTGTTCATTTAAATGCCTGTAGCCGAGGTGGCATGCATTCACTGGCTCTAACTACTACCGAACATAACCTGCAATCAGAGATAATGAATGGGATCCACTAAAAACTTGAAACAATGGAAGCCTGTCCTCAACTCCTGGCAACAAAAGAATGATGGATGGAAGTTCAGAAGAGGTTCAGTGGGGATAAAGTGGGCAGTGACAAATTGTTGGTGGAACTGGTGGTTTCTTGAAACAAAGCTGCATTAAATGTGATCACATTGTGGAAAACTTGGTTTAAAAAATAAATTGAGCTGGTGGCACCTTTGTGTCTGACACAGAATACGTTGTAGGTATGGATCAGAATTCAGATCAGGTAAGTTTCAGAACTATTTTGACCAACTAATGTTTTCAATGATTTAACAAAAATTATTTTTCCAAAGCATACACTCTGTTAGGCACATTTACACAAAGTGTATGTTTAAATAAAGTGACTGTGGAAGGTGCACCAGTTATTTATTGCTGCATAACAAACTCTCCCCAACTTAGTGCCTTAAAATAATTTATTATTTTATTTTCATGGTTCTGAGGATTGACTGGGCTCAGCTGGGCACTTCTTGTTTGGGGTCCGTATTAATCACAGACTTGCAAAGGAACAGATCAAAGAGATATATGATTAATTAAAGACCATGATTAATCTTAATAAGATTCATCTTGCAATAAGATCTTGCAGTAAGATTGCAATATATAAGATAATATAATCTTGCAATAAGATTGCAATATATAAGATATATAGTGTATATACATGTATAGCATATATATTTACACATACATCCTATTGGTCTTTGTCTCTTCCTTTGCAGTTGCAGTTACAGCAACCACAGAAAGCGAATACACTTACCAATTAGAAGAAATAATCCCCAGACAAAATTAGTCAGAGCTCAGAACTAAGAGATCAGAATATATATATGTAAAGAAAGAGAGATTTTTTAGGAATTGGCTCATGCAATTGTGGAGGCTTGGTAAATCCAAAATCTGAACAGCAGGCAGGCAGGCTGGAGACTCAGGGAAGAGTTGCAGTTTGCATCCATCTCCCTCAGGATACATCAATCATTTTCCTAAGGTTTTCAACTGATTGGATGAGGCCCACCCAGCTACATTATGAAGGGTAATCTGCTTTACTCAAAATCCATTGATTTTAATGCTAATCTTACCCAAAACAAACAAACAAACAAAACAAAACAAAACCACCATCACAGGAACATCCAGAATAATGTTTGACCAAATATCTGGGCTTTCTAGCATAATTGTGTTTCATTTGCATTTTCCTAAATACTAATGAGTTTCTGCATCTACTCATAAGTATTTCAGCCATTTGGGGTTCATCTAGGAATTGCATGTTGTTCATAACCTTTGTCCATTTTTTCATTGAAAAATAAAAACATTTTATTTTTTCTTGTTAATTTACAAAATTTTTTTATTCAGACATTAGTTTCTTGTTGGTTTTAGACACTGCAAGTATGTTCTGCATATCGGTCATTTGTTATCATTGTTCATGATTTCTACCTTAGAACAGAAATGTTTATTTTTTAATATAATTGAATCTATGCATTTTTCACCTTATAGATACCCTTATGGGGGTTTAAGAATTCCTTCTCCAACTGTGGGTCATAATGATACAACCTTTATTATTTTTATAGCTTTGCCCTTCACATGAAGTTAGAGAAACCAGAGTCCAAATGTATTGTGTAAATTGGGATCCCATTTTATTTTTCCCATATAGTAAGTCAAGTTTGCTAACATGATTTATTAAACAATCTACACTTCTCTGTTGATTTCGTTGCCTCTAATTCTGTTACTATTTTCTATTCTGTTCTTTCTGAAGTTCTTTTTCCTTATATATTCTGCATTTCAAGTTTATCTGCTTTCTATTTTCCTTGATAAAACGTACCATATCCATTTACTTATTAATTCTTTCAATGTAACTATTTTTGATGTTGTTAATCTTCTCTATTTTTATTGTTGTTGTTGTTCATTGTTATTTATTTTCATTGTTTCTTTCTTGGTTTGGGAATTTTGCTCTTTTTAAGAAAATTCTTAGCCAGGCGCAGTGGCTCACGCCTGTCATCCCAGCACTTTGAGAGGCTGAGGCGGGCAGATTATGAGGTCAGGAGTTCGAGATCGGCCTGGCCAACATGGTGAAACCCCGTCTCTACTAAAAATACACAAAAATTAGCCGGGCGTGGTGGTGTGTGCCTGTAATTCCAGCTACTCAGGAGGCTGAGGCAGGAGAATCACGTGAACCCAGGAGGCAGAGGTTTCAGTGAGCCAAGATTGCACCACTGCACTCCAGCCTGGGCAACAGAATGAGACTCCGTTTAAAAAAAAAAAAAGAAAAAGAAAAAAGAAAATTCTTGAATTATTACTTAGATTGATTTAATGTCTTTCTTCCTGATAAAAGTATTTAGAACTATAAATTTCTCTGTAAATACCACTTCAGCCATATTCTACAAATGTTGAAATGTAGTATTTTAGTTGTCATTCAGTTCTAATTATTCTGTAATTTTTCTTATAATTTCATTTGAACCAAAGAGCTATTTGGCAGTGTGTTACTTAGTTTCCACTTATAGGAAATATTTCTAGTCAGATTTTTTTTACTGGTTTCTATTCTTCTTGCATTATAATCAACCTAGGCTGTATAATATTAATTCCTTGGATTTATGATTCTCTGTGGCCTAGTACATATTCAATATTTGAAAATGTTTTTTCCAAATTCAAAAAGGATGCATTTTCTCTGTTTTGTGGGTATCCAGTTCATATATACATAATCTTGGCCTCATTATTTATATTATTCAGATGTTGTACATTACTGCTATGTCACTCATGCAAAATGTACTATTGGATCTTCTATTTTTGTCTGGGAGATTATTTCTTCTAATTGGTAAGTGTATTCATTTTCTGCAGTTGCTATAACAAATTACCACAAGTTTGGTGACTTAAAACTACAAAAACTTATCATCTCACGGTTTGGAGGGCAGAAGTTCAAAATCATTTTCATGGGTCAAAATCATGGTGCCAGCAGCACCACACTCCCTCCAGTAGCTCTCTGGGAGAGTCTGGTTTTTGCCTCTTTCAGCTCCCAGTGGCTGCTAGCATTCCTTGGCTTATGGCCACAGCACTTCAGTCTCTGCCCCTGTGGTCACATCAACTTCTCTCCTTCTGTCTTATTAAATCTCCCTCTACCTCTTTCTCATAAGGACACTTATGATTATCCTGAATGATCCAGGATAATCTTCTCATCTCAAGATCCTTAATTTAATCACACCTGCAAAGTCTTTTTTTGTTTTGGTTTGGTTTGTTTTGCCACATAAGTTAACATTGACAGGATCCAGGGATTAGGGTGTAAAAATCTGTGCGAAGGGAGGCATTTTTCAGCTTGCCACATGAATGTAATCCATATGAATGAATTTTCATTACCATGATATTGTGACATTTCTGCCATCTCACCTCATGATTCTCATTCACTGTTCTTTCTTTACTATACTTTATTCATATTTTTCATTTACCATACTTGCTTGCTTTTTAGTGGATGGATCAAATTTTCTTTTGGCGATTTAATGATTACAAATTCTATTTATATTCTTACAATGATTGCCTTTGGGTTCTTTTACCATTTGAGTGACTGAGAATTCACAGCCTGAAGAAAAAGTTTGCCCATAAGGACCCCAGCAGCCTATACTCTCCAGAAGCAACACCAGTCAGGAGCTTCCCCTCTCCCCCTTCCCTTCCTTTTCTAAGCGCCAGGAATAAGTCCCACTTGTTGAGCTTACTACGTGGCAGGCACTGTGCCTGCCTCATATAGTTTCTGTGAAAGCACTTTTTATGGACATGTTTTGTAAATGTACATATCTATTTTAATAATCTTGACTTCTTATTAATAATCAAAATGAAATATAAAAATATACATGGAAGTCCTTGTAATATTGAAAATATTGTTAGAGGATTGACAATCAGGAAAATGTGGATTCCAATTTTATTTTTGCCTTGGTTTCCTCATCACTCACATGAAGAAGCTCAACTAAACAATTTCTAAGGCTATTTCAGCTCTAGTCCTCTTTGAGTCTATTCACACAGACTGTATAGAACTGGAGCTGGCATTGCAATTTTCACTTTGTTTTAGTGCCACCCAGAAAGACAGTATTTATGGAGATGAATAACAACAGTGGTAGGTTGTGTGTTTGTCATGTTTTCCTTGACATCAGAATAATGGCCACAGTGAGATTTTATATTCAACTTTATTGTCAGGATGCTGCCCATTGATCAGATAGCAACTCCTGGGAAAAGCACTGAGATTATGTGAGTTGAAATATTACCTTTTGGCTCAGCTAAACAAGGGAAGTAGAAGAATCTTATTTAAATTTTAATTGGAGCAGTCTGTCAGTGCTCCTGTTCACAGAGGCTGCAACGAAACCCAACAGACGACAGCCCTAAATCATCATCTTTGGAACTGACTCAAGAAGCTCAAGAAGCTCAAGAAGTGTTATAAGATAATTTTAGGTTTAAAAGGTGAAAAACATCTACTCTTTTATAAAACAAACAACAGAATCTTCTTGACTGGTGGGGAAAAGTGAAAAGGTTGAAAGTGGTCTATATCAAGTATATGTAGAAAGAAGTGAGGTTTTTTAGGATAATTACAGAGGAACATGCATTTAACAGGCTGAGAAACACTGCTCGAAAGAGAGAAAATAAACTATTCTTTAAATGTTTTCTGTTTAATTGAGTTGGGATTTTGACCAACCACAGATCCGGAACTAAACAAGAGCACATATTTAATATGAGGATTTCAGGTGAATAGAGATGATCCACCTTGAAAAAAACTCATGATTCATCTCATGGGGCCATCACCAAGGGCTTCATTACTAACAATACCCCCTCAAATCCAGAATCCATGCATGCCTTAGCATATTTGTGATTTCCTGTGATGGAAATTTATTTTCAATGTTCCCTTTCTTTCAGTGTTCAGAACAAGTCGTACTGGGTACCTGAATAAAGGCCATTTGCAAACATTAAATTTCCATTTCTCTTCTTGGCTGACCATAACAGAATATTGTAAAGAGCTTGTCTCCTGATACCTGCACATTGTTTCTCAAGTTGCCACTTACCGTATTTATACTATGTAACTAGGCAGCTGACTGCTCTGTTCTTGTTGTGCCCTTTGATTACAATAATTACCCTCGAAAAGTGAGGGTAATTATTCTTAGATTAGCATTTATACCCTACTTTGGGCCATGGTAAACAGTTAGTTACTTCTCTGACAAAAGAAATAATTATGCTGCTTTCTGTTTCCACTCCACGTTATGTTTTGAATCCTGAATAGAACACATTGATTTCACGGTGCTTTGGACAATATGTACAATTTTGAGGCACAGCATCCTTGTTGACCACTGTTAGCAAGCACATTTATTATGTTTCCCCAAAATGAATTTCAGATTGAGATTGAGCCGAAATTCACGAAGTGCCTTCTCTAAGTTCCCACTGCCCTAAGCACTTTCACAGTCATGGATCGATATATTGACAGGATGTTTGGTGATCAACTTAGTGGAGGTAGTTAGATTTGGAAACAGTACAAGTAAGTGGACCTTGTTTTCAAGTGTTGGTTCCAGTGCCTTTAAATCAACATTATCACAGGTAAAATTTAGGAAATCTGAATAAGATCAGTGGATTGTATCAATGTCAATATCCCGGTTACCATATTGTACTACAGTTTTACAAATTGTTACCACTGGGGAAAACTGGGTAAAGGGCACACAAGGTTTCTCTGTATTATTCCTTACAACTGCACATGAATTATCTAAATAAAAATTTCAACTACAGTCCACATTGCCTACATGATTATTTGCATGGCATTCATCATGTGGAGCTTGCTAATAGACACAGACAGAATCAATCTTCACTCTCTGAACATCTGTCTCCGAGTCTCTGGATGTTTCTGTCATTAGAGAAGAATATCTCTCATTTACTCCTACCTCCAAATACCTAGTACTTTCCCAACTACCATCCCTTAACTGGAAATATCCAGGGTGGTAAGTATATTCTTGGACATAAACTTAGTTAGAGGGATTACCCATCTAAGTTTATCATGATGGTACTGTATCATGATTTAGTTTTCTATAAGGTCAATTTTGCTTTTTGTTATTGCTTCTGCTGCCATTTTAAATTCTATTAGTGGTACTACTTTCTTAAATTATTTCCTTAGTTCTCCATAAGCTCTCCAAATCCCATAGTTTAGGGATTTTTTTTGGAGGCTTCCTCACAAAAACATGACTGATTATTAATTCAATCTCCAGTTCCTCTCTCCTCCCCTAAAGGATGGGTGGTAGGACTGAAAGTTCCAAGCTTCTAACCATGGTTTGGTGTTTCTGGTGACCAGCCCCATTCTGAAGCTATCCAGGAGCCTACCAAGAGTCATCTCGAGAACAAAACATGTTCCTATCACCCAGGAAACTCCAAAACATGTAGGAGCTTTGTGTAAGATGCTCTTATCACACCCATCACTCAGGAAATTTCAAAACTTTTAGGAGTTCTGTGTCAGGAATGAGGGACAGAAACCAAATATATATTTCTTATTATGTCATGGGTAAGGGGGTGCAATGTGGTCTCACTCCAGATGTCTTCCCTACTTTGGGGCCAACTGGCCATATTACTAAAAAGTAATGCCATATCCCTGAGGACTAAGTGTGTTTTATAAAGGCATATGCGTCTTCTAAATATGACCACTTTAGCTGCTATTTGCCAACATCTCTATAAATAGTCCTGAATAGATTTATTACTTTCCCCTTTCCCAAGGACTAACAAAAGAGAAGATTCTTAGAGAAACAAGCAAATCTCTCTTAACCAAGCTAAACTCTTTGCCAGCTTGGGGTCCTCCCACATGCCATTCCCTCTTCCTAAACGCTAGTCCCCAACTTTTCTCCTTACTAATTCCTATGGGTCCTTTGGTGATCAGCTTGCATCCCTTTGCCTAAGAGATGCCTTCACCATTCAGTGAAATTTAAGCTTCTGTTTGTTATTTCCTATCAAAAGGCTCTGTTCTTTTCCTTCTTAGAATTTATCACAGATTGTAACTATATATTTATTTTGGTTTATTTGTTTAATGCCAGTCTGCCCCACTAGCTTGTAAGTTCCATGAGCGTATGGATCGTGTCTGTTTACTTCACTACTGTCTACCTAATGCGTGTCACGGTGCTAAACACTCAGTAAATATTTGTGGAATGAACGAATAGACAAGCTAAGGAGCCAGAGATTCTGTTGTGTTGACTTCTACGTTTGCCTGTTCCCAGATTCCCAAGGAGAGCAGATACCAAGTGCTGTGCAAACATTGATTATCATCACCACTATTTTATCTGAACTTTTGGAACAAAATCTCCCCCCAAATTAGGGGCAGTATGTATTTTATAATGTTTTGATCCAGAAGCCACATAAAGCCCTGTCTTTAGATGGGAATCTTTATAATGTAGTATAAACAGCATGAAATTTATGTCCAAGAAACCTAAATGTGGATTTAGACTACTGAATGTGGTTGGGCAACCTATTTAAATAAACTTAGCTCTAATATGCACGACTGTAAGAAACAATATAGCCTGCTTGAATCTTTGTTACAAGGATAAAATGAAATAAAGAAAATACTAAATACCTACTACTACAATAAAAAAAGGGATTTCATCTTAATTCAGACCAATTGACAGTGGTTTCCTGGAGTGCTGTCTGAGAATCGTGAGGCTTTATCGAGGTTCAGTGAAAAAAGTGTCCATGATTGATTAGCAATGGTGGCCAAGAGCAAAGAAGAGAGAGCGGTGGGAAGTATGCCCTGCATATACCAACTGAGGGCTAGCAAACGGTAGATATATAATGATTATTAGTTACTGTCCTTCTTTGCTGGTATAAATTCTAAGTAAGTCTGAAATAAAGATAATCATAAAACATCTTAAAACCTAAAGCAAAAAAAGTAAGGGCAATTGAAGACTTGTTAAGGTTAAGCCAGAAGGAAACATGACTTTTAAAAGATGGGTAGAGTTATGTATCGGTTGTAATAACATGTATTCATAAAAGTCCAGGTACAATTCGGCCCAAGGTCCTTGTGTCCTGGCAGTCAGCCTCCCTCACCCTGTGGAATGGTACAAGTGACTCACAATCGTGAGTGTTCCCATCACAAGCAGCACAAATCTGAACAGCTGTCTCGTGACAAACGGAGCACAAAACTCTAGGCTTTTAGAGGATTCTGCTTCTGTGAAGATAATTGATGGGCTTTTGTAAGTAGGTTAGTAAGTAGTACATTGAATTTGGCACAGGTGTTTTCATGCAAGCGTAGCAATGATCAGCCAGATAAGGTAAGAGGGAAAAATATCATTTAGCCCTTGCCACAAAGGACAGCTAAACATGAAGCCAGCTTGAAGAGTAAAAGCAGATCATTTAGAGTCGGGGGAAACATGAAATCCTTGGTATAATTTTCAAAGGTATTCTGGCGGGTCCTCAGAGGACCCTGAACTAAACCAAATTTCAGTCTGTTAAAGTGCCGATATTTATAATTATGACCTGTCTCCAACTATTTCAAATAAACTTGGTGTGAAAGAAGAAAACACTTATTTTTCTCTCCTAAATCTTTCTGAGCTTTTCCTAGGGTTAATTACTAAAAATTGTATATGACTGAATGAGAATAGTTTTTTGGCTGTTTTGTTCTGCCAGGGAGGGCAGCCCACATCCACCAGAAGACTCAGTCAGCCCTACCTCCAGACAGACCCTATCACCTCATTCCTGCTCCAACAACACCCTCTAGGAAGCTGCTTTGATGTATTTCAATGGTCCTTGGCAGCAAACAGTTTAACACTATTTGTAACAGTTTGTTATAATGCCAAGGATAAGAAGTGATTTGAGGGAGATTCAGTGAATGGCACCCCTGAAATAAGCTCCTCATCCTCATCTGGTGAATCTATGAGGTACTGATTCAGAAAGTCAAATAGGGCCCATCATCATATCAAAGGTCTTGCCAGTAGTGACTGAGTTAGAGAACCTAGACGCAAGTCTTCTGATTTTAATGCCATCCTCATTCCTCTGTGCCTTCCTGCCATAATCAAGTTCAGAAAAGAAGGACAGCCTCAGGCTTACAAAGAAGCATCTACATTTCCAGGCCCAGCTCTGCCACTGTCTAGACTGTGTCAAGCAAGTCGCTTAATCTCTCTGTTAATCTTTCTGGTTAATGAAAAGGTTAGGACAAGGTGATCTCTGATGTCCCTTCCAAATTGGACAGTCTAGTCTGTAAAGATTGATCTAGGTCTCCCCCTTCCTCCTTAACACTTTTTTTTTTTTTTTTTTTTTTTTTTGAGATGGAGTCTTGCTCTGTCACCCAGGCTGGAGTGCAGTGGTGCAATCTCAGCTCACTGCAAGCTCCGCCTCCCGGGTTCACGCCATTCTTGTCTCAGCCTCCCGAGTAGCTGGGACTACAGGCTCCCACCACCATGCTTGGCTAATTTCTTTTGTATTTTTAGTAGAGACGAGGTTTCACTGTGTTAGCCAGGATGGTCTCCATCTCCTGACCTCGTGATCCGCCCATCTCAGCCTCTCAACCTCCTTAACATTTTAAGAGAGCTCTGCAGTTTCTAGGTGCTAGTAGTCACACGAGTTCTCTTCTATATGTGACCTCAAATAGGCCACCCTTGAGACAGCCTTGACTGGGTCCCTTGAAGAAACAACCCTGAATTTTGCAGCTCAGGCTCACTTCCCTAGAAGAAAGTCAGTTTCATCCAGAGCCTTCAGAGAAGATCAGTAACCTCCAAGAATGCTCCACGGAATCTGATCTGCAGCACTGTTTCCTGTGTTCTCTGTCTTTCACCTGCACACTGTGGACAGCTTTTGATGAATTTCCACAATACATAGATATGCTGTTTTGTTGAGCAGTATCATTTGGAAGGCCATCTAAAATGTCTCATTTGATATTGCTAGAGGACTACATGAATTTTAGATAGTATCCTAAATGGCATCAATGAACCATTAATGCAGCAATTTAAATCCCAAACATTGCTTGTGATCTTGATGGATGCATGGCACATATCCTAATCACTCACTCATCTAAGACCTTTCCCAAATGGAGCAATAGCAGTGAGGGATCTTTACATGGCAAGTATCCAGGCACTGTGTATTGTCAGACTTGTAGGATGCTTGTGTCAAGTCTGCTTTAAAATAACCTCAAAGCATATGAATCACAGAAAGCAGGTTTGCTGACCTCCAACTCTTAAAAGACCCCAAAGCAATTATTTAAACACACACACACACACACACACACACACACACACACACACACACACACACTGAGTGGACTACAATTCTAAGATGGAGAGAGAATTAAGGTGTTTGTCACTGGTATTTAGGAGATCATTTTCACTTTTGACTGATGTCCAGCTTTGTGGGTTGCTTAAAATGTGATGCCACTGTCATCTCCAGAAAGTCAGTGTATGTCGAAATGCTTTAACACCCAACACCCACATGTTCATGAGCACATTCACTTTGAATCTCAGCACCCATCTGCACACATTAAGAAAGACAAAACAGAAGGAGAGAAGCAGCTCTCACCAGCTGAGCTCTCAAAAGCCTAGTCACAGAAAAGAATGAAAGACCCTGGCGAAAGCAGCAGTGTTTTCACAAGACCACTGTTCCCCAGAGGTGGTGATCAGAGCAGGTTCGGGTATAATGTGTAATTTACAATGTCCTCAACATAGGCCAGGAATTATGTTGGCTGAACCATTAGTTCTGTTATCATGATGGACATGTGAATAATCATACCCCCAGCTTCTGCTGTTGGTTGTTTTGGTTTGTTTCCTCTTTTCCAAGATCTCTGTGGAAAGAGGTAGCTGTTGGCAGAGCAAAAAGATGTACCAGCACAGCCACCATCTTGGGAAGACATTCTAGCGACAACAGTTTTAAATTTGCATATTTCATTGATCTACCCTTATACTGTTGACTCCTCAATCTTTCTCTCTCACCCTCAACTTTCTGCCATGCTCTAAATTATTATTTCCATCTCTTTACTGGAATTATTATTTCCATCTGTTTATTGCCTAGATGTCCTATAGTCACATCAAAATCAAAATTCCCTTCCTAAACGGGCTGTACCCTCTGTGCTCATCATCTTGGAGTATTGCACCATGGCTAGAAAGCTCAACTGACTCCCCCTCTCTTTTACTTTCACTTTCAGTGATTCACTCAATATGTTGAGTCTATCCCAAAACATCTCACCAGTCTCCACCCATCCATCGCTTCTGGTGCTGTGTTAATCCAAATAATATCAGTTCTTGTGTCTAACACAATCATCATGTTTCTGAGGTCACCTATGTTCTAGGATGGCCTTTCTGAAATGTAGATCTAATCAGGCACTCTCCTGCTGGAAAACTCTCACTGGTCATTCATTGCTAACAGGCTTACATGTTGGTTTTGCTGAGCAACATTGATCATTTTCAGTCCTGGCTCCTTGTCTCATCTCCATGTTCACAAATTGCTTTATATCTACAGCGCATTCAACAGATTTGATGACAACTTGGCCTATCTCTCACAAACAAGTGGAAAGAGCATATCTAGAGTTATGATCCTAAGGTGAATCTAAGGGATTGTAGGTGCTGGGTTTTAAAGCCCAGGAAGGAATGTTTTAAATCTCTTCTCCCATCACCTGCCACTGGCATGGCTCTAATTACCCTGTGAGCCAGGGGCTTTATGTTCCAACCCTAAAGGAAGTTTTCTGCTGAGGAAGACCAAAAGAAATAGAGCTGGGATTGGAGGTGCCTAGACTGTGATGGTATAGAAGGCTGTTATTACTGACTGTGCTAACTGAAAATGCAAATGCTACTGCCTTGAATATGCAGCAACAAAAAAAGTATGGGATTGCTCCTAGAAAATTATTTTGTAATGTTAACCTTACACAGCCTTCCACTCCACATGTCTTACTACGTATTTCCTGTTTTACTACTCCTTACTGAAAAGATATATCCAGAATATTTCAGGTTTGAAATCAACCCAATGCATTATGTAAATGTATACATTAGAATAAGGGGTTATAGGAAAGAAGGATATACATTTCAAGACAACAGACAGACCACTCAATAGAGACATTTTCCCTCCTCTGGCAAAGGCATATCCTACCATCTGTAGCCTAGCGAAGTCCCACAGCAGTTTATCTGAATTAGAGACTCTTACACTGCTGGTTTGGAGGTGGATCTCAGGAAAGCGGGGGTGGCCTTTCAGTCTCATCCCAGTCATAGCCACGCTTACTATTAGCTCCTTTAAAAAAATAAGGAGGACACTGAGTGCTATGGTTTGAATGTGTCCCCCAAAGTTCCTGTGTTGAAAACTTAATCCCTAATGCAGTAGTGTTAAGAGATAGGACCTTTAAGAGGTGATTAACCCACAAGAGCTCTGCCCTCTGACTGGGTTAATGCCAATGTTATGGGAGTGAGTTTGTTATCTTGGGAGTGGGTTCCTTACAAAAGGACAGATTTGGTTCCCTTCCCTCTCTCATGCGCATGTGCTCTTTTGCCCTTCTGCCATGGGATGATGCAGCAAAAAGGCCCTCACAGGGTGCCAGCACCTTGATATTGAACTTCCCAGCCTCAGGAAATGTGATAAATAAGTTTCTGCTCTTTATAGATTACCCAGTCTCAGGTGTTCTGGTATAAAAGCACAAAATGGATTAAGACACCTGCACTCAGGTTCAACCCCTGTGGACATGCACATGGCCAGACCTGACAGGGTCCATTTGTGAATTACACATAGCTACTATTCTGTTTCATCACAATTTGAACTAAAGGACCCAAAGCCAAGCCATTAGTCATTTGAGAATATAAATGGAATTTCATGTTCCTATGACTGATTGGTCTTGATTTATGAAAAAAGAAGGACTCTGTAAGGAAAAACAACAAGAATCAAATATACATCCTCGCCAGGACTCATAAAATGAGATGTAATTGGTCTGGGCCTCTGCTCTTTTAGTGCTCTGTTAATCTTAATATCTTTAAGAAACTAAAAGCTTCTTTTGTAAACCTGTTTGGGCTTAATTGATTATCTCAAGGTCAAAGTCAATGTATTTATGTTTCATTTTCCCTTTTACAGACCAAACAACAGTGCAAGCTCAAGTACTCACACATATATGAAACACCAGATATAAAAACAGCATGTAAGTAACATGCTAGTTAACTAGTAGCTGAGGGGAGGAGCAGAAGCTAGGTACTGTGACTTGTGTGTGCTCAGTGAAATGGGCCCGGCTCACTCATATACAAAATACGTACACTTCAATTTCCTTATCCTTAAAATGGACCTTGTACAAATATACTACAGAATTACAGTGTATCTTAACTAAGGTAGGGCTGGGTAGTTTTTTTTTTAATATCAAGTTAACATCACTGCTAAGCAATACCATATGTACCAAAAAATGTCAAGACCATGTATATAAAATAGAGTCATAAATCTATCTGCCTCCAAAAAAATTATAGTTCCTCTTTGTTGGACCAAATAACCATATTCACTACTTAGGAAATTATTGTTGAGCATCTAATATATGCTAAGCATTAGCCAAATAAATCAGTGGACAAAATAGTTATGGTCTCTACTTCCATGGAACTTACATTCAAGTTAGTGCTATAATCCAAAAATTAAATAAAATAAGCAAACAAAATGATCACAGGTTATGGTAACTGCCTCAAAAGAAACAATGAAGGGATTCAGAAATCAGAAGCAACATAGAGATCATAGAGTCCCTCTTCTGTATTCTACAGATAAGGAAAAAGATTTCCTTTTTTAAAAAAACAGGTATACTATAGTTTATTTTCAAACATAATTTTTCTCTCTCCAGTTCCCATTTTTACTAAAGACAAATTATAGGACAAATTTATTTATAAAATAAGTGTTAGTCTTATTATACTTGGCCTGAGTATTTGCATAAAATCAGCAAGAATAATTATCTGCCATACAGGCTCTTTTTTTTAGTTGGTTTTGTTGGAACTTTATTCCATAAGGAATCTTAGTTAGACTTTTCAAAGCTTTTAGCCAAGCCACAGATTTATCTGTGCCTGCAGATACCTGTTGGTGAAGTTGCAGAGAAAAGGGAACACTTATCTACTGTTGGTGGGAGTGTAAATTAGTTCAACTATTGTGGAGAGCAGCGTGGCAATTCCTCAAAGACAACCATTCAACTCCTCAAAGACTACCAGCAATCCCATTACTGGATACATATCCAAAGGAATATAAATATAAATTTGTAATTATTCTACATGCACACGTATGCTGTGATAGCAGTGATCACAATAGCAGTCATGGAATCAACCTAAATGCCCATCAATGGCACAGTGGATAAAGAAAATGTGGTATATATACACCATGGAATACTATACAGCTGTTAAAAAAGAGATTGTATCCTTTGTAGGAACATGGATGGAGCTGGGGAGTATTACCCTTAGCAAACTAAAGCAGGAACAGAAAACCAAACAGCACATGTTCTGACTTACAAGTAGGAGCTAAAGGATGAAACACGGACACAACGAGGAGAACAACAGACACTGGGGCCTACTTGAGGGTGGAGGTTGGGAGAGAGGAGAGGATCAGAAAAAATAACTATTGGGTACTAGGCTTAGTACCTGGGCAATGAAATAATCTGTACAAGCACCTGTGACATGAGTTCACCTAAATAACAAACATACCCCTGAAACTAAAGTAAAAAATATATATAAATAAAAAACATTTAATTTTTTTTAATTTTAAAAAAGAATCAAAGTTGATTTATAGAGCAAACATAAGACCCTTAGGAAAGCTAGTCTCAGACCTTGTCTACACAGTCCCTGTGCAGCCTTCCCAACCTGCAGTAAGTAAAGAATGTCACTTTCTGACAGGCTCAGGAGCCCTAAATTGTCTTGGGGCCTCAAGGTGAGGAATTCACCAAATTACACAGGAAACAGATTTCTTGGTATGCCTAAGGTCATACAATAACCTTCCAATCCCCTCATTTGATGGATGAAGTAATGTATCAAAACTACATTCCATGCAAACACAGAATTTTAGCACAAACCAAATTACTCACAGTTTTGATTCAAACACATTCACATGGCATTCTCATGTAATTATGACTCCAGTGCCTGGAAAACAGTGTCCTGGACACTGTCACCAACCATCTGGCCACTTCTCTCAGGTCTTATATTTCATAAGACTCCCATGATGTCAATAAATTTGTTTGCCTTTTCTCCTATTAATCTGCCTTTTGTCAGTTGATTTTTGAGTGAACCTTCAGAAAGAGAAGGCGAAGTTTACCCTTGGTCTCTATACTGCATTTTGCGTATCCATCCATGCATGAATGGACACTTGGGTTGTTTTCATATCTTGGCCACTGTGTATAGTGCTGCAATGAACATGGGAGTGCAGATATCACTTCATGATCTGATTTTAATTCTTTTGGACATATACCCAGAAGTAGAATTGCTGGATCATATGTTAGTACTATTTTAAATATTTTTAAAACCCCATACTATTTTCCATAGCTGCTGCAACAAACAGGTATATTTCATGTACTCTATCCTATACATTGTGCTTAGCACAGAGGACACAAGTAAGACCAACCCTGCCTCAGGAAATGTAAAACCTGTTTATGGAGATATATATAAAAGGTAATAGCAGTTAGAGTGGTAAGATGTTCAGTGATGTTACTTACAAGATGTTAAGGGAGCACTGAAGGGAGTTGGTAAAGGTTTCTTGTGGCTGAAGAATGCACAGTAGCTGGCCAAGTTAAGAAGGGTATGACAGGTGGATTAGAAAGAGGAAAGAGATGAGCAGAGAGTTGTCCAGAACCATGGAGCTCCAGAGAAGACCACCCCCACAAACACACACCGCTGATTGTCAATTGTGCCCTTTATGCCTGGTTGCATCCAGTACCACCACGCCCAGCCAGGACACCCAACTAATCTCATGCCTTATACAGCTCTCAACAGCTCACACTGACCTCATCTCCTGCTTCTCCCTGACTCCTGAAACACTTCGCTATGGGTTCACTGATGCTTTATTCATGTTCAGTCATTATCAAAATCCCTTCTTGGAATATTTCCTTCACTGCTTATTTTACTAAAACATGCTTTGCCCAAGATCTGCTTCCTCCGTGGCCCTCTCAAGTGGTGGCTATTTCCTAGCTCCCCTGCTGTCCACACTGGGCATGGAGATAGGGCAGAGTCCTCTTTGTTTGTGTTTGTTTGTTTTTGCTGTTTCAAGACCATGCTCGTCCCTCCCTCCTCTCCTCTTAAAAAAAATAATAAACAGCTTTTGCACTCACATCAACAGATGATCCCCCACTTTCCCCTCCTTATTGCAATTAGCTATACCTTCCAGGTCATTCTTTGTGTTTTAAGATTGTAGTTCCCAGCTCACTGTCACTCTCACCAACACAGTCTTGTTACTTTTTTTCCGTTGTTTTTCACTTGTGTGTCTTAGTTCACCCTTGCTGCTACAACAAAATACCACAGACTGGGAAATTTATAAATAATAGAAATTTATTTCTTACAGTTCTGGAGGATGGATGTCCCAGATGAGGTATCAGCAGGTTCAGTGTCTGGCAACGATCTATTCCTCATAGGTGGTACTGTCTAAGTGTTCTCATAGAGGCAAGGATGGAAGGAAGTGGGAGGCAGCTCTCTGAAGCCTCTCGGTTAAGGCATAAACCCTACCTACTCACTTAAATGCCCACCTCTTAATCACATTGGTAATTAAGTTTCAATGCATGAATTTTGAGGGACACATTCAGATCCTAGCAATGTGGATGATGCCCTAACACCAAGTGCTTTCATGTCTAACCTCGTGAATGACCTTGTTCTCCCCCATCTCAGCTACCCATTTCCGTGGTCATTGCCTCAGTCTTGTCCTTACCAATAACAGAAACCTCTTCATAATCTCAGTTTCAACAATCTCCCTCTCTGACCATCACTCATTACCTTTCTTGCTCACTAGGCAACCCTCCTCTAACAATTTTTCAATCCTACTGCCCTTCATGCATTGATCTTATTCTCCATGTCTTCATGTTCTCACTTGCATCCTTTCCTAGCTTAACTTTCTTAGTCCGTTGTTATAATCACTTCACTTTCGGCTTTCTTAAACTCACATGGAAAAAATCCTAACTTGTTTAGATCCAAAATTCTACTTATTCCATACCTGCATCCAAGCAAACTAAGCCTTGTTGGAGAAAACCACATGATCATGCTGACTTGTCTGTTCAATTGGTGACTACAAGCTGTAAGTAGACCCTTAGTGTTGCCTACCAATTCTATGACATTTGCTGGTTCTATTCAATCTTCCGATCTTCTAGATGAAAATTTTATACCTTCTCTTCTCTCCTCAAATCTCTAATATTTCTTTCCATCATCACTCTCAGCTAACTTTTTTCCTGCTTCACTAGAGTCAGCTACAGAGAACTTCCACATCCTCTTCCCACCACATGTACTCATCTACCTGTATCTGTACCACATATTACATGTTTCATTGTGTTCCTAAGCCCCCGCCCCTATCTAAAGCCAAATCCTCCACTTATCCCCTAAATCCTACCCACTGTTTCTTACTTAAGGACATTGCCAAAGCAACTATTCCCTTCTTCTGCTGTATCACCAAATTTTCCTGTTCTACTGAATCATTCCAAAAGGACACCTATTTTAACTTCCTCCAATCTTGACTTCATATCCACTTCAATCCACCATTCTGCTTCTCTGCTCCCATTTGCAGCCAAACAGGAAAAGTTGCATTGTGTCCAATTCCTCTTCTCTCATTATCTTTTTTATTGAGATAATACTATAAAATTCAAAATTTTAAAGTGTACAATTATGCGGTTTTAGTATATTCACAAGATTGTACAACCATCACATTAATTCCAGAGCATTTTCATTGTTCCAAAAAGAAACCTCACACCCATCAGCAGTTACTTCTTATTTCCTCTTCCGCCCAGACTCTGGCAAGCCCTAACCTACTTTCTGTCTGTATGGATGTGCCTAGTCTGATCATCACATATAAATGCGATCATACAGTACCTGGCCTTTTATACCTGGCTTATTTCATTTAGTATGTTTTGAGTTTGTCCACACAGTATCACTTATTAGTACCTCATTTCCCCATTTTTTAGCTCATTCCAATCAGGCCTGCTATGATCAGTCACCTTCTTGTTGCAAAATCTAGTGACTAAGTCTCAATCCTCATCTTATTTAACCTGTCAGCAATATTTGACACAGGTGATTCTCCTCCTTGAAGAACTTTCTTTGCTTTGTTTCCAGGACCCCACATTCTTTTGATTTTCCTTCTAGTTCACTGGCCATTTCTCTTTATCATTCTTCATGGGTTGCCCATTAAGTCCCTGATCTCTAAATGTTCAAGTACCTATGGGATTGATCCTTGGATCTCATCTCTTCTCTATCCACCCTCATTCTCTTAGGGATCACATCCAGTCTTGCAATTTTAAATTACATCTGCATTCTGACAATCCTCAAACTTCCATTTCTCACAAGAATCTCTCCCCCAGCTCCAGAGATGGAACTTGCTCAAGGTGTCCACTTGAATGTCTAAAGTCATTAGACTCTGCAAATCTAAAACCCACTGCTGAAGTCACCACCAAATCCTGCTCCTCCTCAGTCTTTCCCATTTCAGTTAATAGTAACTCTATCCTCCTTACTGCTCGGGCCAAAATCTTTGACTTCACCTGAGATTTCTCTTTCTTTCATATATCCATGCAAGAAAATCTTCTTGACTCAACTTCTAAAACATATACACAGTTAAAAAAATTCTCACTACCCTCACTCCATCTGTACTAGTCAAAAGCATTATCCTGGGTTATTGCAATGACCCTGTAGTTGGTCTCTCTGTTTCAGACCTCTGC
This sequence comes from Macaca fascicularis, assembly GCF_037993035.2. NCBI lineage: Eukaryota > Metazoa > Chordata > Mammalia > Primates > Cercopithecidae > Macaca > Macaca fascicularis. Next base: position 106,261,556 of record NC_088377.1, read on the forward strand.
CCCTTCCTCCCAATACTATTTTCAACATAGCAACCCAAACAATTCTTTTAAAAAATAAGTTGGATCATATCACACTTCTGCTCAAATCCTCCAAATGATTTTGCATCTCAGAGTAGAACCACAGTTCCTTCCAATGACTGACAAGGTCCAAAACAAAATGACTTTCGTTGCCTCTCTGACCTCATCTCCTGCTCTCAGCCACCTCCCTCACTCCATTCCATACAAAGTTGCTACCCTTCAAATATTTCAGGCATTCCCCTGCCTCAAGACCATTGCATTTAATGTTCCCCTTGCCTGTTCTCTTCCTCCAGATTACCTGCATAGTGTACTCCCCTTTTCAAGTCTTCACTCAACTCCTCCTCAGTGAACCATCTTTGAAATTTCTATTTACTCTCCAGCCTTCCCTGTACCCTTTCCCACCCAACTCTTTCCCATGCCATGTTCACCATCTTATATACTGTATATTTTACTTTTGTGTTTATTGTATATCTGGCCCCTCTAGAATATCAACTCCACACAGGCAGGAGTTCTTATGTGGTTTGTTCACCAACATATCATAGTGTCTAGCTCAGTGCCTGACACAGTCAACCCTCAGTATGTGCTCATTAAATGAGCAAGCAAATGAGGTTCTCAGGCCCCAGCTCAAAGTGGAAACCTTAAATTTACACTCTCATGCTCTCTCCTTAGTCTAGGGAGACAGTGAAGGTGGACTGTAGAACGGATTGAAGTAGTGACTGGACAAGCATGTTAGGGGGAATATAGGTGAGTTGTGGTTATTAGTGATAAAGTCATTCACGGGATCACCATGGTAACCAGTCTCGGTAAGGAAAAAAAACGAAGGCACAAAAGGAGATGACAGACCAGGTGAAAATGCTATATTTTAGGGTACGAGGAGTTCTGTGAGGCTGAAGATTAAAGACTTAGAAAGATACAAAGTCGTGGTCACAGAGTGAGATTCAGAGTTCAAATATCAGAGGTATGTCCATTATTGGTGTTGACAAGGTACAATGTATCCAGATATGAGTGACTGAGGGCTATGAGATAGGGCATCTCTGTAGACAATGAAGCACCTTAGGTTCCTGGAAGAAGTCTCCATCTCTTTACTTGTCTTCTTTTCCCTCTGGAAAATCAGTCATTCCTGGGCCATAACTGCTGTCTGTGGCCTGAAATTCCCAAATCTGCACCACAATGAACTCCAATTCCACATTTCCAGTTGCTCCCTTATAGATGAGAAGTTTCCTTACTGGTCCATAAGCTCCCTGAGGAATTAAATGGTAACTCATTCACTAACATTTATACTCCAGCACCTAATCTACTGCCTGCTTACTGGTAGGTAGTCAGTAATTTTTTTTCAATGAATGCCTCATATGTACATCCATTTCATGTACATGTCAAATAGTTTATAATTTTTCCAAATATGTTTATAAGCATACATAAACAAGCATGTCTGTGTATGTGAGACAAAATGCAAACAATCATTATTGAGGTGTACTAAATCATGTCAATTTTTAATTTTTTCTATATAATTTTTGGCATTTCTTGAATCTTTATGATTAGTATATTTTGCTTTTAAAATCTGGTCAGGAGCCATTTTCTTTTTTTTTAAGTAAAGAGATGCTAAGTTTATTATCGTCAAATCAAAGTCACCTCCATTCTTCCTGTACTTGGGCTGGAAACTTTGGCATTGTCTTCAAAGCCTGCTTCTCCTACATAATCATATTCCATCATTTACGAAGTTCTACATGTTCCTCCTTAGTCTTTATCTTTTGCTTACCATTTCCTCTGCCTCCATTATTTGCCTAGGCGGCCAATACCTCACACTTGGTATCTCAGCCCGGGCAGGCGGTGTTCTCCTGCAGTAAGCAATTTAAACTCCCCGTGGCAAAGAGCAGCAAAGGTTTGTTTCCCCCTCATGATACACGCTCATTATGGGTTGCTTGGGAGTTCTGCTCCTTGTCTACATACTCTGGGACCTAAAGCTGATCAGACAGACAATATCTGGAGCCTGACAGTCACTGGGGCAGAGAACAAGAGCGCTCAGGAGGATCTCATGCTGGCAGGCAGCCACTTTCACCTAGGGGTGACACACATCTGCTCACAACTCATTGGCCAGAGTACTCACATGGGAGCCAAGAAGTGGAATCATGCCATGTGCCTGATAGGAAGGAGAAATGGAAATCTTTAGCAAACAGAATTAATATATACACTTGTAGAGCGCCTACACTTGAAAAAGCCTCCTGCCTCAAAACTATCCTGTTTACCTGGCCTCCTGGGTCACTGGTTTAAAGTCACAAGGATTAGGCTCCAGACTTAACCCCTCATTTATTAGTTGAGTGATCACAGTGATTTAATTTCCTCAGATCATTGTTTAGTAATAACTTCTCCCTACCTAGATTTCTGAGAATACATAAAATATTGAATGTGAACTCTTACACAAATTTACAGTAACAAGTTGAAATAACCTAACGCAACATTAATTCAATGGCTGGCTCATGAAGCTGATAAGGCATTTTTTATGACACATACTACGATGCCTGGGGGTGTTGGAGGTGGGAGGAGATTATCTCCAATGAGGCTCCTCAGTGCTGTAAAGCACTTTCTTTGCTGTCATCTGAGGAGGTGCTTTTGGATGGCCTGCATCATGCTTTACTTAGAATGCTACCCCCTTCAGTCAGCTTTGTGCACCCTGCCTCTTACCGTGAAACCCTCAGGTCACATGGCCTGAACTGTCATGGGCGTCCGTGTGAAGAGACCACCAAACAGGCTTTGTGTGAGCAACATGGCTGTTTATTTCACCTGGGTGCAGGCGGGCTGAGTCCGAAAAGAGAGTCAGCAAAGGGAGATAAGGGTGGGGCCGTTTTACAGGATTTGGGTAGGTAAAGGAAAATTATAGTCAAAGGGGGGTTGTTCTCTGGCGGGCAGGAGTGGGGGTCACAAGGTGCTCAGTGGGGGAGCTTTTTGAGCCAGGATGAGCCAGGAAAAAGAACTTCACAAGATAATATCATCGCTTAAGGCAAAGACTGGCCATTTTCACTTCTTTTGTGGTGGAATGTCATCGGTTAAGCCGAGTTTTAACCTCTTAAAACTCCCCAACTCTGGTGCCAACTTGGACAACATTCTTTTATGCACTCCTTTTTAGTTATCCCCACCTGCCCAGTTCCCTTATTAGGCCGAGACATTTTAACTAAATTATCTGCTTCCCTGACTATTCCTAGGCTACAGCCACACCTCATTGCTGCCTTTTCCCCCAGTTCAAAGCCTCCTTCACATCCTCCCCTCAGATCCCCCCACCTTACCCCACAAGTATAGGATACCTCTACTCCCTCCTTGGCGACTGATCATGCACCCTTTACCATCTCATTAAAACCTAATCACCCTTACCCCACTCAATGCCAATATCCCATCCCGCAGCACGCTTTAAAAGGATTACAGCCTGTTATCACGCACCTGCTACAGCATGGCCTTTTAAAGCCTGTAAACTCCCCTTACAATTCCCCCATTTTATCTGTCCTAAAACCAGATAAGGCTTACAGGTTAGTTCAAGATCTGTACCTTATCAACCAAATTGTCTTGCCTATCCACCCCATAGCGCCAAACCCATATACTCTCCTATCCTCAATACCTCCCTCCACAACCCAGTATTCTGTTCTGGATCTCAAACATACTTTCATTACTATTCCTTTACACCCTTCATCCCAGCCTCTCTTCACTTTCACTGAGACTGACCCTGACACCCATCAGGCTCAGCAAATTACCTAGGCTGTACTGCTGCAAGGCCTCACGGACAGCCCCCATTACTTCAGTACCTTGTGTCTTCCATTTAGTTTTTCAATTCATACAAAACCGCATCTAGGCCATCACCAATCATTCAATACGACAAATGTTTCTTCTCACGACCCCACAATATCACCCCTTACCACAAAATCTTCCTTCCGCTTAATCTCTCCCACTCTAGGTTCCCACACCGCCCCTAATCCCGCTTGAAGCAGCCCTGAGAAACATCGCCCATTCTCTCTCCATGCCACCCCAAAAATTTTCGCCGCCCCAACACTTACTGCAATACTATTTTATTTTTCTTATTAATATAAGAAGGCAGGAATGTCAGGCCTCTGAGCCCAAGCCAAGCCATCGCATCCCCTGTGACTTGCACGTATATACGCCCAGATGGCCTGAAGTAACTGAAGAATCAAAAAAGAAGTGCAAATGCCCTGCCCCGCCTTAACCGATGACATTGCACCACAAAAGAAGTGAAAATGGCCCGTCTTTGCCTTAAGCAATGATATTATCTTGTGAAGTTCCTTTTCCTGGCTCATCCTGGCTCAAAAAGCTCCCCCACTGAGCACCTTGTGACCCCCACTCCTGCCCGCCAGAGAACAACCCCCCTTTGACTATAATTTTCCTTTACCTACTCAAATCCTATAAAACAGCCCCACCCTTATCTCCCTTTGCTGACTCTCTTTTCGGACTCAGCCCGCCTGCACCCAGGTGAAATAAGCAGCCATGTTGCTCACACAAAGCCTGTTTGGTGGTCTCTTCACACGGACGCTCATAACATGAACTACTTGCAATAACCATCTTTTTCCCTTTGTACTGTTCTCTTATTCTGTTCTCTCTCTTAGGACATTTCGCTTGCTACCTAAAGAAGTACCCTCTTCCCAAAGGCATCTGGCCACCTTCTTCCTGTTATGGAATATCTCTGTATCATCTCCCACCACAATCCGTGGCAATGCTGCCTGATGTCAACCCAATGCGTACACTCCCTTGCCTGTGAACTTTGCTTATGCTAGTCTCCACTCCATAAATACCATCCCGCATCTTCTCTTGCTTTTCAAGCTCCACTTCCTCTACATTTTTCCCTGCTACCACAGTGAATGCTATGGTTGAAAGTTGATTTTTCTGCACTTAATGCTTACATTTGGAATTTATTGCTTCCTTCCAAATCATTTCACATGTGTCTATTTTGCATCTCCAGAAATCGTGCTAGAGATTTCTAACACATTCCATTCCTGTGAGATTCTTTAGTTCCCTCCCCCAACCCCCCAACTCCCCACTAGGTACAGAGGCTGGACTGAGGAGACTCAAGCGCAGGCTCAAAACAGAAACAATTTCCTTCAGTCTCTGAGTACAAAAGCAAAACTATTCAGGGACCAGCATGCTCACCCTGGGGGGAAAGCATTTTAAATATCACATGTCATTTGAAACTTAACCCAACAACTACATCAAATGAGTCATCTTTGAAATACAAAGGAAAGTTGAGTTGCTTCATAGGGCAGCAAGGCCTTGATGCTACCACCAGTGATTCTCACAGGTTGGGATTAAGAGCAGATATTCCTCAGTTTTTAAGGCTAGGTTTAGCAGCTGGCTATAGGGTCCAGGCACAGAGTGAAGAAAACAGAGTACTGAAGAACACCCCCCTGAAAGCAACTGTTTGTTCATGAAACAAGCAAAAAGAGACACACTCACCTTTGCTGAAACTCACTCTAGAGGAACACAACATGCATAACTGTGGCACTAGCGAGACAGACAGACCATGCCTGGGGCTCCAGCCCCTAATGCAATCTACCCAGCTGGAGGAGACACAAAGAATTGTTAAGGCGCTAAATCTGACAACACACCAGCAACAAGATGAACACCCAGAACGCAGTGACTGCTGGAGGGTTTGTAGGCACCCAGGCCGAACAGATGGAACATGGAGTCATGGAAGGGCAGAGACACACAAACATCACGGCTTCCTGAAAAAGAAGCCTTTTATGTCAGCCTCAGAGGCATTGCATTCTTGGAAAGTTGTTCGTGTCACTTTGAAGTTTGTCACATTCAAGAGAAGCAAAGAAATATATGATGGGTGATTGCCCATTATTTTCAGAGGAAATGCATTTCAAACTGTGGACCTTTTATCTCCCCTTCATAGCTAATTTCCACTTACCATCTGCATGGATCTCTTGTGTCAAACAAAAAGAGAAGTGTGGGAATGTGTGAGTGCTTAGTAAGTTGATGGGCTCTTCAGGGAACTAGCCACACAAATGCACTCTTTCTTTTTTTTTTTTTTTTTAATTATTATACTTTAAGTTCTAAGGTACATGTGCACAACATGCAGTTTTGTTATATATGTATACATGTGCCATGTTGGTGTGCTGCACCCATTAACTCATCATTTACATTAGGTATATCTCCTAATGCTATCCCTCCCTCCTTCCCTCCTCCCCACAATAGGACCCGGTGTGTGATGTTTCCCCTCCTGTGTCCAGGTGATCTCATAAGTTCAATTCCCACCTATGAGTGAGAACATGCAGTATTTGGTTTTCTGTTCTTGCGATAGTTTGCTGAGAATGATGGTTTCCAGCTGCATCCATGTCCCTACAAAGGACACGAACTCATCCTTTTTTATGGCTGCATAGTATTCCATGGTGTCTATGTGCCACATTTTCTCAATCCAGTTTGTCACTGATGGACATTTGGGTTGATTCCAAGTCTTTGCTATTGTGAATAGTGCCGCAATAAACATACATGTGCATGTGTCTTTATAGCAGCATGAATTATAATCCCTTGGGTATATACCCAGTAATGGGATGACTGGGTCAAATGGTATTTCTAGCTCTAGATCCTTGAGGAATCGCCACACTGTTTTCCACAATGGTTGAACTAGTTTACAGTCCCACCAACAGTGTAAAAGTGTTCCTATTTCTCCACGTCCTCTCCAGCACCTGTTGTTTCCTGATTTTTTAATGATTGCCATTCGAACTGGTGTGAGATGGTAACTCATTGTGGTTTTGATTTGCATTTCTCTGATGGCAAGTGATGATGAGCATTTTTTCATGTGTCTGTTGGCTGTAAGAATGTCTTCTTTTGAGAAGTGGCTGTTCATATCCTTTGCCCACTTTTTGATGGGGTTGTTTGGTTTTTTCTTGTAAATTTGATCGAGTTCTTCATAGGTTCTTGATATTAGCCCTTTGTCAGATGAGCAAATTGCAAAAATTTTCTCCCACTCTGTAAGTTGCCTGTTCACTCTGATGGTAGTTTCTTTTGCTGTGCAGAAGCTCTTTAGTTTAATTAGATCCCATTTGTCAATTTTGGCTTTTGTTGCCGTTGCTTTTGGTGTTTTAGACATGAAGTCCTTGCCCATGCCCATGTCCTCAATGGATAGAGACACAAAAAACCCTCCAAAAAATCAATGAATCCAGGAGCTGGTTTTTTGAAAAGATGAACAAAATTGATACACCACTAGCAAGACTAATAAAGAAGAAAAGACAGAAGAATCAAATAGACACAATGAAAAATGATAAAGGGGATATCACAAACACACTCTTTCTAACAGCTGCCATCTCTGTTCAAGGGGAAAATCTAAAACTGATACTACCTTGAAACTGATTCATAGTAAACATGTTCCCTTCATGTTTTCTTTATGTCTAGGGGCACATTAGCAGTTTAATTTTTATTGAATTATAATTAGCAAAAGGTGATTTATTTTAGAAACTTTCCAAATTAGGGAAATTAAAGATTTTTCCCCAGTAATTTTTTGTGTGTAATTTTCCTTGAGTTTTCGTTTATCTTTTAATGCTTCAGCAAATGAACAAACAACCTTTAAAAATCCCTCTTGTGGAGAAGCAACTGTTGACAAATTTCTACTGATGTGACAGAAATCACTCTGCAAAAAATACTGTAAATTATGGATGGTGGCTTTTGGATGCTATGTCTCACAAAAGATGAATAATCAGTTAGAGAATGGAGATGGGGAAAATGAAAAAGAAATCCCCACTTTCAGTTTTTAATTTCCAGTTAACAAACACAATATTTCTTTTAAAACAAAGGTTAATGAAAAGAAGCATAGGCCAGGCGCAGTGGCTCACGCCTGTAATCCCAGCACTTTGGGAAGCCGAGGCGGGCGGATCATGAGGTCAAGAGATTAAGACCATCCTGGCCAACATGGTGAAACCCTGTCTCTACTAAAAATACAAAAATTAGTTGGGCCTGGTGCCACGCACCTGTAGTCCCAGCTACTTGGGAGGCTGAGGCAGGAGAACTGCTTGAACCTGGGATGCAGAGGTTACAGTGAGCAGAGATCATACCACTGCACTCCAATCTGGCGACAGAGCGAGACTCCGTCTCAAAAAGAAGAAGAAAAAAAGGCTGGGTGCTGTGGCTCATGCCTGTAATCCCAGCACTTTAGGAGGCTGAGGAGGGTGGATCACCTGAGGTCAGAAGTTCAAGACCAGCCTGGCCAACATGGTGAAACCCTGTCTCTATTAAAAATGCAAAACTTAGTTGGGTGTGGTGGCTGGTGGCGGGCACCTGTAATCCCAGCTACTTGGGAGGCTGAGGCAGGAGAACCATTTGAACCTGGGAGGCAGAGGTTGTGGTGAGCTGAGATTGTACCACTACACTCCAGCCTGGGAGACAAGAGTGAAACTCTGTCTCAAAAAAGAAAAAAAAAAAAAAAAAAGCATAAATAATTTTTATTCTGTGAATCTGTGAATCTGTCTTTCAAGTTATGGTCCCCAATTCTTTCCGTTTCAATCTGTAAGTCATAAAGACCAGATACATTGTCAATAACAATCTTTTATTTATATAAACTGTGCAGAAAAGTTTATAGGTGATAATTGATCCTTTATCCTATGAGCCACAAAAATTAAGCCTCAAAGTTGAGCCACCGTACTGTCTAAAAGGCAAAAACTTATTTTAGAAATGGCCCATATGGCTACAGTTTGAGCTTTTAGTACTGACAGGCAGCTATGGGGAGCCAGATGGTGACATAGGTAGCATTCCAACATCATACATCTTCTTCATTAAATTAAGTTTTCATATAAGAAACTTTAAATATAATGGGATACAATTATCTTGGGAATCGCAAACATGCAATGTGACTTGCTGTTTATTTTATTTGTGTCCTATTTTGGTACATAATTATTAACTAGAATTGTGGAATATATTAGATGCAATCATATATTTGATAATATTGGTGGAATGTTAATTACCTATTATATGATTATTAAATGAATTTCCCTGTGTTAGGCAAATATAAATGGAGAAAAGACAAATATAATCAAAATATCCCAACCTAGACAAAGGGTTAGTCAATCAGGACTAAGTTTTGCTGCATATATTAGAAACCTTAAATAACAGTGCATAAAGAAGATATTTTTCACTGAAGAAACAGAAATTCAGAGGCTGATGATCCAGGACTGGAAAGGAAGCCCCAGGGTCTTTAGGGACCAGCCTTCTTCAACCCTCCATGCCATCATCTTTAGTGTGCGGTTTGCATCCTCAAGGATGGCATCATGGCCCAAGATGGTGCAGTGCTGTGTACAGTGCTGTGTTTCAAGCCTGAAGAAGAGTGGTAGGCATGGCTGAAATGGCACCAGTCTCATTACCAAGGCTTCCTCAGAAGTTCCAACCAATGCCTTCTGTTTGTATTTCATTAGCCACTCCTTTCCCAGGGAAGAAAACTGGGAAATATAGTTGTTTTCAGCTAAGGATTTGGCTGCCTCCCAAAAAACAAATGGCCCACAGGAATTCTGGTAGTAAGGAATAGAAGGAGAATGGATATTGGGGAGAGAACAAAAAGTGTCTGCCACAGGTTTAAAGAATCCCATTTACGAAAATGAGTATGGATACAGGGGCCAGAATAGCTAGATGTTCTTGTGGAGTAAACATCAAAACAAGGCAAGGGAAGTCTTTGGGCCAATATGAGGAAGGACAAAAGAATTTCAGCATTCGAGAGTCAGAGGATTTCCAATAAGAAATGAAGGAGTCACTGATCAATTGCTAATGGTCACCTTGCCTTTGTGAGAGCTAAGGAAAGAACTAATTGCTGATTCTTAACCAACATCCACAACATCAAGAAACAGAGTGATAAAACAAAGAAGGCTCCGTGCCAACTCAGGCATTTCTCAAGCATCTGGGAGATGTCAAGCAGGCCTGATCCTGCAGTTCCATACCTTCTCTAAGAAGGCCACTTTTAGAGACTATGCAAGGCCAGGCATCTAGAGTGGGTCTGAAACAGGCACCTGTCATTGCACCCATTGTTTTCTATACTGGGTGACCCTCAGGCCTGCAGAGCATTCACTGAGAAGTAAAAGCCCATGCATCATGGGGCAAAGAGGGTCTTCCCTACGTCCTGGCCGCTATCACATTCCAACAGACGGACTTCTGCCTTAAGAGCCTGGATGTCAAAAATGCATACCTGAGGAGCCTGTCTGTGGTGGGAGGTGGGGCCAGGTAATAGGGGGTTGGAATAAGCTCTTCCTGCTGCTCAAGCAGCCATGCCCTTTCTTGGAGTTCTCTAATGTTCTGAGAGTCTGGGTTGAAATCAAAGCCAGATGCCCCAGGTAGACTAGAGTTGCAGGGTCTCTGAGCCCAAACAAAATGCAATGATGGAGGAGAGGCCTGGAGTACCCAGAACATCTGGCATTCAAGATCAAGCAGTTTAGAATAAGGTGAAGCTACATCTTGAGGGGTTTAATCACCACATAGGGCTCATTTGTACATTTTTAGAAAGTGGCTTACGCCTTCTTAAACTTTGCTCAGATCTCCTTTCCTGCAAGTCAGGGGTTCCCTCCTCACTCGCCTCTCCCGGGCATTATTCCAAACATCAAGAATAGTATTTGTTTCCTAAGGCTGCCATAACAAAATACCATAAACTAGGTGGCTTAAAACAATAGAAATCTATTCTGTCACAGTTCTGGAGGTCAGAAGTCCAAAATCAAGGTGCTGGCAGGTGTGGCTCTTCCTGCAGGCTCTGAAGGAGAATTGTTTCACGCTTCTCTCCTAGCTTTTGGTGGCTACTGGCAATTCTTAGTATTCCTTGGCTTGTAAACATATCACTTTGATATCTGCCTCTACATTCATCCAAACTTTCCCTTTCTATGTCTCTAAAGACCCTCTGTCATTGAATTTAGAGCTCACCCTAAATCCAGGTTGACTTAATGCCAAGAGTCTTAACTTAATAAAATCTTCAAAGACCCTGTTTTCAAATAAAGTCACAGTCCCAGACACTGGAGGTTAAAACTTGGACTATTCAACCCACTATGAGAAAGAAAAACAAAATAGCAAACCAGAATAAGCCAAATTCTCTCATCTCTCAAAATTTTAAAGTATGAGCTGCCCAAAATTGTGATTTCAATAGTATTAATGCTATGAGTCTCTGACACAATCTTTCTTTTCTGCTAAAATACATATGGAGACACCAGAAAAACATAAAAATTAAAAAATAAATTACATAACCACAGAGGCCAAAAATAAGTTAGCAACTTTTTGCCAGAATCTAGGAGCATGTCTACCAGCTTCAAAGCCTATGAAGCTTGTTTGAGAAAATTGGCTGGTGGTTTACACTCTGCCCTTTGAAACCAAGAGCCATGCTAGTCTGGAAGTGGCAGTATGTCAGGAGGTCCTCAAACCTCCCCTACATTTGACAATTCACTAGCAAGACTCCAAAGACTCAGCATATAGTTGTAGTCAGAGGTATGAGCTATAACAACAAAAGGGTACCAAGCACATTCAGCAAAGTCAAAAGGCCCCTGGGGTGAAGTAAGAGGGAAAGCAGGCACAGGTTTCCAAGATTTCTTACCCAGTGGAAACACACTGGGCATGTTTAATTTCCCCAGCAACAAGCCATCACAACATGCGTGAAATGTAGCCAACCAGGGAGGCTTGTTAGACTCAATGACCAAGGCTTTTGCTGGGGGATGTCCCCATATGCAACCTCCTGCCCGGCACACACCCAAACTGTAAACTCTCAGAAGGAAAGGAGGTGTTCAGCATAAACCACCTTGTGTGTAAAAACAGTTTGGGCACGGTGAGCCACTCTTATCAGTTCATAGTGGGAATCTAGGTTCCCAGATGAGAGCCAAGGGCCACCCTTTGAAGCAGGCCTTTTCAAGGACAGAAGTTTAGTTCTACTCTGCTAACTCTTTTCTGCATAGGAAGGTTGAGAAAAGATTGTGCCTTCCTTCCCCCTGTGTCTTCCCTGACCCAGAGATGCAAAGTGTCCGGAAACAACCACCACCCCCAGGCTCTGCAGGATGCTTTGAAGCAGGTAGGGTTTGGAGCTTGCCTTTATACCCTCAGGCTCCTTTCTACCTATGTCCATTTAGAAACCAAGACTGTGTTACTCAAAAGTAAATAGAAGAGAGGAAGGGGACCATAGAAACCCCTTGCATTCCAATAGATAGGGTCGCTACACATGACAGGGTCTAGGTAGAAACAGGGATGGTAGGGTGCTGGGAGCAGTGTAGACTCTTTTCCCCTGTATCGCATGAAAAGATCATGACCAGGCTGGGGATGGGGAGCAAGTGGTAATAGAGAAGAACCAATGTCATCCCTGCAGAATCAGTGTTTTCCTCTTTTTTTTTTTTTTTTGGATAGTCTGTCTCTGTTGCCCAGGCTGGAGTGCAGTGGTGCAATCTAGGCTCACTTGTAACATCTGCCTCCTGTACTCAAGCCATCCTACTACCTGAACCTCCCAAGTAGCTGGCACTACAGGTGCAGGCCAAAATGCCCAGCTAATTTTTGCATTTTGTGTAGAAACAGGCTTTTGCTGTGTTGCCCAGGCTGGTCTTGAACTCCTGAACTCAAGTGATCCAGCTGCTTTGGCCTCCCAACGTGCTGGGATTACAGGAGTAAGCCACCCCGCTCGGCCAGAATCAGTGTTTTTCAAACATGCTGCTATGTGCCCTGAGATTCCCCAAAAATATCTCCCACTACAGGGAGAAAGGACAGGTCACAGGATGGGCTCAGCACATCTCCAAAACTCATTCAGGGCAAGTCCACTTTTTCCTATTTGCAATAACAAGCTTATACATAATTTTTCATATATGAAATAGGCTTCTTGACAAAAAAGAATAAGCAATTTAAAATCATTGCACTAGATGAGTGTCTGCCAGACAGTGGGAAGTGTTTTAGTTACTGAGACATCAACTAAGCTGCAGGCACAGAACTAGGAGGGAGATTGTATTAGCACCAAGCAGACAATGAAAGCAGACCACTCTTACCTTTTCTTTGGAAAACACCAAGCCTGATAACCTGGTTCCCCACAGAGGAAGTAAATCTTCTCTTCTGCAAATACAAATGCTAGAAAATGACAGAAAAATAACTAGTGGTTTTTAAGCTCTTAGACATGAGTTCCATCAAGTAGATGATGAAAGCTATAAACAACAACAAAAATGAACACACACTTGTGCAATACTCTGGTATAACAACTACAAAAGGTTCACAGATCCTCCTGAAGTTCGTATCCATGTTTAGAACCTCATAGAGCTTCAGAGCCCATTTTAAATGGAAAGACAGACCTAGTCCAGTTGTTACTCAGTTTTGAAACTAAAAGAAAGACATTCTTATAAATGCAATTATATGAAAATATTTATTCAACAAATATTAAATATCAATAACGCTTTAGGGCCAGGGAAACTGTGAATAAGCAGACAAGTCAGTTTCTTTTGTAGAGCTTGTATCTTTTAAGAGGGAAACAGATGTAAACAGGAAAATAAATAAATGCCTGAGATAATGTCAAGTAACTGCTGTGAAAAAGGGCCTACTTGACAAGATGATCAAGTTTGAACTAAGATCCAAATGACTAGAATGAGCAAATCAAGTGAAAATCTAAATACGGAGCATTCCAGTAGCGGAAACAGCAAGTACCAATGCCCTGGGGTGGAAATGAGCCTGTTATGTTAAAAAATAGCACAGAAGTCCAGAGAGTAGGGTCAGTGAGGAGGAGATAAGGTTGCAGAAGAAGCAGGGCCAGATTCTGAAGCGTTCCAGGGGTCATGGTAGCCAATTAAGCTTACATCCTAAGTACAGTGGAAAGCTGTTGAAGAGTTTCAATAAAGAGAAACATTCTCCGATTTGCAATTTTTTCACAATTTTTTTTCTTGTGGTAAATACACATAACAAAATATACTGACTTGACTATTTTTACATCTATAGTTCGGTAGTGTTAAATACATTCATAATGTTGCACAACCATCACCACTGTCCATCTCTAGAACTCTTTTCATTTGCAGAACTGAAACTCTGTACCCATTAAACAATAACTCCCCATTCCTCCCTCCTTCCAGTCCCTGGCAACCACCATTCTACTTTCTGTCTCTACAGTTTTTTTTAGGAGGGTCTTGCTCTATCACCCGGGCTGGAATACAATGGCACATTAGCCTTGAACTCCTAGGTTCAAGCAATCCTCTCACCTCAGCCTCGCAAGTAGCTGGGACTACAGGCACACACTACCACACCAAGCTAATTTTTTTAAGAGATTGGTCATGCTATGTTGCCCAGGCTGGTCTCAAACTCCCAGCCTTCAAGTGATCCTCCTGCCTCAGCCTCCCTGATCTCTGCAATTTTGATTGCTCTAAATATTTTATGTAAGTGGAATCAAGGAGTATTTGTCTTATTGTGACTGGCTTAGTTCACTCAGCATAATGTCTTCCAGGTTCACTTATGCTGTAGTATGTCAGATTTGCCTTCCTTTTTAAGGCAGAATAATATCCCATTGTATGTATATTTACTGCTGTCCTTTTGCTACTTGTTTTCTACATACCTTATAGCTTCTTTTTGTCCTTCATTTCCTTCATTACTTTCTCTGTATGTATTTAGTTGTTTTTTTAATAGTGAAGCATTTACATTTCTTTCTCATTTCCTTTTGTGTATATTCTATAGCTACTTTCTCTGTGGTTACCATGGAGATTACATTTAACATTCTAAAGTTATAATAATCTAATTTGAATTTATACAGCTTAACTTCAATAACATACAAAAACTCTGCTCCTTTACAGCTCAGTCCCCACCTCTTTCAGTTGTTGATGTCACAGAATTACATCCTTATGCATAATCTATACAAAAACATAAACTAACAATTCTTTTTAATGAATTAGTCTTTTTATTGTGGTAAGAACACTTAACTTTAGATCTGTCCTGTTATTAAATGTTTAAGTGCACAATATAACATTGTTAACTATAAACACAATGTTGTACGGCAGATCTGTAGAGCTTATTTGTCTTCTGTTACTGAAACCGCATACTCCTTGAACAGCAGTCCCCCATTCCTCCCTTCTCCTAGCTCCTGGCAACCTACTACTCCATTCTCTATTTCTATGGCTTTGAATATTTTAGATATTTCATATACATTGAATAATGCAGTATTTGTCCTTGTGTTCCTGGCTTATCTCATTTAGAATAAGGTCCTCCAAGCTCATCCATTTGTCACATATTACAGAATGTTCTTTTTAAAGGCTGAATAGTATTTAATATATGTATATACCACATTTATTTATCTGTGCATCTCTCAATGGACATTTGGGTTACTTCCATATTTGGGTATTATGAATAATGCTGCAATGAACATGAGAGTGCAGATATCTCTTTGAGAGACTGATTTCAGTTATTTTGGATTAGCTTCTCTTTTGGAAAACACCAATCTGATAATGGCTAATTCAAATTCTCATCCAAGATGTGGAATTTTTTGGTCATATGGTAATCCTATTTTAATTTTTTTGTGGAACTTCCATACTACTTTCCATAGTAGCTGCACCAATTTACATTCCCACCAAAAACGTACAAGAGTTCCCTTGTCTCCACATTGTTGCCAACACTTGTTATTTTGTGTGTGTTTTTTATGTAACAGCTATCCTAACAGATATAAAGTGATATTTGATTGTGGTTTTGATTTGTAGTCCCAGATAATTAGTAATATTGAGCATCTTTTCATACACCTGTTAGCCATTTGTATGTCTTCTGTGGAAATATGTCTATTTAACTCCTTTGTCCAATTTTCAATCTAGTTATCTGGTTTTGGGTTTTGGTTTGTTTGAGGTTTTTGCAATTAAGTTATAGGAGTTCCTTATGGATTTTGAATATTAATCCTTATCAGATATGTGGTTTGCAAATATTTTCTCCCATCCATAGATTGCCTTTCCAGTCTGTTGTTTCCTTTGCTGTGCAGAAGCTTTTAGGTTTGATATAGCCCCACTTGCCTATTTTTGCTTTTGTTGCTTGTGCTTTTCGTGTCATAGCTAAGAAATCATTGCCAAGACCAATATCAGAAAACTTTTTCCCTATGTTTTCTTCTAGGAGTTTTACAGTTTCAGGTCTTACATTTAAATATTTCATTCATTTTGAGTTTATTTTTGTGTACAGTATAAGATAAGGGTACAAATTTATTATTTTACATGTGGATATCCATTTTCCCAACACCATTTGTTGAAGAAACTATCCTTTCCCCCTTGCACATTCTTGGCACCCTTATCAAAGATAAGTTGATGCCAGACATGTGGGTTTATTTCTGGGCTCTCTATTCTGCTTCACTGAGCTTATGTCTACTTTTATACTAGTATTACACTGTGTTAATTACTGTAGTTTTGTAATATATTTTTGAATCAGGAAGGATGTTGTCTCCAGCTTTGTTCTTCTTTCTCAAGATTGTTTTGGCTATTTGAGGTCTATATATGATTTGAGGTCTATATATTATATATGATTTTGTGGTTCTATATGTGATTTTTTTGGATTTTTATTTTTTAAAAATTGTCATTGGGATTTTGATAGAGACTACATTGAATCTGTAGATTGCTTTGGGTAATATGGCCATTTTAATAATGTTAATTCTTCCAATCCATGAACACAGGACATCTTTTCATTTATTTGTGACTTCTTTAATATTTTCATCAATATTTTATAGTTTTCAACGTACAATCTTTTACCTCCTTGGCTAAGTTTATTTTTAAGTATTTTATTCTTTTGTTGTTATTATTAATGGGGTTGTTTTCTAGATTTTTTTAAGACAATCACTGTTAATTTATAGAAATGTAACTGATTTCATATGTTGATCTTGCATCCTGTAATTCTCCTGATTTCACTTATTAGTTCTAACAATTTTTGGTGAAGCCTTTACCGTTTACTATATACAAGATTATGTCATCTGAAAAGATAATTTTACTTCTCTCTTTCTGACTTGGAGGTCTTTTATTTCTTTTTCTTGACTAATTGCCCTGACTAGGACTTCTAGTACTATGTTGAATAGAAGTGGCAAAAGTAGGTACCCTTGTCTTGTTCCTAACTTTAGAGGAAAAGCTTTCAGTTTTTTTACCATTAAGTATCATGTTTGTTTTGGGCTTTTCATATATAGCACTTATTATATTGAGATAAATTCCTTCCAACTTGATAAGACTTTTTATCATGAAAAGATATTGAATTTTGTCAAATGCTTTTTCTGCATCTATTGAGATAAAAATGTTATTTTCATCCTTCATAATATGAGATTTTATCCTTCTGTTGGTATGGCTTGTCACATTTATTGATTTGCATGTGCTTGATCATGCTTGCATCTTAGGGATAAATATCACTTGGTCATAAGGTATGATCTTTTTTTTTTTTTTCTTTGAGACGGAGTCTCACTCTGTCGCCCAGACTGGTGTGTAGTGGCGCAATCTCGGCTCACTGCAACCTCTGCCTCCCAGGTTCGAGCAATTCTCCTGCCTCAGCCTTCCGAGTAGCTGGGATTACAGGCATGCGTCACCAGGTCTGGCTTATTTTTGTATTTTTAGTAGAGACAGGGTTTCCCCATGTTGGCCAGGCTGGTCTTGAACTCCTGGCCTCAGGTGATCCACCAGCCTCGGTCTCCCAAAGTACTGGGATTACAGACATGAGCCACCATGCCCAGCTGGGTATGATTCTTTTAATGAGCTGTTGAATTCCGTTTGCTAGTATTTTGTTGAGGATTTTGCATCTATGTTCATCAGAGATATTGGACCGTGGCTTTCTTTTCATGTAGTGTCTTTTTACGACTTTGGTCTCAAGGTCACGCTGGCATTATAAAATAAGTTTGCAAATATTCCCTCTTCCATTTTTTTTGGAAGAGTTTAAAAAGGATTTGTATTAATTCTTTTTTAAATGTTTGATGGAATTTACTAGTGAAGTCACCTGGTCATAGGTTTTTCTTGATTAGGAGGTTTTAGATTACTGATGCAATCTCCTTGTTTGTTAGTGGTCTGTTCAAGTTTTCTATTTCTTTATGATTCAGCCTTTGTAGGTTTCATGATTTTAAGAATTCATCTATTTCTTCTCAGTTATCCAATTTGTTGGCATCGAACTGTCCATAATAATACCTTCTGATCCTTTTCAATTCTGTGGCATCAGTTGTAAAGTCTTTTTCATTTCTGATTTTATTTGAGTCTTCTCCTTTTTTTCTTAGAAAAAAAATTTCAAAAAAATCAAATCATTTTCATTTCAAAACATCCACTCTTAATTTTGATTTTTTTCTCCTCTCTATTTAATTTACCTCTGCTCCAAGTTTTATTATTTTCTTTCTTCTGCTAGCATTGGGCTTAATTTATTCTGCTTCTAATTTCTTGGGGGTATAAAATTAGGTAGTTTATTTGATGGCCTTCTTCTTTTTTACTGTAGACATTTATTGCTATAAACTTCCCTCTTAGTACTGCTTTTGCCGCATCCCATAAGTTTTGATATGTTTTCATTTTAGTTTGTCTCAAGATATATTCTAATTTCTCTTTTGATTTCTTCTTTGATTCAATATCTGTTAAGAATGTGTTATTTTCACACATTTGTGAATTTTCCAGTTTTTCTTCTGTTACTGATTTCTAGTTTCATTCCACTGTATTTGGAAAAGATATTTGGTATGTTTTCAGTCTTCTTAAATTTGTTAAAACTTTTTGTAACCTAACATATGATCTATCCTGGAGAGGGCTTCATGTTACTTGAAAAGAATGTATATTCTGGTGCTGTTGTGTAGAATGTTTTGTGTGTGCCTGTTAAGTCTATTGATCTACAGTGTTGTTCAATTTCCTATTTCCTTATTGATTTTCTGCCTGAACATTCTAACCATTATTGAAAGTGGAATGTTAAAGTCTCCTAGTATCACTGTATTACTGTCTATTTTTCCTTTCTGATCTATCAATGTCTGCATTCAGATGTTCTGGGGTTAGGTGCATATATATGTTTATAATTATTATATCTTCCTGATAAATTCACATTTTAATTATTATATAATAATCTTCTTTGTCTCTTGTCAGAGTTTTTGACTTAAGCTTTATTTTGTCTGATATAATTAAACCACTCTGCCCTCTTTTGATTACCATTTGCATAGAATATCTTTTTCCATCCCTTCATTTTCAGCCTGTGCATGCCCTTAAAGCTAAAGTGTTTTATAGATAAGATCTAGTTGGATCCTGGTGGGTTTTTTAATCCATTCATCCACTCTATGTCTTTTTATTGGAAGTTGAATCCACTTGCGTTTCAAGGAATTATTGCTGGGTAAGAACTTACTGTTGCCATTAAATTGTTTTCTCTCTGCTTTGTAATTCTTTTGTCTTTCTCTTCCTCTCCTGTTTTCCTTTGTGACTTATTATTTTTTTAAGTGAGCAGGTTTTGATTCCTTCCTCTTTTTGTGTGTATATCTACTCAAGGTATTTCTTAGTGGTTTCCATGAGGCTTACATAAAACATCCTATAATTATATTAGTTTATTTTAATCTGATAACATCTTAACTTTAAGTGCACACAAAAACTCTACTTTTATTTCTCTCCTACCTCACATTTTATACTATCGATATCACAATTTACATCCTTACTGTATATGAACAAACTTTATAATTATAGTTATTCTTAATACTTCTGTCCTTTAACTTTCACACGAGTGGTAAAAGTGATTTATACACTTCATTACAATATTACAGTATTCTGTATTTGTCTACATATTTACTTTTACCAGTGGGTTTTATACCTTTATATACTTTTATGTTGCTCTTTAGTATCTTTTCATTTCAACTTAAAGACCTCCCTTTAGCATTTCTTGCAAGGCAGGTCTGGTGGTGATGAACAACCTCAGTTTTTGCTTTCAGGAAAATTCTCTACATCTCTTCTCTACTTTTTTTAAAGGACAGTTTTTTCAGGTATAATTTTCTTTCTCCACAATGTTTTTCTTTTAGCAATTTGAATATACCCACCCACTCTATCCTGGCTTGCAAAGTTTCTGCTGGGAAATCAGCTGTTAGTCTTATATGTGCTTTCTTGTATATGATGAGTCACTTTCTCTTGCTGCTTTTAAAATTTTCTGTTTGTCTTTGACTTTGGACAATTCGATTGTAATATGTCTTGGTGTAGACTTCTTTGAGTTTATCATGTTTGGATCTTTGGGCTTTGTAAATCTAAATGTTCATTTCTCTCACAGATTTGAAATGCTTTCAGCCATTTTTTCTTTAAATAAGCTTTATGCCCCCTTTTCTCTCTTTTCCTCCTGAAACTCCTATAATATGCATATTAGTTTGCCTGATAGACTCCCAGAAGTCCCTTAAGCTTTTTCACCGTTTTTTGTTCTTTCTTCTTTTTACTTCTTACAATAGCCACCTGCTATGTTTGAATGTTTGTTCCCTCCAAAACTAATGTTTAAACTTAAGTGTCATTGTAACAGCTTTAAAAGGTGGGAATTTTAAGAGGTGATTAGGTACTTCCAGTTTTAAAATGGCAATGTAGAAGCTGGCTTCACTCATCCCACAGAAAACCTAAAACAAATATACAGTACTGAGATTTTCACCAGCAACAAGCCACAACTCAACTATGAGGATGAGACAGATCCTGAGGCCAAAGAGAAGTGAAAAAATTCCAAGCAGACAGCAGCAAGTGCATAAAAAGTCTTCCCCCAACCCACAGTTTCCACAGTGGAACAAAATGAGATTGAGGTGATTAACCACTTTCTCATTATTTGGGTTCCCTGGAGACCTGTTCTTGCCTTAAGCCACAGGAAGAATTGTCAGTGCCTGAAGGAAGAAATATCCATGAGGATAGACAAGGATGACAGTAGGGAGGCAGGAATATCATCTCCAGCACCAGAAACTGCTCTGTAATGTGGCCAAAGGAGATGCCAAATCAAAGTGGCCGTTCAGCAGCACCACAGTGTAGGAGGTACATTTCACAGGTCACTTGAGCATGAACTCCTAGCCAGTCTTCCCATGCAAGAATAATCCCTTTGGGACCTCCTGCATTTGTGAAAGGTAGCACTTTAATCATTTAATAGCTTAACTCTAAGGTAAATCTGGGCTTAAGTCAACCCTTGAGCCAAAAAGGAAGCAGCAAACTAGCACAGATTTGCTAAGCAAACATATCCGATAAAAATAAAAACAAGCCACACAAAGAAGACTGAAATAAGTAACTAATCCTTTCGTGCAGAGACATAGATTTATACCCACAAGAAACAACAGCAAACAGCAAATCTAGACCTCCCCAAAAGGGCAAAGCCAAAATCCATTGAAGACTCTAACTAGACAGTGATTTGTGATCTCTCTGACTAAAATTTCAAAATAGTAGTTTTAAAGAAACTCAGTGATCTCCAAGATAACATAGAAAAGCAACTCAGAAATTTATCAGAGATATTTTCTTAAAGGACTCAAATGATTTAATAATCAAACAGAAATGTTGAAACCAAAAAATATTTTTGCTAAACTGAATAACTCCTTAGAGGTTCTCAGTGGCAGAAAGTACCAAGCAGAGAAAAAAATTAAGTGAGCTTGAAGACTACTATTTGACAATACACAGTCAGAGGAGGAAAAACAATGAAAAGGAACAACGACTGCTTACAAAATACAGAATTAAAGACTTAAACGTAAAACCTAAAATCATAAACATCCTAGAAGAAAACCTAGGCAATACCATTCAGGATATAGGCATGGGCAAAGACTTCATGACTAAAACACCAAAAGCAATGGCAACAAAAGCCAAAATTGACAAATGGGATCTAATTAAACTAAAGAACATCTGCACAGCAAAAGAAACTATAATCAGAGTAAACAGGCAACCTACAGAATGGGAGAAAATGTTTGCAATCTACCCATCTGACAAAGGGCTAATATCGAGAATCTACAAAGAACTTAAATTTACAAGAAAAAAATCAAACAACCCCATCAAAAAGTGGGTGAAGGATATGAACAGCCACTTCTCAAAAGAAGACATTTATGTGGCCAACAAACATGTAAAAAAAGCTTATCATCACTGGTCCTTAGAGAAATGCAAATCAAAACCATAATGAGATACCATCTCACACCAGTTAGGATGGTAATCATTAAAATGTCAGAAAATAACAGATGCTGGAGAGGTTGTGGAGAAATAGGAACACTTTTACACTGTTGTTTGGAGTGTAAATTAGTTCAACCATTGTGGAAGACAGTGTGGCAATTTCTCAAGGATCTAGAACTGGAAATACCATTTGACCCAGCAGTCCTATTACTGGGCATATACCCAAAGGATTATAAATCATTTCATTATAAAGACACATGCACACGCACGTTCATTGCAGCATTGTTCACAATAGCAAAGACTTGGAACCAACCCAAATGCCCATCAATGATAGACTGGATTAAGAAAATGTGGCACATATACACCATGGAATACTATGCAGCCATAAAAAGGGATGAGTTCATGTTCTTTTCAGGGACATGGATGAAGCTGGAAACCATCATTCTCAGCAAACTAACACAAGAACAGAAAACCAAACATCGCATGTTCTCACTCACAAGTGGGTGTTGAACAATAAGAACACATGGACACAGGGAGGGAAATATCACACACCGGGGCCTGTTGGGGGATGGGGGGTGGGGGAGTGATAGCATTAGGAGAAATACCTAATGTAGGTGACAGGTTGATGGGTGCGGCAAACCACCATGGCACATATATACCTATGTAACAAAACTGCATGTTCTGCACGTATAACCTAGAACTTAAAGTATAATACATAAAAAAAGAAAATTGCCTTAAAAGACCAAACAAGCTATAGGATGTTTGTTTTTATTGTATACGTTTGCTTGAATATGTTATAGGATATTTTATTAGTTATGTTTGTTCAAGAGAGAATTAAGCAAAAGCAAATGGTAAAAAAAAAAAAAAACTTATTCAAAGAAATAATGACAGAAAACTTTCCAAAACTTGAGAAAAATATTCAGGCACAAGAAGGACCAAGAACACGAAACAGATTCAATCCAAATAAGACTACCCCAAGGCATATAATAAGCAAACTCTCAAATCTCAAGGACAAAGAGAGGGTCCTAAAAGTGGTAAGAGAAAAGACACAAACAACATATAAAGGAGCTCCAATTTGTCTGGTAACAGGCTTCTCAACAAACTATACAGGTTTGTCATGTAAGAGAAATACAAAGAATCATTAGAGACTATTATGAACAACTGCATGCCAACAAATTGGAAAGCCTAGAAGAAATGGATAAATTCCTAGACACACACAATCTATCAAGATTGAACCATGAAGAAATAGAAAACCTCAAGAAACCAATGAGTAACAAAATCAAAGCCGCAATAAAATGTCTCCCAACAAAGAAAAGCCCAAGACTGATGGCTTCACTGCTGAATTCTACCAAACATTTAAAAGAGAGTACCAGTCCTATTCCAACTCTTCACATAAATTGAAGAAGAACAAATACTTCCAAACTCATTCTATGAGGCCAGCATTACCCTGATGCCAAACCAGATGAGGTCTCAGCAAAAAAAAAGACAACCATAGGCCAATATCCCAGATTAAAATAGATTCAAAAATCTTCAACAAAATACTAGCAAACCAAATTCAACAACATATTAGAAAGATCATTCACCATGTTCAAGTGGGATTCATCCCAGGGATGCAAGCACAGTTCAACATGTACAAATCAATAAACATAATACATCACATTAACAGTATCAAGAACAAAAACCATAGATAATTTCAACAGATGCTGAAAAGCATTTGATAAAATTCAACATCCTTTATGATGAAAACCCTCATCAAAATGGGTATTGAAGGAACATACCTCGAAATAACAATGACCATATGTGACAAACCTACAGGTAACATACTGAATGAGGGAGAACTGAAGGCCTTTCCTCTAAGGACTGGAACAAGACAAGGATACCCACTTTCACTACTGTCACTAAGCATAACACTGCAAGTCCTGGCCAGAGCAATTAGGCAAGAGAAAGAAATAAAGGGCACCCAAACTGGAAAGGAAAAAGTCAAATTAGACTTGTTCACAGATGACATGACCTAGACAAACTCAGACTCCACCAAAAAAAAAAACAAAACCTGTCAGAACTGATAAACAAATTTGGTAAAGTTGTAGGATACAGAATTAACATACAAAAATCAGTAGCATTTATACACACCAACAGCAAAAAAACTGAAAAAGAAATCATGAAAGCAATCTCACTTACAATTGATGCGAAAAATATATAACACCTAGGACTCAATCTAACCAAAGTAAAATATCTATACAAGGAAAACTATAGAACTCTGATGAAAGAAATCAAAGACCCCCCAAAATGGAAAGATATACCACATGCATGGATTGAAAGAATTAATGTTGTTAAAATGACAGTACTACCCAAAGAAATTTACAGATTTAATGTAACCCCTATTAAAATACCAATAACATTCTCCATAGAAATAGAAAAAAAATTATAAAATTTATAAGGAACCACAAAAGACTCAGAATAACCAAAGCAATTCTGAGCAAAAAGAACAAAGCAAAATTTTCTACAAAGTTATCATAACCAAGATGCATGACACTGGCATGAAAACAGACACATAGACCAATGGAATAAAACAGAAAACTCAGATAGAAATCCACACATTTACAACCAACTCATCTTTAACAAAGGCACCAAGAACATACAATAGTTCTAACATACAAGAACATATAAAAAATGGTCCTAAGAAAACTGGATAACTATATGTAGAAGAATGAAACTAGACCTCTTTCTCTAACCATACACAAAAATCAACTCAAAATGAATTAAAGACTTAAATCTAAGACCTGAAACTATAAAAACTACTAGAAGTAAACACTGGGGAAATACTCCATTGGTCTGGGCAAAGACCTTTTCTAAAGCCTTTAGAGGAACCAAAGCAAAAATAGACAAATGGGGTTAATTCAAGCTGAAAAGCTTCTGCACAGCAAAGGAAACAAGCAACAATGTAAAGAAACAACCTACAGAATGGGAGAAAATATTTGCGAGTGACCTACCCAGCAAGGACTTAAATATCCAGAATATATATAAGGAGCTCAGATAACTCAGCAGCAAAGAAACAAATAATCCAGTTTAAAAATGGGCAAAATATCTAAACAGACGCTTCTCAAAAGAAAACATTCAAATGGTCAACAGGTATATGAAAAAATGCTCAACATCACTAACCATCAAAGAAATGCAAATCAAAACCACAGTGCAATATCATCTCACCCTAGTTAAGGTTTGAGGTTTGTATCAAAAAGGCAGGAAATAACAGATACTTCCAAGGATATGGAGAAAGGGGAATCCTCATACACTGCTGGTGGGAATGTAAATTAGTATAGCCACTGTGGAAAACAGTATGGAGGTTCCTCAAAAAATTTAAAATAGTACTAACATATGACCCAACAATTCTGTTACCGGGTTATGTCCCAAAGAAAGGAAATCAATATATGAAAGAGATATCTGCACTCCCACATTTATTGCAGTACTATTCACAATAGTCAAAATAGGGAATCGACCCCAGGGCCCATCAGTGGATGAATGAATAAAGAAAATGTAGCACATATACACAGTGGACAATTATTCAGCCATAAAAAGAATGACATCCTGTCATTCTGGAGGCTATTATGTTAAGTGAAATAAGCCAAACACAGAAAGACAAATATGGTATGTTCTCACTTATATGTGGGAGCTAGATCTCATGAAAATTAAGACAGAGAATACATTAGTGTTACCAAAGGCCAGGAAGTGTAGAGTAAGAAGATGAAGTAGGGAGAAGATTATATATGTAATTATTGCCACAGAACAGTGAACTTAAAGATGGTAAAATGGTAAACTTATATGTATATTTTACCTCAATAAAAAAAATTAAATTAAGAAACTATTGCCAAGCAAGAAGGTGATTAGGCCAGAAGGTCTCTGCCCTCATGGGTGAGATTAATGCCATTGAAAAGGGCAAGCTCAGCCCCCTAGTGGACAGGCAGGGGGAACAAAACGAATATAACTGTAATGAGAAATTTTAACACACTATTCTCATCTTCCACAAACCAAACAAAAAGTTAAAAATGTGCAAGAATCTGACTAATTAGAATCACTCATTAGATATATCAGAAATATATTAGATATATATTAAACTTTCAGCTCAGCAGAGAATAAACCATATATTCAAGAGTAAATAAAAGATTTATTAAAATGTATCAAATATTGAGTACTATAGGAGATCTCTATAAATAGGCTGAAAAGTAAAAAATACAATCTTTTCGGGCCACAATGAAAGAATACCATAAATTTTTTAAGGGTTTAAACAAAGAAACAAAAAGGGAGTCCTGACTTCTTTAACAAGTATTGTAAAACACTGCATGTATAACCATTGGTTCAATAAGGAAAGCAAAACTGTAACAGAAAACACGACTATCCTTCTGGAGCCTGCTGGCATTGACCTATTCTCATGGCTAGACTGCAGAAGCTTGGAAACTGAAAAAAAGCAATAATGACCGTAAGACTGAGTGACCCCCACCAATGGACTGCCAACTAACACCAATTTTATCTATATTGTGCTCATCCTCCACCAGCTAATTTGACAGAGTAAGCATGTAACACATACATAGACACACATGCGCACACACACACACATTGAATTAACTGGATATGAGAAATACACTTAAGGTAGAGAGGTGATGGCAGAACAAAAATTGTATGTGGCCATCTTCAAACTAAACACATTAAATATTGTAAAAAATCTTCTTGTCTTAAAAAGTCATAAGGGTGATAAATCTTGGAGAGCCTTAAGTTGGCCATTAGGCTTGATGAAGTGGGAAATTCTAGGGTATATGTACCAGGTGAGCACGAATACAGTAGGTGAGGTAATCAGTTTTGGAGTCCAAATAAAACGAGGGCCATTTCTTTTTGCTAGCTTTACATACCAAAAGCCACTGCTTTGATGGTGGGTATTTCGGTACATGGCTATTCTTTATGTTATTTTCTACATTTTCCTATATGTTTGTAGTATTTTTTAACTTTCAAAATAAACATATTTATCATTGTATTACTTACAAGAATGCTACAAAATAGACTCATATTGTACTGATGGGAATGTATGCTGGAAAACAATTTTGAAATATTTATGGAGAGCCTCAGAAGTGCTGATACTCTTTAGCTCAGTAATTGTATTTGGGGGATCCTATCCTTAAGGAGAAAAATATAGTCAATATATTCATTGGAATATCATTTATAATAAAAAATGGAGAAATCAAAATTCACAAATGGAATAATTATTATTTAACTCAGGGGTAGGCTGTAGTCAGCAGCCTATGAACCAATTCCAACCCATTGGCTATTTTATTAGCACATAGGCATGCCTATTTGTTTACATATTATCCGTGGCTGTTTTCATACTAAGTAGGCGAGTTGAGTGAAAGAAACCATACAGTTCAAAAGCTGAAAACATTTGCTATCAGACCCTTTGTGAAAAGTTTGCCAACCCCTTGCTTAAAGTATGGTATATCTATATAACAAAATACAATGCAGCAATTTAAAATTATGCTTATTAGAGAAATTTTAATGACATGACCAAATATTTAGAATATTAAGTTTAAAAATGTATGTACACCATAATTTCAACCACAGTACAGAATATAAAGGTAACTTAATTATATCTTCAAGAAATATTTACTGAATATCTGCTGTGCTTCAGGGCATGTTTTAGAAACGCACCTCTTGGCCAGGGGAGGAATTCTGAATACAGACACCTAAACAGGCAATTACAATGCAGTGACAGAAGTGCTTTGAAAGGTGAGTCAGAGGATACATGAGAGTACATAGGAGGGGTGTCTAACTAGTGCTGGGCAGGGGAGGCACTCAGCGGAAAGTGACATTTCATTTAAAATCTGAAGGGAAAGAGTCAGCTAAAGAAAGGTAAAGAAAGGAAGTGTTCCAGTAAACAACACAGCAAACCAGAGGGAAAAAAAAAAAACAGGCAAAATGAAGGCCTAAAGATGAGAGACGGTGTGATACTTTGGAAAATCTAAAAGTAGCCCAGCATGACCAAAATACAGACTCTAAAGAATACCAAAGAAACCTTAGTCCTGAAAGGTGTGATTATAGATCACACTCCAAGGTTATCAGGGCAAAATTTAACATTAATATTCACACTTCCCCTACCCACATCACCATCATCTTCTTCCTCATCTCAAGAAAGAGGGCTCAACTTCATGATCCACTGAGTCACTGTACATAATAAGAAGGTGGGAAGAGTGAGGAAAAAGGGGAGTGTTACTAATCTGTGTGTTGGCAGAAAATTGAAGGGGGTTGGGAGGCCAGTAGTGATCACACACACTTTTGCTGTTTGATGAGAAATGCAAGTAAAATATTTTAGTTATTTTTTAATACCCATTGAACTGTGTTTCCTTAAACAAAACACGGGGGCTGAACAACCTGGGCTCCTGGAATTATAAAGATCAGGTGCACCACAAACAGTGTACATTGTTTTTATTAAGATACAAAGAGGTTTTCTTAATAGAATTTATTTCTATAAATAGCAAACTCTTCATCTCATAAATCCTTTTACAGACTTTAAAATTAGATACTCTTTCAGTAATTCTTGAGGGATCATTTTCCTTAATGGAATTTGGGTGGATAATTCTTTCTACTATTTACTTCACATCTAACTATGAATCACCTTGATATGCGGTTAGTATCTGGACAGGTGGATCTGCCCCACATCCCCATCCTCATTTGTCCTTGTTTCTATGTTGTCCCTAACTAGGGAGACTATAATTTCCTTACACGACTTTGTTTAAGTAATTCTATCTATCTTATTCTAGTCTCATTTAATTGTTGTAGAAAGCATTCAGAAGCTGTGGCTCCATCTTTCTAAGAATTATCTATAGAGTATATAGAGTATTGCTGTTCCCATTACTAGATTTAAACTTTGGCACTGAGTCCCCAAATCTAGCACTGATTGTAAATAACAATATTGAAAGCTCTTCCAGGTCCATACTTGTAGGCTGCTAAAATCATGCCTTCTGTGCATGTGTGTCTGTGTGTGTGTGTGCGCCTCTAAGTTATCTTATACATCTTTCGATAATATCCTTTTTCAATCACTCCTCTGTTTTGAAAGCCTTCAATGACTTCGCTTTAGCCACTGGATAAACTCCAAGCTCCTTACCCTAGGGCTTCAATATTCTTCAAAATCAGATTGCAATCTGTATTAGTACATTCTCATATTGCTAAAGAAATACCTGAGACTGGGTAACTTATAAAGAACAGAGATTTAATTGGCTCAAGTTTCCACAGCTCTACAAGAAGCATGGGGGCATCTGCTTCCGGGGAGGCCTCAGGGAGCTTTTACTCATGGTGGAAGGCAAAGCGGGAGCAGGTGCCTTAAATGGCAGGAGCAGGAGCAGGAGTAAGGAGAAAGGGGGAAGGTGCTGCACACTTTCATACAAACAGACCTCATGAGAACTCACTATCATGACAACAGTACCAAGGGGGATGGTGTTAAATCATTCATGAGACACCCACCCCCATGATCCAATCACTTCCCCTCAGGCCCCACCTCCAATATTGAGGATTACAATTCAACATGAGATTTGGTGGGGACACAAATCCAAACCATATCACAACCCATCTGTGAATCGTATTTTGCACTAGCTCCCATTACTATAATTGAACCAGGCTACTCAGACCTTCCTTTCGGCTTTCCTGTTCCCTGTCTCTGTCCCTACCTACAATGCCCCCACTTCTCTTCCTCCATCTGAATCCAGTCCTGAATCCAAGGCCAGGCCAAACCCTGAGCCACACTGAATCACGGGGTTCTCATTCTCCTTCACCCATCAGCTCTACTACTCACTTGGCACATTTTACATTCTGACATATCAAATTTCTTTTTCCTGTGTGCTTGTCTTATCCCTTCCAGCTAGATCTTAAATTTCTTGAGGACCAAACAATGACTTATTCTACTTGTACTAAGTGCTCAAAAACTACACCTGGTCCTAGATCATTTATTTTATAATACAAACATTTAGAATTTGACCCACTCTCAGCATGGCGGTTGGCCTTCTTTCTACTACTATTCCCTAAAGTTGCAGGAGCCTTACGGCTGGACTTTCTCCAGGCTGCTGTTCAGGCAAAGCTAATGTCTCTCAGTTCTGTTTGAGCTGCCCACTTTACCTAGGGGCTGAGAGGGCAGCTGGTACTGACTGGCTAAGACCTAAGGGGTAGTGGGTGCAGTGCACTCAACTCTAATTTGGGAGAAAATGTACTTAACCCTAGAAGGCAAATAATATTTACTGTATAACTGAATAAAAATGCTAAATATTGAGCCCTCATCCTATGTCTAAATGACAGGTAATGTACTAAGTACTTTACATACATTTAATTATCATAACAATCCTATGAAGCAGGCATCATGAGCCTTCATTTTACAAATAAAAAAAAACCACATTTCAGAGAGGCTAAATAGTTGCTCAAAAGCACACAGATAGAAAATGGAAGAGCTGGGACTCAAATCCAGGTCACTCGGACACCAAATCTTGGAGTATCACCCATTTCATGATTTGCCTCCCAATCATAGCCCAGCCTTCCCTCTTCTGGTTCTCTCTTTGACGAACACATCATTTTTTCACAGCCATATAAGCTAATACAATCTCACTTTATATCAGATGTAGTCTGATCCCTTGAGCTGAGAATCAATAACTTCTTAGCAGGGTCATGACCTAGAATATCTATACTATTTAAACACGTATGGTACTTCACATTTGTGATCTCCTGAGCTCAAGGCAAATTAAAGGTGGCAACATGGTGGAGACTCTTACCTTTCCCCCTCCTCCTGTCTTTAGTGTGAACATGAGTGATTACGATGATATGCTGGAGAAGGGGTGGAACATATAGGAAGAGGGCTGATAAGTTGTTTCATAGCTCAAAGACATGAGATTGTGTAAAAAGATTCACGTCTGAGGCAGGTGTGGCCCAGGACACTGATTGACTCCTATGGTTTGGGGTTGACTATGTAGCCGATAAAAATAGTTTTGAGTCTGCCAAGCAACTTCAGCCTTCCATTTTCTTATTTTTTTTTTCATTCAAGGACCTTAGAAGCCATAGGTACAAGTATACTTTGTGAGGTCGGATAGAAAGGAGTCCTGCTAGCTATAAAAATGTGTATAGAAATACAGCTGAAAAGGGTGATTTTTGTCCTGAGCCTTGTTCATGAGTCAGATTCCACAGGGCCCAATTTCTCTGCAGCTCTCCCTCTTCCCTCCTCCTACACATGACTGATTTGCTGATAATGAGCCACATGACCCCTGAACACTGAGTGGTTTCTTGACTATAGTGACTTCTTTAGTCCTCTGTGTGGTCTTTATTCGGGTAGAATTTCTTCTCCCCACCTTGTAAGCAGCCACCTTCTTTGGAAAACTTATGGGTACCAGTTGCTTGTCAGTATAACAAGTCAGTGAAGTTGAATTGTGCTATGTCTGAAAATTGCAAACAAATCCAGCTTAACTTCAATTTCTGGGAAGAAACAAGAACAAATCATCCCACATTCAACTGACAGACACCTAGAAGACCCATTCCCAGAGCCACTGTTCCAGCCATATTCTAGTACTTCATTATAGATGTCCTGGTGCTGACATTTGAGGTGAAGCATGATGGGAAGGTGTCACCTCTAAACCCACTCTCCTGCAAATTGGAATAGTATGGCAAGTAGCCCATCTCTGAAGGACAGAGTGAAGATTAACAAGACACTCCTGGTAAATTGGTCTCAGAATCTAAAATGACAGCAAAGGGGGAAAGAAAATAGCTAACAGAGGCTTGGCACCTACAAAAGAAAGTATTTTTAAAAATTCTTTCATAAGTCTAGTTTCTGAGCTAAACACTAAAATACAGTGGACTCAGGACAGTTGAATTCTTGAACAATTATCTAAATGTTGTATAGCCATTTCCATCTTGTTAAATGATAATATTGTCCTCAATGTCTATTTCATTTACTATTTTTCATTTCTGTATTTGTGCTTCTTCCTAACCAGGTCTTCCTGAGACTGTTTTATCATCATTTTCTTTTATTGTATGGTGTCAATCCTGACAACTCCCTTGCAAACACCCTCACTGCTTTGCCCCTTTTTCCCTTTGTTGAACTCACCTGGGAAAAATACCAACTCTGGTTAATGCAACAACCCACTTATTCTACCCCTGTGCTAAAGCAGCTCCTGTTGACTCAACTAATTTCCAATTTATAACCACAGATTTCAAGGAGGCACCGTGTACTGCCATAGATAACCCTATTACACTTTCCTAGTAAATTCATATTCTCTGACATGATTACTTTAGATTTAGTCTCTTTCCTCAAATCTTCAAAACCCCTACCCATCTCATCCTTAATGACATCATTTTATAGAAAAAATAGATGCAACAGAACAAATCTCCCTCATCTTGCCCCTCCAAACACCATCAACGAACCTTCATTTCTTATTTTAGTAAAATATGCATAACATAAAATGTGCCATTTAACCATTTTAAGTGTACAGTTCATTAGCATTAAGCACATTCATTTTTTTGTGCAACCTCACTACTATCCTTCTCCAAAACTTTTTCATCTGCACTTGTTTTTTTAAAGAAAATAATAATAGCTAGCTTTTATTGACTACTTACTATCTGTGAAGCATTTTTCCTAGGAATTTATACGCATGAACTCATTTAATCCTCACAACCATGAGGTGGGTATCATTTTCTCCATTTTATAGAACTGAAATTTAGGGGCAAAAAAGTAGAGTAATCTCTCATGACACTGAGATATCTCACACCTGTTAGGATGACTGTTATCAAAAAAAAACCAAAACAAAACAAAAACAGACAAGTTTGGCAAGAATGTTGAGAAATTAGAATCTTCGTACACTGTTGGTGGGAAAGAAAAATGGTACAACCCTCAAGGAAAACAGTATGGAGTTTCCTGAAAAAAAAAATAAAAATAGAGCTATCATATAATCTAGTAATTCCATGTATGGGTATTTATCCAAAATAACTGAAATCAGGCTCTTGAAGAGATATTAGTACTCACATGTTCCCTGCAGCATTGACTCACAATAGCCAACAAGTTGAAACAACCTAAGTGTCCATTAATGGATAAATAAAGAAAATGTGGCATACAATGGAATATTATTCATCCTTAATAAAACAGGAAATCCTGCAGTATGCATATACAACATGGATGAACCTGGAGGACATTGTGCGAAATGAAATAAGTCAATCACAGAAAGACAAAGACAGCATAATTCCACATATATGAGGTATCTAAAATAGTCAAACTCATAGAAGCAGAGAGCAGAATGGTGGTTGCCAGTGAGGGGAGGAAGGGAGAAGTGGGGAGTTGCTGTTCAATGTGTAAGTTTCCATAATGCAAAATGAATATGTTCTAGAGATATTCTGAATTACATTGTGGCTGTGGTTAACAATATTGCCTTGTATACTTAAAAATGTGTTAAGAGGGAAGATCTCAAGTTAAGAGTTATTACTACAATAAAATTAAATTTTTTTAAAAGTTGACCAATAAATAGGGCACAAAGTAATTGTTATGGCCACACATTCTACCTTTCATCCTGTAACAATGGCTAAACTGTGTATACTCCCATCTAAGGGTGACGCCTCCACCCATTTTCTTTGGTGCTATTGCTTTTCACCTGCTCAAAGACTTCACTCCAAGCCATTGTCTTATTTCTCTTTCATATCTTCAGTTTCTCCTTTCCTATTGCATCTCTTCTGATGGCATACAAATATGCTAACTGGCATCTATATTTAACAACAGAAGGAAAACTCTCTTTTGACTCCACATCCTCCTCTAGTCCCTGTCCTGGGTTTCTGCTAATTTTCACAATAGACATCCTTGCAAATGGTATCTGTACTTGTCTACTTCCTTTCATCCCATTCGCTTCTCAAAAACTTCACTTTTGGTTTTCTGCACTGACATCAATATACCATGATTTAAATTCTACGAGTGATTTATTTTACACTTTTCAAAAACATTCCTATACCTTTATCTAGCTATAAAGATCATGAATCAAACAACTTTCTGTTTCCTACTACGAAAGCCAAGTAATTAAGTCCTTTCACTTTCTCGGTGTTCTTTGCAACTTCCAGGTCTTTCTTAATTTAATTTGAGGTTTTAAACGCAATCGTCATTCTCTGTAACATTCTCTTTATGATTTTTAAGTTGTTACATTCAACATTGCAACTATAGTCATACTATCACACTTATTTCTGTGTATTTATTTAGTGTCACAGTATGACTTTCTCTTAACACTCCTCACAATTTGAGTTCAGCTCTCACTGAAGAGAAGGACAGGTACAAATATATTTTTCAGGAAGAATACCTAGGTGGTACATTTTGTAAAAAATCTTAAAGATACGGGAGTATTAATTTATTGCTTTCACACACAAATTTGGGAATGCTTAGAATTTTTGTATCATAATCTTTTTTTCTGATAAATTTTGTAGAACAGCAGATCTTAAAACTGGAGATGTGATCCTATTTCCAGGTTTGATCAGTCTAAGATGGGGCTCACTCAAGTGTGACTTTTATAAAGCCCCAAAAGTGACTGTGATGAGAAGACAGTGTTCAGAACACTGCAATTGTCATTTCTCCAGTTTCTCTGGCATTCTGGATTGCAAAAAAGTTTAATAACAATGTGAATTGTTTTCTTTTTAGATAATTTGCTCATCTTCTTGTATGCCCAGGTTTAAATCCAAAGTCTTATCACCTAGTACTGTTGCTGAGATGTGGATGAGGTTATGTAAGTTCTCAGAACCCCAACTTCCTCATCTCATTGCTGAATAAATGTATTCTTATATCACCTTTGTGAAGGATAATAATGTTTAGTGTTCAGCACATGATGAATGATCAATAATTTTTTTTGCTTAGCCTTAAGCACCCTATTTCAGCACGATACATCCAATCGTGGATTCTTTCCTTCCTTCCTTCTTTCCTTTCTTCCTTCCTTCCTTCCTTCCTTCCTTCTTTCCTTCCTTCCTTTCCTTCCTTCCTTCTTTCCTTTCTTTCCTTCCTTCTTTCCTTTTTTTTTTTTTTTTTTTTTTAACAGAGCCTTGCTCTGTCCCAGGCTGGAGTGCAGTGGCATGATCTCAGCTCACTGCAACCTCTGCCTTACAGGTTCAAGCGATTCTCCTGCCTCAGCCTCCCGAGTAGCTGGGATTACAGGCACATGCCACCATGCCCAGTTAATTTTTGTATTTTTAGTAGAGATGGGGTTTCACCATGTTGGTCAGGCTGGTCTTGAACTCCTGACCTCCTGATCTGCCCACCTCGGCCTCCTAAAGTGCTGGGATTACAGGTGTTAGCCACCGCACCCAGCCGATTTTTTTTTTTATTTCAATAGCTTTAGGGGTACAAGTGATTTCTGGTTACATGGATGAACCGTATAGCAGTGAAGTTTGAGATCTTAGTCACCATCATCTGAGTAGTGTACATTGTACCCAGTATGTAATTTTTTATCCCTCATTCCCCTCCTGCCCTCTCCCCTTCCAAGTCTCCCGCACCCATTATACCACTGTGTCTGCCTTTGCATACCCAGATCTTAGCTCCCACTTATAAGTGAGAACATAGGGTATTTGGTTTTCCATTCCTAAGTTACTTCACTTAGAATAATGGTCTCCAGCTCCATCCGAGTTGCTGCATAATACATTATTTTGTTGCTTTTATGGCTGAGTAGTATTACGTGGTGTATGTATGCCACATTTTCTTTATCTGCTCATCAGTTGATAAGCACTTAGATTGGTTCCATGTCTTTTCAATTGTGAGTCGTGCTGCGATAAACATACACAGGCAGGTGCCTTTTTGATACAATGACTTCTTTTCCCATGGATAGACACCCAGTAGTGGGATTGCTGGACGGAATGTTAGATCTACTTTTTGTTCTTTGAGAAATCTCCATACTGTTTTCCACAGAGGTTGCACTAATTTGCATTCCCACCAGCAGTGTATAGGCATTCTCTTTTCACTACATCCATATCAACCTCTACTGTTTTTTGATATTTTAATAATGGCCATTCTTTTGCTAAGGTAAGTGGTATTTCATTGTGCTTTTAATTTGCATTTCCCTGATGATTAGTGATGTTGCGCGTTTTTTCATTTGTTTGTTAGCCAGTTGTACATGATCTTTTGAGAAATGTCTGTGCATGTCATTGCCCATTTTTTTGTGAGATCATTTGTTTGTTTCTTGCTGTAGAGTCTGGATATTAGTCCCTTGTCAGATGCACAGTTTGCAAATATTTACTCCCATTCTGTAGGTTGTCTGTTCATTCTGCATGTTGTCTGATTATTATTTCTTTTGCTATGCAAAAGCTTTTTAGTTTAATTAGGTCCCATTTGTTTTTGTTTTTGTTGCATTTTGCTTTTGGTTCTTAGTCATTAATTCTTTGCCTAGGCCAATATCCAGGAGATTTTTTTCCCTACGTTTTCTTCTAGAATTTTTGTGGTTTCAGGTCTTAGATTTGTCTTTATTCTATGTTGAATTGATGTTTGTATGTGATGAGAGATAGGGATCCGATTTCACACTTCTACATGTGGCTTTTCAGTTTTCCCAGCACCACTTATTGAATAGGATATCCTTTCCCCAACTTATATTTTTGTATGCTTTCTCAAAGATCAGTTGGTTATAAGTATTAGGCTTTATTTCTGGGTTCGGGTTCTCTATTCTGTTCCATTGGTCTATGTATCTACTTTTAAATCAGTTCTATACTGTTTTGGTTACTATAGCCTTGTAGTATAATTTGAAGTTGGGTAATGTGATGTCTCCAGATTTGTTCTCTTTGCTTAGGATTGCTTTGGCTGTTTGGGCTCTTTTTTTATTCCATATGAATTATAGGATTGCTTTTTCTAATTTTGTGAAAAATGATATTGGTATTTTGATAGGAATTGCATTGAGTCTGTAGATTGCTTTGGGCAGTATGGTCATTTTCATGACATTGATACTTGCAGTCCATGAGCATGGGACATATATCCATTTGTTTGTGTCATCTATAGTTTCTTTCAACAGTGTTTTTGTAGTTTTCCTTGTAGAGAACTTTCACCTCCCTGGTTAAATAAATTCCCAAGTCTGTCTGTCTTTTCTTTTTTTTTTTTTTTTTTTTTTTTTTTTTTTTGCAGCTGTTGTA
Source organism: Macaca fascicularis (assembly GCF_037993035.2). Taxonomy (NCBI): domain Eukaryota; kingdom Metazoa; phylum Chordata; class Mammalia; order Primates; family Cercopithecidae; genus Macaca; species Macaca fascicularis. The sequence goes on from NC_088377.1 coordinate 106,298,689, forward strand.
AAAGGGATAGAGTTATCGATTTGATTCTCAGCTTGGCTGTTGTTGGGGTATAGCAGTGCTACCGATTTGTGTACATTGATTTTGTAACCTGAGACTTTACTGAATTCATTTATCAAATCTAGGAGTATCTTGGAGGAGTATTTAGGATTTTCTAAGTATATAATTATAACATGAGCAAGCAGAGATAGTTTGATTTCATCTTCTCCAATTTAGATGCTCTTTATTTCTTTCTCTTGCCTGATTGCTCTGGCTAGGACTTCCAGTACTATATTGAATAGAAGCGGTGAAAGTGGGCATCCTTGTCTCATTCTGGTTCTTAGGGAGAATGCTTTCAACTTTTCCCCATTCAGTATGATGTTGGTTATGGGTTTCCTATATATGGCATTTATTATTTTTGGTATTTTCTTTCTATGCCTAGCTTGTTGAGGGTTTTTATCATAAAGTGATATGGATTTTATTGAATGCTTTTTCTGCATCTATTGAGGTGATCATATGGTTTTTGGTTTTGGTTCTGTTTATGTGATGAATCATATTTTTTAAATTGCTTATGTTGAACCATCCCTGCATCCCTTGGATGAAATCCAATTGATCATGGTGAATTATCTTTTTGATGTGCTGTTGGATTCAGTTTGCTAGTATTTTGTTGAGGATTTTTGCATCTATATTCACCAGGGATATTAGTTCGTAGTTTTCTTTTATTTTATTTATTTTATTTTTTGTTATGTTCTTTCCTGGCTTTGGTATCAGGGTGATACTGGCTTTATAGAGTAAGTTAGGAAGCATCCCTCTTTCTCAATCTTTTGGAATAATTTCAGTAGGATTGGTACCAATTCTTTGAATGTCTAGTAGAATTTGGCTATGAATTCATATGGCCCTGGGCTTTTTTCATTGTTGTTGGCAAATTTTTTGTTAGTGATTCAATCTCACTCTTTGTTATAGGTCTGTTCAGGATTTCTATTTCTTCCTGATCCAAGCTAGGAGGGTTGTATATTTCTAGAAATGTATCCATTTCTTCTAGATTTTCTAGTTTGTGTGCACAGAGGTATTCACAGTAGTCTCAAATGATCTTTCAAATTTCTAGAGTGTCAACTGTAATGTCTCCATTTTCATTTCTAATTAAGCTTACCTGAATCTTCTGTCTTTTTAGTTAATTTACCTAATGGTCTATCAATTTTATCTTTTCAAAGAACCAACTTTTCATTTCATTGATCTTTTGTATTTTTTGTTTCATTTTATTTCATTCTACTCTGATCTTTGTTACTTCTTTTCTTCTGCTAGCTTTGGTTTTCATTTGTTCTTGTTTCTCTTGTGCCTTGAGGTATGACATCAGGATGTCAATTTGTGATCTTTCAGACTTTTTGATGTAGGCATTTAGCACTCTTTGTTATTACCTTTCTTCTGCAGCTTTGGGTTTCATTTGTTCTTGCTTCTCTTGTGCTTTGAGGTATGACATTAGGATGTCAATTTGTGATCTTTCAGACTTTTCGATGTAGGCATTTAGCACTATAAACTTTCCCTTTAGCACTGCTTTTGCTGTATCCCAGAGGTTTTGATAACTTGTGTCACTGTTATCATTAATGTTGAAAAAATTTTTAAATTTCCATCCTTATTTCATTGTTAACTCCAAAATCACTCAGGAGCACATTGTTTAATTTCAATATTTTATATAGTTTTGAGGGTTTCTTTTGGAATTGTTTTCTAGTTTTATTCCACTGTAGTCTGAGAAGATACTTGACATGATTTTGAATTTTTAAAATTTATTGAGACTTGTTTTGTGGTGTATCATATGATCTGTCTTGAAAAATCTTCCATGTGCTGATGAAAGTATATTCTGCCATTGTTGGGTAGAATGTTCTGTAAATATCTGTTAGGTTCATTTGTTCTAGAATGCAGTTTAAGTCCAGTGTTTCTTTGTTGACTTTCTGCCTTGATGATCTGTCTAATGCTATCAGTAGTATTGAAGTCCCCCACTGTTATTGTGTTACTGTTTATCTCTTTTCTTAGGTCTGGTAATAATTGTTTCATGAATCTGAGAGCTCCAGTTACCTACATATATATCTAGAAATGTAATATCTTCGTGTTGGGTTGATCCTTTTATATTATATAATAACCTTCTTTGTCTTTTTTCTTTTTCTACTGCTGTTGCATTAAAGACTGTTTTCTCTGATATAACAATAGCCACTCCTGCTTGCTTTTGGTTTTCATTTGCATTTTCCCACCCCTTTACCTTGAGTCTACAAGAATCCTTGTGTGTTAGGTATGTCCATTTGGTTTGTGATTTTTTATCCATTCTGCCAATCTGCACCTTTTAAGTGGAACATTCAGACCATTGGCATTCAACTTTTAATATTGAGATGTGATATACTGTTCCACTCCTCATGTTGATTGTTACCTAGTTACTTTGTTTTCTTCATTGTATTATTGCTTTATAGGTGCTGTGAGTTTTACGTTGTCAAGAGGCTCTACACTGGGGGATTTGACATTTTGTTTTAAGATTTAGAACTCTTTTTGTATTTCATGTAGGGCTGGTCTTATAGTGACAAATTCTCTCAACATTTGCTTGTCATAAAGGAATATGCTTCTCCTTCACTTATGAAACTTAGTTTTTTGGATACAAAATTCTTCACTGAGAGTTACTCTGTTTAAGGAGACTAAAGATAGGAACTCAATCCCTTCTGACATGTAAGGTTTCTGCTGAGAAGTATGCTGTTAGTCTGATAGGTTTTCCTTTATAGGTTGCCTGATGCTTTTGCCTCACTGCTCTTAGAATTCTTTCCTTCAGGTTAACTTTATGTAACAGAACCTTGGTTATGTCCTTTTTGCAGTCAATCTCCCAGGAGTTCTTTGAGCTTCCTGTATTTGGATGTCTAAAGTTCTAATGAAGTCAGGGAAATGTTCCTCAATTATTCCCTCAAATAAGTTTTCCAAATTTTTTGCTTTTTTTCTCCCTCAGGAACACCAATGATTCTTAGTTTTGGCCATTTTACCTAATTCCATATTTCTTGGAGATTTTGTTCATTTCTCTTCATTCTTTTTTCTTTATTTTTGTCTGACTAGGTTAATTCAAAAGCCTTGTGTTTGTGCTCTAAAATTATTTATTCTACTTGGTCTAGTCTATTGTTAAAACTTTCCACTGCATTTTGTAATTCCTTTAATGTGTCTTTCTTTCTTCTTCTCAGTTAGTCTATTGTTAAAGCTTTCCACTGCATTTTCTAATTCCTCTAATGTGTCTTTCATTTCCAGAAGTTCTGATTGGTTTTTCTTTAAAGTGTCTCTCTTTAGAAAATGTTTCATTCATATCCTAAATTTTTTTAAAAACAATCTTTATGTTGGTCTTCACCTTTCTCTTGTATATCCTTGAGTAACTTCATAATCAATTTTTTAATTTATTTATCGGGTATTTCAAATATTTTATCTTGGTTTGGATCCATTGATAGTGAGCTAATGTGATCTTTTGGGGGTGTTATAGAGCCCTGGCTGGAATTATTTCTCTGGTTCCTTCTCATTTGGGTATACTAATTATTCTAAGTATTTCTGAATTTATTTTTATTTTGACTGATGAAGGGGTGGCCTGCCCCTCCACACTTGTGGGTGTTTCTCGTTAGGTGGAACAAGAGACTTGAGAAAAGAAACAAGACATAGAGACAAAGTATGGAGAAAGAAAAAGTGGGCCCCCAGGGGACCGGCGCTCAACATACAGAGGACCCACACCAAAACTGGTCTCTGAGTTCCCTCAGTATTGATCATTATCTTTACCATCTTAGAAAAAGGGAAGTGACAGGATAATAGGATCATTGTAGGGAGAAGGTCAGCAGTAAGACATATGAATAAAGATCTCTGTGACATAAGTTTAAGGAAAAGTGCTGTGCCTTGATATGCATATGTAAACATCTCCATAAACCTTTTTAGTGCATAAAGATCAGCATTGCTCTAGCAAGTCCCACCTTTTGCCCTAAGGCGGTTTTCTCCTTTCTCAGTAAACAGAACAGACAATTGGGTTTTACACACCGAGATGTTCCATTGCCCAGAGACCGGCAGGAGACAGACGCTTTTCTCTATCTCAACTGCCAAGAGGCCTCCTTTCCTCTTATTATACTAGTCCTCCGCAGCACAGACCCTTCACGGGTGTCAGGCTAGGGGACAATCAGGTCTTTCGCTTCCCATGAGGCCATATTTCAGACTATCACATGGGGAGAAACCTTGGACAATACCTAGCTTTCCTAGGCAGAGGTCCCTGGCAGTGTACGTGTCCCTGGGTACTTGAGATTAAGAGAATGGTGATGACTTTTCACAAGCATACTGCCTTCAGACACTTGTTTAACAAAGCACACCCTGCACAGCCCAAAATCCATTAAACCTTGAGTCACCACAGCACATGTCTCTTGCAAGGACAAGGTTGGGGGTAGGGTCACAGATTAACAGCATCTCAAATACAGAACAAAATGGAGTCTCTTATGTCTACTTCTTTCTATATAGACACAGTAGCAGTCTGATCTTTCTTTCCCCACAGACTGATTTTTAGATTTTTTTTATTTTCCCCTTAAGGATGTGACTTTAATGTTCATAGTTTATTATAACCTAATTGGATTCTGGGTGCTTTCAGGGGTGAAGACTGAGTACGAGTTCCTTCATTATAGTCTTTGTATGATGGCTTTCTCCGATGCTGGTTGTAGTAGCAATGTGCTTGCTGTGTATATAGGTTCACTGTCTCCTGTGGGGTTGGAATGAAAGAGGTCTCTTGAAGCTTATCTCATTCTCCAGTGGTGTGCATTTATTTATTTATTTTTTTCCCCAGTATTTTATTCACTGGGTTGAACAGTTCAGGCTTTAGGCTAGTAGGAGGTGTCCGTGGGTAAAAACTGACTGTGGCTAAAGCAGATGAGTAAATGCAATACCCATTGGTGGGCAGAGGTCCCTGTCTTGACAGAGGTGGCTGAGGGAGTTCTCAGGGAAATGCACTGAGGTCTTTTCAGGGAGAAGGGTGGGAGCCATCTCTCCTCCCCTGCCTGGCCAGTAGGAAGGTGATCCACCTCCAAGTCACACTCCTGACCCAGTGTTGCAGTTATTCAGATCAGCAGGCACCTCTTTTTATCTGTAGGAATACTGATGTTCCACATAGAGAGGGATTATGATTCTACCTGTCATACAAGCCTGAACCTGGAGGGCACCCCTCCTGTGGGGATGCAGTCACACTGAAGTGTTCCAGAAAGGCTGTCTACAGGTACACCCATGCTGAGCTCCCATGGGAGAAGCCCCATCTGTGTCTTCAATGGTAGATGAGTGAAAGAAGACCCCTTCTCCAAGACCCTTCACTAGCACCAGGGCTTCCTGACTGCTGCAGTAGAGCTACAGATGTTCCCCACTGAGCCCAGCACTGCACCAGTGCCTCTGCTAAAAGAAACTTCCCACAACTGGAGAGTTCTCAGACTGAAAGCCTGCCATTAGGATTCTTTCATCCCACAGAGTGCTCCCTTGATGAGGTACACTCCCTCTTCTCCTGGGAGTAGCAGTCCCTAAGAGTTAGACTACTGGGAAGGCTGCTGCTCCTCTCGGTCTAGCTGCCAGTGGGGCTGCCACACTCCAACCTGGTGCTGAGGAATGTCTACAAAGAATCCAGTGATGTAAGCTGTCAAGTCTCCCAGCAGCATGTACCTGCACCATCTCTGATGGGGATGGCAGAGGGGTGATGTAGGTTCTGTGAGACTTCCTTGGTTATAAATAGCCTTAGTATGTTGACTTTCTCAACTGCTAGTTGTAATAGTAATGAATGGTCATGTGGACACAATCAGGACCTCCTAGTTAGCCAGGGTGATGCAGGAAACAGTGATAGTTGAGATCATGCACAAGTTTTCTCCTTTCTGAGTGCTGTGTCATTTTGCCTGCAGATGTTGTAATGGACTGTATCAGTTGACTTCCAACTGGAAAGTAGCATTTGCAAAGGAACACCAACTGTATTTGTAGTGGTGGGACTTGTGCCTGCCTTATGTTTCCACTCTAGTGTCTCAGGTAATAGGTGGGGCCATAGAGCTCCCAAAAGTTTCTGCCCTTTGTGTTAAGCTACTAGGGCAGAGAGGCAAAGGCAGGTGGTGGCTGTTTCAGGCAAGTCTGTGCTCTGGCTCCCCATGTGTGGGCACCAGCAGCAGCCCCAGTGGGGATAGACGGCAGTTCTCTGGGCACTGGGGTAATGTTTCAAGGAGCAGTGCAGTCATCTCTGTTACACAAAAGAGTCTGCATGGGGAGTGGGGAGTAGCAGGTGGCGGTAAACCCCACCAAGCTCCCACGTACTTGGCAAGGCAGTTCTCACACCCACAATGCTCTGCTAGCAACAGCCAGCTGGGTTCCAGATGGTCTGTGCTCAGAACTCAAAACTGCCCCAGACCATAAACCTTCCCCATAACACAGGAAACCATGGCTTCCACGCCATGCCTCTCACTGTCCACTCACAAAGCAGGGGCATCCAGCTCCGTGCCCATGGCTACAGCACACTTCCCACTTGCCCCTTGGTTCTGCCCAAAGGGGTTTGTCCCCACTTGAGATTATATTGAGAATCTTTTATTATCATTATACTTTAAGTTCTGGGGTACATGTGCAGAACCTGCAGGTTTGTTACATAGGTATACATGTGCCATGGTGGTTTGCTGCACCCATCAACCTGTCACCTACATTAAGTATTTCTCCTAATGCTCTCCCTCCCCTATCCCTCCATCCCCCGACAGGCCCCAGCGTGTGATGCCCGCTCCCACCCCCCATGTCCACATGTTCTCATTGTTCAATTCCCACTTATGAGTGAGAACATGCGATGTTTGGTTTTCTGTTCTTGTGTTAGTTTGCTGAGAATGACGGTTTCCAGTTTCATCCATGTCCCTGCAAAGGACATGAACTCATCCCTTTTTATGGCTGCATAGCATCCCATGGTGTATATGTGCCATATTTTCTTTATCCAGTCTATCATTGATAGGCATTCGGGCTGGTTCCAAGTCTTTGCTATTGTGAACAGTGACACAATAAACATACGCATGCATGTGTCTTTATAATAAAATTATATATAATCCTTTGGGTATCTACCCAGTAATGGGATTGCTAGGTCAAACGGTATTTCTAGTTGTAGATCACTGAGGAATCGCCACACTGTCTTGCACAATGGTCGAACTAATTTACACTCCCACCAGCAGTGTAAAAGCGTTCCTATTTCTCCACATCCTCTCCAGCATCTGTTGTTTCCTGGAGCTTCTCTCAACCTGTGACCACTGCCTGAGTTATCTGGCTGACTTTCATGAGGTCCCGTGAGGCAGATCAGGAGTGGCTTCCCTCTATTCCTGCTGGAGTCTGAGACTGCACACAAAGTGCATCCTGATGCCACTCCTTCTCATTTACTCCCCACTGATCATTAAAACAGCTCCAGCACTGGGTAGGGTTAAAATCTGTGGCCTGGATTGCCAGGTTCCCTCGTGGAAGTATGTATCCCAGAGACAGTTTCTCCCCTCCTCATACTCTGAGGACTTAGTTTTCTACCTGGCTCAAGTAGGCTGCAGTCCATCACATCTTTCAAAGGGTCTGCGATTTCTTTCACTTCTCCTGTTCTGCTCTGTATTCTCAGGAAAAAGTTCACAGTGTGACTCTCTACACACTGTTTTGTCTTTCTAAGTGCATTATTAGCTAATAATGCCTCCAATCTACCATCTTGGAAAAAAAAATAATGGATCTCTTAATCCTGCCTGGAATACAAGTCCTTTCTCAATCTTTAGATTCAGATTTGCTTGGTTGTTTTGATAAGGAGTTTTCTTCTAATATAACTTGCATTATAAATTAATTCAACCTTAATTAATCAGGTGTCCTCCTTCAGCAATATTTATTATTCCTGGGCTAGATCTTTGTGGTCACTCTTTCATATCTCTTATCTTCTCTCATCATTTTCAACTTTCTACTGTTTATTCTGGGAGTGCCCTCTCAATTTTAGCCTCTACCTCAGTGGTTCTCCGTGTTCTAAAGAAACTTCAGTGGAAGTTTCAGAGATCCCCTTTGGGATCCACTGTCTGGGTGAAGGAAAAAGTGTAGTCAGTGGGGCACTGGGGCCCCATCTGCACTTCAACCACAATCTCATTCATCCCTTTTACATGGTAAGGGTCTATGTATGCTTTCTTTAAAGAAGGGGATCCATAGCTTTTTAAAACATTGCAAAACTGGTGTTATATATTACTTATTCCATTTTCTCTGCGGAATAATTTGTTCTTTTCTGACTTCAATATGAATTTGAATTTGCCTACTATGGTTTTCATTTCAGTAACTCCCTTCCTAAAGTTTCTTCCTGCTCATAGAGGCAATTTCCTTTTGTATATGAATAAAAATCATCAAGCAAATACCTTCTAAAATTTTCTTCTGGTTCTCATAGCAAATCTAATTTATATTTTATAGCTTTATTCTGTGTCTTGTCTCCCTACTTTGGTGCCGTACAGGCTGTTCTTTCAACTGTTTATTTACTTATCATTAACCAGGAGGACCCACCCAGTCTCTATATTGGAGAACAGACTGTACAAGTGTGTTTTCCATAATTTCTCCTCTAGAACTGGAAGAATCATCCATAAGATATGAAGCCAAGAGCAAGTTGATGTGCAGAGCTTTGAGCTCAGTTCTTAGTAGTTAGGTCAACTAAGTAATTTCACCCAACACGGGACCACTTCCATCATTTCCTAGTCATAAAGAAGAAAATTCATTTCCCAGGGAAACTGAGTCCATCTTTGAACCAGTCCTCTTTAATGAGGAAAGTGATGTAAGGAGAGTTACATCTTTTTAACATCTTTACTCCTGAGGGCTCTCAACAGGTGCTTGTCATTCTTCTCCATCTCCAGCCACATTACATCTGAAAACTGCAGCCTTAAAAGAAGAGTTGATGCTTATAATCTAGACATCATATCTTTCTGTTTTATAACTGTATGTTTTTGCACATACTTAAAATGCCAGCTGAACCACCCTGTCCTATATGACCCATCTATAAAACTCTAGATTATTTTTCAAACTTTTGTTTAGTGATTCCCTCCTGTATTAAGACTTTTCTGGCTAATCTCTCATGCACACAGGGTTAGTCTCTACTATTTCTCTCCATGCACACACTTCTATTCTATTTACTTGTTTAAATATCTGTCTTCCCTACTAGACTATCTCTTGAGGCTATAAAAAAAAAAAATGCCTAGCAGGGTGCCTAATCAACAGTGTTAAATGGAAAGGACAGGTTCTGAGACATGTTACAGCCATCTCCAGAAGCAATTTTTGTTCAGAGAGAGGTGACTGCCTGACACTCTGGTTTCTAGAACTTTCGTTGGGAAGATGAAGTGGTAGTGAACTAAGGGGTCACCTTCAAATTATAACTGGAGACGTTGCATTGTATAGGAGCAGCCATACCAGAAACAGTGTGACTAGAGTTTCTTAATCCAGCCCACCAAAGGAAGCAGCAGAAATTCCTTCTGGATAATGGAATGTACTCAATTCTCATCCTTAATTTTGAGAGCAATTGCAGATTAAATCATGAGCCACTTAAGGGAAGGGACTGTGTTCGACATCTGCATCTGTAAAAACTGACATGGGGCTTTGCACTTCATAGGAGTACAGATGTTCATTGAATTAAATAATTATAGTAACTGTATGTTTGCATAGGTTTTTAATGGGTGATTGGGGAAAGTCCAGTCAGGATGAGTCAGATAGCAACAATATCTTTTAAAGCTACATTTTAAGTATAAGTATAGTATAAGGACAGGCAAAGGGGCATAAAGAAACTGCTTTCAAATACAAGGCCATTTAAAACCTTTTAGCACTACCTCATTAAATGCTCAGAACAAGAAATAAAAATAAGCGTATTTTTGTGGCTGTCATCACCTGCATTGAAAAATGTTTCACAAACTAAATGTCCTTGGCAGTAATTCTTGGTTATCTAGTTAACTGTTTCCAACATGGAAAAGGCCAGGTATGTTTAAGTTGCTCTTACACAAAATAAGCAGTAGGATTCTTGTGGAGGAGAGGAGAACGATTGTGAAGTAAGACTCTCCAGCAGTCATCCCTCTACAGAAACATCAATTTAAACAACTATCCCTGAGGGTATATTAAAGGTATATTGAGGGTATATTTACAAAATATACCCTCAAGAGCTAGGGAAACCAAATGATAGGTCACAGTACTTAGTTATAGCGCAAAAATAATAAAAGATGCATTGAATAAGGCAGAAAAGATAGTTTTACATTACCTGTGTCACTACTCCCCCAACCAAAGGCAGCACAGCACAATGAAAGTGAGAAAAGAACCTTGACTTGGACCCCAACGCTGAGCCCACCATAGCAACACCTAGTTCTGGACAGACCCCCATGGTTCCATAATCCAGTCTGCCCCAAGACCAGGCAGGATTTCACAGTTTCAGACTTCAGACTTGTGTGACAAACTTGATCTTTGGCCTGCACCACTAGTGGGCTCATATCAACAGCCCATGCTCCAAATAGCCCTCAGCAGCAGACAGGCCTCAGCCACTCCAGGTTATTGGCCTACACCAGCACCGTGCCCGCTGTAGTTAGCTCCAGTCTTCTGGCAGCACCATACCAGCCACAACTGCATCAGGCTTCTGGTGCACCACAGCACCATGCCTGCACAGTAAGCCCCCAGCTTCTGGCAGTGCCATGCTAGCTGTAGCTGCCCCAGATTTCTGGCATGCCCCAGTGACACACTGGCCACAACTGCCCCCAGCTTCTGACACATCTCAGTGGTGCACCTGCTAGAGGGCTTTCCCAGAAAAAGTTAATCTGTGAAGATTGGAGTAAGTATCCACTACTTCAAATGCACAGACATTAATGTACAATCACAAGGATACAGAACAATCAAGGAAGCGTGACAATACCAATGGACAAAATAAAGTGCTAGTGACAAACCCTAAAAAGATGAAGATGTATGAACTGCATGATAAAGATTTTAAAATAACTATTTTAAGAAAGCTCAGCAAACTTCAGGAAAATACAGAGAAAAAAAATCAATGAAATAAGGAAAACAATAAGGCACCAGAATGAAAAATGTATTAGAGTAGTTGAAAACAATTTTTAAAAAATCAAACAGAAACCCTAGAGCCAAAGATACAATAAACAAAATGAAAAATGCAATAGACAGCATCAACAGCAGAATTGATCAGGCAGAAGAAGGAATCTGTGTCTCAATGATAGCTTATTTGAAAATACATAGTCAGAGGAGAAAAAAGAAAACCGAATAAAAAAGAATAAAGAAACTTTGCAGGATGTATAGGACAGCATCAAAGAGCAAACTTCAAATCACTGGAGTTTAAGAGAGAAAAGAGAAACATAAAGAAGTAGAAAGCTATTTTAAAGAAAGAGTAGCAGGACATTTTTAAACCTGGAGAAAGATTTAAATATCCAGGTACAGGAAAGTCAAAGTTCTCCAGTCAGATTTAATCCAAATATGACTACATATTATAATCAAGACATATTATAATCAAACTGTCAAAGATCAAAGGCAGAAAGAAGATTCTAAAAGCAGCAAGAGAAAATAAGATAACATATAAAGAAGGTCTAATACAGCTAGCAGCAAACTTCTCAACAGAAACCTCACAGGGAGGGGAAGAGCACACAACAGGGCCAGTGGTGGGGTGAGGATCAAGGGGACGGAGAGCATTAGGACGAATGGCTAAAACATGCAGGGTTTAAAACCTAGATGACGGACCAGGCGCGGTGGCTCATACCTGTAATCCCAGCACTTTGGGAGGCCGAAGCAGGTGGATCACCTAAGGTCAGGAGTTCAAGACCAGCCTGACCAATATGGTGAAACCCCATCTCTACCAAAAGTATGAAAATTAGCTGGACATGGTGGCATGCACCTGTAGTCCCAGCTACAGGAGAATTGCTTGAACCCGGAAGGCAGAGGTTGTAGTGAGGTGAGATCGCACTACTGCACTCCAGCCTCAGTGACAGAGTGAAACTGAATCTCCAAAAATAAATAAATAAATAAATAATGACCAAAAAAAAAAAAAAAACCTAGATGATGGGTTGATAGGTGCAGCAAACCACCATGGCACATGTATACCTGTGTAACAAACCTACACATTCTGTACTTGTATCCTGGAACTTAAAGAAAAAAAGAAAAACGAAACCTTATAGGCCAGGACAGAGTGGATATTATATGCAAAGGGCAATTTTAAAAGGCTACTGTATTCAACCAAGAATACAGTAACCAGGAAATATGTCTCTGAGAAATAAGAGAGAGAAAGACTTTTCCAGACAAATAAAATCTGAGGAAAGTCATCACCACCAGACCTGTGTTACAAGAAATGCTAAAGGAAGTCCTTTAAAGTGAAAGAAAAGGATCCTGATGAATAGCACAAAGAAAATCAAAAAAGTATAAAATTCACTTTGAAAAGTAAGTGCACAAATTCAGAATTCTCTAATACTATAATGGTGATGTGTAAACTATTTATATCTTGATTACAAAGGTTAAAAGATAAAACTATTAAAAAACAGTAATATCTGCAGTAATTTGTTAAGGAATATATAACATAAAATGATGTGAATTGCAACATCAGAAATTCAAAACCAGGATGGGGCACAGTGGCTCATGCTTCCCAGCACTTTGAGAGGCCAAGGCAGGTAGATCACTTGAGTCCAGGAGTTTGAGACCAGCCTGGGCAATATGGCAAAACCCTGTCTCTACAAAAGCTACAAAAATAAGCCAGGCATGGTGGTGCATGCCTGTAGTCCCAGATACTTGGCAGGCTGAGGTGGGAGAATCACCTGAGGCTAGGAAGCGGAGGTTGCAGTGAGCCAAAATCACACCACTGCACTCTCACTGGGGTAACAGAGTAAGATCCTGTCTCCAAAGTGTAGAGTTGGGTTTTTATTTTCTTTTGTTTTTACAGTCAAAGTTAAGTTGTAATCAGCTTAAAATTACTTGTTATAACCATACAATTTTTTGTAAACATCCCGATAGTCACAAAGCAAAAACCTATAGTAGTGTTAAAAGGAACTAAATACGGCCTGAGAAGGATTCCGTACCTTTTTTTTTTTTTTTTTGAGACCAAGTCTCGCCCTGTCACCCAGGCTGGAGTGCAATGGCTCGATCTCGGCTCGCTGCAACCTCTGCCTCTCAGGTTCAAACGATTCTCTTGCCTCAGCCTCCCAAGTAGCTAGGACTACAGGCACCACCACGCTGAGCTAATTTTTGTACTTTTAGTAGGGACAGGGTTTCACCATGTTGGCAAGGCTGGTCTCGAACTCCTGACCTCATGATCCACCCACCTCTGCCTCCCAAAGTGCTAGGATTACAAGCGTGAGCCACCGTGTCTGGCCAGGACTCGGTACTTCTTTATTTGAGTCCTTGTGGACAAATTGCAACCTAACTTAATAGGTAGACAAGATTGAGAACCTGACTTGGGAGTATGTGCCTGTAACAGTGGCTGGGTCTTGGCCAATCCCAGCAGCCATACACCAACTACTCATACACTATCGAGTGTTCAAACTGTGTTCAAATAAGGCAAACACTTAGCTGTAACCAATCTAGTTGTTTCTGTAGCTCACTTCTGATTTCTGTACATCACTTCCCTTTTCTTGTCTATAATTCTTCTTCCACCATGTGGCTGCACTGAGTCTCTCTGAATCTGCTGTGATTCTGGGGGCTGACTTATTTGCAAATCATTCATTGTTCAATTGAACTCCTTTAAATTCAATTTGGCTGAAGTTTTTCTTTTAACAGTAGACACATAAAAAATAAAAAGCAGGGAATCAAAACACCACTAGAAAAATCATTTAGCTACAAAGGAAGACAGCCAGAAAGAAAGAAAAGAACATAAAGAATCTATGAACAACAAGATAGAAAACAATTGGCAAATTGGCAAAATGGCAGTAGTAAGTCCTTACCTATTAATAATTACCTTGAATATAAATAGATTAAATTATCCAATCAAAGGCATAGAGAGGCTGAATGGATTAAAAAAAAAAAAAAAAGACCCAACTATATGCTCCCTACAACAGACTCACTTCACCTGTAAAGATACACATAGACTGAAGGTAAAGGGGCAGAAAAAGATATTCTGTACAAATGGAAATCAAAAGAAGCAAGAGTAGCTATATTTATATCAGATAAAATAGACTTTAAGTCACAAACTATAAAAAGAGACAAAGAAGGTTATTATATAAAGTGTCAATTCAGCAAGAGGATGTAACAACTGTAAATATATATGTACCCAACATCAGAGCACACAAATGCATAAAGCAAATATTAATAGATCTGAAGGGAGAGATCGATTGCACTGTAATAATAGCCGGGGACTTCAATAGCCCACATTCAGTAATGGAAAGATTATCTAGATGTAAAATCAGTAACAAAAACATTAGACATAAACTACGCTCTGGATCAAATGGACCTAACAGCCATATGCAGAACATTCCATCCAACAGTTGAAGAATTCACGTCCTCAAATATAAATAAAATATTCTCCAGAAGAGATGTGATGTTAGGCCACAAAGCAAATCTGAACCAATTTTAAAAGATGAAAATTATACCAAGTATATTTTCTGACCACAATGGTAAAAAATTAGAAATGAGTAACAGGAAGAACTTTGGAAAATCCATAAGTACATGAAAATTAAGCAACATGTTCCTGAACAACCAAAGAGTCAATCAAGAAATTGAAAGAGAAATTTAAAAATTTCTTCCAACAAATGAAAATGGAAACACAGCATAGCAAAACTTATGGAATATATCAAAAGCAGTTGTAACAAGGAAGTTTGCAGCAATAAACACTTACATCTAAAAACGAGACAGACACATCTCAAATTAGCTACCTAATGTTTTACCTCAAGAAACTAGAAAAACAAGAACAAATCCCAAAGTTAGCAGAAAAGGAAATAATGAAGATAACAACAGAAAATAATAGAAAAAAACAATAGGAAAAAAACTAAAAGTCAGTTCTCTAAAGGATCAACAAAATTAACAAACCTGTAGCTAGACTAAGAAAAAAGAGAGAGAAGACTAAAATGAATAAAATCAGAAAAAGGAGATATTACAACTGATATAATAGAAACATAAAGGATTATAAGAATTTTTTTTTTTTTTTTTTTTTTTTTGAGACGGGGTCTTGCTCTGTCACCAGGCTGGAGTGCAGCGGTGGGATCTCGGCTCACTATAACTTCCAACTCCCTGGTTCAAGTGGTTCAAGCGATTATTCTGCCTCAGCCTCCCAAATAGCTAGGACTTCAGGCGTGCACCACCATAACCAGCTAATTTTTGTATTTTTAGTAGAGACGGGGTTTCACCATGTTGGCCAGGATGGTCTTGATCTCCTGATTTCATGATCTGCCCACCTCATCCTCCCAAAATGCTGGGATTACAGGCATGAGCCACCATGCCCAGCCAAGAAATTATTATGAGTAATTATACAGGAACAAATTGGATAACCTAGAAGTAGATAAATTCCTTGATACATACAACCTACCAAGACTGAATTATGAAGAAGTAGAAAATCTGAACAGACTAATAGTAAGATTAAGTCAGTAATAAAAAGTTTTCCATCAAAGAAGAGACCAGGACCTGAAAGCTTCACTGCTGAATTCTGCCAAACATTTAAAGAACTAATATCAGTTTTTCTCAAACTCTTCCAGAAAATTAAACTGGAGGTAATACTCCCAAACTCATTTTTCAAGGGCAGCTTCACTCTGATATGAAAACCAGACAAAGACACTACAAAAAAAAAAAAGAAAGAAAACTACAGGCATATATTTCTGATGAACATAGATGCAAAAAAATCCTCAACAAAATACTAAAAAACAGAATTCCACAGTACACCAAAAAGATCATTCACCACAATCAACTGGGATTCATTTCAAAGATGCAAAGACGGCTCAACATATATAAATCAATAAATATGATACATCATATTAACATAATAAAGGACAAAAATGCTATGATCATTTCAATTATTCCAGAAACAGCATTTGACAAAATCAACATCATTTCATGATAAAAATGCTCAACAAATTTGGTATCATATATATAGAAAACCATAAAGACTGTACCAAAAAACTGTTAGACCTGATAGACAAATTCAGTAAAGTTGCAGAACACAAAATCAACACACAAAAATCAGTAGTGTTTCTATATACTAACAGTGAATGATCTGGAAAGGAAATCAAGAAAACAATCCCATTTACAATAACTACCAAAATAAGTAAATTAATTACTTAGGAATAAATTTAGCCCAAAATGGAAAGATCTCTACACTGGAAACTATAAAATCCTGTTGAAAGAAATTGAGGAAGACAAATAAATGGAAAGATATCTCAGGATCATGAATTGAAAGAATTAATATTGTTGAAATGTCTTTACTAATTAAAGTGATCTACAGATTCAAAGCAATTCCTATTACAATACCAATGACATTCATCACAGAAATAGAAAAAACAATCCTAAAATGTACTTGAAACCACAGAAGACCCCAAATAGCCAAAGCAATTTTGAATAAAAAGAACAAAGTTGCTGGCATCACACTACCTGACTTTAAAATATACTACAAAGCTATAGTAAACAAAACAGCATTGTACTGTCATAAAAACAGATGCATAAGCCAATAGAACAAAATAGCCTAGAAATAAGTCCACATGTTTACAACCAACTGATTTTCTATAAAGGAGCCAAGAACACACAACAAAGAAAGGACTGTCCCTTCAATAAACACTGTTGGGAAAACTGGATATCTATATAAGGAAGAATGAAATTAGACTCATCTCACACCATATACAAAAATCAACTCAAAATGGATTAAAGACTCAAAAGTAAGATGCAAAATTGTAAAATTACTATAAGAAAACATAAGGGAAAAGATCCACGGCATTGGTCTGGGCAATGGCTTTTTGAATATGACCCCAAAAGTACAACCAACAAAAGCAAAAAGAGACAAATGGGACTACATCAAATTTAAAAGCTTCTGCAAACAAAAAAGGAAAGAATGAACAAATTGAAGAGACAACCCACAGAATGGGAGAAAGTATTGCAAACTATACATCTGATAAGGAGTTAATATCCACAATTTATAAGGAACTCAAAAAACTTAATAGCAAGGAAACAAATAACTATTTAAAAATGGGTAAAGAATCTAAACAGAGATTTTTCAAAAGAAGACATACAAATGGCCAGGAGGTATGTTTAAAAATGTTCAGCCTCACTAATCAACAGGAAAATGCAAATAAAGCCACAATGAGATATCACCTCAAACCTGTTAGAATGGCTACTATCAAAAAGAGAAAAAAATAACAAGCACTTAGTAGGATGTGGAGAAAAGAGAACTCTTGCACATTGTTGGTGGGAATGTAAATTAGTACAACCATTATGGAAAACAATATGAAGGTTCCTCAAAAATAGAATTATCATATGATTCAGCAATTTTACAACTGGGTATATATCCGAAGGAAATGAAATCAGTATGTTAAAGAGATATCTGCACTTTCATATTTATTGCCACGTTGTTCACAATAACCAAGATATGGAATCAACCTAACTGGCCATCGGTGGATGAATGGATAATGAAAATACGGCATATGTACATAATGGAACACTATTCAGCCTTTTAAAACTGAGGAAATCCTGTCATTTTTGACAACATGGATAAACTTGAAGGATATTATGTTAAGTGAAATAAGCCAGACAGAGAAAGACAAATATCACATAATCTCACTTATCATGTGTGGAATCTAAAAAAGTTGATCTCATAAAATATAGAATAGAATGATAATTACCAGGGTTAGGGTGGTTAGTTGGGGGAGAGTTGGGGAGACGTTAGTCAAAGGATACAAAATTTCCGTTGGGCAGGAGGAATAAGTTCAAGAGAGCTACTGAACAACATGGTGGCTACAGTTAATAATATTAATAATATGGTATTCTTAATAAATGCTAAGAGAGTGATATAAAATGTCCTCATAAAAATAATATGTGAGGTAATGCATATGTTAATTTGCTACATGTAGTCATTCTACAATCTATACATACTTCAAAACATTATGTTATGCATAGTAAAGATGTACAATTTTATCTATCAATGTACAGAATCAAATTTTTAAAATCTCACCAATAATCCAAAATTTTCTAATAGATTCAATCTGTCCTACAAGAAAGGCTTTTGCCATGTATATAGAATCAACTTTATTGAAATCAAAAGCTATTTTCTATGTTGCTAATGTTTCTGTAATGTTTAAGAGCTTATTAATTTGTACTAGAGTTGGACATGTGTTCTTCATTGGTCCATGCAGGACAAACACCTGAAAATAATTTTTGGTGTTTATTAGTATATTTTAAGGGGTACCTTTCTCAGGCTAGGCTGAATCTATCTCCAATTCGCTTTTCTTATTAAAGTTAGCTCAGGTCAGTTTCTTTTTTCAGGTAACATTTAAGATATCATACTATGTGTGTTCTAATCCTCAGTACACCCAATTGATACATGCAGTTCCTTTCTTCAGGTTCCCTCTGAGCCCTTATGCTGGTCACTATGCTCAATTTTTCCAGATGCTGGTGAGAGAACTTTTACCATTATCTGTGGTTGCCTCTCACTCACTGATCCCTACAGGTCAAGGATGACTTATCTGACATGTGGACGAGGAACAAATGTCACTATTTATGTTGCAGTTTGTTTCTACTATGCAGAAGTAGACCGGGCAAAACTCTTCAGCTACCCCAGGTGGGGGACCGTATTAGGAAGGGTTCTTCAAGGAAAGAGAATGGACAGGGTTCCTAATACAGGAGCTATGTATTAGAGTTCTCCAAAAGAAAGAGAAAGGGTGGAGGGAGTCATTACAAGGAATTGGCTCATATGACTATGAAGGCTGAGATGTGCAGGTGGTAAGATGAGACCTGGGAGAGCCAAGGGTGCAGTTTCAGTCTGAAAGCCAGTAGACTTGAGACTCAAGAAGAGCCGATGTTCCAGGTTGAGTCTGAAGGCAGGAAAAGTCCACTGCCCTGGCTCAAAAGAGTCAGATAGCAGGAATCTCCTCTAACTCATGGGAATGTCAGCCTTTTTGTTCCATTTCAGCTTTCAACTGATTGTGAGGGCACTCACATTAGAAATCTGTTTCACTCAGTCTACCAAATCAAATTCCATTCAAAAACACCCTCACAGACATTCCTAAAATAATGCTTGACCAAATAGCTGGGCATCCCATGGCCCAGTAAAGCTGACAAATAAAATTAGCAATCACAGAAGTTAAGTCATTTCAGTTCAGGGCAGTGGTTATTGTGTAGAGTCCCATTCCCGCCTCCAGTACAAACCACCTTCTCTAATCCAGCTTTCTTAGAGAACCCCAAACTAGGTAATACAGCTGACACTTCACTTTTATCTTCTTGTAACAACTATGTCTTTCAAGTGGATCAAAACCCATAATAGAAGAGGGTTTGCTTAATTATCAAATCTCCACAAGCAGTCTTCTTTAACAGCTAAGGAAAATTACTTTTCCTAATTTCTTCTGGTCCTTTCTTCCCACTCCCTGACTAGAGGGCTCAAGGAGAGCTTCCCTATTCACTTTTATGTTCTGTTGATTCCCAGCCCACTTTGAAATGTCTCCATCCTTCTGTGGCCTGGCTCCAGTTACATTTTCCGCAATTAGCCTAGGGATAAACAGACACAAAAATAATGAAATGCTCAATCTAGTGGTGCTTCATCAACCACTATCGTGCTTTCTAAACCTGAAAGAATGTAACAAGAGACACTGGCCTTCCACTTGGTAATTTTCTACTAAAATTAGCCCGATACCACAAAATATTTCTTTGGCTCAGGCACTGCATACATCCCCACTTTCCCTTTCCCTCAAAACTTAAAAAAAAAAAAAAAAACTTAGAAAAACTGATGTGATACAATAAAGAATATACATCATCTATTAAATATTCTTACCAAAAATTTTTAATCTGAAGCTATCAGTCAAGCTCTAGAGTTAACTTTCAGTTTGCAGGAAATAGCAGGGACGAGAGGTTAAATGTTCCATGAGGAAATAGGCAAATCTAGAATCTGTAAGACAACCAGAATGGGCTCTTCAAAGAATTAAGGTTTTGAAAACCTATTGAGACATAACAACCAAATGCCATATGTAAAATTAACATGCAACCCTGTTCAAAAAGGGATAGGGGAACTGTAGGCTCCTTTATAGATTTCATTTGGGGACAATAGTGGAAATTTTAGTATGAACCATACTAAATATCCACAAACCAGCCCCAAAGCAGTATTTCCCAAAGTGCAGTCTCTATTAGAAATTCCAGGCCAAGGATGCAATGGCTCATACCTGGAATCCTAGCACTTTGGGAGCCCGAGCCAAGTGGATTGCATGAGGCCAGGAGTTCAAGACCAGCCTGGGCAACATAACAAGGCCTTGTCTCCACAAAAAAAAATTTTTTTAATTAGCCAGGCGTGGCAGTACACACTTGTTGTCCTAGCTACTCATGAGGCTGAGGCAGAGGGTTGCAAGCCCAGGAGCTCAAGGTTACAGTGAGCTATGATTGCACCACTGCATTCCAGCCTGGGTGACAGAGTAAGACCCTATCTCTAAAAGAAAAATAGAAGAAGAAGAAGAAGAAGGAAAGGAAATTACAGGTTTCTCAGCCCTTTACTTACTGATTTTGACTCAGTCAGTCTGAAGTGTGGCCTGGAAATCTATCTCTCTTCATTTTCTCCCAGGTAATTCAGATGTGCAGCCACATTTGAGATCCATTGCCCCAGATAGCAAACGTGTTCTAAGTAACCAATCATGCACCACCACCCCCACCACACACACACACACACACACACACACACACACACACACAGAGAGCCTCCTTCTAATTTGGTTCTGCTTATTTTCCCCTTTCTGGCCCCATATTTCCTTCCTACCTCAATTTTGATACCCACCCCTGACCCAGTTGGTTTGGGTTATCCTCCTGTCTACCCTCTGGCTTGTTGGGCCTTGGATACACTTATGTATTTGGTGCTTTTCTCACTCCCTTCTTCTGCCTCTAGGGCCTTGGAAACTCTTCCCTTCAGCCTGTCTAGCTCGCTGATGCAGCACAGGTCCCAAACACCCCTCCCTCAACCCAAAGAGAAGAAGGCATTCATGTAAAGTTCATCGATGGCCTTATCAAAACTCCAGTTGCAAAGCACAGGACCGTAAGCAATGTGAGGAAGCAGGGGCTGGACAGCTATCTCCTGTTACTTTTATGAGGTCCAAGGGCCCCTTGTCCCTCCCCTATACTCTTTTAGTAGTTTAAGCACAATCACAGTTTCTTTTTTTTTATTTTTTTCATTACATAGATAACACATGAATGCAGTCTCACTGTAAAATAATTCAAACAACACAGATATGCTAAAGCTGCAGTGCCCCATTTCTGGGCACCTCCCCAAAAGTGACTGATAACAAATTAGCATGGTGTACATTTCTTCACATCTTTTTGCATTTACATATATCAAGTTAAAGAAGTTCTCAAAGGTGGGTGGAGAATTTTGCCCCTCAGGGGGACATTTGGCAAAATCTGGAGACATTCTTGGCTGTCACAACCCAAGTTGTGACACTAGCAGTTAGTGCTCACACAGGACTGCCTCCACAACAGAGTTATCCAGCCCAAATGCCACAGTGCCATAGCTGAGAACCCCTGAGTTGAACTACATGAAACTGCCAATGACTGACCAATTTTGACCTTTAAAAAGGCCATTTGGTGTGTTACAACCTAATATATCTGCATATATATGGAAATGTACAGTTTTGTTTGTGGCTGTCTTATGTAAATACATCATGCCATATGGTATGATTCTATAGCTTTCTTTCTGATTCTACAGCTTTCTTTTCTGATTCTATAGCTTTGTTTCTGATTCTATGGCTTTCTTTTCCCTTTAACAGTATGTCTAGAGGATTCTCTGTATCAGGAGCCAGAACTCTATCCAATTCTTCACAGCTACTGTGTGATGTTCTGGCTGAGAAGGCTCTCCGTGGTCCTTTAGTCACTCCCCTTTGGAGGGATGTTGGATGTTTCCAGTTCTTTATTAGTGTAAACAAAAGGCATATGAGCATCTGTGTCTAGGTCAGATAGACAGGTCTCAATCAGTTTAGACATTTGTTTTGTCAAAGTTAAGGATCCACCCCAGAGACAGGTCTGTGTCTTTTCCCAAAGAAGATTTTGAGGGCTTCAATAGTTAAAGGGGAAAAGCAGGCTGGAGAGGAAATGAAAGATATGGTCACATTACCGAATCCACATGTTGTAAGAGAAAAGGAGTAGGTAGGGGTTAGTTAATTATATATTATCTCACACTCAGCAAATCCGCACTTTATGTAAGAGAAGGCGGACATAGAGTGGCTACCTGTGGAGATAAATTTTAACTTTTTACTTGTAGCTATCTGCGCAGGAACAAAAGGAAATGAAGCTTCTTGCATGACTCAGCTTTCAGCTTCATTTTTTCTTTTGGTGGAGTGAATTGGGGTCCCAATTTTTATTTTCCTTTCACACTAGTAAAAACCACACTCCAATGAGCTCCTGCCCCACTCCCTTACCCACACGGTGGTCAGGTCTAGGGGCTGGGGATGTTGAGGATGGGGGACACTGAGGACCAGAAAGGAAGGGGCTGGGGATGAAGAAAGAACAGCCTGGGCTTCCAGGGAGGGCGGGGACTTCCCTGAGCTCCTCAAGCCCTGGCTGCCCCCAGCTCACGTAACTGCCTGTTATCCTGCACAGCAGAGGCCATTTCAAGCCGTGGGTATTTACAACAGGGCTGTGTGAGTTCTGAAACCCGCTTGTTAGGCTTTCCACCCAGCTATTCTCTTGGGGTGAGTAAAGGGCTCAGGGAGTGACACACATCACTTGCCTGCCACCAAGGCCTCCCCGGGTACTGCTGGGAGTTTCTGTCACACCTCTGAAACCTACTCAACTGTCAACACATCACTCAGCAAAACAGCCCCCCACATTTCTTAGGCATGCAGCATTGTTTTTCCAAGGAACCTGAGCCAGAAGAAACCTTTGCTTTCCCATGAATGCTTTAAGGGCTTTAATTATCATGGAAAACGGCATGCAGACTATTCCAAGACACAAAGACAGCCTTCTCCACATGTTCTGAGAGAAAAGCAGACTGTCATCTGAAAGAGGAATTTATTTCCACATAATTGGCTCTATAAAGGGCATATTTGGTATCTAATTCGTTAAATAACTGATGGCCTACTGGTGCCAGGGTTGACCCCACAGGGAAAGGAATGCGTAATTAATTTACTCATTTATGATTAATGCATTTCCAGCTTTCCTTTGCTGCCACTCTTCAAGGAGAAAATTGCCCAACCCTGGGACTCTATTTCTGAACACCTAATTCATTTAAAATAAAGAAAGAAATCTGGATGACAAGCAAGAAGTCAGTTGTTAATGGAAGACCCCTGAGGCCACACCTTTCCTGTGTGCCCCTGTCCATCTCAGAAGTCTGTTTGAGAAAGGGTCTTTGCTCAGCTGTCACTAGTAAAATGCTTAATACACACTACTACATGTCTGCTTTTTAATTTTTGTTTGCTCATTTCCTGTTTTGTTTTGTTTTGTTTTGTTAGCCACTATGGTACCATAGGTAGGTAGGTAGGTAGGTAGGTATAGAGAAGTGAAGAAGGAAGAGAGGAAAAGAAAGAAAAAAAAAAGCATTTCAAGTGGCCCCTACGTCTTCACATAGCATAAAGGCTATTTTGAATCACACCAAACCAATCTGTTTTCAGTGAGGAAAGACGATGTAACACAAGCTGCCAACATTTTTTCCTGGTTATTCATGGTGTTTTGTGAACATCCTATTGTGTCTTTTTAATTGCTCTTTCTTGAGCTCAAATTTATGGAAAAGAGTAACTCAGTAATATGGGAACCCAAATATAGCTCTTCATTCACCCAGCACCATTTTTAAAGCAAGGCACTCCCTTATTTCCTTTTTTTTTTCCTGTTTCTCCATCAAAACCAAGTTACCCTGTGTGCCATATTCTCTCAGTCTTACAACATAACCAAGTTCATATTTAGAAAACTGTGCTCCTCACATCTCCCAGGTGTGGTTTATATTCACCATTTGTGAGGTATATTATTCCAAGGAGGTAATATACTGGTGTCTTTAATAGGGCACCCTCACAAATCCCCTAAATACTCTCTTATTCTATTTCCAAAGCCATCATTTTAGTCCCTTCCCAACCCTGTTTCTCAGGTCTCTGACGTCTGGGTTGGACTTTTAGCTTTTAATGGCCTCATTACACATCCTGGACAATCCCCTGTGACCGCAGGATCCCCAGAAGCAGCAGATGGGATCTTCCACGTAAAGCTCATACTTGGAACCCTATAGGATCTCCTAAAATAATGCCAGCTTCCAAATGAATGTAGTCCATGTCTTTGTTTATGCTCACAGTAACCAGTGAGGAAAATGCCAATGGGAAGGTTAATCACAACCTGCTTCAAGAAGTGCATTTAGATTATTATTATTATTATTTACATTTTATAGATGAGAAAACTAGGGGTCAGGAATAAGTGTCAACCTTCATACAGCCCCATCAATGACACAAATTCATAGCTCATTGGCCACCAATTTGTAATTCTTTTTTGCTAATACTGATTCAGTAAAAAAGAAAATCAAATGTGCAGCTTGAGGAATCAAGGAGGTAAGGGAGTAAGATGTAGGCTGCACCTCAGTGCACAGAGTCCCAACACAGTTGGGTGAGAGCCCGTACAATCGGGTTCTAAGGGTTCTTGAATGCACACCTTGGCAAGATCCCCAACAATCATAGTTCTAAGACCTGTACCCTTAGCAGATGTCCTAAACCCTTGGGCATGACCACTGTCATCTCCCTATAGCAAAGGTTCACAAACCCAGGCTGCACATGAGAATCACCTGGGAGCTTTTAACATATGCAAATATCCAGTTACCAAGAGGTTTTGATTTGGTTGGTCTGGGGTGGGGCCCAGGCATTAGTGTCAGTTAAAGCCTCCCAGTGGTTCTCATGGTTAGCCAGGGTTCAGAACCACTGGTCTGCAAACAGTCTTGGCCCACTGCTACCATGAATGGTCAGGATGACTGCTTACTCTCTCTTCTGTGTCTCTCCTGGGGCCTGTCCTCTCAAGTTCTTTTTAGCAATTCCTTCTATGAAGGCCTTCCAAAATCACCTTCTCTAATTTCATTCCAATTAATAAATTTGAGCTTTTTCACATGGAGTGGGGAGCAGTGAAAGGACTGTGGACAAAGGGAAATTTTGCATTATTATTTATCACGGAAAATTTATGTAGTATTCACAGTGTGCTGGAATAAAGGATTTCAAGATTGCCTTATCTGGTTTTCAGCGGCTATGAGCACAGTTAGTCATGCGGTTTTATGCTCCTCTGTTTAACTGCCTGTGAAGTTAATAGGTAGATGCAATGCTGGAATTGAGTTGGTTCAACTCTGAACTCAATATATGGCTTCTAAAGAAAAGAGCAATTGTCGCCTTTAAGATTGCAAAAATCCAATTAAGTATCACTCTCCCCTGCCACTCAATAGACTTAGACCCTGGAAGTAATGTTAATGACGCCACACTAACATCCAGGACAATCACCATGCCCCTTTTACTGAAATCACACCAGAGCCACTGATTATATAGAAAGTGCGAGAATTTTAATGCAACCCCCTGGCTTTCAGTTGTCAAACAAAATGCTATGAGAGGCAGGGACTGATGAGGGCCAGACAATAAATCAAAAAAGAAAAATGTGCCATTATTCTGTTTTCTTTTTCAAAGAAGTAGTATTCAAGGTCAGCAAAACAGACACAGACATTTTCCCCCAGAGATGTGTCCTTTGGGATCCACTGCCCCAGTGTCCATGCCCCTCCGTTCATTCTCCACTGTAATTAAGATATATGTACTTTTCTGGGCTTTGAGAGTTGCTGACAGACAGCTCAACTGCCAACAAAGAATAAATTGCCAGAGGCGGATGCTCAATGTTAGACGGCGCCCCAGGCAATGCGAGGCTGTGCAGCTACACCTGAGACCTAGTCAGACTACAAAGCAGGGCGTTAAACCATTTCAAGACACACACAAACTGGCATCTGGTTTATATTGCGGTCTCCCCTTTAAAAGATAGGGATAAACGGATTTTCCCAACACTGAGCAACTTCAGCTGATCCATGCCACTTGCCCCACTAGGTCCCAGCAGTCAAACCCCAGGCCTCTTCAAGGACCTCTTTCCTCCTCAGACTGGCTGAGAATGGGCCTGGTTTCTTTTCTGCTCCAAAACATGGGTCTGATTGCTCACACTGAGTGAAAGCAAAACCAGATGACTGGGATGGGCTGAACTGTGTGCCCCTACAATTCACATGTGGAAGCTCTAGCCACCAGTACCTCAGAATGTGGCTGTATTTGGAGATGGGAACTTCAAAGAGATTCCATTTAAATGAGGCCATTAGAGTGAGCCCTCATCGAATCTGATCAGTGTCCTTGTAAGAGGAGGAAATTCAGACACACAGAAGAGACACCAAGGATGTGCGCACAGGAGAAAAGACCACGTGAGGACCCAGCAGCAAGTTGGCCGTCCACGAGCCAAGGAGACAGGCCTCAGGAGAAACTCAACTTGCTGACCCCTTGATCTTGGGCTTTCAGCCTCCAGAACTGTGAGAAAATACATTTCTGTTGTGTAAGCCCCTGGTTTGAGATACTTTATGGTGGCAGCTCTAGCAAACTAATCCAGGGGCCCCTATATTGATGTAATTGAATATAATATTGAAATACAAATCTGAAGATACAGATGTTTTTGCTGTTGAGGAAGGCAGAGTGAGTGCTCTCCATCAGGCCACTGTGTACTTTGCAGACAGCAGCCAGCTTTCTCATCTACACTAAGAAGAAGCTTCAAGAGAGAGCTGGCTGTGAGAAGAGATGGTGCTCCCTCAGTGACCTCTTGAGACACAGCTGTTCGTAAAGACAGGAGGGAACCTCCACCAGCCTTGGAAAGTGTTCTTGGGTGTTTGCCAGACCTTGAAAAATCCAAATTCAATCACAAAAGTGACAGCTATTCCACAGACAGAGACAATGCTCCATTTGGGCTAGTGGGGGCCTGAGAAGGTGTCCCACAATCTTCACTTCAGTAGTGGGTAAAAGTAAGACATAGCTAATCATTTCAGAGAACTCTGAGACAAAGTACCTTCAGAATAGTCTGTTGTCATCCCTCGGACTCAAGAACAGCTTGAGATGTGAGCAGCTGCCACCCAGCATTGCCGAGGACTATTGTAGCACACACGCGAGGTGACCGGGGCCCGAGGGAGGAATCTCTCAGGGACCTGCCGCACACAAGCCCATCCAGATCCTGCCTCCAGAGGCATCCCTTACCTTGGACCCTAAGTCACGTCTGCAACACTAAAAGTTTCTTACAAAACTTTATTTTCTTGTAAGGCGATGCCATGAGTGATATGAGGTGCCATCTGACTCAAATGTACCTGTATTTACCAACCAGAAAATATTTTCCAGACAAATGTAAGTAACCTTTGCCCCAGTGTCCAACTGGAGATGAGGAGAGGTTGACAGAGGGTAGGTAAAAGAAGAGCCATATATCAGTTCACCAGAGTCATTACCATGTTCAATTTCCCAATGTATTGCCTCGTCAGATTTGCAAAAAATTTCCCTGGCTTTCCAGAGTAATGTTCATTGGTGCCGCAAGCCACAAGACCGAGAATTCACCAGGTTCACAGCTGGGCCAGAGTCCTGCCTGGCTTAGTCTGTTCAGGATGCTATAATAAAATATCATAAACTGGGAGCTTATAAACCACAGAAATTTCTCACAGTTCTGGAGTCTGAGAAGTTCAAGATCAAGGCCCTAGAAGATTCAGTATCTGGTGAGGACCAGCTTTCTGGTTCATAGATGGTGCTTTCTTGCTCTGTCTTCACACGGCAGAGATGCTAACAAGCTCCCTTGGTCCTCTTGTATAAGGGCACTAATCCCATTCACAAGGGCTTTGCCCTCATAACTGAATCACCTCCCAAATGTTCCTGTCTTCTAATATCATCCCCTTAGGGGGTTAGCATCTCAACACATTAATTCTGAGGGGACACAACATTCAGATCAAAGCACTGCCATTAATGACCTCATGTAGATCTCTCCTTTAGGCTACTTACTCTACCTGTCAGTACTTTTCAATTTAAACAATTTCATAAACAACTCCAATTTAACAACTTCTACCTTAGAGTATTTCATATTAAATTACCTTAAAATATAAGCTGGCCTCACTTTGTTCTATAATTCCTCTCTTCATTTTTCCTTGGACTCCCATTCTAGCTTTACATATAACATTATTTTGGTCAATATTCAATTTGTCATCACTTCTAAACTGTATTTTCAGTTTCTGGACTCCACATTATTGTCTACTCCATAGATGAGGGGCCAAGGAATCCTTGAATACATCGAAGAGGTCCTATTTCAAGGCTCCTTGTAGATCACCTTGCAAAGTCATTTTGTGCTTTACCTATTCACACATACATAGAAGTATATTTGCCCCATTTTGCAGGCTTTGAAAGATGGCTTTTCTGTGTACAAGATTTCCTTGAAGTGGGAACTTCTTTGTATTATTTTCTAGGAGGAAAAGTGCTTCCTTCTTTAGCCTTCTTAGAAAGCAGTTTTTCTGAGAACACTTAATTTTGGAGGGGGCACCTAAATTCTTTGAAAAACATTTTTACTGGTTTAAAATTTCTTTTTGATTCATGTTCCTTTTGTTTGCTTGTTTGATGCCATGGGATATGATATAGTTTGGATGTGCATACCCGCTCAAATCTCATGTTGAAATGTAATCTCCAGTACTGGAGGTGGGGCCTGGTGGGAGATGATTGGGTCATGAGGGTGGATTTCTCGTGAATGGTTTAGCACCAGCCCCTTGGTGTTGTTCTCACGATAGGGAGTGAATTCTCACAAGATCTGCTTATTCAAACGTGTGTGGCATCTTCCCCACCCCACCGTTCTCTCTTCTGCTTCTGCTCTGGCCATGTGGTGCCTGTGCCCCCTTCATCTCCTGCCATGATTGTAAGTTTCCTGAGGCCTCCCCAGAAGCTGAGCAGATGCCAGCATCATGCTTCCTGCACTGCCTGCAGAATCATGAACCAATTAAACCTCTTTCCTTTATAAATTACCCAGTCTCAGGTATTTCTTTATGGCAATGTGAGAATGGTCTAATACAGAGTAATACCTTGACTTCCTACTACTTTACAGTTTTATCATTCCTCATATGGGGTCTGGAAGGGAAAAGAAAAATATCTCTGCAAACTGTCATACAGCCATATCTCACCATGCACTTGATCTGATTTACTCTTATCTTGCTTTGCGAGGATGCCTGACAAATCCTTCTCAGATTTGGATGGCTTTTCTTAATTGATTTCTCCCGAGTTTCTAAAACTATCTGTCCCTTGATCTTCTCAATAATCCATCTTCCTACTCCAGCCAAAGCTGCACTGTCCATTACATACCTGGTCAGTTTAACTAGACATACATATAATTTTTAAAAATTTCTTAGACTTTACCATGTTAGTAAGATCAGCTACCTTATTTATTTGATATATGTAAAATCTTTACTTTGCTTTTCCTATACATTTCCCAGTTGTGATAACTTAAGTAAATGGTAAGATTTATCTCATTTGAGCTCTGCCATAAAATGCCAGTGGAAGAAGTACTATTCTGATTATTTTGTATGAAGTAACTGAGGGCTCAAAAAAGAGAGTTCACTTTTCTGGGGCAGTGAAGCCAGAATTCAAGTCCCGGCAGTGGCACCAAAGCTGCATTCTTAATCTCTAGCTTGAACACCATGACTGGGGAGAACAGGGATATTTAAGTGATTAGATCAACAAACTATTGATACATGCTTAGAGACTGTTCAAACACCCAACACAACATCCACTCAAGGTGACCCAAGGGAGGCATGACTGAATGGTAACTGGGAAAAGAAACTGACACTCAGTAATCACACTGTGTTCTGGAAAGAAAGAATATGCTGATGAAAAGTGGGTCGTTACCTCTGCTTGTTATCCACAGCAAGAAACCCAAAGGAAAAACATAATCAGGGTGCAGCAGCATTATCCAGGGGAGAGATGCCCAGGCTGAGCTTCACAAGTGTTTATGAACGTGAGTGTAGCAGACAGATGCCATAGTGAAAACGGATGCAGGCAGACACCTCCACACTGGCCTGGGAGCCCCCACAGCACCCCAGAGAAAGGCAGGCGGCTCCTGGAGGAATGGGAGGCCTCAAGCAACCACAGCTTGGAGTAGGTGGGTGATTACACCAGGTGCTGTGAAAAGCACTTGACATATATCACCTTACTTAATCATTTCAACAACGCTATGATGTATTATTATTCCTAAGTTGGGGTGTAATTGCATAAGTTCACACAGATAAGAAATAGCTGAAACTCTATACATGAAGTAAATGTGCTTTTCTTAATAGCCTGTGTATCTGCAGGCAGATAAATGGGTTCTCTACATTTCTCTGCCTGCAGATATACAGGCTATTTTTTAAAAGTGCATTCCTGCGTCCTCAAATCTGCTAGTCTGAGAGAATCCTGTAGCATCTGAGAAACAGTTCAGGGATCCATGCTCAGTTCTATGGGGTATGGGGAGAGGTCATTGTAGAGACCTTGTTTCCAGTGGAAGCCAGAAAAGTTCATATTCCACAAAAAGGAGTCTTAACAGAAAGTCCAGGCTGACTTGAATCACCCTGTGCTGATTCAGAGCTTTCCTCGGATCAGCTGGAGAACTTTAGAAAATACTGAGAAATACTGAGAAAATCTCCTCCACCAAAGATTGTAACTTAATTGGTCCAGGATGCAGCCAGAGCCTGGAGGATGTCTTAAAGCTCCCCAGTGGTTCTAATGTGCAGCCATGGATGAGAAACACAAGGAGCCTTTCAGATTCCTTCATTAAGTTTAAGATTGGCCTCCATAAACTGAAAGAGAATGTCCTCAGTCAAGGGGCTCCCAGGTGGAAGGGGAAAATAAGGAGTGGAACAGGGAGCTAAGCTGGTCAAGAAGAAAAAGTTCATATCCGAGAGCTTTTATTTTTCTTCCTTCTAAAAATGTTAACAGGTGTGGCAAAAAAAAAAAATATTGATTAAAGAAGATATGTTATGTTTTCTTACCAAACTGACAACATTGTATGATACTACCCTTTGGTACTGGTGAGAATAAAGTGCTAAGGGTTCTCTCGTTTACTGAAGATTGAAATGCAAACTCTACAGTCTTTAGGGAAAGAGACTTGGCAACATGTATCAAGAACCTTAACAGCACCCGGAGCTTTATATATGCATGGAAGACAGGTAAGGAAAGATATACACCAAATTAACAGTGATTTTCTCTGGGTGGTAGGATTTCAGGTGAATTTCATTTCTCTGCTTTTACATACCTATGTTTTCTATATTTTACACAGTGAGTATGTCTTGCTTTGGAGAGGGGAGTGAAATGTAAAAATAATATTTTGTTAAAAGTTTTGTACCTATGGCATGACTTTTACACTCATGTATTTCCCATCAGTTCTTCTCCACCACTCCAATTTTGCTTTTTGGGGCTCGTAAGTCATTTGCAACCAAATCTGACTGCACGCTGATCCCCTGTAGAATGGAGCACACAGCCCCAGGTTGTGTTTCCCAGATTCTTCAGGATTCTCTCAAATAAGATTTGGGATTTGTAGATATAGCATTCTCCATTTATCTGCCTATACAGATACACATGCAAAAAAAAAAAAAAATACACAGCACATGTCATATGCCTTGTTCAGTAGGATTGCTTCATTCTGAAGCCCAAACATTCATTAAGAGCATGGACTCAAAATAAATGAGGTTAGTCCAGCCACTGTGGAAGGCAGTGTGGAGATGTCCAAAGAACTTAAAATAGCGCCACCATTCAACTCAGCAATCCCATTAATGGACATATACCCAAAAGAAAATAAATCATTCCACCAAAAAGACACATGCACTCTTATGCTCACTGTTGTACTGTTCACAATAGCAAAGACACGGAATCAACCCAGATGCCCATCAATGGTACACTGGATAAAGAAAACATGGTTCATATACACCAGAAAATACTACTAAACATCCATAAAAAAGAATGAAATCATGTCTTTTGAAGCAACATGGATGGAGCTAGAGGCCACAATCCTAAGCAAATTAATGGAGGAAAGAACCAAACACTGCATGGTCTCACTTATAAATTGAAGCTAAACATTGAACACACATGGACATAAATATTGGAACAATAGACACTTGGACTTCTGAAAGGTGGAGGGAGGGGGGTAGGTTTAAAAATTACCTATCAGGTAGTACGCTCACTACCTGGGTGACTCACTCCATACTCCACACCTCAGCATCACCAACATTCCCATGTAACAAATCTGCACAGGTACCCCCACACCTAAAATAAAATTGAAAGTTTTTAAAAATCATATTATGCCCCATAAATGTACAAAATTATTATTTGTCAATTAACATTAAAAACAAATATTTTTAAATGATGTTAAAAAATTAAAAATAAGTTTTAAAAAAAGAGCATGGACTCTGAAGTCAGAGGTCTGGTTAGAATCTGAGTGGTGTGAACTTGGGCAAATTAATGAACCTTTCTGTGCCTCAGTTCACTAAAGCGGCGTTAAGAAGAAAAGCTACCCCAGGGAACAGAGATGAGTTGCACTGAGTTTAGCAGGCGTCAGCCCTTGTTCTGCCGCAAGGTAGAACTTCATTGCTGTATGATCTGGAACACATCTCAACCTCCCTGAGCTTCAGCTTCCTCACCAGTAAAAGTTGGATGATAATAATAAACCTTCCCCTCTCACTTCATAGTGTGAGGACCAACTGAAACAGTGTATGAAGACTCTAAAGGGCTGTGCAAATGCCAGTTATTATTATTATTATTTTTATTATTATGAGATGGAGTCTCACTCTGTTGAGAGGCTGGAATGCAGTGGTATAATCTCAGCTCACTGCAACCACTGCCTCCTGGATTCAAGCGATTCTCCTGCCTCGGCCTCCTGAGTAGCTGGGATTACAGGTGCCCGCCACCACACCCGGCTAATTTTTTTGTATTTTTAGCAGAGATGGGAGTTTCACCATGTTGGCCAGGCTAGTTTCGAACTCCTGACCTCAAGTGATCTGTCTGCCCTCGGCCTTCCAAAGTGTTGGGATTACAGACGTGAGCCACCGTACCCAGCAGTTATGATTTTTATCGGTTTGTATTACATTCTCTCATCCGTGATCCTCTCATCCCCCATGGTTATACAGAAGCCAAGAGTAGGGTTGGGCAGCTTATATTTTGAGGGAAGCAAAGAGGCCCAGCGCCTTCCACTACCTTCATCACTGTCAAAACAAATGAGTGACTTTGGCAGTATTTCAACTCTGTGATGTGTGCTGAGCCTCAGAAACCTGGCAGGGCACAGTAATCAGTCACACACCTGAGGTGACTGCTGAACTTTGTGGCTTTTAACTAGAAACCCACACAGCTCTGCCCAGATGACCGTGCTGGCACAGTGGGCATGGATATAACTCCACAACACTTGAGTTTTAAAATGTCACATTTCTATAGCTTTCTAAATCAAATAAAAAACTGCTCTGAACATTCACCCACCAGGAACTGCAAGGAAATTCCATCTCTGTCACTATAGCAACGCTCTAGTCCCCTCCATGGGGTCTTACAAGATTCCCTGACTAACAGGACACCCAGTGCAAAGGTCGTGAGCTTCAGTCCAAAGTAACGTCTGTCCCCTGAAGCTGCAAACAAGCCTAGCCAGCTTTGAGCTGGATTCTGTTCTGGGTGGACTCAGAGAGAGACCCCTGGCCTGGGTGCTGTGGAATGTAAGACAATGGACTCAGCATTGTACACAGACTTTGTCCTTTTTCTAAAAATAGCTGGGCAGGAAGGCAGAAAGATTAGGAACCCACAGCCAGAGGCTGGACAACCACTACACCCAGTTTATTTACGCAGCAAAAGTTTTATTTGTTGTTTGTTTGTTTGCATGCTGTGCAAAGTTCCTCTTGCATATTAGTACCAACCTAGTATCTACTGAAGAATTACTTTGTGGTCAGGAGGGATGGAGGCTTGGCCACTCCAGCCAGTGGAGGGTGACTTATAAAACTCAGGGAGGAAAGGGGGTGCCTTATGGTTACACCTCAGCAACCTGTAAAAGAGCCGTTTGTAAAGGATTCTGATGACATGCATTTGAAAGGAGACCCAGTATTTGTCCAGTAAGATGTTCAGGATCCATCATTTTACTGAGACAATTTTTCTCTATCAATTTATGTAACATGAGGTTTTGTCTATTAAGCGTTGGGGAGAGAAGGCCATCAACACAAGGCAAATGAAATTCCCCTAAGAGCCAGTTCTAGACAGGAAGCTTTGGAATTTTTCCAGATTCAAATGATCAATTAAATTGTTCCAGCCAGGCACAGTGGCTCATGCCTGTAATCCCAGCACTTTGGGAAACAGAAGAGAGCAGATCACCTGAGATCAAGAGTTCGAGATCAGCCTGGCTAACACGGTGAAACCCTGCCTCTACTAAATATACAAAATGAGCTGGGTGTGGTGGCACATGCCTGTAATCCCAGCTACTCAGGAGGCTGAGGCAGGAGAATCACTTGAACCCAGGAGGCAGAGGTTGCAGTGAGCCGGGATCTCGCCACTGCATGCCAGCCTGGGCAACAGAGTGAGACTCCGTCTCAAAAAAAAAAAAAAAATTGTTCCAAAATGGAGATTTATGTTTAAGCTTTCTAACTGTCTCTGACTTGCTTTCTCATCAGCCATCTTCCTCAAATGGCTATAAATCAGACCTTGCCATTCAGTGCTTAAAACCCTCCAGCAGCCTTCCATATAGTCAGGAGACAATCCAAATTCTTTCCATAAGGTGGCCCTGTTACCTCTCTGAGTTTATCTCCTGTTGTTTCTTTCCCCCAATGCCATTCACTTTGCTTCAAACGTTGCACCATCCTTGCTGTTCCACTGACATTCAGGCACACTCCTGCCTCAGGGCCTTTGCACGTGCCATTCCCTTTGTATGAAATGCTCTTTCCACAGATAGTCACATGCTTTCTACCTCACTTTAGTCAGGTCTTTCCTGAGATGTCACCTCAGTGAGGCTTTCCACCACCACTATGTACGTAGTGGCTGCACTAGTTTACATTCCCACCAATGGGTATAACAGTTCCTTTATCTCCACATCCTCATCAACATCTGTTATTTTTTGTCTTTTTAATATAGTCATTCTAACTGGGGTAAGATGATATCTCAATGCGGTTTAAATTTTCATTTCTCTGATGATTAGTGGTGTTCAGCATTTTTTCATATACCTGTTGGCCATTTGTATGTCTTCCTTTGAGCAATGACTATTCATGTGCTTTGCTCACTTTTTAATGGGATTGAGTTTTTTTTCCTATTGAGTTGTTTGAGTTCCTTGTATAGTTTCTACATTAGTCATGTGCCGAGATTCATCTTGTCAGATGAATAGTTTGCAAATATTTTCTCTCATTCAACAGGTTGTCACTTCACTTTGTTGATTGTTTCCTTTGCTGTGCAGAAACTTTTTAATATAATATAGTCCCATTTATCTATTTTTGTTTGGTTGCCTATACTTTTGAGGTCTCAGTCATAAATTATTTGCCTAGACCAATGTCTAGGAGAGATTTCCCTAGGTTTTGTTTCAGTAATTTTATAGTTTGGGGTCTTATGTTTAAGTCTTTAATCCATTTGGAGTTTATATTTAAATATGATGAGAGACAAGGATCCAGATTCATTCTTCCGCATGTGGCTATCCAATTTTCCCAGGACCTTTAGTTGAAGAGGGTATCCTTTTCCCAATGTGACTTCTTGTTGACTTTGTTGAAAATCAACTGGCTGTAAATAAGTGGCGTTATTAATAGTTTCTCTTATTCTGTTCCACTGGTCTACATGTCTATTTTTATACCAATATCATGCTGTTTGGGTTACTATAGCCTTGTAATACATTTTAAAGTCAGGTAATGTAATGCCTCCAGCTTTGCTGTTCTTCCTCAGAATTGCTTTTGCTATTTGGGCTTTCTTTTGGCTCCACATGAATTTTAGGATTGTTTTTTCTAATTCTGCTAAGAGTTACATTGGTATTTTCATAGGAATTCCATTGAATCTATAGATTGGGGCAATATGATCATTATAACTATATTAATTCTTCGAAACCATGAACACTGATGTGTTTCCATTTATTTGTGTCATCAATTTTTTTATCACTATTTTATAGTTTTCCTTGTAGATATCTCTCATTTCCGAAGATAATCTCCTAGGTTTTTGTTTTGTTTTGTTTTGTTTTATTGTAGGTATAGTAAGTGGTGTTGCTTTCTTGATTTCTTTCTCAGCTAGATCATTATTGGTGTATAGAGATGTTACTGATTTTCGTACATAGATTTTGTATCCTGCAACTTGACTGAATTAATTTATCAAATATAAGAGTTTATTGGTGGATTCTTTAGGTTTTTGTAGATATAAGATCAGATCATCAGCAAAGAGGGACAATTTGACTTCTTTTCCAATTTGGATGCTTTTTTCCCTTTCTCTTGCCTAATTGCCCTGGCAAGGACTTCTAGTACCATGTTGAATGGAAGTGGTGAAAGTTGGCATCTTTGTCTTTTTCCAGTTCTTAGAGAAAAGGCTTTCAACTTTTCCCCATTCAGTATTATGTTACCTGTGGGTTTGTTCCATATGGCCTTTGTTGTTTTCTATCCTCAGTTATAGAATTTTTATAATGAAGAGATGTTGAATATTATCAAATGTTTTATCTGTGTCTACTAAGCTAATCATATGGTTTTTGTTCTTCATCCTGATGATGTGATGATATATCACCTTTATTGATTTGCATATATTGAACTATCTCTTGTATTCCTGGGGAAAGTCTCACTTGATCATTGTATATTGTCTTTTCAATGCACTGTTGGATGTGGTTTGCTAGTACTTTTTTGATTATTTTTGTGTCAATGTTCATCAGAGATACTGGCCTGAAATGTTTTTGTTGTTGTGGTTTGTCTTTATCTGGCTTTAGTATCAGGGTGATACTGGCCTCATAGGATGAGTTGGAGAGAATTCCCTTCTCTGAGACATTGTTGGAATAGTTTTAAGAGAATGGTATTTTTCTTCTTTGTATGTTTAGTAGAGTTCAACTGCGAATCCATCCACTCCTGAGCTTTTCTTTGTTTGGAGACTTTTTATTACCGATGGAATCTTGCTACTCAATATTGGTATGTTCAAGTTTCTATTTGTTCCTGATTACATCTTTGTAGGTTGTATGCTTCTAGGGATTCATCTATTTCCTCTAAGTTTTCCAGTTTCTCAGCATATAATTGTTCATAATAGTCTCTGATGATCGTCTGTATTTTTCAGGTATGAGAAAGGGTATATTTCCTTTTTCATTTTGTTTATTTGGGTCTTCTCTCCTCTTTTTTTTGTTACTTTAGCTAGTGGTTTATCAATTTTGTTTATCTTTTCAGAGAACTAATTTTGTTGATGCTTTGTGATGTTTTCAGTCTCATTTCATTTAGTTCTGCTCTGATCTTTATTACTTCTTTTCTTCTGCTAATTTTGGATTTGGTTTGTTCATGCTTTTCTACTTCCTTAATATGCACTGTTATACTGTTAGTTCATAATCTTTCTACCTTTTCAACGTAGGCATTTATTGCTATAAAGGTCCCTCTTAGCACTGTTTTTGCTATGTCCCACAGGTTTTGGTATGTTATGTTTTCATTTTCATTTGTTTCAAGAAATTTTTTGATGTCCATACTAATATCTTCATTGAACCAGTGATCATTCGGGGGCAAGTTGTTTAGTTTCCACTTATTTGGACAGTTTCCAAGGTTCCTTTTTGTGTTAGTTTCTAGTTTTATTCCATTGTGGTCCAAGAAAATAACTGATATGATTTTGATATTTTTAAATTTGTTGACACTTGTTTTGTGCCCTATCATATGGTCTGTCCTACAGATTATTCCATGTGCTGATGAAAAGAATGTATATTCTGCAATTGTTGAATAAAATATTCTGTAAGTGTCTATTAGGACCATTTTGTCTAAAGTTCAGTTTGAACCCACTGTTTCTTTGTTGATTTTCTGTGTTGATGATCTATCTAATGCTGAGAATGGCGTATTGGAGGCTCCCATTATTACTGTATTGCAGTCTATCTGTCTCTTTAGATTTAGTAATATTTGCTTTATGATAATGGGTACTCTAGTGTTGTATGCATATATTTAGAATTGTTATGGCCTCCTGCTGGATTGATCCTTTTGTCATTATATAATGACCTTATCGGTCCTTTTTTAACTGTTGTTGATTTAAAGACCTTTGCATCTGATATAACTATAGCTATTCCTGCCTGGTTTTGCTTTCCATTTGTGTGGAATATATTTTTCTATCCCTTTACTCTTAAGTCTATATGTGTCTTTACTATTAAGGTTAGTTTCTTGTAAGCTGCATATAGTCAGATGATAAGGTTTTTTTTTTTGTTGTTTACTTTTATCCATTCAGCCATTCTATGTCTTTTAAGTGGAGAATTTATTTACATTAGAGGTTATTACTGATATGTGAGGCTTTTTTTCCTGTCTTCTTATTGTTTTCTGGTTGTTTCATATATTATTTGTTCCTTTCCTTTTTCTTACTATTGTCATTGTGGTTTAATCGATTCCTCTAAAGGTTATCATTTGAGTCCTTTCTTGTCCTCCTTTGTGTAATTGCTTTGCTAGTGAGTTTTATACTTCTGTGTGTTTTCATGATGGTAAATGTACTTCACTTCCAGGTTTAGGAATCCTTTGTGCATTTCTTGTAGGACTGCTCTAGTTTTAATGAATTCAGTCACACTTGTTGTCTAGGAAGGATTTTATTTCTCCTTCATTGGAGAAGGATAATTTTGCTTGGCTGAAAGTTTCTTTCTTTTAGCACTTTGAATATACCATCCCATTCTCTTCTGTCCTGTAAGGTTTCTACTGAGAAATCCAATGTTCATCAAATTGATTTTCCTTTATAGGTAAGTAGACACTTTTCTCTTGCTGTTTTATAGAATTTGGTCTTTGTCTTTGACTTTGAACTAAAATGTGCCATGGAGAAGACCTTGTTGTATTATATCTGCCTGGAATACTTAGCCTTCTGTATCTTGATGTCTAAGTCTCTAGTTAGACTTGAGAAGTGTTCATCTGTTATTTCATTAAGTGGGTTTTCCACTCCTTTGTCTCTTCAGTCTCAGTAATATCAATCATTGAAATATTCAATCAGTTTATGTTGCTCCAAATGTGATTAGTGCTTTGCTCATTTTTTTTAATTCTTTTTTTTAAAAACTTTTGTCTGACTGGATTACTTCAAAAAACTTTCAAAAGTTGTGGGACCCAAGACTTATATTCAAGTTCTGTGATTCTTTCTTCTGTCTGATCTACTTTATTGCTGAAGATTTCAAATGTATTCTGTATTTTTTTCAATGAATTCTTCAGTTCCAGAATTTTTATTTTGGTTATTTTTAAAAATATCTATCTCTTTTGTAAATTTCTCATTCATATCCTGAATTGTTTTCCTAATTTATTTGTATTGTTTTTCAGAATTCTCTTATATCTAACTGAGCTTCTTTAAAATCAATATTTTGAATTCTTTATCAGAGACTTTGAAAACTTATTTTGATTCAAAATCAAATTACTAGAGAATTATTGTGTTCCTTTGGAAGTGTCATATGTCTTTGCTTCTTCATATGCCTTGTGCCCTTATGTTAATATCTGTGCATATGGTGTAATGGTTGTTTCTTCCTATTTTTGAATTTACTTGGCAGGGCATAACTTTTTCCTGAAGATGTATCTATGGCATTGGTTATATAGGACACATTGACTTTGATTCTCAGTACATGCAGTAGTGTAGTCTCTGTACGATTTCTTTGGCTCTAAACATTGTCAGTGGTGTCTGTGATATCCTCAGGAGGTTAGGGCATGGTTATTAGTGGAGGCTGTAGTGAAGTTTTGCTGAGGACTGAAATGCCAGGTGGGCCAATCTTCAATCTCTGGTGGTGGTAGTGGTGGGATGAGTATGCCTATCTTTGTGCCCCAGGGTGGTATACACTGGCACCTGTGTTTACAGTCACTGACAGGCCAGGTCTTGAGCCTTCAGGTGACTTGCTTGGATGTCAGCAGTGGCAGTGGTGGACTGAGTAGGTGGGCAGGTGCTTAGGCCTCTGTGCAGCCAGTATGGGATGAGGAATGGCCACAGCAGTGGCGGGACGATTCTCTGGGTCCTGAATGGTATCTATTGATGTTGGCAGAGGCTGCGATGAGCTGAGTAGACCAGTCCCCAGGTCCTCAGGTGGTGCTTGCAAGTAGGTGCAAGCTGAGGTGATAGCAGCCAGGAGTTTAATTCCAACCTTAGGCCCCTAGGAGAAGTGCCCAGGTGCCCAAAGTTGTGGATGGGGTTGGCAATCCCCAGGACCTGGGGCTATATGCTCTGTCTGAGAGGGGATAAAACTGGGCTGGACAGGCTTGTGCTCAGGCCCCCCAGTGGTGGCAGCAGGCACCAGTCATTGGCAGGGGTGGAGCAATCCTCAGGCCCTAGGCAGAATGCTGAGGTGAGGGGTGGTAGCAGCTGCACTGAAGCCCTGCCACTGGGAGGATGGGGCTGCCCTTGGTGGCCACAGCCTGGGCCAGTGGGTAAGGAACGTGTGTCCCTTTCACAAACTAGTTCCAGCAGGGCTTGCCCCCACCCTGGTGGTGGTACTTCATGCCTAGCTCATACATCAACCCCAGCTGCAGGAGCCTCTGCCAAACTGACAACCAAATTCCAGATGCAACTCACATCCTGCTCACTTCCTGGCACCAGCAGCTGCAGCCCACACCTCACTCATTTCTTAGCCCTGCCTGTGGTAGCACTCCCAGCATGCTCCCCAGCCTCAGGAACAATAGCTCACATTTCTGTAATGCCTCAGTTCTGGCACCATTGGGCCCCAGAACAGTGTGCAGTCTGCCAAAGACTAGGTTTGAAAATGGCATCTTGCTGTATTATCTGCTTAGGTCTCAGAAAAGGTGTGGGACCCAGCAGTGGGAACTGGAGCAGTGACATCCCG
This sequence comes from Macaca fascicularis, assembly GCF_037993035.2. NCBI lineage: Eukaryota > Metazoa > Chordata > Mammalia > Primates > Cercopithecidae > Macaca > Macaca fascicularis. The sequence goes on from NC_088377.1 coordinate 106,339,723, forward strand.
TGGTCTTCCAGCAGCTCACTGGGTTTGTTTCAGGGGTTGGGAGGTTCACGTGGTTCTCCCATGGCCAGAATTGTACAGTTCCATGGTGGGGCTGTGGGCTACTGGAAGGGTCTCTCACTCACCCTTTCCCCACATTGGGAAGTTGTTCTAAACCAACAAATGTTTAGGGGGATTAAATTGCCCATTCGCATTTCAGTTACATTCATGGAAAATGTACAAATTAGGGAACTGAAGACTCTACTCCATGGGCTCCATTTTCTTAATAAGTAAATTAAGGTAACTGGATTAGATACAGGATGATAAGCCCTTTGGGTTTAAGCAAAATTTTAAAATCTTCACGGACTTTATATTCTAGCAAAGAACATAGATAGTAAGCAAATAATCACAAATGTGGTGAATATTTACACAAGACTTATACGCATATAACACAGGGGCTCAACTTGGCAAGGGGGTATGTAGTTATAGTTGAATAATACTTGCCTTTGAAAGACATATTTTAAATATTCGTGCCAAGACCTGAAGTAGCTGGGAAAGGGGGGGTCAGGGAAAAGGAGTTGGAAGAGTCCATTCCCAGCAGAAGGGGCAGTGTGTGTGAAGCCCCAGAGTGGGAGAGAGTCTACGTTAGATCCAGAGGGCAGCAGGTAGAGCAAGAGAGCTAGGCAGGGTTGGAGTATACAAGGTCTTGTTGCTTATGACAAAAATATGGGGCATTACCCTATAGGCCATTGGAAGCCTCTGCAGGAATTAAACAGGGGAATGTCATTAAAAGATGATCTGCCTGCAGAAGAGAAAGAGAATGGATGGGAAGAGGGTGACACTGAGGTCAGCAGTCCAGTTGGGGGGTTAAGGTGATAATCCAGGAGAAAGACCAGGGTCACAGCAATGGGATGCAGAGAAGCAGGCAGATTCAAGAAAGATATATGTAAAAAAGAATGAACAAGACTTGGTGAGATTGACAGGCTATAGCAGGTAAGGGGAACAGAGGGGCCAAGGAAGACTTGACCTTTCTTTTTTGTGTAACATAGTAGATGTTGATATTTACTGAGATCAGATACTGGGAGAAGAAAACAGATTTGAAGGAACATATGGTGAACTCTATTTGGGCCAGATTTTGGCCAGATTTGTAAGGCAACCATACAGAGAAGCCAAATATATAGTTGGATAGATAGGCCTAGATCTCAGAATAAAGGTCTAGGCTCTGTTGTTTACTAGATGGCAAGATTAATAGATTCTAGAAGAGCGTAAGAGCCAATATTATTCCAACAGTCAGCAAATTGACCTTTAGTTCAAGGTGGGAGATGCCATAAGCTCTCCCAGAAGCAAAGAGACTTAAGGGCAGTGACAGGTAATTCCATGTGCCTAATGCCAACTAGGCAATGATCTAACCTCAGTTCTCTAACAGTAGAACATGCTCATCTAAACCAAAGACTCAAGAGTCATTGGAGAACTGAATTATGGCAGCTTACATTTATTAAACCAATATTACATAACAAGCGTACATATTACCTTATTTATTAATGTGGGGATAATCATTATAAATAGTTGTTGATATAACTCTGAGTTCATATTATCTATCTTTTTGTTGGGTTATTATGTTATCTCACTCAATCCTCAGAACAACTCTATGAGGTAGGCATTATCATCAACCCCATTTTATACATGAAGAAACTAAGTTTCGAAATTATGAATGACCAAGGGAGTGCAAATGCCATGATGCAAACCCAGACCTGTCGGACTCCATAGCTCTCCTCCTCATCTCTAGGAAAGACATTTCCAGAAAGTTAACCTAACAGATGGATTTTTTTCTTCCCCTGAGGTTTAAGAAACAAGCTCCAAAGCAAAACAACTAGTCATTCTGCTAAGCCTCTGATTGTCCTGTCCATACTGTCATCTCATACTAAGAAATATAGTCAGGAAAGATGCTATTAGCAGGAAAAGGTCTACTTTACAGTTACAGAATGAAATTGCCAAAAATCTAATTTTTCCAGCCCACTACAGCATATGGTCCTAGGGAGCCCAGGGCAAAAAACAAGTTGGTATTCCTTATTTTTCAAACCTCCCCAAACCTGGAAGTATTGCAGGCCAACAGACAACAGTCATGGTATCTCAATGTAGCAGTGGGAGAAGTCATTTCCTTGGTATGTGACCTTGGGCAGGAGACTTAATGTGAACTTTAGTTTTCTCATGTGTTCAATGGGGCTAATGGTGGTGTTACTTTATTTCAATAATTGCTACCCATACCATAGGGCTTAATACAGATGAGGCATTGCTCTGAACACATTGCATATATTATTTCATTTTTCCCCTAACCCCATGAGATACACTGAGTAGAATCTATTATCCTCACTTTACAGATGAGTGAATGAGGGAAGGAATTGAGTAATTTGCCTAAGTTTGCTAGAAGTCAAGTTGCTTAACAGAACTAAGACTCGACCCCAAGCAATCCGAGAATGACTCACCACCAAACTATACAGCTTCTTTCATGCTGTGAGGATTAAACGAGATGATGTATGTAAAGCATTCTAGCACATACCATATGCTTCATTAACACTATCCCATTATTTTTATTATACTTATTATTATTTAAAAACTGAAGCACAGGATGGTATTTAAGACTTCATGTATAAAACGGGGATGTATAAAATGGGGATGATTAAATTGTATTTAACAGCACAATTTCAGAGTAGACTTCCAACCTTTTTTAAGTTGTGTGAAAAAAAGAAACATTATTTACAAGCAAGACTCTTAAAACCCATCCTAGAGGAATGGCACATTTTTAAGCATCCCATTTAGACAAGCAGTTCAATAAATGCCAAGGGAGCTGAATGGCACTGTGGACCAACTGCTGAGGGAATTCCCCAAAAAACTATCGGGAACACTGTCTTCAGGGCATCATCAGTGCACTCATCCTTGCAGACTCTGCCTCCCTACCTGACAAACTTAAGAAATTGTCACACTCTTTTATTGAAGGAGAAGAAAATAAAACTAATTAGAAAAGCCTTCTATTGCAATGTGAAGCCTACTTTTAATCCTAAACTTAGAAGAGGTAAGGCAGGACTGTGACTGTGAGTAAAGGCTTTTATGTGCCTCCCACAGCAGGCTCCTCCTAAAAATGTAATCACATCCCCTCAGAGTAGTGTCCTCTGACAACCACATTTAAAGCAGACTCCCCAACTTATGCTCCTTTATTCCATCATATAATGGAATCCCTAATTATATCATTTAACTTCTTTGTTTCTCATCTATTTATCCCAACACACACCTCTAGAGAAAAGCAAGTCCCCTGGTCTGTTCAGTCTGCAAGAGTTCTGTCTGGTTCACCAACATATCCCCAGTACCTAATATATTCCAGTAACGGAAGAGAAATTCCAATCTCTATGAACATTTTGAAAAACATTTAAAGATGTCCAAATGTACAACCCACAGCAATCACTACAAAAATACCCTTTCTTCTCCTACTCTCAAGCACAGTGCCGTCCAATAGAAATATACCACTAAGTACCTATGTAATTTTAAATTTTTTGGTAGCCACACATTTTATTATTTATTTATTTATTTATTTTGAGACAGAGTCTCACTCTGTTACCCAGGCTGGAGTGCAGTGGTGTGGTCACAGCTCACTGCAGCCTTGACCTTGACCTGCCAGGTTCAAGTGATCCTCTTACCTCAGCCTCCCAAGTCGCTGGGACTACAGGAACACACCACCACGCCCAGCTAATTTTTGTAATTTTTGTAGAGATGGGATTGTGCTATGTTGCCCAGGCTGGTTTTGAACTCCTGGGCTCAAGCAATTCACCCACCTCAGCCTCCCAAAGTGCTGGGATTATAGGTGTGAGTCACCGTGCCTGGCTATAGCTACATTTAAAGAAAATAAAAGCAGAGTGACATCAGCAAGATGCCTGCCATCTCTACTCCCTCCCAGAAGAAAGGACCAAGGCAATGAAAAAAAAGTTAAGATTTGACTGGCATGTCTAAGGGAGAATGCTGGAGTGCAGCAGTAGAGTAGAGGCACACTTGTAGTGACTGGAAGTCCAGGAGAGCAACATGGAGGCACCCAGCCTCTGTAGCCCCATCTCCTCCACCCAGATCAGATCAGCCTAGAGATAGGAGGGACATTTGTGGGGAAAAGGTAGGCAGAAGGTCCCTACCAGTTCTCATTGTCACTACAAACACCTATAGTCCTTACTACAGGAGAATCCCACAGTCCTCACAAGCCCTGAGTCCAGTTTGAAGAACTTTCAGGAATTTACATGGCTGCGTTGTCCTGGATTGGGAGCACAGGGTTTGTACTCCCTATCCACCCCTGACCATAAACCCAGCTGCATATGCCCTCAACCTGAGAAATAGCTCAGTGAGCCCTCTCCTGGCAAAGCTGCAACACTGTCATCACAAACTCTGTCAGCCTAGGCCTCTGAGAAACTCACAAATGCCATTAGTATGGATTATAGCTGAGGAAACTATACGGAGACTATACCACTGCATCCATCTAGAACCAAGGCCAACACAACCCAATGAAATGACAGGCTAACACCCATTCCAATGAATAAGTCCTTTCCCACAAAACCTACTCCACAAATTTGGAAGAAGCAAATATCCAGCTGCATAAAAATCAATGTAGGAACACAATCATGCAAAAGCAAAGAAGCATGTCACTTCCAAAGGAAAACAATAATTCTCAAGTAACAGACCCCAATCATAAGGAAAGACATAAAATGCCACAAAAAATAATTCCAAATAAAATCTTAAGGGAACTTTCTTATAAGAGAAAACAGATAGATAATTCAATGATATTGGAAAGAAATATTATTTGAATCAGAAATTCAACAAAGAGATAGATATTATTTTTAAAAAGCAGCAATTCTAGAGCTGACAAATTCAATGAATGAAATTTAAAAACACAATCAAAAGCTTCAAGAAATTAAAAAACACAATCTAGTCTAGAACAGAATACACCAAGCAGAAGAATGTCTGAACATGAAGACACGGGTTTTGAAATAACACAGTCAGATCAAAAAAAATAAAAAAGAATGAAGAAAGCCTACAGGATATATGAGACACCATTAAGCAAACAAATATTTGTACTATAACATTCCACAAAGAGAATAGACAAGAAATAAGTGAGGAAAACTCAAAATAGATTTAACTTAAGCAGGTCCCCTCCAAGGCACATTATAGTCAAATTGTCAATAGACAAAGATTTTAAAAGCAGAAGAAAAAAGTGTTAAGTCACATATAAGGGATCCCCACTAGACTGGCAGGAGATTTCTCAGCAGAAATCTTACAGGCCAGGAGAGAATGGGACGATATATTTAAAGTACTAAAAGAAAAAAAAAAACTGTCACCCAAGAATATTGTACTCAGGAAAGCTATCATTCAGAAATGAAGAAGAAATAAAATCTTTCACACAAAAAAAATAAATACTAAGGGAATTCATCATCATTAGACTGGCCTTAGAAGAAATGGGAGTCTCACATATAGAAGTGAAAAGAGGATAACTACCATCATGAAAATGTGGAAAACTATAAAACTCATTGGTAGAGCCAATACACAAAGGAGAAAAAGAAATCAAACCTTAACATTACAGAAAATCACAGGCAGACAAAAAAAGAAACAATGAGAGAGGAAGTAAGAAAGAAAGATACACAAAACAATCAGAAAACAATCATTAAAATAACAGGGATAAGTCCTCAACATTTCAATAAAAATCTGAGTGCAAATGAATTAAATTCATCATTTAGAAGAGATATACTGACTGAATGGATAAAAAACAAGACCAAGCTATTAGGTTGGTGCAAAAGTAATCACAGTCTTGTCATTTTTTAAAAAGTAATTTAAAGAACTGCAATTTCTTTTGCACCAACCTAGTATATGCTGTCTACAAGAAATTCATGCCTCCTGTAAGACACATATACACTGATAATGAAGGAGTGAAAAAGATATTCATGCAAGTGGCAATCAAAAGTGAGCAGGAGTAGCTATACTTACATCAGACAAAACAGACTTCAAATTAAAAACTGTAAAAACAAAGAAGGACAATATATGATAATAAAAAGATCAACTAAGCAAGAGAATATAGAACTGTAAATATACATGGACCCAACACCAGAGCACCCAGATATCTAAAGCAAATAATATTTGATTAAAGGGAGAGATAGACTCCAATACAATAATATAATAGTTGAGAACTTCAACACCCTACTCTCAGCATTAAACAGATCATCTCAACTTAAAAGCAACAAAGAAACATTAAATTTAAACTTCACCATAGTCCAAATGACCTAATAGACATTTATACAACATTTCAACCAACTGCTGAAGAATTCACCTTCTTTTCTTCAGCACATAGAACATTCTCCAGAATTGACCATATGATAGGACACAAAAGAAGTCTCAAAAAAATTTAGAAATATTGAAATCATATTATGTATCTTATCTGACTACAACAAAATACTACACATCAACAAGAGGAACACTTGAAACTATATAAATGCATGGAAATTAAACATGCTTTCAAATGATCAATGGGTAGAAGAAGGCACTAAGAGTAAAATTTTAAAATTTCTTGAAACAAATGAAAATGGAAACACAACTTACCAAAACTTATGGGACACAGAAAACAACAGAATTAAGAGGCAAATTTATGGTAATAAATGCCTATATCAAAAAAAACTAGAAGGATTTCAAATAAACAACCTAATGATGCACCTCAAGCAACAAGGAAAGCAAGAACAAACCAAACTCAAAATTTGTAGAATGAAAGAAATAGTAAAGATCAGAACAGAAATAAATAAAATTGAGATTAAAAAAAAGATTGGCTGGGTGCAGTGGCTCATGGCTTTAATCCTAGCACTTTGGGAGGCCAAGGCAAGCAAATGGCTTGAGTTCGAGGCCAGCGTGGGCAACATGGTGAAACCCTGTCACTACAAAAAAGTACAAAAATTAGCCAGGTGTGGTGGCATGCACATGTAGTCCCAACTACTTGGGGGATTGAGGTGGGAGGATCACTTGAGCCCAAGAGATTGAGGCTGAAGTGAGTCATGATCACACCACTGCACTCCAACCTGGGTGAGAGCAAGACCCTGTCTCAAAAAAAAAAAAAAAACAAAACACTGGATTTTTTTTTTTTTGGAAAAGATGAACAAAATCAACAAAACATTAGCTAAATCAACTTTTTTTAAAAAGAGAGAGAAGACCCAGATAAATAAAAAAGAAGACATCACAATGGATACCACAGAAATTCAAAGGATCATTAGAGACTACTATGAACAGCTAGGTTCATAGTAGATTCCAATAAATTTGAAAATCTAGAAGAAATGGACAAATTTCTGGATGCCAACAACCTACCAAGATTGAACCAAGAAGAAAGAAAAAATCTGAACATAACAACAACCAGTAAAAAGTATTTGACAAAGAAAAGTTTAGGACTGGATGGCTTTACCACTGAATTCTACCAAATCTTTAAAGAAGAATTAATGCCAATTCTTCTCAAACTATTCCAAAAAATTGAAGCAGAAGGAATTCTCCTTAACTCATTCTACGAGGCCAGCATAGCCCATTACCAAAACCAGACAAGGATATAACAAAAAAGAAAACTACAGGCCAATACCCCTGATGAACATAGACACAAAACTCTCAACAAAATACAAATTTGGTTTAGCAAACCAAATCCACCAACATGCTAAAAAGATAATACACCATGATCAAGTGGATTTATCCTAAGAATGGTTCAACATATGCAAATCAATAAATGCCATCTAGAACATCAATAGCATGAAGGACAAAAACCATATGATTATCTCACTAGATGCAGAAAAAGCTTTTGATAAAATCCAGTGTCCCTTCATGATTTAGAAACATCTTAATAAATTAGGTAGACAAGGAAAGTAACTCAACATAATAAAGTACCTCAACATATATTGATAAACCACAGCTAACATCTTACTGAACAGGGAAAAGATGAAAGCTTACACTCTAGGAACTGGAACAAGATAAGGATGCCCACTCTCACTGCTTTTATTTGACATAGTATTGGAAGTCCTAGCCAGAGCAATTAGGCAAGAGAAAAAAAATAAAAGTCATCCAATTGGAAAGAAGGAACTCAAATTCTCCCTGTTTACATATGACATGATCTTATATGTACATAATCTGAAAGACTCTATCAAAAAAAAAACTCTTAGAACTGATAGAACTTAGAACTTACAAATTCCATAAAGTTGCAAAATACAAAATTAATGTACAAAGATTAGTAGCATTTCTACACAGAGACAATAAACTAGCTGAGAAAGAAATTAAAGACAATAAAAAACTACAAAATACTGATGAAAGAAATTGAAGATACAAACAAATGGAAAGACATCCCATGCTCATGAATCAGAAGAATTAATGTTGCTAAAATGACAATACTATCTAATCTACAGATTCAATGCAATCCTTATCAAAATATCAATGACATTCTTCACAGAAAGAGAAAAATATTCGAAAATTTGCAAGTAACCCCACAAAAGATCCAAATAACCAAAGCAATCCTGAGCAAAAAGAACAAAGTTAGAGGTATCACACTATTAGACCCCAAAATATACTACAAAACTGTAGTAACTCAAACAGCATGGTGCTGGCATAAAAAGAGACACATAGACCAATGGAACAGAATAGAGAACCCAGAAATTAATCCACATGTCTACAGGCAACTGATTTTTTACTAAGGTGCCAAGAACACCCATTGGAGAAAGAACAGTCTCTTCAATAAATGATGCCAGAAAAACTGGATATCCATATGCAGAAGAATAAAACTAGACTACTCACCTCTTACCCTACACAAAAATAAATTTGAAATGGATCAAAGACCTAAATGTAATTCCTGAAACAATAAAACTACCTGAAGAAAACACAAAGAAAACACGGACATTAGTCTGGGAAGAGATTTTATAAATGATACTTCAAAATCACAGTTAACCAAAGCAAAAATAAACAAATGGAATTATATCAAATTTAAAAGCTTCTGTGCAGCAAAATAAACAACAAAGTAAAAAAGATAACCTACAGAGAGGAAGAAAATATTTGCAAACTACACATCCAACAGGGGATTAATATCTAGAATATAAAAGGAACTCAGTCATCTCAATAGCAAAAAAAAAAAAAAAAATCCAATTTTAAAATTGGCAAATAATCTGAACAGATATTTCTCAAAATAAGACATACAAATGGCCAACAGATATATGTAAAATGCTCAACATCATCAGGGAAATGCAAATAAAAACTACAGTGAGGTATCATCTCACTCCAGTTAGGATGACTTTTTTTTTTTTCTCAGAGTCTCGCTCTGTCTCCCTGGCTGAAGTGCAGTGGCACGATTTCAGCTCACTGCAACCTCCACATCCTGAGTTCAAGTGATTCTCCTGCCTCAGCCTCCTGAGTAGCTGGGATACATGAAAAGTAAAAACATCCTGTCCAGGTAGCATACATACTGGTCAAAAGCATGAACTTTAGACTCACACTAGCCTGGCTCTATCACACCCTAGTTCTTTGCCCTCGGGCAAATATCAGCCTCTGAACCTCAGCTGTAAGATGAGACCAGGCTTTCTACTCACAGGATGGGCAGCAGGATGATATACAACAATGAATTTACTAACAGCTAGGGACTACACACACACTCAGCGGATGTTACCTGGTAGTGCTGCTGTTTCTATCGACCCATCCCTGCTTCACCCCCTTTCTCTGATAACAGCTCCAGTATCTAGCAGGTTCTCCACACTAAATTCCTGAAGTTTTCTAATTGGCATCACTTGCCATCTTTGGTCTGCACTTAGGTAGGTTCATTGGCTCCCATTAGACCTCATGCCATGGCAGAAAGCAATTGGAGTTGTCCAGGCCGGAGCTGGCATCCGGGAAGTCTATAGGTAGGTGAGATTGGTTAGTTATTTTACCCCCTCAGGGCCTCATATTAACACTATTAAAAATAGGCCTCCCTCACAGTGCTACCATGAGGATTAAGTGAACATACCATTTTGTACAATAAATGTTAATTATGCCTTTTAGATATTTCTTCAAATAGAAATAAATTACTAAGGCAGGCACTCGGGTATAGCAAAAGTTGTTGAAAGGAACAACAAGAAAACAGACTTTGTCACAGAAACTTTATTTCATTTTCATTATCTTAATGTTTTTCTGACTTCAAGTTTCCTAGCCACAACCTCCAACCAAATACCTACAGAGAGATAAGACTCCCCAATAAGAAGATGAAAAGCCCCCTATTCCTACCCCAATTATGATGAGGGCTAGACTGTGCTGCTGGCAAGTGAAATGTTAGTTTTGCTTTGGGGGCAAAGGGAAAAGTCAAATTTCTCTAAGTGGTGACCAGAACACCCCCACGAGCAATGTGATTCACCCTGAGCTGTCCTGTAACTCAGGGTGTTGTTTTTTGTTTGTTTTTTTTTAATGGTTTCTAGGTAGATGGGAAAATATTAATAGAGTCTAGCTCTCAGGGGCTAGTCTCAATACTGTGAACACATAACCATCACCTCCCTAACCCACCTCCTCTGTCCCCAAACTACAGGAAAGACCATGTGTTTTGGAAACAAATGTGGGCGTAGAGTCAGACAGATCTGGACTTATGTCCCAGCTCAGTCACTTACCACCTGGATAGATTTCAACAAGTCCATTTTTTTCTGAGCCTCAATTTTCCACATCTGCAAAAGAGAAAATACTGTTGTTATGGTGATATTCTAGGGACTCAAGTCTCCATAGATAAAGCACCTGGCACACAGGAGGTATTCGGTAAACAGCAAATAATACTACATCACATGAACCACAAGACTTGAAAAGCAGGGTACAACGAAACAAAAGAAAGAAGGTGACAAATCATGGTACAAGGAAGGATGGCAGTTAATCAAAATGAGAGACTGGATTGCCAAAGGAATTTCAGCTTATTCAGTGCTGCTGTGAAATAGATGAGAATGTAGAGATGATTAGACGGTAATTTTATGTAACACAAAAACAACTTGTTCATTAGCACAGGACAGAGCAAGAGACGAGAAGTGACCTGCACAGGAGGACGGTTACAGACCTCACCCACAGCATCCGAACAGGCATCTCATCACACATTACATCACGACAGCCCTGTCCAGCCTCCCTGTGCACGTCCTTGCTCACCAAGAGGCTTGGAAGGGAAAGTCAAAGTAATGGCAACAATTAAAATGTTAGAAAAGAGTAACTGAATTGTCACTATTTTTTTGGTCATCAGGTTATTTTTAATTGTTCAATTTCCCTTCCCTGACCTTTAGGACTCTAATAAACAGTGACAGTCTAAAGCCCTAAGCATACATGAAATCTATTAATTTCTCATTACTTAATTCTATTTCCAGTCCTCTTTTCCCTTGGAGATATAAATAGGAAGATATTAGTGCCCACCAACAAATAAGAGGTTTCTTTTTGCTGTCATACTCTGACTGGAGTCCCAGGAACTCTATTCTTGATGAATACTTCTTTTTTCTTCCCTTTTTTTGCCTACTTCCTGCATCTTCTTCCTGTCTGCAATCACACTGCCTACTCTCTTCCCTAGACAGCTATGTTGCCTAAAGGACTGTGAGGAGAGCCAGGCCTGAGACCCACAATGACAAAAGAAGGAAGATGAAGAGGTGACATTGGCTCTTGCCACGTGCAGGGCAGGGAAGACAGAGATGGCCCACCAGACACTTACGGTCTCCTTATCCTACACAATAAAGTCAAATGTCCTTGCTTCACCAATACACAGGGGCTCTACAATGTGCCCTCAACCATAAACTCCAGCCCCATCTGTCCCCTCTTTTGCTACCAACACACAGACTAGAATCCAGAACTCACTCTGGGTCCTGGTTATTTACATGGAGCTGTGCTACATCTGAAAATGTGGGACAAAGTGAAGCCTGACTCCAACACTACCTCTTACAGGCTGTGTGCTTTGGCCAATTTCTTGACCTCCCTGGGCCTCAGTTTCCTCATTTGCAAAATGTGGCTAATGCTTTCACAGGATCACATGAGGATGACATGCGATGACACATGTCAAGTGCCTCATATGTGAATGAGGAAAAACTCCGACTAGATGCTCACAGCTCCCTGCTCGGTTAGATGTGGGTAGGACAAAGGGAGGGGGAAAGAAGCTCGCTATTAAAAAATGTTTTTCTCCCATATTAGTATGCCAATAAGAGATTCAATTGTGTCAACAATCTCTTATTACAAATGCAAATCACCCCTGTGTTAAGCTTATCAATTCCCACCTTTGTATAAATTATTTAAATCAAATCAGTACCTTCCAGAGTTTGAGATTTCAGTGTTGTGATTATAATGCAGAAGAGCAAGGTTATTTTTAAAACCTTTTTAGGAGGTTGCCTCAGTGCTCCTTTCCACTGCAGTCTAGGGGTGGGGGTTAGCCGATGCATGAAAAGTAAAGACATCCTGTCCAGGTAGCATACATACTGGTCAAAAGCATGAACTTTAGACATTCAGAGCACAGCAACTAGGTGGCTGGAAGTCAGGGCTGGGTTGGGGAAAAGAAAATAGAAGGGGGTAAAGGAAGAACGAGAATCCTGAAAGTGAAGCAGAAGGCCATGACATACCAACTTGTCCCACTTTGTCACTGTGCCTTGGGCTCAGATGGCAGCTGGAATGCTACTGACAATCTCCAGGCCTGCTGCCTTTGGCTCACCAGCAGCTGATTGAGACATCCAGATGCATTTGTCAGGCTGTCCTGTCAGCTTGCCCTCATGCAGCCAGACTTCTTAGTATAGGCTCTTTCGACTCCCACCAGCCCAGGTGCCTCCCACATAAAACCCTTCCCTGTCCCCTACAGAGATGACATTAAAAGGATGGAAAGAGAAGTGAGGGAAAGATGGAGAGCAATGAGCACACATAAAAGTAGGTCAGAATCCTCCTCCCCACTCCTCCTTCACAATCCGTGCAATATTTCCAAACCAAAGAACTGTAGGAATGCATCCCCCACATTGCACACATGCTCCTCAGCATCTTGCATGTATATGGCATTTCATATGTTTTCAAACCATTTGATTTGAAATAACAGACGTGTAAGCAGATTGTGAGCAGAGCAGGTAGGACTATCCCCATTTAAAATAATGAGAAGATTACGGTTCAAACATGTTGGCCGTTCCCCAAATTCCAACTGCTAATTAGAAAGTAGGCCATTTTGGGACCCAAGTCTCTTGATGCTTCATTGCAAGGGATTCAGATTTTATATGAGGCCTTTAAATGACTACACCTCAGGGACCTGGGTGGGAAGTCTCTACCTGCATGAGGCTATGGGCAGGAACTGCAGGTTTCAAACCCTGCCTCTGCCAGTGACTACTCATGAAATTTTTAAGAACTTTCTCTGTGATCACTGACTTTCTCATCTGTCAAATGAAGTGGGTGTGGACAATATTCTGACTTTAAAGCACACATGTGTCTATGTGTGCATAATGTGGGGGCAGCAAGAAGTGCTGGGAAGGGAAAAAACAGATATTCAATATTCTGTCAAATGTTCTGAGTCTCTGCAAGACCTAAAATAGACTCAAATACTGGCAGCATTGCTAGCAACCCATGGTGAGGCTCATCCCCCTTCTCTTCCCATCAGGACCCTGTCTTACAGACACCACTGACCCCCATCCCTAAAGAGCAAACAAGGTAGGACTTGGCCACCCTCAGTCCTAGTGCTAAGCATGCAGATACCAGCAGCATTGGTTAACCAGAGGGAAGAGACCCTAGAAGTGAGCTCAGGACTTATAGGCAGAAAATCTGGGGCCTCATATATCACAAGGTCTAGAAGAGAGGCGTGTTCTAGGCGGGTGCATCCATTTGGCCCTGTGGGGAGAAGTGTTGCAGGGGGGCCAGAATGGGGCCTCTAAAGCACAGGCTTAGGACAGCAGCCCCATGGCTATGGTCTAAGGTTAGCGTCACCCATTACTATTTGCTCTTCTCCATCTCCAAATATCTCCTCCCAGTTCCTGTTGCTGGCAAAGTTCATTCATTAAGACTTCTTCAAGTATAATGTAGATAAGGAGTTGCTTTGTCCTATCCAATCACCCAATGATTCCCAGTCTTGCTTTCATGCAAATATCTTCCATTATCTTGAAAAGGAAGGCAAGGAATTCTCAAAAATCATTTTTACCATAATTTAAATTAATCTTAATTTAAAAGATTAAGTGCTAATTTGTAATAGGCAAAAGGCAGAAACAATCCAAATGTCCCTCAACAGATAAACTGATAAACAAAATGTAGTATTGTATATACACACAGCAAAATATTGACACATAAAAAGAAATGAAATTGTGATACATGCTACAACATGGATGAACCTTGAGGACATTATGCTAAGTGAAATATGTCAGTACAAAAGACAGGTATTGTATGATTCTACTTATATGAGGCAAATTCATAGAGAAAGAAAGTAGAAGAGTGGTTACAAGGGACTGGAGAGTGAGGGGGGTGTAGAAACACTGTGTAGGTTGCATAATAGTGTGAATGTACTTAATGCCACTGAATTGGACACTTAAAAATGGTTCAAATGATAAATACTGTGTTATGCATATTTTGCCACAGTAAAAAAAGAAAAGAAAAGAAAAGAAAAAAATATAAAATACTACACAGTACCCTCAAGGTTTTCTGGAGAAGAATGATAAAGAAGAGAAGACTCACGCCTGTAATCCCAGCACTTTGGGATCCCGAGGCGGGGGGATCACAGGTCAGGAGATAGAGACCATCCTGGCTAACACGGTGAAACCCCATCTCTACTAAAAACACGAAAACAAAAAATTAGCCGGGCGCGGTGGCGGGCGCCTGTAGTCCCAGCTACTAGGGAGGCTGAGGCAGGAGAATGGCGTGAACCCGGGAGGCGGAGCTTGCAGTGAGCCGAGATCGCGCCACTGCACACCAGCCTGGGCGACAGAGCGAGACTCCGTCTCAAAAAAAAAGAGAAGCGAGAGCCCGAAATCAACTTTTGAAAAACAGTGTCACCTCCAAAAAGACTGGGGTTGCTTCTTGCTATGGTCTGAATTTGTTTCCCCAAAACTCGTATGTTAAAAATCACCAATGTGATAGGATTAACAGGTGGGGTCTGAAGGGGGTGATTAATAACAGGGAAGAATGCTGATGAATGTGATAGCCCCCTCATAAAAGAGGTTGAAGGGAGCCACTTTGCTCTTTCCTCACATGAGGACACAGCAGCAAGGCGCCATTTTGAAGCTGAAAGCAAACCCTCACCAGACACTGACCCTGCTGGCACCTTGATCTTGGACTCCCCAGCCTCAAGAAGGGTGAGCAATAAATGTATAGTATTTATAAATTATTCAAAGATACTTTGTTATAGCAGCCCTAACAGACTGAGACACCTTGGGAAGTCATATAATATTTCAGCATCACCCAAGTGTCACGTCATTCTTTCACTCTCTTTATTTGTACCTTGTTCATTATCCCAAACGTCTGCATTTAAATAAATTGGTTCTTCCTCTTTTGCTATTCTGCACCACAATACCTTAAGTAGAAAGCAAACACCAAATTAAAAACCACACTCAGACCAATGCTAAACTCAACTTTGTTGCTAAGTCAGTCCTAGACTACAGGGCTAAAACCTTCACCAACACCTAGCATTAGAATTAGCCATGGTTTGGGGTTTCTTTTTAATTTTCAGCTTTTATGGCTTTTAAAATTAAATGAACCCTCTGCACCCACACTTATTTTCAATAGGTACAGAAATTTCCACTGGCACTCAGAAAATGATGACACATTACAGATGTGACTGCCGAAGCAATTATCTCTTTGTTATTTTAAAATGGCCACACACCATTTTTAGCCAGGTCTTAACTGCCACAGCAGGAAATGAGGCCATCGTCTAATTAATTTTTATCTAAATTATCTGGGCAGCTGCCTGAATCCTGATCTTCTGTTTGTCAGTGGAAATATGACATGATTGGAAGAGGTATATACATGAAAGAATATGGGCTCAAAAAAACCTTAAACTGCCTGACTTCTCCCTTCAGTAAGCACTTCTATGCTCATCTCTACTCCATATTTACTTTCTTAAACTTGTTCCTCAAAGTGTGGTCCATGGACCTCCAACATCAGCACCACCCAGGAGCATTGTTGGAAATGCAGCAGCATCTAGGGCACGCCCCCTCCCCAGACCCACTGAATAAGAATCCCAGTTGCATCCTGTTCCCTAGGGAATTCCTGTGTACAGTACAGTTTGAAGAGCCCTGTATTAGCTTCCTGTGGCTGCTGTAACAGATTACCACAAACTTGATGGCTTAAAACAACAGAAATTTAATTCCTCACAGTTCTTTCTGGAAGCCAGATGTTAAAAAAAAAAAATTTGTTTGTTTGTTTACCTACATAAAACAAGATGTTGGCAGGCACACATTCCGCCTGCTGGCTTGAGGGGAGAATTCGCTCCTTGCCTCTTTCAGCTTGTGATGGCTGCTGGTATTCCTGGGTTTCCAGCCCAATCTCTGTCCCCATCTTCACATCACCTTCTGCTCTATATGCATCTCAGCTCTTTCTCTGCTCCATCTCTTATAAGGATGTTTGTGATGGAATTTAGGGCCCACTTGGCTAATCCAAAATAATCTCATCTCAAGATCTTTTATTTAAATCATATCTGCAAAGACTCTTTTTGTAAATAAAGTAATATTTACAGTTTCCAGGGATCAGAATGTGGATATCTTCTGGGGAGCCATTTTTCTGCCTATCACAGCCATGCATCTGGAAAGTTTTACTTTCACATGCCAGTCAGAATATAATGACACTACATAAATGATCTGTATAAATCACTTGTATAAATACCATCTCCAAATATAAATTTAGTAAATTTAACAAAAGGCCATCCTTCAAAACCTATTGTCAGCAAAGAAGCACTGAAGTTTCAAAGACTGCTCTGTGAACCAAATACAAGGCCTCTGAAGTTTCATTCTATTTGCAGCTCATAAACATATCCCTTACTTGCCTGGAATGCCTGTCAAACACTCTGATTTCTATGCCCCAACCCAGGCCTCCCAAATCCAAGTTACCAAGAAAGGGCCTGGGAATTTGTATTTTAAAAAGGCACTCTAAGGTGATTGTACCCACCAGTTTGAGAAACTCTGCTTAAACCAACACTTCTCATCCTGCACTGCACATTTAGGAAATTTCTTTAAAATCCTGGGGCCCAGATATACCCAGACCAATTCAAGCTGATTCTCTTGAGGTGAGTATTTTCCAAAGCTCCCCAGAGATTTTAACTTGCAGCCTGGCTTGAGACCCACTGATTTTACCTCTCTGGGCCCAGTTAAGAGTTAGAGGTGATTTAACAGACCCAGGCAAACCACTCATTAAACTATCTGGGCTGCTGCCCTTTTCAGAATACATGTTGAAGGGCCCTTCTTCACAGGATGGGTCACGCCTATGACAAGGCAATTATGAAAGTGCTTAGGAAAATCAGCCTGGCAGGAGTTCTCACTCTAGCCATAGGAAGCCATGCACAAATAACATTTACCACCTACGCATGAGCATCCTGCAGCAGAGAATAAAGTCATACCCAAGCAATCCTTTCACCCAAGCCAAATCCCATCCTACTTCATGAAGAGGAACTTATTTCTCTTCTTCTCCACCTCCCTCCCCAATCTCCACCAGCCCACATAGACTTTCTTCTAGCCCCACAATACCAAAGTAATCAAGTTTTTAACATTTTTAACCTTTTATTTAATACACTGAAATGTTCCCTACTTTCATGTAAAGATGAAAAGTTTACATCTTTGGTCTTTCCCACAGAGTGTTATTGTCTAGCTGAGGGGCACAATGGCCAAATGGTAACAACTGAAGTCAAAAGTTCTGCAAGAAACTAGCAGAAATCAGCAGAACAAGGAAAAGGGTATGAGAAGGAGAGAGTAGTAGCCCCTGTTGCTATAGGGAAGAATTTGTGTTCAGTGGAAAATTATGCATTATCTACAACTCACTCTTCCGTGTTATCTGATTCTGAGACTACAGAGGCTATTCATCAACTCTAAATTATGGATAACTGATAGTAATGCAAAATCTTTGTCTATAAACAGGAAAATTCTGTCCTATATGGTAAAGAAAAAAAAATTTTCAATTGAATTGAACTTTTGAAGTGAAGACTTCCCTCCCCACACAATGGGGGGAAAAATTGCCTTGATTTGCATGTTCCCATCCATTTTTCTTTACTTTGTATAAATTTGTTCTTTTTATAATTTTTCCTTTGAACCAGTTATAGTATCATGATAAATACATCCTTAATGAGTGTTTATTTTTATAGTTGCATAAAAGTTATGATTTTACCCTTTTTTGAAAATTCTCTTTTAACATTGCTCATGACCACTTTAGATGCCAAAGAGGACAAGACCCGCAATGGTTGCTCAAGTTTATACATAAAGCCTAAAACAATCAGATGAAGGTAAAGAGATCTTGTCTCTGCGAATGAGTCTTTTAGAGTATCCCAGGCATCTAGCCCCAAACTTGTTTTCTCCTGGCTCCTTCATATCTAGCCAAGGAAGCAATCACCACCTAGAACCACAAACTGTTCTCTACCTGTGAGGCTGAATGCAGGTACAGAATGTATCAGAGCAAGGGATTCTTCTCCCTGGGACCTTGTTTGAGAAGATGTCTTGACTGCTTAAATCAGCTCTCTCCCACAAGGGGCTGTGGTGCTGTTTATAGGTGCCCACAACAACCTGGAGGTTTAGAAACAGTATCATGAACAATGCCAGTGGTGTTTTCTCTAAGCCCACAAGGATGGTAAAGGTAATGTGAAAGGGTGGGAGGTTTCTCAAAATGAAAATAAAAAACTAGCTGTGGGGAAAATTACAGAATTAACCTAAGTGCATGATATCACGTAGGTTAGTTATAATATTTAAAGCATGATTTATCTCATGATGATCAAAATTACAAATATTTCATCAAGGTAGAAAATTTTAAACCACTATTACCTTGTTCACATCATCTGTGCCACACATACACAATATTTTAGTTATGATATATGTATAACTGCTTTGATCTAAATTTTCCCAAGGTGTCTGAAATTAGTCTTGCTGCTTCAATCATATGATTCTCTACCCAAGACCTGGTCATCACCCCAGATTTCTTTACCTCCAAAGTCAGTATTTCGACCATGTAGCTCTTCAATCACAATCTTTTTGTTTTCCAGCTGGTTAAGATGATCCCACAACTTTTTCTTCAACTTCGTTGGTATACCTGCCATCTAGCTCTCCACCTTCTCCCTATCCACCGGGATATCTCTCTATCTTCTCCTTATCAATTACCTCCTTCCTGTCTTCTCTTCCCTCCCTCTCTAGCTTTTATTTCATTATCATGATTTTAAATAATATTTTACAAATATCCTATACTCCCTTGACCCTCTGCCTCTAAATCCCAATTCTCTGGCAAAATCTATAACTCAGATGAACCCAACTACCATTTTCTTCAAAACTGTACCTGGGTATCTAAGGGATGCTGGAAAAAACCTCACAGCTGGGCCAGTTAGTGGCACTGTAAATTATATGGAAGGCTAATCTCAACCAGATCCTCAACTTGACTTCATAACCTCATCACATGGCTACAGACAATTCCCTGCCCACTCGCACACCTATATCAAATGTTCTCTCTTCTCTCACCTGTGACTCCATCAAATCCCTCCCTTGCTCTCAGCAAACAGTGCAAGCTCACAGGGGAAGCAGGAGTCTTCAGATGCAGAGGCCATCAATATGCTGATGACTCCCTAATTCAAGCCTCCAGCCCTGGCCTCCGTAAAAGCTCCAACCCCAAAATCAAAATTTTTATCATCCCCCTTAAAAAACTGTTGAGTTCCCCATCTCAACGACTGGCACCACAATCAATTTCACTGGACAAAGCAGACATTTTCAAGCCATCCCTTTTACATCCTTCCCCCTCAGCCTGAAAATTCACTTCCTCACCAAGTCCTGCATTTTGCTTCCTCTTTACATGTCAAATGAATCCACATCTTTCCATCTGTATTGCCATCCCTGAATTGCCACCCCTAAGCTTTTACCTTGCCTTGCCTAGGCTCTTGTTTGATGACCAACCACTACCTATGATGCAAGTGGCTTGTGGGCAAGCATTTTCACAGTAAATTACTCAAATATACAAGGCCTGGAAGAAACAAGACTTGCTGGATTGGCCACTGTAAAGGAGCCTATTTATTCAACAAATACTTTTTGTATTTCTACTCCGGTCTAGACATTATATTAGGTAATGGAGAAAAGATGATCTAAGAGTTCCTCCTCAAAAAAACTCACTATCTAGAAGGTAGTGGGAGTACTCGGTCAAGAACAATGATATAAGGCAGAATACAAACATTCTGTAAGCAAAATGCTGGGGCAGGGAGGATGGCAGGTACAATTTAAAGAAAGAATAAATCCCAGGCAAATGGATGTTTAAGAAAAACGTCATGAAGGAGATGGTGTCAACACACAAAGACAGGGTTTATGGACAATAAACACATTATAGGAGAAGGTGAGTTTCTAAGCAAAGAAGTAAAAGCCAGAAAGTAGAGGGGAAAAAACTCAACCTGGTGATCATGGACTAATGAGAGATGGAGTTAGAATGGAAGAGTTGTTGGAAGTCCACTGGGAGAAATTCAATGGGGCATGGGAAAAACTTCAAACAGAGGGTTTCTCTCTTTAAATGGCTTTGCTTTTGGTGCAATTTACATTTTGAGTGACTTAGCTAAAATGAGAAAATGCTTTAAGTCTATGCCACTCCATGCAGACTTGGGAATGAATTAAGAAGAGCCCTGTTGACATCTATGCACTTGTTTCTTGTATTGGTCTGTTCTCATATGGCTATAAAGAAATACCTGAGACTGGGCAATTTATAAAGAAAAGAGGTTTAATCGACTCACAATTCCACAGGCTGTACAGGAGGCATGATGCTGGCATTTGCTCAGCTTCTGGGAGGCCCCAGGAAATTTACAACCATGGCAAAAGGTGAACAGGAAGCACACATATTACATGGCTGGAGCAGGAGCAAGAGACAGGGAAGGGGAGGTGCTACACACTTTTAAATGACCTGATCTCACAAGAGCTCACTCTCTATTGTGTGGACAGCACCAAGGGGGAAATCCGCCTCCACAATCCAATCACCTCCCACGACACCCCACCTCCAACACTGGGGGTTACAACTTGACATGAGATGTGGGCGATGACACAGATCCAAACTATATCAGTACTCCATAGTTCCTCACAGTGGATGTAAGGAGGAGATGTGCCTGCAACTTCTACATTCTTAGATCTTCACATTATTTAGATCGGCACCTAAGAATCCAACTGTAGTGCCTAGCAGATCAATGTTGCCCACTCCTTCACATAATAACTGTGACTGGCCTGTTCTATTGCTCTTTCTCAGAGGGAAGAAAACACATTAAACTTCTCTGTCAAAGAAGCCACAGGCACATGGACTTGTGTAGTTGCCTGGGTTATCCACAGTCAGAGCCGAAGAGATACCCACAGCAAGATCAGGACAGAAGAGAGTAGCATTTAAGCTTCACAGGTGGTATTTCTTATTCTTTTTATCCCTGGTGCAAAAAAGCAGAATGCAAAGAAGCAAATTATGGCACAGTGTTGGGGAAAGGGTGGGACATGGGAAGTAACTAGACAGAAACAAGCCACCACATCTTCTCCCTCTCTGCTGGCAGACATCACCAGTCAGTCAAAACATCTTTTCCCACAGAGTCTAGCAATGGCCTCGAACCATTTCTGAACTCACCACTTCAGAAAACCACTGCCAATCAGTCAAAGTTGGCCCACAAGAACAAATGTATTTTCCATTGTTAGAATAACAGAAAGAAAATCACAATCTATAAATCTGTGTTCAAGCCCATTCAGACCGTTCCTAGCTACGTAGCCATGGACGAATTCCCAATTCTCTAAGCCACAACTTTCCCACAGCTTTGAATGGAGATAACAACTTTGCCCTTACCACCTGCCAGAGTGTGGCAAAACTCAAATGTGACAGTGCATGGAAGAATGCTTTGAAAACAGCAAGGCTCTATAGAGGTTAGATGGGAGGCATTACTACTTGTCACTTCCAGAACATTCCATGTGCCCTGCCCAGAGCACATTCCTTAGCCTTGGTTAGCTGCCTGCAGGATCACATGTGAAAAGAAGCCAGCAAGAGGAATTCAGCAACTCTCTGCTGTCCTTTGCATCTTTTCATCTGTTCTTCCTCACCCAAAGCAGACAGCATGTGGAACAGCCAGACTGCCATCTTTACTACAATTCTCCTGGCAGCCCAGAATGGCCCGTGTCCAAGGAGCTGAACTTGAACTCAGCTGACTGGCTGAAGCCAGTCAGTGCTTAGGGGTTTGTAACAAATGCAACATGCAACCATAGCTGTAGCTAAAGAAAACAATTTATAGCAGATTAAACAATTTAGCTTTTGAATAATAATTCCATACGAATTTATTTTGCATTTTGTGATGGTGCAAGGTGCTCTGTGCAGATGGGACTTTCCTAAATTAATAAGACATAAGAATATCTAAAAAGAACAATTTGGCTGGAGGTTCTGGAGTTTTCCTCAGCAGACTAAAGTTAGATGCCAATGGAGCCAAAAGTTGGAATAATTATGTCCTTGCAGAGAAAGTAACACCATGAAGAATGCTGCCAAGAGCATCCAAGGAGCAGCACTAAGACTGCAGGAGCCCTGTTCATGTTCCCAGCATGTGCAGTGCACAGCTTCCTGCCATTTTTATTCTGAGATGTGGAGAATGAATTACAGGGGCAAGTGCAGAGGCAGATAGATAGACTTAGGAGACTATTGGAACAATGCAGATAAAGATGATGGCAGTGCAGGGGGAAAGGGGAATGAATCAGGGAGTAGGATTGACCAGACATATTAATGGATCAGATAGAGGAGATGAATGAAAGGGATGAATTGAGAATGACTCTAATGTTTTCGTCATTATTAAATGCCATGGAGGTGGCATTTACTGAAATGGGGAAATAACAGAGGAGGTGTGGCTGAGAATCCAGTTTTATCTTGAGCATTGAGAGGGTTTTTCCTCCTGACATCAAATACATGGTCTTTTCCAACACCACTTCTCCAATTTTCTAACACCAACAAGGTGTCCTATAATTCAATTCAATTCAGATGCTAACTACCCAGAGTTTAGCTTCAGATGCCACAGTTTAAGGGCTCAATCCCAAGAGATTAGCCTCACTTCAGATGTCAGGCACAAGTATCAGGTCACCTGTACTTGGCCTGATACTTACTAAATCGGATGTTCCCATGACCCCCTCTTAGTTTTTATAATTTGCTAGAATGGTTCACAGAACTCAGGAAGCCTCTTTACTTTGTTTATGAGTTTATCATAAAGGATACAAACAGCCAGGTGCACAGGGCAAGGTCTAAAAAGGTCCTAAGAACAGGGTCTTCTGTCCCTTGTGGAATTGGGGTATATCACTCTCCTGGCATGTGGATGTGTTCACCCACTCAGAAGCTCTCTGAACTCTGTTGTTTAGGAGATTTTATGGAATTTTAATTATGTAGTCATGATTGATTAAACACAGGTCATGGGTGATTGACTCAATCTCTAGCCCCTCTCATTTCCCTAGAGGTTGGGCACATGCATAAAAGTTCTAAACTTCTAATCAAGGCTTGGTCTTTCTGGTGACTAGTCCCCATCTTGAAACTATCCAAAGGCTTGCCAAGAGTCACCTCATTAGTACAAAAAAATGCTCTGTAATCCTTATCATGCAGGAGCTCTGGGTTCTAAGAGCTCTGTGCCAGGAACCAAAGACAAAGACCAAATATCTTTCTATGATACCACAGGGATGTAACTTTCAGATGCTGTCTCTACTATCCTATATAACAGGCAGTCATATATGAAGCTGGGGCTCAGGGAGAAATCAGAGGCCAGATTCAAATTCTATCTCTGCTGTTTATTAGCATCCGTGACTATTAATAGGTACTTAACCTCTCCACAGCTTAGCTGCTTCATTTCTAAAATGCAAATAATAACCAGCTTGCAGGATTCTATAAAAATAAAAAAGAGAGCATGTAAAGCTACCATTAATTCAACAAATATGTGTTGAACCCCTGCTATGTTCCAGGAACTATTCTAGGGGCTGGAAATAGAACATGGGACAAAACAAACCAAAGCCCAACCCTCATAAATTTACATGCCACTAGAGAAGATCAACAATACATAAATAAATAAGAAAGTATGCACCATGAAGTTGGTGGTAAGTGCTATAGAGAAAAATGGGGGGAAGAGGAATGTCATCATCTTAAATAGAATGGCCTGACTGAGAAGAGGACAGGTGAGCAGATGCCTGAGCAGGTGAGGGAGAGAGCCATGAAAATATCTGTAGAAGAGCATCCAGGCAATGAGAAAAGCAAGACAAAGAGACCTGAGGTGGAGGCCAGTGAGGCCAGAGGTGGCCCATTCAGAAGGCATGGCTGCTGCTCAGAATTCCAGTAGTGTTCATTGTCAGGATGGCCCATTTGATATGCATCCTAGGCTACTGCTTTCCAGAGGTATATTGTTGTAACTCCCCAGCTTCACTGTAATCATTTACCTGCTTTTTTAACTCATTAAAGAGGAGTCCAGAATATTTTTGTACTGCCATTCCTGTCCCTCAGCCAAGTACCTCAGACATAGAAGAGCAATTGTTGTCTGGAACCTGACCAAACACACACACACACACACACACACATAAACAAGCAAATTGCGACTCATCCTACTTCCTGAAATATTAGTCTCTTCCCTTAAGTTTCCTCATCTCCACCAGAAACTAAGTTATTTTGAATTTATTTGCATTAAGGAGTATTCATTCTTGGGGAATAGACTTTTAACATGGCATTCTCCACCAAGCCTGGCTTTCCTGAAACTCCTTCAACAAGGACAATTGCCTATATTAGCTGCATCAACAGCTAACCTAACCCTGGAAAGAATGAACCTAAGTCCCACACACCTGAATGCTTTAGTATGCAGGATGCTTTATTAGCAACACGTTTTCGCTGCTGATCATAAACATCTGCTGTTCCAAGGACCATAATTTGAGGAGCAAGCTTCTAGAGAATTAGAAATGCATGTGGAAAAAGTTAAAATAATAACCAGTCTTGGAAATGCTCTGTGAGCAAAGAATAGGCACTCCAGTGACAATAGTCACTGCCATTTATTGAGCACTTGCTATCAGCCACGCACTGTGCTTAATGCTTTACTTACCCCAGCTAATTAAGTTAAATCTTCACCATACCCTTGGCAAGGTAGATATTTGCCCCATGCTACAGAGGAAGAAATGACATCTCAGAGAGAGGTTAAGAAATGCCAACCTCAGAGAGGTTTAGTCACTGGCCCAAGGTCAAGCTACTGAAGGGTAAAAGTAGGATTTGAACCCAGATCAACCAGTATTGAAAACAGCATATCAAATGTATTTGCAACAAAGATCCAACAAGGTATCTCATTCTAAAAGTCAAGCAAATTTCTTTTTGCAGAAATTAAAGGGTTGTCCTTATTGTTAACTATGAAAAGCTACAGCTGAGTACCTGGTCTGATTGAGACCAATGCCCAGGATGGGAGGGAGAGGCATGCTGAGAGCCTGGCCCCCTTCCACAAGAGTGAACTGACAGACAAGTTGGACTTTGGTGCAAAGCACTGGAGTTTTCTCCATGAATTAGCCATGGGTGCTCGATGCTGATGACTGAGAGCAATCATACTGCTCACAGCAGATGGGAGCATATGGTGCCAACCACAATGAATCAATGTGTCACAGCAGCCAGGCTCTCAGATACGATTTAGAAAATGTTGCCAAACAATGATTATGATATTAGCAGGGGGATGGGGCCAGCAATTAACATCTTTCAGTCAATCACTTATAGCACTTTTTAAAAACCTTTATCCAATAGCTATTGCCACGGCTTCAGTTTATAGATGGAGAAATAGAGGT
Organism: Macaca fascicularis; assembly: GCF_037993035.2. NCBI lineage: Eukaryota > Metazoa > Chordata > Mammalia > Primates > Cercopithecidae > Macaca > Macaca fascicularis. The sequence continues at coordinate 106,365,642 of NC_088377.1, forward strand.
GCAAAGCAGTTTGCCTCAATTTACAGAGTAAGTCACTGACAGAATTTGTGGGGTTTTGCGGGAGCCTAATAAGTAGATTGCCTCTTCTGCCCAGGTCTTGAACTAATCAAGAAATAAAATGGCAGAGGCAGAGATGGAGCACAAAATACCATCTTTATTACAGATAAAGCTAGGCTGGAAGACAAATGGCCTAGCTGACTCCCCTATAACCAACTTGGAGGGGCCACCTGAGGGGAAGGTAAAGCTCCCAGGGTCATTGGCCCCATGGCCTGGATGGGTGAGAAAGGAGAAATCCCCTGCTCTCAAGACCTTCGTTAGATAGATTAACTCCCCAGGTGAAAAACATGGTTCAAACAAACGCTGTTGCCAGTCAAACAGGTAACTCACTTTATCTGCTTAAGAAGTTTGTCTATTTAGGGGTGTCAATCTTTTTGTGATTTTTCTCATCAGGGTCTTTGAGCCAATTATATTGCCATAATTGGGAGATGGGCTTCCACTAAAGGGAATGAATATTATAATACCACTGCCAATTATCCCAAGAACAGGTTGACCCTGGCAGCAAATTAGGATTCAGGGAGACAAGCCCTAGACTGAGATGAGGATAAAATCTCTTCTCTCTCAGGCAAGAGATACTATCCAAGCAGAAGATCCTGTCCCAGTATATTAGTCTGTTCTCATGCTGCTATAAGGACATACTCACGGCTGGGTAATTTATAAACGAAAGAGGTTTAATTGACTCACAGTTCTGCAGGGTGGGGGAGGCTTCAGGTAACTTATAATCATGACAGAAAGGGAAGCAAAAATGTCCTTCTTCACAAGGCAGCAGGAGAGAGAAGAATGAAAGCTGAGTGAAGGGGAAGCCCCTAATGAAACCATCAGACCTCATGAGAACTTACTATGATGAGAATAGCAGCATGGGAGTAAGTGTCCCCATGATTCAATTACCTCCTACCGGCTCCCTCCCACCACACGTGGGGATTATGGGAACTATAATTAAAGATGAGATTCAGGTGGGGACACAGCAAACCACATCATTCTGCCCCGGCTCCTCCAAAATCTCATGTCCTCACATTTCAAAACCAATCATGCCTTTCCAACAGTCCCCTAAAGTCTTATTCCAGCATTAACCCAAAAGTTCAAGTCCAAAGTCCAAAGTCTTATCTGAGACAAAACAGGTCCCTTATGCCTATGAGCCTGAAAAATGAAAAGCAAGGTAGTTTCTTCCTAGATACAATGGGAGTACAGGTATTGGGTAAATACTCCACTCCAAATGGGAGGAATTGGCCAAAACCAAGGGGCCACAGGCCCCATACAAGTCCAAAATCCAATAGGGCAGTCGTTAAACCCTAAAGTTCCAAAATGATCTCCTTTGACTCCATGTCTCACATCCAGGCCACATGGATTCAAGAGGTGGTCTCCCACAGCCTTGGGCAGCTCCACCACCCCTGTGACTTTGCAGGGTACAGACCCCCTCCATGCTGCTTTCACAGGCTGGCGTTGAGTGTCTGTGGCTTTTCCAGGCACATGGTGCGACCCGTTGCTGGATCTACCATTCTGGGATCTGGAGGATGGTAGCCCTCTTCTCACAGCTCCACTAGACAGTGCCTCAGCAGTGACTCTGTGGAGGCTCCAACCTCACATTTCCCTTCGGCACTGCCCTGGCAGAGGTTTTCTATGACAGCTCTACTCCTGCAGCAAACTTCTGCCTAAACATCCAGGCATTTCCATACATCCTCTGAAATCTATGCAGAGGTTCCCAAACCTTGATTCTTGTCTTCTGTGCACCCCCAGAACCAATACCACATGGAAGCTGCCAAGGCTTGGGGCTTGTACCTTCTGAAGCAATGGCCGGAGCTGTGCCTTGGCCCCTTTTAGCCATGGCTGGAGCTCAAACAGCTGGGACACAGGGCACCATGTCCCAAGGCTGCACAGAGAAGGGGGACTCTGGGCCCGGCCCATGAAACCAATTTTCCCTCCTCGGCCTCTCAGCCTGTGATGGGAGGGGCTCTGTGAAGGTCTCTGACATGCCCTGCAGACATTTTCCCCATTGTCTTGGGGATTAACATTCAGCTTCTCATTACTTATGCAGATTTCTGCAGGGGGGCTTGCATTTTCCCCCAGAAAATGGCTTTTTATTTTCTACAGCATCATCAGGCTGCAAATTTTCCAAATTTTTATGCTCAGCTTCCTCGTGAATGCTTTGCCACTTAGAAATTTCTTCCACCAGATGCCCTAAATCATCTCTCTCAAGTTCAAAGTCCCACAGATTTCTAGGGCAGGGGCAAAATGCCACAAATCTCTTTGCATAGCAGAGTGACCTTTACTCCAGTTCCCAGCAAGTTCCCATCTCCATCCAAGACCACCTCAGCCTGGAATTCATTGTCCATATCACTATTGGCATTTTGGTCAAAGCCTCAACAAGTCTCTAGGAAGTTCCAAACTTTCCCACATTTTCCGGTCTTCTTCTGAGCCCTCCAAACTGTTCCAACCTTTCCCTGTTACCCAGTTCCAAAGTCGTTTCCACATTTTCAGGTATATTTATGGCAGCACCCCACTCTCTGTGGTACCAATTTACTGTATTAGTCCATTTTCACACTGCTATGAAGAAATACCCAAGACCGGGTAATTTGTACAGGAAAGAGTTTTAATTGACTCACAGTTCTGCATGGCTGGGAAGGTCTCAAGAAACTTACAATCATGGTGGAAGGGGAAGCAAACACATCCTTCTTCACAAGGCAGCAGGAGAGAGAAGAATGCATCAGATCTCGTGAGAACTTACTATCACAAGAATAGCGGCAAGGGGGTAACCACCCCCATGATTCAATTACCTCTCACCGGGTCCCACCTAACACACGTGGGGATTATGGGAACTACAGTTCAAGATGAGATTTGGGTGGGGACACAGCCAAACCATATCACCCAGGAATGACAAAAAAGGAAGTATACATGTTTCCCCTTGCTTGTTCTTTAGATTTGTGTTTCCAGGGCACTATCAATGCTATCTGGTCCGACTCTTTGTCAATGCTGTCTCAGCAACCAAGCAAGAAGAGTAAACAAAATCTCACTGAGAGCTGGACCCCACAAAAGCCATTACAGCACTGAGCAGATACCATCAGCCTGAATGTCAAATACAGCTGCACCAAGTCCACAGCCTCACTAACTCTGAGCATCATCTCTCTTTAGCCCCTGACCTGCAGCCTGTTACCAAGTCCCCTACTAAGAGAATTCCAGAGTTCCTTAAGGGAAAAAAATAAATCTTATGCCCCGCTTCCAACTAAAATATTCCTCTATTCCACCCAACTGAAGATAATTTTCACAGTTTACTGCAGACATGTACTTTAAACAGAAGCAGTTTAGCTTCTGGTTGCATTAAACCTTTGTTCTCCAGAATAATTTCTTGCCTTTATCTTACATAATCAGAAGGCCTACTGAAGTGTTGCTGTTGTTGTTATAGGAGTAATCTGCCCCCAAAAGTCAAGTCAGACTTCCATCTTTAGGAAAACAAAAAGGGTGCTGGTAATCTTTAAATAACTATTGCCAACCTGCATCCAAGCCTTTGCTTCTACCCCACAAGGTTTCAAAGAATATTAATGATTCCATCTAATTCCATTACAAAAGTCCTAGTCCTATCTCAAAGTCGAGTACAGATGCAGACATTTTTCTGTTTCCCTCTGACCTTAATAGAATGTTTATATTTTTGGAGCCCTCTCTGTCAACATATTTTTATGCCTCAATATCTCCAGGAAAATAATAAACTCTGTTAGTAACAGCACCTCACAGACTCCAACAGGAAGTTTCATTTTGGAGAATATCTAAGGTCTGCAATACACAGACCTTACAAAGACAAAGCAGAATTTTGAGAGGTGAACATTTTCATAGCTGAATTGTGTCTTGTCTGTTCAGGCTGCTATAACAGAATACCTTAGACTGGGTAATTTATAAACAATATTAGTTTATTGCTCACAGTTCTAGAGGCTTGGAAGTTTAAAATCAAGATGCCAGCAGATCCAGTATCTGGAGAGGACATATTCCTCATACATGGCAGCTTCTATCTGCCTTCATATGGCAGAAGGGGTGAACAAGTTCCCATGAGCCTCTCTTCTTCTCCAAGGCCCCACCTCTTACTAATGTTGCATTGGAGATTAGGTTTCAACAAATGAACATGGGGAGGAACGCAAACATTCAGAATGTAACATTCCACCCTTGGCCCCCAACATCCATATCCTTCCCATATGCAAAATACATTTATTCCATACCAAATGGCCCCCAAAGTCTTAACTGGTTCCAGCATTAACTTTAAAATCTAAGTCCAAAGTCTCACCTAAATATCATCTAAATTAGATTTGGGTGAGACTCAAGGTATGATTCATCCTGAGACAAATTTCTCTCCAGCTGTGAATCTGTGAAATCAAAAGTTATACGCTTACAGAATGCAATGGTGGGACAGGCACAGGATAGACATTCCCATTCCAAAAGACAGAAATAGGAAGGAAGAAAGGGGTGACTCATCCCAAGTAAGTTCAAAACCCAACAGGATGAACAATCTTAAACCTTAAAGATGCCCCCTTTCCGGACACACTGGGGAAAAGGTCCAAGGCTCAAGGCAGCCCCACCCCTCATAGCACACACCACAACTTTCCCAGGTTGGAGTCTCCTGCCTGCGGTTCACCCAGCCTGGAGTAGCACCCCGGTGGTTCTACCACTCTGGGGTTTCAGGGATGTCCCCACTCCCATGGCTTTATGAGCTATTGCCATAGTAGGTTCTCTGCAATATCTTCCCCCCTGTACCATTTCTCTGCCTGGGCCCTGAGGCTGTCCAGAGCATCCTATGAAATCTAGGTGGAGGTAGCCATGACCCCACAGCTCATGCACTCTGAGCATCCATGGAGATGGCACCTCACAAACACCGCCAAGGTTTATTGCCTGTGCCCTCAAAGGGGAAGCCACTGTGGGCTGCACCACACTTGGGCCCACAGGTGCCACACCTGGGCTAGCTGAGAAGCACTGCAGCAGAATGCAGGGAACAAAGACTTGAGGCAATACTGTGCTGTGAGGTCCCACAGACTATGGAGGCCCCTCTTTTGACGTGTCATGCACCACCATGACATTTCAGTCAGTGACAAACTATACACAGTGGTGGTCCCATAAGATAATAATACTGTATTTTTACTGTGCCCTTTCTTTTCTAATTTTTAATTTTTATGGATACATAGCAGGTATATATATTTATGGAGGACATATGATGTTTTGATAGAGCCATATATTGTGTAATAAACACATCAGAGTAACTGGGGTATCCATCAACTCAAGCATTTATCAATTCTCTGTGTTAGGAACATTGTACTTTTTCTGTATTTAGATATGTTTAGAAATGCAAACACTTACTGTTGTGGTACAGCTCCCTACATATCCAGTACAGTAATACGCTATACAGGTTTGTAGCCTAGCAGCAAGATGCTATACCATATAGTCAATGTGTAGCAGGTTGTACCATCAAGGTTTGTGTAAATACGTTCTATGATGTCCATACAATGCTAAAATCATCTAATGACCCATTTCTCAGAATGTATCCCTGTCATTAAGTGATGCATCACTGTAGTTGATCTAATCTGTCCCCCAGTCCCTTGGCCCTCTGGGCTTTTGAGGAGAGTGGCAGCCCAGATGATCTCTCTGAAGTGCCCTAGTGGTCATTCTTCCACTGCCTTGATGAATAACACCTGGCTTCTAGTCTTACTAGGTCTTACTAGTCTCTTTATGAAATAGTCACTTGGCCACACTGTTTCATTCTTTCAAAAGAATGAAAAGCATTCTTTTCCATTCTGTAAAACGTGGCCAGGTGGACAATTTTCCAAATATTTAAGTTCTTCTTTCCTTTTGATTATAAATTTCATTTTTAATTTGTTTCTTTCTTCTCACATTTTACTTTATGTACATAGAGAAGGCATGCCACACCCTCAACACTTTGCTTAGGTATTTCTCCTACCAAATATCCTTTTTTCTCCCTCAGAAGTTCTACCTTCCACAAAATACTAGAATACAAACTCAATTCAGCCAAGTTCTCAGCCACTTTATAAACAAGATTGCCTTCCTTCCAATTTCCAATAACATGTTCCTCATTTCCATCTGAGACCTCATCAGAATGGCCTTTGCCATCCATATTTCTACCAGCATTCTGTGCATGATCTCTTAGGTAATCTCTAAGAAGATGGAGGCTTTCTCTACATATCTCTTCTGAGCCCTCATAAGAATCACCCTTAATGCCCTGTTCACTTCAATGTAGCTTTTTTCTAGCATGCAAACTCCAAAGTCTTCCAGCCTCTCCCCACTACCCAGTTCCAAAGCTGCTTCCACACATGTAGGTATTTGTTTTAGCAACACTCCACTTCTTGGTACAAATTTCTGTCTTAGTCTGTTCAGGCTGCTATAACAAAATACCCTAGACTGGATAATTTATAAACAACAGAAATGTATTGCTCACAGTTCTGGAGGCTGTGAAGTTCAAAATCAAGATGCCACCAGATTCAGTGTCAGCTAAGGACCCATTCCTCATACATGGCAGCTTCTTTGTGTCCTCACATAGTGGAAGGGGTGAATAAGCTCCCTTGGGCTCTTTTATAAGGGAACTAATTTCACTCATGAGGGTTCTGCCCTCATGACATAATCACCTCCTAAAGGCCCCACCTCTTAATACTACTGCATTGGAGATTAGATTTCAACATGAATTTTGGGGAGACACAACATTCAGACCATAGCATCCCTCCACTTTCAACCCTCACCTTCCCCCAAAATAAGAATAAGTTCTTGGGAGGATCTAACTTACTGACTTTCCCCCTCTCATTATTTAATCTGCTTCATGTGTTTATTTCAAATTTTACCACTTCAAAAGTTCAAGTCCTTGTGTTACATTAATGTCTGCTTTCATTTTTCTTTATTCTCTGTTCAAACAAGTTGTTAAAGTCTATGGCTAAAGAGGGGCCATACAGAGAAAGCTAATGCTCATTTCATTAGAAAGAACTAAATTTTACATTTGTAGAGTGGAAACACTGCCTCAAAACATGGTGATCTCTGATTCCTTCTACGTTCTCCTTAGCTTACAGATATCCGTAAAATGGTACACATCTGGTGAGCAAAGAAGAGTGCTATCCTACCAAATTTACTATAAATTTGAAGCCTTCTTGTGGTTTTTCACCTTTAGTTTTCTGTGTTTTGTTTGTTTTGTTTTGTTTTGTTTTGTTTTTTGGAGACGGAGTTACACTCTTGTTGCCCAGGCTGGAATGCAATGACGCAATCTTGGCTCACCGCAACCTCCACCTCCCAGGTTCAAGCAATTCTCCTGCCTCAGCCTCCCGAGTAGCTGGGATTATAGGCATGAGCCACCATGCCCAGCTAATTTTGTAATTTTAGGGGAGACAGGGTTTCTCCATGTTGGTCAGGCTGATCTCAAACTCCCGACCTCAGGTGATCCACCCGCCGTGGCCTCCCAAAGTGCTAGGATTACAGGCATGAGCCACCACATCCAGCCTTCACCTTTAACTTTCAAAATGAAACAGTTGTATCAGGAATATTCCTCCTATAAACAAGACCAATATATGGAAATTGTATTATACAAAAGAAAAATAAATGCATATTCACTTTGTAAAATAACTTATCCAGTGAATTTCTGTACTAGCAAGTTTCCCCAGTACTTCAAAAAATAATGACACAATTTGTTTTAAATTTTGATTTTTAATGGGAGGACAGACTTTTGTAAAATGAGGTACAACTACAGCCATAAAGAAAATTCTTCCCCACCAATTCACCAATCCTTCTCTATTCATTAATATATTTATGTATATACTCGTTCTAATCACGTGTATCCCAATGTATATAGAATATGAGTAACTGCACAAGTATACAATTGCTATCTGCTATTTAGATAACTGCTGCAACACAACCTGTTTTCCATATCACACTAGAAAAGACTGAGCTGAAATGTCAGTTTTCAGAATAAACACTTTTAAGCATCTTACTTGTTGAGTCAGGAGTTCAGTAACTCAGGTGCCAAAGGGCTCTGACCTAACATTTGCTCATTCCTAGAGAAAACAGTTCTGTTGAGTCACAGGCAGAAAGATAAGGGAAACACTTTTAGTTCTCAAATTAAGGTAGTCACTCGTTTTGCAACTGCATTCACGTCTGACAGCCTTGATAGACACATATTTCAGGAGAAACTTATATAAAGAAAATAAATTGCCATTTGGCACTTTTCATGCCTGGCACCCTCAAGGAGAAGAAGACCCCATCTTTATTCCACAGGCAGCACTTCCTGCTGCTTTGTTCTTTATTTAGTTCTCTTTAAAGTTCAGCAGCATTTTAATTCTTTTTCAAATTCTCCAAAATTCTAAACCACTCCATACGTGACAGAATTTTAAATAAATCCTCATAGTTTCAAAAGTATAAATAAAGTCCCGAGCCACCACGGAAAGCAGAAGCCAGTGTCTTTGTCAGGTACCCTTGCCTTCAGGCCCGTCTTGATGCCCTTGGCTGGCACCATCTCTCCCTTCCCCCTGGCCACAGCCACCTGCTGCCTTCCACACTCTTGGGGCCCCTAGTTTTATCCGTCATGTCTGCCTGCTACAGACTGGTGTTGCATCTCTCAGCACTGCATGCATTGCGTTGCATACTCTCATTCATCTTTCCTTTTTCCTAACAGGATCCTTACCCTTTTTTCCCCAAAAATTCACTCCTGCTCCACACCATCATGTTCTTCGGGAAAGCTAACTCCATTCCCAGCTTTCAAGCAGTGGATCTGATTAGTGTGAGTAAATCAGTACATAGCACTCTCCCAGTGACCGTCATGGCTTAAGTTGGCCCAATCGAACTGAAGGGAAAGACAATCGGAAAAGAAGTTTTTTCTTACTCTCCCCTCCCTCTTCCGGACATGAATAAGGAAGCAGGAGGCCCTACTTGTCAGTGGCAGCCCCCTTGTGACCATAAAAAGAACCATATTCAGTTTGAAGTTGATGTGGAAATATCTGGGATGAATTCTTGATGTCATCGTTGAGCCACTAACCATACTCCTCTGAAGCTCACCTGACTTCTGAACTTCTTTCTTGTAGCACTTCTCAGAGGCTTTACTATTCCAAAATACACTGTGACCCTTCAAGAGGGAAGTGTGGTAGTCTGTCCTTTCCAACCAGATTTGATCACATAGCCCTGTCTCTCTCAAGGACTAGTATTCCATGGAACTCGGCTTGGGGAACACCACACTGTGGTCATTTTAGGATTATCTGGGGCGAAAATGTCTCCTGACATGCTGTCAATCACTAGCTACTAAAGAGCTGGAGGTAAAGAACACACAACATAAATCCTTAAATCCAATGTTTCCTGCTTGAGATATACACTATGTGTTAATAGTTTGGACACAATCCAAATTCCACAATCACCTAATAATTTCTCTCTTTTTCTAAACCAAGTCAATTTTAATTTATTAAATTACATATTTATGTTATTCATAAACATTTGGCATGATTACTCTGCCCCAAATATTAAAATACCAACAAAAACAAGGCTTACTTCTGCCTAACATTCAAAGTCACCCTGATCTGACCCTTCCCTTATTAGCTGTTTGTCACAACTCCCCAGCCCAGTCTTCACCTTAGACTCATTACTCTCTCCCATCCCTGAGTCCTCAGCTCAGAGCCCAACCACAGCAGCCTCATCCTTTCCAATTTTTTTTTTCAGGTCCAGAATTCCAAATTCATTTTAATTATACATTTAGTTACATAAGCAATACATTAATACATGCTGCTTATAAAAATCCAAATACTAGGCTAACATCCTCTTTGATAGCCCCAATTGTGGTTCTTTTCCTGCCTCTACAAAAGTAACCACTGTTATCAGCGTTATCAGCTTTACGTGTAACCTTCCAGACCTTTTTCTGGGCATTTACACACACGTATATGGACCCACAGAACACATGCAGGCATCTTCCATTCTATTGCTGCTCACTGTCCTCACCTTGGTTATGGACAGCTTTAAGGTCCCAGAAGCCAGGAGAGGTATTAGCTCCTAGAAACTGGGATCAAGGAAAAGAGAAGTACAACTTAGTCCCTCTGGAAAAATGGATGACACACAGCATCCACTGTCACACCGAAAATGTCATCTTCTCAGAGGGCAAGAACCGGACAGCAAAGCCCTCTCACAGGAATGCATGGAGGAGAGAAAAGGAGCTATGGGGGGTGTTAGCAGCAAGGCTGTCAGGCTCCCTGAAGAAGCCTTATGATATGGTTTGGATTTGTGTCCCCACATCTCAGGTTTAATTGTAATCTCCCGTGTTGGAAAAGGGGCCTGGTGGGAGGCGACTGGATCATGGGGGTGCATTTCCCCTTTGCCGTTCTCCTGAGAGTGAGTTCTCACCAGATCTAGTTGTTTAAAAGTGTGTGGCACCTCCCCCCGCCCCTCTTCTGCTCCAGCCACATAAGATATGTCTCATCCCCCTTCACCTTCCGCCAAGATCGAAAGCTTCCTGAGACCTCCCCAGTCATGCTACCTGCACAGCCTGTGGAATCACGAACCAATTACACCTCTTTTCTTTATAAATTACCCATTCTCAGCTATTTCTTTATAGCAGTGGGGGAATGAACGAACATACCTTACAACCTCCATTGGATGTCACAGGGCAGCAATGGTTTGACGTAGGCAACACTCCAACCCTCATCAACACTGTGCAGTCCAGCTCTTCCCTGGGATGCTCTTCACAAGTCACACTCCACTCCCCCAGCCCCTCTCTACTTCCCACCCTTTCTGTCTGGAAAGCTGGGAGAGCTGCCATTTTGGATTTGGACAGCTACTTCCCAAATGTCCAACCAACGGAAAGTGGGAAAAGAAAAGAAGGCCCAACCATGTTTAAAGTGGGTTTGCCTGTTCCTTGCCCACTCTTCAGTGGGACAGCCAAAACCGTTCTCTCCTGAGTTTGACACAAACACTGTTAGGACAAATGTGCTAGTAGTGGCATGTTTTTACCCAGGATCAGAGAGCACAACTGGGGGTGAGTTGGAAGGGACCCCCCGATGAAGTGGCAGTACAAGGGGAAAAGGGTGCTGAGGAAGAGTCAGACACACATCTGCACCGGCTCCCATCACCTCCCTCCCCACACACTCCACCTTCGCCCTCATTTCCTGCACTGAGCCTTTGGTTACGAAACCTCTTTTGTTAATATCCACTAGATGTATTTGAATAAAATAGTAAAATAGCCAACATAAATGTAAAGTTTCCATTAAAGACGACCTCACTAGATTCACAACTCCTTCAGAACAGCAAAGCCCTGTGTGAAGCCACCAGAGTGGGTGAGTGGGAGCTTCACCTGGGTTGCGGCAGTGCTTTTAATTGACTCAATCCTCAATTCTGGCTCATGTCCCAGAATACAAGGCAAGGCTCCTCTCTTCCGGTCATCTAAGACCTCTGCCTTTTCTTTTTTTTTTCTTTTGAGACAGAGTCTCGCTCTGTCACCCAGGCTGGAGTGCAGTGGCGCAATCTCCACTCCCTGCAATCTCCACCTCCTGGGTTCAAGTGATTCTCCTGTCTCAGCCTCCGGAGTAGCTGGGCTTACAGGTGACTGCCACCATCGGCCAATTTTTGTATTTTTAGTAGAGATGGGGTGTCGCCGTGTTGGTCAGGCTGGTCTCGAACTCCTGACCTCAGGTGATCTGCCTGCCTTGACCTCCCAAAGTGCTGGGATTACAGGCATGAGCCACCGCACCCGGCCTGACAGCTGCCTTTTCATAAAGAAAATCCGAGAACAAAGAAGAATACATATATATTTGGAATTTTGCCCAGCATAATAATCTCCGCCTTCCTCCCTGACTTCATGTCCTCCCGCTGTCTCCTCCCCCACTCTGTCCCTCACTGTCCCCTCAGAGGTGATGCACCTTCCTGGTTTAGGCCTTTGCACACGCTGTTCCTCCTGCCTAGAGTGCTGCTCCTCCTGGTCTCTGCATGACTATTTCTTACTTGCCATTCACACTAAATGTCTCGTCTTGCTCTAAATGTCATTTCTCAGGCCTTTTCTGGATTTCTGCTCCAATATCGTCACTTTTTTCAGATCTCTCTATTTTAGCTTTCTGTATAGAACCTGGCAATATCTGATGTTTTTCTTTTTTCCTTTTGCTGTTGTTGATGTTGTTTTTTAATTGTTTGACTGCTAGACTAGAATGGTAATGGGAATTTGCCTTGTTCATCCCAGTATCCCAGACATCTGAAAACAGAGCCTAGCATAAATAAGTATTGAATGAAATCAGTGAATCTTTGAACCTGCAACTTCACATGTAAGCCCTCGCATAATCCTCCTTCTATCTCAAAGCTTGTTTCTCATCCTTCCCTCCAACTCATGCTTTCCTCCAACCAGACTCATTTATTTAAAGTTCTCCTTTCCTGCATGCTGTGTTGTCTTCCATTCTTTTCCACATACAGTCATGGGCCACATAACAATGTTTCACTCAATCATGGACCACATATATGACAGTGGTCCCATAAGATTATAGTACTGCATTTTGACTGTACCCTGTTAATGTTCAGATGTATTTAAATCCATTGTGTTACAATTGTATTGCCATTGTGTTACATTGTGTTACATTGTGTTACTACAGTATTCAGTACAGTCATATGCTATACAGAGTTGCAGCCTAGACACAATAGGCTATACTATATAGCCTAGGTGTGTAGTAGGCTGTGTCATCTAGGTTTGTGTCAGTACACTCCGTGATGTTTACACTGTGATGAAATTGCCTATCAACACATCTCTCAGAACATATGCCCTTTGTTAATCGACATGTGACTGTACTGTTCTCTCCCTTTTCTGTTCCCCCACATATTGCCTGAAACCCTAGCTTCTCCACCTAGCTGAATCCTTCCTGTCTTCTAGTTGTTAGATCAAACATCACCTTCTTCAGAAACAGTCCCCACCTACCTCCTTCCATCCTCAGCCAGGCTACAAGTTTCTCCTCTGTGTTGGGAATTCTCTGCTTGCATGTACCAAATTATTTATGTTATTGTTCTGATTCTGTGTCTATTTACTTCTATTTACTCCCCTAGAGATTGAGATCATGAATGGGGGTCATGTTAGTTTCCATACATCTGCAGCCCACTGACAGGTGAGTACTCAATAAATGGCTGCTGAATGAATAAATAGGAAACATGTAAATATTTTGAAAGAAAAGAAAGAAGAGCACTAGAAAAATGCTCAGTGCAGTGGCTCACACCTGTAATCCCAGCACTTTGGGAGGCCAAGGCAGGTGGATCACTTGAGGTTAGGAATTCGAGACCAGCCTGGCCAACACGGTGAAACCTCATGTCTGCCAAAAATACAAAAAATGTAGCTGGGTGTGTTGGTACCCGCCTGTAGTCCCAGCTACTTGGGAGGCTGAGGCAGGAGAATCATTTGAACCTAGGAGGCAGACAGTGCAGTGAGCCAAGAGTCACACCACTGCACTCCAGCCTGGGTGACAGAGCGAGACTCTGTCTAGGAAGGAAGGAAGGAAGGGAAGGAAGGGAAGGTAGGGAAGGAAGGGAAGGAAGGGAAAGAAGGAAGGAGGGAAGGAGGGAAGGAGGAAGGGAAGGAAGGAAGGAAGAAAGGAAGGAAGGAAGGAATTCATGAAATGCAAGAGAAAAGACTTCATCTAAATCTTTTAGATTAAGAAAAAATTCTGAATGAGACCTGAGAAACATCGTATCAAAGTCAGGGGGGTCTAAGACCTGCAGTGTCCTTCCTTCATCTCTTCCACTGGTTTTGATGCAATGATGTAGAAACCTACTGATGTAGCCTTTTCAAATTATTTCTGTTTATTATAAAAGTATTGAACACAACAAAAGATAATCCAATATAAAATTACCTGACATCTAAACTAGACCTTCCTGTTAATATACATACACCATGTCTTTGGGGTAGGAGTAAAAGGCCACAGTAGTAACCTACAGGTGGGATCCATGATTGTGCACTATCACCCTGTAGGTACGGGTGTGTGCTCTCACCAATCCACAAGTGCCTAGGCTCTCACTGGGGATTGGATTCAGTAGGAGGGCTCTCATTAGAGCAATATCAAAAACCTTTCTCCAGAGGCTCACCCTCCTAGCTCAGGCAAGGGGATGGAAAGAATGCATCCCTGCAGCAGAAGCAAGTATCATGAAGGTATGAACATCTGAGATCTTATAATTAATGGATACCTCTTGGTTGTCCTGGTTCTGTATATATATACTGTTTCTGTTACCCCAACCATACCGTTGTAAACCTTATGTATATGTAAACTAAGCAACCCCAAAGGATTGGTTTTAGCTGTAGTTTTTATGTATATACAAATTAGACAATCCAATGTCAATTCTGGATATGGTTAAGCATACTTCCAGAGTAGGCTTATTCGATACCCCCATGCGTGTGGCTAGAGTTTTACATATACATGAGTTAGGCAACCCTAGTATGTAGCTCCTAACAAGATGTGGTGCTTCCTTTCACTGGACACAAGCAGCTCTTATAGGTTAGTATGATAAAATAATGACACCAGAACTAGGACTATATAATCATACACATAGTCTATGCAGTGGAGGCTGTAACATACACCGTATAGTCTTCCCTCTTTTATGGAGAGAAGTATACATATGGTCTATTTCATTCTGCTCATAAAAGTGATAAAGGGAGCCAAAGGACTCGAGGCTCCTTCCCAGGTCTATGATACCTTGCATCGATCCTCAACAAAGTAGTTTCCTTTCTATCCTCCTTTATTTCCTGGTGGTACCAAGGGTATGAACTGGGATAGACAGAAAGGGTCTCTCAATGACAAGATCTGCTCCCATGACATAAGTTCTCTGCCCTTGACCACGTAAAACTTCTAATTGGCCCAATTTCTCTCCTTGATGTCTTAAGAGAAAAAAAGAAAAGCATTAAAAATCACAAGTCAGCAGGTTTATGGCCCATGTAAAGCAACATCTTTCTAAGAAGATGGAATCAATACCGATGCAACCCGAAGCCATACAATAGGAATATAAAGCAAGGAGATAGATTTCCCCAAGATTCATCTAGGACTATTAGTTTCATTTCTGTAGTTGGGCCTCGTATGTGAAAAGTCTCCAACAGGGAGAACTAGTCATCTAGAGATATAATATCCTAACTTTTCAAATACAGTCATGCATCATTTAATGATGGGGATATGTTCTATCAAATGTATCACTAGACAATTTCATCACTGTGCAAACATTATAGAGTGCTCATATACAGATGGCAGAGCCTACCACACACTGAGGTTATATAGTATAGCCTAGTGTTCCTAGGCTACAACCCTGTTAAGCATGTTAGTGTACTGGATACTGTAGGCAACTGTAACACAATGTTAAGGATTTGTATATCTAAACATAGCTAAACATAGAAAAGATACAGGAAAATTATGGCATCAAAGATTTCAAAATGATACATTTGTATAAGGCACTCACTATGAATGAAGCTTGCAGGACTGGAAGTTGCTCTAGATAAGTCAGTGAATGTGAAGGCATAGGGCATTACTGTAGTACTGTACTACAGTAGAACCCTACTCCAGACTTTATAAACACTGTACACTCAGGTTACATTAAATTTATAAAAATATTTTTCTTTTCTCAATAATAAATTAACCTTAGCTAACTGTAATTTTTTTGACTTTATAAACTTTTAATTTTTTAAGTTTTTGATTCATCTGTAATAACATTTAGCTTAAAACACAAGCACGTTGTACAGTTACACAAAAATATTTTCTTTTCTTTTTATTTTATTTTCTTTTTTGGAGACAGGGTCTTACTCTGTTACTCCGGTTGAGTGCAGTAGTGCAATCACAGCTCAATGCAGCCTCAACCTCCTGGGCTCAGGTGATCCTCCCACCTCACTCTCCCAAGTAGTTGAGACCACAAGTGTGCACCACCATGCCTGGCTAATTTTTCTATTTTCTGTAGAGATGGCATTTTGTCACGTTGCCCAGACTGCTCTTGAACTCCTGGGCTCAAGCAATCTGCCCAGCTAAGCCTCCCAAAGTGCTGGGATTACAGGTATGAGCCACTGCACCAGGCCTATTTTCTTTTTTATATTCTTATTCTATAAGCCTTTATCTATTTTTTAATTTTTTTTTAACTTTTTAAAATTATTTGTTAAAAACTAAGATACAAACACACACATTTGCCTAGGCCTCCACAGGGTGAAGATCATCAGTACCAGTATCTTTCACCTCCACATCCTGTCCCACTAGAAAGCCTTCGGGGCAGTAACACTCAGGGCACTATCATCTCCTATGAGAACAATGCCTTCTTCCAGAATACCTCCGAAAGGACCTGCCCGAGGGTGTTTTCATAAGGAAAAAGTGTACACAGTAAAATAATAAGAGGTATAGTAAATACATAAACCCATAACATAGTCATTTATCATCATCAAGTATCATGTACTGTACATAATTGTATGTGGTAGACTGTCACACATCTGGTAGCACAATAGGTTTGTTAATACCAGGGTCACCACAAACACAGGAGTGATACATTGTGCTTTGAGGACACAATGGCTATGACATCACTAGGCGATAGGAATTTTTCAGCCTGATTACCATCTTCTGGAACTACCTTTGTACGTGAGGCCCATTATTGACTGAAACAGCCTCTTGCAGTGTATGCCTGTACCTGCATTTACTACGGTAGGAAAATACACCACGCCCTGAGAATCCTGGGCCCACACTCCCTCAGACCTACATGGTTGTGGGGGTGTGTGGAGTAAAGAGGTCAGGAGGAGAACCAAGTCAAGGTATAAATATGGCACATCTTCCTAAAGCTCAATTTTCTTCAGAGATTTAGAGAGGAAAATTATGTATATGTATGGTATAAAAACAAAGTTGAACATAAAGCTACCCCTGCCTGCAGGTATCTGACATGGTTTGTTTTTTTTTTTTTTGAAACGGAGTCTTGCTCTGTCACCCAGGCTGGAGTGCAGTGGTGTGATCTCCGCTCACTGCAAGCTCCGCCTCCTGGGTTCACGCTCTTCTCCTGCCTCAGCCTCCCCAGTAGCTGGGACTACAGGCGCCCACTACCACGCCCGGCTAATTTTTTTTTAATATATATTTTTAGTAGAGACAGGGTTTCACCGTGTTAGCCAGGATGGTCTGGATCTCCTGACCTCGTGATCCGCCCACCTCGGCCTCCCAAAGTGCTGAGATTACAGGAGTGAGCCACCACGCCCGGCCGACGTGCTTATTTTTTATGAATGAAATGTCAACATCTAGTCTGGCTAGTGAAAAGATTCGGGAAGGAGAGGGTCATTATTGATGATGGAATGATGGAATGAATGGTGTTTAATGCAACATGTTCATGAATTTTTAAGATTAAGTAACACTATTTATTTATTTATTTATTTATTTATTTATTTATTTATTTTAGAGACAGGGTCTTGCTCTCTTGCTCAGGCTGGAGTGCAGTGGCGCAATAACAGTTCTCCACATCCGCAACCTGGGCTCAAGGAATGCTCCGGCCTCAGCATCCCGAGTATCTGGGACTACACATGCAGGTCGACACAGCTGGCTAATTTTTTTTGTAAAGACTAGATTTTGCCATGTTGCCTAGGCTGGTCTCAAACTTCTGGGCTCAATCAATCCTACCGCCTCTACTCCCAAACTGCTAAAATTAAAACCGCATGCATCCAGACAATGAAATACTCTTCAAAATTGTGAGTGTGCTGCAGACAATTTCAGGTTTTGACCCCATCCCCTACTCTTCCCAACCCCAATCAGGCTGGTGGTCACTCCCCTTTGCCTTAGGGTATTTTGCAGTGGAAAAGTTTAAGAAGTATTGAATCCCTATGGATTTTCAGAAACACTGAATGGGGGCTGAAACCAAAAGGGATATTTGTGTATACTTTAAATGTAGAGAAAATTTAACTAATCAGAACACAGCATCTCTCCATTCTAGAGTCTGTCCTTTCTGCTGCACCACGGCCTCTCCCCAACAACTCCTGCAAAAAGAAACCCACGCACAAATCCTCACGCCTCCAAGCATTCTGAGTCAGCAAAGCTTTATTTGCACTGATGATAATGTGCACTATACATGGACATATCCATCTACCCTGACATCTAACAAACCAGCCTGGGCACATCTGAGGATACAAAGATGAGTGTGGTGTTATCCCTACCCTGGAGAAATTCACAGGCATGTGAGGAATCCAGCTGTCAATTTTTAAAAGATTTTATAATGTGATAAATTCATTAAAAAGCCACAAAGTGCTGCAGGAGCAGAGAGGGGCAAAAAAAAAATTCCCTGCTCTACAAGGGCAGGGTAGTCACGGAAGATTTCTCAGATGAATCAGCATTGGGGGCTCCACACTTCCGGGTTTTTGCAGCAGCAAAGTGAGCCTCCTGGGTAGAATCAGATGTGCCCTAGAAATTCCTCTGCCAAGCTGATTCTTCCTCACACCCCTCCCTCACTCCAGCCCTAACTGCTCCCATTGCCTACACTTCCCTCACAGCCTATTTTCCTAACTTTTAAATTATATTATCATTGCAAAAGTATTTATTGAACATCTTCCCTGTGAAAGGCTGCCCTTGCATAGCTTTTAGTCTAACATTTAATACTCCCAAGACACATATTTTCTACTCCTACTTTACTCATTGAGGCCGACAGAGGATAAATTACTTGCCCAAAGTCATGGCCAGGATGTGGCTGTGCTGGGTTTCAGACCCAGATCAGTCTACACTCTTTCCACTGCACCCACTGTTTCCCTTGGTTATAAAGCTGCCCTTGCCTGTGGGCATTTGACATGCTTATTTTTATAAATGAAATGCCAGCACCTAGTCAACATCTAATAAAAAGATTCAGGAAGGAGAGGAGACGGTGATTTTTTATATTAGAATGGATTTTTTAAATTTTTTCTACTTTTACATGTTTCAAAAAAATTTCATCTCCATCCCTTTGTGGTTCAAGAGCGTGATGATTGGGTTTTCACGCTAATGTGTGAGAAGTGCCTCCCTCAAATCTTGTTTGACTCGACTTTAGCAAATTATGTCTGAAGTGAAAAAAAAATTATCTTAGTTTGAGAATGTATTATTTATAAATCAGAAATTGTGCATTATTTATTTATTTCTACTGAAAGAAGCAGTGCCATGCATAAGGAGATAACAGAGAAACCCAAATTAGGAGATGGGTAGGGAGAAAGCAGTGTAGAGTAAGAGAGAAAAAAAAAATCAGAGATATAAAGTGAGCATAAAGTGAGGCAGCTTAAAGGAAAAGGTCACACAGCCCAATCTTGATGTCCTTTGAAATCTAAAGACTCAGAAACAGTATCTAGAAAATGCTGATCTAAAGCCACGTGGGCATCCGACCACAAACCACATCTGGGAAATGTCAGAGAAGCAAGGTCCTCAAACCCTGAGTGCAAATGGCTCAACCAAGCAACCCCTCAGCGAGTGAAACTCTGAGTTCACAATACACAGTCATGCTCAAAAGAGTGCCCAGCAGCAGGGTTCTGCCCTTCCATGAGGTGGAGAAAGAGCTTTCATTTGTGTCTGTGGTCCTGTCAGCTCCTCCCAGCTTGGATGCAAAGCCAAAGCTGGTAACATGCTGCCCCACCCTGCTATACCCACCAGGCCCAGGGTGAGATTAGCGTTAGAGCGAGGGTGTGTGACTGGCCAAAGGAGGATGACAAAAGTCAACAAGCCAGGGGTCCAAACAGGAAAACACCCTCCCCTTGTGAAATCTCTGCCTTCTGTTATGTGCCTGAGGATGATCAGAGGCAGCACTTCCACTGCTGCCACTTTGTCAGAGAACATTTCTCAGGGCAGGTCTGCCGGGGCTTTCTGCTGGACTCCTCCTGCTCTGACTCAGGTGGCTCAAGAAGCCATCTCAAACTAAAGACCTGCTGATAGGGAAGCTAAATCTGATGTTTCAAACCCTCTTGGATTTCTACTCTATTTCTGTGAGGTCCTTTTCAAATCCATATGGGTTCATTAAATGCTCCCATAGACCTATGTGAGGAGGAAAAAATTAGTAAGGCAAACAAGCCACATCATTCTTTCTTCCGTAGCTGCCATATCAAAGGGCTGGTGGATGTAGTCATAGTTGCCATTTCCCAGGAGCTGATTATCATAGAGGAAAAGGATTTTATTTAAGGCAAAAAAATAAAAATAAAAGCCAGCAAATTTACCAATTTTATGTTTCTAGGAAGCAGCAAATGCCAGGGGCTGGATGCAGATAAGATGATCTGAAACTAAAAGTGCATCAGGGATAGCCTATCTCCCAGTCCATTTCTAAAATTCCGTGTACTGATAAAGAATTGTCAGTTGAAGAAAACCTCAGCCTTGCACCTGTGCAAAAGGGAAAGGGAGCCAGTAGTCAAAACGAAAATCAGATCAGAAAGTATCAGCAACGTTCCAGGAAGAAAGTTGAGAGAAAAAGAAAATGTTACACACACACACACACACACACACATACTGCATCAGGGAGTAGTCCTGCTGGTCAAAACAGATGCATAGCTCTGAGGTATGATTAATCCTTGCTTCTGTAACCTCAGCAATGCAAAGGCTGTTTTCCACCCAAACCCTGGAGAGTCTGTCAAAATGAGTTAGACTGGATCTCCTGATCCAGTTCTCCTGTTATACAGTTGAGAAAAGTAACATGCCACAAATGCAGAGTGCTCAGGACACTGACAAGAGCCCTCCACACGTGGCAGCTTCTGTCCCTGCTCGGTGGCAGTTACAAGCAAATGTTTTCATATTTCTAGGAATGCTTCTTACACAGAAGGTGAAATCCATCCTTCTCAACAGTCAGGACCCTGAGAAAATGAGCCTAAGCTGTCAGATCTACCTGTGACCTGAAGTCCACAGGGACCATCTTCGTGCTCTCACTCTGCCCGAGGGTCTCACAAGCAGCCTGTGTCTCTCTTCTTGCCCTCTAAGTGACTTTCTTCATAGCAATGACTGCTTCTCAGGAAGAGCCCATTGTCTTCTTATTTTCTGTATGCTTCTCTTCCATGTAGCTCACTTTCCCATGGCAGATGCACTATGGGAAAGCAATCGTATGAAAAAACACCTCGGCACAGCACAGTTTCCCCAAGACGGGGCTATCCCAGAGCACAGGGAGGACCCACAACAGAGGAGGTATCATTTTAGAATAGTACCTGTGTTCATTCAAACTGGCCTATCACAGGGTCTGAAATTCTACCATTAATGATGATTTCTAGAATACAACAGAGTCAAATGTGCCCTTATAAAATAAAATAAAATACTACAAATAGAAAACACTGAAAGTAGTTACTAGTGCAAAGCAATTGATTTTCTCAGCTATTGGATGATTGTGTGGGAATCTGATAGAGGAAAGAACAGGCTAGACATTGGAGACTCAGAAGGGTGGGAGGTAGGGAGGAGGTGAGGGATAAGAAAGTACTTCATGGGTAAAATGTACATTTGATTCAGGTGATGGATACACTGAATGCCCAGACCTCACGACTGTGCAATACATTCCTGTAATAAAACTGCACTTGTATCCCTTAATTTAATACAAATAATTTTTTTTAAAAGAACAAAAAAACACTCTTAGAACTTCTACAGCAACCCAGGAAATCCCTGTTCCAGTCCAGCTCCTCCCAACTGTTCTGCCCTGGTGCTCCAGGGGTTCATGAGATGAGGCTGTAAGTATCCTGATAGGCCGCATCAACTTTGCATAGGTTTTATGTTTAAATACAACACTAAACTCTCATCAGCCTGGCATGTCCATTGTTGCTCATCACTGGCCTTTAGCTCCTGGCCGTTTCCCAGTTAAAATCAGTAGTGCCCTTCCCGGAAAACTTCATTTTCCTTCCAGCCACTCTCTGACAAATATCTTTTATCTTCCTTTCTCTCTCTCCTGCCTTCCTCCCTCCTCTCCCCTCCTTCTTTCTACTAACCATTCTCCAAACTTCCTCTCCTTTATTAGGCAAAACTGGGATGAGTTACACTGTCAAACATACCACATGAAGCATCAGCTCAAACGGATTTCCAGTGAATTAAGAAAAACTTAGATATAACATTTCTTGTGTTTCCACTGAGCTCATAAAAGCCCAGGTTTCAGTCTGAAAACATGGCAGATAGTAAGACGTTGGAACTGAACTGACTGCCTAAGTATGGCACTGAGCTCTGGCAGTATGGGGACAGGGTGGAAAATGCATGCGCTTCAGAGGCTGCTGGCCTAGGGAGTCAGAAACAACTGGACTCAAATACCAGCTCCACCTGAATAGCTATACAACTTTGGACAAGTTGTTCGGTCTTTCTGAACCTCAGTTTTCTCATCTCTAAAATGCAATAACATTTTTTCAGAGTTGTGAGTACTAAATGAGTCAATAAACATAAAATAATAAATTAAATGAATGTAAATACAGTCTTTTTTAAAAAATTGCTTTCCTCTCTTCTTCCTGATCAAGGTATCATTAGTTTCTTTTGATTCTGAGAGCAGAGACCTGGTTCCAGTTCCATTTCTATAATCCTGGGATTTCAATCAAAAGTGTAGCTTCTTATATGGGCACTGGATATCTTGGGCTGTAGCAAGATGAAACCAATGTCAAATAAAGGACATGGCATCAGATGAAAACTTCTGCTCAAGCTCCGTATCACACCTCTCCCTATCTTTACTTCTTTAAAAAAAAAAAAAAAAAAAAGTGTATTTCAATGAATAAAACCAGCCTAAAATCACCTCTTCTCTAAAGCTATGTTTGATCCATTCTTCCCACTGATTGATTCATTCAAAACTAGCATTCCTCCATATATAGAGGACTAGTTCCAGCCCCTCTACTCCTGCCAACCCCACATATACCAAAATCCTCACATATTCAGGTCCCACAGTTGGCCCTGTAGAGCCCGAGTACAGAAAAAAAACAGCCTGCAGCCATTTAAAAGAATGAGATCTACAGGGTGCGGTGGCTCACACGTGTAATCCCAGCACTTTGGGAGGCCGAGGTGGGCGGATTGCCTGAGGTTGGGAGTTCGAGACCAGTCTGGCCAACATGGTGAAACTCCATCTCTACTAAAAATCCAAAAATTTAGCCAGGCATTGTGGCATGCGCCTGTAATCCCAGCTACTCGGGAGGCTTAGGCAGGGGAATTGCTTCAGGCAGGGAGGTGGAGGTTGCAGTGAGCCGAGATCATGCCACTGCACTCCAACCTGGGCAACAAAGCGAGACTCCATCTCAAAAAAAAAAAAAAAAAGAACGTGATCGTGTCCTTTGCAGGGACATGGATAAAGCTAGAGGCCATTATGTTTAGCAAATTAACACAGGAACAGAAAACCAAATACCGCATGTTCTCACTTATAAGTGGGAGCTAAACGATGAGAACACATGGATACACAGAGGGGAACAACACACACTGGGGTCTTTCAGAGAGTGGAGGTTGGGAGGAGGGAGAAGATCAGGAAAAATAACTAATGGGTACTAGGCTTAATACCTGGGTGATGAAATAATCTCTACCCCTCAAAAAAACCCATGACACAAGTTTACCTATGAAACAAACCTGCACTTGTACTCCTGAACTTAAAAGTTAAATAAAATAAATAAAAAGAAAAAAGAAGCCATCCATATTCTTGGGTTTTGAGATGAAGAGTTTATGGATGCTTATATTCAAGTATAGTATCTACTTTTTTTTAACTCCATGAATACTGTCTTCCATCTGCATTTGGTTGAAAAAAATCCACGTAGAAGTGGACCCACACTGTTGAAATCCATGTTGTTCAAGGGTCAACTGTAATGGAATGCCCTCTGTCCCCATTAGAGAACATGGATTAAATGGCGAGAAAAAAGAGAGACATGAGCCCTGCCTTCCAGGAGTAATTACGTATTTACAGATAGACCTCTTCCACTAGACTCCAGAGTCAGGGCCCAGGATTCTACATCCAAGCTTGGCATACAGTGTTCAAAGAAAAATTTTGAATGAATGAATGATTGGTTGATTTCAACATTTCATAAAAGTCATGCTTTTCTAAAAAGGAGAAATCAGATCTGGTTTAACTATGTTTTTACTTTTAAAAATCAGTATCTTTTTTCTGGTACATCTTTAGTTGATTGGCTTCTATCTTAGTCTACTTAGGCTGCAATAACAAAATACCACAGGGATTTATTTCTCACAGCTCTGGAGGCTGAGAAATACAAAATCAAAGTACCAGCCAATTCAGTTCCCCAGTGAGGGAATGCTTCCTGGTTTACAGATAGCTGCCTTCTTTCTTGCTGTATCCTCGCATATGGACAGAGACAGAGCTCTGGCTTCTCGTTTTCTTCTTATCAGGACACTAATCCCATTATAGAGGCCCCACCCTCATGATCTCATCTAAACTTAATTACCTTCCAAAGGCCCCATGGCCAAATGCCATCACATTGGGGGTTGGGGCTCCAACATACGAATTTGAGGAAACTCAGACATTCAGTACATAACAGCTACAATCTTCCTTTACACAACACAGGGAAACTAGAAGTTTCCAGGGGAGATTTTAACTAGTTTGTTTAAAATCAATTTAAAAAGAAAAGAGAGGTTTCCAGGGACAAAAATTATGTTTCATGGAAAAATCAGAGCCAGGAGTGGTGGATTCTAACACCAGCTCTGCAACAAGCTATGTTAGACTTTGGTCAAGTTACTTCACTTCCTTATTCCTGAAAGAGGAGCTGGACTGATGATCCTTGGGCTCCACTCCAGTTCTGCCATGCTGGGGTTCTCATGGGTATCTACCCTTAAAGATTCTTTTTTAATTCGAGGGTCCCTATTGTTACCTTTCCTCACTAATCTCTGAAACAAATTGAATAGAATCCCACAAACAATAATAATGGCTGTTTTCATTCAAGACTGCCCCATCCATCAGGGAAATAATTGCCCTCCACTCCCCCGACCCCACCCACATGTTACCACCACCATGTGTTGCCACCCCACCAACATGTGTTTAGTTGAAAAGAAAAAAACAGAAACCAAATTGAAGCTCTTTCAGAGGGTACTTTGAACTAGAAAAAATACCTAATTCCACTTATACAGGAGATGCTTAAGAGTTTACAGATGCTTCTATTCAAGCATAGTATCTATTTTTTTTAACTCAACACCAAAACCATACAACTCAATTTTTAAAAAGACGGACACTGATGTAATGCTGCAATTGATATACACTGTATGTTTTATTTTGAATTCTGCAAATGTGTGATTGCAGTCAAGAAAGATATACCCACAGAATCTTCAAAGAACAGAAAGCCCCTGGTTGAAGATCTACTACATAAAATATTCATGTTACTAGTTCAGGTTTCCTCTCTGTGTTTCTCCAAGATAGCCTTAATCTCAACTGGGGATTTTAATGGAGGTAGACTGTTAAAAAAAATTAAAAGGACCCCTCTCTGTCCCCCTGCTGTTTTCTATTAGCAGTGCATTACATTGTATTATTTTCCAATGTTTACTTAAAAGAGCTAATAAATATTAGATGGATACCTCAGCTAACAAGAATGGTGACCACAAAATATTGAACAGCTGAAGATTAGAATTTGAACAAAAAAAGTTTACAGAAGCCATACTTCTGTGCATTGTGCATGCAGGCATCCCAGCCCCCATTGATTACAGTATATACTGTGAAATCACATAGGAAAGCAAAGCAGATTTATTCTTTTTGCATTGAACCCTACAGTTACTTCCTTTTTGCTGGTAGATTGTGACTCTGCAGTTTTAAGTGTGAACTATGAAATCAATAATAAAATTACAAATCAGCAGGCAAAGTGCATATCAATAAAATTGTCCATTCTTGAGCATCTACCACCTGGCCAATCCAGGGCCTTAGGCCTCCACATGTACTGCTTCATACAAGTCTCACAGCACTGTAAAAAGGCAGCATTATCTCCATTTTACAGGTGAGAGATCTAAGAGAGGTCAGGCAACTTCTCCAAGGTCACACAGTTGGTAAATAACAGACACCCAGTTCTGGTGGATTCCTAAACTCATGTTTGCTCCTCTACACTATGAACAGGGAGCACAGGTGCCATAGAAGGCACTGAAGGATAGAAAGACACCCTCTCCTATGGATTGAATTGTGCCTCCTCAAAAGTCATATAGTGAAGGCCCAACAAGACTGTATCTGGAGATAGGGCCTCTATGGAGGTAATTAAGATTAAATGAGGTCACAGAGTGGGGTTCTAACCCAATAGGATTATCATCCTAATAAGGAAAATCAGAGTTTGCTCTCTTATCTCTCCAGGGAATGTACAAGGAAGAGGTCATGTGGGCACACAGTGAAATGGCAGAAGATTACACATTTGAATTGTGGCTAGCGAAACTGAGATGTGCTGTAAGTGTAACCACTAGAGTTCAGTCTTAGTATTAAAAAAAAAGAATATAAAATACTTTATTAATAATATTTATATTGATTACATGTTAAAATAACATTTTTGATACATGAGGTTAAATAAAATGTATTATTATATTTAGTTTCACCTATTTCTTTTTTTTAATGTAGCTACTAGAAAATTTAGAATTACATATGTGGCTCCCATTATATGCAGATTGGACAGCACTAATCAAGAATATATAGTTAACAGGAAGAAAATTAGATTTCAGGATGACCTAAGTACAGAAGCTCCTCTATTTATAAGCAGATCAGATTCTGAAAGGCTGGTTCTAAGTCCGTGTGTTGTGACTTCTAAGTGAGGTTGTCAATTGGTCCTCTTGGAAACAGATGCCAAGAAGGTGTTAGAAATGCAAAAGATGTATTGGAGATAATGCCAGCGAAAGATAAAAGAAAACCTTCAGTCTATGGTGTAGGGCTGACTCCTATACAAGGAGAAGGGAGAGGAAGGAGAAGAGGGTAGCAGGAGGCTCAGACTACAGTGCAGCTCTTAGGAAGTTCTGGCCAGGCCAGTAGGGAGCTCTGGCAAGCCCTTGCATCACTCCTGATGCTGCCTGGGAATCAGATGGACTCAACTCTAAATCTTAATCAGATATTGAAGGCACCTGCAACTATGGGCTATCAACTTACTGCACTCATTGTGGCCAGTTCTCTTAAAGAAAGATCTGATAGGCACACCTCCACAGTCACCACAATGAGCAAGTGGGCTTTCACTTTGCACTCCTCAGATAGTTTCCAATAAATAGGAAATATCTGCCCCATCCCCAAAATTTCCTGTCTCAATATACCTCCATTCATCCAGTGGGTTGTTAATCTGACTAAAAACTAGGAGTCATCTTTGATTCCTTTCCTTTGCCCGCACTAATCATCATCAATAAGTCCTGTCCCACTGCATTCAAAATGTATCCTGAATCTTACCAATACCACCTTCATCACAGTAACTCTAGTTCAAGTCATTTTCTCTCTCACTTGAGTTACTCAGTAAACTCCTAATTGGTTACTTATTTTAATGCTTGAAATCAACAGTCTGTTCTCCACAGAATAGCCAGAGCAATATTTTTAAACCATAGATAGGATTATGTCACTTCTCTACCTAAAATCCGCCAGTGTCCTCCTGAATGACATAAAATTCAGACTCCGTGCCATCTAATATCTTGCCACATTACCAGGGAGCTCGTTAGAAAGACATCATCTTGGACCCACCCCAGACCTAAAGAATCAGAGGAGAGCCCCAGATGACTGATGTGCACATACAAGTTTGAGACGCATCCTCTCCTACCAACCCCATCCTCAGTCATTACACATTAGCCACATGATCCCCCAGCTGTTCTTTGAACACACTAAGTACGTCCTATCTCTGGGCCTTTCCACTTGCTGTTCCTCCTGCTTGGAATACTCTTCCCCAAGATCTTCACACTCCTATTCACTGTCATCATTCGGTTCTTTTCTCAAACGTTACCTGCTCAAAGAAAATGTCTCTAATTACCCAAAATAATCCTCCTCCATCTCAAGACATACTGTATCCCCTTTTTCGGCTTTATTTTTTTCATATCCAGAAGCATCTGAAATTTTTGTCTACTTATATATTGCCTGTCTCTCACATTAGGATGTAAGCTCCATATGAGCCGCCACTTATTTTGTTCACTGTTATAATCCTGGTGCTTTCAAAGGTGCTTGGGACGTGGTAGGTGCTTAATTAATATTTTTTGAATGAATTACTTAGTAAAAAACTGAGTGCAGGCCAGGCTTGGTGGCTCATACCTGGAACTCCAGCACGTTGGGAGGCCAAGGCAGGAGGATTGCTTGAGCCCAGTAGTTCAAGGCCAGCCTGTGCAGCATGGAAAGATCCCATCTCTACAAAAAAAAAAAAAAAATACAAAAATTAGGTGGGCATGGTGGTGCACAGCTGTAGCCCCAGCTAATCAGGAGGCTGAGATGGGAGGATCACTTGAGCCCTGGGCAACAGAGCAAGACGCTGTCTCAAAAGAAAAGAAGAAAGAAGGAAGGAAGGAAAAAAGAAGGGAAGAAAGAAGGAAAATGCATGCATATGTGAATGTGCTTCTCTTTATTACAGATATGTGCTTTGTCAAAAACATGGAAAATTGCTGAAACAAGTTTCTGCCTACTTTTTTTTTTTTTTGAGACTCACTCATAGAGTCTTACTCTGTCGCCCAGGCTGGAGTGCAGTGGCTCAGTCTCAGCTCACTGCAACCTCTGCCTCCCGGGTTCAAGTGATTTTCCTGCCTCAGCCTCCCGAGTAGCTGGGATTACAGGCATGCACTATCACACCTGGCTAATTTTTGTGTTTTCAGTAGAGATGAGGTTTCACCATGTTGGTCAGGCTGGTCTCAAACTCCTGACCTCAAGTGATTGCCCACCTCAGCCTCCCAAAGTGCTATCTGCCTACTCTTTAACTATCTCTGCAAATGTTGTATATGATGCCTTAGCCACTACAGAACTCAAAATTTTCATTTCACTACAGTACATCCAAAAAGGCTTTAAATCTATGGAATAATTCATGGTTTATGAGGATAAAGTCTTAGAAGAACTGTTACATGTTGAGCCTCTAAATTCCTCAACAAAATCCCAGCCTTCACGTGATTTAATATTATGCTAATATGCATACAACATGGATGTTGGCCTCTGGTCACAGGTAAGTTTTTCCATTTTTCCAGCCCTTAATGATTACTTTATTATTGAACAGTATTATAGTTGAAAATCTTAAAGACACAAAAGGCCTTACAATGAAAAGGCCTCTCCCTCCCAATTTTGTCCTCCCTGTTGCCCTCCCCAACTGCACCTAATGCTACCTATTTCTTATAGAGATATTCTACACATATAAAAGAGAATCTTTTTGTATGTATTTTTATTCTTTTTCTTACAGAAATGGTAACATATTATTAATGTTCTGCATCTTGATCTTGCTTAGCTTAACAAATTAACATGACGGCTATTCAATATCAATACATAAAGAGCATCCTCATTTTTTTAGATGTTCGTAGTTTTCATTGTATGGATCTATCATCATTACTTATCTGGTCCCCTTTTGTTGGGCAATGAGTTTGTTTGTAGGCTTTTTATCTATTACAGAGAAAGTCACAGTGAATAGCTTTGTGCATGAATTATTTCACAAAGGCCTACTTACCTACTTTTGTCCATTGCACAGGGATGACATTTGCATGTTGCAGAATTTGTTCTTGGACCTTCAAAATCAATCCTACCATTAAACAGTGCTCATATATACCTCTTTTCTTGGCATTTCATTGTTTTTCTTCTTTGCTTTCATCTTCATCCTAATTGCATTCCTCTGTTAACTAGCACTGTCAACATTCTTTCTGTTTTGCACTTAAGAAACATGACAGCCAGGTGTGGTGGCTCATGCCAGTAATCCCAGCACTTTGGGAGGCCGAGGCAGATGGATCACCAGAGGTCAGGAGTTCAAGACCAGGCTGGGCAACACGGTGAAACCCCATCTCTACTAAAAACACAAAAATTATCCAGGCATGGTGGCATGCACTTGTAATTCCAGCTACTGGGGAGGCTGAGGTAGGAGAACCGCTTGAACCTGGGAGACGGAGACTGCAGTGAGCTGAGTCATGCCATTGCACCCTATCCTGGGCAACAAGAGTGAAACTTCGTATCAAAAATAAAAAAAAAGAAAGAGAAGAAAGAAACATGACAAAGCTAATAATATTCGTGTTCAACTTCAAAACCAGGTATAAAGACCAGCAGACATGCTGAACACTGATAAGTAATGTAGTGACTACACACAACAACTGCTTCATCATCCATCTGTTGAAGGAGGTCAGGGATTATATACTTTGGCTCTGGAGTGCAGCTATGTTCCTAATCTGTGATATTCAAGTAACACTTTGGGTAAAGGAGCTTCTATAGCAATAATAAGGACTACATCTTCTTCATAGTAAAGCCCCTACATTCTCAGAGCCTGTCTATGATTGGTTTATAGGCAACTCTAACGAGTAACATTCTCTTGAGCTTTCTCACCAGAAAATTAAGAGTAGCACATAATAAAGCTAGAACCATACACTAATAACAGCCAGAAGTGATGCTTTACAGTGAAGGTGAAGCATCTAAACCATGAAAACATAAAATAACTCCAAGACCATTTACTGTAGAAGAAATAGCCCTATGCAAGTAAAATGCTCCTGAGGCATTTTACTTATAAATAAATATAAAATGCTGCTTACCATATTATAGCACAGTAGCTGATGAACCAGAGTCACTAAAACACTAAATTATGCTTACTCTTTTTAAAAAGGCAGAAAATAACAAAATGAACAACAAAACACAAAACACGAAACAAGAAACACCAAAGTATTTTGTCTACTTCCAAAAAATAGGAAATACCTTGAGAAGGATTTTCTCATTATTATTTCATTCAATCACGAATCACTTTGGATAGACATTATAATTCTCATGTTATAGACATGATCCAGAGAACTTAAGGAATTACCCATCTACTAAAATTTAGGTCTAAATGATTCCAACGTCCTCACTTTTTACCACAATAGCACACTGATATGGTTTGGATCTGTGTCCCTGCCCTAATCTCATGACCAATTGTAATCCCGTGTTGGAGGGGGGACCTGGTGAGAGGTGATTGGATCGGGGAGCAGTTTCTCATGGTTTAACACTGCCCCTCTTAGTGCTGTCATCACGATAGTGAGTTCTCACAAAATCTGGCTGTTTAAAAGTGTATGGCACTTCTCTCCACCTTCCTCCTGCTCTGGGCATGTGGGGTGTTTGCTCCCCGTTTCCCTTTCTCCATGATTGTAAGTTCCCTGAAGCCTCCTCAGAAGCTGAACAGATGCCAGCATCATGCTTCCTGCACAGTCTGCAGAACTAAGAACTAATTAAATCTTTTTTTAATAAATCACCTAGTCTCTGGTATTTCTTCATAGCAGCATGAGAATAAACTAATACAAAAAATTGATACTGAACAGTGGGGCACTGCTTTAAAGATATCTGAAAATGTGGACATGGCTTTGCGACTGGACAACAGGCAGAAGTTGGAAGAGTGGGGAGGTCTTAGTAGACAGGAAGATAAGGGGAAATTTGGAACTTTTACTACAGACTTGTTACAATAAATTGTTGTGACCAAGATGCTGATAGTGATATGGACAACGAAGTCCAGGCTGAGGAGGTCACAAATGGAAATGAGGAATTTACTGGGAATTGGAGTAAAGGTCACTTTTGCTATGCCTTAGCAAAGAGCCTGGCTGCACTGTGTGTCTGGCTCTAGAGATCTGTAGAATTTTGAGTTTGAGAGTGATGATTTAGGATATCTGGCAGAATAAATTTCCAAGCAGCAAAGGGTTCAAAAATTGACTTGGCTGCTTCTAACAACCTATGTTCATATGCATGAACAAAGAAATGATCTGAAACTGTAACTTATATTTAAAAAGGAAACAGAGAGTAAAAATTTGAAAAATTTGGAAAATTTCCAGCCTGGCCATGTGGGAGAAAAGAAAAGCCAATTTTCTGGGAAGGAATTCAAGCAGGCTACAGAAATTTGCATAACTAAAAGAAAGGCAAGTATTGATAACCAAGACAATGGGGACAAGGTCTTGAAGGTATTTCAGAGGCCTTCATGGCAACCCCTCTCATGACAGGCCTGGAGGCAAAGGTTTCATGGGCCAGGCCTAGGGCTCCTCTGCCCTTCGTAGCATCAAGACACTGCTCCCTGCATCCCAGTCACTCCAGCTTCAGCTGTGACTCAAAGGGGCCAAGGTACAGCTCAGGCCACTGCCCCAAAGGATGCAATCTGTAAGTCTTGGTGGCTTCCTGTGGGTGTACAGAGTGTAAGAATTGAGGTCTGGGAGCCACTGACTAGATTTCAGGGGATGTATGAAATAGCCTGGATATCCAGGCAGAAGCCTGATGCAGGGGTGGAGCCCACATGGAGAACCTCTACTAGGGCAGTGCAGAGGGGACATGTGGGGTTGGAGCCCCCACACAGAGCCCCAACGGAGGCACTGCCTAGTGGAGTTGTGAGAAGAGGGCCACAATCCTCCAGACCCCAGAATGGTAGAGCCACCAACAGCTTGCACCATGTGCCTGCAAAACCTTCAAGCACTCAACACCAGCCCATGAGAGAAGCTGTGGGGGCTGACCCCTATAAAGCCACAGGGGCAGAGCTGCCCAAGGCCTTGGGAACCCACTCCTCACACCAGTGTGTCCTGGATATGGGACATGGAGTCAAAGGAGATTATTTTGGAGTTTTAAGGTTTAATGACTGCCCTGATGTGTTTCAAACTTGCTTAAGATCTGTAGCCCCTTTCTTTTTGGCTGACTTCTCCCTTTTGGAATGGAAGTATTTGCCCAATGCCTATATCCCCATTGTACTTTGGAAGTAACTAACTTGTTTTTTTATTTTACAGGCTCATCGGTGGAACGGACTAGCCTTGTCTCAGATGAGACTTTGGACTTTGGATTTTTGAGTTAATGCTGGAATGAGTTAGAACTTTGGGGGACTGTTGGGAAGGTATGATCGTATTTTGCAATGTGAGAAAAACAAGAGATTTGGGAAGGGACAGGGTAGAATAATATGGTTTGGATCTCTGTCCCCACTCAAATCTCATGTTAAATTGTAGTACCCAATGTTGGAGGTGGGCCTGGTGGAAGGTGACTGGATCATGGGGGTGGATCCTTCATGAATAGTTTAGCACCATCTTCTTGGTGCTGTTCCTGTGACAGAGAGTGAGTTTTCCTAAGATCTGGTTGTTTAAAAGTGTGTGGCACTTCCAGCTCTACCCCCCTTCCTCCTGCTCTGGCCATGTGAGATGCTCAATCCTCCTTTGCCTTCTGCCATGAATGTAAGTTTCCTGAGGCCTCCCCAGACTCTGAGCAGATGCCAGCATCATGCTTCCTGTACAGCCTGCAGAACCATGAGCCTATTAAACCTCTTTTCTTTATAAATCACCCAGTCTCAGGTATTTCTTTATAGCAGTGCAAGAACAGACTAATACACATATATTGTCTCTCTTGCCATGCTCACTGTTACACTGTGGATGAAACTGCTGTGAACTAACCCAGGAACTTAAATCCCTGTTTATAACACCATTTCTGTGGGGAAAATGGTGTCCCTGGTCAAATAACCTACATATAAACTTTAAAAGCCCAGCTTATTCACCCCTTGTGTTCTTCCTGTGGTACATTTGTTACTCCTTAAAGATCTACCTAGCACAATGCATATAAAAGAAAAGGTTCCACAAATAAGGGTTTGTAGCTACTTTCCCATGTCTTTTTACCATCCATTTACTGCTATGTTACTATCCATTTAAACTCTTGTTTTGGGTAGATCTTTATAATTTTCTAATATTTGGTGTAAGTGTTCTTTTTATGGACATAAGATATCTTCATCAAGTATGTGTTATATATACAATGGATAAAAGCATTTTCTTTCTTAGATTTACTGGCAGAAGTTTTTCACCTAAAATAGTGCCAGACACACAGTAGGTGCTTTAACAATTGCTGATCAGTAAGTGTATAAATTAATGAGTATAGACTGTGGCTTACAAAAGGCAACTCAACTTTGGCAAACTGGTTAGCGTGGGAGATCAGAATCTGGACATAGACCAATTCACTGAAAATCAATTCACTGAATGGGCAATTTGTCAATGTTACACCAAATCTGAAACAAATTGTTGAATTAACCATCTGACAAATTAATCACTTGGTAAACTGATGTTGACAAACTAGTTATTAGGTAAATTGGCCACTTGAAAAATCAGCCACTGTTTTTAAAGCACTTCTTGAGCAACAACTGATGCTTGCCTTTTAAAAGCAGGGATTTAGCCTGGACTGCCTCTGTGGAAATGTTCATCTGATCAAGGATATATCAAAGTCCATCTATTTAAGTTCTCCTCTCCTCCACCTAGATGACCCTTCTCTTCCCTATTTTCTGTTCTTCCACTCCTCTAGCTACTGCCTCCTGTCATAATTAATCTCCATTTCTCCTATCTGTAGTATATGCCTCCATCATTCCTGTCAGGTCTACACCTCTGGGCACAAAATGTTAAATGTTTATGTCCTTTCTGCTGTCACTCCTACTTACCCTAGTTCTGCCAAAACTCGCCTTCTACATTGTGAATATTTTGAGGCAAACATTTGTAGAGAGGAAAAAAAGTATGTCTCAATAAAATACTATGCACTGTCTAGAGGATATATCTCCAGGTCATCTGATTCTAGCCTTTCATTCCTGAGTACTGTCTACATACATCACACTGTGCCAGATTATCTGATTTTAGCCTTGTTCATTATCTTAGAGCTGTTTTACAACTATGTATAAGTATGTCTACTCTTTGAATTCTCTTTCCAACTAGTTATAATATCTGCCTAGTCCCTTCATTGAATGAGCTAAGTAAAGTCTTCAACACATGTTCATTTTCATACCTGTATAAGAATCATTTCACCCTTTTTCGAAAATTATCTTTTAACACATTCCTTTTTCCTACAGCCTACTCATATTTGCACAGTATTAAGAGCATTATCACAGTCTATAGTCTTGAATTACAAGCCAGGGTACCTTGGTTCACTGGTGACCTTTGACCAATTACTCCCAGTGCTTATGGTTTCTTCTTTGACTTTATTTTTATTATAATTTATTATAATGAAAATATTGACAAATAGTTGACTCTTAGCTATTTTTAAGAGCTTTATTGACATATAATTTATATACCATAGAGTGTACTATCTAATGGTTTTTAGCCTAGAGCTGTATAACCATAGACACAAATCAATTTTAGTATATTCTTATCACTCCAAAAAGAAATCCCATATGGATTAGCAGTAATTCTTCATTTACCCCTGTCCCCCACTTCCCTGGCAACTACTAATATACTTTCCATTGCTATGAATTTACCTATTCCGGATATTTCATATGAGTAAAATTATACTATCTGTGGTCTTTGTAACTGGCTTCTTTCACTTAGCATGTTTTCAAGGTTATTCCATGTTGCAGCATGTATCAGTACTTGATTTATTTTTATAACCAAATTATATTCCATTATATGGATAGACCACATTTTATCTATTCATTTGTCAGTTGATGGACATTTAGATTGGTCTACTTTTTAGCTATTATGAATAATTCTGATATGAATGAGCATTCACAGACAAGTGTGTGTGTGTGTGTGTGTGTGTGTGCACGCGCTTTTATTTATCTTGGGTATACTATGAACTGGGTATAGACTATGGGTCTCATGGTGCATTTCACCTTTTTAGGAACTGTCAGAATGTTTTCCGAGACAACTGCACCATTTTACCTTCCCTCCAGAAATGTGTGAGGGTTCTCATTTCTCCACGTCTTTTGCCAACACTTGCTATCTTTTTTATTGTAGCCATTTTGGTAGGTGTGTCATAACTTAGGCTTTAAAGTTTACATGATTGATTTCATTTTCCTTAATTTTCACAATTTTTTCATTGCTAATTATTTTCATTGCAACCACAGCTTTCTAAATACCCTGTAGAAAGTTTTTTGAGGGGAAGGTAGAATGTATGTCTTATGGAAATCATTAGTGACTACTCATCCTACCTTTCTTACTCCTTTCCTGACTATCCATGAAGATACTATCATTCTCTAGTACCATTATCTATAGAGGCTCCATGTCATCTAACTTAATGTAAGAGGGTGAGAGAAGCTAGTCTCATGTTCATTCCTAACACCATTTTTGAACCATGTAATTGACACATATATCTCATTTCTTGATACAGAAACCATTCTTGTATATGACTCTCCTCAAATGACCATTGCTACTGCTTATCACCATATGGAAAATACTATTAGTTATCCTCCAGGACTCATTCTCTCCTACTTCCCTTATTAATAGAATACACAGTTTCATCTGGCCACATAGTAACCCAGGTAAAAAACACAATCTCAGTCTCTCTTGCACATGACCACTCACCTGTCCTCCTATGGCCACATGACGGGATGATGTGTACAACTTCTGAAACACTGTGTTACAAGGAAAAAATATACCTTTCCCTTATTTATCTTCTTTAACAAATGTAGACATAAAGATGGTGAGCCATCTTTGACCATGCAGATGAGGGCATAAGCTACAGATGGCTGGGCAGCAAGAGAGGAGTTTCAGTCCCTGACACCATGAAATTTCATTGCATCTTTAAACTATTTATTTATGTTCAGATTGCTATGTGAAAGACAATAAACCTCTGTCCGATTTAAGTCACTGTTATTTTGGGTCTATGTTATGGTAGCCAAATCTGGGCCTGAGTAATACATCCTGTCACCATAACTCACCCCCCACACACTTCCTAGCTACTTTCAAACTTCCCAGATAATGGTTTTGCTCACCACTCCATCTTTTACAGACCACTTTAGTGATCACATACCCACCTCTGTTGGTGAGGTCCTTTACCCTTGATATTTCTCAGCCTCTCTTATTCAACAGACTCTGCACTTCCATTTCATATCAGTACAGTACCAGCATATGCCAACCTTAATCAGCTCCTTATCACTTCTTGTAGTGTTTATATTTACCTTTTATGTAGCACAATCCTGAAAATACCATTTCCCCTTTTGAGTTATGGCTGTTTTCTTTCATTCCCTCCTAAACATTTCAAAACAACAATCTACAAATGATATCCCTCACTTTTCTCCATATACTTCCTGTATTAATCATGATTCTTCAGAGAAATAACCCAAAATATAAATATAGAAATAGATAAAGATATACATCTATCTAGATCTACAGAGAAAAAGATTAGTTTTAAGGACTTAGCTCACATGATTGTGAAGGCTAGAAAGTCCAAAACTGAAGGATAGGCTGGCAGGCTAGAGACAGACTGCAGTTAAAGTCTGAAGGCAATTCAGCGTGCAAAATCCCCTCTTCTCGTCTTTTTTTTTTTATTAAGGTCTTCAACTGATCAGATGAGGCCTACTCACATTATGGATGGTAATCTGCATTACCTAAAGTCTTCTAATTTAAGTGTTAAACTTATCTAAAGAATACCTTCAAAGAAACATCTAAAATAATGTTTGATCAAATATCTGGAGACCATGACCTAAGCTGACCATCATACTCTCCCCCTTTAATTCCATTAAATCTCATTTCTGTTCCTTCAGCACTATAGAAATTGTGCACAACCCCAGAATTAAGTTGGAGATTGTAAAACCCTAAATGAATCCAAAATTTTTTGGTATATAACCTTTTTCTGGTGAAAGAGTCCATCAAATTCTCCACAGATTAAAAACCACCATCCTAATAACTGAACCCAGTAGTCTTTCCCATCCTCCTCCTCCTTAACCCATCTGTGACCTCTTGTACTCCCGGTGGTTGTTTAAGATGCCAATAAGAAGAGAGTTTGCAGAGCAAAAGAAGCTATCATCAGAGTGAACAGGCAACACACAGAATGGGAGAAAATTTTGGCAATCTATCCCTCTGACAAAGGGCTAATATCCAGAATCTACAAAGAACGTAAACAAATTTACAAGAAAAAAACAAACAACCCCATCAAAAAGTGGGCAAAGGATATGAATAGACACTTCTCACAAGAAGACATTTCTGCAGCCAACAAACATGAAAAAAAAAGCTCATCACTGGTCATTAGAGAAATGAAAATCAAAACCACAATGAGATACCATCTCATGCCAGTTAGAATGGTGATCATTAAAAAGTCAGGAAACAACAGGTGCTGGAGAGGATGTGGAGAAACAGAAACACTTTTACACTGTTGGTGGGACTGTAAACTAGTTCAACCATTGTGGAAGACAGTGTGGCAATTCCTCAAGGATCTAGAACCAGAAATACCATTTGACCCAGCAATCTCATTACTGGGTATATACCCAAAGGGTTATAAATCATTCTACTATAAAGACACATGCACACGTATGTTTATTGCGGCACTGTTCACAACAGCAAAGATTGGAACCAACCCAACTGCCCATCAATGATAGACTGGATAAAGAAAATGTGGAACATACACACTATGGAATACTATGCAGCCATAAAAAAGGATGAGTTCATGTCCTTTGCGGGGACATGGATGAAGCTGGAAACCATCACTCTCAGCAAACTAACACAAGAACAGAAAACCAAACACCACATGTTCTCACTTACAAGTGGGAGTTAAACAATGAGAACACATGGACACAGGGAGGGGAACATCACACACCGGGGCCTGTTGGGCAGTGAGGGGATAGGGGAGGGATAGCATTAGGAGAAATACCTGACGTAGATGATGGGTTGATGGGTGCAGCAAACCACCATGGCACGTGTATACCTATATAACAAACCTGCACATTCAGTACATGTATCCCAGAACTTAAAGTATAATTAAAAAGATGCTTTAAAAAAAAAAAAATCTAATAAGGTCCAATTAACTGTTCAAATCACTTCAATTTGATTTCTGTCACTGGAAACCAAAGGAGTCCTGACTAACCCTCCTAGGGTTAGTTTCTTAGTCCACTGATCCTTTTGCTATATATTTTCTCTGGGACGTTTTCTCCCTGCTCTCATAGCTTTAATCCTACCTCTGAGACAATAGTTTAGAAAGATCTTGGGTGTTGGAGCATTTGGACCTCAGTTGATGTTCCAGCTCTGCCACTCTGCACCTGAGCAAGTTTACTTAATCTCTGAATCCCTAGTCTTCATCTATAAAGTGGAGTCAATCAAATCTACTTTATAGAATGAATCATGTTTCTCTCTCCACCTTCCTTTTCTAAGCAGACAACTCCCAGGACAAGGCCTTCAGTTTCACTTATCTATCCATACTCAAGTTCAGCCTTTCTCTCTGCCTGCCAAGTAGTTCCATTGAGACCCTATGCCATTACATGTTTAGCCTGCCTAAAGGTAAGGCTATGACCTCCTCAAAATCACTTTCGCCTCCTCCTACTGCTCCTCTCCATGGTATCACTGTCCTCCAAAGCAAATCTTCTTTGACTCCTGTCTCTCCCTCAACTTCCTTACTCAACCAGGCACCATGCCCTCTTATTCTATCCTTTGGGATGTGTCCCTTCCTTTTCATTTCCATGACACCATTATAATCTACATCCTAATTACTTCAAGCCTAAACTGTTGTCTCTTGAGCTCTTTTAAAGTGGGACCTCAAAGACTGCAGGATTAAAAACAGACTCTCTAGCCTGGTATTCGAGGCTATGCATGATTCCAACTCATGATCTTCCTTCAGAAACCTCCTACTTTAATCAAATTAGTTTTTAACTTATCCAAAACACACCTGGTGCCCACTCCTCCACATCATAATATGGTTCATCATTCCACCCTCTATGAACACTTCCCACTCCTCTCTAACTACCCTACCCCTTTCTATCCTTTGAGATCCATCCAAATTACCATCTACTCTGAAAAGCCATCCTTGACGATCCAGCCTAAAGCAAACTCTTAATCCTCTGAAGGCAATTTAGCCTCAACATAATTGTATTCATCAGGGTCCCAGCAGGAAACAGATGACACACTATAATTAGGATAATTAGAGGAGAGTTTAATAAAGGACATTTTATAAAGGTGTGAACAAGAAAACCAACTGTCAAGAGTCAAGGCCTTCTGTGTGGGGGATACAGACAGTCACCAGCAACCATGCAGACAGGAAAACTGGGAGTTAAGTAACCCAACTTTGCTCGCCTTCCTCCCTCTAATTTCTTACCATTATTCTCTATTAAATTCAACCAGGCGCCAGAGGTTAGAGAAACCCATTGATATAATCAGCTTCCACAGCACAGAGCAAAGAGTGGAAGAGTAGAACATGGATCTAAAGGAATAAAGATACTTAGCATAGTAGACTACAGTACAAGTTCTCTAGTCCCTCCTATGAAATTATATCAAAAATATTTTTAAACAATTTATTCTTAAATCCATCCAAAACAAAATGGATTAGAGAGTAGATAGATAAAGCAAATATGATAAAGCAAGTATGGTAACATGTCAATCATAGAATTTAGAGTTGGGTATATTAGTGTTTACTACAAAATTCAACTTCATAGTATAATTAAAATTTTTCATAATTTAATACTTGGGAAAAATGTGTTTTTAAAAAGCTGTGAATACTTTGCTGTGAAGCATGTTTCAAAAAGTATAAAAATTTTTAAAAAGAAGCAGTGAAACTTTCCTACCATACACTATCTTTTCCTCCATACTCTTTATATCTTAAATGTAGCTTCGTATCTGTTTGTCATAACCAGGCTACTGAAACCTGACAAGTACAATTATTTGGAAAGGACCAGGAAACAAAATATTTGACATGTAGTAGTTGTCATTTAACATTATGTAAATGTTTCTTCCACAACAGATATCCTAGTTCCATTAAATCAGCTTTCCTCTAGTCTTAAAACCTCAGGAAAGATAGAGATAATAGAGATAGAGAGATAGAGATAGAGATGGAGACCGAGATAGAGATAGAGATGACAGAGACAGAAAAAGAGACGGTGAGATCATTTTTAAAAGAGTGGCCTGAGGGTGAACAAGAATTCAGAAGATAGATTACCCATAAGATGGAACTTGGCATTATAAGTGGGCTTTCACCCTCAGTGTTTCCAAAGCTATTACTATCAAAAATCAATTATGAAATACTTGTATGCCTCCTAAAAGCCAGACTGTAGAAAAGACTGATGGTCCATAAAAGTCCAATGGCTACTTCCTACTGGATAGATATCCATTTTGCAATACCAAGTACTATCATAGGAAGGATTCTGGGGGAAAATGTGACAAACTAATAAGATTTAAAAAGAGATCACTCCCTACCTTCTTCTCTCATCTCAGTGGCAGTGCAAAAGAGATCACTGATTTTTCATAATACTGTGGTCACAACGCATTTACATCCCTAATGAGGAACTAATCTTACCTGTTATGATGTGTCTGTCCTCTCCTATGAGGGCAGTAATAGAACACAGTTGTGTTCTATCCTGTGTTCCCAGTATCTGGCATACTGCTAGGCACATGGTGCAGAAATGACTTACAAATCTTTGGGGATGTATTTTGAATACACAAGACCACAAAGATCGGGGGAGGCAGCATGGTGCAATGGAGGATGGAGAAATTAAGGAGAAAAGCTCACTAGGCATGTACAGGGAGTAGTGTGCCTACTGTAAGGCCAGCTGTCTTCCAAGCCTGCTGACCAGGCAGCATTCTCTCCATGACTGGGTAACTTCCTTTCAGTTTGACACATCTGGTTTTAAGACAGAATAAAACAGTCTATCAAATTATAGTTATGTGACCATAGGAAAGGACATTTCTGAGTTTTCTTTCTTCATTGGTAAGGTGAGGAGTTCATGGCTTATATGGTAAGTGTATGCGTAACATTATAAGAAACTGCCGCTCCATTTTTTAATGCGGCTGCAGTATTGTACATTCCCAGAAGCTCCAATTTCTTGCCAATATGTGGCATTG
This sequence comes from Macaca fascicularis, assembly GCF_037993035.2. Taxonomy (NCBI): domain Eukaryota; kingdom Metazoa; phylum Chordata; class Mammalia; order Primates; family Cercopithecidae; genus Macaca; species Macaca fascicularis. The sequence goes on from NC_088377.1 coordinate 106,407,371, forward strand.
TGAGCCTTTTGGGTTCAACTAGAATCCTTTCTAATTGATGTATAATTTTTCTATCCTCTTTGTGAAACCTTTTAAAATATTTTGCCCCTTGAAAAAATGTTTTGGGTTGTTTATCTTGAGTTGTAAATGTTCTTTGTATATTTTGAATACGAGTTGTTTGTCAAGTAGATGTACTGTGAATATTTCCTGCAGTCTATGGTGTGTATGCCCTTTCATTTTCATAACACTGCCTTTTGAAGGACAGATGTTTTTAATGTAATAAAGTTTATTTTATCAATTTTTTAATGGTTCATGCTTTTTGTGTTCTAAGAAATATTTGCCTATCCCAAGGTCACAAAAACAAAGACTTTTTTTATCTTGTCTACCAGAAGTTTTAGAGTTTTTATGTTCACATTTAAGTCTATCATTCCTTTAAAGTTAATTTTGGTGTATGGTGTGAGATAATCGCTAAGGTTCATTTTTTTTCCCAAATGACATTCAAGTGTTCAGCACCATTTTTTGAAAAGACTGCCCTTCCTGATAGAGTTATATGGGCATTTTTATTAAAAGCCAATTGACTAAGCTGGGTGTGGTGGCCAGCACCTATAGTCCCAACTACTTGGGAGGCGGAAGCTGAAGTGGGAGGACTGCCTGAACCCAGGAGTTCAATGCCAGCCTCAGCAATATAGCAAGACCCTTTGTCTTAACAAACAAGAAAAAAAGGCAATGGACCAAAATATGTGAATCTAGACTCTTTATTCTTGTCTGCTGATCTACATGTTTCTATCCTAACGCTAATACCACATTCTTGATTACTATAAATTTACAGTAAGTCTTGAAATCAGGTAAGTCCTCCAACTTCTATCTTTTCTTTCAAAATTATTTTGGCTATTCTTAATCCTTTGCTTTCCATGTAAATATTAGACTCAGATTATCAATTTCTGCAAAAGTATATCTTGCAATTTTAATATAATTAAAATCAATTTGAAGACATTGGACGTCTTAAGGATACTAAGTCTTTAAATACATGACTGTTATTATTTAGGTCCTTTAAAAAAATTATCTACTCAATGTTGCGTAGTTTTCAGCATACAGGTTCTACACGTGTTTTGTTAAGTTTATTCTAAGTATTGTACATTTTTGGATGCTATTATTAGTATTATTTGCTTAATTTGAATTTCATATTGTTGATAGTATATAGAAATACTATTGATTTTATGTGCTGACCTTGGATCCTGTAATCTTAATAAACTCACTTATTATTCTAATAGCTATTTTTTTTGGTGCCATCAGATTTTCTACACAGACAATTATGTTGTCTCTAATTAAAGACTACACTATTTCCTCTTTTCCACTATTTATACCTTCTACATCTCTTTCTTATTTCACTGGCTAGAACCTCCAGTGTAAAGTAAAATAGAAGTGGTGAGAGTAGGCCAGGCGTGGTAGCTTATGCTTGTAATCCCAGCACTTTGGGAGGCTGAAGCGGGCAGATCACTTTAGGTCAGGAGTTCGAGACCAGCCTGGCCAACATGGCCAAAATCCCATCTCTACGATAAATACAAAAATTAATTGGGTGTGGTGGCGCATGCCTGTAATCCCAGCTACTTGGGAGACTGAGGCATGAGAATTGCTTGAACATGGGAGACAGAGGTTGGAGTGAACCAAGATTGTACCACTGCACTCCAGCCTGGATGACAGAGCGAGACTCCATCTCAAAAAAAAAAAAAAAAAAAAAAAAAAAAAAAAAAAAAGGTAGTGGTGAGAGTAGTCTTATTCCCAATTTTAGAGACAAAATGTTCATTCTTTCACCATGAGAAATGATGTTTTCCATAAATGTCCTTAATCTGATTGAAGAAGTTCCTTCCTATTCCTAGCATACTGAGAATTAAAATCATGAACAGATGTGAATTTGGTCAAAGATTTTTTTTTTCTGCATCTACTGAGATGATCATATAGTTTTCCCCTTTTAGTCTGTTATATGGTAAATTTTATTGATAGATTTTTCAAGTATTGAGCCAACCTAGATTTCCTTCGATAACCTCCATTAGATCATGACATATTATCCTTTTTGTGTATTGCTGGAATTGATCTGCTAATATCTTTGTTAAAGATTTTTGAATCTATGCTCATGAGAGTTCTTGATCTGTAGTTTTCTTTTCTTGTAATGTCTCTTTCTGGTTCGGGCACTAACATAATTGTGCCCAACCTCATTAAATTAGTTGGGAAGAGTTACCTTTTCTTCTATTTTCTGAAAGATATTTGTGTGGGATTGACATTATACTCATACCAGATGTTTGATAGAATTTCTCTCTGAAGCTATTTGTGTTGAGTTTTCTTTGGTGAAATGCTTTGAATTATGAGCTCAATTTGTTTAATTGATACAGAGCTATTCCAGTTTTCCATTTCTTCCTGTGGGAGTTTTGGCAATTTGTGTCTATCAAGGAATTTGTCCATGTTAGCTTTTCATGTATTCAATGGTTAGGTTTAAATTTACTAAAGTTGTTCATAATATAATCCTGTAGCCCTTTTAATTTTCATAGGATTTTAGTGATGTTCCTATTTTCATTTCTAATATTGGTAACTTGTAACTTCTCTTTTTCTCTTTATTGGTCTAGCTAAAAATTTATTAATTGTATTGATCTTGTCAAAGAACCAGTCTTGGGCTTCACTCACATTTTTACATTGTGCTTTCTTTTTTATTTTATTGATTTCCACTCCTTATTACATCCTTCCTTCTACTTCCTTTGGGGTTAATTTGCTCTTCTTTTCCTAGTATCTTCAAGTGGAAAATTAGATCATTGATTTTAGACCTTCCTTCTTTTCTACTGTAGGTATTTAAAGCTGTAGATTTCCCTGTGAGCATTGCTTTAGCTTTTTTCTGAAAATTTAGATATTATGTTTTCATTTCCATTCAATTCAAAATACTTCCTAATTTCTCTTGCGTTTTCTTGCCTTGTGGGTTTTTTGAAAGTATATTGATTTCTCAATATTGAGCTTTTTTCCCCCAAATCCCTGTCAATGTTCCTGAAGCATGGAGCATTACAGTTTTTCTTAATCTTGTCCTAAACCTATTTATCAGCTTAAGGAGTTCTGGGGCTGAGACAATGGGGTTTTCTAAATATACAATCATGTCATCTGCAGAGACAACTTGACTTCCTCTCTTCCTATCTGAATACTCTTTGTTTCTTTCTCTTGCCTGATTGCTCTGGCCAGAACTTCCAGTACTACATTGAATAGGAGTGGTGAAAGAGGGCATTCTTGTCTGGTGCCAGTTTTCAAAGGTAATGCTTCCAGCTTTTGCCCATTCAGTATGATGTTGGCTGTGGGTTCGTCATAAATAGCTCTTAATATTTTGGGATATGTTCCAAAGCATTCCTATACACCAATAACAGACAAATAGACAGCCAAATCATGAGTGAACTCCCATTCACAACTGCTACAAAGAAAATGAAATACCTAGGATTACAACTTACAACAGACATGAAGGGCCTCTTCAAAGAGAACTACAAATCACTGCTCAAGGAAATAAGAGAGGACACAAACAAATGGAAAATAATTCCATGCTCACGGATAGGAAGAATCAATATCATGAAAATCATTATACTGCCCAAAGCAGTTTATAGATTCAATGCTATTCCCATCTAACTACCAGTGACTTTCTTCACAGAACTATTAAAAAAAACTACTTTAAATTTCATATGAAACCAAAAAAGAGCCTGTATAGCCAAGACAAACCTAAGCAAAAAGAACAAAGCTGAAGGCATCACGCTACCTGACTTAACTGACTTCAAACTATACTACAAGGCTACAGTAACCAAAACAATATGGTACTGGTTCCAAAACAGATATATAGACCAATGGAACAGAACAGAGGCCTCAGATATAACACCACACATCTACAACAATCTGATCTTCGACAAACTCGACAAAAACAAGCAATAGGGAAAGGATTCCCTATTTAATAAATGGTGCTGGAAAAACTGTCTAGCCATAGGCAGAAAATAGAAACTGGACCCCTTTCTTACACCCTATACAAAAATTAACTCAAGATGGATTAAAGAGTTACACATAAAACTTAAAACCATAAAAACCCTAGTAGAAAATCTAGGCAATACTATTAAGGACATAAGCATGGGCAAAGAGTTCATGAATAAAACACCAAAAGCAATGGTAACAAAAGCATCATTGACAAATGGGATCTAATTAAATGAAAGAGCTTCTTCTTATCAAAAGAAACTATCATCAGAATGAACAGGCAACCTACAGAATGGGGGAAAAATTTTGCAATCTATCTGACAAAGGGCTAATATCCAGAATCTACAAGGAACTTAAGCAAATTTACAAGAAAAAAAAAAAATCAAAAAGTGGACAAAGGACATGAACAGACACTTCTCAAAAGAAGACATCTATGCGGCCAACAAACATATGAAAAAAAAAGTTCATCATCACTGGTCATTAGAGAAATGCAAATCAAAACCACAATGAAATACCATCTCATGCCAGTTAGAATGGTGATCATTAAAAAGTCTGGAAATAACAGATGCTGGCAAGGATATGGAGAAATAAGAATGCTTTTACACTGCTGGTGGGAGTGTAAATTAGTTCAACCATTGTGGAAGATAGTGTGGCGATTCCTCAAGGATCTAGAGTCAGAAATACCATTAGACCCAGCAATTCCATTACTGGGTATATACCCAAAAGATTATAAATCATTCTACTATAAAGACACATGCACACATATGTTTATTGCAGCTCTATTTACAATAGTAAAGACTTGGAACCCATCCACGACAGACTGAATAAAGAAAATGTGGCACATATACACCATGGAATACGCCATAAAAAAGGATTAGTTCACATCCTTTGCAGGGACATGGATGAAGCTGGAAACCATCATTCTGAGCAAACTAATACAAGAACAGAAAACCAAACACTGCATGTTCTCACTCATAAGCGGGAGTTAAACAATGAGAACACAAGGACACAGGGAGGGGAACATCACACACCAGGGCCTATTGGGGGGTTGGGGGAAGGGGGAGAGAGAGCATTAGGACAAATAACTAATGCATGCAGGGCTTAAAACCTAGATGACAGGTTGATAGGTGCAGCAAACCATCATGGCATATGTATATCTATGTAACAAGCCTGCACGTTCAGCACATGTATCCTGGAACTTAAAGTAAAATAAAATAAAATTAAAAATCCAAGAAAAGAAAAAAACCTTGTCCTGAACCTTGATCTTTAGGTTGCTTCTAAATTCTGTTAATTTGGGGAACTTTAATTATTAACTTAAGTTTGGAATCCAAACTCCTGTTCCACCCTCACCTACATCCAGGTCACCCAACTAACCTAACCCTGCTATTGCCTCCTAGCTTCCAGAGTAACTAAACAAACAATATTCATGAAATTAAGTGACCTACGGCATATTTACTTAAAATAATACCTTTAAACCCATTTTTAAAAGACTTATGCAGACTTCATAATATGAAAAAATAGCTATAGTATAGGCTTAACCAAAAAGAATTACATATATAATATCATAACAACAGGGTATAAAAAGAAAAGAAAAGCTATGCATGGAGAAACAATGGAAAAGAAAACACTAAAATGCGAAAAAATAAATTTTAGGTGATTGAAATGTGGTATTTTATTTTCTCTTATTCCCACTCTTAAGTTTTTCAATATATATGTATACTTTTAGTAATTAAAAAAGCATCAAAAATATAACTTTAAGAAACAAAAAAGTCTAAGGGATAACTTAATACCATTTGTTTATTAATTTTTTAAAATCAATACAGAAATAATCAAATATTCCTTTGTCAACTCAGTCAGAATCCTTACCTTGTCAAAAATTCTACCCAGAAGTTGATTTTCAACTTCCAGGGTGCTATGGTCTTCAAAGGCCCCAGCTTCTTTATTACTATAGGCCAGCTATCCCTTTGTCTCAGCATCCATTGCTCTCTTCACTCCTTGCTGTATAGGATTATGTTAACATAGGCCACAGCTCATCAGTGTACCACCAACCCTTCACAGGGGAGCCATCACACATGCAAAATTTATTTTTGCTACAAGTAAGGATATAAGGATACATACTGCTACAACAAGGTATATTAGACTTACAGGTTATACAAGAGATTAATTCAGAGAAGATACAACTTATTTCAAGTTAGCTGTAAGAAACATGATGCAGCAGCTGGCCAGTAACCAAAAAAGTTCATGATTTACTAGAAAACGTGGTAATTGAATGCCTCTGAGAATGCAGGAAAATGTAGACAAATGGTCAACAGCCTTAAACCGTAATCATGAAATATATGGTAACTGTAATGTGTATTTTCTATTTCCCAAAACTTTAAGAAAAAAATTATATCCATCTTCTAAATCCCTCAAATGATCTGCAAAAGTTCTACTCTGCAAAAGTGCATAACAAATACAAAGTTTGGGAACACTGAAGGGAACCCTTCTTTTGAATTCCACCGTATGTTATAGTGCCTCTGTCAATTACAATGCCTCCCTTTCTCCCAAACTCTGATAAAAAAGAGTGAAAGTAAAAACCATCGAGCATATCTACTGTGTCTGTTTTCCCCCAAATTGGTGTAATTATCTCACTTGAGTATCTTACTCAAGCTAGAACTGACAGTTTCATATTCTATATTGAAGTTACTAGCTCTACAGAGATGGTCCCTAGCAATGACTTTAGCCTGAAAAATTAGCTCAGTTACAAACCGTTTCTATTAAAGAGACAATATTCCTACAATAGAATATTTTGACAAAAAGTTAAACATGCACAGAGATAAAAATTTCTTTACAAGTGTATAATCTACCAGTCATTCAAGAAAATGATCTGTAAACTTGAAAATAACAAGCTTATAAGTTACCAAATTAGTTAAGTAATATATGGCTTGATATCTAGGGTAAGAACATTTCCTGTACAGAAGCTATCCTTCCATGCCACGTCAAGAAAATAATAAGGGAGAATAATCTACATTTTAACTCTCTCAAAAATGTAAGGGCAGTGAACGGATTCACAAAAATAGTAGAGCTGCACTCATTTTATACCCCTCTACTAAGATAGAGAGCCTTCGATAGGTTTGCTGACCCTATAATTGATTCACTTTTGCTGGAAGATACCATTTTAGGATTAGTGGCACTTAAAAAGTGATTCTTGTCTCTCTTTTTTTTTTCTTTCACAGATATGCCTTGCCTCAACAACCATGCTGAAGACTTCCTAGGACAAAGACTGAGAATTCTTACTGCCTTCAGCATCTATCCAGTGTTCTACACATAATTTTAATTATGATCAATGTGATTCTTGCCAAGAATCTAGTCTCTTGTGCCTCATTTTCCTTCCTCCTATGTAAAAGAAGAATAACAGTTACACTTTAAAGGGTTGTTGTGAAGATTAAATTAGATAATGTAGGTGAAATGCCTGGTACCCAGCCCACCTCCTGCACTGTGCTAATTGATTGTATACAGCCTTTAATTATGAAACAAAATAACATTTCCAGACTCTATAAATTTTTAAAGAAGGTGAGAATTGAAAGTAATGGATTCAACTGACAGCCAAAGTGTGCTTTTAAATCAACTGTTGTATCAGGGTCTGAGAGTTTACTTGATTACATCAAAGTTATCTATGGCTACTCGGGCTCAGATTTTCACTCTAAATGTGCTCCTTTCATGTTATAATAAACCACATCCCTTCCCAATGTGCACAAATACAATGAAACAATTTTGTCAAGCACATTAATTAGTAATTTATTTTAAAATAACCTTCAAGCACGACTTTAAACGCACTATGAAATGGGGGGGAAGTGATCATTTAGTAGGGAATAAAGTTTGTTTGCTTTAAAGAAAAAGAAAAAAAGCATGAAAATTTTTATAGCAGCCCAAAAGAAATTATCTATGTTTTGCTCTGAAACAAATTTTCATCACATATTTATCTGCTATGTCTCATGCTTATGTGGGGGGTTAAAAAGGATGTAGTGACATAAAATTTTGTGAATCATAGATCGGATGGCAGAAGATGATGCAAGCCATGACTCAGGCAAGTACAATAATCATGATCAAAATTATACTTGCAATTTGTCATAGCAATTGTAATTTGCAATTACCAGTTGTTTGCCATAAATGGAGCTGATATCAGATAAAAATGAATAATGACGTTCAAGGAAAAGCAAATGTCAAAACTTTAATCTGCATAATATTTTGGGGCAGTTATGAAAACATGATGGTAAGAGCTTGGTACCTTAACTTTTTCAAGAAATATTTTGTTTCCAGAATATCAGCAATTTAAACTAACTTTTAACTAGTAATGGAAAAATGGGGGGCAAGGAGAAAAAAGAGGGGAAAGAGGAGGGAGGAAAGAAAGGAAGAAAGAGAAGGGACACAAGACAGGTATGCAATATAGACATTACTTACCTTTCAAGGAAATGAAGGGGAGAAAAGAGCATCAAAGTCCCAGCCCTTAAATATATAATGATTCTTCCTTGTAAATAAGTATAATTTGAAATACGACATGTAAAAGCAGAACACAATTATAAAAATAGTAAGTCAATAATTTAATTCTTGAGCTAGGTAAATTTGTGATCTTGTTTCTCTGGAATCTTCCCTTTCCTGTAAAATAGGAGTCCTTCTAAAAACAACAGCTCTAATATTTGTTAGTCTTCTCCTTTGATGAATCTTTCCAACATCCTATCAGATATTCAAAAGCATGACACTAAATTCTTTGAGAGAGACACCTCCTTTACTTACACTAAAATTCTCCCAAGACCTTTTACTCTAAATAGCGTCATTTTGTTTAAAAAAAAAAAAAAAAAAAAAATCCTACTGTTTCAAATACAGTTTATTAAATATTTCCTTTTTAAAAAAAAGACTTTAAATTGGAGAAAATCCTTTTTCCTGGTTATTCCAGTAGTTTACTTGACCATATTATTCTATTTTTGCCTCTATGATTTTATTTTCTGGTAGGTAGAAACAAATTGGCAGTTGATGACATCCTGCATAGAAAGAAATCCAGGATTCCTTAAAGGGGAAGAAAAAGAAAAGATCTTGTTGGTTAAAATTGATCATAAAAATCTACCTTAAGTAGCTTAAGGCCCTATTTTCCTTTAAAAATAGCTATTTTTCACAAATAAAACCAGAAAAATATTTTCATATAGGAGCCATTTTAAAACTGTAAAGATTATTTAAAATTGATCCTGTTATTGAAAGAAAATTTAAAAATTGAATAAGCGCATTCTTAAGGAGTAGACTAACCAACCAATTGTTACAAAATAGCCTTCAGTCAATTTCAAATATTCTTTCCATTTATTCATTAACAGATGTTTACTGAATGCCTGGAATTGTTCTACATACAGTTTCAAACCTTATGGAGTTTATGTTTAAAAAGATATAGACATTAATCAAATAATCACACTAAAGAAAAATTCGAGTTGTGATGAGTTTTTGTTATACAAAAGAAGTCTGAATATTTGCATGTCCATGATTAACTTAAATACTTCTAAAATTAACATTTCAAACAGCTGGTAAAATAAACATGTTTGCTGCATAAGCCAAAACTTACTACCTTGAGGCTGTGGAGTAAGAAACTCACACTTCAGGTAAGAGAAAACGTGGTGGAAGCTTTTGAACAATAAAGAAAATATATAACCTAAATCAAATCCTTGTAATCCTTCAAGGAAGCAGGCTTTGATTCTATATCAAGGTTTATTTAATGACTTTACATCTTAATGAAGGTTAAATTTATTGTACTCTCCTTCACCCAAATAAACAAATCAAGTTTGATTTCATTTGGAAGTTGCCTTTCCTAAAACCCTCCCTGCAGATGCTTATCACTGAATGCTGTGGGTCCAGAGCTACACCTGGTGGCCATACACAAACTTACAAGAAACCATTCTGAACCTCAACAGAAGTTTAAAAGTTACCCCTCTGTTAATCAAAAATCTCTCAGGACAGCAACACATTATTTCTTGATAGCTGGGGAAAGTTAAACTGTTAATGGAAAAAATGGAAAAACATTAAGGTAGATAGTTATTATAAAGTTTAACACCATGTTAATGGTAGACCGTAAGTGATGGGTATATGGATATTCACCATATCATTTTAACTTTCCAGTATGTTGGGAAATAGTCATTATAAAATGTTGAAAAGTAAGGATTTAAATTAAGAATTTTACACCCATTTTTTAACCAGAAATACCTTTTAGATATTGTTTCCTTTATGTATCAGCATAATGTGTGTCTTCATACTTCATGCCGTGTAACAGTCTATTATATTGCTGTACAATCTTTTATGAAAAAATTCACTCATTCCATATTTATTCAATTTCCAATTGGACATTTACACATGTGTATTTTTGTTTCTATTAAGTCATGTTCCTAAAACAAACTTTTAAGACTGATGTCTTTGGGATCAAAGGAGATCACCATTTTTATGGCTTTTGAGACATATGACCAAGCTACTTTCTAGCAAGTTCACACTGTTATCACAAATGGAAACATACACCAATTTTAACCAATACTATAGGACCTAGACTTTTTAGATTTTATTGCTTTACTAAGCATGAAATACAATCCAAAGGTTAATTTGTACTTCTTTGAATTTAAAAAAAAATACATGTTTATTTTTGCATTTATCTACTGGAATCTCAATAATTTCCTTGTAAATTTGAATAATCACTTTATGTGCTTTAACTATTAACCTTTGTCTCCTACACTCATGCAAGTTTTCCTGGTCAACTGCCATACTTTAGTTATTTTCACTGTGTTGACTTTTATATACTCTAATCTGTCAATCTTAACCTTTGTGATACCATTCAAGGCTAGGAAATATACTATATCACTCCACGAATGTAACACTCTAAAATTTGTTTTGTTTTTAATTAGTCAATGTCAGAGAGCAAAGCTCCCTTTAAGAAGATAATGGGGAAATAACATTATGGTTGGTAAAATTGAGAGCACATTGTCTCAGAGCACTATATTTCTAAATGTGGTTCCCCTATATTAGCTCATTTATTCCTAGTGTTCCATTATTGGAATGCTAAGCTTGTGGGAGTTATTTTATATCCTACTGAGAGGTGAAGCCAGCTGGACTTCCTGGTTCAAGCGGGGACTTGGAGAACTTTTCTAACTAAAGGTTTGTAAACATACCAATCAGCACTCTGCAAAAATGCACCAATCAGCGCTCTGTGTCTAGCTAAAGTTTTGTAAACGCACCAATAAGCACTCTGTAAAAACACACCAATTAGCACTCTGTGTCTAGCTAAAGGTTTGTAAACGCACCAATCAGCACTCTGAAAAAAACGCACCAATCAGCACTCTGGGTCTAGCTAAAGGTTTGTAAACGCACCAATCAACACTCCGTAAAAATGGACCAATCAGCACTGTGTAAAATGAACCAAGCAACACCCTGTAAAATGGACCAATCAGCACTCTGTAAAATGGACCAATCAGCAGGATGTGGGCAGGGCCAAATAAGGGAATAAAAGATGGCCACCTGAACCAGCAGCAGCAACTAGCTCAGGTCACTTTCCAGACTGTGGAAGCTTTGTTGTTTTGCTTTTCATAATAAATCTCGCTGCTGCTCACTCTTTGAGTCCACACTGCCTTTAAGAGTTGTAACACTCACTGCCAAGGTCTGCGGCTTCACTCCTGAAGTCAAGCAAGACCACAAACCCACCAGAAGGAACTCCAGACACATCTGAACATCTGAAGGAACAAACTCTGGACACACCATCTTTAAGAACTGTAACACTCACCACAAGGGTCTGCGGCTTCATTCTTGAAGTCGGCGAGACCAAGAACCCACCGGAAGGAACCAATTCCAGACATGCTATGGCTCAAGGTCATCGCCAAGGTCTGATTTTTCACAAAAAAATATTTGTAACTTCTGGTGTAAATGGGTTAGCTACATCAGAGATCTTATAATACATAGATTCCCAAGTCCTTTCTCTCATGTACTGAGGCAGAATCTCTAGGTATAGAGAATAGGGAGCTGCATTTTTATAAGATAATCAGGTGACTCTTAGGTAGATTTAGGCTTGAAAATCACAAATCAGAAGATTCCAGGTGAGTCACACACAGTGGGGTTAATGGAAAATAAGGAAGCAACATAGATGCCTGATAATCAGGAGTCACTCAATTACTTATTGAAATAATGCATACATATGATTTTTCTTTTATAACAGCTTTTTCAAATCTAAGTCACTTACCATAAAATTTGCCCTTTAAAAAAATAAATAGTTCAGTGACTTTTAGTCTATTCAGGGTTGTGAAATGATCACCACTATATAACTAGAGAACATTCCTATCTCACAAAAATAATAATAATAATAAAATAAAGATCCTATGCCCATTAGCAGTCATTCCCTCTACTCTCTTCCATCCCCAATTACCAGGCTACTTTTTGTCTGTATGGATTTTTCTTCTGTGTGCCTTGGCCATCATTTCCCAGAAAACTTTGTTTAGCCCAAGGTCACAAAGATTTATGACTGTATATATTCTTCTAAAAGTTTCATAGTATTAGCCTTACATTTATGTTTACTAATCATTTTGAATTAGTTTTTGCCTATGCTATGAGATGGGATTTCAACTTCATTCTTTTACATGTTGATATGCAGTTGTCCCAACACTATTTGTTGAAAAGACTTTTTTCCTTATTGAATTGTACTGGTACCCTTGTCAAAAATCAACTAACCAGATATATAAGGGTTTATTTACACATATGTAAACAGAAAACAGAAACTCTCAATCCTATTCCATGGATCTGTATGTCTATCGTTATACCAGTACTACACTGTCTCAATTATCTTTGCTTTGCAGTAAGTTTTGAAATTAGAAGTGTTATTCCTCCTACTTAGTTATCCTTTTTCAACATCGTTCTGGCTATCCTAGGTTCATCTGTAAGCAACTCAAGTCTGGCTGCTCACTGCTCAGAAGTCAAAGCAGGAGAAGCAAGGTGTAGTAAAAGGAAAGTAGCTTTTATTGATCATGGTAGCAGATGGGAGAATGGCCAACCTCAAGCCTCAGAGGAACCGTATTGGCCTTTTGGGATGAGCTGGGGGGTTTCAGAAAGAAAACTTGGTGTGGAAAATATGCAGGGGTGGTGCAGGAGGATACAGGTTTGAGAATCTTGGCTATTTTAAGTAATTGTTTGTCTGAAGGTCCAGACTGCATCATCTTGACTTCGCCCGGTGGCGGTGGACTAATTGTTCATAACTCCCACTAAGTGGGAGGATTCCACAGCTGTGTCTCTATGCCTGCTTTGTTTCAAAATTAGCCTCTGAAATTTCTAAGTGAGCACATAATTAGATAAGTGAGCACTGTGCACAGAGTGCCTGGTGGAAAAAGGGAGAGAAATGAAGAGTTTTAAAGTACAATGCTACATTTTAAAGTACAGGGTTATATTCTGAGATTAGAAAGGGGAAAAAACTTTCAAAATGCATTTTTAATCTAAGCTACTGAGTTACACGTTCAGTTTCCACATGAATTTTTGGATACCTTTGCCAATTTCTGTAAAAACAGAAGCAGAGATTTTTATAGAGACTGCATTGGATCTCTAGATAATTGAAGAGTATTGCCATCTTAGTATCTTCCAATCCACTAACATTTCTTTCAATTTATTTATGTTTTCTTTATTTCAACAGTTTTGTAGTTTTAATGTGCAAGTCTTATACTGCTTTTGCCAAACTTACACATACACTTTTTCCCTTTTGATGCTATTATAAATCAAATTTTTAAATGCATTTTCATATTGTTCTAGTTCACTTTCATATTGTTGCATTTCTATAGAAATGAACTTTTGTATGCTGACTTTGTAAACTACAACCATGCTGAATGTATTAGTTCCAAAGGTTTTTTGTGTATTAAGATTTTCTATATAGAAGATTATGTCACCTGCAAATAGGAACAGTTTTACTTCTTCCTTTCGAATCTGGATGCCATTTATTCCTTTTTCTTGTCTAATTGCCCTGGATAGAAACAACACAATGTTGAATAGAAATGGCAGGAGTGGACATTCTTGTCTTTTTCTTTATCTTAGGGGCACACATCCAGTTTTTTACCATTAAGTATAAAGTTAGCTATGAATTCTTTGACTATTTTTAGTTTGTTTAGTGTTAGCTGTGGGTTCCTTACTATTTTTCATTTGTTGAGTGTTTCCATCATAACATGGTAATGGATTTTATTAAGTACTTTCTCTGCATCTATTATCATAGGTTTTTGTCTTTATCCTATTAACATAGTGTAAACACAGTGATTGGTTTTCAAATATTAAACTGGCCTTGTATTTCTGAGATGAATGCTACATGTTCAAGGTGTATATTCCTTTTTAAATGTTGCTAGATTCAGTTTGCTAGTATTCTGTTAAGGATTTCTGCACCTGTATTCATAAGACATATTTGTAGTTTCCTCTTCTTGCTATTTGTCTAGCATTGGTATCAGGGTAATACTGGCCTTATAGGATGAGTTGGAAAGTGTTCCTCCTCTTCTGTTTTTTAGAAGAGGTCATGAAAGAATAGTAGTAGCTCTTATTTACGTCTGGTAGAATTCAACGTGTAGTCATCTTGGACTGTGTTTTTCTTTGTAAGAATTTTCTAATTACTTATTCCCTCTCTTTCCATGTTACAGGTCTACTTATATTTCCTACTTCTTGTATCAGTTTTATAGGAATATAACCTTTCTAGGAATTTATCTATTTCATCGAGGTTCTCTACTTTGTTGGCATGCCATTGTTCATAATATTCCCACATAATTCTTCTTAGCTCAGTAAGTGCGTTAGGCTGTACTTGCATTGCTATAAAGAAATAACTTGAGACTAGATAATTTATAAAGAAAAGACATTTAATTGGCTTGCAGTTCTGGAGGTTGTACAGGAAGCACGGTGCTCGCATCTGCTTGGCTTCTGGGGGAGCCTCAGGGAGCTTTCAATCATGGCAGAAGGCAGAGAGTAAAGCCAGCATCTCACAGGGTGGGAGTAGGAGCAAGGAGCGGGGAGAGGTGCTACACACTTTTAAACAACCAGATCTGGTGACAGCTCACTCATAATCACAAGGACAGCACCAAGAGGATGGTGCTGTATCATGCACAAGAAATCCACCCCCATGATCCAATCACCTCCCACTAGACCACACCAATATTGGAGACTACAATTCAATATGAGATTTGGCAGGGACTATATACTCAGAGTCACAATACTCCCCTACTTGGAACATCAATATTCCTTATATATCAGTAAGGTTTATAGATAAGCCTTTTCTTTCATTCCTCATGTTAATAATTGGAGGGTTTTGTCTTTTTTTTGTTTTTCTTAGTCTAACTAAACTTTTCCCAATTTTGCTGACGTTTTCAAACAACTAACTTTTGATTTTATAGATTCATCTCTATTTGTTTTGTATTTCGTGTGTTTCCTCTCTCATCCTTATTATTTTCTTCTTTCTGCTCACTTTGAGTTTAGTTTGCTCATATTTTTCTAGTTTCTTTTATTATTATACTTTAAGTTCTAGGGTACATGTGCACAACATGCAGGTTTGATACATAGGTATACATGTGCCATGTTGGTTTGCTGCACCCATCAACCCGTCATTTACATTAGGCATTTCTCCTAATGCTATCCTTCTCACAGCTCTCTACCTGCAACAGGCCCCAGTGTGTGATATTCCCGACTCTGTGTCCAAGTGATCTCATTGTTCAATTCCCACCTATGAGTGAGAACATGCAGTGTTTGGTTTTCTATCCTTGTGATAGTTTGCTCAGAATGATGGTTTCCAGCTTCATCCATGTCCCTGCAAAGGACATGAATTCATCCTTTTCTACGGCTGCATATTATTCCATGGTATATATGTGCCACATTTTCTTAATCCAGTCTATCATTGATGGACATTTGGGCTGGTTCCAAGTCTTTTCTATTGTAAACAGTGCCGCAATAAACATACATGTGCATGTGTCTTTATAGTAGCATAATTTATAATCCTTTGGGTATATACCCAGTAATAGGATTGCTGGGTTAAATGGTAATTCTAGTTCTAGATCCTTCAGAAATAGCCACACTGTCTTCCACAATGGTTGAACTAATTTAGAATCCCACCAACAGTGTAAAAGCATTGCTACTTCTCCACATCCTCTCCAGTGTCTGTTGTTTCCTGACTTTTTAATGATTGCCATTCTGACTGGCATGAGATGGTATCATATTATGGTTTTGATTTTCATTTCTCTGATGACCACTGACGATGAGCATTTTTTCATATGTTTGTCAAGCGCATGGATGTCTTCTTATGAGAAGTATCTGTTCATATCCTTTGCCCACTTTTTGATGGGGTTTTTTCTTCTAAATATGTTTGAGTTCTTGGTAGATTCTGGATATTAGCCCTAGTCAGACGAGTAGATTGCAAAAATTTTCTCCCATTCTGTAGGTTGCCTGCTCACTCTGATGATAGTTTCTTTTGCCATGCAGAAGCTCTTTAGTTTAATTAGATCCAATTTGTCTATTTTGGCTTTTGTTGCCATTGCTTTTGGTGTTTTAGTCATGAAGTCCTTGCCCATGCCTATGTCCTGAATGGTATTGCCTAGGTTTTCTTCTAGGGTTTTTCTTCTAGGTTTTTTATGGTTTTAGGTCGAACATTTAACATCTTGAATTAATTTTTGTATAAGGTGTAAGGAAAGGGTCCAGTTTCAGCTTTCTACATAGGGCTAGCCAGTTTTCCCAGCACCATTTATTAAATAGGGAATCCTTTCCCAATTGCTTGTTTTTGTCAGGTCTGTCAAAGATCAGATGGTTGCAGATGTGTGGTGTTATTTCTGAGGCCTCTGTTCTGTTTCACTGATCTATCTATCTGTTTTAGTAGCAGTACCATACTCTTTTGGTTACTGTAGCCTCATAGTATAGTTTGAAGTCAGGTAGCATGATGCCTCCAGCTTTGTTCTTCTTGCTTAGGACTGTCTTGGCAATGCAGGCTTTTTTGGTCCCATGTGAACTTTAAAGTAGTTTTTTTCCAATTCTGTGAAGAAAGTCATGGGTAGCTTGATGGGGATGGCATTGAATCTATAGATTACTTTGGGTAGTATGGCCATTTTCATAATATTGATTCTTTCCATCCATGAGCATGGAATATTCTTCCATTTGTTTGTGTCCTCTTTTATTTCACTGAGCAGTGGTTTGTAGTTCTCCTTGAAGAGGTCCTTCACATCCCTTTAAGTTGGATTCCTAGGTATTTTATTCTCTTTGTAGCAATTGTGAATGGGAGTTCACTCATGATTTAGCTCTCAGTTTGTCTGTTAATGATGTATACGAATGCTTGTGATTTTTGCACATTGATTTTGTATCCTGAGACTTTGCTGACGTTATCAGCTGAAGGAGATTTTGGGCTGGGACAATGGGGTTTTCTAAAAATGCAGTCAGTCCTCTGCAAACAGGGACAATTTGACTTCCTCATTTCCTAATTGAATACCCTTTATTTCTTTTTCTTGCCTGATTGCCCTGGCCAGATCTCCCAACACTATTTTGTACAGGAATGGTGAGAGAGGGCCTCCCTGTCTTGTGCCGGTTTTCAAAGGGAATGAGTCCAGTTTTTGCCCATTCAGTATGATATTGGCTGTAGGTTTGTCATAAATAGCTCTTATTATTTTGAGATACGCTCCATCAATACTTAGTTTATTGAGAGTTTTTAGCATGAAGGGCTGCTGAATTTTGTCAAAGGCCTTTTCTGCATCTATTGAGAGAATCATGTGGTTTTTGTCGTTGGTTCTGTTTATGTGATGAATTACGTGTATTGATATAGGTATGTTGAACCAGCCTTGCATCTCAGGGATGAAGCCAACTTAATCGTGGTGGATAAGCTTTTCGATGTGCTGCTGGATTCAGTTTGCCAGTATTTTATTGAGGATTTTCAACATCAGTAATCATTACAGAAATGCAAATCAAAACCACAATGAGATACCATCTCACACCAGTCACAATAGATATTAAAATAAAAATAGAAGCAGCAGCAGGAAGAGCCTTGTGGGCACTCCCAGTCTTCAGCTATAGCCCAAGGAAGACATGCCTGACTATATCTCACAGGGACCTGTAGGGAAGGCAGCCAGCAGAATTGAGAAGTCACAGGATGAAAGAAACTCCCAACTTAATTTTGTTATAATTTTGAGTGGGCACAAACCCCCTTGAACTGAATCTGGGAGGGAAGGGAAACTGCAGCAGACGTGAACGTGAGTGTGGGTGCCCAGCATTACCAGTAGATGGGGAGGGGCAGGGCTCAAAACCAGTGTTTGCTTTCTCAGGAGGGAAGATTATGACCTGGGGCAGGTCTGAGTTCTGTGCCCAGGCTGCCTGGATCTAACTAGATCTAACTCAGGGCTGTTAGCAGGGCACTGTAGGAGTGAGACTGACCTTGCCAACTGCATGGGAGTTGGGTGAGGCCTTTCACTACCAGCTAATCCCCAATCCCTTGGCGAGTTCTTCTGCACAGCAGAGGCAGCCATACTCCCTTCTGGAACATAACCCCACTGGTCTGAGAACCACCTTCCCATCCCCTACAGGGCTGTGACAAACCCCACCCAAGGAGAGCCTGAGCTCAGACCCACCTAACCATGCCTCAACCTGATGGTATTTCTCTACCCACCCTGGTGGGTTAACACAAAAGACAAACTCTTGGGAGCTTCATGGCCTCACCCATCACCTGAGAAACCAGAATACTTCCCCTGGCCAATGTAAGGCAAGCTAAAATCCCAATACTACTACTGCAGCTGGTGCTCTCTTCCAAGTGCTACCTCCTGGCTGGAGGCCAACTCATTCAGGCCATTATAGCAACTCTTGGCAGAATAACACTTCTCCCAGGAAGCAGAAAACAACAGCTAACATCACTGCCTGCAACAGCTTGGCTAACCAGAGGTCCTGAGTCTGTCCACATGGCAACTCCACAGCTAGCATAGCCAGCATTTGAGAAAGCCAGCAAACTAAGCCTATTTACAACCAAGGAATCTCAGCGCCTACATACACCTTTTTCTAATTCTGTGAAAAATGTCATTGGTAGTTTGACAGGAATAGCATTAAATCTGTATTGCTTTGGGCAGTATGGCCATTTTAACAATATTGATTCTTCCTATCCATGAGCATGAAATGTTTTTCCATTTGTTTGTGTCATCTCTGATTTCCTTGAGCAGGGTATTAGAATTCTCATAGTGACACCTTTCACCTCCCAGATTAGTTGTATTCCTAGGTATTTTATTCTTTTTTGTGGCTAATGTTACCTCTCTCAAATCCACCCACTGAACTTCCTTAATTTTCTTGGCCTGAAATGCTCCTCTCCCAGTTTCAAACAAGCATATATCTACTGTCTTCCTCGAAAATGAGTCAACTGTCTATTCCTCAACCTCATCATCTTTCCTTTCCCTTCCTCTTCTTTTGGTGACATATGTTATTGCTCTTATTATAGAATATTACATGCTGCATTACTCAAAGACTGCCTACAGGGCAGTGAACACATTTGTCTGCCTTTGCATTGGCTTTGTGCATATATACACGTATTTCAACAGATGTTTACTTCATCACACAGATACATGTAATTTGTCTCTTCTCACCACTCATTAGTATTTTCATTTTAAAACATGAAATTAAAAAAAAATTATCCCACAAAATCTGATCCTCACACTAGTTTTATATGAGAGAAGTTGCTAGGTATTATGTGGGGGAAAGGGGAGTTATCACTGTCTATTTTGGCAAACACTGGGCTCAATAAAACTCCATCAGGTTTCTTTCCTATAGAACTTTTTAGAACCTTTACTGTCTAACATGCATGATCAATCTGTAACCGCCCAGCAGGTTCTTCTTGCCCATTGCCTAGATAGAGGTGACTTATCAAGACAGGGAAACAAACTGTAATAGAGAAAGAATTTAATACACACAGAAGCAGCTAAATGGGAGTCAAAAGTTTCATTATTACTCTAATCAGCCTCCCTGAAATTTCAGAGGCTAGGGTTATTTATTTAGTTTGCTGAGCAGGGGGGTATGGAATGAGAAATGCTAATTGGTTGGGTAGGGGATAAAATCATAGGGAGTCTAAGCTGTCCTCTTGAGTCAGTTCCTGGATGGGGGACCACAAGACCAGATGAGCTAGCTTACCAGTCTGGTGGCACCAGCAAATCCATCAGCATGCAGGATCTGAAAAATATCTCAAATACCAAGCTTAGGTTTTACAGTAGTAATGTTATCCACAGGAGCAATTAGGGAGGTTAGGAACCTTGTGGCCTCTGGCCGCATGACTCCTAAGCCATAATTTCTCATCTTGTGGCTGATCTGTTAGTTTTCCAAAGGCAGTCTGGACCCCAAGCAAGGAGGGGTTTGTTTTGGAGAGGGGGGTTATCATCTTTGTTTCAGAGGGAAACTATAAACTAAATTCCTCCCAAAGTTAGTTCAGCCTATGTCCAGGAATGAACAAGGGCAGTTTGGAGGTTAAAGGCAAGATAGAATTGCTTAGCTCACATCTATTTGACTGTCATGTTTTCTTACTGGTATAACTTCTGCATCAAATCTCCAACTTAGCATTCATTTCACAAACAACAAATCACAGAATTCATTTTTGTGCTGAGAATCCCCAAAAGCTATTCTTCAGAAAACACTTAGAAAATCCAGCTCTAATACTTTATTTAAAATAGTGAATGTTTAAAAAAAGTTTATCCTTGTTCCCGTTAATTATCCAGGTTTGCTTTAAATCTACTGCTGTGTTTTACTACTGAGTCAAATTGGAAATAAAGTAGAAATTAAATTCTACTTTAGCTGAAAGGCTGCAAAGACTTGAATATGTGGCAATATTTCCCTTTAGTATTCATCAGAATGACTTAAAGGGCTTATTAAAACACAGATTGTTGGCTCCACCCCTCACCCTGAGATTCTTACTTAGCAGGTCTGCAATGGAGCCAAAAATTTGCATCTCTAACAACTTCCCAGGTGATACTGAAGCTGCTGATACAGGAACCACATTTTGTGTTTATTCTCTCAACATAAAATCTCAAAGCTAGTACAGAGGATCCAGAATGATGACCAGCTTCTTCTAACTTGCTGTTCCATCAACCTAGCTCATGACTTGCATCCTCAAAATCACCTCATGATCCAAGGGAGCTTCTCCAATTCTAGCCATCGTGTTAGCTTCAGGGTAGCAGGAAAGGAGTGAAGGCAAAGGGAACATCTCCCAGCCTCGTCAGCTCCTTTTTAGGAGCCTTATTTGCAAGAACTTAGTCAAAAGGCCTCATTACAGGGAAAATGGCAAATATACTCTTGCTGAGTACACTGACAGTCCAAATAATAGTAGGGATCTATAACTAAGGAAGACTGGATATTGAATAGGCAACAAAAAAAAAAACTGCCATACCACTTAAGTCTACATATACTCCAATTAAGAAGTCCTACTGATTTTGCCTCCCAATTATTTTGTAAGTTTGTCCTATAGGTTTCATCTCTAATTCTGTTTCTCTAGATCTTGCTTTAATCATCTCTCTCCTACTTTATTATAATTGCAATCTAACTAGTCTCCCTACCTACTATCCTGATGATAGGTAGAAGATGGATTTTGAGCGAGCTAAATCTGCTTATAATTCTTCAATAACTCCACATTTTCTATAAAATAATTAGGTATAAGCATTTTATAATTTCATATGAAGCCCTCATCTACCTATTCCCTGCCTTTTACTTCATACTACTTAACAAACTGTTTCTCTCTTCAGTGCTTTCGTGATGTTTTCTCTGCTATTAAGATACTCTTGTGCCTGTAATCCTTCTACTCGGGAGGCTGAGGGGAAATGACTGCTTGAGCCCAGGAGTTCAGGGTTACAGTGAGTCATGATTTCACCACTGCACTCAAGCCTGAGTGACAGAGCAAGCCCCTGTCTCTAAAAAAGAAAAAAGAAAAAGATACTCCTGCTACTCTCTTTACCATTTCAACTCATCCTCTAAGATTTAACCAAGATACTACCTTCTCCAGAAAGATTTCCTTGACAACCCTCCTTCATAGGAAGAGTACTCCTGTATAATCTCATCAAGTCCAGAGCTGTCACTGGATATTCCACGTTGTACTATAATGTTTGTATCTCTGGATTTCTCAATAGATGGTAATCTTCGTAAGTGTAAGGACCAGTTTTATCTATCTTTATACTTCCAAAACTGGATACAAAGCAGATGACAACTATTATTTGTTGAATAAAAGCATAAGCCTTCATCTCCAGCTAGCCAATATACTGAAAATCTGAATAGGACTTGTCAAGCAATGTAATATCCTTTCCTATCACAAGTATCACATTCTAATCACTCAATTTCAAAAGATAATTAGAATCAGAATATCCTTCTTTAATAACTGTATATCAGTCTGTTCTCATGCTGCTGATAAAGACATACCTGAGACTGGGTAATTTATAAAGGAAAGAGGTTAAAATGGACTCACAGTTCCACATGGCTGGGGAGGCCTCACAATCATGGCAGAAGACAAAGGAAGAGCAAAGGATGTCTTACATGGTGGCAGGCAAGAGGTCTTGTGCAGGGGAACTCCCATTTATAAAACCATCAGCTCTCATGAGACTCACTATCACAAGAACGGTATGGGGGAAACTGTCCCCATGATTCAATGATCTGCACCTGGGCCCACCCTTGACACATGGGGATTATAACAATTCAAGGTGAGATTTGAGTGAGGACACAGCCAAACCATATAATTCCATCCCTGGCCCTTCCCAAATCTCATGTCCTCACATTTCAAAACCAATCATGCCTTCTTGACAGTCTCCCAAAATCTTAACTCATTTCAGCATTAACTCAAAAGTCCAGAGTCCAAAGTCTCATCTGAGACAAGGCAAGTCCCTCTGCCTATGAGCCTGTAAAATCAAAAACAAGTTAGTTACTTCCTAGATACAATGGGGGTACAGGCATTGGGTAAATACACCTGTTCCAAATGGGAGAAATTGGCCAAAACAAAGGGACTACATGCAAGTTTGAAATCCAGTGCCCCATGCAAGTTCGAAAGCCAACAAGGCAGCCAAATCTTAAAGCTTCAAAATGACCTCCGTTGACTCATATGCAGGTCACACTGATGCAAGAGTCGGGTTCCCATGGCCTTGGGCAGCTCTGCCCCTGTGGCTTTGCAGGGTACAGCACCACCCCCCGCCCCCAACTGCTTTCACAAGCTGGTGGTGTCTGCAGCTTTTCCAGGTGCAAAGTGCAAGCTGTCAGTGGATCTACCATTCTGGGGTCTGGAGGACCGTGGCCTTCTCCTCACAGTTCCACTAGGCAGTGCCCCAGTATGAACTCTGTGTGGGTGCTTCAACTCCACATTTTCCTTCCACACTGCCCTAGGAGGGGTTCTCCATGAAGGTCCCACCTCTGCAGAAAACTTCTGCCTGCACATCCAGGTGGTTCCAAAGATCCCCTGAAATGTAGGTGGAGGTTCCCAAACCTCCATTCTTGACTTCTGTGCACCTGCAGGCTCAATGCCACGTAGAAGTTGGAAGTTGCTAAGGCTTGGAGCTTGCACCCTCTGAAGCCATGGGCTGAACTGTACCGTGGACCCTTTTAGCCACAGCTGGAGCAGCTGGGATGCAGTGCACCAAGTCTCTAAGCTGCACACAGCATGGGGACCCTGGGCCCAGCCCATGAAACCATTTTTCTCCCTAGGCCTCTGGGCCTGTGATAGGACAGCCTGCCGCAAAGGTCTCTGATATGCCCTGGAGACATTTTCCCCATTCACTTAGTGATTAACATTTGGCCCCTCATTACTTATGCAAATTTCTACAGCTGGCTTGAATTTCTGCTCAGAAAATAGGTTATTCTTTTCTAGAGCATCATCAGGCTGCAAATTTTCTGAACTTTTATGCTCTGCTCTTAAACATAAGTTCCAATTCCAAACCATATCTTTGTGAATACATAAGACCGAATGCTTTTAACAACACCCGGGTCACATCTTGAATGCTTTGCTACTTAGAAATTTCTTCCACCAGATGCCCTAAATCATCTCTCTCAAGTTCAAAATTGCACAAATCTCTAAGGGAAAAATGCTCCCAGTCTCTTTGCTAAAACATCACAAGAGTCACCTTTATTCCAGTTCCCAAAAAGTTCCTTATCTGCATCTGAGACCACCTCAACCTGGACTTCATTGGCTATATCACTGTCAGCATTTTGGTCAAAGCCATTCAACAAGTCTCCAGGACGTTCCAAACTTTCCCACATCTTCCTATCCTCTTCTGAGCCCTCCAAACTGTTCCAACCTCTGCCTGTTACCCAGTTCCAAAGTCGCTTCCACATTTTTTGGTATCTTTATGGCAGCACCCCACTCATGACACCAACTTACTTTATTAGTCTGTTCTCATGCTGCTAATAGACATACGTGAGACTGGATAATTTATAAAGGGAAAAGGTTTAATGGACTCACATTGCTCACATGGCTGGGGAGGCCTCACAAATGTGGCAGAAGGTGAAGGAAGAGTAATGGCATGTCTTACATGGTAGCAGGCAAAAAGGTTGTGTAGGGCAACTCCCCTTTATAAAACCATCAGATCTCATGAGACTTGCTCACTACCATGAGAACAGTATGGGAAAAACCTGCCCCCATCATTCAATTACCTCCCACCAGGTCCCTCTCACAACACGTGGGGATTATGGGAACTACAATTCAAAATGAAATTTTGGTGGGGACACAGCCAAACCATATCAAACTCCAACTACAGTTCAAAGCATAAAAACTATTTTGTGCATAGCCAAACATCTTTATTTTTCACAACCTGAATACTAAAGATACAACCCAACTAGTCCCAGAACACTTCTAGATATTTCTGTGTATTAACCAAACTAAACAAATTTTTAAAAAGAACATCTGCAACAATAACAGAATAATAATTTAACAATCAAAGTTGGCTTCACCATTTCTTGTCTTCTCCATACATTTATCCAAGTTCTCCATCTTTATTTCTTCTTCCTTTTTATATGGGGTGTATTCAGTATCTTTTTCTGGGTTTGGAACTGATTTCTCCTTTGGTATCAAGAAACATTCAGCATGTAAAACTTGTTCAGCAGTCATTGAACTTCTATAACATATCAAGCTACAGAGGAGGGATTTGACTTTATCATCCTGTAAGGAAAAACAGGTGTTACAAAACAAAGGAACAAAAGGACAAATCTGTAATGAAGAAGGACAATTCACAAATACTCTTGGTCAGTGATACAAGGCAAAAATCAAGTTTTTCTATTTAGATTTTTAAAGATTCTTACCAAGTTCAACTATAGTTGACCCTTAAACAACACAAGTTTGAACTGCACAGGTAGGTCCACTAATAAGTGGATTTATTTTTTCAATAAATGTAGTCAGGAAGGAGGCGCTTCAAGATGACTGACGAGGTATGTGGTACTCCCCTCAACAAAAAAAAACACCAAAATAATGAGCTGATAATCACACTTTAAATAGATCATCTGGCTGGACACAGTGGCTTATGCCTGTAATCTCAGCACTTTGGGAAGCCATGGTGGGGGGAATCACCTAAGGTCAGGAGTTCAAGACTAGCCTGGCCAACATGGTGAAACCTCGTCTCTACTAAGAGAGTTGTATAATTAGAAGTGAAAGAACAATATCTACCATTACAAAACACATATAAACTCCACTGGTAAAACACACACACAAATAAAGAAGAGAAAGAATTCAAGTGTTACCACTACAGAAAACCACGAAACCACAGTGAATAAGAGAGAAAGTAAGAAATAAAAGATACACAAAACAACCAGAATCAATTAATACAATGACAGAAATTAACCCTCATGCGTGTATCAATAACAGCCTTGAATGTAAACCAGTTAAACTTTCCACTTGAAAAATATAGACTGGTTGAAAGGATTTTTTTTAATGACCCAATTATATGCTGCCAAAAGATGTTCCATACAAAAGGAAACCAAAAGCAAGCAAGTGTAGCTATACTTGTATCAGGTAAGACAGATTTTAAGTCAAAAAGAGCAAAAAGTGACAAAGAAGGTCATTATATAATAATAAAGAGATCAATTCAGCAAGATAATATAACAATTCTAAACATACACATGGATCCAACAACAGAGCACCCAGATACATAAATCAAATATTATTAGATCTAAAGGGAGAAACAGACTCCACCCAACTCTCACCACTAGACAGATCATCTAGAGAGAAAATTAATTTTTAAAAAAACTGATTTTACACTGCACTTAAAAACCAAATTAACCTAACAGATATTTACAGAATACTTTACCCAACAGCAACAGAATACACATACTTCTCATGAGCATATGGAACATTCTCTAGGAATAGACCATATCTTAAGCCACAAAACAAACCTCAAAAAATGTTTTAAAATTAAAATCATATCCAGTTTCATCTCAGACCACAATGGAAAACTAAAAATCAACAAGAGAAACTGAAAACTATACAAACGCACGGAAATTGGCCAGGCACAGTGGCTCACACCTGTAATCCCAAAACTTTGGGAGGTGGAGGTGGGTGGATCACTTAAGGTCAGGAGTTTGAGACCAGCCGGGCCAACATGGTAAAATCTCATCTCTACTAAAAATACAAACATTAGATGAGTGTGGTGGCAGACACCTGTAATTTCAGCTACTCAGGAGGCTGAGGCAGGAGAACTGCTTGTACCCAGGAGGCAGAGGTTGCAGTGAAGTGAGATCATGCCACTGCACTCCAGCCTGGGCAACAGAGTGAGACCCCCATCTCAAAAAGAAATAACAACAACAACAATGACAACAACAAAAACACATGGAAATTAAACAACATGCTGCTGAATGACCACTGGTTCAAGGAAGAAATTAAAGAGGGAATTAGAAAATGTCTTGGAACAATCACTTGTTCAAGGAAGAAATTAAAGAGGGAATAAGAAAATATCTTAGAACAACTGAAAATCAAAACAACATAACAAAACCAATGAGATACAGCAAAAGCAGTGTGAAAAGAAAACTTTATAGCAATAAATTCTTGTATCAAAAAAGGAGTAAAATTTCAAATAAATGACCTAATACACATTAGTAGAAAGCAGAACTAAGTGAAATAAAGCCACAGCTAACATCATTACTAAATAGGGAAAAGAAAAACATTCCTCTAGCGAAGAGCAGTGGCTCACACCTGTAATCCCAGCACTTTGGGAGGCCGAGGTGGGCAGATCACCTGAGGTCAGGAGTTCGAGATCAGCCTGACCAACATGGTGAAACCTCATCTCTACTAAAAAATACAAAAAATAAAAATAAAAAATAAAAAAGCCGGGCATCATGGTGGGTGCCTGTAATCCCAGCTACTTGGGAGGCTGAGGCACGAGAATTGCTTGAACCCAGGAGGCGGAGGTTGCAGTGAGCCAAGCCCGTGCCACTGCACTCCAGCTGGGCAACAAGAATGAAACTCCATCTCAAAAAAATGAAAAACAAAAAACAAAAAAAGAAAAAGAAAGAAAAAGAAAAACATTCCTCTAAAGAACTGGAACAAGACAAGGATCTCCACTTTCACCACTCCTCTTCAAGACAGTCCTGGAAGTTCTAGTCAGAGCAACCAGACAAGAAAAATAAAAGGAATACAAATTGAAAAAGGGCAAGCCAAACTGTCCCTCTTTGCAGATGATGCTATCTTAGCTATCTACAAAAATCTAAAGACTCCACCAAAAAGCTCTTAGATCTGATTAATCTAGTAAATCTGCAGGATATAGAATCAACATGTAAAAATCGGTAGCATTTCTATAAACCAATAAGGAACTAGCTAAGAAGGACATCAAGAAAGTAATCCCATTTACAGTAGCTATAAAATAAATATATTACCTAGGAAGAAATTTAAACAGGGATGTGGAAGAGCTCTCCAAAGAAAACTACAAAACACCGATGAAAGAAACTGAAGAGGATGCTAACAAATGGAAAGACATTCCATGCTCTTGGATCAGAAGAATTGGTATTGTTAAAATGCCCATACTACCCAAAGAAATCTACAGATTCAAAGCAATCCCTATCAAAATAGCAATGTAATTTTTCACATAAATAGAAAAAAATCCTAAATTTCATGTAGAACTAAAAAAGAGCACAAACAGTCAAAACAATTATCAGCAAAAAGAACAAAGTTGAAGGCATCACACTGACTTCAAAATATCTTTCAATCCCAACACAGCATTTTATTAGTATAGAAAAAGATACATGCACCTATAGAATAGAATTGAAAACCCAGAAATAAAGCCACATATTTACAGCCAACCAATTTCTCACAAAGGCACCAAGAACATACACTGGGGAAAAGACACTCACTTCAATAAATGGTGCTGGGAAAATTGGATATCCATATGCAAAAGAATAACAGTGGACCCTCACCTCTCACCATATACAAAAATCAATTCAAGATTGATTAAAGCCTTAAATGTAAAACCCAAGACTATAAAAGTACTAGAAGAAAACATACGGGAAACACTTCATGACACTGGTCTAGGCAGATTTTTATGGCTAAGACCTCGAAAGCACAGGCAACAAAAACAAAGAGACAAATGGGACTATACTTAACTAAAATGCTTCTGGACAGCAAAGGAAATAATCAACAGAGTGAAGGAACAATTTGTTGAATGGAAGGAAATATTTGCAAACTATCCATCCAACACAGGACTAATATCCAGAATATACAAGAAACTCAGCAAGGAAAACAATCCCATTAAAAAGTAGGCAAAGGACATAAATAGACATTTCTCAAAAGAAAGCATACAAATGACCAACAAGTATATGAAAAATGCTCAAAATCACTAATCATCAGGGAAATGCAAATCAAAACCACAATGAGGTATCATTTTACATCAGCTAGAATGCCACTATTTTAAAAAATGACAAAAAATACCAAAATACTATTTTGAAAAATCTCCACAAAGATGTGGAGAACAGGAAACTGTTATATATTGTTAGTGGAAATGTAAATTAGTATAGCCACGATGGAAAATAGTATAAATATTTTTCAAAAAACTAAAAATGGAACTATCATACAATCCAGTAATCCCACTACTTGATAGTTATCAAAATAAAAAGGAAATCAGTATATGAAACCTGCACCTCAATGTTTATTGCAGCACTATTCACAATTACAAAGGTAAGGACTTAAACCTAAGTGTCCATCAATGGACAAATGGATTAAGACAATTTGGTACGCTATTAAAGAAATATAAAGAAAATGTGGAATACTATTCAACCATAAAAAAGGAATTAAATTCTGTCATTTTCAGCAACAAGGATGGAATAATCATTTTGTAAAGTGAACTAAGCCAGGCACAGAAAGACAAATATCAAATATTGTCACTCATATGTCGGAGCTATAAAAGTTGATCTCATAAGGTAGAGTTGAATGACTAATACCAGAGACTAAGAGAATGTGGGTGACGTGGAAGGGGATGAAGAGAGTTGTTTAATGGGTACAAACAACCAGGTTGATAGAAGAAATAAATACTAGTGATTGATAGCAGAGTAGGGTGACTCCATTTAACTATGTATTAAATATTTCAAAATAGCCAGAAGAGAGGACTTCATATGTTCCCAAAACATAGAAATAATAATCAATCAAGATAATGGATATCCTAAATACGGACTTTGTCATTAACACATTCCATACAAATTACAAAATATCACATATACCCCATAAATATGTACAAATATTATGTATCAATATGAAATAAATAAGTACAGTCAGCCCTCCCTATCTGCAGTTTCCACATCTGCAAGCAAACAGATCAAAAACACAGTATTCTCAGGACTCAACACCCACAGATACAAAGGGCTGATTTTTCATATGCATAGGTTCCACTGGGCCAACTGCAGGACATGGGTATGGGTGGATTTTATCTGTACCAAACCCCTGTGTATACAGAGGGATGACTGTACTTTTTTAGTAAAACGGAATGCCTCCAGTACTGAAACAATGGAATTGAATTATGGCGAAAAAATGTAAAAGGAAAAAAATCATAGCTGAAATCTCTCAAAAACAAGTGAAATGAGAACAAATAAATTTTATTACTTCCTTTCTTCCTCTTTTAACAGGATACTGGTCAGAATTTGACACTATTAAAATGTCACACAGAAGCTTCTCTGTCTGGAAGGGTAAACTTCTTCACCTAGTCAGCTGTTTCTGGTTTTGGTTTTTAAGTGATCACCCTCTAGGATCACCTCTACTGCTGCTATCATTATCACCATCATTATGGGAGCCAGAATTTATTATATCCCTCTATTTCAAAGGACATTATTTGTATTAGAACATGTAAATAATCCTGTAATGTTGCTGTTCCATTATTTCCACCTGCGAAGACATCTTGGTATACCTTTTATTTGCCTCTTATGATTACTCCAACCAAAGCACATATCACATTGAATAAAAATAATCTGTTTACTGCTGGCCAGGCAGGCACTTTGGGAGGCCAAGATGGGTGGATCATTGAGGCCAGGAGTTTAAGACCAGCCTGGTCAACATGGCAAAACTCTGTCTCTACCAAAAATACAAAAATTAGCTGGGCATGGTGGCAGATGCCAGTAATCCCAGCTACTCAGGAGGCTGAGGCAGGAGAATTACTTGAACCTGGGAGGCAGAGGCTCCAGTGGCTGAGATCATGGCCCTGCATTCCAGCCTCAGCAACTAAGCAAGACTGCCTCAAAAAAAAAAAAAAAAAAAAAAAAATCATCTGTTTACTGCTAGCGTCTGCATTACACTCTAAGATCCTTAAGGTTTGAAATTTTAGTTTGTCACTTCATCTCCAGAAAGTAGCACAGTATCTGAATATAGCAGACATTCAGTAAATATTTGATAAATGAATGAATGCCAACATCTGTACTCTACAGAATATGTTTTTAAGAACATTTAAAGATAGTTACCTTCCCTAGGTGCAAACAATTAAATATTACAAAATCCAAATGAGGAAAATAACACAGGCTCCTGAAAACCGCAAAAGTAGATCAGGAACAAAAGTCTTATTATGGTCTTCAACAAAAATGAGTCTCATAACAAATGGGTCAATTTTCCCTAAGTTAACTTAAAAAGTTTACATTATTCCAATAAAAATATAATTTTTTTCCTTGAGACCAAACAAGTTAATTATAAAGATGTTTTAGAAGAATGACAACCAAGAATAGCCATGAAAGCTGATTTAAAAAATAGCAATGAGGGCCAGGTGCAGTGGCTCACACTTGTAATCCCAGAACTTTGGGAGGTTGAGGCAGGTGGATCACTTGAGGTCAAGAGTTTGAGACAGGCCTGGCCAAAATGACGAAACCCCATCTCTACTAAAAATACAAAAATTAGCCAGGCGTGGTGGCATATGACTGTAGTACCAGCTACTTGGGAGGCTGAGGCACGAGAATCACTTGAACCTGGGAGGCAGAGGCTGCAGTGAGCTGAAATTGTGCCACTGCACTCCAGCCTGGGACTTCAGACTTTGTTATTTTGTTTTGTTTTTTAAACAAAACAAAACAGCAGTGAAGAAGGAACAAGCCCTGTAAGTATTAAAAAGATACTATAAAGCCTATTTTAGTTAAATGAGTGCAGCACTGGAACATGAATAAACAACCCAATGGAACAGAAAAACTAAAACTATACCCCTGTACAAATAAAATTTTCTGCCTGAACACACTGATCAATCTTACTGTGACAATCAAACACCACGATCCCCCTCATATGACACAATTATTATGTGCAAAGTATCATGCATAAAATATACTGCCTGTAAAAACCGAATGTAAATTTAATTAACCTCTGTATCTACCACCTTTTTCAATTGGGGAAAAGAGAACTATGAAATAATACCATAAGGATGCAATCAGCCAGCTCCAAAGTATGGAAAATGAAATTTTTTTTTTCACACAATACATGGCATGGAGAAAAAGAGTTCTGGGGGAACTTTATAGCTCAAGAGAGATTAAGAGATATATTAACCCAATACAGGTAGATCTTGTTGACATACTAATTTGAAAAAAGCAACCATTTAAAAATATATTTAAGACAATTAGGGAAATTTAAATACAATATTACAATTTGTTAATTTTATACGGTGTGATAACTGCATAACATATGTTGTAAACTAAACCTAAAGCAAGCAGAAGGACAGAAATAATAAAGATTAGAAAGTAAGAAAATAGACAACAGAAAAACAAGAGAGAAAAATCAATAAAACCAAAAGCTAGGTATTTTAAAAAAATGTACAAACTGGATAAAACTTACTTGGACTAACCAAGAAAAAAAGAGAGAAGACTGAAACTGCTACAATCTGAAATGAAAAATGGGACACTACTGAACTCAGAGAAATAAAAAGAATTATAAAGAAAATATGTACAACTGTATGCCAACAAGCTAGATAACTTAAATGGAATAGACCAACTTTTAGACACAAACTACCAAAATCGGCATTACTGTACTTCAGCAGAGGCTGAGGGCCATCTGTTGGGGGTATTACTGGAGGGATTCTGTTTTTTGTTTGTTTTGTTTGTTTGTTTTGTTTTTTTGAGACGGAGTCTCGCTCTGTCGCCCGGGCTGGAGTGCCGTGGCCGGATCTCAGCTCACTGCAAGCTCCGCCTCCCGGGTTCACGCCATTCTCCTGCCTCAGCCTCCCGAGTAGCTGGGATTACAGGTGCCCACCACCTCGCCCGGCTAGTTTTTTTTGTATTTTTTAGTAGAGACGGGGTTTCACCGTGTTAGCCAGGATGGTCTCGATCTCCTGACCTCGTGATCCGCCCGTCTCGGCCTCCCAAAGTGCTGGGATTACAGGCTTGAGCCACTGCGCCCGGCACTGGAGGGATTCTGAAGGATGGGAATGGTGTATTAATTATCCTCTAATAACTCTCTCAACTACATGGTTCCATGAATTTATATTCTTCTCCATTTGTGGTATGGTATCTGTAATGTGCTGACTACAGAGCCTTGACTTGTTTTGCAGCTGTGTGTGATCACAAAATGTAGATAAAGGTAATCCCATTCCCAGCACTAATAACTGACTCAGATCACAGAAGCAGATACTATGCAAGTCAAGATTCTTATAATTTGAACTTGCTTATTACTCAATTTATAAATCTTGCTTGTTCAAATTTCTAAATTATTAATTTCATTTTAAATGCCACAATCCTTGAATCCATGAGTAGCTACCCATATTAAACAGGGACTGTGTATTTACATTCACTTTTATTATACAATTATACATATACCTAGCAGCATGCCTAGCAAGGCATGATTACTTGCAGATTATTATTATTTTTATTTATTTTTTACTTTTTTGAGACAAAGTCTCATTCTGTCACCCAGGCTGAAATGCAGTGGCACAATCTCAGCTCACTGCAATCTCTGCCTCCCAGGTTCAAGTGATTCTCCTGCCTCAGATTCCCAAGTAGCTGGGACTACAGGCACCTGCCACCACGCCCAGCTAATTTTTTTTGTATTTTTAGTACAGACAGGGTTTTACCATGTTGGGTAGGCTGGTCCTGAACTCCTGACCTCAGTTGATCTGCCCACCTCGGCCTCCCAAAATGCTGGGATTACAGGTGTGAGCCACCACACCCAGCCAGATTATATCTTAGAGTAGGCAGACTTCTAAGATTACCCCAGGACCCCAATCTTCTGTTATTCATAACTTTACATAATTCTTTCCTCTTGGACCTACAGAATTGCTTCTAACAGAGAGAATACTATCAAAAACTATGGGATATCACTTTTACGATTTTGTTATAAAAAACTGTCACTTCTGTCTTAGTGAACAGAGTCCACTGCCTTCTCTGCATATACATTTCAATGAAACATGCTGCCATGATGGAAACAGGGCAAAGGATTGAGGGCAACCTCTGGCCAACAACTAGAGAAGAACTGAGGTCCTCATTCTAACAAACTGAAAGAAACAGAATCCTACGAACAAATGTGAGGTTAGAGGCATAGCCATCTCCAGTCAAGCTTTAAGATGACTATAGCCCAGCCAACATCTTAACTGCAACCTTAAATTCACTGAAGCAGAAATCCCAAATAAGCTGTGTCCAGATTCCTGACTCACAAAACTGTAATATAAGTTTTAAGTTTGAGCTAAATTTCAGGATAACTTGGTACAAGGTAATTTTTCTATCAAACCTGAAAGAGCAAGCGTTCTGGATGTGCACTTTTGGTGAATCTGTAACCTCTAATGCAGCATTTCTGGTATTTTTCTATCTAATCGCAAGAAATCTTTATCATAGCCTTTTCAAAACTGTAAACCATAGTCAACCTTCTTTGTTATACCCTTCCACAGAGATAATCAGGAAGTGTAACACAAAGTTTTATAATCCCACAAAAGTTGTCTGGAATGCTTTTTACTACTACCCAAGAAGTGTGGCAAAGCTCCTTAATATCACTTCTAAGATGTGTTTTTTTAAAATGATTTCATGGGACACTAGAAGGTATTGTACAATATTTCTGTAGTCAAATAAGTTAAGGAACTACTGAGTTTAACAAAATTATATGTATTCTTTCATTGTAATCCTAACTCAAAATAGCATAAGAACTTCCAGAGCCTGATCATTATACTCTTATAGACTCATCTGCTGTCATATTTATCCTCTTTATATCTAGTCATACTGAATTGCCCCTTTCTTTGCAGAATTAAAATTCAGCTTCCCCCAAAGTACTTTTTTTAGGGGCTTCATTTTTTTTAAATCTTTATGGGTACACTATGAAGTACATGAGATATTTTAATACAAGCATATAATGTGTAAAAATCAAATCAGGGTAAATGGAGTACCCCCAAAGTACTTGCTAATCACTCAACTTATAGATGTTAATTATTTACTTGTTCACATTTCTAAATTATTAATTTCATTCTCAACGCCACAATCCTTGTAATCCTAGGACCTGGTTCAATTCCTGTCACAGAAATAGCTACTCAAAATATGCTGGCTGAATACATATGTGAATGACAAAGATACAGTTAGGTACTTATAAAAAACTAAGTTATAATAAAACATTTAATTTTACTCTAATATGATCTTGAAACACATGGTAAATAATATTCTGCCCTAATTGTTAGATTATTTATATAATCTGTGTGACAAACATACAACCCAGCAGAGTAACACTGGTGTAGTAATTAAGTGGTGTAAGTAGGGCACCTGAATTTTTTCCAATACTTCATTTATTGCAAATGTTAATTTGGATTTTCAGAAAAACTGGAGGACACTTTCAGTCAGATATCTAAGTTTATATTACTGCATGTGTTTCAAACCAGTAAATGTCAAAAAGGTCACATACCAAATGAAACTGATCCACTTTCGGGATTCCATCTTTATTTATCTCAAACTCCTGATTTTGAACAGAAAGCTGTGAAAGAAAGTAAGAATGAATAAATGTCCAATGTATTAATATACTGATCTATAGAAGAGTTAACTCTGGAACTTCAGATCCTGGTGACTAGAAAAGAGTTCACTTAAAGAAAGCACATTAACTCTCTTACGGGTAAAAGCACTTTCATTGTAACTACATGTTCACAAGCAACCAAATGGTTCCTGGGGCTCCTAAAGTACCGATCAGAGGTGATGTACACACTATGAACACTTTAATATTTCTTCACCTTATAAGAAAATGTGTTAAAGCGTGGTAGCCTATATATCATGTTAGCCTCACCAATACTCAAAAATTAGGTACAAAGAAAATAAATCAGGCAAGTTTCTTTCTACCATAATATCTAACCTGTGGTTCGAGAAATATAAGCTAAACTTTAAAAAAAGCTTCAGAGATAAGAGGGATGCAAGAAATAAATTAATTAAATTTAACTTAAAAACATGGAGAAATTTTCACATACACAAAGGTACTCTGAGTCCCACATATTCATCCCCTAGCCCTAACAACCATCAGCCAATGACTACTCTTACCCTATGAACAAATCCATATATATTATCTTTGAGGCAAATCCTATGCATGTCATAATTTCACCTATAAACATGTTAGTGCATATCTCTAAGAGACAATCTTATTTTTACACATATCATAAGAAAAATACTTTTATACAAAATACCTAGCTTTCAAAATTTGAGTAATCTCGTATCAAATTAGTTTACCTTTTTAGTTTATTTAAATCCAAATCCAAATAAGTTCCACCCATTGCAATTAAAAAATGAGCAGAAGGGCTTTTGGTCTCTTCCTGTTCCTCTCCATTAATTACAATTATAAAACCTGAAAATACCAGAAAATATAACCAAAGGAAAACATTGAACGGTTTAAAAAAGGAAGAAAAACTAGTTGAAGACCCCAGGATTAGAGGAACAACATAGTAACAGGTTGTCTTATAACCCTCCCAATTGAAAAAAAAAAAAAAAAAGTGATCCAGATCTGATGTTTCCCAACTCCTAAGCCTGCAACAGAAAGCAGCCCAGGTAGATTCATTCCTCTCTTGAACTTAATAGGATTGCCATCAACACCACCAGGTGAGGCCAGGAGAAACAGCAAGAAGGTTCAACTGGAAACCTCACTGTCAATAAGCAGCCAGGGGAAGCATTCACCATCCTCAGCAGCAGCACCACCTGAGACACCAACGAGGCCACAGGCACCAACAAAGGGAAACCACACCACAAGCAGCTGGTCCAGTAAATACACTCTGATGCCCATAAGTAGGGGGATCCCACCATAACAAGGGATGGTTCTGGAGGTATTCTGCATCTGTCATAGGAAAGGAGAGATCCTGCCACAACTAGCACCCAGCTCAAGAAGCTTCATCCCATAGACCAGAGTCTGCATTCCCATATTTAGAAGCACTAGGCAGCTCAGTCTTGAAAACTCCCTTTCATTCTTTCAAATACCATCAGCAGGGACCACGGGAGGCCCAACAGTATGCAACAACTCAAGCAGATCAAAATATAACTGAAAAGTTTCTAAAAATTAGATTGTCGTTAAAACCACAGTTCAAAAAGTAGTCCAGGACCTCTGTTTAAACCTAAACAAGGTGACTGCCTGCTAAAATAAAATTTTCAGGAGGACTCAGAATCTACTAAAATAATATCCAAAATGTCCAGGATAAAATTAAAAATCATTTGTTATACAAAGTACCAGGAAAACCACAACTTCAGCGAGAAACTGCAATCAACACCAAGATGAATCACATAATTACTTGACAAGAACTTTGAAGCAATGGTCATAAAATGCTTCAACAAGCAATTATAATTTCTCTAAGGTAAATAAAAAGAAATCTCAGCAAAGAAAAAAATTATTTAAAAGAATCGCATGAAAGTTAGGGAACTACAAAGTACAATAACCAAAATCTTAAAACTGGATGGAATAAATTGAAAAGTACAGAGATGACAGAAGACAAAATCAGTGAACTTCAGAATAGTTCAACACAATTTACTCAGCCTGATCAGAGAGAAAACATTTCCATTTATTTGTATCCTCTCTTATTTCCTTGAGCAGTGGTTTGTAGTTCTTCTTGAAGAGGTCCTTCACATCCCTTGTTAGCTGTATTCCTAGGCAATTTATTCTCTTTGTAGCAATTGTGAATGGGATAAGCAATTGTGAATGGGAGTTCCCTCATGATTTGGCTCTTTATTATTGGTGTATAGGAATGCTTGTGAGTTCTGCACGTTGATTTTGTATGCTGAGACTTTGCTGAAGTTGCTTATCAGCTAAAGTAGATTTTATGCTGAAATGATACAGTTTTCTAAATATACATTCATGTCATCTGCACACAGACAGACTTTGACTTCCTCTCTTCCTATTTGAATACACTTTATTTCTTTCCCTTGCTTGATTCCCCTGACCAGAACTTCCAATACTATGTTAAATAGGAGTGTGAAAGAGGGCATCCTTGTCTTCTGCCAGTTTTCAAAGGGAATGCTTCTAGTTTTTGCCCATTCAGTATGATATTCACTGTGGGTTTGTCATAAATAGCTCTTAATATTTTGAGATACTTTCCATCAATACCTAGTTTATTGAGAGTTTTTAGCATAAAGGGTGGTGAATTTTATCAAAGACTTTTTCTGCATCTATTGAGATAATCATGTGGTTTTTGTCACTGATTCTGTTTATGTGAGGCATTATGTTTACTGATTTATGTTGAACCAACCTTGCATCCCAGGGATGAAGCCGACTTGATCATGGTGGATAAGCTTTTTGATGTCCTGCTGAATTCAGTTTGCCAGTATTTTATTGAGAATTTTTGTATCAATGTTCATCAGATTAGCCTGAAACTTCCCTTTTTTGTAGTGTCTCTGCCAGGTTTTGGTACCAGGATGATGCCAGCCTCATAAAATGAGTTAGGGAGGAGTCCCTCTGGAATAGTTTCAGAAAGAATGGTAATGGTACTAGCTCCTCTTTGTACATCTGGTAGAATTTGCCTGTGTATCTGTCTGGTCCTGGACTGTTTTTGGTTGGTAGGCTATTAATTACTGCCTCAATTTCAGAACACATTATTGGTCTATTCGGAGATTCGAACTCTTATTTAGTCTTGGGAGGGTGTACGTGTCCAGGAATTTTTCCATTTCTTCTAGATATTCTAGTTTATTTGCATAGAGGTGTTTATTGTATTCTCTGATGGTAGCTTGGATTTCTGTGGGACAGTGGTGATATCCCCTTTATCATTTTTTATTGTGTCTATTTGATTCTTCTCTCTTTTCTTCTTTATTAGTCTGGCTAGTGGTCTACCTATTTTGTCAATCTTTTCAAAAAACCAGCTCCTGGATTCATTGATTTTTTAAAGGGTTTTTTATGTCTCTTATCTCCTGCAGTTCTGCCCTGATCTTAGTTATTTCTTGTCTTCTGCTAACTTTTGAATCTGTTTGCTGTAGCTTCTGTAGCTCTTTTAATTGTGATGTTAGGGTGTCGATTTTAGATCTTTCCCACTTTCTCCTGCGGGCATTTAGTGCTATAAATTTCCCTCTAAACACTGCTTTAGCTGTGTCCCAGGGATTCTGGTACCTGTGTCTTTGTTCTTATTAGTTTCAAAGAATTTATTTGTTTCTGCCTTCATTTCATTATGTACCCAGTAGTCATTCAGGAGCAGGTTGTTCAGTTTCCATGTAGTTGTGCAATTTTGAGTGAGTTTCTTAATCCTGAGTTCTAATTTGACTGCACTGTGGTCTGAGAGACTGTTGAGATTTCCATTCTTTTGCATTTGCTGAGGAGTGTTTTATTTCCAATAATGTGGCCAATTTTAAAATAAGTGTGACGTGGTGCCGAAAACAATGTATATGCTGTTGACTTGGGGTGGAGAGTTCTGTAGGTGTCTATTATGTACGCTTGGTCCAGAGCTGAGGTCAAGTCCTGAATATCCTTGTTAATTTTCTGTCTCGTTGATCTGTCTAATATTGACAGTAGGCTGTTAAAATCTCCCACTGTTATTGTGTGGGAGTCTAAGTCTCTTTGTAGGTCTCTAAGAACTTGTTTTATGAATCTTGGTACTCCTGTATTGGGTGCAAATATATTTAGGATAGTTAGCTCTTCTTGTTGCATTGATCCCTTTTCCATTATGTAATGCCCTTCTTTGACTTTTTTGGTCTTTGTTGGTTAAAATTCTGTTTTATCAGAGACTAGGATTGCAACCCCTGCTTTTTTTGTTTTCCATTGTCTTAGTAAATATTCTTCCATCTCTTTATTTTGAGCCTATGTATGTCTTTGTATGTGAGATTGTTCTCCTAAATACAGCACACTGATGGGTCTTGATTCTTTATCCAATTTGCCAGTCTGTGTCTTTTAATTGGGGCATTTAGCCCACTTACATTTAAGGTTCATACTGTTATGTGTGAGACATTCTTAAAAGCACAAAACACGGTGATAAAAGATCAGTGGTTGCCAGCGTTTAAGGATTGGGAGAAGGTTGTAACTACAAAGGGATGGCACACAGGAATTTTCTGGGTTATGGAACTGTTCTGCATCCTGACTGTGGTGGTGGTGATTACACTAATCTACAGGTGTTTTAAAATTCATAGAATGCATACCAAAAAAAGTCCATTGTACAGGTTAATTTAAAAATAAAGTTTTTAAAAGACCTTAATCAACAATATGTAAGAGTAGAAAATCAGACAATATATTTACTCACGGAGCTCTTTACTGTCATTTTAAAAGGAAATAGGTGGAATAAAAACTGCTATTACCACGCTTATGGGATATCTTATGAGTCCTCCCAGAAACAAAAAAATACTTGATACATTTACTTTCACCCTTCTGATATAAAGAATAAACAGATTACTGAAGCACTGATGAAAATCATGCCAGTTTATTTCCATGAGGGTGCTGGTTCTATGAAACCAGACAACTTTAAATATACATGCAGGTATAGGGCTAAAGTCATAAGAACAGTATGGGGGAACCACCCCATAATTCAAATATCTCCACCTGGGCCTGCCCTTGACACACAGGAATTATTAAAATTCAAGGTGAGATTTGGGTGGGGACACAGCTAAACCATATCATTCCACCCCTGGCCCTTCCCAAATCTCATGTCTTCACGTTTCAAAACCAATCATGCCTTCCCAACAGTCCCCCAAAGTCTTTACTCATTTAAGCATTAACTCAGAAGTCCACCGTCCAAAGTCTCATCTGAAATAAAGCAAATCCCTTCTGCCTATGAGCCTGTAAAATCAACAGCAAGTTAGTTACTTCCTCAATACAATGAGGGTACAGGCATTGGGTAAATACACTTGTTCCAAATGGGAGAAACTGGCCAAAACAAAGGGGCTACAGGCCCCAGGCAAGTTCAAAATCCAGCGGGGCAGTCAAATCTTAAAGCTCCAAAATGATCTCCTTTGACTCCATGTTGCACCTCCAGGTCACACTGATGCAAGAGGTGGGCTCCCATGGCTTTGGGCAGCTCTGCCCCTGTGGCTTTGCAGGGTACAGTCCTGCTTCCAGCTGCTTTCACGGGCTGGCATTGAGTGCCTGTGGCTTCTCTGGGCACACTGTGCGATCTGTCAGTGGATCTAACCTTCTGGGGTCTGGAGGATTGTGGCCCTCTTCTCACAGCTCCACTAGGCAGTGCACCAGTGGGGGCTCTGTGTGGGAGCTCCGACCCCACATTTCCCTTTTACACTGTCTTGGCAGAAGCTCTCCTAAGGGCTCCACCCATGCAGAAAACTTCTACCTGGACATCCAGGCATTTCCATACATCCTCTGAAATCTAGGTGGAAGTTCTCAAACCACCATTCTTGACTTCTGTGCACCTTCAGGCTCAAACCACGTGGAAGCTGCCAAGGTTTGGGGCTTGCACCTTCTAAAGCCACGGCCTGAGCTGTACCTTGGCCCCTTTTAGCCACAAATGGAGCAGCTGGGACACAGGGCACCAGGTCCCAAGGCTGCACACAGCAGGCGGACCCTGGGCCCAGCCTGTGAAACCATTTTTTCCTCCTAGGCCTCTGTGCCTGTGATGGGAGGGGCTGCAACAAAGGTTTCTGACATGCCCTGGAGACGCTTTCCCCATTGTCTTAGTGATTAACATTCAGCTACTTGTTACTTATGCAGATTTCTGCAGCTAGCTTGAATTTCTCCCCAGACACGGGTTTTTCTTTTCTATTGCGTCATCAGGTTGCAAATTTTCCTTTTATGCTCTGCTTCCCTTTTAAACATAAGTTCCAATTCCAAACTATATCTTTGTGAATACATAAAACAATGCTTTTAAAAGCACCCAAGTCAGGCCAGGCGTGGTGGCTCAAGCCTGTAATCCCAGCACTTTGGGAGGCTGAGACGGGCGGATCATGAGGTCAGGAGATCAAGACCATCCTGGTTAACACGGTGAAACCTCGTCTCTACTAAAAAAATACAAAAAACTAGCCAGGCGAGGTGGCGAGCACCTACAGTCCCAGTTACTCGGGAGGCTGAGGCAGGAGAATGGTGTAAACCCGAGAAGCGGAGCTTGCAGTGAGCTGAGATCCAGCCACTGCACTCCAGCCTGGGCGACAGAGCGAAACTCCGTCTCCAAAAAAAAAAAGCACCCAAGTCACCTCTTGAACACTTTGCTGCTTAGAAATTTCTTCCACAAGATGCCCTAAATCATCTCTCTCAAGTTCAAAGTTTCACAAATCTCTAGGGCAGGGGCAAAAAGCAGCGTCTCTTTGCTAAAACATCAAGAGTCATGTTTATTCTAGTTCCAACAAGTTCCTCATCTCCAGCTGAGCCCACCTCAACCTGGACTTCACTGGCCATATTACTATCAGCATTTTGCTCAAAGCCATTCAACAAGTCTCTAGGAACTTCCAAACTTTCCCACATCTTCCTGTCCTCTTCTGAGCTCTCCATCTGCCCATCACCCAGTTCC
The DNA here is from genome assembly GCF_037993035.2 of Macaca fascicularis. NCBI lineage: Eukaryota > Metazoa > Chordata > Mammalia > Primates > Cercopithecidae > Macaca > Macaca fascicularis. Next base: position 106,449,565 of record NC_088377.1, read on the forward strand.
AAAGTTGCTTCCACATTTTCAGGTACCTTTACAGCAGCATCCCACTCTCTGTACCAATTTACTGTATTGGTCCATTCTCACACTGCTAACAAAGATATCCCCAAGACCAGGTAATTTATAAAGGAAAGAGGTTTAATTGACTCACAGTTCAGCATGGCTGGGGGGTACTCAGGAAACTTACAATCATGGCAGAAGGGGAAGTAAACACATCCTTCTTCACGTGGCAGCAGCAAGGAGAAGTGCCGAGCAAAAGAGAAAATGCCCCTTATAAAATCATCAGATCTTGTGAGACTTACTCACTACCACGAGAACCTCATGGGGGAAACTGCCCCCATGATTCAATCATCCCCACCTGACCCCACCCTTGAAATGTGGGGATTACAATTCAATGTGAGATTTGGGTGGAGACACAGCCAAACCATATCATCTGGCTTCTTTCTCTTGGCAGAATTATTCTAAGATTCATCCACCTTACTGAGTTATATTTATAGTTCAATCGTTTTATTCCTGAGTAGTATTCCAATGGATAAGAGACATATATAGCAAATTGTTTTTCCATTCATCTGTTTATGGACTTTGAGTTGTTTCTACTTTTCATCTATTACACATAAATTCTTTCGATATTTACATACAAGTCTTTGTGTGGACATATGCTTTCACTTCTCTTGGCTAAATATCTAGGAGTGGAATTGCTGGGTTATAGGGTAGGAATATGTTCAACCTTTTAACAAACTGCCAAATATTTTTCAAAGTGGTTGTTCCCTTTACATTCTCCTGGGCAATATATGTGAGTTCTAGGTACAACACATCTAAGCAACACTTGCTATGGTCTTTTCAATTTTAGGCATTATAGTGAGTAGTATAGTATAGTGGTATCTCATTTTGGCTTTAATCTGTAGTTCCCTAACGACAATGACAAATGGTGTTTAGAGCATCTTTCACACATGGCTTATATGCCATGTGGACACCTTCTTTGGTAAAGTGCCTGTTTAAATATTTTGCCCATCTCTGAACTGAGCAGTCTTCTTAGTATTAATTGTAGGAGCTCTTGATAATCTGGATATAATATTTTTGTCAGATATATGTTTTTCAAATATTTTCTCCTAGTCTGTAACTTGCCTTTCATTTTTGTGACAATGTCTTTGGAAGAGCAAAGTTTTCAATTTTGATGAAATCCAAATGATTTTTTTTCTTTTAGAGTTGATGTTTTCTGTGTCCTCTTAAGAAATCTTTGCCAAGCTGAAAGTCAAATAATATTTTATCCTATGTTTTCCTCTATAAGTTTTAGAGTCTCAGGTTTTACATTTAGATCTGATATACATTTTGAGTTAATTTTTGTGCATGGTATAAGGAATGAATCAAAATTTATTCTCTACATATGGTATGAGTTGTCCTGTATCATTTTTGTTGAAGAGTCTCCTTTCACTCAGAGAATTGCCTTGGTATCTTTGTCAAAAGTCAGTTATCATGTATGTGTAGTCTATTTATACTGTCTCTATTCTGCTCCATTCATCTGGACATCTAACTTCACAGAAGTATCACTTTTGTTTTTAGAAACAGGGTCCTGCTCTGTAGCCTAGGCTGGAGCACCAGTGGAGCAGTCATAGCTTACTGCAGCCTTAAACTCCTGGACTCAAACAATCCTTCTGCCTCAGCCTACCAAGTAGCTAGAACCATAGACACACCACTACACTCAGCTAATTTTTATTTTTTGTAGAGACAGAGGGTTCTCACTGTGTTGCCTAGGCTAGTCTTGAACTCCTGGCCTCAAGCAATCCTCCTGCCTCAGCCTCCCTAAGTGCTGGGATTACAGTCATGAGCCACCCCTCTAGGCCCACACTGTCTTAATTTCCTAGAATCTATTAAGTTATAAAATCAGGTAGTCTGGGTCCTTCAATTTTTTTCTTTTTCAAATGTGTTTTGGCTATATCTCAGATCCTCTCCATTTTCATATTAATTGTAAAATCTAATTGTCAATTTCTGAAAAAATAAGCAAAATCTACTATTTGTTGAAATTGCATCAAATCTATAAACCAACCTGAGAACAACTGATCTCCATACAATGTCTTCTAGTCCATGAGCATGGTGTATCTGTACATTTATTTATGTATTCTTGAGGTTCTCTGAACAATGCTTTGTAGTTTTAATAGCGTGCAACTCTTGCACATCTTTTGCTAAATTTACCCCTACAAATTCCATATTTTAACACTTTTGTAAATGATTTTTAAATTTTAATTTCCTGTTATTTGTGGCCTATATAAAAACACAATTATATTGAAATTAAAACTGCTATCTTTCTAAACTCATTTGTTCTAGTAGCTTTTATGTACATTCTCAAAGATTTTCTACATAATTAAGCATGTCATCTGCAAATAAAGACAGCTTTATTTCTTCATTTTCAAACTCTATGACTTTTATTTCTTTTTGTGACCTTATTACACTGGGTAGAACAGAAATCAGCAAACTTTATGGCCTCTACACCAAACTGATTCCACTACGTGTTTCTGTACAGCTGCAAGCCAAGGGTGGTTTTCACATTTTTAAATGTTTCATAGCAAATTGAAGCAATACTATTTCATGCACATGCAAACTACATGAAATTCAAATTTCAATATCCATAAATAAAGTACTACTGGAAGAGAACCACACTGATTTGTTTACATACTGTCTATGGCTGCTTTCATGCTGTAGCAGCAGAACTCAGTACTTGCAGCAGAGATCATCCGGCCTTTATAAAAAATGTTTGCGGGCTCATGGGCTGATAAGAATAGTCTTCCTTCTCTTAATACTTAATCCCTCTTAACTCTTGTTTTTTTAACAAGGAGATTATTTTTGTTTATGTGATCAACAAAGATAAGGTTTTGTCACACTCAAGGCTTTGGAAAAAGAGGCACTCTCTATGTAAAACAGCAGTACAAAATGAAACAAGCTTTTTATTTTTTGTCTTCCAACGTTTATCTTAGGTTCAAGGGGTACATGTGCAGGTTTGTCACATGGGTAAACAGTGTGTCATGGGGGTCTGGTGTACAGATAATTTTGTCACCCAGGTAATCAGCCTAACAGGTAGTTTTTCAATCCTTACCTTTCTCCCAACCTCAACCCTCAAGTAGACCCCAACGTCCCTTCTTTGTGTCCCTGTGTACTCAGTTTTTAGCTCCCACTTATAAGTGAGAACATGCAGTATTTGGCTTTCTGATCCAGAGTAAATTCACTTAGGATAATGGCCTCCAGCTCCATCCAACTTCTTAATTCTTAGACCATGGATGAGAAACAGCTATTTGGTTTACAGTAGAAGCAGGAATATACCCAAGACTCATTTAATATTTATTTTCCACATATGCATGAACTGCTTTCAGATTAATGTAGAACAAAATCATCTTCACTGTTAATCTTGACTTCAACAAAACTAAGACAATAGCATGATACCTAAAATATATATCAAGCCAATTTGTAGAAAGTACACAATAGGTAATAGGAACCATATCAATAGTTTTTGATAAAACTTAAAGTTCTACTAAAAGTCTGCTGCTTTTTAAGGAGAATCACTATAAAAATCATCACATTATATACATATATACATATATATATATATGATCTATTTCAACAAAAAGTAACATACCCATAATAAAAGGCAGCCATAAGCATATAAGTCTGAACTTGGAGAAGCAGGTTTTCCCATTTTCAACTCAGGTGATATCAAACTCAAGTCACCAACCATCATGTTCACTGAGGCTCGCTGACTCTGCAAAAACAGTATTTTAAATATTTTAGATACAACACAATTGAGGTGACTTTCTGTGAAGTACTCTGCATTTAATCAATACAAAAAAAAAAACAAATTCATTTTAAATATTTCATTCTCTTGCTTTCAAATATTTTTACCAATTTCTGCTATTATAAATTGCTCTTAAAATCAGTGTTAAAATAATAACTATGGGACTTTTTTTACATTCATTTTGTAGACTTGAACAGATTTAATACTAACAATCACTGATTCTGTGATTAAATATTTGATACTCTTTTTTAAAAATAAATTTCACAAGAGTAAGCAGCAGTACTATGTTCTAATTCTGAAAATTCTAAATAATTCATTTAAGAACTGAAATCCTACAAAGCACTTTCCTTCCTTACTGACCATTCTCTAAATATACCATTTCTAACATGTCAAAGATGATGTGACAATAGCATGAACCCTAGATTCAGGCAGATCTTGGTTACAATTCCCCACTCTCCCATTTATTTGCTGTGTGACCTAGGGCTTTAACCTCTTTTTTGTCCATTTTTAAAATTTATTTTTAATTTTTATGGGTACATAGTAGGTGTAAACCTCTTTGAGCCTAAATTAATTTGTAAAATGGAAATAATGTCTACCTTACAGAGATATAATGTCCAGCAGGTATCACTAAGTGTTAATTATCTTTTTTCTAGCTATGATTTTGATCTTTGCTTCTCAAAGTATGGTCCAAGGGCCAGAAGCTACAGCATTAACTGGTAGCTTGTTAGAAATGCAGATGATCCACTGCAGAAACGCTGAACACTAATTTGCATTTTAACATGAACCCCAGGTGAGTCATATGCACTATAAGGTCTGAAAAGCAATGATCTTGACCTCAGACTACTTTTCAAATTTATCTTCCTGATGATCACTTCAATCTAAAAATTGCATGGAAAATGTAGCAAAAGGTAAGTCTGATCAATATTTCAGAATAAGTATTTTTAACTGAAGATTAAAAACAATGTTTTGAGGAATAATAACGGGATGAATAAGTATTTAAAGAGAAGAGTAATTATTGTAGTCATATCTACAGTTATGCAAATGGTATGCTCAAAAGGTAAACTAACCAGAATCCCTAAAAGCTGAGATCTTTTAAAATTCATAATTTAGTTATATTTCTTAGGATATCTTAATTTTCAGTTAAACTAATGTAATAAAGTAAATATTTCAGAAAATCAATCTGTATAAATCCTGTACAATCTGTACAATCCAGCTTTTGATTACAGTTGCAGTTTCATTTTCTCATCTTTTTGAGCTACCATATGAAAACCATTAAGACTACATATACTCCAGTAGCATTACCTTATGACTTGCAGATGACCAAAGCATAAAAGCATTATAACATATACTAGTTAAAGGGAATTGCTCAGATAGTAACAGATATTGGCAAGGATGTAGAGAAAACAAAATCCCTATATATTACTGCTAAGAATTTAAAATGATGTAGCCATTTTGGAAAACAGTTTTGCTCCTCAAAAAGTAAAACAATATAACCCAGTTAATTCCACTCCCAAGAGAAATGAAAACATGTCCACACAAAAAAATTGTATGCTAATGCTCATAGCAGCATTATTCATATAACCAATAAGTGTAAACAACCCAAATGTCCAGCAACTGATGAATATATAAACAAAATGTGGTGCAGCCATACAATAAAATATAATTTGGCAACAAAAAAGAATGGCATTCTGATGCAGTCAACAATGTGGATGAACTGTGAAAACACTATGCTAAGTGAAGTTAGCATAAAAGTCCACGTACTGTATCATTCCATTTACATGAGATGTCCAAATGGGCAAATCCATAGAGACAGAAAGTGTATTAGTGGTTTTCAGGCTTGAGAAGAAGGGGGAAATTTGAGTGACTGCTAATCAGTATGGATTTTCTTTTTGGGAATAATAATGTTCTGGAATTCAATACTGATTATCACTGCACAACTTTGTGAATGTACTACAAACTATTACTGAATTGTATATTTTACATGAATTGTATCTCAATAAAGCTGCTATTTTTAGAAAAATAATTGCTGATTTGGCCACTCCACATTGTATACACACTTCAAAACCTCATGTTGTACATGATATACGCAATTTTTATTTCTCAGTTAAAAGAGTATTGTTCCCATTATAACAACAACAAAAAATCACAACATGCTCTTGTCTGATCTTTGCTATCTCTACAAACTGCCTATTCTGAGGTAATATGACACCAAATTAACAGTCATTAGAGTTGAATCTGGATTTAAACTAAAAAGTCCAAGGTTCCTAAAAAGTCCAAGGTTCCTAAAAATGTACATTATTAATCAAAAAATAGCAAAGTACGTATATGTAAATTGTATCTATAGACAGAGGGACACCAGTGGAGATAGGTTGGGAGATGGCCACCTAGTTTCCTTGCATGTTTCCCAGCAATTAAATGTTTCCTAATGATGATAAAATAATTAATGTTGTCAATGCCATTGAGTATGTAATGTCAGGTAGCTCCTAAGACTTATGGTTAAAATACACAATGAACAAACTTAGAAATTCTTGTTATTCTAGGACCTAGCCGAGAGCAAACAGTTGCTTATACTACATGACACAGTTTAACTGAAGGCAAAGATCCTATAATACAGTATTATATTATATATAAATGCTGAACTACTGCTTAATAATATTAAATAAAGTCTAGAACCTATCTGTAAAACCATGATATCTTACCACAGATTTGGTGAAGTCAAAATCTCCAACAATTCCTTGTTCACGGTTTATAGCAAATACATTGTTCTGATGAAGTGATCCATGAATTATATCAGCCTTATGCAATGTATACAGGCCCTGGGCAACACCTTTCATGACCTTTAAAGCTTCCTATAGATACGTACACACAAAACAAGTGAGGAAGTAGGCAAATCATTTTAATCTTGAAACTTTTCTCTAATTAAAAAACTGCTCTAGAAATGAGTAAAGTTTCCTCCAAATGAATCTTTAATAAGAATACAGCATAGAGAAAGAATTAAAGACCAGATGAAGCCTTGATTTTGTAATGGCGACACTGTGTGTGTGTGTGTGTGTGTGGGCACCAGGGACCAGTTTCATGAAAGACAATTTTTCCACGGATGCGGGGGGGTTGGTTTCAGGATCAAACGGTTTCACCTCAGATCACAGGAATTAGATTCTCATAAGGAGTGTGCAACCTAGATTCCTCACATGCACAGTTCACAATAGAGTTTATGCTCCTGTGAGAATCTAATGCCTCCACTGATCTCACAGGAAATTGAGCTCAGGCAGTAATGCTTGCTCACCGGCCACTCACTTCCTGCTGTGCCACCCTGTTCTTAATAGGCCACAGATTGGTACCAGTCTGCGACCTGGGGTTTGAGGACACCTGTTCTATTATCTCAAAGAAGACTTGGATTACAAATACCAACCATGTAATGTACCTATAAGAGACTGAAACAGTGTTACTCCATAAGAAGAATCAGGGCCTCCTTCACTGTTATTACTAATCCTAAATTTACAATGATAAAAATAAAAGCTGCCACTTAAGCACTTATAATACCAAGTGCTATATGAGGCAGTTCACATACAGCACAGCTTAGTAGTTATAAGCTTGGGCTTTGGAACCAATTTCGAGTCCCCTCTCTACCTCTGGCTAAGGGACCCTGTGCAAGTCACTTAATCCCTTTAACCCTTTTTCTCATCCATATAATAACTTCTATCACAGGTTTGATGTGACAATTAAATAGAATACCATGAGTCAAAATTTTACAAAGTATATAGCATGTAGTATGCCCTGAATAAATATTAGGTGTTATTTTCTCATTTAATACATCCATGGAAATAAATAGTGCTTTGTACTTACTTCTGAATTTAAAGGCATGCTGGCTTGAACAGTACTCAGGTTTGCCCTAGGGTAGTATGGGACCATCAGGTAAGCCATAGGATCGGACTAAGAAGCAAAACAGAGAATGTGACTCCAAGTTAAAACTTCAACGTATTTTAGCATACATTGATTCTATAGCATAATTTTTGTTTTATGTTAAGGGGAATGAACTGCTGCTCTAAAACCTGGAGTTTAAACTTATTTTAAATAAAATGGTTTCTGCAAGAGATAAGCATAAGAACTTTACCTTACATAAAAACAGGAATATTAATGGTAGTAACCCTGACTCTTCTTCAGCTTCTCTCCAAGCTCTATGGTAGGTGGCTGCTCTCTCAATCACCTTGGCTTCTGTGTCAACATCCACAGAATAGCCCTTGTACCAAAAAAAGAGGCACTGGTAATTCCAAGATGAAAATCTCATTATAATTATACACCATTCCAATTTAAACATAATTCATTAAGTTAAATAAAATCTAATTTTATTTTTTAATTTCATAAGTACTTTTCTATCTTCTTTGAATGCTACAATTTGGAAAAGGAAAGTGTAATTCTACCTGTAGCCTGCTACACATTCTAGAATGTGTAGCAACTAAGGCCAAATTAATTATCTTATTATCATGATTAACAGTTTCCCAGACCAATGAAAAGAAATTCAGGAGCAGAAGATTGTACTGACAACACAGCTGATATTTCAAGGAGAAATGTAAGAAAATGAAGAATTTTAAAAAGATATTGGATGAATATAATAAGTTCACCCAAAAAAAGGAAAGCATATCCTATTAAGGACATATTCTATTTAGGGAAATGAGGGAAACTTTATTGATTTTTTTTCATGTGAGATAAAGCTTTATTTAATGACCTTTTTAAATAATTTTTTTTATTATTACTATACTTTAAGTTCTAGGGTACCTGTGCACAACGTGCAAGTTTGTTACATAGTTATAAATATGTCATGTTGGTTTGCTGCACCCATTAACTCGTCATTTACATTAGGTATTTCTCCTAATGCTATCTCTCCCCCTGCCCCCCACCCCACGACAGGCCCCCATGTATGATGTTCCCCGCCCTGCGTCCAGGTGTTCTCATTGTTCAATTGACGGAAACTTTAAAAGTAAAAATTAGCTCTGGCAACCAAACTACAAGCACAATTATCATGCCAGTCAACTTATATACTTTAGAAAACTAACAGTGAGGTTTTTTCTTTCTTGAAATGTAACAAGCACCACTATCCTTTATGCTGCTGAATCTCCCACAAGTAAGAACAATTTAGGCTTACCTTTAACAGAATTATCTGCCCATTTACCTCAGAACATACCAAAGGACGCTTGCTGCTAAGTTCCTTCATGGGCTCAGCATCAAGAAGATCTCGTTCCAAGCTCATTGTAAGGAGGCCACCAGAGTTCTAGGCACAAGATTTTATGACAGTTGAAGAATCGAAACAATCCCAGCACTTAAAAATCATAAACATAATTAGTTACATGCTATTAAATGACTTGGACATATCAACTGTACTGGAAAAACCAATAAAATTAAAATCTTTAAAATTTTGAATTTTCTCTAGTTCCTGGTTCTTAAACTCCTCCCACCCAAAGTGTAATCACCATACATTTAACTGCTGCTATAATTTTAGAACAGATTCAGGAAATGAATAGAATTATTAACCAGATATGCATCCTAGGATCCCTAATGTTTACTTGAAAAACCACTTATGTTTCCTAAAAATACTAAAGTAACAACTGATTAGGAGCAGGGTGAGGAATGAAGGACTATATATTGGGTTAGTGTACACCGCTCAGGTGATGGGTGCACTGAACTCTCAGAAATCACCACTAAAGAACTTATCCATGTAACCACAAAACACCTGTATCCCAAAAACTCTTGAAATAAACATTTTTTAAAAAACAAAAAATAAATAAGGTAAAATAATGACAAAATTGTAGTTGTCAACTGGGAAAGATTAGTCCAAAAATTATGACTACCATGAAGTAATTCTAACACCTCTGCCCCTGTTTGGAGTCCTCAAAAGTGAAAATGGCTTTCAATAACTAATTTTACTAGATATTTCTGTTACTTTTTAAAAGGAATAATTTTTCACACTAAAATATGATCATCAACATTTTAAAGCTAAGTTTTACTGTGGTGCAGTTTCAGTAAGGGGCACTGTAGAATTGTTTTCGGGGTTTTTTTCTTAAGTTTTGCCAGTACATTTACGTATTCTACAAATATAATCAACCTACAAAAAATTCCTAAGTATACATTACAGTTAAACATCAGAAAGCCACTAAAGGCTTCCATAAACCATGAGTCAAACCTTTTATAATCTTCTATAATAAAGTAGATCAGCATATTTTTAAATATTAATTTTCAAGTCCTATGTGGCAGTACATACTCATTTGCCCACACTGCGTAAGATAATCGCTAAGTTAGAGGCAAATAGTTGCAAAGAAAACTGCACATCATTTTAAAGTCTAGTCTGGAAAGAGTTTAGAGTAATTATTTAAGTTAGGGAACTTTAATCTTAAATATTTTTTAGAATAAACTCACATGTCTACACAAATATCCCTCTCTGTTCCATATTTAAGCCATTATAATGGACTTAATGACAATCTTAATGAATAAATACCTCATCTAGGCCCTCACCGTAGAAGGCAATATACATGGTAGGACTAACAGATTCTGTCCTGAGAGCCAGTGTTTACTAATCCTGCTCCATATGACCCCTATCTAATATGCTGATCTCCAGCTTTTGAATCCTGCGTGCGTAGAAAACCATACCCACCTCAACATCTCCACTTTAGCCAACCTCTCAGGAATTTTTTCCCAGAATGCTTTAACTTAAAAAACACATTGTGCTCAAATCCCTCATGGCTAGCAATATCTTGTTTTTATCCTAACTCCTGAAGTAGCAGTTAAAATTTTATTTTGTCATTTCAAACAATAAACACCTATAATTCAAATAAGTACACCTATAATTCAAATGAAATGTACTGAATGAGGATAAGGAAAACAGAAAAATAGATAATGCAATTTAACATAAAAATAAAAATATATACCATGCAAACATTAAAGGGTCATAAGAAAAAGTTCTAATACCCATAAAATATTCATCAGGAATATTTTTATTAAAAAGATACTATAAGTTTAACACTGACACAAATTTAATATTATCACTTTTCAACACTCTCTGCATAGTAGTAATTCTCAAGGGAAACAAAGTTTACCATGTATTTGAGTAACCCTATTTCAGGATGAAGCAGAGGCAGCTCAGGGAACCATTTCTGTGCCAAACTAGTCAGCATCTCCTAAAGTTTTTTAAAAAAAAAGTTTTTAACTGTAGATCAATATATATTCAATTTTGACATGTTGCTCTTCAGGAAAATATATCAGCATCTACATTATAACATACCAAGTAAGACACATAATCACTGTTTCTGCCTTCTACTTCAAGAAATAACAAGTGAAAACCAAGACTCACCTTGCGTCTGCTAAAGCAAATTAAATATGACCTGAGAAGGACTCTGTGCTTCTATATTTGAGTCCTTGTGGATGAACTGCAACCTAGCTTAATAGGCAGACAAGACTGAAAATCTAACTTAGCAGTATGCACCTATAACAATAGCTGAGTCTTTGCCAGTCCCAGCAGCCATACTTCAACCACCTATCGACTGCTAAGTGTTCAAGCTGCGTTCAAATAAGGCAAACGCCAACCTGTAACCAATACAGTTGTTCTCGTACGTTGCTGCCGATTTCTGTAAGTCACTTCCCTTTTTTTGTCTATAAATTTGTTCTAACCACAAAGCATCCCCAGAGTCTCTCTGAATCTGCTGTGATTTGGCTGTCCAATTTGCAAATTGTTCATTGCTCCTTTAAATTTAAGTTGGCTGAAGTATTTTTTTAACCCATCTAAACTACCATCTTACTAACGGAAGAAAAATTTAATTACCAATTTTAAGCTTTGGATACATACATAAGCACAAATCTTGCAAGGTCAAAGTCCTCACCCACTTCCAAACTAAAATGAAAATGTCTGATAATATATCAATTTGAGGCATAAAACTGTCATTATTTCTCAAAATATTAAGAACACAGTGACATTTTAAAATAACAGCTGTTTTGTTAAGAGAAAAATTTTAAAGCCTGAGAGAAAAAATACATAGCTCTACATAAGTAACTTTGAAATAAATGTGAAAATAGAGTATCCTCACAAAAGAAAAGCCACTTATCACATATTTATTAAGCAAAACTTCTAAACACTTGTCAAATCACTGGAAGATAGCTATTTTAACCCAAGGTCAATAAGGTATTTACATATACTCAGATGAATTAGCTAAATAAAGCATGACACATAAAATACCTATTGTTTTCATAGTTTTAATATTTTTACTTTTTTTTTTTTTTTTTTGAGACAGGGTCTTGCTCTGTTGCCCAGGCTAGAATGCAGCAGCATGATCATAGCTCAATGCAGTCTCAACCTCCTGGGCTCAAGCAATCCTCCTGCCTTAGCCTCCAAAGTAGTTGGGCCTACAGGTACATGACACCATGTACCTAATTGTTGTATTTTTTGTAGAGATGGGGTCTCACCATGTGCCCAGGCTGGTCTCAAACTCCTGGGCTCAAGTGATCCACCCACCTTGGCCTCCCAAAGTGCTGGGACTACAGGTGTCAGCCACCATGCCCGGTCAGTATTTTTCTTTCAAAGTGCTGTTTCTTAACTAACTTCTTCCTGGTAACATCTCCCAGATATAAAATACAATATTCTTCCATTTTAAAGAAAAAATACAATGATTTATTTCCCCAAGCTCACAAAAATCAGTTGTAAAATAGAGACTTAAAAGATGTAACTTCTTCTGCCCCCAAAACCAGGTAGTCTTATTTTGTTACATTCAACTAAATTATGCTGCTCATTAATGTTTACATTGCAACATTATGGGAAAATGATGTTGATATAAATTTTGTGTAAGGAAAAGGTCTTTAGGTTTTATGTTAAACAGAAAAAAGGCAATATGCAAAAGTGTGTCTGTGCTATAATCTCAATTCTAAAAACAAGCAAAAAAAGACTAAGAGAAAGTCAAAAGTTAACAATGATTACTACTGTTACCACTGAGCGGAAATATTACAAGTGATGTTTTTCCTTCATTACAATTTTCAGTTATTTCCACACTGGTACAATGGTCAGAATATTTGGTCATGTGAAATTTATTTCTAAACTTACAAAAATCTTACTAGATCAATATATATATAAACTTTCTACATAATACCTCTAGCCCTGTGATTACAGTCCACCTCATAAAACAGATATTTAAATTCAATTTCTAGAGTAAAATCTAATGTAATACTTCAAAGAATCAAATACTTACATATTCCTCCCTCTCATGATAAATTTCCTGAAAAACATTATTGCGCAGCTGAGTTATTTCTTCTTTTATTTTCTCAATTTGAGAGCCATCAGGGTCATCTGACTTGAATCAGAAAGAAAAAGTGTTTTTTATTAACACAGAGAAAACAAGTCTTCCTTTAAGAATTCAAGTTCTGTAGTAAATTACTCTGTGTGGTTTCTATGTATCCTTCCGTACCTAGCACATAAAAGACCCCCCTAATATTTGCTGAATTAACTTAGGTCAATTCATTCTAACAGTGACTTTTCTGAAACCTAGAAAGAGGAGTTATAAAAAGTAAAGACATAAAATCAATTACATAGATTTTTCTTGTCTCTTCTGCTGTAGATTTTCTGTAGGATAAAAATGGCCAACTGCCATTCAAACAAAAGAAATATTAATAACAGCAACCAGAATACACCTGAATTCCCTAGAATTGTCTTCTACATGAGATTTGGTTCAAAACAAAAGGATGAGTTAATGTGTGAACTGTCTCCAGTGATAATACATAAGCCACTTTAAAAAGTATGTAAGCTTTTGTGAAAGGAAAATAAATCTTGGGAACTTTAAATCACTAAGCCAAAGGAAAAAGTCAAGCTGGGAACTGTGTCAGGCAAACCTGCTTCCCATTTTATTCCTAAATAAGATAGCTACAAATATAAAAACCCTGCATACCTTCCTCACAACTCAGTAGGAAATCCCTTATGGACCCCAGGATCTTTACCCTAAAACAGTTCTGTTGAATTTTACTCTGACAATGTAAATTGATAGCTTATTTTCTTAGGTGCAGGACAAAGGACAGAACTCTAAGTCATCATCCTTTTGCTCACCTGAGATAAATGCATAACTGATTCCTTCCTCTGATGTAAAAATGCAGATTCACTGAGCTAGCGACTATTCCTCTACCCTTCTCTCAAATTTAAATTGTGTATTTGCTGAAAGGTGATCAAAGACTAAAGAATTCAAACCATCTGTCTCTTATCTACCCATATCTTTTTAAAACTTCTTCCTCTTTCCCCAGTATCCATCCTTTCTCCTTTAAATACTGAAGCCCTCACAACCATCTCTCAGAAAAGCATAGACCTGCCTCCCAGGCATGCATCCTTAACCTTGGCAAAATAAACTTTCTAAATTGATTGATAGCTGTCTCAGACACTTTTGGTTTACACTTTAAAAGTCAGATTTCAAGGATACGGATACTAAGATGGCCAAACAGGAACAGCTCTGGTCTGCAGCTCCCAATCAGATCTACGGAGAAGGCAGGTGATTTCTGCATTTTGAACTGAGGTACCCAGCTCATGTCATTGGGACTAGTTAGACAGTGGCTGCAGCCCACAGAGGGTAAGCGAAAGCAGGGTGGGGCGTCACCTCACCCAGGAAGCACAAGGGGTTGGGGAACTCCCTCTCCTAGCCAAGGGAAGCCTTGAGGGACTGTGCCATGAGGAACGGTTCATTCTGGCCCAGATACTACTCTTTTCCAATAGTCTTCACAACCCACAGACCAGGAGATTCCCTCAGGTGCATACACCACCAGGGCCTTCGGTTTCAAGCACAAAACTGGGCAGACATTTGGGCAGACACTGAGCTAGCTGCAGGAATTTTTTTTCATACCCCACTGGTGCCTGGAACACCAGCGAGACAGAACCGTTCACTCCCCTGAAAAGGAGGCTGAAGCCAGGGAACCAAGTGGCCCTGCTCAGCAGATCCCACGTGGAGCCCAGCAAGCTAAGATCCACTAGCTTGAAATTCTCACTGCCAGAACGGCAGTCTGAAGTCAACCTGGTTGGGGGAGGGGCATCTGCCATTACTGAGGCTTGAGTAGGCAGTTTTCCCCTCACAGTGTAAACAAAGCCACCAGGAAGTTTGGACTCAGTAGAGTCCACCGCAGCCCAGCAAAGTCTCTGTAGCCAGACTGCGTCTCTAGATTCCTCCTCTCTGGGCAGGGCATCTCTGAAAGAAAGACGGAAGCCCCAGTCAGGGGCTTATGGATAAAACTCCCATCTTCCTGGGACAGAGCACCTGGGGGAAGAAGCGGCTGTAGGTTCAGCATCAGCAGACGTAAATGTTCCTGCCTGCCAGACCTCGAGCTCTGCTAAGGGACAGACTGCCTCCTCAAGTGAGTCCCTGACCCCCATGCCTCCTGAGAGGAAGATACCTCTCAGCAGGCAGACACCTCATACAGGAGAGCTCTGGCTAGCATCTGGCAGGTGCTCCTCTGGCATGAAGCTTCCAGAGGAAAGAACAGGCAGTAATCTTTGCTGTTCTGCAGCCTCCACTGGTGATACCCAGGCAAACAGGGTCTGGAGTGAACTTCCAGCAAACTCCAGCAAACCTGCAGCAGAGGGGCCTGACTCTTAGAAGGAAAACTAACAGAACTGCATCGACATAAACAAAAAGGATGTCCACACAAAAAAAACACATCCAAAGGTCACCAACATCAAAGACCAAAGGTCAATAAATCCAACAAGGTAGATAATCCAAGAAGATGAGGAAAAACCAGCACAAAAAGGGTGAAAATTCCAAAAACCAGAACCTCTTTTCTCCTCCAAAGGATCACAACTCCTCACCAGCAAGAGAACAAAACTGGATGGAGAATGAGTTTGATGAATTGACAGAAGTAGGCTTCAGAACATGGGTAATAACAAACTCTTCTGAGCTAAAGGAGCATGTTCTAACCCAATGCAAGGAAGCTAAGAACCTTGAAAAAAGGTTAGATGAATTGCTAACTAGAATAACTAGTTTAGAGAAGAACATAGATGACCTCAAGGAGCTGAAAAACACAGCATGAGAACTTCATGAAGCCTACAGAAGTATCAATAGCCAAATCAATCAATCAGAAGAAAGGATATCAGAAACTGAAGATCAACTTAATGAAATAAAGCATGAAGACAAGATTAAAGAAAAAAAAATGAAAAGGAACAAAGCCTCGAACAAATATGCGACTATGTGAAAAGACCAAACCTACGTTTGATTGGTGTACCTGAAAGTGACAGGGAGAATGGAACCAAGTTGGAAAATACACTTAAGGATATTATCCAGGAGAACTTCCCCTACCTAGCAGGACAGGCCAATATTAAAATTCAGGAAATACAGGGAACACCAAAAAGCTACTCCTCAAGAACAGCAACCCCAACACACATAATTGTCAGATTCACCAAGGTTGAAATGAAGGAAAAAATATTAAGGGGAGCCAGAGAGAAAGGTCAGGTTATCCACAAAGGGAAGCCCATCAGACTAACAGCAGTTTCTCTGCAGAAACCCTAAAAAGCCAGAAGCATGTGGGAGCCAATATTCAACATTCTTAAAGAAAATAATTTTCAACCCAGAATTTCATATCCAGCCAAAGTAAGCTTCACAAGCAAAGGAGAAATAAAATCCTTTACAGACAAGCAAATGCTGAGAGATTTTGTCACAATCAGACCTGCCTTACAAGAGCTCCTGAAGGAAGCACTAAATATGGAAAGGAACAACTGGTTCCAGCCAATGCAAAAACATACCAAATTGTAAAGACCATCACCACCATGAAGAAACTGCATCAACTAATGGGCAAAATAACCAGTTAGTATCATAATGACAGGATCAAATTCACAAATAACAATATTGACCTGAAACGTACACAGATGAAATGCCCCAATTAAAACACAGGGAGTGGCAAATTGGATAAAGAGTCAAGATCCATCGGTGTGCTATATTAAGGAGACCCATCTCACATGCAAAGACACACATAGGCTCAAAATACAGGGATGGAGGAATATTTACCAAGCAAATCGAAAGCAAAAAAAAGCAGGCATTGCAATCCTAGTATCTGATAAAACAGACTTTAAACCAATAAATATCATAAATAAATAAATAAAGGCATCACATAATGGTAAAGGGATCAGTGCAACAAGAAGAGTTAACTATCCTAAATATATATGCACCCAATACAGGAGCACCAAGATTCATAAAGCAAGTTCTTATAGACCTACAAAGAGACTAAGACTCCCACAAAATAATAATGGGAGACTTTAATACCCCACTGTCAATATTAGACATACCAATGAGATGGAAAATTAACAAGGATATTCAGGACTTGAACTCAGCTCTGGACCAAGTGGACCTAGTAGACACCTACAGAACTCTCCACCCCAAATCAACAGAATATACATTCTTTTCAGTACCACATCGCACTTATTCTAAAATTGACCACATAATTGGAAGTAAAACACTCCTCGGCAAATGCAAAAGAACAGAAATCATAACCAACAGTCTCTCAGACCACAGTGCAATTAAAGCAGAACTCAAGATTGAGAAACTCACTCAAAACCACACAATTACATGGAAACTGAACAACCTGCTCCTGAATAACTACTGGGTACCTAACAAAATGAAGGCAGAAATAAAGATGTGTCTCACATGGGGTCAGGGACCCACTTGAGGACGCAGTCTGTCCATTCTCCAAGCTCAAACACCATGCTGGGAGAACCACTGATCTCTTCAGAGCTGTCAGATGGGGACATTTAGTCTGCAGAAATTTCTGCTGCCTTTTGTTCAGCTATGCCCTGTCCCCAGATGTGCAGTCTACAGAGGTAGAGGCCTTGCTGAGCTGCTGTAGGCTCCCCCCGGTTCGAGGTACCTGGTTCATCTCATTGGGACTGGTTGGATAGTGAGTGCAGCCCATGGAGGGCAAGCCAAAGCAGGGTGGGCATCACCTCACCCAGGAAGCACAAGGAGTCAGGGGATTTCCCTTTGCTAGCCAAGGGAAGGTGTGACAGACAGTATCTGAAAAAACGGGACACTCCTGCCCCAGTACTGTGCTTTTCTAACAGTCTTAGCAAACGGCACACCAGTTCCATATGAAATTTAAAGTAGTTTTTAAAAAAAATTCTGTACAGAAAGTCAGTGGTGGCTTGATGGGGATAGTACTGAATCTCTAAATTACTTTGGGCAGTATGGCCCTTTTCATGATACTGATTCTTCCTATCCATGAGCATGGAATTTTTTTCCATTTGTTTGTATTCTCTCTTGTATCCTCCTTGTTTGTATCCTCCTTCAACAGTAGTTTGTAGTTCTCCTTGAAGAGGTCCTTTACATCCCTTGTTAGCTGTATTCCTAGGCATTTTATTTTCTTTGTAGCAATTGCGAATGGGAGTTCACCCATGATTTGGCTCTCTATTATTGGTGTATAGGAATGCTTGTGATTTTTGCACACTGATTTTGTAACCTGAGACTTTACTGAAGTTGCTTATCAGTTCAAGACGTTTTTGGGCTGAGACGATGGGGTTTTCTTAATATACAATCCTGTCATCTGCAAACAGAGACAATTTGACTTCCTTTCTTCCCATGTGAATACCTTTTATTTCTTTGTCTTGCCTGATTGCCCTGTCTAGAACTTCCAATACTAGGTTAAATAGGAGTGGTGAGAGTGGGCATCCTTGTCTTGGTGACAGTTTTCAAAGGGATACTTCCAGCTTTTCCCATTTAGTATGATATTGGCTGTGGGTTTGTCATAAATGGCTCTTAATATTTTGAGATGCATTCCATCAATACCTAGTTAATTGAGAATTTTTAGCATGAAGCAGTGTTGAATTTTATTGAAGTCTTTTTCTGCATGTATTGAGATAATCATGGTTTTTGTCATTGTTTATGTTTATGTGAGGAGTTATGTTTACTGATTTGCATACGTTGAACCAGTCTTGCATCCCAGGGATGAAGCCAACTTGATTGCGGTGCATAAGCTTTTTGATGTGATGCTGAATTCAGTTTGCCAGTATTTTATTGAGGATTTTTGCATCAATGTTCATCAGGGATATTGGCCTGAAATTTCCTTTTTTTGTTGTGTCTTTGCCAGGTTTTGGTACCAGGATGATGCTGGCCTCATAAAATGAGTTAGGGAGGAGTCTCTCTTTTTCTGTTGTTTGGAATAGTTTCAGAAGGAATGGTACTAGCTCCTCTTTGTACCTCTGGTAGAATTTGGCTGACAGAAATAGGCTTCAGAAGATTGGTAATAAAAAATTTCTCCGAGCTAAAGGAGGATGTTCGAACCCACCATAACGAAGCGAAAAAAGATTAGACAAATGGCTAAGTAGAATGAATAGTGAAGAGAAGACCTTAAATGACCTGATGGAGCTGAAAAGCATGGCACGAGAACCAACAAATATCAATAAGTGATGCATGCAGAAGCTTCAATAGCTGATTAGATCAAGTGGAAGAAAGGATATCAGTGATTGAAGATCAAATTAATAAAATAAAGTGAGAAGAAAAGTTTAGAGAAAAAAGAGTAAAAATAAACAAACAAAGCCTCCAAGAAATATGGGACTACGCAAAAAGACCAATTCTACAGTTTGATTGGTGTACCAGAAAGTGATGGGGAGAATGGAACCAAGTTGGAAAACACTCTTCAGGATATTATCCAGTAGAACTTCCCCAACCTAGCAAGGCAGGTCAACATTCAAATTCAGAAAATAAAGAGAACACCACAAACAAAGATACTCCTTGAGAAGAGCAACCACAAGACACAATTGTCAGACTCTCCAAGGTTGAAATGAAGGAAAAAATGTCAGGTTACCCACAAAGGAAAGCCCATCAGACTAACAGTGGCTCTCTTGGCAGAAACTCCGCAAGTCAGAAGACAGTTGGGGCCAATATTCAACATTCTTAAAGAAAATAATTTTCAACCCAGAATTTCATATCCAGCCAAAGTAAGCTTCACAAGCAAAGGAGAAATAAAATCCTTTACAGACAAGCAAATGCTGAGAGATTTTGTCACAATCAGACCTGCCTTACAGGAGCTCCTGAAGGAAGCTCTAAACATGTAAAGGAACAATCAGTGCCAGCCACTGCAAAACCATGCAACCATGCCAAATTGTAAAGACCATCGATGCTACGAAGAAACTGAATCAACTAAAAGGCAAAATAACCAGCTAATATCATAATGACAGGATCAAGTTCACACATAACAATATTAACCTTAAATGTACATGGGCTAAATTCCCAATTAAAAGACACAGACTGGCAAATTGGATAAAAATTCAAGACCCATCAGTGTGCTGTATTCAGGAGACCTATATCACATGCAGAGATGCACAAAGGCTCAAAATAAAGGGATGGAGGAAGATTTACCAAGCAAATGGAAAGTTAAAAACAAGCAGAGGTTGCAATACTAGTATCTGATAAAACAGACTTTAAACCAACAAATATCAAAATAATAATAATAATAAAGAAGGGCATTACATAATGGTAAAGGGATCAATTCAACAAGAAGAGCTAACTATCCTAAGTATCTATGCACCCAATACAGGAGCACCAAGATTCATTAAGCAAGTCCTTAGAGACCTACAAAGAGACTTAGATTCCCACTCAGTAATCATGGGAGACTATAATACCCCACTGTCAATATTAGACAGATCACTGAGACAGAATGTTAACAAGGATATCCAGGAATAGAACTCAGCTCTGCACCAAGCAGACCTAATAGACATCTACAGAACTCTCCACCTCAAATCAACAGAATATACATTCTCCTCAGCACCACATCACACTTATTCCAAAATTGACCACATAGTTCAAAGTAAAATACTCCTCGGCAAATGTAAAAGAACAGAAATCACAACAAACTGTCTCTCAGAACACAGTGCAATCAAATTAGAACTCAGGATTAAGAAACTCACTCAAAACGGCACAACCACATGTAAACTGAACAACCTGCTCCTAAATGACTACTGGGTACATAACGAAATAAAGGCAGAAATAAAGATGTTCTCAGAAACCAATGAGAACAAAGACATAACGTACCAGAATCTCTGGGACACATTTAAAGCAGTGTGTAGAGGGAAATTTATAGCACTAAATGCCCACAAGAGAAAGCAGGAAACATCTAAAATCAACACCCTAACATCACAATTAAAAGAACTAGAGAAGCAAGAGCAAACAAATTCAAAAGCTAACAGAGGGTAAGAAATAACTAAGATCAGAGCAGAACTGAAGGACACAGAGACACAAAAAAAAAAAACCCTTCAAAAAATCAATGAATCCAGTAGTTGGTTTTTTGAAAAGATCAACAAAATTATAGACCGCTAGCAAGACTAATAAAGAAGAAAAGAGAGAAGAATAGACACAAAAAAAAGATAAAGGGGATATCACCACTGATGCCGCAGGAACACAAACTACCATCAGATAATACTATAAACAACTCTATGCAAACAAACTAGAAAATCTAGAAGAAATGGAAAAATTCCTGGACAAATACACCCTCCTAAGACTAAACCAGGAAGAAGTTGAATCTCTAAATAGACCAATAACAGACTCTGAAATTGAGACAATAATTAATAGCCTACTAGTCAAAAAAAGTCCAGGACCAGACAAATTCACAGCCAAATTCTACCAGAGGTACAGAGAGGAGCTGGTACCATTCCTTCTGACACTATTCCAATCAATAGAAAAAGACGGAATCCTCCCTAACTCATTTTATGAAGCCAGCATCATCCTGATAACAAAGCCTGGCTGATAACAAAGCCTGGCAGAGACACAACAAAAAAAGAGGATTTTAGACCAATATCCCTGATGAAATTGATACAAAAATCCTCAATAAAATACTGGCAAACCGCATCCAGCAGCATGTCAAACAGCGTATCCACCACGATCAAGTCAGTTTCATCCCTGAGATACAAGACTGGTTCAACATACTCAAATCAATAAACATAATCCATCACATAAACAGAATAAACGACAAAAACCACATGATTATATCAACAGATGCAGAAAAAGCCTTCGACAAAATTCGACAGCACTTCATGATGCTAAAAACTCTCAAGAAACTAGGTATTGATGGAATATATCTCAAAATAATAAGAGCTATGTATGACAAACCCACAGCCAATATCATACTGAATGGGCAAAAACTGGAAGCACTCCTTTTGAAAACTGGCACAAGACAGGGATGCCCTCTCTCACCACTCCTACTCAACATAGTGTTGGAGGTTGTGGCCAGGGGAATCAGGCAAGAGAAAGAAATAAAGGGTATTCAATCAGAAAAAGAGGAAGTCAAATTGTCCCTGTTTGCAGATGACATGATTGTATATTTAGAAAACCCCATTGTCTCGGGCCAAAATCTCCTTCAGCTGATAAGCAACTTCAGCAGAGTCTCAGGATACAAAATCAATGTGGAAAAATCACAAACATTCCTATACACCAATAATAGACAAACAGAGAGCAAATCATGAGGGAACTCTCATTCACAATTGCTACAAAGAGAATAAAATACCTAGGAATCCAACTTACAAGGGATGCGAAGGACCTCTTCAAGGAGAACTGCAAACCACTGCTCAACAAAATAAAAGAGGACACAAACAAATGGAAGAACATTCCATGCTCATGGAGAGGAAGAATCAATATCCTGAAAATGGCCATAATGCCCAAGGTAATTTATAGATTCAATGCCATCCCCATCAAGCTACCAATGACTTTCTTCACAGAATAGGAAAAAAATACTTTAAAGTTCATATGGAACCAAAAAAGAGACAGCATCGCCAAGACAATCCTAAGCCAAAAGAACAAAGCTGGAGGCTAATATCCAGAATCCACCAAGAACTCAAACAAATTTAGAAGAAAAAAACAACCCCACCAAAAAGTGGGCAAAGGATACGAACCGACATTCCTCAAAAGAAGACATTTATGCAGCCAATAGACACATGAAAAAATGTTCATCACTGGTCATCAGAGATATGCAAATCAAAAACCACAATGAAATATGATCTCATACCAGCTAGAATTAGGCAAGAGAAAGAAATCAAGGGTATTCAGTTAGGAAAAGAAGAAGTCAAATTGTCCCTGTTTGCAGATGACATGATTGTATATTTAGAAAACCCCATTGTCTCAGCCCAAAATCTCCTTAAGCTGATAAGCAACTTCAGCAAAGTCTCAGGATACAAAATTAATGTGCAAAAATCACAAGCATTCTTATACACCAGTAACAGACAAACAGAAAGCCAAATCAGGAATGAACTTCCATTCACAATTGCTTCAAAGAGAATAAAATACCTAGGAATCCAACTTACAAGGGATGTAAAGGACCTCTTCAAGGAGAACTACAAACCACTGCTCAGTGAAATCAAAGAGGACACAAACAAATGGAAGAACATACCATGCTCATGGATAGGAAGAATCAATATCGTGAAAATGGCCATACTGCCCAAGGTAATTTATAGATTCAATGCCATCCCCATCAAGCTACCCATGACTTTCTTCACAGAATTGGAAAAAACTGCTTTAAAGTTCATATGGAACCAAAAAAGAGCCCGCATCTCCAAGACAATCCTAAGCCAAAAGAACAAAGCTGGAGGCATCACGCTACCTGACTTCAAACTATACTACAAGGCTACAGTAACCAAAACAGCATGGTACTGGTACCAAAACAGAGATATAGACCAATGGAACAGAACAGAGTCCTCAGAAATAATACCACACATCTACAGTCATCTGATCTTTGACAAACCTGAGAGAAACAAGAAATGGGGAAAGGATTCCCTATTTAATAAATGGTGCTGGGAAAATTGGCTAGCCATAAGTAGAAAGCTGAAACTGGATCCTTTCCTTACTCCTTATACGAAAATTAATTCAAGATGGATTAGAGACTTAAATGTTAGACCTAATACCATAAAAATCCTAGAGGAAAACCTAGGTAGTACCATTCAGGACATAGGCATGGGCAAAGACTTCATGTCTAAAACACCAAAAGCAACAGCAGCAAAAGCCAAAATTGACAAATGGGATCTAATTAAACTAAAGAGCTTCTGCACAGCAAAAGAAACTACCATCAGAGTGAACAGGCAACCTACAGAATGGGAGAAAATGTTTGCAATCTACTCATCTGACAAAGGGCTAATATCCAGAACCTACAAAGAACTCAAACAAATTTACAAGAAAAAAACAAACAACCCCATCAAAAAGTGGGCAAAGGATATGAACAGACATTTCTCAAAAGAAGACATTCATACAGCCAACAGACACATGAAAAAATGCTCATCATCACTCGCCATCAGAGAAATGCAAATCAAAACCACAATGAGATACCATCTCACACCAGTTAGAATGGCGATCATTAAAAAGTCAGGAAACAACAGGTGCTGGAGAGGATGCGGAGAAATAGGAACGCTTTTACACTGTTGGTGGGATTGTAAACTAGTTCAACCATTATGGAAAACAGTATGGCGATTCCTCAAGGATCTAGAACTAGATGTACCATATGACCCAGCCATCCCATTACTGGGTATATACCCAAAGGATTATAAATTATGCTGCTATAAAGACACATGCACATGTATGTTTATTGCAGCACTATTCACAATAGCAAAGACTTGGAATCAACCCAAATGTCCATCAGTGACAGATTGGATTAAGTAAATGTGGCACATATACACCATGAATACTATGCAGCCATCAAAAAGGATGAGTTTGTGTCCTTTGTAAGGACATGGATGCAGCTGGAAACCATCATTCTTAGCAAACTATCACAAGAACAGAAAACCAAACACCGCATGTTCTCACTCATAGGTGGGAACTGAACAATGAGATCACTTGGACTCAGGAAGGGGAACATCACACACCGGGGCCTATCATGGGGAGGGGGGAGGGGGGAGGGATTGCATTGGGAGTTGTACCTGATGTAAATGATGAGTTGATGGGTGCAGCACAGCAACATGGCACAAGTATACATATGTAACAAATCTGCACGTTATGCACATGTACCCTACAACTTAAAAGTATAATAATAATAAATAAATTTAAAAAAAAAAAAAAAGTCAGGAAACAACAGATGCTGGAGAGGATGTAGAGAAATAGGAACGCTTTTACACTGTTGGTGGGTGTGTAAACTAGTTCAACCATTGTGGAAGACAGTGTGGCAATCCCTCAAGGCCCCAGAACTAGAAATACCATTTGATCCAGCCATCCCATTACTGGATATATACCCAAAGGATTATAAATCATGCTACAGTAAAGACACATGCACACATATGTTTATTACAGCACTATTCACAATAGCAAAGACTTGTAACCAACCCCAATGTCCTTCAATAATAGACAGAATTAAGAAAATGTGGCACATATACACCATGGAATACTAAGCAGCCATAAAAAAGGATGAGTTCACGTCCTTTGCAGGGACATGGATGAAGCTGGAAACCATCATTCTGAGCAAACTATCACAAGGACAGAAAACCAAATACTGCATGTTCTCACTCATAGGTGGGAATTGAACAATGAGAACACTTGGACACAGGGCGGGGAACACCACACCCTGAGGCCTGCTGTGGGGTGGGGGGCAGGGAGAGCGATAGCATTAGGAGGAATACCTAATGTAAATGATGAGTAAATGGGTACAGCACACCAACATGGCACATGTATACCTACGTTACAAACCTGCATGTTGTGGGCATGTACCCTAGAACTTACAAGTATAACAATGAAGAGAAAAAAAAAAAGAACAACATAGGCAACATACAAACACACACACACATACACAAAAGTCAGGAAACACAGATGCTGGAGACAATGTGGAGAAACAGGAACACTTTTACACTGTTGGTGCGAGTGTAAATTAGTTCAACTACTGTGGAAGACAGTGTGGCAGTTCCTCAAGGATCTAGAACCAGAAATACCATTCGACCTGACAATACCATTACTGGGTATATACCCAAAGGATTATAAATAATTCTACTATAAAGACACATGCACACGTATGTTTATTGCAGCACTGTTCACAATAGCAAAGACTTGGAACCAACCCAAATGCCCATCAATGATAGACTGGATAAAGAAAATGTGGCACATATACACCATGGAATATTATGCAGCTATAAAAAAGGATGAGTTAATGTCCTTTGCAGGCACAAGTATGAAGCTGGAAACCATCAGTCTCAGCAAACTAACAAAGGAACAAAAAACCAACCACCACATGTTCTCACTCATAACTTGAGGTGAACAATGAGAACACATGGACACAGGGAGGGGAACATCACACACCAGGCCTGTCAAGGGGTGGGGGTCTAGGGGAGGGATAGCATTAGGAGAAATACCTAATGTAGGTGATGGGTTGGTGGGTGCAGCAAACCACCATGGCACATGTATACCTATCTAACAAACCTGCACATTCTGCACATGTATCCCAGAATTTCAAGTATAATAAAAGTCAGATTTCTCCAAAAGTTGAAAACTCAGACCAAAAAAAAAAACTTCCCCAAAGCCCAGAATAGAATAAAACTAGAAAGCTCCTCGATTATGATATTAGTTCTAGAATAGTCCCCACTCCACTCCCAATTCAGTGCTCAGAAGTAGAAGACAGATAATTCAAATTGGATTAAAGGCATAACACAGATCCTTGTTGTACATAAATCAAATACTCAAGGGAACACAAAGTATTACCATCTTACTCACAAAGTTTCAAGCCTAAAGGAAGAAGTTAGTCCAGATTAGGGCATCCTAATCCTTCCAGTTCTATTATCATATAAAAACAACTTAAAATACTTGCAAGAAATATTACATCTATCCATAAAAAGGGAGTTAACAAAAGATACCATGATCTTAAAAATACTTTATGACAAAACGCTACCTTTGAGGGAGTACCCTGTCACCTGCATGTAGCAAGTTGGTATTACAATAAACATTCTAACAGTCCAAGCCAAAAGAGCTTTTAAAATTACTCTAAAACGTTCGTTACTAAAAACCAAGGCAACCTAGGAAAATGTTTTTAAAGAATATTTAATGATATAGGACAATTTTTACACTATTACTATAATCTCAATTTTATTTATATACACAGAAAACAAGATAAAGTATATAAAACTGTGAATGTAATGGCTCTCTTAAAGAGTGTATTTATGCATTATTTTTATGAAGCAGAGACCAAGTAAAATGAGATGCACATGAAGATCAGTAAGAATCAACTGTTTCCTTACCTCTTCCAAGTTATTCTTTTCAACCAATTTCCATCTCAGTCGAGCTTTTAAGCTTTTCAATGTCTTCTTAATGGACAGCAAGTGATCTACACTGGGACTCTTATTTAAATATTCAATAAGCTGCTTTTTAAACTAAGTAAACAAAAGTTACGTATTTTCAAACACATAAGAAAAATATTGAACAGTGATCATTTATTATTTATCTGTTAAGATTCAACTAGTATTTACTGAGTTCAGGTTGAGATACTAAGAAAATCTTTATTTTTCAACAAGATAATTCAATGGATTTCCTTTTATCCATGTTTCTATTTAGAATATCAGTTCCAGCACTCAAAGTAGCAAAGACAAAAGTACTATTTCAAACTGAGACATACAATAAAACACACATTGTTAGTATGGATGAAAAAGGAATTTCTAGTGAGGATGTAAACTGAAATCATCTTTCCCAAAAGTGGTTTGAAAATATGTATCAAGTTTTAATAATGTCCATTCCTTTTAACTCAGTAATTTATAGAATTTAGAAATCTGAGAAATAAAAACAAAACAAAATTATGCACAAACATATGTACAGTGTTATTTATGGTAGAAAAAATTGGAAGTAACCTTAATGTCCAACACACATGAAAGGTTAATGGTTAATGTTGCTGTACATCTACATAGGGATGAGGATTTGGTCACTCAAGATGACAGTATAGAAAAATCATTAATCATATAGAAAAATGTTCATAATATACCATTACATGAAGAAAGTATGTTTGAAATAACTTACAAAACAATGCGATGCATATATATATATGCTCACAAACATATAGATGCACATCCAGTAACTACTCTAAAATTATCTCTTAGGCTAAGGGAATTATAAGCAATGTTTTATTTCTTATCTTTCTGTATATAGCAAATTATCTACAGTAGATGTGTACAGACAAAAAGAAAATGATGTTAATGGTTGTGGTTCTCATAGACATAAGAAAATAAAAGATTTAAAATAATTTTAAAATTTGATATATTTATATCATCAAAAATCACCATTTCCAGTTGATAGTGAATTCTAGTAATAATAGATAATTTACTGACACTGAGTATTAACAAGAGAAAAATTTAAGTGTTAAAAAGTTCAAAGCATCAATTTATAAGATCAATAAGAGAAAGCATAATCAAACCTCAATACTGTCCTTGTACTTAGCTTGTACTGTGGCAATGAGCCTTTCCTCTGAACGAATCTTTTGCAGTACTTGACTATATGTATTTAAAATTATCTCCTTGTCTGCATCACCTTGATCCTAAAGGAAATCACACACATAGAATTATACACAAAGGAATATCCAAAAGAGCTAAAGTCTCCAATAACAATAGATAAACTTCAAAATTATGCCTTTAACGGATTTCTGTAATGATTTCAAAACAGTTCTTAAACACGAATGTTTTCCTAGACAGAAGAAAGACAGATATCAAAGATGTTCATATGGAGGCCAGGCAACATAGTGAGACCCAGTCCCTAAAAAATATTTTTTTAATTAACTGAGCACAGTGGTATTCACCTGTAGTCCTAGCTACAAGGGAGGCTGAGGCAGGGAGATTGAGGAGTTCACGGCTGCAGTGAGCTAGGATCACATCAATGCACTCCAGCCTGGGCGACAGAGCAAGACACTGTCTCTCTAAAAAAAGCAAAGCCATTCATATGGGAAACTTTACCCCTATTACACCATTATTCCCAAAGCTGTGTGGAGTAAGGGCATTAATGGAAATCAGGGATACTAATATGCTAAATATAAGAACTATAAACAACATATAGACCTTCAACACCTTACTTTTAGAAATAGCCTGTTAACAACTACCTCTAAAACCAACTCTGACAAAACTATCTAAATCAGGACTATTTAACAATATAAAACTTCTTAATGTATTTTTAATGCCAATATGAATAAAATTATAAAAAGTAAAAAAAAAAGAAAAAACAAGAAAATGAGAAGCCTAACCACTGAAACACTGGAAAGCAGCCTGAATAACTGGGAAAGAGTCCCAGTGAGCAATAAATAAAATTACAAAACACCCTTTGGAGTAGCTACACTAATTTTTACCTTGACACAGTAACAAAGAATATACACAATGGTGAAAGGAAAGAGGATGACGAATCCATCTTGTGTGTCAACTTTCAGATCTCTCTCAGATTTTAAGTTTTCACAAACTCTAAAGAGTCTCTTCTTATAGTCATTGGGTATGACAGACTCAAGAATCAAATGATTTAGACAGATTGTTCACTCAAATTAAGAGCGGTTTTCTTAGAATTAAACAGATTTTTTATGTGAAATGTCCTATTAAAACAAAAACGTCACCTAAGAATAAAACTTTGCATTGTGTTTGGATTAGAACTTGACATGGTTACTCTTTCAAACAAGCCTATTAGAAGAAAGCTAAGATCAGTCTTAATACCTTCTAACTAGCAAGAAAAACTCTCTTATTGGTTAATACTTTCTAACCATGAAAGGAAACCACACTGCTTCAAAGGCAACAAAAATAAAGAATATCGATACTCACAACCAGAGCTATCTCCAGCTCTTTGCAGACACTCGACTCAGTCTTCTCTAGGATTTCATCAATATTATCAACTGCGTCTTCAGAAATCAGTGGTTCTTCCATCGATAGGTCAAAAACCTCATTTGCAAAAATAAACACATGAAACATCTCATCTAATTCAATCAGCATGCATTATGCCTTAATACCTGAAGCAGAGTATTAAGCTATACCCTGGACAATGTAAAAGAAATAAGAATGCATAAAAAAAAGTGCCTACCCTCATAAAATTTATGCACTGAAAGGAAAAAGGTACATATGCATAGCAAACCGTAAGAAAATAAATGGTTAAGAGAGGGAAGAGGACAATCCTCAGGAAAAGTTGAGAAAAAGGAGGAACAAGACTGATACGATTTTTTTGAGGCTAATAAAAGGAGCAATCTGACTAAAAGCTAATAAAGAACCTTGACTGGTAAGGTGGCAAGTTTAAATCTGATACATAGTAGGTAGACGATGTCAGCTCTTGAACAAAGTAGTGATTTTTAAAATATATATTCCCTGGTTTATGCTACAAACACAACAGGGCAGGAGCTTTTATTACCTTTAAGGTTCTTTGGAACCATGCTACCAGACGCTGCAGAGAAGCGTCTGTTTCGCTTCTAACATTGGTGAACTCCTCTCTTTTATCACACTTCCAGTCATAAAATTTTTTAAGTATTTCATCAGAATTTGCTCCTTCTTTGGCTTCTCCATACACTGCTTCTAAAGAGACTGACAAATCCTGCAGAGAGATACACTTCTGTTTATTAAAGTTTATTAACTCATTCAGGATTCAAGCACTGTGTTAGGATCTAAGGCGCAGAAAAGCAGTATGCTGAATCCCCATTCTTGAGAATTTCATAAATACAACTTAGAATCATCAGACAGAGATGAAAACAAAAACCTACCTAGAAGGTGGTTTATTTGGACCATAACAGTAAAGTTTATTAAGTGAATTAGTTACAAATAGAAAGCTTTATATCCTTACAGTTTTTAATTAAGTAGAAATTACCCTATTTTCCTAACTTTTTTGTATAAATTTATTGGGTAAAAGAGTAATTTTGTTACATGGATATATTGTGTAGTGGTAGAGTCTGGGCTTTAGTGTATCTATCATCCAAATGTACACTGAACCAATTAACTTCTCAACATCCACCACCCTCTACCCCTATCACCCTTCTGAGTCTCTCTTGTCTATCATAAGAATCACTACTGTTTGTCCTGCCATGAAAGTTTCTAAGACCTATTGCTAAAAAAAAAAATAAACTACATGCCAAAATATACAAATAATTCTAATTAAGTAAAGACATTAAACATATATATGGACAATCATGCATCATTTAGCGACACAAATATCTTCTAAGAAATGCAACATGAGGCAATTTCATCATTATGCAAACATCATGGAGTGTATTGATGCAAACCTAGATGATACAGTTTACGATACAACCAAACTACATTCTATAGCCTACTGCTCCTAGATACAGCCTGTTACTGTACTGAATAATGTAAGCAACTGTAACAACAATTGCCTATCTAAACATAGAAAAGGTACAGTAAAAATAAGTACTATAATTTTATGGCACCACCACCATATATGCAGTCCATCATTGACCAAACCATGCAGCACTTGACTGCACTTAAAGGTATTTTCTAAATGAATTGGCCTGGCTGCGTTTGTTGGGGCAGGTGGGCAAAAAAAAAACTAATAATAATTAAATAAAAGCAAATAAACAAATAAATAACAATAATAAATACATTTTTTTAATGTAATAAAGAATTGGAGGGGGGGCGCCCAAGATGGCCTAATACAAACAGCTCCAGCCTCCAGCTCCCAGAGTGAGCGAAACAGAAGACGGGTGATTTCTGCATTTTCTTTTTTTTTTTTTTTTTTTTTTTTTTTTTTTTTTTTGGGGGGGGAAAAATTCTCTATTTAATAAATGGTGCTGGAATAACTAACTTGTACTATGTAGAACACTTAAACTGAACCCCTTAATTACACCATATACAATAATCAACTCAACATAAAGACTTAAATGTAAAACATTATAAGAAACCCTGCAAGATAACCTAAAAGCTACTGTTCTAGACATAGAAACCTGCAAACACTTGAGGATGAAGCTACCAAAAGCAATTGCAACAAAAGCAAAAGTTGACAAATGGGACCTATTTAAAATAAAGAGCTTCTTCACAGCAAAGGAAACTATCAACAGAATAAACAGACAACCTACAGAAGAAAAGAAAATATTTGCAAACTTTGCCTCTGACAAAGGTCTAATATCCAGAATTAATAAGAACTTAAACAAGTTTATAAGAAAAAAAACAAACCTCATTAAAAAGCAGGCAAAAAACATGAACAGATGCTTTTCAAAGGAAGACATACATGTGGCTAACAAGCATATGAAAAACAAAGCTCATAGGTGATCATTAAAGAAATTAAAAAGAAGCTGGCACGGTGTCTCATACCTGTAATCCCAGAACATTGGGAGGCTTAAGCAGGCAGATCACAAGGTCAGGAATTTGAGACCAGCCTGTCCAATATGGTGAAACCTTGTCTCTAATAAAAATACAAAAATTAGCCTGGCATGGTGGTGGGCACCTGTAGTCCCAGCTACTCAGGAGGCTGAGACAGGAGAATCGCTTAAACCTGGGAGGCGGAGGTTGCAATGAGCCGAGATCGTGCTACTGCACTCCAGCCTGGGTGACAGAGTCAGAGTCAGTCTCCAACTCAAAAAAAAAAAAAAAAGAAAGAAATTAAAAGAAAAACCACAATGAGATACCACCTCACATCAGTCAGAATGGCTATTTTAAAAATGTCAAAAAATAACAGATGCTACCAAGGTTTCACAGAAAAAGGAATGCTTATACTCACTGGTGGGAGTGTAAATTAGTTCAACAACAGTAAAAATCAGTGTGGCAATTCCTCACAGAACTAAAAAGAGAATTATCATTTGACTCAGGAACCTGATAATTGGGTATATACCCAAAGAAATATAAATTATTATAAAGACACATCCGCATGCATGTTCATTGCAGCACTATTCACAATAGCAAAGACATGGACAGGCCCTATATGCCTATCAATGGTAGACTGGATAAAGAAAATATGGTATGGTCAGAAGCGGTGGCTCATGCCTGCAATCCCAGAGCTCTGGAAGGCCGAGGCAGGTGGATTGCCTGAGCTTAGAAGTTTGAGACTGGCCTGAAAAAAATAGCAAAATCTTGTCTACATGGAAAATACAAAAAGAAAAAGTGGCCAGGCATGGTAATCCACACTGTAGTCCCAGCTACTTGATGAGGTAAGGGAGAATTGCTTGAGCCTGGGAAGCTGAGACTAAAGTAAGCCAAAATCACATCATGGCAATCTAGCCTGGGCAATAAGCGAGACCCAGTGTCCAAAGATAAAATAAAAGATTTAGTAAAAAAAACAAAATATGGCACATAAACATCATGGAATACTCTGTGGCCATTAAAAAAAAAAAAAATCATGTCCTCTGCAATAACATCAATGAAGCCCATTTAAAAAAATCAGCTCTGATCTTAGTTATTTCTTGCCTTTTGCTAGCTTTTCAGTGTGTTTGCTATTGCTTCTCTAATTCTTTAAATTGTGATGTTAGGGTGTCAATTTTAGATCTTTCCTGCTTTCTCTTGTGGGCATTTAGTGCTATAAATTTCCCTCTACACACTGCTTTAAATGTGTCCCAGAGATTCTGGTATGTTGTGTCTTTGTTCTCATTGGTTTCAAAGAACATCTTTATTTCTGCCTTCATTTCATTATGTACCCAGTAGTCGTTCAGGAGCACGTTGTTCAGTTTCCATGTAGTTGGGCAGTTTTGAATGAGTTTCTTAATCCTGATTTCTAGTTTGACTGCACTGTGGTCTGAGAGACAGTTTGTTATACTTTTTGTTCTTTTACATTTGCTGAGGAGTGCTTTACTTCCACCTATGTGGTCAATTTTGGAATAAGTGTGATGTGGTGCTGAGAAGAATGTACATTCAGTAGATTTGAGGTGGAGAGTTCTGTAGATGTCTATTGGGTCCACTTGGTGCAGAGCTGAGTTCAATTCCTGAATATCCTTGTTAACTTTCTGTCTCATTGATCTGTTTAATGTTGACAGTGGGATATTAAAATCTCCCATTATTATTGTGTGGGAGTCTAAGTCTCTTTGTAGGTCTCTAAGGGCTTTATGAATCTGGGCGCTTCTGTATTGCATGCATATCTATTTAGGATAGTTAGCTCTGCTTGTTGAATTGATCCCTTAACCATTATGTAATGGCCTTCTTTGTCTTTTTTGATCTTTGTTGGTTTAAAGTCTGTGTTTTCAGAGACCAGGATTGCAACCCCAGCTTTTTCTTTTTGTTTTCTATTTGCTTGGGATATCTTCCTCCATCCTTGTATTTTGAGCCTATGTGTGTTTCTGCACATGAGATGGGTCTCCTGAATACAGCACACTGGTGGGTCTTGACTCTTTATCCGATTTCCCAGTCTGTGTCTTTTAATTGGGGCATGTAGCCCATTTACATTTAAGGTTAATATAGTTATGTATGAATTTGGTCCTGTCATTATGATGTTAGCTGGTTATTTTGCCTGTTAGTTGATGCAGTTTCTTCCTAGCATTGATGGTCTTTACAATTTGGCATGTTTTTGCAGTGCCTGGTACCGGTTGTTCCTCTCCATGTTTAGTGCTTCCTTCAGGAGTTCTTGTAAGGCAGGCCTGGTGGTGACAAAATCGATCAGCATTTGTTTGTCTGTAAAGGATTTTATTTCTCCTTCGTTTATGAAGCTTAGTTTCACTGGATATGAAATTCTGGGTTGAAAATTCCTTTCTTTAAGAATGTTGAATATTGGTCCCCACTCTCTTCTGGCTTGTAGAGTTTCCGCTGAGAGATCTGCTGTTAGTCTGATGGGTTTCCCTTTGTGGGTAACCCGACCTTTCTCTCTGGCTGCCCTTAACATTTTTTCCTTCATTTCAACTTTGGTGAATCTGACAATTATGTGTCTTGGAGTCGCTCTTCTCGAGGAGTATCTTTGTGGTGTTCTCTGTATTTCCTGAATTTGAATGTTGACCTGCCTTGCTAGGTTGGGGAAGTTCTCCTGGATAATATCCTGAAGAGTGTTTTCCAACTTGGTTCCATTCTCCCTGTCACTTTCAGGTACACCAATCAGATGTAGATTTGGTCTTTTCACATAGTCCCATATTTCTTGGAGGCTTTGTTCATTTCTTTTTAGTTGTTTTTCTCTAAACTTCTCCTCTTGCTTCATTTCATTCATTTGATCTTCAATCACTGATACCCTTTCTTCCACTTGATCAGATTTGCTACTGAAGCTTATATATGCATCACGTATTTCTTGTGTCATGGTTTTCAGCTCCATCAGGTCACTGAAGCTCTTCTCTACACGGTCTATTACAGTTAGGCATTTGTTGAACATTTCTTCAATGTTTTTAGCTTCTTTGTGACGGGTTCGAACATCCTCCTTTAGCTTGGAGGAGTTTGTTATTACCGATTGTCTGAAGACCATTTCTAGGCTTCCAGGGGGTCCTGGCGTTTTAGCTGTGGATCTCCCAATACCTGCAGGTCACAGCGCCACAGAGACTGGGCCTCCAGGATAATAGGGCACAGAGCAGTGAAGAGGAGACCTGAAGGTCGGGCTGCAGCCAGAGACAAAGCAATTTCTGCATTTTCAACTGAGGTACCAAGTTCATCTCACTGGGGCGTGTCGGACAGTCGGTGCTGGTCAGTGGGTGCAGCCCAATCAGCAAGAGCTGAAGCAGGGCAAGGCACTGGCTCACCTGGGAAGCGCAAGAGGGAAGGGAATTCCTTTTCCTAGCCAAGGGAAACTCAGACACACAACACCTGGAAAATTGGGTAACTCCCACCCTAATACTTTGCTTTACCAAGGGTCTTAGAAAACGGCACACCAGGAGATTATATCCCACATCTGGCCAGGAGGGTCCCACGCCCACGGAGCCTCCCTCATTGCTAGCACAGCAGTCTGAGATCTAACTGCAAGGCAGCAGCGAGGCTGAGGGAGGGGCGCCCACCATTGCTGAGGCTTAAGTAGGTAAACAAAGCCTCTGGGAAGCGCGAATTGGGTGGAGCCCACCACAGCTCAAGGAGGTCTGCCGGCCTCTGTAGACTCTACCTCTGGGGATAGGGCATAGCTAACTAAAAAGCACCAGAAACCTTGGCAAAGGTAAATGTCCCTGTCTGACAGCTTTGAAGAGACCAGTGGTTCTCCCAGCACGGAGGTTGAGATCTGAGAACGGACAGACTGCCTGCTCAAGTGGGTCCCTGACTCCTGTGTAGCCTAACTGGGAGACATCCCCCACTACATGCAGACTGACACCTCACACCTCACGCGGCTGGGTACACCTCTGAGACAAAGCTTCCAGAGCAAGAACCAGACAGCAACACTTGCTGTTCAGCAATATTCTATCTTCTGCTCCGCTGCTGATACCCAGGCAAACAGGGTCTGGAGTGGACCTCAAGCAAAATCCAACAGACCTGCAGCTGAAGGTCATGAGGGTTAAAATGAAAACTAACAAACAGAAAGGACACCCACACCAAAACCCCATCAGTACGTCACCATCATCAAAGACCAAAGGCAGATAAAATCACAAAGATGAGGAGAGCAATGCAGAAAAGCTGGAAATTCAAAAAATCAGAGCACATCTCCCCCTCCAAAGGAACACAGCTCCTCACCAGCAATGGAACAAAGTTGAACAGAGAATGACTTTGACGAGTTGAGAGAAGAAGGCTTTAGTCGATCGAACTTCTTAGAACTAAAGGAGGAACTACATACCCAGTGCAAAGAAACTAAAATCCTTCAAAAAAGAATGGAAGATTGGATAACTAGAATAATCAATGCAGAGAAGTCCATAAACGAACTCATAGAGATGAAAATCATGACACGAGAACTATGTGACAAGTGCACAAGATTCAGTAACCGACTCAATCAACTGGAAGAAAGAGTATCAGTGATTGAAGATCAAATGAATGAAATCAAGTGAGAAGTTTAGAGAAAAAAGAGTGAAAAGAAACGAACAAAGCCTCCAAGAAATATGGGATTATGTGAAAAGACAAAATTTACATCTGATTGGTGTGCCTGAAAGTGATGGGGAAATTGAAACCAACTTGGAAAATGCTCTGCAGGATATTATCCAGGAGAACTTCCCCAGTGTAGCAAGGCAGGCCAACATTCAAATTCAGGAAATACGGAGAATGCCACAAAGATACTCCTCGAGAAGAGCAACTCCAAGACACATAATTGTCAGATTCACCAAGTTGAAATGAAGGAAAAAATGTTAAGGGCACACACAGAAAGGTCGGGTTACCCACAAAGGAAAGCCCATCAGACTAACAGTAGATCTCTCGGAAGAAACTCTACAAGCCAGAAGACAGTGGGGGCCAACATTCAACATTCTTAAAGAAAAGAATTTTCAACCCAGAATTTCATATCCAGCCAAACTAAGTTTCATACGTGAGGGGAAATAAAATCCTTTACAGACAAGCAAATGCTTAGAGATTTTGTCACCACCAGGCCTGCCCTACAAGAGATCCTGAAGGAAGCACTAAACATGGAAAGGAACAACCGGTACCAGCCATTGCAAAAACATGTCAAAATGTAAAGTCCATTGATGCTAGGAAGAAACTCCATCAACTAACGAGCAAAATAACCAGCTAATATCATAATGACAGGATCAAGTTCACACATAACAATATTAACCTTAAATGTACATGGACTATATGGTCCAACTAAAAGACACAGACTGGAGAATTGGATAAAGAGTCAACACCCATCAGTCTGCTGTATACAGGAGACCCATCTCACACGCGGAGACACATAGGTTCAAAATAAAGGGATGGAGGAAGATCTACCAAGCAAATGGAAAACAAAAAAAGGCAGGGGTTGCAATCCTAGTCTCTGATAAAACAGACTTTAAACCAACAAAGATCAAAAGAGACAAAGAAGGCCATTACATAATGGTAAAGGGATCAATTCAACAAGAAGAGCTAACTATCCTAAGTATCTATACACCCAATAAAGGAGCACCCAGATTCATAAAGCAAGTCCTTAGAGACTTACAAAGAGACTTAGACTCCCATACAATAATAATGGGAGACTTTAACACCCCACTGTCAACATTAGACAGATCAATGAGACAGAAAGTTAACAAGGATATCCAGGAATTGAACTCAACTCTGCACCAAGTGGACCTAACAGACATCTACAGAACTCTCCTCCCCAAATCAACAGAATATACATTCTTCTCAGCACCACACTGCACTTACTCCAAAATTGACCACATAAGTTGGAAGTAAAGCACTCCTCAGCAAATGTGAAAGAACAGAAATTATAACGAACTGTCTCTCAGACCACAGTGCAATCAAACTAGAACTCAGGATTAAGAAACTCAATCAAAACCACTCAACTACATGGAAACTGAACAACCTGCTCCTAAATGACTACTGGGTACATAACAAAATGAAGGCAGAAATAAAGATGTTCTTTGAAACCAATGAGAATGAAGACACAATGTACCAGAATCTCGGGGACACATTTAAAGCACTGTGTAGAGGGAAATTTATAGCACTAAATGCCCACAAGAGAAAGCAGGAAAGATCTAAAATTGACACCCTAACATCACAATTAAAAGAACTAGAGAAACAAGAGCAAACACATTCAAAAGCTAGCAGAAGGCAAGAAATAACTAAGATCAGAGCAGAACTGAAGGAGATGGAGACACAAAAAACCTTCAAAAAATCAGTGAATCCAGGAGCTGGTTTTTTCAAAAGATCAACAAAATTGATAGACCACTAGCAAGACTAATAAAGAAGAAAAGAGAGAAGAATCAAATAGACGCAATAAAAAATGATAAAACGGATATCACCACTGACCCCACAGAAATACAAACTACCATCAGAGAATACTACAAACACCTCTACACAAATAAACTAGAAAACCTAGAATAAATGGATAAATTCCTGGACACATACACCCTCCTAAGACTAAACCAGGAAGAAGTTGAATCCCTGAATAGACCAATAGCAGGCTCTGAAATTGAGGCAATAATTAACAGCCTACGAACCAAAAAAAGGTCCAGGACCAGACGGATTCACAGCCGAACTTTACCAGAGGTACAAGGAGGCTCTGGTACCACTCATTCTGAAACTATTCCACTCAACAGAAAAAGAGGGAATCCTCCCTAATTCATTTTATGAGGCCAACATCATCCTGATACCAAAGCCTGACAGAGATACAACAAAAAAAGAGAATTTTAGACCAATATCCCTGATGAACATCGATGCAAAAATCCTCAATAAAATACTGGCAAACTGAATTCAGCAGTACATCAAAAAGCTTATCCACCATGATCAAGTGGGCTTCATTCCTGTGATGCAAGGCTGGTTCAACATACGCAAATCAATAAAAGTAATCCAGCATATAAACAGAACAAAAGACAAAAACCACATGATTATCTCAACAGATGCAGAAAAAGCCTTTGAAAAAATTCGACAGTCCTTCATGCTAAAAACTCTCAATAAATTCAGTATTGATGGAACGTATCTCAAAATAATAAGAGCTATTTATGACAAACCCACAGCCAATACCATACTGAATGGGCAAAAACTGGAAGCATTCCCTTTGAAAACTGGCACAAGACAGGGATGTCCTCTCTCACCACTCCTACTCAACATAGTGTTGGAAGTTCTGGCCAGGGCAATCAGGCAAGAGAAAGAAATAAAGGGTATTCAGTTAGGAAAAGAAGAAGTCAAATTGTCCCTGTTTGCAGATGACATGATTGTATATTTAGAAAACCCCATTGTCTCAGCCCAAAATCTCCTTAAGCTGATAAGCAACTTCAGCAAAGTCTCAGTATACAAAATCAATGTGCAAAAATCACAAGCATTCTTATACACCAGTAACAGACAAACAGAGAGCCAAATCATGAATGAACTCCCATTCACAACTGCTTCAAACAGAATAAAATACCTAGGAATCCAACTTACAAGGGATGTAAAGGACCTCTTCAAGAAAAACTACAAACCACTGCTCAGTGAAATAAAAGCAGACACAAACAAATGGAAAAACATACCATGCTCATGGATAGGAAGAATCAATATTGTGAAAATGGCCATGATGCCCAAGGTAATTTATAGATTCAATGCCTCCCCATCAAGCTACAATGACTTTCTTCACAGAATTGGAAAAAAATACTATAAAGTTCATATGGAACCAAAAAAAGAGACCACATTGCCAAGACAATCCTAAGCCAAAAGAACAAAGCTGGAGGCATCATCCTACCTGACTTTAAACTATACTACAAGACTACAGTAACCAAAACAGCATGCTACTGGTACCAAAACAGAGATATAGACCAATGGAACAGAACAGAGCCCTCAGAAATAATACCACACATCTACAGCCATCTGATCTTGACAAATCTGACAAAAACAAGAAATGGGGAAAGGATTTCCTATTTAATAAATGGTGCTGGGAAAATTGGCTAGCCATAAGTAGAAAGCTGAAACTGGATCCTTTCCTTACCTCTTATACGAAAATTAATTCAAGATAGATTAGAGACTTAAATGTTAGACCTAAAACCATAAAAACCCTAGAAGAAAACCTAGGTAATACCATTCAGGACATAGGCATGGGCAAGGACTTCATGACTAAAACACCAAAAGCAATGGCAACAAAAGTCAAAATTGACAAATGGGATCTAATTAAACTAAAGAGCTTCTGCACAGCAAAAGAAACTACCATCAGAGTGAACAGGCAACCTACAGAATGGGAGAAAATGTTTGCAATCTACTCATCTGACAAAGGGCTAATATCCAGAACCTACAAAGAACTCAATCAAATTTACAAGAAAATAACAAACAACCCCATCAAAAAGTGGGCAAAGGATATGAACAGACATTTCTCTAAAGAAGACATTTATACAGCCAACAGACACGTGAAAAAATGCTCATCATCACTCGCCATCAGAGAAATGCAAATCAAAACCACAATGAGATACCATCTCACGCCAGTTAGAATGGCAATCATTAAAAAGTCAGGAAACTACAGGTGCTGGAGAGGATGTGGAGAAATAGGAACACTTTCACACTGTTGGTGGGACTGTAAACTAGTTCAACCATTGTGGAAAACAGTGTGGCGATTCCTCAAAGATCTAGAACTAGAAATACCATTTGACCCAGCCATCCCATTATTGGGTATATACCCAAAGGAATATAAATCATGCTGCTATAAAGACACATGCACACGTATATTTATTGCGGCACTGTTCACAATAGCAAAGACTTGGAATCAACCCAAATGTCCATCAGTGACAGACTGGATTAAGAAAATGTGGCACATATATACCACAGAATACTAGGCAGCCACAAAAAAGGATGAGTTTGTGTCCTTTGTAGGGACATGGATGCAGCTGGAAACCATCATTCTCAACAAACTATCATAAGAACAGAAAACCAAACACCTCATGTTCTCACACATAGGTGGGAATTGAACAATGAGATCACTTGGACACAGGAAGGGGAACATCACACACCAGGGCCTATTGGGGGGAGGGGGGAGGGGGTGGGATAGCATTAGAAGATATACCTAATGTAAATGACAAGTTAATGGGTGCAGTACACCAACATGGCACATGTACACGTATGTAACTAATGGGTGCAGCACACCAACATGGCACATGTACACACATGTAACAAACCTGCACATTGTGCACATGTACCCTAGAACTTAAAGTATAATCAAAAAAGAAAAAAGAAAATAAAAAACACAGACCAAATAATTTTTTTTCCGTTTTTTTTTGTTGTTGTTGTTGAGACGGAGAGTCTCCCTCTGTCACCAGGCTGGAGTGCAGTGTCATTATCTCGGCTCACTGCAACCTCTGTCTCCCAGGCTCAAGCGAATCTCCTGCCTCAGTCTCCCAAGTGGCTGGGACTACAGGTGCACACCACCACGCCCAGCTAATTTTTGTATTTTTAGTAGAGACAGGGTTTCACCATGTTGGCCAGGATGGTCTCCATCCCTTGACCTCGTGATCCACCCGCCTCAGCCTCCCAAAGTGTTGGTATTACAGGATTGAGCCACTGCGTCCGGGCCAGACCAAATAATTTTTAAAGTATTTTTTCATTTGCATGCTTATTTTTTTCTAGTTTCCTATAATGTCATATCTAGTACTGTTATAATCAGGCTGCCATAAAGAGATGAATTGCTCATGGGCACCTGGGAGTTCAGTGCTTTCTACATACAGGGTTGTCAGGCTTGCTCCAAATATCTGAAAGAATAACCTAGAACGTTGTTTTTGTTTTGCAAAGATATCGTATAGGTGCAATCCTATATTGCATTTCACTAGAATGTGGTATTTATAAAGAAACACTCAAAAAGAATTCTAAGTTTTTTTTATTGCTGATATGACAAAAAGTACAATAAACAAAACAAGAAAGAAAAAAAAAAAAGAATTGGAAAAGACAAGATAGGCACAGCCTGCTAGCTCTCTCCAGAAATCAAACCCTAGAAATTTTACAGAGATTTTTAAAAAAGCTTAAGAGATCTCAGAAGTTTTTAATCACAAAACTCTGAGAAATCTTAGGCAGAGGATGGTTGATGTTTAGCACTGAATTAATAAAGCCCCTACAAGTGAAAGAAGGACTGTGTCAGAGTATAGAATTACCTGTGGGAAAAGAAAACTTTCTTCATAGGCCCTTCTCTCTCCCTCACATCAGGAAGAAAAACAGCAGCACCATCAAGAGCCAACAGGTTTATGCAAGTACAGCACAAGAACACAGATGATACACAAATTGATAACCAATATAGAAGAGCTGGCCAGCCCCTGACCACTCTCTTTCCTTCACTTCTCCCCTGAGTATCTGGCTGCATTTATATCTAAGGGTGGTAGTGCCTAGAAAGGAGCAGTAGCTGAGGTAGAGGGAATAGGGGTTTGCTGAGAAGTAAGACCACCCAGGAGAGAAGCAAAGAGGGAGTAGATAATCCCTGATTGCAACATGAGAAGCTCTAGACCCTTAAAAACAACCCCAATATATTCCCTAAACCTATCCGAAGTCCTGAAAGTTGTGGTTCAGGCTTTCACTCTTCCCTAAGCCCTTCATATAACTACACCACAGTGAGGAACTAAGGTAGCTTATAGTTCTAAGGGAATATGAGATCTTGAGGAGCGGTAAGAAGAGGATAAAATGGTGTGAACAAACAAGCACTCTGAAAAGAAGTATAAAAAAACTAAGCCACCTTATAAAAATGAAGCAAAATCAGTGTCAATGGCCCAGATAACAGTAAGAACTCAAAAATAAGCATAATAAATATTCTCAACAAAAGAAAGAATATTGGAAACACAAAGCCAAGTACTTACAAATAATAACCAACTGAAGATATTAAATATAAAAGAAATAATCTTTAACATACAAAACACAATGGATTGGCTAAATGGCAGAAGGGATACAGCTAGAGAATCAATTCATTAGCTACATGGTTAAGCCAAGGATCCCTCCAAAAAGACACCAACAAAATAAAAAGATTTTATTTATTTATTTAGTTTAACCCACCTCCTACATAAGATAAAAATATTTTAAACAATAGATTAGCCGTTAAAATATGTAGAGAACAGAAACAGAAGCTTAAATATCTATCTAACAGAAGTCTCAGAATAAGAGAAAAATTTAATGGGGGAGGGCAGTATCTTAAAAAATAATTATCAAATATTACCTACAATTAAAGAAATACATAAAACCTCAGACTGAACTGGCTCAGATTCAATCAAAACATAAACATATTCTGATGCAACTTAAGAACAAAGTCAAGAGAAAAATTTAAAACTTCCAGAACGAAAAAAG
Organism: Macaca fascicularis; assembly: GCF_037993035.2. Taxonomy (NCBI): domain Eukaryota; kingdom Metazoa; phylum Chordata; class Mammalia; order Primates; family Cercopithecidae; genus Macaca; species Macaca fascicularis. Next base: position 106,492,929 of record NC_088377.1, read on the forward strand.
ATCACAGAAGAACAAAGATTAGACTGATATCAACAATTACAGAAATAAGAAGGCTGGGCACTTTGGCTCATGCCTGTAATCCCAGCACTTTGGGAGGCCAAGGCAAGTAGATCACTCAAGGTCAGAAGTTCGAAACCAGCCCAGCCAACATGGTGAAATCCTGTCTGTATTAAAAATACAAAATTAGCCACGCACAGTGGCACTTGCCTGTAGTACTAGCTATTTGGGAGGCTGAGGCATGAGAATTGCGTGAACCCAGGAGCCAGAGGTTGCAGTGAGCTGAGTTGGTACCACTGCACTCCAGCCTGGGTGAAAGAGCAAGATTCTGTCTCAAATAAATACAGAAATAAAATTATAGAAATGAGACAACAGATGATTATTGTCAAAAGTCTAAAGGAAACATGGCCTTTGAACTTGCTATTTTATAGTCAGCTAAACAACTATTTGTATTTGAGATTGAAATGAGATATCCTAAAACATCAAATAACGTGCAAAACCAAATACGCAAAGATTTCTTTGAAAGCACTCTTAGAGAAAATATTCCAATATACAGAGAAAGCCAAGAGATAAATGACTTATGAAATAAGAACAGAAAAATAATTCTAAAGTCTATTTAACTGAGCTATCACACACAATATCTATAACAGCCTGTGACTAAAGACAATTGTGGTTGGTTCGCTGGTTGGTTTGGGGAAGGAGGCAGAGAAAGAGAGGAAAGACACCAAAGGCAGATAAGAATGTTCTAAAGTATTAGAAGTGTGGCCGGGCATAGTGGCTCATGCTTGTAATCCCAACACTCTGGGAGGCTGAGGTGGGTGGATGACTTGAGGTCAGAAGTTCAAGACCAGCCTGGCCAACATGGTGAAACCCCATCTCTATTAAAAACACAAAAATTAGCCAGGCATGGTGGTACATGCCTGTAATCCTAGCTACTTATGAGGCTGAGGAAGGAGAATCACTTGAACCCAGGAGGCAGAGGTTGCAGTGAGCCAAGATTGTGCCACTGCACTCCAGCCTGGGCAACAGAGTGAGACTCCATCTCAAAAAAAAAAAAAAAAAGTATTAGAGGTGTAAGTTAGAAAAGGAGAGAAGAAGAAACCATGATAAACAGAAATAAGTTCTACTAAAACAGTAATTATAAATACGTAAATTAAGTTACCAAAAAAAAGATATACATTGGGTGCTTTCAAAATTAAATGCATTAGTGTGTTATCAAGAGGGCATTTCAAAACGTGAATACAAAAGGTTAAAAATAAAGGGAGAGGCCAGGCACGGTGGCTCACACCTGTAATCTTAGCACTTTGGAGGCCAAGGTGGGTAGACTGTCTGAGCTCAGGAGTTCGACACCAACCTGGGCAACACTGTGAAACTCATCTCTACTAAAATACAAAAATTAGCCAGGCATGGTGGTGCGTGCCTGTAATCCCAACTACTTGGGAGGCTGAGGCAGGAGAATTGCTTGAACCCAGGAGGCAGAGGTTGCAGTGAGCCGAGATCAGCCACTGCACTCCAGCCTAGGTGACAGAGCAAGACTCCATCTCAACAAAAATAAAAATAAAATAAAAATAGAAAGAAAAAAAGAAAAGATGTTACAGTGTTAACCACAAAGAAAGGTGGGATAGGAACTTAAAAAGCAAATTAAAACATTTTTATTTTATTTTTTAAAATCTAAGTGAAAAAATAAGATTACATAGTAGCTAAAAAGAAAACATTATTTTTTTTTTTTTGACTTTTAGTTTAGGTTTGGAGGTACATGTGAAGGTTTGTTACATAGGTAAACACGTGTCATGAGGGGATACACATTTTTAAATACATTACAATCATGAATACCTTAACGCCCAACAATGTGGCACTGAAATACTTTGAACGAGAACCAAAAGAACAACAGGGACAAACCTATCTACTTCAGATATATGTAACAAAAATATCTCAAAGACTGATATACTGAACCAACCAAAACCTAAGCAAGTTTTAGATATATCTAAAACTCTACACCAAGAAAACTGAGAATATAATTTCTTTTTGAACTTAAGAAGGCCATCACAAAAATTCAACCATGTATTGCATGCCACAAAAGAAGTCTAAATAAAATGCTGAGGAAATCAGAAATCATGAACTTTAATTTATTTGACCTTCATTATAGAAATATCTTTCTTGGATACTTGAAAAATATAAACTATTTCTCAGCAAAATAAAGAGAAGTTCAAAGAATATTTTGGTGACCTGAGGGAATACTAGAAGTGGAGACAAGCCAGATAAGGCAAAAAGTCTTCTAGCATCGAACTTTAGAAAAGAGGTTTAAAGATGATCTTAATTACAGACCCTTAACCTACATTTACTAACAGTGAGAAGAAATAAACCTTTACAGGTTAAAGTAGAAGTTGCATTGTGGAAAGGTAAATTCTTACTATATTACTGCCCTTTTATATGCAAGGCTTACTTCAACCTTCTGGAAGAACTTATACTATTTATGCAATTCCATTTAAGAAAACGTTTCAAACCAGGGCTCCAGTGGTTCTTAAGCCATGTGGAGCATCATCAAAACTACACCTTCATCCAGCAGGACAGAAAGAAACAATGCCCAGATGTCCCTGAATATCTTCTTCTCCAAATTTCTAGCAAGCTTATTCCCAGCAGTCCACAACAAGATCAATATTAGCTACTGGTCAGCTTAGAACTAGAGTAACTGACCAAAGCAGTAAAAATTCAAAGATACATAAAAGGTAAGAGGACTAGAAGAGAAAAGATTAAAGAGTTATTGTTTTCAAATGTTTTCATTTGAAATGAAAACATTTGGAAACACAGAAAGCACAGCCTATCAACAGACAAATGAGAACTAAAAGAGAGGTCAGCAGAGTCGCCAGCAAAACATCAGTATGTAAAAACCAACAGTGTTCCTCTATTCAATCAAAAATAGGAAATGAAAAGATAATATTCATAAAAGCAATCAAAAGCATAAATAAATAAAAGTTAAATTAAGAAAAAAGCATGAGGACTTATAGAGAAAATTTTTAAACAATATTAAAGGACAAAATAAGTTCTGAATAAGTAGAGAGAAATATTATTATTAGGTGAAATGACTTAACATTGCCATGTTCATTCAACCCAAATTAAAGTCATTGCTGAGCTGGCAAGACAGGGCTGAAGACAAGATTGCACCATATCATACAGCTACATGTACTACAGTACTCTAGCCTCTGATCACATCAAGGAGAAACTTCCCTGGTCATGGAGCCTAAAAACTCTATAGTTTAAGGATCAGAGTTGATCCCTTCTCCCCCTAACATGTGGTCCTACTGCATTTTCTGCTAGAATGCAATGGATGACAGGGACCCACATACCTGCTACTGCTCCCGTCTCCATTAATTTCCCCAGTGAATACAGATGTAGCAGGCCTGGAGTCCCTAGCCATTTTACCTTGTTTGCAAGATAGATATACATATATACGTAGCCACAAAATATATTAATATAAACTTTTAATCCCATTAAAAAGAAATTAGAATTCAGAAAACAGGAAAAATGTTTGCAACCATCACAGAACAATCTAAAATCTAAGGTAAATGCTAATTTCACTTCTTAAATAAACTTGCAATTTAACTATATTTAATATATTTTTAATTCCAACCTGCAATGTTTTTAAGCGTTTATTAAGAGATGACTCATCAACTTCCAGAATAAAATCTTCTACTGACATGTACAGCTTCTGCTGCATTTCATTTCTTTGGGCAATCAAAATATTCCCTTCATTCTGGAGGAAGAAAAAAAGAATAACCATCATTAATACATCGGGTCTTTTCTGCATATGACCTATTTGAATAAAAGTGATCTCCAAAATTTAACTTTATATTCTCCAAACATAGTAGCATTTAGGACATTTCTCTCCTTAGAGCAACAAAATGACCAAAAAAAAAAAAAAAAAAAACTTTCTTTCTCTTAATTAAAAATAAAACATTTAAGTTCTACAACTCTGATCTGCTAATTTTTATTTTTCCCATTATTTCTGCAACAATGAAATTTTTGGGGTTTTTTTAGAGAAAATTATGTAAGTTCCTACTAACTATATATGGCCTCTCTCCTACTCCCATCCCACTCTCAACTCCTTCAGCTACTCATCCTTCAAGATACACTTAAACACCAGGATAAACCTTCCAATTTGTCCAATAGGCTGTGTTTGGAAATACATATGTGAAAGACATCCAAGAACTCTACGCATTTTCTTCATTATAGCACTTACCATACTGTATTAAAACTATATATTAATATATCCATCCTGTACCCAAGAAAGAAAGAAAGGATCATGTCTTTTAAAAATTTGTATCTCTATTACTTACAACAGTGTCTGGCACATACACTTAAAAGTTTGAATTTTAGGATATTTTTTCTTGCATAAGCTCAACCAGACTATTTTACAACTATAAATAAAAAAGACCTCAAGTAAAGTCTATTGCTTTCATCATTTAAAAAAAAAAAACAAAAAACATGGCAATCAAGTTAAAGAACTATGCAAAATACATGAATAAAAGTTAACAGTTCTAAGCCAAATTAAGTACAATAAGGGAAATAAAATAACAATTTCATTTGAGTGGCTAGTACGATTGTATATTTAGCCAATAATCTACTCTTCCATCTATCAAGTAAACTTTAAGTCCAGAAACATAAGCAGTAGTAGAAAAAAAATCTGCTTTCAAAAAAAGTCACATCTGTACTAATAGAATACTAAGTGCTAAAGTACCATCCTGAATACTTTCACTATGCTCAAACCACAAAAACAAATAAGGCAGGGTTTTTTTTCATCTTATATGAAAATACATTACGAAGTATTTTAATATCAACAGTGTGGTTTAAATAGAAAGAGAATAGACTTTGCTGTCAGATATGTCTGGGTTCAAGTTCCATATTAACATTTAGAACTAGGGTCCGGGCATGGTGGCTAACACCTGCAATCCCAGGACTTTGGGAGGCTGAGGCAGGAGAATTACTTGAGCCAAGGAGTTCAAGACCTGTCTGGACAACATGATAAAACCCTATCACTACAAAAAGTACAAAAAAATTAGCCAGGCATGGTTGGTAGTGCACGCCTGTAGTCCTAGCTACTTGAGAGGCTGAAGTGGGAGAATCACTTGTGCCCAGGAGGTTGAGGCTGCAGTGTGCTGTGATCGTGCCACTGCACTCCAGCCTGGGTGACAGAGTGAGACCATACCTCAAAAAAAAAAAAAGAATAATTTTTTAATTAAAAAAAAAAATAGAACTAGGTAATCTTGAACAATTTCCTTACCCTTGTAAGCCTGTTTCCTCACTTATAAAATGGGAGCAAATATACCCATTTTAAAAGTTAATGTAAGAAAATGCTTATAAACACACTGCCTGTGTTTCATAGAAATTAAAAAATTATTCTGCTGTCACCTTCTTTCTTCCATAATCAGAAGTGATCAGTTAAAATCTAACATATAAAATAACCAAAATCTAATCCCTTCTCCAAACTAAACATTCCTGGCATTTTCAAAAGCTTAGTTATCCTGCTCATACTTCTCATTCAGAGCCAGTCAGGCTGCCAACTGGTCAACCTAGGTATGATTAGGGAGTAAGATTTACAGGGTGTAATCCACAGAGACAGAAACCACAAATACTTAAGATGGAACAAGTCCAAACACAACAAGTATAGAGCTCATAGGTGCTAGGGAAAGTTGTGGTGGTAGTAGGGAATGGTTTATAAGAAAAACAGGAAGTTCAGTTCAGTTCAATACAATAAACTAAAGAAAACTGCAACAGGAAATAAATATACTTGCACCTAAGCTAATAAAGAACTTATGTGAAATGTTTCATTGTCATACCCCTAACTACCTCCCAACAATAGGTGACTCAGACACTAATTAATAGTAAGGCAGAGTCTTATATGCATAAAACACACCACTCAGTCCAGAAAAGATCTACATTAGCATGTATGAAAGCCACTCTGGTTTACAAGCCTAATGTCCTTCAAAAGCCAGTCTCTTATAACAACTCCATAGGTATAGCTTCCAGGGTCCCTCAAGGGGCATGACTAGTTGCAAGAGTCCATATCAAGTATTTGTAGTTTGTAGTTCCTCCCAGTACAGATGCAATCTGACAATCATAAGTTATATTTACCATAAATAATGTTGCCTGGTAATAGCGTTGAAATATTTTATCATATTACCAAGGGAACAAAGACAGGGAGTTAACCAAAGGTCAAGTTTTCATGCAAAAGGGGAAAAGATTTTGTTACCCCTTATCCACAATCACCAGTTGTCTATTACACCTTTCTTACAAGGCTATAAATGAAGCAAATTATTAATATGAAGATACTGTAAAAGTTAAAGATTTTATATAAACTATCATTATAATATCTGCAGTTCCTTTTCTTTTTAGAAAGATAACATTTCCTGAGTTCTAATTTGATTACACTGTGATCTGAGACACTGTTTGCTATGATTTCAGTTCTTTTGCATTTGCTGAAGAGTGTTTTACTTCCAATTATGTGGTCGATTCTAGAATAAGTGCCAAGTGGCACTGAGAAGAATGTATGTTCGGTTGATTTGGGGTAGAGAGTTCTGCAGACATCTAACAGGTCCACTTGATCCAGAACTGAGTTCAAGTCCTGAATATTCTTGTTAATTTTCTGTCTCGATCTAATACTGACAGTGGGGTGTTAAAGTCTCCCATTATTATTGTGTGGGAGTCTAAGTCTCTTTGTAGATCTCTAAGAACTTGTTTTATGAATCTGGGTGCTCCCTGGTTGCATAGATATTCAGAATAGTTACCTCTTCTTGTTGAACTGTTCCCTTTACCATTATGTAATGCCCTTCTTTGTCTTTTTTAATCTTTGTTGATTTAAAGTTTGTTTTGTCAGAGACTAGGACTGCAACCCCTGCTTTCTTTTGATTTCTATTTGCTTGGAAAATTTTCCTCCATCCCTTTATTTTGAGCCTGTATGTGTTTTTGTGTGGAAGATGGGTCTCCTGAATACAGCACACCTATGAGTCTTGACCACTTAGCCAATTTGCCAGTCTGTGTCTTTTAATTGGGGAATTTAGCCCATTTACATTTAAGGTTAGTATTGCTCACTCAAAACCACATAATTTCATGGAAATTGAACAACCTGCTCCTGAATGATTCCAGGGTAAATAATCAAATTAAGGCAGAAATCAAGAAGTTCTTTGAAACCAATGAGAACAAAGAGACAATCTACCAGAATCTCTAGGACATAGCTCAAGTAGTGTTGAGAGAAATTTATAGCACTAAATGCCCACATCAGAAAGCTAGAAAGATCTCTTAACATCACAATTAAAAGAACTAGAAAGGCAAGAGTAAACGAACCCAAAAGCTAGCAGAAGACAAGAAATAATATCAGAGAAGAATTAAAGGAGATAGAAACACACACACATACACAAACCCTCCAAAAAAATCAATGAATCCAGGATGTTTTTTTTTTGAAAAAATTAACAAAATAGACCACTAGCTAGACTAATAAAGAAGGAGAGAAGAATCAAATAGACTCAATAAAAAATGTTAAAGGAGTATCACCACTGACCCCACAAAAATACCAACTACCTTCAGAGAATACTATAAACACCTCTACACAAATAAACTAGAAAATCTAGAAGAAATGAATAAATTCTTGGATGCCTACACCCTACCAAGACTAAACCAGGAAGAAGTTGAATCCCTGAATAGACCAATAACAAACTCTAAAATTGAGGCAGTAATTAACAGTCTACCAACCAAAAAAAGCCCAGGACCAGACAGATTCACAGCTGAATTCAACCAGAGATACAAAGGACAGCTGGTACCATTCCTTTTGAAACTATTCCCAACAAGTGAAAAGGACTGACTCCTTCCTAACTCATTTTATGAAGCCAGCATTATTCTGATACCCAAACCGGTAAGAGACACAACAAAAAAAAGAAAACTTCAGGCCAATATCCCTGATGAACATCGATGCAAAAATCCTCAATAAAATACTGACAAACTGAAACCAGCAGCACATCAAAAAACTTATCCACCACGATCAAGTCTGCTTCATCCCTGGGATGCAATGCTGGTTCAACATACGCAAATCAATAAATGTAATCTAGCACATAAACGGAACTAATGACAAAAACCACATGACTATCTCAATAGACGCAGAAAGGGCTTTGATAATATTCAACATCGCTTCATGTTAAAAACTCTCAACAAACTAAGTATTGACAGAACATATCTCAAAATAGTAAAAGTAATTTATGACAAACCCACAACCTCAAATTGAATGAGCAAAATCTGGAAGCATTCCCTTTGAAAACCAGTACAAGACAAGGATGCCCTCTCTCACCACTCCTATTCACCAGAGTATTGGAAGTTCTGGACAGGGCAATCAGGCAAGAGAAAGAAATAAAGGGTATTCAAATAGGAAGAGAGGAAGACAAGTTGTCTGTTTGCAGATGACATGATTTTATATTTAGAAAACCCCATCGTCTCAGCCCAAATCTTCTTGAAATGATAGGCAACTTCAGCAAAGTCTCAGGATACAAAGTAAATGTGCAAAAATCACAATCATTCCTACACACCAACAATAGGCAAGCAAAGAGCCAAACCATGAATGAACCCCCATTCACAAGTGTTACAAAAAGAATAAAATACCTAGGAATACAGCTAATAAGGGATGTGAAGGACCTCTTCAAGAAGAATTACAAACCACTGCTCAAGGAAATAAGAGAGGACACAAACAAATGGAAAAATATTCCATCCTCATGGATAGAAAAAGACTCAAGATCATGAAAATGGCCATACTGCCCAAAGTAATTTATAGAATCAATGCTATTCCCATCAAGCTACCACTGACATTCTTCAAAGATTTAGGAAAAACTATTTTAAATTTCATATGGAATCAAAGAAAGACCTCTTATAACCAAGATAATCCTAATCAAAAGGAAGAATGCTGGAGGCATCAAGCTACCTGACTTCAAACTATACTACAAGGTGACAGTAACCAAAACAGCATGCTACTGGTACCAAAACAGACATACAGACCAATGGAGCAGAATAGAAACCCCAGAAATAACACCACACATCTACAACCATCTGATCTTTGACAAACCTGACAAAAACAAGTAATTGGGAAAGCATCTCCTATTCAGTAAATGGTGCTGGGAAAACGAGACATATGCAGAAAACTGAAACTGAACCCCTTCCTTACACTTTACACAAAAATTAACTCTAGATGGATTAAAGACTGAAATGTAAAACCTAAAATATAAAAACCCTAGAAGAAAACCTAGGCAATAGCATTCAGGACATAGGTATGGGCAAAGACTTCATGACAAAAACAACAAAAGCAATTGCAACACAAGTCAAAATTGACAAATGGGATCTAATTAAACTAAAGAGTTTCTGCACAGCAAAAGAAACTATCATCAGAGTGAACAGGCAACCTGTTCTCCTGAACAGGAGAAAATTTTTGCAATTTACCCATCTGACAAAGGTCTAATATCCAGAATCTACAAGGAACTTAAACATATTTACAGGAAAAAGACAACCCCATCAAAAAGTGAGCAAAGGATATGAACAGGCACTTCTCAAAGGAAGACATTTATGTGGCCAACAAACATATGAAAAAAAAGCTGAACATCACTAATCATCAGAGAAATGCAAATCAAAACCACAAAGGGATACCACTTCATACCAGTTAGAATGGCGATCATTAAAGTCAGGAAACAATAGATGCTGGAGAGGATGTGGAGAAGTACGAACACTTTTACACTGTTGGTGGGAATGTAAATTAGTTCAACCATTATGGAAGATGATATGGCAATTTCTCAAGGATCTAGAACCAGAAATACCATTCAACCCAGCAATCCCATTACTGGGTATATACCCAAAGGAATATAAATCATCCTGCTATAAAGATACATGCACAAGTATGTTTATTGCAGCACTATTTACAATAGCAAAGACTTGGAACCAACCCAAATGCCCATCAATAATAGACTGGATAAAGAAAATGTGTTACATATACACCATGGAATACGATGCAGCCATAAAAAGGAATGAGTTCATGTCCTCTGCAGTGACATGGATGAAGCTGGACGCCATCATCTTCGGCAAACTAACACAGGAATAGAAAACCAAACACCGCATGTTTTTACTCATAAGTGGGAGTTGAACATTAAGAACACATGGACACAGAGAGGGAAGCAATACACACCAGGGCTTATTGGGGGGTGGGAGGGTGAGGGGAGGGAATTTAGAGGACAGGTCAATAAGTGCAGCAAACCACCACGGCACATGTATACCTATGTAACAAACCGGCACATTCTGCACATGTATCCTGTTGTTGTTTTTTTTTTAGAAGAAATTAAAAAAAAAAATTTCCTTATGTTCAACAGATAAAAACTATAATAGAGAAAAATTCTCAACTAACCACATATTCACAAGTTTTAATCTTCTCCTGAGCCAGATTGTATTCTGCCCATATTTTCTCTAATCCATTCAAAGAAGCTGGAGTAGTAAAGCACCCTTCATCCAACACTTGTATAGCATCTGAAAGGTCATTTCCGAAACGAACACTGATGCCGACATGCCTATTTTTAAAAACAACAAAAAGAAAAAGATCAATACATTAGAAAGCTGATGTGAGAAAAAGTTACACTTTAATAGTAGTGGTCTAAAACTTATTGTTTATAGCACTGGCTTTGAAGAGGTACTTTTTAAAACTTTATATAAAATCATGTATAACATATTTTTCAGTCCACGTGTTTTTATGCAGACATGCATAATATAAACTTTTAATTAAAAAACATTTGTGAATATACTAATTTCATGACACAAAAAATATGAAAAAAATTTAAAATTTTTTAAACTATAAAAAAGGCAACATTGAAAGTCTGCAGAATTTGAAATGGTATCAAATGAAGCTTCAATTTTTGGTCTACAAATAATTTACAAAGTCTAAGAGAAAAGACATATAAGAAACCCACTTACCATAGGCTAACTGATCTAAACAAGAGTTAAGTTCCTACGGTATATTTTTTAGTCACAAAAACATCACTTCTAAATAAAGACCCAAAACATTTCTAATATTAAACACTGAAATACATGTGTCCTCTAGATACATATAAGAAAAAGCAATAAAAACAACTAAGATAGAGGGGGCGCGCCCAAGATGGCCAAATAGGAACAGCTCCAGCCTCCAGCTCCCAGTGTGTGACAGAGAAGACAGGTGATTTCTGCATTTTCAACTGAGGCACCAGGTTCATCTCACTGGGGAGTGCCAGACAATCGGTGCTGGTGAGCTGGTGCAGCCCGACTAGCGAGAGCTGAAGCAGGGCGAGGCATCGCCTCACCTGGGAAGCACAAGGGGGAAGGGAATCCCTTTTCCTAGCCAAGGGAAACTCAGACACACAACACCTGGAAAATCGGGTAACTCCCACCCTAATACTGCACTTTACCAAGGGTCTTAGCAAACGGCACGCCAGGAGATTATATCCCACACCGAGCCCAGAGGGTCCCACGCCCACGGAGCCTCCTTCATTGCTAGCACAGCAGTCTGAGATCTAACTGCAAGGCAGCAGCGAGGCTGGGGGAGGGGCGCCCGCCATTGCTGAGGCTTAAGTAGGTAAACAAAGCCACCAGGAAGCTCGAACTGGGTAGAGCCCACCACAGCTCAAGGAGGCCTGCCTGCCTCTGTAGACTCCCCCTCTGGGGACAGGGCATAGCTAAACAAAAAGCAGCAGAAACCTTGGCAAAGGTAAATGCCCCTGTCTGATAGCTTTGAAGAGAGCAGTGGATCTCCCAGCACAGAGGTTGAGATCTGAGAATGGACAGACCGCCTGCTTAAGCGGGTCCCTGACTCCTGAGTAGCCTCACTGGGAGACATCCCGTACTAGGTGCAGACCTACACCTCACACCTCACACAGTGGGGTTCAACCCTCAGACAAAGCTTCCAGAGCAAGAACCAGACAGCAACACTCGCTGCTCAGCAATATTCTATCTTCTGCAGCCTCTGCTGCTGATACCCAGGCAAATAGGGTCTGGAGTGGACCTCAAGCAAATTCCAAAGACCTACAGCTGAGGGTCATGACTGTTAGAACAAAAACTAACAAACAGAAAGGACACCCACACCAAAACCCCATCAGTACATCACTATCATCAAAGACCAAAGGCAGATAAAACCACAAAGATGGGGAAAAAGCAGGGCAGAAAAGCTGGAAATTCAAAAAATCAGAGCACATCTCCCCCTCCAAAGGAATGCAGCTCATCACCAGCAACGGAACAAAGCTGGATGGAGAATGACTTTGACAAGTTGAGAGAAGAAGGCTTTAGTCGATCAAACTTCTTAGAGCTAAAGGAGGAACTACGTAACCAGCGCAGGGAAACTTTAACCTTGAAAAAAGAATGGATGAATGGATAACTAGAATAATCAATGCAGAGAAGACCTTAAAAAAGAAGTGATAGAGATGAAAACCATAACACGAGAAAATACGTGACAAATGCACAAGCTTCAGTAACCGACTCAATCAACTAGAAGAAAGAGTATCAGCGATTGAAGATCAAATAAATGAAATGAAGCGAGAAGAGAAGCATGGAGAAAAAAGAGTAAAAAGAAATGAACAAAGCCTCCAAGAAGTATGGGATTATGTGAAAAGACAAAATCTACGTCTGACTGGTGTGCCTGAAAGTGACAGGGAAAAGGGAATCAACTTGGAAAACACTCTGCAGGATATCATCCAAGAGAACTTCCCCAACCTAGTAAGGCAGGCCAACATTCAAATTCAGGAAATACAGAGAATGCCACAAAGATACTCCTCGAGAAGAGCAACTCCAAGACACATAATTGTCAGATTCACCAAAGTTGAAATGAAGAAAAAATTGTTAAGGGCAGCCAGAGAGAAAGGTCGGGTTACACACAAAGGGAAGCCCATCAGACTAACAGTAGATCTCTCGGAAGAAACTCTACAAGCCAGAAGACAGTGGGGGCCAACATTCAACATTCTTAAAGAAAAGAATTTTCAACCCAGAATTTCATATCCAGCCAAACTAAGTTTCATACGTGAGGGGAAATAAAATCCTTTACAGACAAGCAAATGCTTAGAGATTTTGTCACCACCAGGCCTGCCCTACAAGAGATCCTGAAGGAAGCACTAAACATGGAAAGGAACAACCGGTACCAGCCATTGCAAAAACATGTCAAAATGTAAAGTCCATTGATGCTAGGAAGAAACTCCATCAACTAACGAGCAAAATAACCAGCTAATATCATAATGACAGGATCAAGTTCACACATAACAATATTAACCTTAAAGGTACATGGACTAAATGTCTCAATTAAAAGACACAGACTGGAAAATTGGATAAAGAGTCAACACCCATCAGTCTGCTGTATACAGGAGACCCATCACACATGCAGAAACACATAGGCTCAAAATAAAGGGATGGAGGAAGATCTACCAAGTAAATGGAAAACAAAAAAAGGCAGGGGTTGCAATCCTAGTCTCTGATAAAACAGACTTTAAACCAACAAATTTCAAAAGAGACAAAGAAGGCCATTACATAATGGTAAAGGGATCAATTCAACAAGAAGAGCTAACTATCCTAAGTATCTATGCACCCAATACGGGAGCACCCAGATTCATAAAGCAAGTCCTTAGAGACTTACAAAGAGACTTAGACTCCCATACAATAATAATGGGAGACTTTAACACCCCACTGTCAACATTAGACAGATCAATGAGACAGAAAGTTAACAAGGATATCCAGGAATTGAACTCAACTCTGCACCAAGTGGACCTAATAGACATCTACAGAACTCTCCTCCCCAAATCAACAGAATATACATTCTTCTCAGCACCACACTGCACTTATTCCAAAATTGACCACATAAGTTGGAAGTAAAGCACTCCTCAGCAAATGTGAAAGAACAGAAATTATAACGAACTGTCTCTCAGACCACAGTGCAATCAAACTAGAACTCAGGACTAAGAAACTCAACCAAAACCACTCAACTAACATGGAAACTGAACAACCTGCTCCTAAATGACTACTGGGTACATAACAAAATGAAGGCAGAAATAAAGATGTTCTTTGAAACCAATGAGAACAAAGATACAACGTACCAGAATCTCTGGGACACATTTAAAGCACTGTGTAGAGGGAAATTTATAGCACTAAACGCCCACAAGAGAAAGTAGGAAAGATCTAAAATTGACACCCTAACATCACAATTAAAAGAACTAGAGAAACAAGAGCAAACACATTCAAAAGCTAGCAGAAGGCAAGAAATAACTAAGATCGGAGCAGAACTGAAGGAGATAGACATAAAAAATCCTCCAAAAAAATCAATGAATCCAGGAGCTGGTCTTTTGAAAAGATCAACAAAATTGATAGACTACTAGCAAGACTAATAAAGAAGAAAAGACAGAAGAATCAAATAGACGCAATAAAAAATGATAAAGGGGGTATCACCAGCGACCCCACAGAAATACAAACTACCATCAGAGAATACTACAAACACCTCTACACAAATAAACTAGAAAACCTAGAAGAAAGAGATAATTTCCTGGACACTTACACTCTCCCAAGACTAAACCAGGAAGAAGTTGAATCCCTGAATAGACCAATAGCAGGCTCTGAAATTGAGGCAATAATTAATAACCTACCAACCAAAAAAAGTCCAGGACCAGACGGATTCACAGCCAAATTCTACCAGAGGTACAAGGAGGAGTTGGTACCATTCCTTCTGAAACTATTCCAATCAACAGAAAAAGAGGGAATCCTCCCTAACTCATTTTACGAGGCCAACATCATCCTGATACCAAAGCCTGACAGAGATACAACAAAAAAAGAGAATTTTAGACCAATATCCCTGATGAACATCGATGCAAAAATCCTCAATAAAATACTGGCAAACCGAATCCAGCAGCACATCAAAAAGCTTATCCACCATGATCAAGTGGGCTTCACCCCTGGGATGCAAGGCTGATTCAACATATGCAAATCAATAAACATAATCCAGCATATAAACAGAACAAAAGACAAAAACCACATGATTATCTCAACAGATGCAGAAAAGGCCTTTGAAAAAATTCAACAGTCCTTCATGCCAAAACCTCTCAATAAATTCGGTATTGATGGAACGTATCTCAAAATAATAAGAGCTATTTATGATATACCCACAGCCAATATTATACTGAATGGGCAAAACCTGGAAGCATTCCCTTTGAAAACTGGCACAAGACAGGGATGCCCTCTCTCACCACTCCTGTTCAACATAGTGTTAGAAGTCTGGCCAGGACAATCAGTCAGGAGAAAGAAATAAAGAGTATTCAATTAGGAAAAGAGGAAGTCAAATTGTCTCTGTTTGCAGATGACATTATTGTATATTTAGAAAACCCTATTGTCTCAGCCCAAAATCTCCTTAAGCTGATAAGCAACTTCAGCAAAGTCTCAGGATACAAAATCAATGTGCAAAAATCACAAGCATTCTTATACACAAGTAACAGACAAACAGAGCCAAATCATGAATGAACTCCCATTCACAACTGCTTCAAACAGAATAAAATACCTAGGAATCCAACTTACAAGGGATATAAAGGACCTCTTCAAGGCGAACTACAAACCACTGCTCAGTGAAATAAAAGAGGACACAAATAAATGGAAGAACACACCATGCTCATGGATAGAAAGAATCAATATTGTGAAAATGGCCATAATGCCCAAGGTAATTTATAGATTCAATGCCATCCCCATCAAGCTACCCATGACTTTCTTCACAGAATTGGAAAAAAGTGCTTTAAAGTTCATATGGAACCAAGAAAGACCCTGCATTGCCAAGACAATCCTAAGCCAAAAGAACAAAGCTGGAGGCATCACGCTACCTGACTTTAAACTATAGTATGAGGCTACAATAACCAAAACAGCATGCTACTGTTACCAAAACAGAGATATAGACCAATGGAACAGAACAGAGCCCTCAGAAATAATACCACACATCTACAGCCATCTGATCTTGACAAATCTGACAAAAACAAGAAATGGGGAAAGGATTCCCTATTTAACAAATGGTGCTGGGAAAATTGGCTAGCCATAAGTAGATAGCTGAAACTGGATCCTTTCCTTACTCCTTATACGAAAATTAATTCAAGATGGATTAGAGACTTAAATGTTAGACCTAAAACCATAAAAACCCTAGAAGAAAACCTAGGTAATACCATTCAGGACATAGGCATGGGCAAGGACTTCATGTCTAAAACACCAAAAGCAACGGCAACAAAAGCCAAAATTGACAAATGGTATCTAATTAAACTAAAGAGCTTCTGCACAGCAAAAGAAACTACCATCAGAGTGAACAGGCAACCTACAGAATGGGAGAAAATGTTTGCAATCTACTCATCTGACAAAGGGCTAATATCCAGAACCTATAAAGAACTCAATCAAATTTACAAGAAAATAACAAACCACCCCATCAAAAAGTGGGCAAAGGATATGAACAGACACTTCTCTAAAGAAGACATTCATACAGCCAACAGACACGTGAAAAAATGCTCATCATCACTCGCCATCAGAGAAATGCAAATCAAAACCACAATGAGATACCATCTCACACCAGTTAGAATGGCAATCATTAAAAAAATCAGGAAACTACAGGTGCTGGAGAGGATGTGGAGAAATAGGAACACTTTTACACTGTTGGTGGGACTGTAAACTAGTTCAACCATTGTGGAAAACAGTGTGGCGATTCCTCAAGGATCTAGAACTAGAAACACCATTTGACCCAGCCATCCCATTACTGGGTCTATACCCAAAGGATTATAAGTCATGCTGCTATAAAGACACATGCACATGTATGTTTATTGAGGCACTATTCACAGTAGCAAAGACTTGGAATCAACCCAAATGTCCATCAGTGACAGACTGGATTAAGAAAATGTGGCACATACACACCATGGAATACTATGCAGCCATAAAAAAGGATGAGTTCGTGTCTTTTGTAGGGACATGGATGCAGCTGGAAACCATCATTCTCAGCAAACTATCACAAGAACAGAAAACCAAACACCGCATGTTCTCACTCATAGGTGGGAACTGAACAATGAGATCACTTGGACACAGGAAGGGGAGCATCACACACAGGGTCCTATTGTGGGGACGGGGGAGGGATAGAATTAGGAGATATACCTAATGTAAATGACGAGTTAATGGGTGCAGCACACCAACATGGCACATGTATACATATGTAACAAACCTGCACATTGTGCACATGTACCCTAGAACTTAAAGTATAATAAAAATAAAATAAAAAATAAAATAAAAAATAAAAAAAAAGCTAAGATAATTATTTACCCAAACTTTGGTGAACGAGTGGGTGACAGTAGGGTTAAATCAAGGAATAAATGTTTGCAAAGCGAAAATTGTAAGAAGCACCCCCTACCACCACAGGTTCAAAAACAAACAATAACAAATACAGTGGGCTCACTGAATGCTTTCATGCCGCATTGTTTATTGCAAAGGCATCTGTATGATTCTTGCATACTTTACCAATTTTTATTTTATGATAATTTGTATATATTCATTCACTCATTCATTTTCCAACCTGCTTAATCCAATCCAGGGGTCACAGGTGGCCACAACTATCTCAGCAGCTCAGAGCATTAAGGTGGGAACCAAACCTGGACATGACACCATTGCACTGCAGGACACACTCACGCTCATCCACACTCACTCATACTGGGACAATACAGACACACCAATTCACCTAAGTGGGATGTGAGAGAAAACCACAGTATTCCAAGAAAACCACCCAAATATGGAGAGAATGTGCAAATTCCACACAGACAGTGGGGCTCCAGCTAGAAATTTATTTTCTTCTTCAATGTTATAATGAAATAATGTTGAATGAAAACACGTTATTCAAGGACGGGGTATACTCCTGAAAATAACCCCAAGCAAAATAACTGGATATGGCAGTTTCCCATCAAACTATCACTTAAAAGCTATGTTGCTGTTTTTTCAATTTCAGTCTCAGTTATGACCTTAGAACACTATAGCTCCAAGCAGTGACAACAGAAAACTGACAAAAACAGTATAAAATTCATCTCAGAAATAACTATCTTTAATTTCTCTCCTTGAAGTCATAAAAATACAAAGGTTAAATTTTAAAGAAAAATGGCAGGCATACAATTTAAATAAACAAAGAATCACTGATTAACAATTAGCTTAAAATATCCTTCTGAAAAATATGCTTTTTACCTCATTTCTTTCAGTATTTCCATCTTAGCTGACAGATTTTTCATTCTGGTATCTATACAGGTCTTCAGAGTGCTTTCTAAGTGATTAGTCAAATCCACAGCAGCTGCTTTCTCTTGCTGAAACAAAGAATAAGCACATTCTAGTGTGACCCAAATAGGAAACTGTATTTCTGCTATAATTTAAATAATTTTTGGCCGGACATAGTGGCTCACGCCTGTAATTCCAACACTTTGGGAGGCCAGGGAGGGCAGATGGCTTGAGCTCAAAAGTTTGAGACCAGCCTGGACAACACGACAAAACCCCGTCTCCACAAAAAAATACATGGGTGTGGTGGTGCGTGCCTGTAGTCTTAGCTACTTAGGAGGCTAAGGTGAGAGGATGGCCAGAGCTAGGGAGGCAGAGGTTGCAGTGAGTCGAGATTGTGCCCCAGCACTCTAGCCTAGGCAACAAAGTCAGATTCTGTCTCAAAAAAAAAAAAAAAAAAAAAAAAAAGTTTCCAAATTTGAATAAAATAGAATCCAGCTGCTGATTTTTATTTCAAATTAATATTTATTTTTAACTGCTTCAGTTAAATAAAGAATGAAGGCTTTAATGATTCTAAGCAAACTATATATTATCACTCTTGGCACAGCATTTCAGAATTCATTCATCTTTTTTTGGTGCTATGTCTTTTTTTAAATTGTGGTAAAACATAGGTAACATAAAATTTATCATTTTAACCATTTTAAAATGTATAGTTCTGTTACATTAGGTACATTCATATTGTTGTGTAATCATCAGCACCATCCATCTCCAGAACTTTTTCATCTTTCCTAATTATAACTCTGTATCTATCAAACACTACTCCCTATCTCCCTTCCCCCAAGCCCCTGGAAACCACCATTCAACTTTGGGTCCCTACAGATTTGACTGCTCTAGGAACTTCGAATAAAAATACTACATGCAAATATGCCTGTATTAATGTCAAGCAACAACTCCCTTTGGCACAAGGAGTATTTTCTTTTTTTTTTTTTTTAATTTATTTATTATTATTATACTTTAAGTTGTAGGGTACATGTGCATAACGTGCAGGTTTGTTACATATGTATACTTGTGCCATGTTGGTGTGCTGCACCCATCAACTCATCATTTACATCAGGTATAACTCCCAATGCAATCCCTACCCCCCCCCCTCCCCATGATAGGCCCCTGTGTGTGATGTTCCCCTTCCTGAGTCCAAGTGATCTTATTGTTCAGTTCCCACCTATGAGTGAGAACATGCGGTGTTTGGTTTTCTGTTCTTGTGATAGTTTGCTAAGCACTATTCACAATAGCAAAGACTTGGAATCAACCCAAATGTCCATCAGTGACAGATTGGATTAAGAAAATGTGGCACATATACACCATGGAATACTATGCAGCCATCAAAAAGGATGAGTTTGCGTCCTTTGTAGGGACATGGATGCACAAGGAGTATTTTCTAAGCAATAAAGAGAGACATTTCATAAAGATAAATGGGTCAATTCATCAAAAAGATCCAACAATTCTAAATGTATACTTGCATAATAACAGAGCTTTTTAAAAAAATCACAAAATCTGATAGAACAAAAGGGAATAAAACAGACAAAACTACAATAATATTTAGATTTCAATACTTCTCTCTCAGTAGTTGATTGAACAAGTAGAGAGAGAATCTGTCAGGGTCTAAAAGACTTGAAGCCCACTATCAAGAAATTCAGCCTAATATTTATAAAGCACTCCACCCAACAACTTATAGGATACACATAACTTTTAAAAATGAATGGAACATTTCCAGACAGACCATATGCTGGGTAATGAAACAAATGTCAATAAATTTAAAAGAACTGAAACCTGAGTATGCTCTCTGATACCAATAAAATTAAATTAGAAATCAGTAACAAAATATATTGCGGGAACCACTGAGTATTTATCCAAAAGAACGGAATTAACATGCACTCCTAAGTTTACTGCAGCACTATCACAATATCAAAGACATGGAATCAACCTAAGTGTCCATCAATGGATCAAGAAAATGCAGTATATATACAATGGAATACATTCAGCCATAAACATGAATGAAATCCTGTCATTTGCAGCTACATGGATGGAACTGGATGTCATTCTGTTAAACAGGCACAGAAAGACAAATATTTTACATTCTTGTTAATATGTAGGAGCTAAAAAAGTTGATCTCATGGAGGTAGAGAGTGGAATGATAGCTAGGAAGGGTGTGTTAGGGACAGAAGAATAAAGAGAGGTTGGTTAATAAGTACAAACATGCAGTTAGATAGAAGGGTAAGTTCTAATGTTTGATAGCAGATGACTATAGTTAACAATGTATTGTGTATTTCAAAATAGCAAGAAGAGAAATGTCTTGAAATGTTCCCAACACACAGAAATGATAAATCCTTGAGGTGATCGATATCCTAAATACCTACACCTGATCATTACACATTCTAGGCATATGAAAAAATATCACACATACACCAGTAAATATATACAAATACGATGTACCAAGAAAAAAATAAAATATGTATTGGGGAAATCTTCAAATTTGTGGAAATTAAGCACATGCTTCTAAATAGTTCATAGTTCAAAACAGGAGTCACAAGGAAATGTTTTAAATATGCTTCACTAAATAATAAACAAAACATATCAAAATTTGTGGTTTGTAAATAAAGCAATGCTTAGAAATATTTATCTCTAAAAGTATATTATAAAAGAACAAAAGATTTAAAACAATAATATGGAGGACTTCAGGTTTTGGTTTCACATGTAAGGAGCCTGGAAGTCACTATGCCATCCTAACACATTAAAAAGCTGAACAAAGTGAAAATCAACAACTTTTCTCAGATCTGTAAGAAAAGGTGAGATAGGTAGGGTCATAGGGAAAACCGCTACTCCTAAAATTAGACCGACAGGGATACAGAGAATCACAATATAGTGGAACAGAAATTTCTACAGGAAGCAATGCCTAGATAGGAAAATCTGGACTTCTGACAAACTGCTGGAAACTAGGTGTGGGCAAGACTGAGAGTTGAAAGCTCCAGGGGCATCTAGTCATGCTGGCCCCCATGCTTTTGTGAGTTTTACCTCCAGGAGTTAGATCAGGTTCTCACAGTAAATACAGTATCATACATATCATTGCAGTAAAATCCCCTCATGCTTCCAGCAGTGAGAGGGGAAAACAAACCATTTTGAAATATCCCAGAGCACTATGTACTTCTTAATAAGATCTACCCTGGAAAGAAACCAGTTAACCACAGCCTAACCTGCTGAGGTTTCACCAAAGCCTACCCGACCTGGGGGAAGGAAATATCCAACTGCAGCCAGCTCTATCCTTCCACATGGAAGGAGGTAAATACCCAATTCTATCCTATTCTACCATACTATCCCACCTAAAGGGGGAGGAAAAAAATGAGAAACGCTTGTGAATTCACAGGCCAGAGGCATAGACTCACAAAAAGACTGAGATCTAATCACAGGACTATACAACACATCACTCCCCTGTATATCTTACAACTACATTATTAAAGACATAATTAAACCAATTGCTTTTTTACCTGATATATCATATACAGTTATCAAGAAAAAATTACAGCCAGGCACAGTGGCTAATGCCTGTAATTCCAGCATTTTGGGAGGCTGAGGTGGGTGAACTGCTTGAGCCCGGGAATTCAAGACCAGCCTGGACGATATGACAAAATGGTCTCTACCAAAAAAAAAAAAAAGTGCAAAAATTAGCCAGGCATGGTGGTGCACACCTGTAGTCCCAGCCTCCCACTCAGGAGGCTGAGGTGGGAGGATCACTTGAGTCCAGGAGGTGGAGGTTGCAGTGAGCCAAGATCACACCACTGCATTCCAGACTAGACAACAGGGCAAGACCCTGTCTCAAACCAAAAAAAAAAAAAAAAAAGAAAAAGAAAAAATTATAAACTAAAGAAAAACTCAGAACCAGATGTGGAAGGGATGTTGGAATTATCAGACAATGAGTTTAAAACAACTATGATTAATATGCTATGCATTATAATGGAGAAAATAGATAGCATGTAGTAACAACAGATGGGCAATGTAAGCAAAGAGATGGAAATCCTAAGAATGAACCAAAAAGAAGTGTTGGAAATCAAAACACTGTAACAGAAATCAAAAATGCCTTCAATGGACATCCTAGTAGACTGGACGTGGCTGACAAAAGAACCCCAAAACTGAGAAGCAATGACAACAGACTCAAAAGAAACAACAGAAGACCTAAGAATTGTGGGACAACTACAAATCATGTAACATATGAGTAATGAGAATGCCAAAAGGAAAAGAAATACCTAAAACGATACTGACTGAGAATTTTCCTAAACCAAAACATGGATCCAAGAAGCTCAAAGACCACTAAGCTGAATGAATGCAAATAATAATAATAATAAAACTAAACATATCATTTTCAAACTACAGAAAATCAAAGATAAAGAAAAAATCTCAAAGAAGCCAGAGGGCAAAAAACAGCTTACCTATAGAGGAGTAAAAGTAAGAATTATACTCAACATCTGATATACTTTGGATGTTTGCCCCCTCCAAATCTCATGTTTAAATGTAATCTCCAGTGTTAGAGGTGGGGCCTAGTGGGAGGTACTGGTTCATGGGGCAGATCCCTCATGGACGGCTTAGCACCATCCTCTTGGTGGCGAGTTCTCACTCAGTTCACACGAGATTTGGTTAGGACTGACCCCTTCCCTCCCTTGCTCCCCTCTGCTTGCTCCCTCTCTCCCCATGTGATAAGCTGGCTCCCCTTTGCCTTCAGCCAGGATGGTAAGTTTCTTAAGGCCCTCACCAGAAGCAGATTCTGGCACCATGTTTTCTATATAGCCTGCAAAACCATGAGCCAATATAAACCTCTTTTCTTTACAGTCAGTCTCAGATATTCCTTTATAGCAATGAAAACGAATATAACATCTCCTTGGCAAGCATGCAAGGAAGTAGAGAATGGAGTGAAATATTTAAAGCGTTGAACAAAGAAAAGCCACCAACCTAGAACTCTATGTCCTAAATCATCCTGGAAAAGCAAAGATGAAATAAAAGACTTAGAGGGAAAAAAAAAAGATGGACAATGCAACTGCTAGACGTTTCTTGAAAGAAATGTTAAAATATGTTCTTTAAAGAGGAGAAAAACAATATAGGTCAGAAACTTGTCTCCACATAAAGAAGGAAGAGCATCAAAGCAGGAATAAGTGAAGGTAAAATATAAACTTTTATTCTCAATTGATCTGACAGAAAATAGCTTCTTAAAAAATAATAGCAACAATGTATTTGATTATATATGTTTATATGTACATATATATGCTTACACATAATTATATATAAGTGAAATAAAAGACATCAACAACACAAGGAATAAGAGGGAGGAATTAGGATTATTTTCTTATAATAAGGTGCTCACACTACCCCTTAAGTGATACAGTGTTACTTGAAAGCGGGCCTGAATTAATTGTAAATGTCTACTGCAAACACTAGAGAAACCACTGAAAAACATTTTTTAAAAAAGTATAACTGACATGCTAAGAAATAAGAAAAAATAGAATCATATAAAATGCTCAATTAAAGCACAAAAAAAGAGAAAAAAAGTGGAAGACAAAAGAACAAGCAAGAGCATCAGATAGATCTTAATCCAATGCAACCACATCAATAATCACTTTAATGTCAACGGTCTAGATCAGGGGTCCCCAACCCCCAGGCCATGAACTGGTAGGGTCCATGGCCTGGTAAGAACTGGGTCAAGGCTGGGCACGGTGGCTCAAGCCTGTAATCCCAGCACTTTGGGAGGCCAAGACGGGTGGATCACAAGGTCAGGAGATCGAGACCATCCTGGCTAACACGGTGAAACCCCGTCTCTACTAAAAAATACAAAAAACTAGCGGGCGAGGTGGCGGGCGCCTGTAATCCCAGCTACTCGGAGGCTGAGGCAGGAGAATGGCGTAAACCCGGGAGGCGGAGCTTGCAGTGAGCTGAGATCCAGCCACTGCACTCCAGCCTGGGCGACAGAGGGAGACTCCGTCTCAAAAAAAAAAAAAAAAAAGAACTGGGTCATACAGCAGGTGAGTAGCAGGTGAGCGAGTATCACCGCCTAAGATTCGCCACTTGTCATATCAGCGGCGGCATTACAGTCTCATAGGAGCGCAAACCCTATTGTGAAGTGCACACATGAGGGATCTAGGCTGCATACTCCTTATGAGAATCTAATTAATGCCTGATGATCTGAGGTGAAACAGTTTCATCCCAAAACCCCTAACCTCCCTCCTGGAAAAACTGTCTTCGATGAAACTGGTCCCTGGTGCCAAAAAGGTTGGGGACCACTGGTCTAAATACACCAGTTAAAAGACGGACTGTCAGAATGGATGAAAAAGCAAGATTCAAATATACACTGTCTACCAGAACTTACTTTAAATATAAAGATACCTACAGATTAAAAGTAAATGTGGTCAGGCATAGTGACTCACACCTGTCATTCCAACACTTTGGGAGGCTGAGGCTGGAGAACTGCTGAAGACCAGGAGTTCAAGACCTGTCTGGAAAACATGTCAAGACCCCATCTCTTAAAAAAAAAAAATGCCAGGGATAGTGGTGCATGCCCGTAGTCCAAGCTACTCAGGAGGCTGGGGCAGGAGGAGGATAGCTTGAGCTATCCTTGAGAGGAGTTCAAGGTTGCAATGTGCCATGATTGCACCACTGCACTCCAGTCTGGGTGACAGAGTAAGACCCTGTCTCAAAAAAACAAATAAAATTAAACAGATGAAGAAAAATATACCATGCTAGCAATAATCAAAGGGAAACAAATTAACATAGGTACTAAACACTAGGAGCTACACTAATTTCACACATAGTAGACTTCAAAGCAAGAAAAGTTTTCAGGGATAAAGAGGAACACTAAACAATGATAAAGGGGTCAATTCTCTGTATGTGCCTAATAATAAAGCATCAAAATATATGACTCAAAGACTAACAGAACTGCAAGGAGAAATAAATAAATCTAGTATTATAGTTGGAGACTTCAACATCCCTCTATCAGAAGTGGACAGATCTACCATGAAAAATCAGTAAAGATACATTTGAACTCAATACCAATAAATTAGATATAACTAACATCCATAGTCTACAGTGGATAATTAACATCTACAGACTACAGCTGACTCTTGAACAAAGCAAGTGTTAGGGGTGTCAACCGCCACAGTCTTGAAAATCTATGTGTAGCTTTTGATTCCACAGAAACCTAATTACTAATAGCCTACTGTTGACCAGAAGCTTTATTGATAAGACAAGCCATCAGTTAGCAAGTATTCTGTATGTTATATGTATTATATACAGTATTCTCACAGTAAAGTAAGCCAGAAAAAAGAAAATATAAGGAAAAGCATAAAGAAGAGAAGATATATTTACTACTCATTAAATGGAAGTGGATCATCATTAAGGTTTTCATCCTCCATCATCTTCACATTGAGCAGGCTGAGGACAAGGAGGAAGACGAGAGGTTGGTATTCCTATCTCACCAATGGCAGAGATGGAAGAAGTGGAAGGGGAGGCAGGAGGGGCAGGCATAACTGATGTAACTTTTATTTAAAATATCCACATATAAGTGGACCCTTGTAGTTCAAACTCATATTCAAGGGTGAACTATAGCTCATCCAACAACAGCAGAATCTACATTCCTGTCAAGATCATATGGAAGATCCACCAAAATATGCCACCACATTCTGGGCCATAAAACACACCTTAACAGTTAAAGGAATAGAAACCATACAATGTCTGCTTTCAGGCCACAGTAGAATAAGTTAGAAATCAATAACAGAAAGATAATTGAAAAAAAATCTCAAAACATGTAAGCATTAAACAACATTACTAATAACACATGAGTCAAAGAAGAAATCTCATGAAAAATTTAAAAATACTTTCAAGATAAAAATACAACTTACCAAAATTTGTAGAATGTAGCATAGGCAGTGCATTGACAAAAATTAACAGCATTGAAATGCATATATGTCAGAAGTGAAAAAAAAACTAATATTAATAATCTAAGTTTGCTCCTTAGGAAACATAAAAAGAACAGCAAATTAAATCTTAAATATGCAAAAATAGGAAAGTATAAATCAATCGATCTGAAAACAGGAAATCAAGAGGAAAAAAATCAACAAAACCAAAAGTTGATACTTTGAAAAGATGAATAAAATTGGTAACACTATAACCAGGCTAATTAAGAAAAAAAAGACAGAAGACACAAATTGCCAGTATCAGAAATGAAAGAGGGCATCAGTACAGATCCAATGTAAAACATTTAAATATAACAATGTAAAATTAAAAATATGAACAACTCAAGGCCCACAAATTTGATAACCTAGATTAAATGAACTAATTCTTTGAAAGACATAATCTGCCAAAACTCACATAAAAATAATCTGAACAGATTTATTTCTATTTTTAAAACTGAATCAACCATTAATAAGCTTCCAAAACAGAAAGTGTCAGGCCTATATAAGTTCACTGGTAAATTCTACCAAACATTTAAGGAAAAAACTATACCAATTCTCTGTCATTGAATAGAAGCAGAGGAAATACTTCCAAACTCATTCCATGAGGCCAGCATCACCCTAATACTGAAAGCAGAAAACAGCATTACAAAAAAAGAAAGACACAAACCAATATATGTCATGAACATATATGTAAAAACCTTCCAAAAAATTAGAAAATTGAATCCAACAATGTATGAAAAGAAATACAGTTGATGCTTGAACAACACAGGTTTGAACTGCATAGGTCCACTTACTAACAGATTTTTCTCAATAAGTTACACAAGGTGTGCCTGCCTGTATACCTTGTATAACTTATTGAAAAAAAAATAAGTAAAAATTTTAATTTATTTTAAAATAATTTTAACTTATTTTTAAATAAGTTAAATAATTTTAAGTTAATATTAATTTAAAATTAAATAAATTAAATAATTTCAACTTACAAAATTTTAATAATTTTAACTTATTTAATTTTAAAATAAGTTAAAATTATTGAACTTATTTATCCCTCCACCTGTTCCATCTCTGTCACCTGTGAGACAAGAGCAACCCATGCTCTTCCTCCTCAGCCTACTCAACATGAAGACAATGAGAATTAAGACTTAATAAAGAGTAAATACATTTCTTCTTCCTTACGACTTTCTTAATATTTTCCCTTCTCTAGATTACTTTATTGTAAAGATACAGTATACAATAAATATAACACAAAAAAAGTTTGTTAGAATAAATTATTTCAGAGAGGGGCTTCAAGATGACTCACTAGAGGCCACTGGTATTTGCCTCCTCCTGAAAAAAGAGCCAAAATAGCAAGTAGATAATCACGCTTCAAATAGATCATCTAAGAGAGAAATGAGACTTCAACAGAGAAGTGACAGGAAACACATAAAGCAAGGAAGGAGAAAAAAGAGAAGCAGCCTTCCTGGCTGGTAGCCTGGACAGGCTCCTCAATGCAGAGAAGGGGTAAATGAGAGACCCCAGTGGCCCATATTCTCACTGCAAACTCCTGCAATCCTAGCCCCGAAAGGGACCTTTGATCCTCATGTGCTCTGAGACACAGAGAGCTGCCCAGAGACTACACAACTACATTGCTCCACACAGGGAGCTCATGTTGGGTTCCATACAACCATCCCCCAATCCTAAGCAACTACAGCATGCTGCCATTTTGCGTGCCCAACCCCAACTAGACTGCATCCTGGTCTATGGCCCAACATCCCGTACAACTCCACAACCCTGGAGCAAAGCTGACATCTCCTGCCCACAGCCACCACTGCAGCTGACTGCAAGTACCAGCGAAAACGTAGAAGCCACTGGCAGCAACCCTGTTCACAGAGGAACAGCCATACATGTTGATGGCTCTGAGGAAATGCTATCCTGCTTGCTGCCACCACCACTACTGGCTGCTGCTGCCACAGAATCAAAACACAAGCCACTGGCAGCCACTCTACCCCCAAGAAGGGCAACCATGCATTTTCACAGACCAAGAGGAAAGGCTATCCCATCTCACAACCACCGCTGCTGCCATATCTGAGGCCAAACTGCAAGCCACCAGCAGGAACCCCAACCCCACGAGCAGAGGGGCAGCCATGCATTTTCACATGATCCAAGGGAGAGCTACCCAACCCAGAACCTGAGACAATGCTGGCTGCTGCTGCCACCAGTGTCAAAGTGTGAGCCATTTACAGTGACACTGCTGCCCTAAGCAGCAAAGCTGCCGCACATTTTCACACACCCAAAGGACAAACTTTTCCACCTGCAGCTGCTGCCCTTGCAAACTGCCACCACTGGAGCAAATGTAAGAGCAAAGTACGTGTTCAACAGCCACCTCCATACATCTGCTGCCACTAAAAGTAACCTCACCCTCCCTAGTGATAGGGCTGCAAAGCAACCACCGCCACCCCCACTCAAGCATTCCACTGGAAACCTGGGCATCATCCTGTACCTGCCTACCACCATCAGAGTCTGCACTCACCACCTGGACCTGAGGACAGATCCACTCCACCCAGCTCCACAGCCTCTCTTCACCAGTGTCTGAGCACACCACCCAAGGCCCTGGGTATCACCCAGCCCAGTCCACTGTTGGCACCTGAACACTCCTCCCCAAGGCCCAAGGTCAAGCCTGCCCAACCTGGCACTACCAACACAGCTAGCATCCACTTGCACATGCTGTCGGCCTGACTGACCCACTCAGCACATCACAGCCAGCACCAACACCAGTGTAGATCACTTGGAAAACACAAGTCATTGCTATCACCCACATCGTGCCCATTGCCTAGGAGCCCAAGAACACACTCACCTGTCTGGCCCACCACTACTGCTACTAGCACCCAAGCAAGATTCCTGGAAACCCAAGCATTGGCCAACCTGGGCTCTCTAACATTAGTGCCAGCATGTGCTGTCCTGGAAACCAAGGACAGGCATGCTTGGCCTGGCACTGCCACCACTGGGGTCTGAGGACTGGCAAACCTGGCATTCCTATACCCAGCAAAACTTCTCCACAGCCCCCACTAACAGCCACAACCTAAGGCATTGAGGAAATCACAAAAACCACTGACTGTTTACATCCAAAGGAATCATACTAAGACTATACTACTGCATGAACCCAGAATTAAAGCCAAAGGGCCCTACCCAACCAACACCATAGGTACATCTTCAGGAAAAGGTCCTCCCCTACAAAATTATTTCCAAAAAACTGGAAGAAGCAACTGTTACACCCGATGCACAAATATCAATGCAACAAAAGAAACATGAGAACACAAGAAAATATAACTCCAAAGGAAGTTAGTAATTCTCCACCAAGAGACCATAATCAAAAAGAAATTTTAAAATTCTAGATTAAAAATTCAAAATACTGATTTTAAAGAAGCTCAGTGAGATAAAAGATAATTCTGAAAAATAAAGAAATCAGAAAAACAATTCAGGTTATAAATGAGAAATTTACCAAATAGATATCATAAAAAAAAAAAAAAAAAAAAAAACAGAAATCCTAGAACTAAAGGATTCACTGAATGAAATACAAAACACATTCTAAAGCTTCAACAATATACTAGATCTAGGCCTGGCATGATGGCTCACACCTGTAATCTCAGCACTTTGGGAGGCTGAGGCAGGAGGATCACTTGACTCAGGGGTTTGAGAAAAGCCTGGTCAACATAACAATACCTCATCTCCAATAAAAATTTAAAATATTAGCTCAGCATGGTGGCATGCACCTGTAGTCCCAGCTACTCAGGAAGCTGAGGCAGGAGGACTGACTGAGCCCAGAAGTTGGAGGCTGCAGTGAGCTGTGATTGTGCCACTACACTCCATCCTGGGCAACAAAATAAAACTCTGCCTCAAAACAAAACAAAACAGCAACAAAATATACTAGATCAAACAGAAGAAAGAATTTCAGAACTTGAAGACAAGACTTTTGAACTAACCCAGTCAGTCAAAAATAAAAAAGAACAAAAAAGAATGAAAAAAGCCTACAAGGCATACAAGACATCATACTGCAAACAAATATTTGAATTTTCAATGTCACAGAAAAAGAGGAAAAAAGGGGTCAAAAACCTCTTATATTGAATAATAGCTGAAAACTTCCCAAGTCTAGCAAGAGATTTAGACATTCAAATAAAAGAAGTTCAGAGATGCCCAAACAGATAAAATTTGTAAAGGTCTTCTCCCCAGCATATAATAGTCAAACTGTCAAAAGTCAAAGACAAAGGTATTTCTAAAAACAGAAGGAAAAAGGCATGTCATCAATTATATGGAAACCCCCATCAGACTAACTGTAAATTTCTCAGTAAAATCCTTACAGCAGAGAATGAAACGATATATTCAAAGTGCTGAAAGGAAACTGCTAGTCAAGAATACTACAACCAGCAAAGTTGTCTTTCATGAATGAGGAAGTAGTAGTCTTTCCCAGGCAAGCAAAAGCTAAGGGAATTCATCAGCACTAGACCATCCCCACAAGAGATACTTAAGGGAGGACAATACCTGGAAGTGAAAAGGATGACAATCTGTGATCATAAAAACACATGAAAGTACAAAACCCGGCCGGGCATGGTGGCTCACACCTGTAATCCCAGCACTTTGGGAGGCCAAGGCAGGCGGATCACCTGAGGTCAGGAGTTCGAGACCAGCCTGGCCAACAAGGTGAAACTCCGTCTCTACTAAAAAGTACAAAAATTAACTGGGCGTGGTGGTGGGTGCCTATAATCCCAGTTACTTAGGGGGCTGAAGTAGGAGAACTGCTTGAACTCGGGAGGTAGAGGTTGCAGAGGGCCAAGATCGTGTCATTGCACTCCAGCCTAGGTGACAAAGCGAGACTCTGTCTCAAAAAAAAAAAAAAAAAAAAAAAAAAAGTATAAAACCCACAGAGTAGAGCAAACACACAAGTAAAAACAAGAAAGGAATCAAATGTTCCCACTACAGAAACACATCAAACCACAATGATAAAGAATGAGTGAGAAAGAAAATAATCAAGATGGCCAACTAGATAAGCATATGCCTTCTCCACAGGGAAGAATCAGAATAGTAAGTAGACGTATTTTAAACAGATTATCTAATAACGAACACTTGGATTCACCAGAGAAGAGACAGAAAGCCCCAAAAGTAAGAAAGTAGAGGGTTTGAGGAAGCATGCCTAGCCGGAAAACAGCTGAGAGCCAGGAAAGGCTACTGTATGCAGGGAAATAGTAAGAGAAAAATCCCCAGAGCTCTCAAACAAGCTTTTACAACACTGGCTATAGGAGAAACCTTCCATCCACTAGGGCCTCGCACCTCACGGAGCTGCCTAAAGATCACACAGAGACATTCTTCCAGAAAAGGAATCCACACAGAATCCCACAGGCACCCAAGTCTGGAGCAGCCTCAGCAAGGAGCTACTTTAAGAGTTTAGATACCAGGGACCTATAGACATGGCTGCAGCCACTGTACTGCTCCAAAAAAGGAGGAAAACAAGCATGCCCATGCACCCCCAGGAGGATACTTGTCATCCTGCTACAAGCTGCTGTTGAGACTGAAACATAAGTAGATCACACTCCCTACACCTTCTTGCTCATGCTGCTTGGCTGGGTGGTGCCCCATTCTCTCTAGCCCCATGCCCAAGACACCATTTTCTGAGTTCAATGCTGGGCTGAGCCCTGCCCTTGGCCTGAGTTGGGGCTGACATGGCCCCAGTCACTGCCCAGCAAAGGACCAACAGGGAAACCAGGCTACCCCACACATATCTATAGAATACCCACCACCCTGCAATGGGCTGCTGTGAAACTGAGACACAATCAGACTACACTTCCCACAGTTTTCTGCCCATGCTGCTCGCCTGGGTGGTGCCCTAGTATCCCAGGGCACAGGCCAAAACTGTCATTTTGAGAGTTTAATTCTGAGCTGTGCCCCAACGTTGGCTTGAGTTAAGGCTGACTGCAGCTACTGCCCAGCCAAGAAGGGGCAGAAAAGCCAGGCTCTCCTACGCACACCTGCGACAACACCCAAAGCTCTGCTATAGGCTGCTGTGAGACTTAGACTTGAGTAGAACACAATCCCCACGGCTTCATACCAACACTGCTCACTAGAGAGGGGCCCCACCCTCTCTAGTCACAGTCCTACAGATGGCACCCTTATGAGAGTTTAGAGACATTGTTTGATGCCTGGCAACAGTAGCCACAGCAGACATTCTAGCCTCTGGTCAGAGACTGGGGCACCTGCTCTGGAACAAAGGAATCTCTTTGTTACCAACTGTGTCCCTGAAATTATTGGTAGAGTTTGATTCTAGGTGAAATATCTGATTCATGCTAGTTTGATCAGCCAATCTTCATGAGGGTGATTCAGGTTACATGCGTGTATACATATGTCAAAATTTACCAAACTCTACACAGCACTTGTGCATTTTTACTGTATGTAAATGGTATCTCAATATAGCATATTAGAAAATAAAATTAGTATTCCCTAACCCTATTCATTAGACATTCCATAACCTAGAAGCAAAGACTAAATCAATAGCTATATACAACCCTAGCACCCAAAGTCTGGTATCTAAATACCTCTTGCCACTAAAAAGAACTACAGCTTGGAGAAATAAGTCTTCCAGGATTAGCGTAGGAAATGCAGATGAGCATGGAACGTCTTGTGACACCAGAAAACAAGGAAGCTATCAGACTACGGGAATCACATCAAAAGGACAGAGCAACAACTTAAAAAGACTTCCAAAGAGTATAAGCTGGGCATCAAAAAGAATAATGGCTACAGCGAATTAAAACACTCATATATGTTTAAAATTCATTAGTTCATAATAACACTTAAGGAGAACAAATAACCCTTGCTGGTCAACACTGGACAATGCCAGGGAATAAACTTATTTTTCTGAAAACATGTACATATAAAGGGAATGAATCAAGTTATCTTGCCTTTACTGAACAAACTAGGCTTCACCATGACCAAATAGTTGGAATTTTCCTTCTAAGAAATACAGAACCTGATGAAAACATGGCTGCAGACAGCAATCATCGATGGCTGCAAAAATCATTAGGTCACAGATTAATGAAAAACTTAATGGTGATTTATCCATTATGAATATCATCTGTTATGATGTCAAAAGGACACAGCAGCTAATTTAAAAAGACTTCAAAGGGGATAATGTGTGCATTGAAAAGAAAAAAAATGGCTTCAGTGGATTAAAACACTTCAAATGTGTTTAAAATTCATTAATTTAGCAAGGCATGGTGGCTCACCTGTAGTCCCAGCAACTCTGGAGCCAAAAGAGGAACGGTTGCTTGAGCCCAGAAGTTTGAGACCAGCCCAGGCAACATAGCAAACCCCCCTGTACAGAAAATACAATTCCATGCTCGTGGACAGGAAGAATCAATATCATGAAAATGGTCATACTGCCCAAAGTAATCGATAGATTCAATACTATTCCCATCAAACTACCATTGACTTTCTTCACAGAACTAGAAAAAACTACTTTAAATTTCATATGGAACCAAAAAAGAGCCTGTATAGCCAAGACAGTCCTAAGCAAAAAGAACAAAGCTGGAGACATCACACTATTTGACTTCAAACTATACTGTAAGGCTAGAGTAACCAAAACAGCATGCTACTGGTACCAAAACAGATATAAACATCAATGGAACAGAACAGAGGCCTCAGAAATAACACCACACATCTACAACCATCTGATCTTTGACAAACCTGACAAAAACAAGAAATGGGGAAAGGATTCCCTATTTAATAAATGGTGTTGGGAAAACTGGCTAGCCATACGTAGAAAACTGAAACTGGACCCCTTCCTTACACCTTATACAAAAATTAATTCAAGATGGATTAAAGACTTAAATGTAAAACTCCAAACAATAAAAGCCCTAGAAGAAAACCTAGGCAATACCATTCAGGACATAGGCATGGGCAAAGACTTCATGACTAAAACACCAAAAGCAATGGCAACAAAAGCCAAAATTGACAAATGGGATCTAATTAAACTAAAGAGCTTCTGCACAGCAAAAGAAACTACCATCAGAGTGAACAGGCAACCTACAGAATGGGAGAAAATTTTTGCAATCTATCCATCTGACAAAGGGTTAATATCCAGAGTCTACAAGGAACTTAAAACAAATTTACAAGAAAAAAACACCACCACCAAAACATGGGCAAAGGATATGAACAGGCACTTCTCAAAAGAAGACATTTATGCAGCTAACAAGCATATGAAAAAAAGCTCATCATCACTGGTCATTAGGGAAATGCAAATCAAAACTACAATGAGATACCATCTTACACCAGTTAGAATGGCAATCATTAAAAAGTCAGGAAACAACAGATGCTGGAGAGGATATGGAGAAAGAGGAACACTTCTACACTGTTGGTGGGAGTGTAAATTAGTTCAACCACTGCAGAAGACAGTGTGGCAATTCCTCAAGGATCAACAACCAGAAATACCATTTGACTCAGCAATCCCATTACTGGGTATATACCCAAAGGATTATAAATCATTCTACTATAAAGACACTCACACATGTGTGTTTACTGCAGCACTATTTACAATGGCAAAGACTTGGAACCAACCCAAATGCCCATCAATGATAGACTGGATAAAGAAAATGTGGGCTGAGCACAGTGGCTCATGCCTGTAATCCCAGCACTTTGGGAGGCAGAGGCAGGTGGATCACCTGAGGAGTTCGAAACCAGCCTGGCCAACATGGTGAAACCCTGTCTCTACCAAAAATACAAAAATTTTCCAGGCATAGTGGTGGGTGCCTGTAATGCCAGCTATCAGGAGGCTGAGGCAGGAGAATCATTTGAACCTAGGAAGCAAAGGTTGCAATGAGCCAAGATCACGCCATTGGGGATATAAATAAGGCAAGTTTTAGTTTAAAAAAAAGAAAAGAAAAGAAAACACAAAAATTAGCCAGGAATGGGGCACACGCCTGTAGTCCCAGCTAGCCAGGAGACTGGAGTAAGTGCATTGCTTGAGCCCAGGGTCAGAAGTTGCAGCGAGCAGAAATTACACCACTGCACTCCAGCCTAAGCAACAGAGCAAGACTGTCTCAAAACAAACAAGCAAACAAAACCAAAAAAACTCTGAATAATGAGATTTGGGGAGCTTCTGGGTTGATGAACACATCCATGACCTGGGAGGGTGGTACACTCAGAGAGGGCATGGAAGCTCTGTACCTCCTGCCCCAGTACCTTGCCTTATGCCTATCTTCCATTATTTGGCTGCTTCTGAGTTATATCCTTAATAATACAACTCTTAAGTATAGCACTTCCTTGAGTTCTGTGAGTAGTTCTAGCGAATTATCTAACCTGAGGGAGGGTCATGGGAAACCCCGAATTTATAGTGGGTAGGTATGTATGCAAGCAGCCTGGGGACCCCACTTGTGCCTGGCATCTAAAGTAGAGGCAGATTATGGAACTGAGTCCTTAACTTGTAGGGTATATGCTAAGTACAGGTAGTGTAGTGTCAGAATGAAACTGAATTATTAGACACCCAGTTGGTGTCAGAGAATTGGAGAACTAGTGCAGGAACAACAGATTTGGTGTAAAACACACCCACACACACACACACACACACACATTCATTTATCAACCACACTGTATTCCTGGGGGGGAAATATTTTTGAACTAGAATCTGAGCAAATCTGGAGACCTGATTACCATAAAAGAAGACACACATGGAGATCAAAAAGCCAGTTAAGCAACACAAGGATACAGATTAAAGCAATTTAAGAGAAATATCAACCAAAATGCAATGTATGTGCCTAACTGGGATCCTGATTGGAGAGAACTACAATCAACATGTCTACAATCATGTGGCATTCATGACACAATATGGCAAATTTGAATACTGCCTAGATATAAATAATATCAAGGAATTATTGTTTATTTTTAAGTATGAATAGTATTATTACTATGTTTTTTTAAAGTCTTTTTCTATTAGTCATACATACTGAAGACTATGAAATAATAGCAATGGGACTTCTAAAATAATCCAGGAAGTATAAATTTTAAAAAGATTGGCCATGTGTTATAATTGTAAAAACTGGGTGATGGGTACATGAGAATTAATTATTCAAGTCTCTCTCCTTTTACAGTGTTTGAAAATTGCCTTAGTTGAAAAGTTTTTAGAACACAAAGGGAAATGTAAATTAGAAACTATTAAATTTTCAAACATCCAATGAAATCCAAAGATGATTAGTCTGGAGTATAAGACAAAAATTCACCTATAAACAAATACAGGGATTAGCAAAGAAGTAGAGGATGAGGTGGGGAAGGAAAGGAAAGTGACAGAAAAATAAATAGCAGCAGATGAGTGCACAGATTTCCCAGTTGGACACTCTTCACCTTAAGCCACTGAACATACCTGCAGCTCCTGGGCAATCTGTTCTACTTTCAATTCTAATGCCTTATAACTTTCGAGAAGAGCGTCCTTCTCTGTTTTAAGTTTTTCATTTTCTTCAATCAGTTTCTGGTCCTGCTTAATTTTTGCCAGGCTGACATTAGACCCTAAATTAAAGTCACCAACAGCCAAACTTTCCCTATAAAAACAAATTCATTTATTTTAAAAAACAAACTGAATAAGGATGACAGAGAAAACAAATCTAAGTTATCTTGGTCTTTTTATACCACAATATATCTGAAAGTTAATTTTGAAAACTAAAATATTTACCTAGTTCATAATATTAAAAAATAATTTAATGCAAACAAGATTTTATAACTGAAGTCATAATTCGACAATGCCTCTAATTCACAAAGAAAATATATTCCAACTTCTTCATAGCACTATCAACTACAGAGAACAAAGTAAAAAGCATTTCTGTATTAGTTTTTTTCCAATGCCTCCTCCCTGTGATCCCCCTGTTCACCGCCTCCCCCACCATTTGACAGTTTAGCTCCTAAAGCACTGAAGAGATCCCATCAAACAACTATATCATCCAAGATACAGCATCATGTCTTGGATCATGATATAGAAGACTGTTTTGATACATATAAATATCAAATCTGGCTTTCTGCTTCAAGTTGATGATTCAAAATTATCTAAAAAGTAAGCTATTCGGAATAATCAAACTCCACCACAAGTTTTCACAAGAAGAAAGAGTCTCACTTTTATTTAAAAAGTAAAGGCAATTCTCTGAAACTCTTTAAAATATTCCTAAAGTCATCGGAAAAATTTCAAATCTTATCTGAAATTCTGACTTTGCCTGAATAATTCAGATTTGGGAGCAGATTTTTATTTTTGATAAGTGTATTCCAATGAGTTGGCATGAAAAGTTTGTATGTAAACTTTTAAATAATTCAGGAATTATTTTTCTTTCAAAATAGCTTGTAATGAAAATACCCCTGCTAAAGCAGAGAGGAACACATTTGAGAAAAGTAGAAATATCAGCATCAGCCCTTAAAATCACTGACACAGTTAAGGATTCCAAAAGCGTAAGCCTTAACTTCTATTCTACTATGACAGGGACCTCTACAATGAATTAGAAATAAGTGAAGACTAAATTCTTACTTTGGAAATGTCATAAGATTTCCTGCATCATTTTCATTCTTCAAGTCAAGAGTCAGCTTCTCACTTAAGTGCCCCTTGGGCCTGCTGAAAGTTGACTGGTTTGATCTATGCCCCCACAAAGGAATGGGGCTTTTGAGGTTCCTGAGAACAAGTTGACCAGGATCCAATTTTTTTTCCTCACAGATGTCAGTTCTGGAAGTAAGTTTGCATTTCTCTGCAAATCCTTTCTTAAACACTTCTTCCCCTATATCCACACTGCCATACTCAGCCTGAGCAATAACTGTTCCATCTTGAGAGGTTGCTTTAATTCTCATTTTTATTTCCTTTTCGAAAATCAAGCTCCCCAAAAAGGTTGTGCCCTAAGAAAGAAGAAAACATAAACCAGCTACACCAACATGTTTCTCTTCCCTTATTTTGTTTCTACTCATTTTTTCCAAGCATCATATTTCTTCATTCTAAAATCTCTATATACAGAAGTCTTACCTTGATGTTGGCTATAATATGCAAATATACATCTCCACATATATGAATGTATTCCAATTACACATTTGCTAAAATGAAGTTGAGCTAAATACTTGTATAGGCAGCCATATTTATAAACCTAAAAATGTATTACTAAGTAAATATCCTAGAATAGTTTTTTTTAACCCAGCAGATTACGTTGACTACTTTGGCCCCAACTAAATATAATGCTCTCCTGAAAAGCAACAGCACATAAAAATGAATCTCTGATATCTAGAAAAGGTACTCAATTTTACAAAACTTTAAAAGTTTTAGAGGCACTCAGGAACTCTGATTTTAAAGTAAGACAAACAGAAGTGAAAAAACAAACTGAAAGCACAAAATACAAATTATTTAAAAATCAACAAACTGAAATTATAAAATGTGAGGTGTCACAAATACATATTCAAAACTTTTTTTTTTCTTCTTTTTTGAGACAGAATCTCACTCTGTTGCACAGGCTGGAGTTCAGTGGCACAATCCTGGCTCATTGCAACCTCCGCCTCCCCTATTCAAGCGATTCTCCTGCCTCAGCCTCCCCAGTAACTGAGACTACTGGCACACACCACCATACCCACCTAATTTTTATATTTTTAGTAGAGATGAGGTTTCACCATGTCAGCTGAGCTGGTCTCAAACTCCTAACCTCAAGTGATCCACCCACCTTGGCCTCCCAAAGTGCTGGGATTAGAGGGGTGAGCCACCTTGTCTGGCCTTCTACATTCAAAACTCTCTTAAACAGACTTTTGCTTAAGAGGGCTGCAACTGTACAACTGGCATATGAGAAATTAGGTGCTTGCTAACTTTGAGCTCTTGAATATCCATCAACAGAACTAAGCAAAGATATACCTAAAACATATTCGGGATTGGAACATATTAAAACTTAATTTTAGTAAGAACTTATCTACTCCTCCATAAAATTGTAATTACTAAAATTACTTTGACACAATCTTAACTACTCTTCCCAAATTTCTCTAGGTTATTTTCCTGATTTTTACCCTGTGCATACTATAAAGGAAATTAAAAGTAAGTATTCTTTTTCAGAATATTATATAAAGGATAAATTTAAAACACAAAATGGGTAGGTACTGCTCAAATTTACTGGTTCACAACTTCCTTGAAATAGGGACATCATCTGATGAAACGTATCTCTCTTAGAAGGTGGAGCTGTGGCCGGGCGCGGTGGCTCAAGCCTGTAATCCCAGCACTTTGGGAGGCCGAGACGGGCGGATTACAAGGTCAGGAGATCGAGACCATCCTGGCTAACATGGTGAAACCCCGTCTCTACTAAAAATACAAAAAATTAGCCGGGCGAGGTGGCGGGCGCCTGTAGTCCCAGCTACTTGGGAGGCTGAGGCAGGAGAATGGCGTAAACCCGGGAGGCGGAGCTTGCAGTGAGCTGAGATCCGGCCACTGCACTCCAGCCTAGGCGACAGAGCGAGACTCCGTCTCAAAAAAAAAAAAAAAAAAAAAAAAAAAAAAGAAGGTGGAGCTGTATTTTTAGCTACATTCCCACTCTATAAATATGAAAAACAATATAGTTTATGCAAACAAAGCAAATCAAATAGGACATCATACCTATAATAACCAGAGAAACAAGAGTGTAAAAAACACACTAAAAACCACCAAATACAAACCAGCCACATTTTTAAAAGAAATAGGGGGTGTGGGGAAGCCAAGGTCCAAGAAACTAAATAATATTTTTAAGAACTATTCTCTCTTTTTTAACTACACAGTAGTATAGAGGGTAAAAGTGAGACTTACATAGGAATTCTTAACCTTTTTGTGGCCATGGGGCTCCTCTATCAGTCAGGTGAAATCTTTGGACTTTTTCTCATAATGTTTTTAAATGCATGAAATACATACAATTACAAAAAAGAATTATTTAATTGGGACACATTTTTTTTTATTTTTTATTTTTTGAGATGGAGTCTGGCTTTGTCACCCAGGCTGGAGTGCAGTGGCGTGATCTCAGCTCTACAGGCACCCACCACCATGACCAGCTAATTTTTTTGTATTTTGTACTAGAGACGGGGTTTCACCGTATTAGCCAGGATGGTCTTAATCTCCTGACCTCATGATCCCTCCACCTCGGCCTCCCAAAGTGCTGGGATTACAGGCGTGAGCCACCGCGCCCGGCCGACACATTTATTTTAACACCAGGTTAAGGATACCTGGGCCTAGAAGGATGCAA
Organism: Macaca fascicularis; assembly: GCF_037993035.2. Taxonomy (NCBI): domain Eukaryota; kingdom Metazoa; phylum Chordata; class Mammalia; order Primates; family Cercopithecidae; genus Macaca; species Macaca fascicularis. The sequence goes on from NC_088377.1 coordinate 106,533,388, forward strand.
CTGAAGGGGCAGAGAAGGAGACTCAAACTACATATGCTCAAGAATCACCAACTATCACTACCCAAAAAAAAAAAGAAAAAAATAATTTTGTAGATGGGGTCTTGCTATGTTTGCTCAAGCTGGTCTTGAACTCCTGGGCCCAAGCAATCCTCCCACTTCAGCCTCCTGAGTAGCTATGATTACAGGCACACACCCCGTGCCTAGGTGAAAAAATAATTTTTTAAATCCACAAAACAAAATAAGAAAATACTTTAGGTTAACAAAAACACAGGTTTTATAAATTTTTTAAGGCATAAAATTCAGAAATATACACATCATATCAAGAGGCTTGAATTCACCAAGAATATCAATATAAATAACAAATGAGGTCCAGAAGTTATCACCAATCAAATGGGATCAAGCAGGCAAAGCTAACAACCTCAGAATGTAAATAATTGAAATATATGTTAGGATTTTAATCAATTAGATGTAGTTTTCCAGTTAACCTCTTTCACACAAAAACCCTTGGTTTCAACTCTTATTATCAAAAGTCTATCTAAAAATTCAAGAACAACTTATGCCCCTAGGAAGTCTTTGAAAATTATTGCTGGTATATGTGGAATTATTAATATTTCAAGGAACCCTGTCTTTGGGCAATATGTGAATTCAAATGGAAATAACCTATTTTCTACAAAAGTTTCAATTACCTAAAGCTCAATGTTCTAAAGGTCCATTACTCCTTGCATAGAATTTTTATGCAGGAATCTAATTTTAGATTTCTCTCTGAATTCAAATTCATTTTACTTACAATCACCAATCACAATTAGTACGAAGTTGTTCAAACAGATTCTCCCTGAATCATATATAATCATAAACACAGAACTCTGAACTTGAAGTAAAATCTGAGTCTTCCTCAGTTCCAACTAGCAAAAAGAATGACAGAGTATATGATACATGGGTGTTTTAATACTATACTTTACCAAAAATATGTATGTTTGTATATATATAACATATAAACATTTAATTTTTATCATAAGAAATATATTTTCCACTAACCCTTATGAGCTGGAGATATATATCTGCACTTAAAATATATATTTAGGTATTTAAAAGGTATAAAACTTTTTTTTTTTTTTTTTTTTTGAGACAGGGTTTCACAGCCTTGACCCCTCAAGCTCAAGCAATCCTCGGACCTCAGTCTCCCGAGCAGCTGGGACTACAAGCATGTACCACCATGCCCAGCTAATTTTTCTGTATTTTTTGTACAGACAGGGTTTTGCCATGTTGCCCAGGCTTGTCTCAAACTCCTGGACTCAAGCCATCCACCCACCTCAGCCTCCCAAAGTGCTGGGCTTTAAAGGCATGAGCCACTGCACTTGGCAAAACTTAACTTTTTAAAGTAAATCTGGTCATTGGTTTAGAACATAAGGCTTTCAATCATTAAAAAAGATTAATGTCACTTTTTAGAAATATATTTCATTCTGTTTTCCAAGCTGGTAAGCTTCATTCAGAAACAAGAAAGGATCATTTGCTCTCTACTTTATTCCTCTGAATTTTGCTTGTATATATTAGAAAACTAGCTAAAAGGTCTTTAAATTGTTAAACACAAATTCCAAGCTCTAGCTCTCATTCCCTTACTCTACATATAATTTTTAAAGTCAGGCACGTAGGAACAGTAATGTAATATTCTTGATCTTCAGCAAACTACCATTCTGGGTGTCGATTCTGACTGTGCCGTAGCATAGCGTGAAAGTGTTAGTTAAAAATGTGAAGGAATTTCAGTGCCCAGGACACCTTCTGGAAAAGGGGAAGGAGGGAGGCATTTGTGTTGTTACTGAATCCCTACTGTTCATCTATTTATTCAAATGCTAGATAAACTGATGCTCATCTAACACCTACCTGGCAGGGAAATTAGACATAGAAAAGTGAATACTTATCTCTACAAACTCACTAGGCTTGTAGAGGAGGAAAAAATTACAACTTTATAGGCTTTATATACGGAGTGACTAAAACACCACAGAGGACCGGGTAAGTGGGTATTAGCAAAGACTTCATATAAAAGATTAGAGTTGAAATTTGGACTGAGAATTAATAACTAAACACGGGCCTTTTAAGCAGAGCTATTCAAGAATAGTTCATTTTTTTCCAGAAAATATTGTGTGCCAATTAGCTTAACTCTAATCAATGATCTTTTTACTGAACTAAGCATCCAAATACAAATGTTTAGCCGGGTGGCTCATGCCTGTAATCCCAGCACTTTGGGAAGCACAGGTGGGGGGATCACTTGAGGTCAGGAGTTCAAAGACCACCCTGGCCAACATGGTGAAACCCCATCTCTACTACAAATACAAAAAGTAGCCGGGCATGGTGGCAGGCACCTGTAATTCCAGCTACCAGGAGACTGAGACAGGAGAATCGCTTGAACCCAAGAGGTGGAGGTTGCAGTGAGCTGAGATCATGCCATTGCACTCCAGCCTAGGCGACAGAGCAAGACTTCATCCCCCCCAAACAAAACAAAACAAAACAAAACAAAAATATATATATATATATAAATGTTTATATACAGTACCATCTATAAAGAATCTTTGAAACATACAAAAACATTCTCAGCTTCAGTTTATTCATTCAATTCTAAAATTAACTTTTTTTAATGTCTTTTTCCCACTTGATTCATGTGTATTTCAATCAACACAAATCTGTGCATCTTACTATGAAAAGAACAATAGACTTGAGTTCTAGGCCTAGCTCTTCCCTAATTAGCTTCATGACTTGAAGTCATTTAATTATTCTAGGCTACAATTTCCCTATATGTAAAATAAAGTGAGAGCAGATAATATTCTAAGGTCTGTAAACAAGATTTTAGAGTTTTAGGCATGAAAGAAATCCAAAACAAGCCTCCCCAACCTTGGTCAAAGCATTTATATTAAAGAAGAAAGTAACAAACTTTAGATTTTAAGCCAGAAACTTAGGGTATAATTTTATAATATCTGTATTTCATGTTTATGAAAGCCTGAGTTTTATGTACAGAAATGTTTCTTGTAAGTAACTACATAGCATACAAAACTATACCCAACACACCTACAAGATTCTCAAAGGAAAATAAAGAGGCAATTTTAATTAATTTCAATTAATTAATTTTTAATTAATTTCAATTAATTAATTAAATTTTAATTAATTTCTTTACAATGCGTACAATGATTACATTGTTTTCCACATGAGCTACTTGAGCTGCTATTATAATAATTACAAACCTGATTACTTTGCAATGTAATATCTCTTACCAGCATTACCATTTACCAAAAGAATCATCATTGTACAACGGATTTTAAAAGAGGTAGGATTCCTGTAAGACTACCCCTGAAATTATCGAATGTCTTCCAGAATTAGGTTACCAACCCAAAATTCAGTGGAAAGGAATATGAACTAGAAGCCACATGAGCAAAACATCTGCTGCCAATTTTTACATCAAATAGTATCAGCCTCGGCCAAAATGATAAAATCTGATTATAACCCCGTTAATTTCAAATTTGTGGTATTTATGATCAGGACTAGGTCAAGATCACTTTTATTTAATAAATACCTTCCCAAAACAATTATAGAAATAACTGCATTCATTATTTTCTCCATCATATAAGAGACTATCCTTGGCCAGGCGCAGTGGCTCATGCTTGTAATCCCAGCACTTTGGGAGGTCAAGGTGGGCAGATTACCTGAGGTCAGGAGTTCGAGACCAGCCTGGCCAACATGGTAAAACCCCGACTCTACCAAAAATACAAAAATTACCTGGCCATGGTGGCACAGGCCTGTAATCCAGCTATTCGGAAGGCTGAGGCAGAAGAATTGCATGAACCTGGGAGGCAGAGGTTGCAGTGAGCCGAGATCGCGCTACTACACTCCAGCCTGGGCAACAAAGTAAGACTCCATCTCAAAAAAAAAAAAAAAAAAAAAAAAGACTATCCTTTTAAACATCAGAAGAAACTATTTATATATATTACATATGTATATGTTATTCTTACCTGTTCAATGTTTACCTAGCAAAAATGAGTATAAATATGTAATTGCTTTCTAATTATAATTCCTATTTTTCACTAATTTATACAGACTTTTCTATTCAAGTAAAATTTAATTATACTTACATTTTGTTTCAAGCACATAGTTTTACTTTCATTAGCAAAAATATTTAAAATCCATGACTTGCCTGATCAAACTGGGTAACTTCTTGATTAGAAGGAATGTGTAGTCCCCAAAGTTTATACTTTTTGGCAACACTAGAAAACTGCAGCTCCAAAGGAATTTCAACTATATCAGATCGATTTAGAATTTCAGTATTTCCATAGTCAATGTACCGCACCAGACACTGGAAAAAATAAGAGACAAATACTAATACTGACCCCAGATTAAATATTTACAAAGAAACCACCAATTTGCTGCTCTCTGTTAATGACCTGTATATCAAAATAGCATTCTTATCTCAAAATGACAAAATACATTCAGAAATAGCTCTCTAATAATATCTTCAAAATAAAAAAAAAATCCACAGTCCATGAAATTCCAGTGATTTCTTTACTTGCTACTGGTTAAATTCCAACAGTACCATTTCTCATTAGGGTGTTTTTTGTTTTTAGACAATTGATACTTTAAATAAACATCAAACTATGAAGCTTACAGCCCTCTCCTGTTTCTCCTAATGTTAAAATCAAGCAACATTCAATTCAATTTCAAGTTGGAAAGAATAAAATCTGAAAAGAAAGGCAAAGTTATCAAACTTCCTTTGATACAATTAAACTCACTCCAGGTAGACCATGTAAACTAATCAGATTCACCACCCTTACCTCCAGCTCTACATCCGTTTAAAAAGCAAAAAAGAAAAATAGTTATTTCAAGGTCAAACATCACGTTGCCCTTTAATTTAAAAAATTAAAGCCAAGTGAAAAGCAAATGCAAAATATCATCTCCAGTTGTCAAATCACAGGAGAAGGGTCAATTAGAAAGTTCCATTCCACTAAAATAAACCATTACCTAAGACAGCAAAAAATGAGATTTTTTTTAAACCAAGTTATTCAGAATACTAATCAAATTGTTACATCTTAGCATCTTATTACACCAAAGAAAATATTTATAAAACATACATATTTTTAACTTTTTATCTTTTATCCTTAATCGCTTTCCCAGGTTCAGTAAAAACATACATATTATAATTTAAGTACAGAAAGCAGGTGTAGAAAAAACACTAAAGGAAATCCTACAGAGGTGCTTTCACACAGCCTGCAATATGCAACTGTCACCAAACAGCTATTCAGAATTCTATCTCCCTAAATCCTCTTAAAAATCCTCCAAGAATTCACAATGTAAAAAAAAAAAAAAAAAAAAAGCTTAACGCAAAGAAAACTCACCACATAACCCAGGCACAAGAAAGTGGCAAATCAATCATTATTATTAACAATATTCACATCAACTAAATAAAAGATATACCTAACTTCAGAAGGATCAATCAAAATGTTCTTCTCCTACTCATAAAGCTTAATAGAAAAAACATTTAAAATTTACTCATTAGCAAGAACCAAATGTAACTATTAAGATCTGAGGTAGGCTGGGCACAGTGGCTCACTCCTGTAATCCCAGAACTTTTGGAGGCTGAGGTGGACGGATCATCTGAGGTCAGAAGTCCAACCAGCCTCATCAACATGGGTGAAACCCTGTCTCTACTAAAAATACAAAAATAAGCCAGTGTGGTGGTGGGCGCCTGTAATCCCAGCTACTTGGGAGGCTGAGGCAGGAGAATAACTTGAACCTGGGAGGAGGAGGTTGCAGTGAGCCAAGATCGTACCACTGCACTCCAGCCTGGGCGACAGAGAAAGACTCCGTCTCAAAGAAAAAAGAACTGAGACAAAAAGAACTAGGCACCAAAAATAACCTACATATTATATAACCTATTCTTGAATAATCTGAGGTGATTATAAAACAACATGTTTTTTAGCAATTAATTTCTTCCGTGTTTTAATCACTGAACCAGATATCACTACTATGAATAAGCAATGATGGGGTAAATAAACATCAAATTTTGGAGCCACAATAAATATTTCTTAAAGAAAAAAAAAAATGAACAGTTAATTTCCTGCCTTTTCATCGCTGATGATTTTCAGTACTTTGCATCTGTACCAACACTTATCTTCAGAAAATAATCCACCATAAATCTACAAAGAGAAAAGAAAGCAAAATTACTTGGCATCTTAATGAAGTACAAAGCATGCCGAGTAGATCAGAATAAAGGTTAGCATTTAAGCTCTTCCTATATGTCAGTAAGTACTTTATACATAACTTATTTAATTCTCACAATCCTATGAGGCAGGTACTTTGTTTATGCCACCATGTACCCAAAGACATAAACTAGTAAACTGCAGAACCAAGATTCAAACTTCTGACTTCAGAGTTCATTATGCTATTCTGCATCTCCAAAATGAGGAGGGAGGGGTATAAAAAGCAAAAAAAAAAAAAAAAAAAAATTTAAGGCACAAGCATCAAACACTTAAAATCATACTATTATAATGTCTGAGGCAATAATTGGTACAATTTTTTTAACATAAACATGCCAAGTACATGGCACATAAGTCTAACTCTCAACTACAATGGAATCCACATTTGCTACCAACCAAGAAAGATTTCATACTTTTTACTTTATGTATAAGGAGATTAGTGCTATTAAGTAGATAAAACTAAATTAGATAATATCTTTAATACTGAACTTTATTTTATATTTCAGTTGAATGATGTTTAATAAAAGAATAAAGAGAAAATTTACATACTTTCAATCATTTTTTTTTTATTTTTTTTTTTTTGAGACAGGGTCTCATTCTGTCACCAGGCCTGGAGTGCAGTGGAGCAATCATGGCTCTCTGCTAACTTGACCTCCCCAAGCTCAGGTGATCCTCCCACCCCAGTCCCCAGGGTAGCTGAGAACATGGGCACGCACCACCATGCCTGGGCTTTTTTTTTTTTTTTTTTTTTTAAGAGGCAAGGTCTCACCACGTTGCCCAGGCTGGCTTTCATTTTATCGAACTTCAAAGTAGCCTTAGCACTACTAGCATTTGGGACTGGATGAGTTTGTGTTTAGAAGCAGAACGGGGCTGTCCTCTGCCCTGTGCATTGTAAAACGTTTATCAACATCCCTTCTGACCTCTACACACTAGATGCCAGTAGCACCATTTCCAGTTGTGACAAGCAAAAATGTCTCCAAACACTGCCAAATGTCTCCTGAAGGTGTCTATGATTTAGATGGATATCACCCACCAAATTGCATGTTAAAATCTGATTCCCAATGATGGAGGTGGGGCCTGGTAGGAGGTGTTTGGATAGTAGCGGTAGATCCCTAAAAATGGCTTGGTGCCATTCTCGTGGAAGTGAATGAGTTTTCACTCATAGTTCCTAAGAGAACTAGTTGTTGAAAAGAGCCTGGCACCTCTTCCTCCCTCTGCTTCCTCTCTCACCATGTAATCTACAGACACTGGCTCCTCTTCACCTTCTACCATTGGTGGAAGCACACTGAGTCCCTTGTTAGAATTGTATAAAAAGCAAAAAAACTTTTTTTTAGAAGATACAAGCATCAAACACTTAAAATCATACTATTTTAATGTCTGAAGACATAACTGGTATAATTTTTTAAAAACATAAACATGCGAAATACATGCCACTTAAGTCTAACTCTCAGCTATACTCTGTTGGAGCTATGCTTTTTGTACAGCCTACAGAACCATGAGCCAAATAAACCTCTTTTCTTTATAAATTACCCAGTGTCAGGTATTCCTTCACAGTAACAAAAATGAAGTAAGACATGATTGAATTGAGAAGGATACAAAAATCACTGCAGGCTGATAATTACTTTTTTTGAGATAAAGTTTTACTCTGTTGACCAGGCTGGAGTGCAGCAGCATGATCATAGCTCACTGTAGCCTCAAACTTCTGGGCTCACGCAATCCTTCCACCTCAACCTCCCAAATATCTGGGGCTACAGGCACACGCACTATACATAGCTTTTTTTTTTTTTTTTTTTGAGAAACAGGGTCTCACTATGTCGCCCAGACTGGTTTTGAACTCCTGGCCTCAACTAATTCTCCTGCCTTGGCCTCCCAAAGTGCTGGGATTACAGGCATGAGCCCCCATGCCTGGCCTTAACCACTTTAAATCATACAGTCTCAATTGGAGCAATATCCCTAAGTGGAAGAAAAGTGGTTCTTATGGAGAGTTGGAAATCTTAAATATTACAATGGCCTATAGCCCTCCAAAGTTCAACCCTACTGATAACATAGTTATTATATACTATAGATCTGTAGCAGTAAAATATCTGAAGGGGAGAAGGTCCATTAGGCCATTAGGCAGAAAACAAGTCTAAAAATGCTCCTTAGGAGGGAATAATGAGAAAAATGGCTGAAGAACACTGCTTTAAGTTACGGATTATAAAATTAATTTCAATGTATCACTCTGAACTAGGGCAAATCCACAGATTTATTTTATGAAACCTAAACACCAAACCTATTCACCAGAACAATACAGTACACATAAATTCAGACAAACAAATAACAGTTCAAATGCTACAAAGAATTAGTGTATTCAATTCATAATTTACTCTGGTTTCTTCAGCTAACATTCAACAACTGAAGGACAAGAGAGAGCAGTAATAGTATGGTACTCTCTCCCAACCCTCTTACTTTATTTTCTGGTAAGTAAATAGGGGTAGTAGCAAAAAATAGCTGACAATTAACAGTCCTAACCCATTTCAATCCCTGCAAAAGACTGAATCAACTTTAATTAAGGCTTTGTAATAACATCACAATACGATTAATAATTTGGTATAAGGTAAGTGACAGAAATGCAACGGTTTATTGCAAACCAGGTGAGGCAGGGCTAGGGACACTTATGTCCAAGAATAGAGCTGGTACTCAACAAAGTGAAGAATCCGAAGTTCGTGGCTTTGTTTGTGTAATACAACCACCAAAACATACAAATCTATCCCAGATAGATTTATCTGTCCTCATGACATAGCGAAAACTACATATTCATTCTCATTGTGCCTGGGCCCAATCTTCTCCTCCCACAACTCCACTATTCACAGCCTGTGACCCTCCTACATGGTGGCAGAGGAAGAGAACCACTTAGATCACTAAGGAAAACTGACAAAGTATAATCCATTTATGAACAATCAGAAGTAGCTGATTAATCACTTAAAATCAGATGCCTATTACTGATGCTTGTATAAATTTCTGATAATATAATTAATATTATATTCAATAGAAGAAAAGGAGTATGTCTTAATTTTTAATAATATTAAACATAGTCATTGGTCAGGTGCAGTGGCTGACACCTGTAAATACCCCCATAAAAAAATATTTTAAAAATTGAGGAATGGATTGGCTCCAGTGATGGGTCTCAGATGGGCTAATTTTTATAGACACAGCATCTGAAAGAAACCTGTCAAGGTATCACATAGAGACACTTATCTGCACGCTCATTCTCCATTAATATAGAAGGGAGAACTGGCATTAGATTCTTTTCAACGAATAAAAGTAAACTCAAGATTTATAAAGAAAAGAGGAGAGAGAGGTTCCAACATGGCCGAATAGGAAAAGCTCCAGTCTGAAGCTCCCAGCATGAGCAACGCAGAAGACGGGTGATTTCTGCATTTCCAACTGAGGTACCAGGTTCATCTCACTGGGGCTTTGTCAGACAGAGGGTGCAGCCCACGGAGCAGGGCGGGGCATCACCTCACCCGGGAAGTGTAAGAGGTTGGGGAATTCCCTTTCCTAGGAAAGGGAAGCCATGAGAGATGGTACCTGGAAATTCAGGACACTCCCACCCTAATACTGGGCTTTTCCAATGGCCTTAGCAAACGGAACACCATGAGATTATATCCCACGCCTGGCTCGGAGGGTCCCACACCCAGAGCCTCGCTCACTGCTAGCACAGCAATCTGAGATCAAACTGCAAGGCAACAGCAAGGCTGGGGTAGGGGCGCCCACCATTGCTGAGGCTTGAGTAGGTAAACAAAGCAGCCTGAGAGATCGAACTGCGTGGGGTCCACCACAGCTCAAGGAGGCCTGCCTGCCTCTGTAGACTCCACCTCTGAGGCCTGCCTGCCTCTGTAGGCTCCACCTCTGAGGGCAGGGCATAGCTGAACAAAAGGCAGCAGAAACTTCTGCAGACCTGAACGTCCCTTTCTGACAGCTTTGAAGAGAGTAGTGGTTCTCCCAGCACAGAGTTTGAGATCTGAGAACGGATAGACTGCTTCCTCAAGTGGGTCTCTGACCCCCGAGTAGCCTAACTGGGAGACACCTCCCAGTAGGGGCCGAATGACACCTCATACAGCTGGGTGCCCGAGACAAAGCTTCCAGAGGAAGGATCAGGCAGCAACATTTGCCTTTCTGCAATATTTGCTGTTCTGCAGCCTCCACTGGTGATACCCAGGCAAACACAGTCTGGAGTGGACCTCCAGCAAACTCCAACAGACCTGCTGCTGAGGGTCCTGACTGTTAGAAGGAAAACTAACAAACAGAAAGCACATCCACATCAAAACCCCATCTGTACATCACCATCATCAAAGACCAAAGGTAGATAAAACCACAAAGATGGGAAGAAACCAGAGCAGAAAAGCTGAAAATTCTAAAAGCAGAGCACCTCTTCTCCTCCAAAGGAACGTAGCTCCTCGCCAGCAATGGAACAAAGCTGGAGGGAGAATGACTTTGACGAGTTGAGAGAAGGCGGCTTCAGATGATCGGTAATAACAAACTTCTCCAAGCTAAAGGAGGATGTTCAAACCCATCACAAAGAAGCTAAAAACTTTGAAAAAAGACGAATGGCTAACTAGAATAAACAGTGTAGAGAAGTCCTTAAATGACCTGATAGAGCTGAAAACCATGACATGAGAAGTACGTGACGCATGCACAAGCTTCAGTAGCTGATTTGATCAAGTGGAAGAAAGGGTATCAGTGATTGATGATCAAATGAATGAAATGAAGCAAGAAGAGAAGTTTAGAGAAAAAAAAGAAATGAACAAAGTCTCCAAGAAATATAGGACTATGTGAAAAGACCAAATTTACATCTGATTGGTGTACCTGAAAGCGACAGGGAGAACAGAACCAAGTTGGAAAAGACTCTTCAGGATATCATCCAGGAGAACTTCCCCAACCTAGCGAGGCAGGCAATATTCAAATTCAGGAAATACAGAGAACGCCACAAAGATACACCTTGAGAGGACCAACTCCAAGACACATAATTGTCAGACTGACCAAAGTTGAAATAAAGGAAAAAATGTTAAGGGCAGCCAGAGAGAAAGATCGGGTTACCCACAAAGGGAAGCCCATCAGACTAACAGCAGATCTCACGGCAGAAACTCTACAAGCCAGAAGAGAGTGGGGGGCCAATATTCAACATTCTTAAAGAAAAGAATTTTCAACCCAGAATTTCATGTCCAGCCAAACTAAGATTCCTAAGTGAAGGAGAAATAAAATCCTTTACAGACAAACAAATGCTGAGAGATTTTGTCACCACCAGGTCAGCCTTACAACAGCTCCTGAAGCAAGCAATAAATATGGAAAGAACAACTGGTACCAGCCACTGCAAAAACATGCCAAATTGTAAAGACCACCAATGCTAGGAAGAAACTACATCAACTAACGAGCAAAATAACCAACTAACATCACAATGACAGGATCAAATTCACACATAACAATATTAACCTTAAATGTAAATGGGCTAAATGCTCCAATTAGAAGACATGGACTGGTAAATTGGATAAAGAGTCAAGACCCGGCCAGGCACGGTGGCTCGTGCCTGTAATCCCAGCACTTTGGGAGGCCAAGGCAGGCAGATCATGAGGTCAGGAGATCGAGACCATCCTGGCTAACACGGAGAAACCCCATCTCTACTAAAAATACAAAAAATTAGCCAGGAGTGGTGGCGGGCGCCTGTAGTCCCAGCTACTCAGGAGTCTGAGGTAGGAGAATGGCGTGAACCTGGGAGGTGGAGCTTGCAGTGAGCCGAGATCGCACCACTGTACTCTAGCCTGGGCAACAGAGCAAGACTCCGTCTCAAAAAAAAAAAAAAAAAGGTCAAGACCCATCAGTGTGCTACATTCAGAAGACCCATCTCATGTGCATAAGCTCAAAATAAAGGGATGGAGGAAGATCTACCAAGCAAATGGAAAACAAAAAAAGGCAGGGGTTGCAATCCTAGTCTCTGATAAAACAGATTTTAAACCAACAAAGATCAAAAGAGACAAAGAAGGCCATTACATAATGGTAAAGGGATCAATTCAACAAAAAGAGCTAACAATCCTAAATATATATGCATCCAATACAGGAGCACCCAGATTCATAAAGCAAGTCCTTAGAGACTTACAAAGAGACTTAGACTCCCATACAATAATAATGGGAGACTTTAACACCCCACTGTCAACATTAGACAGATCAACGAGACAGACAGTTAACAAGGATATCCAGAAATTGAACTCAGCTCTGCACCAAGAGGACCTAATAGACATCTACAGAACTCTCCACCCCAAATCAACAGAATATACATTCTTCTCAGCACCACATCACACTTATTCCAAAATTGACCACATAGTTGGAAGAAAAGCACTCCTCAGCAAATGTAAAAGAACAGAAATTATAACAAACTGTCTCTCAGACCACAGTGCAATCAAACTAGAACTCAGGATTAAGAAACTCACTCAAAACCACTCAACTACATGGAAACTGGACAACCTGCTCCTGAATGACTACTAGGTACATAACGAAATGAAGGCAGAAATATATTCTTAGAAATCAATGAGAACAAAGACACAATGTACCAGAATCTCTGGGACACATTTAAAGCAGTGGGTAGAGGGAAAATTATACCACTAAATGCCCACAAGAGAAAGCAGGAAAGATCTAAAATTGACACCCTAACATCACAATTAAAAAAACTAGAGAAGCAACAGTAAACACATTCAAAAGCTAGCAGAAGGCAAGAAATAACTAACATCAGAGCAGAACCAAAGGAGATAGAGACATAAAAAACCCCTCAAAAAATCAGTGAATCAGGGAGCTGGTTGTTTGTAGAGATCAACAAAATTGATAGACCACTAGCAAGTCTAATAAAGAAGAAAAGAGAGAAGAATCAAATAGATGCAATAAAAAAATGATAAAGGGGATATTACCACTGATCCCACAGAAATACTGACTACCATCAGAGAATACTGTAAACACCTCTACGCAAATAAACTAGAAAACCTAGAAGAAATGGATAATTTCCTGGACATATACACCCTCCCAAGACTAAACCAGAAAGAAGTTGAACCCCTGAATAGACCAAAAACAGACTCTGAAATTGAGGCAATAATTAATAGCCTACCAACAAAAAAAGTCCAGGACCAGACGGATTCACAGCCAAATTCTACCAGAGGTACAAACAGGAGCTGGTACCATTCCTTCTGAAACTATTCCAACCAATAGAAAAAGAGGGAATCTTCCTTAACTCATTTTATGAGACCAACATCATCCTGATACCAAAGCCTGGCAGAGACACACACACACAAAAAAAAGAGAATTTTAGACCAATATCCCCGATGAACATCAATGCAAAAATCCTCAATAAAATACTGGCAAACCGAATCCAGCAGCACATCAAAAAGCTTATCCACCACGATCACATCTGCTTCATCCCTGGGAAACAAGGCTGGTACAACATACGCAAATCAATAAACATAATCCAGCATATAAACAGAACAAAAGACAAAAAACACATGATTATCCAACAGATGCAGGAAAGGACTTCGACAAAATTCGAGAGCCCTTCATGCTAAAAACTCTCAATAAACTATGTATTGATGGGACATATCTCAAAATAATAAGAGCTATTTATGATAAACCCACAGCCAATATCATATTAAATGGTCAAAATCTAAAAGCATTCCCTTTGAGAACTGGCACAAGACAGGGATGCCCTCTCTCACCACTCCTATCCAACATAGTGTTGGAAGTTCTGGCCAGGGGAATCAGGCAAGAGAAAGAAATAAAGGGTATTCAATTAGGAAATGAGGAAGTCAAATTGTCCCTTGTTTGCAGATGACATGATTGTATATTTAGAAAACCCCATTGTCTCAGCCCAAAATCTCCTTCAGCTGATAAGCAACTTCAGCAGAGTCTCAGGATACAAAATCAATGTGCAAAAATCACAAGCATTCTCATACACCAATAACAGACAAACAGAGAGCCAAATCATGAGCGAACTACCATTCACAATTGCTTCAAAGAATATAAAATACCTAGGAATCCAACTTACAAGTGATTTGAAGGACCTCTTCAAGGAGAACTACAAACCACTGCTCAACAAAGTAAGAGGACACAAACAAACGGAAGAACATTCCATGCTCATGGATAGGAAGAATCAATATCGTGAAAATGGCCATACTGCCCAAGGTAATTTATAGATTCAATGCCATCCCCATCAAGCTACCAATAACTTTCTTCACAGAATTGGAAAAAACTACTTTAAAGTTCATATGGAACTAAAAGAGTCCACACTGCCAAGACAATCCTAAGCCAAAAGAGCAAAGCTGGAGGCATCACGCTACCCGACTTCAAACTATACTACAAGGCTACAGTAACCAAAACAGCATGCTACTGGTACCAAAACAGCATGCTACTGGTACCAAAACAGAGATACAGACCAATGGAACAGAACAGAGCCCTCAGAAATAATACCACACATCTACAACCATCGAATCTTTGACAAACCTGACAAAAACAAGAAATGGGAAAACGATTCCCTATTTAATAAATGGTGCTGGGAAAATTGGATAGCCATAAGTAGAAAGCTGAAACTGGATCCCTTCTTTACATCTTATACAAAAATTAATTCAAGATGGATTAGAGACTTAAAACATTAGACCTAAAACCATAAAAACCCTAGAAGAAAACCTAGGCAATACCATTCAGGACATAGGCATGGCCAAGGACTTCATGACTAAAACACCAAAAGCAATGGCAACAAAAGCCAAAATTGACAAATGGGATCTAATTAAACTAAAGAGCTTCTGCACAGCAAAAGAAACTACCACCAGAGTGAACAGGCAACCTACAGAATGGGAGAAAATTTTTACAATTTACCCATCTGACAAAAGGCTAATATCCAGAATCTATAAAGAACTTAAACAAATTTACAAGAAAAAAATCAAACAACCCCATCAAAAAGTGGGCAAAGGATATGAACAGACACTTCTCTAAAGAAGACATTTATGTAGCCAACAGGCACATTAAAAAATGCTCATCATCACTGGCCATCAGAGAAATGCAAATTAAAACCACAATGAGATATCATCTCACACCATTTAGAATGGCAATCATTAAAATGTCAGGAAACAACAGGTGCTGGAGAGGATGTGGAGAAATAGGAATGCTTTTACACTGTTGGTGGGAAACTAGTTCAACCATTGTGGAAGACAGTGTGGCAATTCCTCAAGGATCTAGAACTGGAAATACCATTTGACCCAGCCATCCCATCACTGGACATACACTCAAAGGATTATAAATCATGATGCTATAAAGACACATGCACTTGTATCTTTATTGCGGCACTATTCACAATAGCAAAGTCTTGGAACCAACCCAAATGCCCATCAATGATAGAGTGGATTAAGAAAATGTGGCAGATATACACCACAGAATACGATGCAGCCGTAAGAAAGGATGAGTTCATGTCCTTTGTAGGGACATGGATGAAGCCAGAAACCATCATTCTGAGCAAACTACCACAAGGACAGAAAACCAAACACTGTATGTTCTCATTCATAGATGGGAAATGAACAATGAGAACAGTTGGACACATGAAGGGGAACATCACACACCAGGGCCTGGTGGGATAGGGAGGGAGGAGGGATAGCATTAGGAGATAAACCTGATGTAAATGACAAGTTAACAGGTGCAGCACACCAACATGGCACATGTACACATATGTAACAAACCTGCATGTTGTGCACATGTACCCTAGAACTTAAAGTATAATTTTTTTAAAAAGAAATAAAAAAGGAAAGGGGAGGAGAAAAAAAAATTGAGGAATGTTTGCCAATTAAAAAAAAATAATAATAATAAGGCTCTACCCACAATTTGTTTCATTTTTCTAAGCAGGGCAACAGTTAAGGAGATAGGTTCTGTGGGCTTCTATACTTGATCTATCATTAATTTAGCTAGTGACTTTCATAAAGTTATCCTGGCTATGCCTCAATTTCAAAAAAAGGTGTAAAAAATAACACCTGCCTCATAAGGATGCTGTGAGCATTAAATGAGTTAGTACACACAAAACACTTAGAATATCTGACACTACCTCACAAAGGAAATAAATACTATTATAATTACTACTACTATTGTATTATATAAAGGACATTTAATCTCCAGTTTTGCCTACTAGCTGCCAATGAATATCTTTGTACAAACATCTTTGTCTACTTATAGAAATGTCCCAGGGTAAATTATTGGCAGAGAATCTGATGCACTCAATTTTACAGGTACCTATTACATTGAAAAAGATGGTTAATACTCATAGTCACTTGATTTAAAACAAACATGCCAATACAATTCAGCAAAGAAAAGATGGTCTTGTCAATAAACAGTGATGGTATAACTGGATATCCACATGGAAAAATACTGAAGTTTATCTCCACCTCATATCATAATCGAAAAATTTACTGCAGGTCACCCCAGCCCTAAAAAAGGTAAACACTTCCAGAGAAACACACACACACACACAAATATATCTATGATCTTGGGGTAAGTACAGTGGTCTTAAATGGGAAGCAGAATGCACATACCAAAAAGAAAAAATTAATAAATTAAATTTCAAATAATATCAAGAAAATGAGTAGGTAAGTCACAGACTAAAAGATACTAGCAATACATATAAAAGACAAAGGACTGGTGTCAAGAATACGTACAGGCTGGGCACAGTGATTCACACCATGAATCTCAGCACTTTGGAGGCTAAGGTGGGAGAACTGATTGAGCCAAGGAGTTCAAGACCAGCCTGATCAACATAGTAACCATCTCTACAAAAAATTTAAAAATTAGCTGGGCATGGTGGCACACACCTTTAGTCCCAGGTACTTGGAAGGCTGAGGTGGAAAGATCACTTGAGCCCAATAAGTTGAGACTGTAGTGAGCCATGATCGCACCACTGCACTCCAGCCTGGGCGACAAGAGACTTCATCTCAAAAAACATATATAAAAAACACATAGAGAGGTCCCTGCCCCACCAATTCGCTCCCCTCGGCACCGGCGGTGGCTGTGCTGTTGTGGTGGTAGCAGCATCCGGCTGCCACAGACCCCACCAACTACCAGCACCTGGTCTGCTCAGCGCTGCAGTGGGCCGGACCAACCACTGCACCACAGATCCTTTTGGAATAAACCACGGGATTGGGCCTCATCCAGATGTGGTGGAATATGCCAAGGAAAAACTGCAGAGCTTCATCAAAAATAGTGATAGCTTTGATAATCAGCTCCTAGACCTAGACTATCCAACTAAGAGGGAAGTTACAGGGCAAGGCTAGGTCACTCTGATCTAGCAGCTCATCAAAAGAATTATATGTGCAAGTTGGCAAGCCCCCACTGTAAGCGAAATCATCTGTCCATCTGAAGATGAAGATATTCCAACACGCACGTATAAAGAAAACCACTGCTGAGATTTGAGTTCTGTGAACCTGCATTTGTCGTCAGTAATTGCCTCCAGATAGCATCTGACAGTCATCGGTATGACGGAATTTACTGTGGAGCTGGAGTCCAGAAAGACCATGAAAATACTACTATAAGTTGGAGACATATTAGTCACGCCTATAGAGGATCCGTTAACACAGAACCGGGCAAAACACTTGGGAAAGGAAAAATATCCTTGTTTTGTCATTTGCTTCACTTGTGCAACCAAGTAAGAATGATAATGGCAAACCAGATTCTGTGGGACTCCCTCCCTGTGCTGTCAGGAATCTACAGGATTTGGCTTGTATTTACATTCGATGCACATTTAGAAATTGCATAAATGATGAGATGCAGGCCAAGGGGATTCCTCAAAGGGCTCTACCGAAAAAGAAAAAAAAAAGAGCGTTAAACAGAGAATTAATATGTACATATTTGTGGGTAATCAGCTTATTCCTCAGTCTCTAGACAGAGAGGAGGATGAAAAAAATGGAAGAAGGTAACAAAGAAGAGGAAGAAAAAGATCACAGTGAAGCAATGAAGCCAGAAGAGCCACCTCAAAATTTACTGAGAGAAAAAATATCACAACTCTGCCCCTCCCTGAATCTTTAGAAGCTTACTTGACATATTTTAGAGACAAATAATTTAGATCAAGGAGAAAGAATGCCTACCAGTAATTCCTTTAGTCTTGAAAACGTAGCGTTTGTTTTTGTTAGGAATAAAGAGAGAGAATTACTTCTTTCATCAGAGCGAATTATAGTGGGAAAAAGCAAAACTTGTTTCTGTCAGTAACAAAAATAAAAGAATCCCTTTTATAAAATATATTTTTCTTTAAATCTTGGAAGAATGCTGTTTTAGCTCAAAGTGATTTCCAAGTGGAATGCAACAGTAGTCAAGATTTGTGTACTATAAATCCTTTTCTGATTCCTTACAGATTTGTAGTGGTAAGGGTTAGATTTAATTTTATATAAGGTTTAAATAACTGTCAAGTTTATATAATGTGATCTGAATTGCAGTTGTTTGCATTTCCTCTATGAAAACTTTAATAACGAAATCAAATGCTTTGTAGACCTATTTACCTTACTTTTGTTGCAGTCACTGTTGCTGGGTTGCTGTACATATATTCCAGGGCAATATATGGGTGCAATAACAATACAAGATATTGAATAATTTAGCTTTAAAAATCCTACAAATTTTATGAAATTTTATAGCCCTGATACTTCTGCTTTTGAATCTCTTGCCAAAAGACATGGGTGAAATATCTGCTTCTCTCATTTTAAGAACACAGCAAGTGAATTATTAAAATAGAAAGTATATACTTAATACAACTCTTATTTGGTATGGACCCTTTACATTTTCAGTATTTTTTTTAAATGAGGTTATCTTAACTTCCTAGCATTTTAAAAGTATATTTAGGATTGTTTTTTCTGTAGTTCACTGTATAAAGCATTTGGTTTGAAAAAAAAAATTGTTATGTGTGACTCTTGATAAGACACAGAAAGACGGAAGGAGCATGAGTGATAGCCACCTTCCTGGCTGGCTCTAAGTAGCAGGGTAGATCTGATCAGCAGACGCACTTTAGCAAACGGAACTTCTAACTTATCTGAGTATTTATCTTTGACAAGGTAGGGCTAAGCTTGCTTAGATTTGCTTTGGATCTTTCCCGTATAAGAAATATTCACAGAAATTGTTTGTTTTGAAAATCCTGTTCCGAATCATATTGTAATATTTGGGATCCACACCATGTTCATTTCACTTCTTCTCATATTTTTCGTGTTTCTTTTGGTAAAATTATAATGGTTTTCATTTTGTACTTAATATTACACACGTAAACCATCCATCATTTGAGCTTTACTGTAGCTCATCAGTGATAAAAACAGTCAGTAACTGCCATTGTTTGTTTGTTTTCCTAGTAAGGCCTGAAAACAGTCATTCTTTGTTAAGAAGGTATACAATGTAACATATTTACTAGTGTTACATGGATTATACTTTTCTTAAAGGGAAAAAATTTGAGAGTATCAGGGACTACCACGAGCATTGTTACTACAGTAGTTGTTCAGATTTGGTTAAGGAAGCCCAATCAATGTATAGTGAAAGGATTATTATATTTCTGCTAAGATTAAGATATTGTTTCAAAAATCTCAGCTCCAATCATTCCACACATCTAAAAACAAGTGTTTGTACTCATCTAAGCATGAAACTGTCCCAAGTAAGTGAGGATATTTTAGTAATGTGAAAGACACTTTCATGGAAGGTATTTGTTTTATACCAGTGGGTGGGGTGGCAGAATTGGGAGTATTTCTACAGTTATTCTTAGATGATTACCAAAATGCCCCGTCTCATTTCTATCTAGGAAAGGAAAAAATCAGTTTTATACTACTGTTGTCATCTGTCAGAAATGTTCATTTTATTTTGAGTTAAATGTTGCTTTAGAAGTTTAATCTTGAATTCCTGGTGACCACGTTTGTATCTGGAAACCTTGGGGAGAGTTATCATCTGACCTATTCCCTATTTTTGGTTGGAGCTGCTGTTTAGATGTGTAAAGACACATATTCTTAAATGATGATTTTACTATTTAGGAGAGAGTTTTTGTTGAGGATATATTTGAAGATTGGCTTTTTCATATTGTCTTTCCTTCTTTGGCCTTGGCAAAGTGTACAGTAGATTTTCATGATCATTGCATACCTTTTGTCATTGAAATATATCTTTTATTTTTTAAATGCATTCATTTTACAGTTGTGACTTTATCATTGACTTTAAGAGGTAGAAATAAGAAATAAAAATTAAAGTGAAAAAAACATACAGAATGCCTACAAATCAATCAAGACAAATAACCTAATTTAAAAATGGGGAAAAGATGTGAATAGGTACTTCACAAGAGCCCTTGCAAAGGGCTAACAAAAATATTAAAACACAACTTCAGTACACTAGCAATGCAGGGGGCTGGTGAGGACATGGAGGAACTACAACTCTCATAAATGGCTGATAAGGATGTAAATTGGTTCAACACTTTTGTAAAGCTGTTTGGCAGTATCTACTTTGGCAGAAACATGCCTACCCTATGATTTAGCAACTCTACTCTAGATATATGTGCAAAAGAAATGAGTCAATACATCCAGCAGAAGATTTACATAAGGATTTCATAGCAGTTTCATTCAGAGTAGTTAAAAACTGCAAAAAAATCCAAATGCCCATCAAAGGAGAACAGATCAATAAAGTGTGTTATATGTATACAATGAATGCTAAATAGCTTTAAAAAGAACAGACTACCAATACACTAATACACACAATATAAATGAATCTCAGAAATTATGTTAAACAAAAGAAGCCAGATACATAAAATAAAGTACATACTGCATGATTTAAGAACAGACAGCTGAATCTATGGTGATACAGTAAGAATGATGGTTATATCTCTGATGGAGAAACTACTGACTAAGAATTGACTGAGAAGGGGCCTGAAGGAATTTTCTGAAATGATGGAATCATATGTTGATCTGGATGGTTGTTACATGGATACATACATATGTAAAAATTCACCAAGCTATATACTTAAGATCTTAAGAGATATATATACCTTACTGTACACAAGTTATACCTCAGTAAAAAAAGAAAAAAGATAGCCAAATTGTTCTGCATGAAGATGCATCTTACAAATTTTTTGTGAATCAAAGTCAAAGGCAAGGAATCTATTTTGTTCACCACTGCACACTTAATGCTCAATACAGTGCCAGGTACATGGCAGATGGTACATACGTTTTCTTCACTTTTGTTTTTTGGCTAGAAGAGTGTGGCTTTTATTCTATTTTTTCCTATTTTTAACTGTAGGAAACTATACATAACATAAAATTGACTATTTTGACCATGGTTAAGTCTACTGTTTAGTGGCATTACGTACATTCATACTGTTTTGCAACCTTCGCCACCATTCATCATCCATCTCCATAGCTCTTTTCATCTTGTAAAACTGAAACTCTACACCCATTAATCAACAACTCCCCATCCCCAATCTTCCCCCAGTCCCTGGTAACCATCATTCATTTTTTCTGTCTCTACGATTTTGACTACTCAAAGTCTTCATGTGAGTAGAACCATAACAGTATTTGTCCTTTTGTGACTGGCGTATTTTATTTAGCTAATGTCCTGAAGATGCATCCATGTTGTAGCTTACATCAATTTCCTTTCAAGACTGAGTAATATTCAGTTCATAAGTATTTTTGAATTAATAAATTTACCATAACAGTAGTTTATACAAATTCTAAAAACCAGCCTCTTCATTTCAAATATACCAAAAATTCCAAAAACTAAATATCTAACACATAGGAAAGCTGACAGGAGGAATGAAATAATTATATTCAAGAATATGGCTCACCTTCTTTGGGTCAAGATTTCCCAAAACTGAACTGGCCTGGGGACAAACTTCAGACAGTGAGCAACCAATCTTCATGATATCCTTATTTCTATTGATACTCTAGAAAGATCAGATATAAGATACAGTAAAATACTATATTATAGTGTTACACACTTGAGGGTTCTAAGCATGATAAAAGATTTTAGGCCATTAGAAATTAAATCAAGTTCTTATGTCTGTATTTTTTCATAATTTAAATGAGTTATTTATAAGAAATGAGACTAGGCCATATAAAAAGTTTACTTCCCAATGAGTTCAAATTAGGTAGAATTCAAACAAGATACCAAATATAATTAAATCATATGGAAAAGATTCCTTAAAGATCTATTTGATTGCAGAGCTCAAACTGGGAAATAAAAGATGATCCTGGAATATTTGATGGTGTCAGAAAGTAAAACAACGCTAAAAATAAAAAATAAATAAATAAATAATTTTTAAAAAACTGGTTGTGATGGCTCACACCTGTAATCCCAGCACTTTGGAGGGCCGAGGTGGGAGGACCATTTTTGAGCCGGGGAGTTTGAGACCAGCTTGGCAACATGGTGAAACCCTGTTTCTACAAAAAAAAAAATACAAAAAATTAACCAGGCATGGTAGTGTGCGCCTATAGTCCCAACCACACAGGAAGATGAGGTGGGAGGATTGCTTGAGCCCAGAAGTTCGAGACTACAGTGAGCCATTATCACACCACTGTACTCCAGCCTTGGTGACAGAGACCCTGTCTCAAAAAAAAAAAAAAAAAAAAAAAAAAAAGTGCTCAAAAAAAGAATAGGACATCTTTAAGGACAAGTACCAATTTGTGTTCTTTGGTGAACTTTGTCCCAATGGCCAAGGCTGAATAATTTAAACAACAAAATAAATAATGATAGCATAGGATTACAACCCATGGAATAAATATCCATGAGTTTATATTATTATAAATAATTGAATAAATAAATGGCAGAGAAAAGACAGCTCTTCCTTATAGAAGAATTCCAATTACTAGATGTGGAAGGAATGAGGGGAATAGAAAATCATCATTAGGCAAGCACTACAGCAATAAACAGTAAAATTCGTGGGTGAAAAGTTGAAGAGAAACTGGATTAGACAGCCTCAATAAGTCTCCTAAAACATTTATTAATTACAAAAGAAAAAAGAGTAACTTTACAGTGAAAAAACCTGGAAATTGCCACCCTACCCAAGTGAATCAAGGTTATCATCAATAAGAAGGTATATCACATCACGAAACCCCAATAATGATGTACTGAGAGGACTACAATATCACTTCTGTGGAACTCTTGCTAATCTATTTATAAGAAATCATCAAACAAACTCAAATTAAAGGATACTCTACAAAATAACTAATATTCATCAAAAGTGTCAAAAGTCTTGAAATACAAGGAAAAATTGAAGAACATTCAGAGGTTAAAGGAAACCAAGGATATACAACTAAATACAATTCGGGATTCCACATTGGATCCTGGAACACAAAAATACAAAAAACTGCTAAAATTTAAATAAGGGCTATAGTTTAGTTAACAGCATTGTACTAATGTTAATTTCCTGCTTTTGATCATTGTACTGTGGTTATATAACACATTAGCATTAAGGGAAGCTGGGTGTAGCCTCTGTACTAATTTTGCAACATTCCTGTAAGTCAAAGTTTCTTCAAAATAAAATGTTAAATATATATATGTGTTCTAAAGAAATACACCAACGAAATATTCAATAATGCTAGAAAGAACATGACTATCCGTGATGACTGAAAAAAAAAACTCTGAAAGAGCAGTTCAAAGAACATCATGATGAATATCAAAGTCTCAGCATAGAAGAGGAACTGAATTTAAACCGACCCTGAGAAACAACAGAGGCAACCTTTGTGAACAAACCCCTAGAATCAAAATATTCCATATATTTTTTTTCACTATGCAGACTAAAACAAACAGGAGTTCTTTTTTTGTTTGTTTGGCACAATCTCAGCTCACTGCAGTCTCAATCTCCTGGGCCCAAGCAATCCTACCACCCTCAGCCTCCCACACAGCTGGGAACACAGGCATGCACCATGCCTGGCTAATTTTTTTTCTTTTTTTTTTTTTTTGGAGCGACAAGGTCTCACTATGTTGCCAAGGTTGGTCTCAAACTCCTGGGCTCCGGCGATCCTCTCACATAGGTCTCCCAGAGTGTTGAGATTATAGGCCTGAGCCACCATGCCTGACCAGAAGCTCTTTCTTTCAAAGAAACAGGTGGAGTCAAATACTTCAGATTCCTTCAGCTGCCACCCATCCAATCTGAAGTGTTTGCTTATAAGTGGTTTATAAGGCAGAAGCCCACAGGGCAAAAAATGGAGAACATATGTGAGCAGATTTTCATCCTAATCTGCCTACCCATATTTCCAAATCTCTAGTCTTCTCTATGTCTACATCCCACCCTAACCCCAACCAAATTTGCCAATTTGCTTCCTGAAATAACCACTGCATTCATTTACACACCGTCAGTAGTTTTAATGTTTAATCTTTTCATGTGCATGTTTCCTGTTTTAAATGTTCTTCTGCAAGCGCCTCAACTTCATGGTTTAACTCAGAGGTTGGCAAATTACAGCCACCTGTTTTAGTAAATAAAGTTCACTGCATCACAGCTACACACACTCATTCACATTTTGTCTATGGCTGCTATGCACTATGTTGGCAGAGTTGAATAGCTGCAAAAGAAACTGTATGGGCTAAAAATGGTAAACTACTCATCATCTGATACTTTACAGAAAAAAAATTTGCTGACTCTTGAATTTGCTCCAAATTCAATCAACATCTTCACAAATAAAGTAAACTGAAATCAAAGTCTAGAGCTGCACTACTGAATACAACAGCCAATACCCACTTAAAATGTGGCTAGTCTAAGTAGATATGCTCTAAGTCTAATACACACACTGGATTTCAAAGACAATATTAAAAAGGAAATATAAACTATCCTGTTTACATTTCCATGCTAATTATATTTTGAAACAATATTTTGGATATATTGAGTTAAATAAAATGTATTTATTAAAATATCACCTGCTATTTTTAGTTTCTTCAATGTGGCTGCCAAAAATGTTTTAAAATTACTTTCGTGGCTCATATATTTCTACTAGACAGCACTAGTCTAGAAAATCTTTTTACACTGATAAATGATGTTTCTATAAAATAAGCTTAAATATAATTTATCATCCAACCTGGGACACTGTTGAGAGTGATGCAGCTGTCACTAATACAGAGACAATGGGCATGGAACCAGCAACGTGTGAGCAACCTTTAGACAATATGCATAAGCAGAAACAAATTTGCCAAATACATGTGCATAAGCAGACACACGAATTTGCCCCAAGTTTTCTATAACATCACCCTTCCGCAATGTTTTATTACATGCAGCCATGCCCCACATAGTGACATTGTAGTCAAGAATGAACCACATACACTGCAGTAGTCCCATAAGATTATAATGAAGCTGAAAAATTCCTATTGCCTAGTGTAGTCCTAGCCATCGTAACATCATAGAACAACACATTACTCACATATTTGTGGTGATGCTGGTGTAAACCTACTGTGCCCCAGTCTTACAAAAGCACAGCACATACAATTATGTACAGTACATAATACTTGGTAATGAAAATAAACAACTATGTCATTGGTGTGTGTGTATATTTTTTTTTACTATTTTTAGTGTACTCCTCCTACCCATTTAAAAAAGTTACTTGTACAGCCACCTCAAGTCCTTCTGAAGATATTCCAAAAGGGCATTATTATCACAGAAGATGACAGCTCCATGCACGTTACTGACTCTGAAGACCTTCTAGAAGGACAAGAAGTGGAGGTGAAAGACAGTGATATTGATGATCTTGTGTCTTCGTTTTTAGCCAAAAAGATTTTAAAGTAAAAAAATTAAAAGTTTCTTAAAAAGAGAAAAAAAGCTTTAGAATAAGGACATAAAGAATATTTTTGCACAGCTCTACAATGTTTGTTTTAAGCTATGTTATCACAAATGAGTCAACTGTTTATTAAAAGTTACAGTAAGCTAAGGTTTATTGAAGAAAAATATTTTTATAAATTTAGTGTAGCCTAAGTGTATGGTATTTATAAAGTATACAGTAGTATACGGTAATGTCCCAGGACCTCACATTCCTCACTACTCACTCAATGACTCACCCAAAGCAATTTCTAATCCTGCAAGCTCAGTTCACGGTAAGTGCCCTATACAGGTGTACCATTTTTCAATCTTTTATAAAATATTGTTACTGTATCTTTATATTTAGATACATAAAGACTTACCATTGTATTACAACTGTCTGCAGCATTCAGTACAGTAACATGGGGTACAGGTACACCACACGGCCTAGGTATGTAGTAGGCTATATCATCAAGGTTTCTCTAAGTACATTCTACGATGTTCATACAGCAAAAAAGTTGCCTAATGATGCGTTTCTCTGTATGTATCCCAGTCATTAAGTGATGCATGACTGTATATTTAAGAACTCTGGGTTAATCATATTCTTCTAGAACTTTCTTCTCATATATTCTCCTATTTCCCACATTACGAGTTCACCTCACCCCCCACCAAAAGGAGTTCCCATGCTGTAGGGAGTACAGAGAAATGTAATTTCTTTCCCTTCCATACCATGTATAGTTTACAAAACCAAAAATTAGCGGATCATTCTGTGCATTACAGGAATT
Source organism: Macaca fascicularis (assembly GCF_037993035.2). NCBI lineage: Eukaryota > Metazoa > Chordata > Mammalia > Primates > Cercopithecidae > Macaca > Macaca fascicularis. Next base: position 106,560,171 of record NC_088377.1, read on the forward strand.
CACCTTCTTAAATTGTGGAACACAGCCCTTTGTGCTTGCTTTGTATTTAAAACTGAGTAACCTTACCTAACCAACAGCCTCCCAACAGAAAATCAGAAATGTTTCATTCATGCTTCCAATTTTATAAGGAGGAAAAATACTATATCTCAAATTTAAGCCATTAGAAGAAAAGACCAAGATTTTAAAAACTTATCCTCCTTCAAGAAACAATCTTATAAAAGACCCCTAGATGGGGCTATAACTTCACAAATACAACAGGCTCTCAGACTCCAGCAAAAGCAGCCTACAATTGAGTGGAATTCTAAAATCACAATCTTGCCAATTTTCTTTTTTTAAACTTGGTGTATTATGTGCATAATATTCATGTGTCAAGTAACGTCACAGCTGTCGACATCTGTCTTCTAATAATGCCTGGTGATAAATAATTCAATAAATATTAGGCAATGAGAATAATAAATATATTTATTCCTGGATTTTATTTTGTTTTTGTTGAGGAGGAACTGGATTGGGGGAGATAAGGGGGGATATCAACCAGTTTGTTATTTACCTGGGCCCAAAATGTTACTGCATCTTCTATGTGACTTCCAACCACATCTTCCACTAAAATCAAATCACAATACAAAGAAAATTAGAAATTAATCAGTACCATCTAGCTGTTAACACCCCAAAATAATTTTTAGTGTCAGTACCTTTATCGTAATGTGTATCTTCATCCATTTGGACAATTCCTGAAAAACTAGAACAATTCAATACCTTAAATTAGATTATAATAATCCATCCATTAAAAATGAATGAAGACTAAACTACGTCATGTTCAATTCTTACAAATGTTTTATCCTAAATGCAGCATCAAAATTCAAACTCTATATTAAAAGTGAACTCAATATTTCCTTCAATAACTCTTTTGAGTATTTTGTAGTATATACAATTTTATCATATTTAATCTCTATCCTTAAAATTATCTCTTTAGCCAAACTTTTACAAATTTATACTGAACAACTCATATACATTTTGATCACTTACATAAATCAACACTTTGAAACAATGTACATATTCTTTTTTAGAAAATATCCTCCCATAAAAAGGACTTCCACAACATAAACAAAGAATAATAGAACAAATGCTTTAAACTGTTAGTCTATTTTATGTAGAAGGCATGGTGGTTACTATTTTTGAAGATTCCATAGGATGAAAGACTGCAAAATACATAGAATTTTGCCTATTACTTCAAAAACAATTTTCATTACATATTACACTTTATCACATGCAAAAATATTCCAAAATAAATGTACACTACTAATTTTATCTGTAACATAATAAAACATTGCACTTTCCATTTACAAATGTTGAAGAAAAATTAAAATACAGATTTTTGATTTTTTTTTTTTTTTTTTTTACCCCAAACGAAGTCTTGCTCTGTCGCTCAGGCTGGAGAGCAGTGGCACAATCTCGGCTCACTGCAACCTCCACTTCCCGGGTTCAAGCAATTCTCCTGCCTCACCCTCCCAAGTAGCTGAGAACACCGGCGCATGCCACCACGCCCGGCTAATTTTTGTATTTTTAGTAGAGACAGGGTTTCACCATGTTGGCCAGGCTGGTCTCGGACTCCTGACCTTGTGATTTGCCCACCTCGGCCTCCCAAAGTGCTGGGATTACAGGCCTAAGCCACCGCAATTTTTTAAGAGCTTTAAGAGTTGTCTAGGAACACCACTACACTGAAGTTTCAAATGCTCTCTCATTATGAAAAGGGAAACATTAACTCCTCATCACAGAAAGATAAAATTTTTAAAATGGATTACTTTTGTTACAACTTAATTTTTTAAAAAAATGTTTCGTAAGTGGCATGAAAATGTCTCCAAAACAAGGGTTCTTTTCTACTGGTCAAAAAGTAGTTTTTAAATTCAACTGACCGAAAAGCTGTAAAAATTTTTAGGGAGACTATATATTCCCATGGAAGGCATTAAGGCTTAAATTCAGTAAAAGTTAAAATTACTTTGGAAATCTCTCCACACACTCCAAGAAGCTACTTCTACAATAGTTTTTAAATCTTACTTTAAAATGACTCGCCCTGATTATGAAGGAACTGATGCCATACACTTTCTGCAAACAGAGATCACCAAATGGTACACCCAAATCTCCACTTCGTGATGAAAATTTGGAAGAGATGGGTACACGTAGCTCTCTGACACTTATTTTACAAGGGATTTTGAAACAAATGGCAAAGAATTTTCCAGAAGGGGAAGAGAGTGTGCAGGCTGCGTGACCTCGTCTTCATGGAACTTATTCAGGCCCAAGGTTTTTTCAAGCCAGTTTCGCCTGCCTGCACGCACTCAAAAACTGGGGCATCTGACACTCCTCTGGGGTGGCGGGCGGCTCGAAGGTGACAGAAAACCCTGAAATGGGCCTCGTCCCCAGGACAGGAGACCTAAAACGCAAGCAGCGACGAAAACAGTCCTTGAAGCGGCCACCACTGCACGTACCACAAAAACTACTACTGACCTCACACTTTCCGTTGCAGAAGCTCTAGAAAAGTGACCCTGGCCCCACATACTGGGCTCTCGGCCCTCCGCCCGCCGTAGCACACGTGCAGAAGCTTACCGCGCGAGCTTTGGCCGCAAAGGCCCCACACTGCGCCTGCGTGCACAGCGCTGCGCCATCATCCGGTGCTAGCGGGAGTCACGTGGCAGCCACGGCCTACCGCCTAGTTAGAAGCGTGCGGGGAGCGGCCTGACGCTGGCGGCTGCCGACCCCACGCACTGAGGCTGCGCCCTGGTGATTTATAGGCTGGGGTGGGGTCCATGGCCAGTTCCTTTCACAAGGCTTCAAGCAGTGACGTTAGAGGTGACGTAGGATTTCGTGGCCTTTCCTAATCTGTTCACGTGGATTTAAATTTTAGAAACACCCAAATTAGAAGAACCCCAACATTCTATTTACACGATGGAAAAGAGAAAATAACTTTGGTAACTGAAAATGTGTTTTTCAGATTAGTAGCTTTACAAGCGTTGGTCAGTTCATCCCTAGATTCCACAGCTCTCTCTAGCGTTACAACTTTTTCCACAATCTTAAGAGGAAAAAATTAGCTGTCTGCTTCTTTGCAGATATTATGCTTTGTGGCAAGCCTTACACAATTGAAAATTATATCTGGTTAATTTTTAACAGCTTGAAGTGTAAAGTACAATAAACTGCAGATATCAAAAAAGTGCATAATTTGTTAAGGGTGAACATATGTATACACTGTTGAAATCACCCCCACAATTAAGATAAACTTTTCTATCACCTCAAAGTTTCCTCATGCTTGATTATAATACCTGACTCCTCCCAGCTCCCGTTCTGCTTTCTGTCACCATACATTAGTTTGCGTTTTCTAGAATTTTACGCTACTAGAATCATACAGTATGAACATTTAATCTAGCTTCTTTCCAATAGCATAATTATTTTGATTGATAAATTTTGTCCTATGTATCAAGAGTTTGTTGGGTTTTATTGCTGTTACTATTCCGTTGCATGAAGATAACACAATTTATTTACCTTTTAACAGGTATTTGGACTGCTTCCAGTTTTGAATTGTTTCAAATAAAGCTGCTATTGTGTACAAGTCTTTGTATGGACATGTTTTCTTATGGGTTAGTGCCTAGGAGTGGAATGGCCAAGTCATAGAATTGTGTATGTGCTTTAAAAACTGCCGCATTGTTTTACAGTGTTGTACTATTTTATATTCCCACCAGCGGGGTTTCAGAGTTCTAGTTGCTCTGTATCCTCACCATCATTTGATATGGTTTGTGTTTTTAAGTTTAAACATTTATGTATAAATGTTTAAAGTGATATCTTCTTGTGGTTTTAATTTGCTTTTATTTCTCTACTAACTAAAGATGTTGAGAAACTTTTCTTATGTTTCTTTTCCATCCAGATCTTCCTAAATGAGGTGTCTGTTCAAGTTTTTTCCTGTTTCCTAACTGAATTTATTATTGAGTTTTGACAGTTCTTTATATACTATGGATACAACTCCTTCAGGTTTGAAAATATTTTCTCCCAGTCTACAGCTGTCTTTTTGTTTTCTAAAAAGGGTATTTCAAAGAACAAAAGTTTTTTATTTCAATAAAGTCTAATTTATCAGTTTTGTCTTATGGGTCATGTTTTTGTGTTGTACATAAGGAATCTCTGACTAGCCTGGTTCACAAAAGTTTTCTTATATATTTTCTTCTAGAAATTTTACATGTTCAAGCTTTACATTTTGATATGTAGTCCTTTTTGAGTTTATTTTTATAACATATGAAACGATCAAATTTTATTTTATTGCATATGGATATCTAATTTTTCCAGCATCATTTGTTGAAAACACTGTCATTTGTCTATTGACTTGTCTTTGCACCATTGTCAGAGATCAGTTAACCATACATGTGCAAGTCTATTTCTGGATTCTCTGTTCTGTTACACTGATCTATTTGCTTTCTTTTTTTTTTTTTTTTGAGACGGAGTCTCGCTCTGTCGCCCAGGCTGGAGTGCAGTGGCGCGATCTTGGCTCACTGCAAGCTCCGCCTCCCGGGTTCACGCCATTCTCCTGCCTCAGCCTCCCGAGTAGCTGGGACTACAGGCGCCCACAACCGCGCCCGGCTAATTTTTTGTATTTTTAGTAGAGACGGGGTTTCACCGTGGTCTCGATCTCCTGACCTTGTGATCCGCCCGCCTCGGCCTCCCAAAGTGCTGAGATTACAGGCGTGAGCCACCGCGCCCGGCCTATTTGCTTTCTTTAGACTAATACCACACTGTCTTAAATACTGTAGTTTTATAGTAACTCTTGAAGACATGTACTGTAAGCCTTCCAATATTATTCTTTTTCAAAGTTGTTTTAGGATTGTAGTTTCATGCGATCGTAGAACTGATTTGTCATTATCTACACACACACAGAGCATGCTGTGATTTTGATTGGGATTACATTGAATGTATATACCAATTTGAGAAGAATGGACATCTTACCTATATTGAGTCTTCTGATCCATGAACGCAGTATATTTATTTGGGTCTTATTTTATCTCTCTGAGTGATGTTTTGTGCTTTTCATTATAAAAGTTTGACTTTTGTCTGATTTAACCCTAAGAATTTCATTTTTCATGCTGTTGTAAATTGTATTATTTTCTTAATTTCAACTTCGTTTGTTTTGTTGCTAGTATATAGAAATATAACTTTAGTATATTGTGCATTATTTCTGTGATAGTTTTTCTGTGGGGGGGGTGTGTGTGTGTATGTGTAAGACATGGTCTCGCTCTGTCATCCAGGTGAGAGACCTGTCGTGATATCACAGGTCATTGCAGCCTTGAGTTCCCAGGCTTAAGCAATCCTCCTGCCTCAGTCTCCCAAAGTTCCAGTATTAGGCACTGAGCCTAGCCTATTTCTAGTGATAGTTTTTAAAATAAATTTAACAGGCCGGGCGCGGTGGCTCAAGCCTGTAATCCCAGCACTTTGGGAGGCCGAGACGGGCGGATCACGAGGTCAGGAGATCGAGACCATCCTGGCTAACACGGTGAAACCCCGTCTCTACTAAAAAATACAAAAAACTAGCCGGGCGTGGTGGCAGGCGCCTGTAGTCCCAACTACTCGGGAGGCTGAGGCAGGAGAATGGCGTGAACCCGGGAGGCGGAGCTTGCAGTGAGCTGAGATCCGGCCACTGCACTCCAGCCTGGGCGGCAGAGCGAGACTCCGTCTCAAAAAAATAAATAAATAAAATAAAATAAAATAAATTTAACAGAATTATCTACATAGATGATCATGTCTTATGCAAATAAAGGCTGTTTTTACTTTCTCCTTTACAATCTGGAAGTCTTTTATTTATTTTTATCTTGCCTTATTGCAGTGGCTAGATCCTCCAGTGTAATGCTGAAAATAAGTGCTGAGAGCAGACACCCTTGCCATGTTCCTATTCTTAAGAGGAAGGCATTTCCCTCTCACCATTAAGTATGATGTTTGCTGTGGGTTTATAATAGATACCCTTTAATAGATTAAGGAAGTTACTTTCTATCCTGAGTTTCTGAAAATTTTTATCATGAACGTGTGTTGAATTTTGTCAAATACTTCTTTTCATATTTACTGATATGATCATGTGGTTCTTTTTTAGTTTGTTAATATGATGAATTACATCAATTAATTTTCAAATGTTATACCAACCTTGCATTTCTGGGATAAAATTCACTTGGTCATGATGTATTATCCTTTTTATATATTCTCATATTAGATTTGCTAAAATTGTTAAGAATTTTTGCATCTATGTTCAAGAGGAATATTGGTCTGAAATTTTCTCTTCTCATAATGACTTTGTCTGGTTTTGATATCAGAGTGATGCTGGCCATATAGAATAAGTTGCAAAGAATTCCCAACTTCAGTTTCTGGAAAGGTCTTATAGAATTGATATTCTTTGTTCCTTTAAGACTTGGTAACATTCACTGTGTGGCCATCTAGCCATCTAGGCATCATTTCCTTTAGTGCACTTTCTAGCCATCTAGAATTTTCTTTGTGGTAAGGTTTTTAACTACAAATTCAATTTCTTTAATAGATATAGGGCTAATCATGTTACCTATTTAGTATCTAATGAGCTTGATAGTTTTGTCTACATTGTAATTTTTTTAACTTTATATTTTCCTGGTGCCTCAATATCCCCACAAATACGCTATAACCACCCTGCCCAAATGACCAGGTGTACCAGGGTGATAGGCTAGTTCCTGCCACCTCCTGACTGTGACCTAATGACTTTCAAAAAGCATCAATAAAATGCCTTCACATGTTTTCTTGTGTACTCTGCTCTGACCCCCAGTAAAGGCACTTGGCCATGGGTCCTCACTCTCTCTAAGCTCAAGCATGCTCCCTTGGCATTCAAACCTTATATGTAGCCCCCATGTGGCATGTCATGCCTCTCTTTTCTAGGACAAATGAGTATAATAACGCCTTTATTTTTATATGCCTCTCTGGAATTTCCATGGCCGCACTGGAATGATCTTTAAACATCCCACAAAGGAGACTTACAACACAGTGTTTTTTTAAGGAATTTGTCCATCTCATCTGAGTTGTCAAAATAATTGGCATAGTTATTTATAGTATTCCCTTAGTATCCTTTTAATAGCTGTAGAATCTATAATGATGTCACCACTTTCATTCCTAACATGGATAATTTGTGCGCTCTCTCATATTAGTCAGGCTAGAGATTTATAAATTTTATTGGTTTTATTGATTTTCTCTCTTGCTTTTGTTTTCTATTTCAGTTTATACTCTGGTCTTATTTTCCCTTTTCTATCTATTTTAGTTTCATTTTCTCTTATTTTTCTAGTTCTTTAAGGTAAGAGCTGATTTGAGATTTTTCTTCATTACTGATGAAGGCATTTTGGTGCTATAAATTTTCCTTCACATACTGCTTTAGCTGCATCCCACAAATATTACGATGTTGTGTGTTCACTGCCTTTCAATTAAAAGTGCTTTTATTCCCATTTTGACTTTTTTTCTTTAGCCCATGGATCATTTACACGTGTTACATAATTTTCAAACATTTGAGATTTTTCCAGATATCTTTGTTATAGATTTATAATTTAATTCCACTGTGGTCAGGGGATATACTTTAAGATCCGAATTATCTTAAGAATATTGAGCCTTGTTTTATGGCCTAAAATATGGTCAATCTTAGTAAATGTTCCATTTGCACTAAAAAAAAAAAAAAAAAAAAGAATGTGTTTTCTGCTGTTATTGGTTAGTGTGTTCTATAAATGTCAATTAGGTGAAGTTGGTTAATACTGTTGTTCAAGTATTCCATATCCTTACTGACTTTATGTCAACATGACCCATTGATCAAGGGAAGCATCTAGGTCATTAACTCTGTCCTACAGCATCTAAGAAGCCCTGGGGCAAGAAGCAAGAGCCATCAGTGTAGGTCCAGGGGTTCTGTCAGCTACAAAGTATATCTAGCTCAATTATGTATATTTAGGGAGAGTAGAAATAGAGTGGGACCAGACCCATTTTACCTTCTGTGAGATGAACTTTGGCCAGGACTCCATTTGTCACTGAGATTCCCTACTCTAACCAGTGAACCACAATCGTCTTTTGGGTCTGCTGGGATCCATGTCAGGTCAGGCACTGTATCCAACAGTCCTTGGTTGAAAAAACAAATCTGACTATTCCTTTTTATCCATTGCACAGTTACCCTGGTAAATGATGGTACGTGACTGCCCCTTGGAGAAAGGATTAGGGGGATATTTACCAAATATACTTGATGATCCTTCCTCAAGGGGATCTGGGCCTTCCCTTCAATAATGAGCTTTAGATCTGGAAACTGGATGGGGAACTATGGTTTTTCATTACAAAGATTGATGTCAGCCTTCTCCTTGCCAATTCTCAATTTTCTTTTTTGAGGGGTGAGAGGAGTCAGTTATATAAGTAAAATAACATCCTAATCAGCTGTCCTTCTGTCTTGCCCCTTGGAACTTCATGAACTTTACCTTGTTCACAGATTCATGCCTATGTGCCTATTAAGTTAATTATGTCAATTGGGCCTCTGACAGTTAAGTTCCACAACTTGGCCTTCAAAATTCTGGCATCCCATCATCTATATACATTGATACCACAGAGCCCATAGTCATGACAGCATCTTCCATCATCAGTTCTAGCCTGTACAGGTCAATCAACCATTGCCAAGCTTTTCAAAGTTTCCAGTATACTCTTCACCATTACATTTCTTTTTGTTGTTGTTTGAGACAGGATCTCACTGTGTCATCCAGGGTAGTGTATGGCATGATCAAGGATCACTGCAGCCTAGACCTCCTGGCTCAAGCATCCTCCCACCTCAGCCTCCCAAAAAGCTAGGACTACAGGCATGCACCACCATGCCCACCTAGTATGTGTGTGGGTATATAGACGAGTTCTCACTATGTTGCCCAGGCTGGTCTTGAACTCTTGGGCTCAAGCAATCCTCCCACCTCAGCCTCCCAAAGTGCTGGGATTACAGATGTGATCCACTGTACCTGACTACCATTATATATTTTTTTGCCTTAGTTATGAATATCATCTGGGCCCTCCTAGGGAAAAGTCGGGTGATAGCTTCTCCAGTTTCAAACAACAAATACATCCCTGAGCTTTCTGACTGCATCCTCAATACTATGTCAGATAACTGCTAGCATGCCTATCATATCTTCTATATGCCATCCTTGCATTGTGTTAGGAGCAACTCCAAAAATTCTTGCCAGGGAATTAAATCATGCATCATGAGTGAGTGCCCCCGTGTTACTCTCTCTTATCAAGCCTTATATTCCACCTCCACCCCACCCCTTGATTCAATATCCTCAAGATCTACTCTCAGACATGTTTCCTGGGTTCCTCCCAATATATTTTAACCAGAATCTGCAGTTGATTCAGAGTGAAACCTATCCTCCTAGAGGAAGGACTATATTCCCCAACTTAGGGTTTGCTAACACATGATCCTAGTTATTACTTTGGAGTCAATGAGCAGTAACAAGGGTGGATCTTGAGGAGAATAAGTGTTACTTTGTGATGCAACTGCCTCAGATAAAGCCTTTACAGAATCTCAAGGTAAGGGCAGGCTATTCTCCACTAGAAAATTGGAGGACACAGCTTGTGCCAGCTCAGAGTTCATGGAAACCTGAGGATTCAAGATTCTCAGCTCACCAACACAAATGTCCCCATCCTGTGATTTAGGGTTCCATTCTTTTTGTGTCAGCACTGACTTGGCTGGGGACTAGCAAGGCTGTGCATTCTGTCTCCTTTGCAGCCTTGCCACCTTTACTATTAGATTTGGGCCTCATTGGCAGCATAATCTGCTCTGCATCTGCAGATGAGTTTCCTGAGAGTGCTATAGAGGGGCTCTGGCTTTCACAGCATTCCTTGAGTTAAATGGCTATCATAAGCCTGTGTCATTTTCTTTTTCAAAGCTCCTAAAGCATTTCAAAGTTGCAAGTGAATACTTAATCTTTATAATTTCCACTAGTCCCATTTCATTGTAATGGCACAGCTACTGCATAACCTAGCACTTCCCCTCCCACCTGCACTTCATCCAAATCCACTGAAGTAACTGATCCAGTCACAGGATACTATCCTGAGTCTTTGCTGTCAAAGGCCATTCCTGGTACTTACCATCTTAGTTTGAGTTTATCCCTTGCCCAAAAGCAAAGCCTAAGACAAATGTTCTTATACCTGTAAGTGTTGTTATACAAGTAATTTATTTGGGAAGTGATCTGAGGGAACCAGAGGGAGGGGTAGAAGAGTGGAAAAGGAAAAAAGAGAAAGATAACATAGGGATGTATTATTATTGAGTTGGCCACTGCTATGGGTGACTGGAGCTCAACGTGATAGGATTTTCTGAGGAAGTTTATGAAATGCATTGCAGAACTGTCTTCCCAGCAGAGGGAAGGGAGAGCACTTATCTATCGGGCTTCCACCTCCCATTAGTCAAGAGTGGCCCCAAAGTCACTAGCTGCCCAACATCTTTGGGCTGCATATGTATGATACAGTGGGGTTCCAGTGGACATCCCAAGCCACAGTGTCAGAAGATCCCTGCAGAAGGAAGCAAGAGAGCCGTGACATGGGCCCAAGACAAGGTGCCATCAAATGGCTTCCACTATCAGAAGTCTGCTGGAAAGTGTTCCACAGCAGTGATGGAGTAAGAAATGGGGCCAAGAGGATTTGCAGTGGCACACAAGATGTGTCCAGTACGTACGTTACAGACAATGGGTAGTTGACAACACAACTTAAATATCAGTAGATAGCTTCGGCCTAAGAAAGATGATTAAAAAAAAAAATCAGTAATATCACTAGAAAATGGTTGTATAATTTTAAGATACATTTTTTATTTAAAAGCATAACATTACAAAGTTTGAAAAATAAAAAAAAGATTTTAACTATTTTTTGTTTGCTTTGTTTTCTTGTTTTTAACTTACTATTTTGAATGACAAAAAAGTGGCTCTTATATATTTGTCCGAAACCCTTGATAATATCTTTGTTTAAATAGCCTGAAACAGTTAAATTATTATGTACTAAAAACATTTACTGTACTCTCAGACTGACTCATATAAAATAACCTCATTTGTCAGGAGAGAGAAAGGTACATACAAAGTAGTAAATTATGAGTTTTGACAAAAGTAATAGGCATTTTTAGTTATTTAAATAAATTAAGGAAACATCCCAAAAGACATTTATACAGTAAAAAAAAAAAAAAAAAGTAAATCATTTCAGGAAAAATAAACTGTATTATTACATTTAAATAAACATGAAAAAGATACTTGGATGATGGTTTTAATTTATCCAATAGTCTTCATGAAGGTTTTGTAGCTGATGGCAATGGAGCTTTTCCTTTCCACTTAGCAGCTTTTTCCATTTTCATCTGTAAATTTAACATATTTATTGATATAACTTGTAAACCATTCTAAAGAAAATAAAAACTTGCAGAAAACTCATTCAGATTCATGTCACAACCATTCCACAGTTATTAAGCTGCTAAATACAAAAGCCAAAATCTGTTAAAGGGACATAATTACACATTTTTAAATGGTTTTATTTTAATTTTACAGAAGCATTTTAATAAAAGTAACATGAATATTGCTTTAGAGAAAAAAAATTAATTTCAATTGCCACTAAAATTACAAGTGCTAAAATGACTAAACTTACATCCAGCCTATGCGCATTCCCAATAGAGTTATATAATGCACCTAATCCAGCTGGATTCTCTCTGGAACGTGGACTGCTTTAAGGATAGTTTCCTATAATTCTGGTTTCTATATTCCCAGTTACCTTTCTAAAAGCCTTTTCCTCCTCCATTGTAGTTAAAGCAAAAAAGCAGCACACATACCCTAAGCAGTGGCCTTCTAACTTTTTAGACACATAGAGACCTTTTCCAGGGGATTAAAGACCCCAGAGAACACAAATCCAACCTGCCTCCTACTCACTACCACTCACATTCACACACACCAATTTCCAGAGGCAACCCCACTGCCTTACCTCTGCAAGAGAAGGGGAGAGCAAGTCAGGGCCCATGGTAGAAGGCAGGGCCTCCGACCTTCTGAACTGATAGGAATAATATCAAGAAACCAGGAGAGACCTGGTAAAACCAGTCTATCCAATCTTATCAAACTGCAAGTAATACAAGCTTCCAATCATAAAACCAGATTAATCCAACCTCTGTCTCCTCCACATTTATTCCCTCTCTCGCCTCTTTGAGTTGGGTTGGGAACCTCATTCGGACACCATACACTCATATCATTCTTGCAAACCGTATCAAACAACAGGTCATCTGAAGGACCCCCAAAAAATACCCTATTCTAGGGCAAAAATTATAGGTTTTGATGTCAAATAGAAGAGAAAGTGAATCCTACTTCTACCATTTATTAAGCATTTGGGGCAATTTATTTAACAGTTTTACATTTGTAAAAAAAAATGTCATAGTAATAGCTACTCCTCAGGGTTGTTCTAAAGCTGTAAATAATATATATAAAGATCTAGGCACTTAAGCACTCGATAAATGCTAGACCCTTTTCCTCACTCATTTAAAGCCAAGTGCTAGATTTGTAGAAACATAAATTTTTAAGAAGCAAAGATGCCAAAATACAAACAAAAACCAAAGCAGTGTTTGTCATTTGAAATAGTACGTAGCAAACACATCCATCAACCATCTAGTCTTTTTTTTTTTTCTTTTTGAGACAGTCTCGCTCTGTCGCCCAGGCTGGAGTGCAGTAGCACAATCTCAACTCATTGCAACCTCTGCCTCCCAGGTTCAAGTGATTCTCCTGCCTCAGCCTCCCAAGTAGCTGGGATTACAGGCATGCACCATCACACCCAGCTAATTTTCGTATTTTTAGTTGAGATGGATTTACACCATGTTCACCAGGCTCATCTTGAATGCCTGACCTCAAGTGATCGGCCCACCTCGGCCTACCGAAGTGCTGGAATTACAGGCGTGAGCCACTGCCTCAGCAAAAGACCATCTAGAGTCTTAAAAGCAAAGATACCTGCTCCTCTTTCTTTTGTTTGTTTTGGTTTTTTGTTTTTGTTTTTGTTGTTTTCTTTTGTTTTTTAAATTTCCTGGCAGGAATACAGTGCTTTGCACCTAGCAGACCTTTGATATTTGTTTCCTTAATAAAATTCTCCTTTCTTGGGGAAAAGAGACCAAGAATCATCCACAGCAGAAGAAAATAACTTGAACTGATATAGAAAAGCAACTTCTCAAGAGGATCTAAAAGCAGTGGGTAAACTATGTTACCACAGAGGTCTCACTCATCAAAGCCCACTTACACTCAGCATAGATTCTTCCCTGCCAGATGTTGCCAATGATTAGCAAAGAATGCAAGCAAAAACCAGATACACACATGGCATTGCTCTTGCGAGAGGCTCTGAACTATCAGACACACAGCTTCCTAATGATCCAAATGGTTTTGGAGTAAAAGACGACTACTAATAGCACGTATGGTACGTGTCACCTCAGAGGAAGTTATTTAGGTATAGGCTTCTTAGTTTTTATACTCCATTAATCACACATGGTGGAGAGTTTATAAGCTGTATCTCATAAATCTACAAATCACAGAGGCTAGAAAGTTATAAACTACATCTCATAAATCCATAAATTCCAGGTTTATGTTATTTTTTTTTCCCCAAGACAGAGTGCTGCTCTGTCGCCCAGGCTGGAGTGCAGTAGCACAATCTCGGCTCACTGCAACCTTGCCTCCTGGGTTCAAGCGATTCTCCTGCCTCAGCCTCCTGAGTAGCTGGGATTACAGGCGCATGCCACCATGCCCAGCTAACTGTGTGTGTGTGTGTGTGTGTGTGTGTGTGTGTGTGTGTGTGTGTGTGTGTGTTTAGTAGAGATGTGGTTTCACCGTGTTGGCCAGGCTGGTCTCAAACTCCTGACCTCATAATCCGCCCACCTCGGCCTCCCAAAGTGCTGGGATTACAGGCATAATACACCCAGCCTATAATAAACAATCTTGACAGGCCAGGTATATCCTTTAAAACATTCACAGATAAGAATTCCTCTCCTTATCTTCTCACAAGCAAACACCATTGGCATGTTTTCAAAGCAGTCAAAACTCCAGGTTTCTGGAGAAGGGATGGAAGGAATTCTAGAATCCAGTCTCCCATAAGCCTGTGAGGAAAAACTAAAACTTGGCCGTGAGTGTGTGTATTCCAAGAATGAAGAGTGATATGATTATAACTTTATACCCTGATGCTGCTGCAAAAGTTGCCTTTTCTTCCATCACTCTGACCATTTCATCTCCCTCGCTGACATCCTACCACACCTCTTTCCCCTTGCTATGGTCTGAATGTTTTTATCCCCACAAAATTCATGTTGAAATCCTAACCTCCAATGTAGCGGTATTAGGAGATGGGCCCTGTGGGCAGTGATTAGATCATGAGTGCAGAGCCCTCATGAATGGGATAAGTGTCCTTATAAAAGAGGCCTCAAGACCCATCATGCCCCTTTTACCATATGAGGACACAGCAAGAAGATGCTATCTGCGGACCAGGAAGCAGGCCTCCACGAAACACCAAATCTGCCGGCACCTTGATTAGACTTCCCAGTCTCTGAAACTGTGAGCAATAAATTTCTATTGTTGATAACCCACCCAGCTTTACGGTATTTTGTTACAGCAGCCCAAACAGACCCTTAAACCACAACTTTTGAAAAGAACTTTCTGCAGGGATGGAAATGCCTTGTGCTATCCAATAAGGAGGCCACTAGCCACATGTGGCTACTAAGCACTTGAAATGTGATTGGTATGACTGAGGAAATAAACATTTAATTTTTAAAATTTAAATTTAGCCTTATAGAGCCCCATATGGAGACTGACTAAAGCATGGATATAGAATGTTTCCATCACTGCAGAAATCTCTATTTTCTAGCTCTGACTTAAATTCTGTCCTTTCCCCTTCGACTTCAAAATTCTTAAGCTACTCTGTCTCCAACTTACTTCCTGAATTTACTTAATGTTCAACTTTTTCCATCCTTTCAGTTACTCAACAAGCTCTTGTCTAAGAGTCGTACAGGATACAACAAAAAGTGGCGGGAGTATCTTTACTTTTGTGGAGTTTATTACCCGGCTGGAGAGATAATGATGTCCACGAAACAACAACCCTAAAGAAAGTACTTGCAGCCATGTGGCTGAAATACTATTCCCCACACCTCATTAAGCCAACATTCTTTCATCTAGTAAAACAAAAAAACAAAATAAAACTCTCAAATATGAACATGGCCATGAAACATATCAAAAGTATAAGAAGTTGACATGTATGAAAGTATCAATTATATTTGTGTTAACTTTTTTAATTTTCCATAAATTCATAACTCACTAAAAACCTATCACACACAAAGCACTGTGCTAGGTGCTAGGGAAAATATAAAGATGAATAAAACACTGTGCTTATCTCCAAGGCATTTACACCCTGGTGAACTGAGTCACTTTCACTTACAGCTGTGAACACATCAAGACTTCACTTGTTGAGCCCTGGAAATTGTTAAAATATGTTTATGTTTAATGTTCCGTTTCTTAAAGAATATTGGGTAATTTTTTTTTTTTTTTTTACATGGAGTTTCACTGTCACCCAGGCTGGAGCGCAGTGGCACAATCTTGGCTCACTGTAATCTCTGCCTCCCAGGTTCAAGTGATTCTCCTGCCTCAGCCTCCCAAATAGCTGGAATTACAGGCCTACACCACCATGCCCGGCTAATTTTTGTATTTTTTTTTAGTAGAGACGGGGTCTCCCCATGTTGGACAGCCTGGTCCCAAACTCCTAACCTCAGGTGATCCGCCTGCCTTGGCCTCCCAAAGTGCTGGGATTACAGGCGTGAGCCTCTGCGCCCAGGTGTGTATTGGGTAATTTGAACGAGTCTGGATACACCTAAAAGCCTCTAAGAAGAATAAGTAATACATATTAAGAATTCAAAACAGATGCCAGGCGCGGTCGCTGACGCCTGTAAGGCCACTCCTTTGGGAGGCCGAGGCAGGCGAATCGCGAGTTCAGGAGATCGAGACCATCCTGGCTAACACGGTGAAACCCCATCTCTACTAAAAATACAAAAAATTAGCTGGGTGTGGTGGCGGGCGCCTGTAGTCCCAGCTACTCCGGAGGCTGCGGTAGGAGAATGGCGTGAACCCGGGAGGCGGAGCTTGCAGTGAGCCGAGATGGCACCACTGCACTCCAGCCTGGGTAACAGAGAAAGGCTCCGTCTCAAAAAAAAAAAAAAGAATTCAAAATATACTCAATCTTTATTTGACAAATATTTTTAAATAAAAAATAAAGGTACACGTATAAAA
The DNA here is from genome assembly GCF_037993035.2 of Macaca fascicularis. Classification (NCBI taxonomy): domain Eukaryota; kingdom Metazoa; phylum Chordata; class Mammalia; order Primates; family Cercopithecidae; genus Macaca; species Macaca fascicularis. Next base: position 106,576,457 of record NC_088377.1, read on the forward strand.
AAAGAAATTCAAGATACATATAATTTACAAATCTGCTGATATTGATGTTTATTACTGACAATTTTATTTGCACATTTATCCAATCTTTATGGCCTTCATAAATAAACCAGTGTATTAAATATCATGTTATTCTCTAGCCCTGTTTCTGCGTAAATTATTCTAATAAGCCTCAAGGCCTAGTACCAACTGTGAGTAAAGACTTTATAAATTATTTTCAAGGATGTTCCACATTCAATATATAATCATTCTAGTGCGTTTGCTACAAGTAAATGCTTAGTGCAAGTGGATTTCCTCAAAAACCTACCCTTTCCTGGTATCGTCTCTCAAAGAAAGCCATATCATCCTCTTCAGGTCTCCTTAATGAAGAAACTTGACTACTTGTACCTACTAACAAGGAAAAAAAAATCTAAGTAATGTATTTATATCATTACATATTCCCCTGAAATAAAAGAAAGAAAATTTTCTCCTGCCAGGTGATAATGTTTTATTTTTCAAACTAAAAATGGCCTAAATGAATAATTGGTCATACTACCTAATTCTCTCTTTTTAGAGAGAATGGCATCACAGGACAAAAGTGTTTTTCACTAGCAAACATTCCCAAACAGTCCACAGTTCATATTAAATAGCTATTCCATATAAGAGTACACTTAGTTTTGTCCCACTACTTTTTACATTTTATAACTAGAAATCCATGTTACACTTTGAGATAATGCACAAAAGTAATTATTGAGGTTTGGTATTGGCAACCATAGTAATGATAGTACCTGCTTCAAAATGTTTCAAAACTCATCTATTTTATCCATGTTTCACGGTACTCACTTTGTAAAATGGATCAAGCACTAATTTACATGCTGAAAGGAATTTTTAAAATTGCTTCTGTAGGAAAAAGTCTGGTTTTCTTGGTAGGTGCCCCAAGAGCCTAATTTCATAGAAAAGTTCACCTTCGTTGCAAGTGAATATCTTCACTGGGTCCCTTCATTTCCAAAGCAGAATAGCATCAGTTTCTAAAGCATATGAATTCACCCTCAATCAGCAACATGTAACTCCAGACAATCACCAGAGTAGAGCTACAGTCTGTCAACTATCTTTCACAAAAGTCTTACTGAGAAGAGTCAGAAGGGATGGATGTTTAGAATAAGTGTTATCTACCCATTCCTCTGGAAACTCTGGGTATATCCCTGGATCATGTGGGACCATTTGAGCCAAACCTCTTCCAGACTCATCTACATTGAGTTGCATTATAATGGCATATTACTATTTATCTAGTAAAATGGTATACCCCAACTCTTCAAAGGTGACTATCAGGCCAGGTGCAGTGATTCACACCTGTAGTCCCAGCACTTTGGGAGGTGGAGGCAGGTGGATTGCTTGAGCTCAGGAGTTCGAGACCAGCCTGAGCAACATGGCAAAACCCTATCTCTACAAAAAATTCAAAATTTAGCTGGACATGGTGGTGCATTCCTGTAGTCCCAGCTACTCAGGAGGCTGAGGTGAGAGATCACTTGAGCCAGGGAGGTGGAGGTTGCAGTGAGCCAAGATCACACCACTATACTCCAGCCTGGGTAACAGAGCAAGACTCTGTCTCAAAAAAAAAAAAAAAAATAGAAGCCGGGCGCGGTGGCTCAAGCCTGTAATCCCAGCACTTTGGGAGGCCAAGACGGGCAGATCACAAGGTCAGGAGATTGAGATCATCCTGGCTAACACGGTGAAACCCCGTCTCTACTAAAAAACACAAAAAGCTAGCCAGGCGAGGTGGCGGGCGCCTGTAGTCCCAGCTACTCAGGAGGCTGAGGCAGGAGGATGGCGTAAACCCGGGAGGCAGAGCTTGCAGTGAGCTGAGATCTGGCCACTGCACTCCAGCCTGGGCGACAGAGCAAGACTCCGTCTCAAAAAAAAAAAAAAATAGAAAGAAAGAAAAGGTGACTATCAGAAACAAGCAAACATCTGCTGTATTTGCTGAAATACAGCAGCAACTTTTACTTTAGCCACTAATCACTGAGGATCACTACACTGACTTAAAATCCAGCATGCCAGCCCAGGAGCAGTGATACATAGCTACAATCCCACTGCTTTGGGAAGCTGTGGCAGGAGGATAGCTAGAGGCCAGGAGTTTGAGACCAAACTAGTCAACAAAGCAAGACCCTGCTGCAAAAAAAAAAAAAAAAAAAAAAAAAGTTTTTTTAATTACCCAGGTGTGGGGGCACAACTGTACTCCTAGCTATGTGGAAGGCTGAGGCAGGAAGATCACTTGAGCCCTGGAGTTCAAGGTAACAGTGAGCCATGATCATACCACTGCACACCAGCTTGGACAACAGAGCAAGAACTTGTCTCAAAAAAAAAAAAAAAAAATTCCAGCATTGGTGTAACATTCATTAGCACTGAAGAACTCAGGCTTCCTCCTGTCTAAGAAAGAAAAACATATAATTGACTGCACTTTCCTCTGTGCCTTGGCTGCCACTAAACTCAGTCAAAACTGAAGTTTAAACAAAGTAATTACATCAACCTTGAAAGCTGCCACAGTTGTGTCCTTTTCTTGGCTTCTTACTTCTATATATATTTCATCACTATGTACTAAGTTGTATGTTGCTTTTGCAAGCAGCCTTAAAATCCCTTATGGGGAATGTCTAGATGTATGAAAATACAGATAAATCAAAGAAAATTCTCATTTTAAAACATTCTAAAATACTAAATTTTAAATACCTAATAAGTCATACAAATTTATTCTTCTTGTTTTCAATAAGGGAAATATAGAATACTGGTGCTTAAAAATGAATTGTACCTGCTCTTAATTTATAAATGATAAAACTCTGCTAACCTATGGTTATCACTGGATTACGCCTCTTTGGGAAAACCCAAAGGCAATTAGTCCACCAGAGGGCCCTCTTATTCAGACACCAGAGCATGTACCAGAACAAGGTTTAAAACTTCAAATTATAGTATTACCAGAATCCTTTAAATTCTCGGAGTTAGCTATTTTTCCCAACACAAAATGAAGTTGCTTGCTTTTTCTCAGTGTGTGGCTTACATAAAAGAAAGTAAAATGATAGCTTAACTTGAAGTTAAATTATCGTAATAATGAAAAAAAGAGAGATGCCTAGAAAACAAATCAAAGCTCCATATTCTAATTTACTACATCCAAAAACAGTTCTAAACTTCATTTCATTACCATCTGTTAATGTCTCTGGAGAAGAACTAGATGATGCTTGAAATGCTTTTAGGAATGGGTTGTCTACTGCCGTAATGGGAGATTCTAAAAATTCAACCGAAGGTGCACCTGAGAAAACAATACATGGAGAATAAAAATTAAATATTTACAGGGATACAAACAAGTTATTACTTCTTTTTTTTTTTTTTTTTTTTTTTGAGACGGAGTCTCGCTCTGTCGCCCAGGCTGGAGTGCAGTGGCCGGATCTCAGCTCACTGCAAGCTCCGCCTCCCGGTTTACGCCATTCTCCTGCCTCAGCCTCCTGAGTAGCTGGGACTACAGGCGCTCGCCACCTCGCCCAGCTAGTTTTTTGTATTTTTTAGTAGAGACGGGGTTTCACCATGTTAGCCAGGATGGTCTCGATCTCCTGACCTCGTGATCCGCCCGTCTCAGCCTCCCAAAGTGCTGGGATTACAGGCTTGAGCCACCGCGCCCGGCCTACAAGTTATTACTTCTAATATAAATAAATTGGAACCTCAGCAGAATCATTAGAAATTCCTTCTATAAAAAGAAAAAAAAAAATTAGACTGGGTGTAATGGCTCATGCCTGTAATCTTAACACTTTGGAAAGCCAAAGCAAGAGGATTGCTTGAGGCCAGGAGTTCAAGACCAGTCTTGGCAACATAGGGAGACCCCATCTCTACACACAAAAAAAATACAAAAATTAGTCGGACATGGTGGCGTGTGCCTGTAGTCCTAACTCCCTGGAAGGGTAAAGCAGGAAGATCACTTGAGCCCAGGAATTTGAGGCTGCAGTGAGCTATGATCACATCACTTCACTGGATCCGGCCTGGGCAACACAGTGAGACTCTGTCTTTTTATTTAGATTTTTATCTGACACATAAAGTAAAAGCAAATGGGTAAAAGTATTCTGCACATTTCTGAGAACTTTTTTCACAGAAGAAAAGAATATTATGTACCTATGTTAGCATAGAAGTTCAAAACCCTAATATGTAATACTTATAAAACACTATCAAAAGCAAGACATTCATAATAAGGACCCTCTGGCTGAAAAGGGTAGAATAAGTGTATTTTTACTTTATTCCTTACTAGGAAGCCATCTGAAAACAAAGTATGAAAAATAAAGAAGAAAGTGCCTTCTTCAGTGAAATGAGGAAACATCCACAACTCCAAACCATAAACTAGAAAGACTAATTGCTAAATACATTGACTTCTGGACCAAAAGGAAGGAAGCTTCGGAGAAAATGTGTAGCTGCTCTGCCTTCTTCACAAACCACCACCTTCCCCCCACACTGCTATCTCTATACCACAGGTGAAGGAAAAAGTGAACTTTTGGTCCTAACTGGGTTAGAAGTTAGCCTCATCTTATAAACAGTGTGGGATGATTGCTCCGTCTCTCCCCACGCCGCCCCCTCTATCCCCAGTGGCTCCGATGGGGCATGTGGGAATATGAGCGAAGGCTCTGGCCCACGCAGGTCCTTGTGCTGCCCTCTGGCGGTTGCAAGTGCTACTGATCTCAAATGCTCAACTTGAATTTAATAAGTTGGTCTCTCAGCTTGATAGGGCCTGGTAGCCTTATGCTTGCTCCCACTGTAAGTATAGACTCCCTCAATACCTGTCACTTCCTCTATTGAGTCCCCCAGATTAGGGGACCCACCTCCAGCTCTGCCCCCTGCTATGATAGACGGCATGGCTGGCCCACTGACTCACAGGTCAGCTGCCTTCTCACACCCCCAGAGAGCTGGAAATTATGGACTCTTTCCACATCAAAAAGGAACCAAATTCCAGCAAGAGGTTTCCTTGGTCTAGGTATCTACATGGCTAATAGATCTGGAGTCCCTCTGCCCCTAGGTTCCTTTACACCTGAAATCAGAACAGAAACATCTTATATTTCCTCTCCTTAACTCTCACCTTTCTTCACCCCACCTTCTTTCATGGACCAAAAGGAAGAGGTTTCCTTTCTCTATAAAATCATGTGTCACATAAGACATTTTAGTCACCAATGGGCTGCATATACAATGGTGGCCCCATAAGATTATAATAGGGCTGCCCTATAATAGTGTAACATTTTATTGATTTATTTTGAGGCAGGGTCTCGCTCTGTCACCCAGGCTGGAGGGTAATGGTGCCATCACAGCTCATTGCAACCTCTACATCCCAGGCTCACGTGATCCTCTCACCTCAGCCCTCACCAAGTAGCTGGGATTACAGGCACACACACAATACCATGCCCGAATAATTTTTTGTATTTTTGTAGAGACATGGTTTCGCCATGTTGCCCAGGCTGGTCTCAAACTCCTGGGCTCAAGCTATCTGCCTGCCTCAGCCTTCCAAAATGCTGGGATTACAGGCATGAGCCACTGCACATGGCCCATTTTATTTTTTTATGCCATATTTTTACTGTACCTTTTCTATATTTAGAAAAATTTAAATATACAAATACTCACCATTGTGTTACAACTGTCTACAGCATTCAGTACAGTAGCATGATGAACAAGTTTGTTGCCTAGGAACAAAAGACTATACCACGTAGCTAGGTGTGTAGTACACTCTACCATCTAGGTTTATATAAGTACACTCTATGATGTTCACATAACAAACATCAACTAACAATGCATTTTCCAGAATGTATCCCCATCGTTTAGTGGCACATGACTATACCTTTGAAGATACTTAGTGTTAAAATACTAGAAGTCTCTAAAAGGCAAAGATGCCAGCTACCACCATTATTTAGCATTGTTCTGGAAGTACTAGCCATTTTGACTGGTCAAGAATAAGAGTCATAAATATTGGGAAGGAAGAGGCAAAAACATTATTTTTTAAAAATAAACTAAAAATTAAGTAAAAACTCTAAGATTAAGTAATAAGAATGGTAACAAAAGCAATGAAACACTTTTGCTTTTTTATAAACAAACAATAATCAGTAAGAAGATATAATGGAAGAAAAAATATCTCATGTATGATACTAATGAAAAAAAATTGGCCAGGAATGGTGGCTTACACCTGTAATCCCAGCACTTTGGGAGGCCGAGGCAGGCAGATCACCTGAGGTCAGGAGTTCGGGACCAGCCTGGCCAACATGGTAAAACCACGCCTCCACTAAAAATACAAAAATTAGCCGGGCATGGTGGCACGCACCTGTAATCCCAGCTACTCAGGAGGCTGAGGCAGGAGAATCACTTGAACCCAGGAGGCAGAGATTGCAGTGAGCCAAGATCATGCCACTGCACTCCAGCCTGGGAGACAGAATGAGACACCATCTCAAAAAAAAATTAAATACCTAGAAATAAACTTAATAAGGTTGTGCAAGCCTTCTGGGATAACAACTTCAGAATTCCACTTAGCTGCACAGACAAATAAATGAAAAGATAATATTTAAAAATATCAGTTCTACATGATGGCTTACACCTGTAGTCCCAGCTACTCAGGAGTCTGAGGTGGGAAGATTACTTGACCTTAGGAGTTTGAGACCAACCTAAGCAACACAGTAAGACTCTGTCTCTAAAAAAAATATAAAACGTAAAATATTAGCCAGGCATAGTGGCATGCGCCCATAGTTGCAGCTACTCAGGAGGTTGGGTGGGAGGACTGCTTGAGTCCAGGAGTTCAAGGCTGCAGTGAGCTATAATCATATTACTGCAGTCCAGCCTGGGAAACAAAGCGAAACCCCATCTTAAAAAGAAAAAAAAATTATTTCTACATTCATCTACATATTCAGTGTGATCTCAATTAAAATAATAGAGTGTTTATACCTTAACAAAATGATGCCAAAGTTCTGAAAGAATTAAAACGTAAGAATAGGTCAGGAAAATTCTGAAGCAATAAAATGAAGTCATAAATATTAACTAATTTATTTATTATAAAGCTGCAGTAACAAAAACAATATAGTAGCTGTACACAAATAGCCAACAATGTGGCAGACTAGGGAGCCCACAGAAATCTTCGGGTTGAACCCAACCCTGCTACTTCTTAGTTGAATAACACTGAGCATGTTATTTTACTTCTCTGTGCTGCGTATCCTCATCTGTAAACTAGGAATAATAATCTAACTCACAGAGTTGTTGTGAGGATTAAGTGAAATAATATATGTGATGTGGCTCAAACAACTGCTGGTAGTACAAAGTTGCAGTCATCAAACATGATCATCATCATCATCATTTTTTGACACTGGTAGTTGGGTTTTCTTTAGCTGTTGCTTGAACCTAACACAATTACGCACCCATAAAACTACAGAAGAATTTACTTATGAAATTTAAGAAGCTAGTTATAAAATTACCTAGAAGAGAAAATGCACAAAAATATCAAGACAATCTTGAAAACAATCACAAAGACGAGGAATTTACCACATCAAATATCATGACATACCAGGAAGCTATCACAAAAAAATAAATATATATATATGTATAAAATATTGGCACAGGATAGACAAATGGGCCAATGGTACAAAATGGAGAATATGACAGAATATGGTAGAGTTTCCATGGAATACTATGCAGCCATAAAAAAGAATGAGTTCATGTACTTTGCAGAGACGTGGATGAAGCTGGAAGCCATCATTCTCAGCAAACTAATGCAGGAACAGAAAACTAAACACCGCATGCTCTCACTCACAAGTGGGAGTTGAACAATGAGAATACATGGACACAGAGAGGGGAACATCACACACAGGGGCCTGTCGGAGGGTGGGAGGCGAGCGGAGGGAGGGCATTAGTACAAATAGCTAATGCATGCAGGGCTTAAAACCTAGACGACAGGTTGATAGCTGCAGCATATCACCATGGCACATGAATACCTATGTAACAAACCTGCATGTTCTGCACACGTATCCCAGAACTTAAAGTAAAATAAAAATAAAGAATACGGTAGAGTGTCAGATGATTTGGGAAAGAATGGTGCTTGAATAACTGGCCATCAATTTAGACAAAAACTGAAGTTAGACACATCTACCTCACACTTTCACAAAAAATAAATTACAGATATATGAAAAAGCTAAACATAAAAAAATACTAAAATAAAATGCAGGAGAATATATTTATAAAACTGAAATAGGAAAGGCCTGTCTCCAAAATTTTTAAACTGTAAAGAAAAAAAAAATTAAGTTAAAAGACAAATGACAGGTTGAGAGAAAATGTCTGCAAAATAAATAACAAAAAAAATACAGAATAATAAAAAGACTTCCTATAAGTCAATGATAAAAGATAAAAACAAAAAAAAATGAGCAAGGGATATGAATAGGCCATTCACAGAAAGTGAAATGGCCAATAAATATGAAAAGATCCCTGTCTCACAAATAACCAGGGAAATCAAATTGAAACAACAACGACAATTTTACACATCAGACTGGCAAAAAAATCAAGTTTAATAATATCAATGATTAGCCTAAATGTGAGGAAATAGGCAAGCTAAAGCATCAGTAGAGGAAGTAAACACAAGCAGAGCATTTTTGGAGGACATTTTGGCAGAATGTATTAGAATTTTACAGGTTAACATGCTCCAGTAGTTTTACTTCTCTGTATCTACCTTAGAGTCAAATTCATGTAAGGATACAGGCAGACAAATTCAAGGATTTTCTTGGCAAGATTGCTTGTAATGGCAAAAAAAGATGGAAATCTAAATGTCATGAACAAGGAAATGATTAGATAAACTGCTATATCTATAGTGTGGAATACCATACAGCAGTTAAAAAGAACGAAGTAGACTTGTGTGTCCTGACACAACAGGCCTTTACATTTTTCTAAGCTAAAAAACAAGTAAAGCCAGGTATGGTGATGCATGCCTGTAATCCCAGCTACTAGGAAGGCTGAGACTGGAGGATCGCTTGAGCCCAGGAGTTCAAACCTAGCCTGGGCACCATAGCAAGACCCTATCTCTTAAACAATAAATACAAATAATTTTTAAAAATTAAAAAGTAAATAGTAAAATTGTATGTTAAAGAGAAAAATTAATTGATGATAGCAAATTACCCTCGGGGAAAGAATCAGACAAAGAGAAGTATTCAAGGGTGCTTTGCAATTAATTTCTCTTTTTTTTCCACTTAATTTCTAGTGTTTGAATATTTTACAAGAAAATATACACTTGTATGGGCCTGGCATAGTGGCTCACACCTGTAATCCCAGCACTTTGGGAGGCTGAGGCAGGCGGATCACCTGAGGTCGGGAGTTTGAGACCAGCCTGACCAACATGGAGAAACTCCATCTCTACTAAAAATACAAAATTAGCCAGGTGTGGTGGCACATGCCTGTAATCCCGGCTACTCGGGAGGCTGAGGCAGGAGAATCGCTTGAACCTGTGAGGCTGAGGTTGCAGTGAGCCGAGATCGCACCATTGCACTCCAGCCTGGGCCACAAGAGTGAAACTCTGTCTCAAAAAAAACAAAAAAAGAAAAGAAAATATACACTTGTATTTATGTAATTTTTAAATGAAAAAATACATGCTTGTTGTAAAACAGAAAAAAAAAAAAAACTTACACACAAGTGTTTCGAGCAGACAGGGAACACATTCTGCTCCCCAGTCCCACTCAGCTCTCAGAAGGATCCATCTACCTTTAACAGTTTAGAATAGATCCTATTAAACTTTCCCTACATTATTTACAACATATATGTATGCAAGAAGATATATGTGTGTGCACACACATACATATTTTACTATAGAAGTGATTACATGTATATACATGTATGTTCATATACACACATGAACATAAGCCTACTGTTTCCAAAATGAAATGGATACAATAGCATAAGTTACATACAGTAGAGTAACAGGTAAACTATATCATATCAAATAAAATAAATATTATTCAGCTATTTCAAACAATGGAGATGTGGATTCAAATTTGAGTACAAGTATTGGGATGAGAATGATCTCTGCCACGTGCTTTCTAAATTCTATAATGACAATACATTGTATGGTAGCAATAAAACCTCTTTCTTGGATACTAAATAGGTCTGAAAAAATAAAAAATAAAATAAAAATTTTAAAAACCTCTTTTAAAAAATAAAAATCAAATGAGAGAATGTTTTCTGAAAGAAAAATACTATGAAGTGCTTAACAAAGATAAGCCTTCACTATTGCTAGCATACATAAAAACAATACGATGGGCTCACATTTCACATAGCATCACTTACCAATCCCACTGTCATCTAACCGCATGTAGCCTTCCGCCAGCGAGCTGAAACCAGTTAATCCTCCCATGGCTGCATAAGGAACATCCTGTCCCACTGGTTTTCCCTGAGCCAATCTTTCTTGCTTAGTTTCCACTACTGTGTCATGGGCATATGCAGGCTGACCACAAGCACAAGTGAAGCAGCTATGGAATCCTGAACACTTGGAACCTGAATCAAGATGTAAAGGGAGTTAAATTCTTAAAGGTCCTATGTTGTCTACCCTAAAGACACTTAGCCTGGCAAAAGCCAGCTGAATCTAGATCCTCTGGCCCCTGTAACTCTTACCTCCAGCCACTGAACTCCTTCCTAGCCACTGTTCTTACTTCTAAAACATGCTAAAGTAGTAACTGGATACAACACAGGAAAAAAAAAAAACTGCAAAACACAAGGACTAAAAGAAATTGAAGAGCCAGGTAATGCAGGCCCTCTCCTCAAAAACGGAATTATAAGCGGCATGGCAGGGACAGCCCAGTGGCCAGGACCAGGTGAAGAGATAATGTAGAAATCTTCCTACAGATCAACTCCCCATAAAAGCCAAATTGGAAGGCCAATCTGTAGACACAGAAAGGGTGTAGTGGAATCTTGTTCAGCAATAAAAAGGAAAGAAGTATTGATATAGGCTACATGGATGAATCATGAAAACATCATGCTAAATGAAAGAAGTCAGTCACAAAAGACCACATATTCTATGATTCTACTTATATAAAATGTCCAGAATAGGCAAGTCCAGAAACAGAAAGTAGAGTATGGGTTGCCTAGGGCTGGGGAGAGAGCAAAGTAAGGAATTACTCCTAGTGAATATGGAGTTTCTTTTTGGGGTGAGAAAAATGTTCTGAAGTGTATTGTGCTGGTGGTTACACAACATTCATGCTGATTATAAAAAATCATGAAGCTGCACATTTTAAATAGGTTAATTGTATGACATGTGAATTACGTCTTAACAAAGTTGTTGTATGAAAAAAATCAAGCCATATTGTAATGGAGGCCAGAATATACCATTAACAAAATCTTTACCCACTCACACCTCTGACAAACATATATGGGAACAGCCAGGCGCAGTGGCTCACACCTGGAATCCCAGCACTTTGGAAGGCCAAGGTAGGGAGATCACTTGAGGTCAGGGGTTTGAGAACAGCCTGGCCAACATGGTAAAACCCTGTCTCTACTAAAAACACAAAAATTAGCCAGGTGTGGTGGCGGGTGCCTATACTCTCAGCTACTTGGGAGGCTGAGGCAGGAGAATCACTTGAACCCTGGAGGCAGAGGTTGCAGTGAGCCGAGATCACACCACTGCACTCCAGCCTGAGTGACAAGAGCAAAACTCTGTTAAAAAATAACAATAATTATTTTATATATATATATATGAACCAAGGCATATAAATAAATCAGTTTTCTCCAACTACTTCCATATTCAGCCAATGAAACATTTATTCCTGCCACTGTCATTAAAAATATTTTATTATATACTTCATCATAAGATTTCAACTCAAACTACTATAAAAACAACTGGATTGACTATCTCCTGAAGGAAACTAATGGACTAGCACTCTACCTAGTTCAATGGATGATCCAGTGTAAGGGCAAAAGGCGTAGAGGTTGGAATTTGGGTACAGGTATTAAGGTAAGGGTGCTACTGCAAACAAAGTATTAAAATGATCATGCTATGTTAATCTATCAGCAAGCCATAAAAATTTTTTGACTTATAAAATGCTTTTTTAAAATCTATGAATAGAATTTAGTTGATTCAACTCCCATATTCGAAAATTTGAATCAGATCACATCTGGTAATTCTTTTTTTTCTTCTTTTTTTTTTTTTTTTTTTTTTTGAGACGGAGTGTCGCTGTGTCACCCAGGCTGGAGTGCAGTGGCCGGATCTCAGCTCACTGCAAGCTCCGCCTCCCAGGTTTACGCCATTCTCCCACCTCAGCCTCCCGAGTAGCTGCGACTACAGGCGCCCGCCACCTCGTCCGGCTAGTTTTTTGTATAGAGACGGGGTTTCAACGGATTAGCCAGGATGGTCTTGATCTCCTGAACTCGTGATCCGCCCGTCTCGGCCTCCCAAAGTGCTGGGATTACAGGCTTGAGCCACCGCGCCCGGCCCCTACATCTGGTAATTCTTTAAAATCCATTACTATTACTTAAATTATCTGAACTACATGAAATGAGGGTTTATGATTATCAAGCATACCATTAACTCTGAATTCTTCCACAAAAATGAAATCTTAGAGTATCTATCCATTGAATTTTCCTTAGTTGTTTCATGTTAACGCTATAACTGAATGTTAACTCCACAACTAATACAATTGAATATTAACTCTACAACCAGTACAAAGGCACGTTAAATATTCAAGGAAGACGTATAAACATTCTGAGTTTATGTGTTTATAATTATATAACTCACATATATTGCACATAAAGCCAGGCGCAGCACTGTGCTGATCAGCAAAGTGTTTGCACCTGCAGCGAATGGGCTGGCTGCCATTCAAGGGGACATAAAGGTAAGCCCTGCACTGGCAGCCAGTCACTCGGCAGGGCAGATCAATGGGGCGCTGCTGAGGAATCGTTTCCAAGTCAGTTTTATGTTGTTTATACCTAAAAAAATGAGAGAGAGAGAGAAATCTGAACACAATATAGGTATTATCAAAAATTACAATTTCTATTATATTAAAGGCAGATACGATTTTTTAAATTATTATTGTTTTATTATTCTTCATAGTAAGGTGAAAATAAACTCTCCTACATATAGTACTTGTATCAGCTATGTTGCTTTGGTCAGAGGAAATCTTCACTCTTTTAGATTTCTATTTTTAGTTATTTCAGAAGCTGTTTCACAGCAATACAAAGAATAATTATATAATTTCCTCAAAACACTTACCTCTACAGATTCCTTAATATAGAAGCACAACCTAAGAGTATGAAAAAGTTCAGGTCGGGTGCAGTGGCTCAGTCCTGTAATCCTAGCACTTTGGGGGGCCGAGTCAGGCGGATCACCTGAGGTTGGGAGTTCGAGACCAGCCTGACCAACATAGAGAAACCCCGTTTCTACTAAAAATACAAAACTAGCTGGCCATTATGGCACATGCCTGTAACCCCAGCTACTCAGGAGGCTGAGGCAGGAGAATTGCTTGAACCCAGGAGGCAGAGGTTGCGGTGAGCCAAGATCGCGCCATTGCACTCCAGCCTGGGCAACAAGAGCAAAACTCTGTCTCAAAAAAAAGAGAAAAGAATGTTATTTTTATCAAAGTGCATTACTTAAATTTATTTCCATATGTTTGCTACTTAAAATAGAAATACATTCAATAAACGCGTATTTATGTAATTTATTTTAATATAACTTTTGACTTCAAAATAAATTATCAATATTTTTGAAAGCCAAAGCTCCTCCTTATACTACTGTGATTTTCTTAAATAAGACCACTCACTTTCTTCTCATAGGTGATATTCAGTAAAATAATACTAAATTTATTATTCTCAATATTAATCAAAGAAAAATCCAAATTAAAATGAGATACCATTTTAACTTAGCAAAAAGAGTCAAAGTTTTTTAAAACTATATGTAATACACAATGTTATCAAGACTATTACGAAAGGGCCAGGTGCCAGTGGCACATGCCTGTAATCCCAGCACTTTGGGAGGCCAAGGCAGGTGGATCACTTGAGCTCAGGAGTTCGAGACCAACCTGGGCAACACGATGAAACCCCGTCTCTTCTAAAAATACAAAAATTAGCCAGGCATGGTGGTGCATGCCTGTAGTCCCAGCTACTCGAGAGCCTGAGGCAGGAGAATCCCTTGAACCCGGGAGGCAGAGGTTGCAGTGAGCTGAGATTGCGTCACTGTACTCCAGCCTGGGCAACAGAGTGAGGTTCTGTCTCAAAAAAGAAAAAAAGAGTGTTACAAAAGAACAAATGCTATTTAATAATGTTTCAAGAAATGTTAAAAGGTCCATTATTTGAACCAGAAATTTCATTTTTGGAAAATATATCCTAAGAAAATAATTCCATTTATAGAAAAAGCTTTATGCATACCAATAATATTAGCAATAGTACTTACATCAGCTACATGATACACACACCCACACAACATAAAAGAACTAGTAAGTAAATTACTAGACAACAGGTTTTCAAACCTTTTAGCAGTGAAACCCCTTTGTCAAATAACATCTTTTATAGAACGAGAACACATAAAACAAATGCAGAATTGGTTAGAGCAAGAGGAAGAACAGAATAGAGTTTCCCCTTCTCCTAACCCGCCCTTCCACCTGGCACACCCTCAAGGCTCTCTCCCAGCTCCGGAGAACACAGATAAACACCACTGGACTAGCTGGACTAGCTGGCAGGTGTTTAAAATCTTGTTTTTGACCAGCACATAACAACGTGGAAACATATTTCTGTGATTTCTGTCATTAAAAAGTGGCTCAGTATTTTACGCAAACACATAATTAACAACAGTTAAATGAACCATGTAAAGAAAAAGTCAGGCCGGCACAGTGGCTCATGCCTGTAATCCCAGCACTTTGGGAGGCCAAGGCAGGGGAGGCAGCCTCAGGATCACCTGAGGCTAGGAGTTCGCGAGCAGCCTAACCAACATGGAGAAACCCCATCTCTGCTAAAAATACAAAATTAGCTGGGAATGGTGGTGCATGACTGTAGTCCCAGCTACTTGGGAGGCTGAGGCAGGAGAATCGCTTGAACCCATGAGGTAGAGGTTGTAGTGAGCCAAGATCATGCCATTGCACTCCAGCCTGGGCAAGAAGAGTGAAACTCTGTCTCAAAAAAAAAAAAAAAAAAAAAAAGAGGAAAAAGAAAAAGTCATACAGATATTGTAAAAAAACCAAAACAAAACAAAACTAGCAGCTGGCTTTGGGTAGTGAGCTGCTTCTCTATATTGTATATAGAATATATTCTGTTTCTATATATCCCCCATTTTCCTTAATAATCATATATCACTTTTATGGTTGGGGGAAAAGTTTGGAAGAAATCTCACTGAGTGGATCAGTACTAAATACAATAACTTCTCCATCAAAGTTGAGTTGGGTCAGCTGAGCATGGTGGCACACATGTGTAATCTGAGTACTTTGGAAAGTCCAAGGTAGACAGATCACTTGAGCCCAGGAGTCTGGGCAATAAAGCCAAACCACTTCTCTACAAAAAAATACAAAAATTAGCTGGATGTGGTGGCACACGCCAAGAAAAACAGTATAAGAACTGTACAAAAACACAGTGTCTCTGGCCCCAGCTACTTGGGAGGCTGAGGTCAAAGGATCGCTAGAGCCCAGGAGGTCGAGGCTGCAATGAGCAAAGATCATGCCACTGTACTCCAACCTGAGTGACAGAGTAAAACCCTGTCTCAAAAAAAAAAAAAAAGTTGAGTTGGATCAGTTCTGATGTTCAAGTCCATGCTGTATAAGTTATACAGAGATTAGAAAGTGGCACTAAATTTGTGTAAGAATAAATTATAAAACTATCACAAACTTACCAAACCCCTCTTTAATTCTGAAAGATATCAACACATCTCTTATCCTCCATTCCTCCTCAGTGTTTTTAGCTGGGGTTGCTAAATAAATTTATAGTCAATCTATATACAACATTACTCATCCTAGCAACTGCCTAACAAACTCTGGCAAACTGCAACTCTAAATAGCAACTATACAAAGAGTCTCTGTGAAAGAGCCCCAGAAATTGCTATCAGAATAGGGTGGTTCCTCTTGGAACCGAAAGTTAAAGTTGCTGCCTGAAAACATGGAATAGGTTCAGAGACTTTTCTGTGAAGCAGCTTAGGTATTCTGAACTTTACAACTGTAAGACAGTAGCAAAATTTAAAGTAGAGCACACACACAGCAAAACGCAAAGTTCAGATACAGACAACTCAAGTCAAAAACTGGAGCCTCACTTACTTCCTTTCCTTTAGGCACTTTTCTTGGAACATGACCATTTGTAATGCAAAGCAGTGTGCTTGTTTGTTTAAAGAGAGGTATCAACATAGCAGATCCTTAAGGTATAAAAGGCCATTAGTAAATTTGAGGAGAAATGTTTATACTTATAGATGGACAGCATGATCAGTGTGGGCCAATTCAAGCAATGCTTAAAGTAGTTCCTCAGTCTGATGACCCATTCTCTACCTTCTCCAGTGATGTGAGATGTAGGTAGACTCTGCTCCCCAGTCAAACTGAAAGACCCCTGGCAAAGCCACAGGGCCAAACATTTTTACCAATGGCAAGAGAACTGCTTAAGATGGTAAGACTCCATGATGAGCGCTAATAGGATATGATGGAAAAATTTTAATTATAGCTTTAAAAACCTGTAGATAATTTTTGTGGGGTTTGTTTCATTTTTTTGTTTTATTTTGTTTTGTTTTGAGACAGAGCCTCATACTTGTCACCCAGGCTGGTGTACAGTGGCATGATTTTGGCTCACTGCAACCTCACCTCCCAGGTTCAAGCAATTCTCCTGCCTCAGCCTCCCAAGTAGCTAGGATTACAGGCGCGTGCCACCACACTCGGCTAATTTTTTGTATTTTCAGTAGACACAGGGTTTCACTATGTTGGCCAGACTGATCTTGAACTCCTGACCTAGTGATCCGCTCACCTCGGCCTCCCAAAGTGCTGGAATTACAGGTATGAGCCACTGCGCCCGGCCAATTTTTGTTTAAGAGACAAGGTTTCACTCTTTGTCACCCAGGATGGAATGCAGTTGCACAATCACAGCTCACTGCAGACTAGAACTCCTGGGCTCAAGCAGTCCTTCTGCCTCGGCCTCCCAAAGTTCTGGGATAACAGATGTGAGCCACCATCCCCAGCTGATAATTTCTACTCTACTACATAAAGGACAATTGTTAAATGTTTCTCAGTCATCACAATTTGTAGAAGTAAGATATGCTTAGCTTTTTATTTTCTAATTATCAAAAAACTTTGCAATAAAGTATCTTACCTATGTGTACAAAAGCACAGTGTCTCTGGGCCCACAAGTTTACAATCCATCCCTGTTGGTGACCGCCAGCTCACAAATAATCTGTTTTGTAAGCGCAGAGGTAAAACTTTTCTTTTGTATTCTTCATATTCTTCAGGAGTAAAAAGTTTCCCTCCATCATCCTCACCAACAATTCTACAATAAAAATATATATTTCTCTTAAACTTTGAGTATTTATTTTCCGGGTGAGCTATGACCAGGCCACTGCAAATATTAAATAAATTTGTAAGCTTTTATTTTATAAATCTGTCTTTTCTGACAGATGTGGCAGGCCAGGTCTCCGTAACACCTTTTACTGCACTGACTGAGTGGTGAAGTTAAATACTAAAAGCTGATAGAACCAGTGTCCTTATACAA
Source organism: Macaca fascicularis (assembly GCF_037993035.2). Taxonomy (NCBI): domain Eukaryota; kingdom Metazoa; phylum Chordata; class Mammalia; order Primates; family Cercopithecidae; genus Macaca; species Macaca fascicularis. The sequence continues at coordinate 106,594,109 of NC_088377.1, forward strand.
AGGCTGGAAAGTAACAACAGCCCACAAAGAGTTTTGCCCAGGCCTTTCCTGGGCCTTGCAGCATGACAAGACAACGAAGGAATTCTTAAAGGACCCATTTAGGACTAAACAAGTTTTATTGGGGGTCTGAAGAAACTCCCCAGACCTCCACAAACAAGTTTATTGGGGGTCTGAAGGAACTCCCCAAACCTCCATGATTTAGCACGAGACAAGACAAGAGTAATCACCCAGCACCTGGACCCATTTAAATTAAGTAAATTACTGAGGCTCCAGAGGAAGGTCTTCAGGACTCAGATCTTAGTTATAGATTAGAAGTTAACCATTTATGGCTTTAGATAAATGCACACTTACACATAAACATATAGCTTAAAAGGTATATAAGCTCTGGAAAACTTTGTAATTTTGAGTTAGTCTGCCAATATCTTCCAGGCCTTCTCCCTATAACCAGTTACAGAAATAATCTCCCTTCTTTCCCAGTTCGTCTGAATCGCATTATTGGGCCACGAGAATAAGCAGCCCAACCCTCGGTTTGATCCAGAAACATAGGTGCCTCAGCCATGAACCTAGTGATGGGTGAGAAAAGAAATCTTTTCTCCCTTAACTTCCTATACAAGAGGGTTATTAATAGGAAAAACAATGAATTCATAACGCAACTTTACTGATCCAGGTTTATCAACAGAGGATTACCACATATTCATCTCAGTTTTTCCTTTGATACTGAAGCAAAGATTCTCATTCTTCTCATTAAAGGTAGAGCCTTAACTGCTAAAAATTCTAACATTTTCCTCCTTTGAAAATGTATCCCAAAAAAGTACAAAAAATATCAAAGCAGAAGCCAATATGACTAATTTCCATACCTGTCTCCAAACCCTGGCCAGGGGTTTAAACACGTGGAACCTAAATACACACTTGGTTCAGCAAAAGCTCAAACTACATTTGTGTATTAGGTAATCAGGTTTATCATTGTTTAATTTCAGAAGTAAGAACCCAAAATTTTATGGGAAAATATTAAGCCCCCACTATTTCTATGAAACGAAATTAAGAATTGGCCTCCCTGGAGGAAAAGAAAGCACACCTAAAAGAAGTTTTTCCAAAACTGAAGACATTTCTCCCTGAAAATACTCCCCTTGAAAAGTCACAAAAAGTGATATTTGTAGAATGCTACATGCTTTTTTCCATACTTTGAAGCCTTTAGCTGAGGTAGAAAATAAAAACCATTGCTCTATGTGCTTGCCATTAAAAAAAAAAGGAAAACCAATGTATAAGCTATGAAATAATCAAAACTATCTTCTTTACACAGACAATCTAGATACATAATAGCAAAGAAACAAAGGGCATTTATTTCTGAGTTAAATTTTGGGCCATTTCAGTTTCTTGTACCTATTAAGAATACCAACAGGTATTAAGATCTTAAGATAAATACGGATCTTTAAAAGATCTTTTAAAAGTAAGATGTCATTGGTATTTAAGTACTAAACCAGTGCAACTCAAATTTTATTGTACTTACAGAATCCCCAGGGGATCTTGTTCAAATGCAGATTAAAACTCACAGCACAGTGGCTCACACCTGTAATCCCAGCACTTTGGGAGGCTGAAGCAGGCGGATCACTTTAGGTCAGGAGTTCGAGACCAGCCTGGCCAATATAGCAAAACCCCGTCTCTACCAATAATGAAAAAATTAGCGGGGCGTGGTGGTGGGCGCCTATAATCCCAACTACTCTGGAAACTGAGGCACTGAGAATTGCTTGAACCATGGAGGCAGAGGTTACAGTGAGCTGAGATAGCGCCACTGCACTCCAGACTGGGCAGCAGAGCAAGACTCTATCTAAAATATATATATATATATATTTATATACCTGTATATAAATGTATAAATATATATGTGTATATATGTTACTCCCACAGTGTGAGTAACAAGCCTGCATGCTTCCCCTCCCAACTGACTCCCACCAAAGCACCTAGACAAGACCAAATCCAGGAAAACTCTTAGGAAGGAAAGTTTGTTTCCTTCTAAACTCATATTTTGACTCATCTTCCCACCCCACCTTCCCAGCCCACCTTTTCACATCTAGGCACTCAAGTCCTGTTTTCCCCACTTTTCTAAAATCCTGACGTCAGTAAAGGACCTAATAATCTCTTTCAGAGGGAAATGTTTCAAGTTATTTATGATTGCAAAAATAATTTCCCAGCTGGGCACGGTGGCTCAGGCCTGTAATCCCAACACTTTAGGATGCCAAGGCGGGCGGAGCCCAGGAGTTCAAGACCAGCCTGGGCAACATGGTGAAATCCCGTCTCTACAGAAAATACAAAAATCAACTGGGCTCCTGTAGTCCCAGCTACTCGGGAGGCTGAGGCAGGAGAATCACTTGAACCCAGGAGGTGGAGATTGCGGTGAGCCGAGATCGCGCCACTGCACTCCAGCCTGGGCAAGAGTCAGACCCTGTCTCAATAAAATAAATAAATACATAATTTCCCACCAGGTCTGCCCTAACATGTTCGGAGCTAGGCAAGAATTAACTGGAGGCCCACAATTCACATATCTAAATATCCAAGTTATCAGTCAACACCAGCTCCAGCAACTTGCTCCCAGGCAATAGCTCTGGAGAACTGGAGGCTCAAGGAGCCGGCTCTGCTCTGCGCGACGACTGGATGGTGGTTGTTCTGACCCTGAACCGGGCGTGGGAACTGACCCCATCAAGCTCCTAGCCCTTATTCTTCTAGCTCAGAATCTCCAGGCAGTTCTAAGGGTTACCGAAAACTACACCAACGGGGCAGTCGGAGCGCGGGAGAGCAGTCAGCTGGGGGGCCGTCTGCGCGCACACCTCTGGGTCATGTGGGTCGCCAACGATGCCGCCGAGGAGGCCCTGTCGCTCGCTCCGGCCTCCCTGGCCGAGCCTGGAGCGTCTCCCCTCTGCTTGTACACACACATCCTCCAGCCCCAACTCCGCGTCCTCTGGCGGCCCTCTCCAGGACTTCCCATCCGCCCAGATTCCGGACGATCAAAACCCCCAGGAAGCGGAAAAAGAGCGCGTCGCTGCAGGTGCACCAGCCTCGGTCAGGACCCAGGACAATTAGCCGGGTCCTCAGGCCAAAGGAGCGCCTACGTTTCCAGTTTCGGAAGGGGTTTCTCCAGAACACCAAAACACCAGTCGGTGCCTTTCTCCTAAAACCAGCACCTCGGGGTGGGGAGTGCGTTCAGAAGTTCACGGTTGACCCTATTACTGGGTTAATTTGATGCATGCTAACTTCTATAGCCTCTAGTACTCGATGTGAATGTTTTCAATGGCCATTTAAAAAACAGTTGGACCTCTGTATCAACTAGAGTTAGCCATCCTTCTTGGAAGGGAGCAGAGGGACCTCTTAAATGGCATCGGAAGACTCATCATTGCATAGAACTGCGTGGCCCTACAATATTTAATTAGGCAAAGACGAAACTGGAATTAATCTAGGCCTCCCCCAACAACCCAGGCAAAGATTCAGGGAACCCCCGCGGACACCCGCCGGGCCCCTGCCCTCGCCCTCAGCCCAGGGATCGTGGCCCCTCGGAGCGGCGAAGGGCCGGCCCGGAGCCACAGCCTCACCTCCTATACTCCAGGTACTCGTCCACTGCCGCCGCGCCGCGGGGAGGCAACGTCAGCCGCTCCATGGCCGGTGGGGAAGCCAAAGGCGCCCTCCCTGCTGGCCCGCCGACCGCGAAGCCCCACCCGGCCCCGCCCCCTCCAGGCGCTGCGCCCCGTCCGCCCGCCTCCTGATTGGCCGGGCCTGAAGCCCAAGGAGGCCGCGCGTGGCAACTGCGCAGGACGCGCGCCCCTACCTGGCAGCTGGCGCCAGGCACCAGAACCCCGGGCTCCGCAAGCTCAGCCCCGCGCCACGCATAGTGCAGTTCGCCGCCCTCCATAAACCTTGCCTCGATCCCCTCTCCCTTTCCCTGGACCGACAAGTCTTCTTGTAAATTAACAAGTGACAAGGGAGTGCAGTGCCTTGCCTATAACAGGCGCATAGAAAATAGCTTATTTATTTGTACAGTTCTTTTCGCTTAATCCATCTCTTGAAATATAAGTGGGTTTGAGAAGGTTCTGCTTTAGTTTGAGGCCCGCCTCTCCTTAACTGTCGACCTGTTTCTAGTATTGGCGTTTTCAAAAACTCTGATGTAACAATCAGTAGTCCTGGGTATCTGGGTTCACTTTGGGGGCTGCTAAAGCAGCATATTCTTCAAAGGAACCGAACAACTGATTTAAGGTGAAGCATGTAAAAACAATTTAGGTAAAGATTTGTTTGTTTTTTTTAACTTTTGGAAACACTGCAAAACATATTTAGAAGCTGAATCACCATGCGATTGGTAATTTGGCCATAATTTGACTTAGCACATTGTGGAAAAGAATAGAAATCGTCAGGCGGAGTCATTAAACTCTGAAGCTCCCAGGGGATCAGCTTTAGCGCCCTCTGTAAATTATCTGGGAGGGAGAATATGCAAACAATAAGAAAAATAATTAAACTTCGGTACAGTACTTTATTTTCAAAGTACTTTTCTACATATTTCAGGTCCAAAAAACATTATGTAAACAAATTGTTTGGGTACCACCCCCCTCCCTTCTCGGTGCCCTTTCAACAAACCCCACCCTCTCCCCAAAGTCCTGCTCCTGTTCAGAGGCGTTCTTGACAGTCACATGAATGAATGATCCTGAAATCGGATTCATATTTTAGGAGGCTGATCTCAACTTAGTATTCTCTCCTATCACACCTGTGGTTTGCTGCTGTCCATTATACCTCTTCCCCCCGACACCCTCCAGATGGGGTCTTACTCTTTCGCCAAGGCTGGAGTGCAGTGGCTGGATCTCGACTCACTGAAGACTCTGCCTCCTAGGTTCAAGCAGTTCTCCTGCCTCAGCCCCCTGAGTACCCGGGATTACAGGCATGAGCCACCACGCCCAGATATATATACACACACACACACACACACATATATATATACACATATATGTATATATACACACACACAATATATGTATATACACACACACATATATATACATATATGTGTATATATGTGTGTGTGTGCGTGTATGTGTATATATATCGTATTTTTAGTAGAGACGGGGTTTCACCATGTTGGCCAGGCTGGTCTTGATCTCCTGACCTCGTGATTCACCCTCTCAGCCTCCCAAAGTGCTGAGATTACAGCGGTGAGCCACTGCACCTGGCCCCATTCTACCTCTGTGAGAGCCTAGTCTTGCTTTTAGGCAGCAACTAAACTAACAAAGAAAAATAGAAGAAAATGCCAGGCTTTCAAGCTTACAGAAAAGTGTCAGGGGAATGTCTGTGTAGGCAAGTACAATTTAAAAATCTAGAGGGAGATGGTTAAAATAGATTTAGCCCAATTGTGGACTCTTCCAGGAAGATGCTGGAGCAGTAAACTCTTCTGGCCAAAGAAGTCAACAAAAATATTGAGCATGATGAATGAGAGTATGGAACAAACCAGAAAAATGTTATCCTAACCTTACATAAAACTGACACCTTTGCAAATTAAAATACTGTATATGGTTCTCAGCTCTGCTTTAATAAAAAGGTATAATCAAACTATAACTTCCTCCCAATATGTAGCTAAATTGATCTAGGAAGTAGGGTGGACAGAGGAATGTGTAAATTGCCTAGGCAAGTGTTAGGCGTTTTATTTATTCAATCCTCATGAAAGTTTATGAGATAGGAATTGCCAGCATTTTGCTCTGATATATAGGTTAGGAATACTTTCTTCTGCAAATAACAGAATAATTCAACTAACAGTGGCTTAATTAAACATAAATTTTATTTTTTATTGCTCTAAAGAAGAGTGGGGGTAGGTAGTTGCTCACATTAGTTTAGAGGATTTTCCTCATGGTTGCAAGAGCTGTTACAGCTCCAGAAATCATATCCAAATTCAAGAAAGGAAAAAGGAGGGCCACCAACATCATTTGTTTCTTTTATGAAAAAGTTTTCCTAGAGGCCTCTCTGCAAAAAGATTTTCATTTATATCTCACATGGCCACCCCTTGGTATAAAGAAAACTGGGAAAGCCAATCCAGTACTTAGGTCTCCAGGCTCTATGATGGCAATTGTCAAGGAGAGGGTTAAAAATGTGTGTTGGGACAGGGCACGGTGGCTCATCCAAGCACTTTGGGACGTCAAGGCAGGTGGGTCACCTGAGGTCAGGAGCCTGGCCAACATGGTGAAATCCTGTCTCCACTAAAAATACAAAATTAGCCAGGCGTGGTGGCTCATGCCTGTAATCCCAGCTACTGGGGTGGCTGAGGCAGGAGAAATGCTTGAACCCAGGAGGTAGAAGTTACAGTGAGCTGAGATGGCACCATTTAACTCCAGCCTGGGTGATAAGAGTGAAACTCTGTCTCAAAAAAAAAAAAAAAAAGAAAAAAAAAGAAATGTGTGTTGGGTTAAAAATGTGTTTAGTTCACCAAGAAACATAGTTGGTGACAGCTTATCCTTAAGCTGATTAATATCCATGCATACCCTTCTTCCCATGCAGGCATTGTACATTAAAGGCATTCATTAGACCTCTAAGTAAGGCAATCCCAAAATCTCAACCAGCTACTGCACCCAGCTTAAAGTCTAAGTCTCTGCAATCTTCTCTCAGTCAATCTTAATCCTGATCAGACTGATTCTTATTGTCTTAATGGTTTGACAGTTGATAGCTACAAGACAAGAAAGATTATTCTTCAGTGTGCATCTCTAACAGATAACTCGTTTCTGTTTTTTCTTTTTTTGTTTTTTGGGGTTTTTTGTTGTTGTTGTTGTTGTTGTTGTTGCTGCTGCTGCTGCTGCTGCTGCTGCTGCTGCTGCTGTTTTTTTGAGATGGAGTCTCACTCTGTCACCAGGCTGGAGTGCAGTGGCATGATCTCAGCTCACTGCAAACTCCACCTCCCGAGTTCAAGCGATTCTCCTGCCTCAGCCTCCTGAGTAGCTGGGACTACAGGCACGCACTACCACGCCCAGATAACTTTTGTGATTTTAGTAGAGACAGGGTTTCACCATGTCAGCCAGGACGGTCTCAATCTCTTGACCTCATGATCTGCCCGCTCAGTCTCCCAAAGTGCTGGGATTACAGGCGTGAGCTACAGTGCCCAGCTGATAACTTGTTTTAAAATCCACAATGCCATTATCACACCTAACAAATTGAACAGTAATTCCTTGATATCATCTAATAATACTCAGCCTAGATATCATCTATTAGATGTCATCTAATAAGCCTAGTTTTATACAAATTAGAATTCAACCAAGGTCTATACTACCTTTAGTTTATATGTGTTTAATATATTATGAGTCTTTTGTAATTTTAGACAGTTCCTTTTCTCCTACCCCAATTTTTTCTGCCATTAATTTGTTGAAGAATTTGGATCACTTTTCCTGTAGAATATCTTTCTGAATTTGGTTGTTTACAGAAAGGCGTCACTTACTATGTTCTTTATCCCCTGTATTTCCTGTAAATTTGTACATCAGTCTTGAGTCTTGAGTAGGTATTTAGAGTCAGGAGCAGGTCTTTTCAGAAGAGTACTTTATTGATAGTGCTATGTCCTGAATTCATAAATTGAAATTTTGTGAACAGCCCAGGTGAAATGAATTGGGGCTGAAAATTCCCATAAGGGCCATGTATTTGTCCATTTTCATGCTGCTGATAAAGACATACCCAAGACTGAGCAATTTACAAAAGAAAGAGATTTGATTGGACTTACAGTTATCCCTTGGTGATAAAAACTTTCAACAAATTAGGCACAGAAGGAACATACCTGAACTTAATAAAGACTATTTATGACAAACCTACAGCTAACATCATACTAAATGGGGAAAAGATGACAGACAGCCTTTCATCTAGGAACTGGAACAAGACATGGATGCCCACTTACACGACTCTTATTCAACATAGTACTGAAAGTCCTAGCCAGAGCAATCAGACAAGAGAAATAAACAAAAGGCCCTCAAATTGGAAATAAAGGAAGTCAAATTGTCCTTCTATGTAAAGGACATGATCTTATATAGAGAAAAACCCAGACTCCATCATAAAAACTATTAGAACTGATAAACAAATTCAGTAAAGTTTCAGTATACAAAATCAACATACAAAAACAAATAAAGTTTCTATACACCAATAATGAACTAGCTGAAAAAGAAATCAAGAAAGCAATCCCATTTACAATAGCTACCAAAAAAACATGAAATACCTAGTAATAAATTTAATGAAGGAGGAGAAAGAACTCCCCAAGGAAAACTACAAAACACTGACAAAAGACATCGAAGAGAACACAAACAGATGGAAAGACATCCCATGCTAATGGATTAATTAATATTGTTAAAATGACCACACTACCCAAAGCAATCTATACAGTCAATGCAATACCTGTCAAAATGCCAATGACATTCTTTATGTAAATAGAAAAACAATCCTAAAATTTATGTGGACCCACAAAAAGCCTGAATAGCCAAAGCAATACTGAATAAAAAGAACAAAGGTGGAAGCATCACACTACCTGACTTCAAAACATACTACAAAGCTATGGTAACCAAAATAGCATGGTATTGGTATAAAAATAGACATATAGACCAATGGAAGAGAATAGAGAATCCAGAAACAAACTACGTATTTACAGACAAATGATTTTTGACAAAGGTGCCAGGAATATACATTGGATAAAGGACAGTCTCTTCAACAAATGATATTGGGAAAATTGTAAAACCATATGCAGAAGAATGAAATTAGACTTCTATCTCTCACCATATACAAAAACTAACTTGTGGATTAAAGACTTAAAAGTAAGACCTGAAACTATGAAACTATTAGAAGAAAACATAGAAAAATGCTTCAGAACATTGATCCAGGCAAAGATTTTATAGCTAAGACTTCAAAAGCACGGGCAACAAAACCAAAAATAGACAAATAGGACTAGATTAAACTAAAAAACTTCTGCACTGCCAAGGAAACAATCAACAAATTGAAGAGACAGCCTGTAGAGAGAAAATATTTGCAAACTATTCATCCAACAAGGGGCTAATATCCAGAAAATACAAGGAACTCAACCCAACAGTAAAAATCCACATAATCCCATTGAAAAGTGGGCAGGCAAAAGACATGAATAGACATTTCTCAAAAGAAGACATACAAGTGGCCAAGAGGTATATGAAAAAATGTTCAGCATCACTAATCATCAGGGAAATGCAAATTAAAACCATGGCATACCATCTTACCCCTGTTAGACTGGCTATAAGTAAAAAGACTAAAAATAACAAATGCTGGCGAGGATGCAGAGAACAGAGGAACTCTTATACACTGTTGGTGGGAATATACATTAGTATAGTCAGTATAAACAACAGTATGAAGGTTTCTCAAAAAACTAAAAATAGAACTACCATAGGATCCAGCAATCCCATTACTGGGTGTTTATCCAAAGGAAAAGAAATCAGTATATCAAAGTGATACCTATACTTGCATGTTTATTGTAGCATTATTCACAATAGCCAAGATTTGGAATCAACCTAAGTGTTCATCAATAGACAAATGAATAAAGAAAAATATGGTATATGTACACAATATTGTTCAGCTATAAAAAAAAAAAAAAAAGAAAAAAGAAATCCTGTCATTTGCAGCAACATGGTGGAACTGTAGGTCATTATTTTATGTGAAATAAGCCAGACACAGAAAGGGAAATATCAAATGTTCTGTCTCATATGTGAAAGCTAAAAACGTTGATCTCATGGAGGTAGAGAGTAGAATGATGATTACCAGAGGCTGGGAAGAAGAGGGTCGGGAGGAAGAAAAGTTGGTTAAAGGGTACAAAAATATAGTTAGACAGAAGGAGTAAGTTCTAGTGTTTAATAACATAGTAGGGTAACTTTACTTGACAGTAATTTACTGTATATTTTGAAATAGCTGGAAGGGAAGATTTGAAATATTCCCAACACAAAGAAATTATACATGTTTGAGTTGATGGATATCCTAAATAACCTTATTTGACCAATACACCTGTATGTATGCGTCAAAATATCACATGGACCTCATAAATAAGCACAATTAGTATGTATCCATAAAAAAAAAAAAAAAATTAAGCCAGGCACAGTGGCTCATGCCTGTAATCACAGCACTTTGGGAAGCCAAAGCAAGAGGATCACTTGAGGCCAGGAGTTTAAGACCAGCCTGGGCAATATTACAACACCCTGCCTCTACAAAAAAAAAAATTTAAATTAGCCTAGCATGGAGGTACCTGCCTGTAGTCCTAGCTACTCAGGAGGCTGAGGCAGGAGGATAACTTAAGCCCAGGAGTTCTAGGTTGCAGTGAGCTATGGTAGTAGCACCACTTCACTGCAGCTTGGGTGACAGAGTAAGACCCTATCTCTAAAATAATAAATAATTAAATAATTTTTTAAAAGATTGGTCACTGAGATGAGTTGTTGCCAGCCCGATCCATATGTCCTCTAATTTCTCTTTCCACCTAGTTACTTCCTTCACTTTTTGCTTTATATATTTTGAAGACTAAACTTGTATTTGGCCAGGCATGGTATCTCACGCCCATAATCCTGGCACTTTGGGAGGCCAAGGTGGGTAGATCATTCAAAGTCAGGAATTCGAGACCAGGCTGGCCGACATGGCAAAACCCATTCTGTACTAAAAATACAAAAATTAGGCAGACGTGGTGGCAGGTGTCTGTAATCCCAGCTACTCAGGAGGCTGAGGCATGAGAATCGCTTGAACCCAGGGGGCAGACATTGCAGTTAGTTGAGATCACACCACTGCACTCTAGCCTGGGGAATAGAATGAGTCTCCATTTCAAAAAATAAATAAATAAGTAAACTTATATTTAAATACAAGCATTCAAAACCTGTATTAGACCGTGTTAAGTTTAGAATTGTTAAAATGCCACATTTTCTTGGTGCATTAAACTGTATATCAACAAGAAGTAAAACTTTCTGGTAATTTTTTTTGTGTTTTGGAGTCTATTTTACTTTATATTAATAAAATGACCCCCAATTTTATTTTGATTATGTATCTTTTCCTGTCTCTTCAACTGCAAGTAATAGGTAACACACGTTGAAAACCTGAGATTTTTTCCAAACATTTTCCCTAAACCTATAGCCGTGCTGTTATTACATAGTCTTGGTCCCAAGACACGGTAGATAATAATTTGACCAATTTTTCCTCTGTTACCACTAGCCTATAAACATTGTAGATCCTCAAACCCTGTGATTGTAACCCCTCTAGTCAGCCAGTTTCATATTTCAGAGTCTCTTACCTTTAGCACTCCACTTATCATACTGAATTCTCCATAGTCAGGAATTCATTTTATAAAAATAACAGAAAATTCAACTTAAGTGTCCTAAACAAATTGTAACCAGTTCAGCAGCTGGAAGACGTCATGGCTGACAACTCTGCAGTGTCCTCAGCCTTTCCTTCGTTATCACAGAATGGTGGATGCAGCATCAGCCCTCCTCCATTGCATTCTATTTATCAAACTCCTGTCCTCAACACTCAGCTCAAACTTCCCCTTTTCTGGAAAGAGAATAACTTTCTTTCCCAGCCCTGCAGTATTCGACCCTTTCAAAACATATTGAAATTGCTAATAGTATAACGTGAAGTGTTTTGGCTAAGATTCAGATGATTTCAGATTTCTGAATCTTTGGTTATGCAGGCTGTATTCCTGCAACACTCGTCTTTCTGCTCCCTTGTCCGCTATGCAGGCTCCTCCTCAACTTTAAAATTCAGTACAAGCATCCTGTCTTCTTTGAGACCTTCCTTGATTCCCACTTCCCAACAACAGTTTTTTCTCTAAACTCTCTTTTTTAGAACTTGGCACTTTACTTTGCATGACTCGTCTCTCGCCTCTAGACAGCAGATAAAAAGTCCTTTGAGATCCCAGAGATAGCCCCAGCAGTTCTTCATGAGAAAAAAAGAAGGTAAATTTTGTGTCTATGGCCACAGTAGAAGTCTCAAACTGGTCCATCCATGAGTTATTGGATGCCACTGATCTCTGGCCTTCTGAACCAGCTCCCTGGAACAGGAGGGTCTTTACTAAATAAGAGCACCAGTGTGTCTATAAACTTACCTTCATTCCAGAAGGAACCAAGTAGAAAAACTTCCAGACACTGCTTGACCAGTGTGAACACATTACACTATTATTTGGATTATATATTGCCTTCACTTCTTCAAGCATTTATGGCCAGTGTCTTGGAGGACTTAAAGCTAATAAGGTTATTGGTCACGTAAACTCTATTCCACTACAGTCTTTTCAACCCAACGTGTCATGAATCTCTGATGGTTTATGGAAGCATCATCTCCAAGCCAAACCTAGAAAAACATGTTTTTGAGACCCACAAGGTAAAGTTCCTGAGCCACCTCTACTTAGTAGAGGGTTCCAAAGAACGTAACAACAGTTCTATAGTAGGCTAGGCATGCTGGTTCAGGCCTGTAATCCTGGCACTTTGGAAGGCCAAGGTGGGCAGATTGCTTGAGCCCAGTTCGACACAAACCTGGGCAACATGGCAAAACCTCGTCTCTACAAAAAATACAAACATTATCCAGGTGTGGTGGTGTGTGCCTGTAGTCCCAGCTACTCAGGAGACTGAGGTGGAAGAATTGCTTGAGCCTGGGAGTTTCAGACTGCAGTGAGCCAAGATGGCACTACTGCACTCCTGCCTGGGTAACAGAACGAGACACTGTCTTAAAAAAAGAAAAGAAAAACAAAAGTTCTAGTTCTATAGTGAAACCTTCCTTCTCTCTAGTCTATCAGGGACATTTAGCAATTCTTAGAGTTCCTTGACTATTCCAAAGTCTTTCCACAGCTTAGGAACCCAAGCCACATTCCACCCAAGGGAGTTAGTGGAGTAGAGGATAGTAGTTCTTCAAACAGGTCACCCTGAGTATATTATCAAAAAGATCTTAGCTTAATGTCTAGCACTTCTGGGATTCTTTCCCAATTCTGTCTTCTCCCCACCCTGAACCACTAGCTGTACATGGCTGGGCAGGAAGAAACACAGGAGTAAGATAATGATTCTGGGAGACAGAAGTAACCTAATCAATAGTGAATTTGTCTTTATTATGGTATAGGAATATCTCACTGGCCTTTACCAGAGCTTGGAATAAATATTCTCTGCCTATTTCCTCCAAACAACTTTCTGAATCAAAATTTATCTTCTCAGGTATCTTAACATTTAAAAAGTACTGTGCTAGGAAACTGGGGCATCAATAGAAAGAAACAAAGTTTATTCTGAATGAACAAAATAGCTTTCTGTTTAAATACCAGTCTCAAGTAATACTAGTAACTAACACTTATGTAGAGTTTCCTATGTACCAGGCTCTGTTCTCAGAGCTTTATCTATATTGACTCCTTTCATTCTTATAACGGTCCTATGATAAAGTAGATTCTGTTGTTCTCATTTTGTGAATGAAGATACTAAATCATAAAAATGTTAGGTAATTTTTTCAAGGTCACATTCACTGGTAATTAGTGACAGAGCTGAGATTTAAACTCAGGCAGTCTGGCACAGAATCTATTTTCCCAACCTCTGTGCTATTTGGTGTGGAATCTGCCTGACTGAACTGCAAAGTTAAGGCCCAAGCCTAGGACGTGAAGTTCTAACCAATATGCTGATCCTAACAAGCCCTGACAACACTTCAGGCCCCCAGCAATAACTCAAGAGGGTGATCCTTCATTGCCCAAAATGTGTGTTACATAATGAATAACTCAAAGACTGATGGAAAAGTTTTCATTAATGCTCAGATCATTTCAGATTTTAGTGCCTTTGCATGTGGTAGCAATAATTTCTGCTCTTTTTCTCCACCTTGCAAACACCTACCCCTGTCAATTTCAGGACAAGCATCTTGTCCTCTGGAAGGTCTTCCCTCATTGCTACCCCTAAAGGCAACCCTTCTGCACTCTCTATCGTAGCTTTTGGCACCTTCTGTTAAGTTTATGCTTGTTCTCATCTCTTGAGGTGTGAACTCTTTGATAGCAAAATTCTTTGAAAAGTCTTTGTCTCCTCATTTGTGTATTTAGAATAATAAAATTACCTCTCCTATGAGAATTGACTGAGAAAATCCCTGCAAAGAACTTACTTGACATTGTTAGCTCTCAGTAAAGGATAGCTACTACAAAAGTATAATTTTTGTCCTTGGGTAGTTGGCACAGTGTTAGCATACAATATACATTTAATAAATGTTTTTTAAATGAGTGCAAAATAATATATCCAAAAGCCCACTGGAGGTATACTTTAAAAGTATTAGTTAAAAGTCTTTAATGTACTAGCCTTGATTTGTCAATTTCATCTATTTACATTTCACAGTCTGGCCAGGCATAGTGGCTTACACCTGTAATCTCAGTACTTTGGGAGGCCGAGGCGGGAGAATCACTTGGGTCCAGGAGTTTGAGACCAGCCTGGGCAAGCTAGGGAACCCCTGTCTCTACAAAAACTTTAAAAATTAGCTGGGCATGGTGGTGCACACCTGTGGTCCCAGCTACTTGGGAGGCTGAGGTGGGAGGATCACTTGAACCCAGGAGGTGGAGGCTGCAATCAGCTGTGTTCATGCCATGGCACTCCAGCCTGGACAACAGAGCAAGACCCTGACTCAAAAATAAATTTCTCAGTCCAAATTGTCGTATATCATGTTGGTGTCATTTCATTTTTGGTTACATTTGAAGGGGATGCTGTGCTCAAGACTGAAATTGAAATAGAAAACATTAAGTTGGTACAAAAGTAATTGCGTTTTTTGCCATAAAAGTAATAAAAAAGCAATTACTTTTGCACCAACCTAATAAATATATTCAGGAGAAGATCCCTTTGCTTTTATTTCATTAAGACATTTAGTCATCTTACCATTTATTTATTTATTTATTTATTTATTTGGAGACAGAGTCTTGCTCTGTTGCCCAGGCTCTAATGCAGTGGTGTAATCTCGGCTCACTGCAACGTCCGTCTCCCGGGTTCAAGCAATTCTCATGCCTCAGCCTCCTGAGTAGCGGGGACTACAGGCATGTGCCACCACGCCCAGCTAATTTTTTGTATTTTAGTAGAGACAAGGTTTCACCATGTTGTCCAGGCTGGTTTTAAACTCTTGAGTTCAGGCAATCCACCCACCTCAGCCTCCCAAAGTGCTGAGATTACAGGTGTGAGCCACCGCACCTGGTCATAGTCATCTTACATTTTAAAAATTAGGACAAAGTTAAAAATAGTCCTCATTTTTCCCTTTTTTGTTCCTTTCCCTGCCTCATCATTTAAGATTTGAATACGGAATAATAACTGCTTTCAAAAATTTATTTTATAACCAGATTAAGTTTTGTTAATAATTACCAGCACAACAAAAATTTCAGTGTATCCCAAAAATTTCTAAGCTCCTTAACATTGTCCAGTTTACTGGATTACTATTAATACAATAAAAAATGCCACAGCAACAAAAGAATTTGAAAAATTCCTTTGAGAAATGGGATTTTACCTATTGGAAAAAAGTCATTTCTGACTCTATGTATCTCTTGATCTGTATTTTATTTACTTTCTTGAATTCCTCACCAGTATCTCTAAAACTCTCCATGCTGCTAATTACAAATACATATAAACATTGAGTAGTACTAAGTTGTTTATTTTACCTTAATTCCTTTGAAAGAAATAAACCAGCCATTCATTCCATCTTATTTTATAAAGCTTTTTTTCTTTTCTTTTTTGAGACAGGGTCTCGCTGTGTCACTCAGGATGGAATGCAGTGGCATAATCACAGTTCACTGTAGCTTCAACTTCCCAGGCACAGGTGAGTGATCCTCCCAACTCAGTCTCCCAAATAGCTGGTACTACAGACATGCACTACCACACTCAGCTAAAGTTTTATTTTATTTTTTTGGTAGAGATGGGGTTTCACCATCTTGCCCAGGCTGGTCTCAAACTCCTGGGCTCAAGCGATCCTCCAGCCTCAGCCTCCTAAAGTGCTCGGATTACAGACATGAGCCACCATTTTAAATTTTCTAGTAGCCATATTTAAAAAGCGAAAAGAAGCAAGTGAAATTAATTTTAATAACACATTTTAATTGACCTTATATAACCAAAATATTATCATCTCCACACATAAACAATATAATAAAATATTAATGAGATCTTTTACTTTTTTCTTTCTTACTAAGTCTTTAAAGTCCAGCATGTATCTTATACTCACAGCACTTCTCAATTCAGACTAGCCACGTTTCAAGCACTCAATAGCTACATATGGTAGCTACCGTACTGAATTATGCAGGCATAGAAAATTGTAAGGCACTGTAAATCGTAAAGGGAAAATACACAAAAATAAAGAGAACAGCATAATGAACTCAATGTTGCTCTCACCAGATTTCAGTAATTAGCAATACATGGCCAATCTTTTTTTTTCTTTTCTTTTTTTTTTTTTTTTTGAGACAGAGTCTCACTCTGTCGCCCAGGCTAGAGTGCAGTGGCACAATCTCAGCTCACTGCAACCTCCATCTCCCAGGTTCAAGGGATTCTCCTGCCTCAGCCGCCTGAGTAGCTGGGATTACAGGGACATGCCACCACACCTGGCTATTTTTTGTATTTTTAGTAGAGACAGAGTTTCACCATGTTGGCCAGGCTGATCTTGAACTCGTGACCCCAAGTGATCTGCCTGCCCCTCAGCCCCCCAAAGTGCTAGGATTACAGGTGTAAGCCACTGCACCCGGCCAATACATGGCCAATCTTAATTCACTTGTACCTCCATCCACTCCTCCCAAACCCTGAATATTTTGAAGGAGTTGCATGGATGGAAACCTGAAGACCTATTACAAGGCTATCACAATAATCCAGGCAAACCAGTGGCAACTTAGCCTAGGGCGATGGCAGTGGAGATGGCGAGAAATGGAAGGTTGATCGGATCCTTGGCATATTTCAAAGGTAGAAGCTGACAAGATATACTGATGGATATATGGGATGTGAGAGAGAAAATCAGGAATAATTTCAAGGTATTATGCCTGAACAAAATAATGCAGTTGCCTTTTACTGAAACAGGACACTGCCAAGGGAACAGTTGGGTGGTAATCAAGAGTTCATTTTTGGACATGTTAAATTTAAACTACCTATTAGACACCCAGGTGGAGATCATAAATAAAGAGCTGGTTATCTAGATCTGCAATTCAGGAAAGAAGTCCAGGCAGCAGACATAAACTGAAAGTCAGAAAGTCAGAAAATCATTGGTATTTAAAACCATGAAACAAGATGAGTTTATTTAGTAGGAAGTGAATGCAAATAGAGTAGAACAGAGGTCTTCAGATACTTCCAAGTTTAGAGCAGGAAAAGGAGGAACCAGGAAGAGAGACTGAGTAGAAGCATCCAGTAAGATAAAAAAGAAAATGAAACACAAGAAAAAGTAATGCCACAGAAGACAAGCAAAAGAGGTGTTTCAAGGAGGTGTTTCAAGCCTGTCCTCCCAGGAGTTTCAGGTTTAATTCATCGTAACTACCTACTCTTGTAACCACCAAAATAAAAAGATAAAAATTAAACCTAGAGGGACAGCAACACTCCAAGGATACCTGGTAGAAAGCAAACGCAAAATGACTATCAGGATACAAACTTCAGCCCAGGCCTGGCAGGATTCCCACAACAAAAGGCACATTGAACATGAGATCACAATCCAAAATTACAAAGAAATAAGAAGCAAACTCTCACGAATTAATATCCGTAGTTACAACAAACAGGTTTAAACCACCAAGAACTTTAAACAATGAAACCACCTTTGCAAAAATTACAACAATGAGAAAATTATGACAGTGAAAGAGATCTGATCTATCCAACAGCATCTTGCTTCTAACCTCCTAAACTGCCCTTGTTCATTCTTGGGTGCAGGCCAAGCTAACTTTGGGAGAAATTTAGTTTATATTTTAAATGATAATAGCCCTTCCCAAAAACTAAACTGCCTCTGTAAAACTAACTAAAGGCCAAGAAGTTAGGAAGATGAGAGGGGCCTGAATTCTGCTAAGATGTAAGCATAGTTAAATGATTACCAGCTATTATTCCAGCAGTTGCAAGATGTGCGACTTCCCCAATTCACTATTATAGAACCTAAGATTGGCCTTCTGAGATCTCCTTTCAGGCTTTTGCATTTCTGATGACTAGATGGCCCCACCTAGATCCATGACTCTTGTCTCAACTGGTCCTGTGGCCCTCACCCAGAAGCAGACTCAGTACAAGAGGACCGTTTTCCACACCCCTATGATTGTATCCCCAACCAATCAGCATCACTCATTCCTTTGACTGCCAAACTATCCTTGGAAAACCTTTGCCTCCAAATTTTCAGGGAAACTGATTTGAGTAATAACTCTGTGTCCTGTGTGATGTGGCTGGCCCTGTGTAAAATTCTTTCTTTATTGCAATATCATGGTCTCAGTGAATTAGTTTTGTCTGTGCAATGGGCAGGAAGAACCCATCACAATTATAATAATAGAATTTTATAGATAGAGACTGTGAAACAGAGAGAGGAATAGCACTGGGTATAAAACAGGAAGTAGGCAATGAAACCACAGATAACAGAAAAACCAAAATGAGGGAGAGAAAACAGTCAAAACCCTGGTCAGGGTGACATGTCTGTCACTCTCCAGGCAACCCCAAATAAGGGATAAAAGGGGGTGGTAATGAGGATGGGGAGGTCCCTGAAATCCCCTCCTTTTCCAGAATAACTAGTGATTATTCCATTGCCTAGTTTTTAAAAACCTATAAAATTAGAAACCCAAACTCCATTGTGCACAACTCATTCTCACAAGCATGCCCACACTTCTCTCTTAAGTGTGTACTTTTACTTGGCAATAAAAGCTTCTTGCCTTTGGCTTCATTCCAACTGATCCCTGAATTCTTTCTCAAGATAGTGTCAAGAACCTGGAAACTGGCTGCGGCTGGGGTCTCACCAGCTTCTGGAAACCCACCTAAGCCCTCCAGCAACAAAGTAAGTACATTGTCAACAAAAATAGTCAAACTCTGTAAAATATTTCAAGAGACTTATTCTGAGCCAAATATGAGTGACCAATGGCCCAAGGCACAGGCCTCAGGAGATCCTGAGAACATGTGCCGAAGATGGCTGGGGAAGAGCTTGGTTTTATACATTTTAGAGAGACATGAGACATTAATCAAATACATGTAAGATGTACATTGGTTCAATCTGGAAATGTGGGACAACTGGAAGCAGGGGGCGCTTGGAGGTGATAGGTACATTCAAAGATTTTCTGATTGGCCATTGGTTGAAAAAGTTATTGTCTAAAGACTTAGGAATATCTGGGTTAAGATAAGGGTATGGAGACCAAGATTTTATCATGCAGGTGAAGCCTCCAGGTAGCAGGCCTCAGAGAGAATAGATTGTAAATATTTCTCATCAGACTTAACGAGTCTGTTCTATCATTAATTCTAAAAGGGAGAATATAATGAGGCATGTCTGACCACCTGCCTTCCCATCATGGCCCGAAACAGTTTTTCAGGTTAGCTTTGGAATGCCCTTTGTGAGAGGAGAGGTCCTTTCAGGTGGTCATAAGGCTTAGAATTTTATTTTTGGTTTACAACATTTATTATTATTTTTGAAAAAATCCAAAGCATGAGGGGAAAAAAGCACATTCAAAAAAAAACAGGCATATTCAAAAAAAGAACTTCCACTTCCAGCTGTGAGGGAGAAATAGGAACTGGGTTTACCCTCTGTGGTAAGCTGAATAATGATCCCCCAAAATATCCAAGCCCAAATCCCTAGAAGCTGTGAATGTTACCTTATATGGCAAAAGAGGCTTTGAAGATTAAACTAGGGATCTTGCAATGAGGAGATTATCTAATGGACACTAAATGTAGTCACAAATGTCCTCATAAGAGGGAGGCAGAGAGAGATTTGACAACAGAAACAGAGGCAATGTGATGACTGAAGCAAGATGCTACACTGCTGGCTTTGGAAACGGGAAAAGGAGCTTTATTAAAGCCAAGGAATGCAAGGAATGAAGCTCTAGAAGCTGAAAAGGCAAGGAAATATTCTCCCCTAGAGCTTCCAGGGGAGCTCAGCCCTGCCAACACCTTGATTTCAGCCAGTGTAACTGATTTCAGATTTCTGACTTCCAGAACTCTAAGAAAATAAATGTACTGTTTTTGAGAAAGAAAGGGAACTTTTTATGTGAGAAATTGAGCCTCTTCTAAATTACCAGGCCAGAGAGGCATGGGAAATGTGACAGCAGTCACGTCACGTCACCCTTCCCCACTTTGAGCTAAGTAATCATCTCTAGAAGCTGCTTGCCACGTGGACTCTAGACCAGTGGTCCCCAACCTTTTTGGCACCAGGGACCAGTTTCGTGGAAGACAAATTTTCCATGGACCAGGGAGGTGGGACAGAATGGTTTGGGGATGAAACTGTTCCACTTCAGATCATCAGGCATTAGTTAGATTCTCATAAGGAGCATGCAACCTAGATCCCTCACATGTGCAATAGTGTCTGCACTCCCATAAGGATCTAATACTGCTGCTGATCTGCCAGGAGGCAGAGCTCAGGTGATAATGCTTGCTCACCGCTGCTCACCTCCTGCTGTGCTCCCAGTTTCTAATAGGCCACAGACCGGTACAGGTTCATGGCCTGACAGTTGGGGACCCGTGCTCTAGACTGTCACCATGGACACCACAACCCACACCCTGTAGTTCAACAATGTATAGCCAATTACTAATCAGTGTTATTTTCTGGAAAGCAATGAGAATTCCTGACAAATAGCTTTGTAGCAGCCCACTCCTTCTCTCCGTTTTTACCTTTAAAAACCTACTTGTAACAAAGGTCTAATGGAGTTCAACATACCCAAGGTTACTCGGGTCTGTCTTCCAGGCAACTGTCCTCATTCTGGCTCAAGCCAGCTCTTTGAAATTATATTTTGTGCCTCAGTTTCTTCCTTTAGACCGACATTTTAATCCACCAGATTTGTGGTGATTTTGTTAATACACCCTTCCTCCACTTTAAACAAACAAAAATCCAGAAAAAAACATATAAAACAGTTTTCAGATGTTGAACAACAGGAACCACAGAACGGTGATCCCTGAGAGAAGGAAAACAAATGAAGGAAGCCCTATAATTGCCGCCAGCATACTGCACGAGAGTTTCCAGGCCACAGCACAGGGAAAGGGAACCCAAACAGGGCCATTCGCTCCAAATTGAAAAGGAAAGGTTGAGAATTCAGCAAAGCCAGTGCAGCTAGAATTTGCAAGGCAGGGAATTCTTCCACTGAGTACTGATCAGAATGCTTTATGACAGCGATTTAGTCATAGTGATTAGAATTGCTAAAATTTTTTAAACTGACCGTATCAAATGCTGATGAAGAAGCAGAACTAGAACTCTTCATACATTGCTGTTGGGAATACAAAATTGTACAGTCACTCTGGAAAACAGTTTCATGGTTTCTTATAAAGTTAAACACGCACTTATCATATGACCCAAAAATGCCAACACTCCTGGGTATTTACTCAAGAGAAATAAAAATCTGTATAAACAAGTAAAGGCCTACACATAAATGTTTATATTAGTTTTACTCACAATCACAAGAAACTATAATAAAATAGCCCAAATGTCCATCAACTGGTGAACGGATAAACAAATTATGGTACATTTATACAATGGAATACTGTAACCACCCAAAGTGTTCATTTTGCCCACTGCCCAGATACAGCCAATTTATCAAGACAGGAGAAGTGCAAAAGATTAAAAGTTTGATGCACCTACATCCAGCTAAATGGGAGACTGGAGCTTTATAGTTACTCAAATCAGCCTCCTTGAAAATCTGGAGGCTAGGGTTTTTGAAAGATAGTTTGGGGAGAGGGGAGTAGCTAGGGAATACGCGCTGCTGATTGGTTGGGGGTGCAATCATAGGGGTGTGGGAAATGGTCCTCTTCTGAGAAGTACTGAATCTGCTTCTGGTCGGGTCCCAGGACCAGTTGGGGGTTGTGGGTGAGGCCATCCATAGTCAGAAATGCAAAAGCCTGAAAATACATCTCAAAAGGCCAGTCTTAAGTTCTACAATAATGATGTTATCTGCAGGAGGAATTGGGGAAGTTGCAAATCTTGTGACCCCTGGAATAATGGTTCGTGACTGTTAATGTCTACACTTTAGCAGAATTCAGACTCCTCTCATCCTTCTAATCTGGCGATCTTTCATTAGCTTTAGAAAGGCAGCATGGTTTTGGGGAATGGCTATTATCATTTAAATTACAAACTAAATTTCTCCCAAAATTAACTTGGCCCATGCCTAGGAAGACTAAGGACAATTTGGGGGTTAAAGGCAAGATGGGGTTGGTTAGATCTCCTTCACTGTCATAAATTTCTCACTATTCTAAGTTTTGCAAAGGCAGTTTCAATACTACTCGGCAATACAATAAATGAACTACTGATTCATGCTACAACATCCCATAAACTTTTTTTTTCTTTTTCTTTTTTTTTTTTTAGATGGAGTTTTGCTCTTGTTGCCCCAGCTGAAGTGCAATGGTGCAATCTCAGTTCATTGCAACCTCCACGTCCTGGGTTCAATTGATTCTCCTGTCTCAGCCTCCCAAGTAGCTGGGATTACAGGCATATGCCACCATGCCCAGCTACTTTTGTATTTTTAGTAGAGATAGGGTTTCTCCATGTTGGTCAGGCTGGTCTCGAACTCCTAACCTCAGGAGATCTACCCGCCTTGGCCTCCCAAAGTGCTGGGATTACAGGTGTGAGCCACTGCGTCCAGTAACATCCTCCAATCTTAAAAACATTATGCTAAGTAAAAAAGACAGACACAAAAACCACATAATGTACAATTCCATTTATAGGACATTCTGGAAAGGGCAAAACTTCAGAAAAAGAAACTGGATCAGTGAATGTATCAGGGCTTGGGGAAAGGGACAAAATACAAAGGAACCAAGATAACTTTCTGGAATGGTGGGAATATTCCATATATCTTGATTATGGTAGTGGTTATATGTATGTATATATTGGTCAACACTTTAAAAAAAGTAAATTAACCTAAAATGTATAAATTTATACCTCAGTAAAACGAGCTTCAAAACTTTTAAGCAAAAGGCAGGAGGGAAATAGTTAGCATTAATACATTCTCAGATTCTATTGTTCTAGGAGAAGGTCAAAGTTTTTATTAACTTTAAAGTCAAGTAGGCATAAAATATTTAAAGAAAACTAGCATATTATTAGAAATACAATGTATCATTTCCAAAACAATAGAAGGGAAAGGAGATGTTGGATATAAAAATGCTCTAGGAATAAATGCTCGGTGCTACAAAGTGAAACTAGCACTCAGGCAAAAGTTGTCTCAGCAAGGAAATTTACTTCTGCAGAAGGATGCCACTCATGTCAATCCATATTGCTAGAGCACACCAAACAAAGGAGAGCAGCAGGTTTTTATTCCTGATGCATAGTCCCTACTTCTGGGTCACTCCCCCATGGGCTGGGGCCGGACCGCACAATCTGAGTTGATCCGATTGGCTACTTGAAAATATTTTTCTAAATATGGAAGAGAAGGGGGACATGAGGTACAGTGGTGAAGCATGTGAGACCTGCAGTTTCAGGGGAACAGTGGATGCAGGTAACCAAGTGAACAGATGTGAGTTATTGATTAGAGCTGATGGGAAGGGGGTAGGCTGCTTACAGTAACTAGGGGAGAGGAGAAACAAGACAGGTGAGTTTGAAAACAAAGGACAAGGAAGTCAGCAGCCCAAATCTTTGAAGAGAAACTCAGAGAAATTCATTGTCTCTTACAATTCCTCCCTTTTAATTTTCTTATGATTCTTTCTCTTTAAACTTTTGTTTTTAACATGTCTTGGCTTTGCCATTTGATTTGATCTTCTAAAAGGAAAAGTTTACTTGAATAAGGTGGAGAAGAACTAAGGGAGGCTTTAGTAAGTGCTGTTTGTACAATCCTTTGTACTAGCCTACGGATGCATGATATGACACAACACCCAACAAGAATGAGTACACCTATTACGACTGCAAGAGAAATAAGAATTAAAGCTATGATTTTTTTCCATTTACCAAACTACTTTCTTAGCCATCCTGCAATAGGGTCATTGACTCCCAAATTTTTAGCTAATTTATTGGATAAAGTGGTAAGTCCTTGTAAGGCCTTTGTTACGCTCCCCTTGAGGGCAGTGTTGTTTGGGATGAAGGTACAACATTAGGTTTTAATCGTAACAAAAAACACATCTTTTTGGCTAATAACATGTCTAGAGCTATTCTGTTTTCCCAAGCCATTTGGCTAGTAGGCCCTAATTGGTTGGCTATTCCTTTGATAGCATCCCTGGTGTAATTAATAAACTGCTGCCGATTATAATAGATGTAATTTATCCAAGCTACATTTTTATTAATAGTTACCTGTGGAAATATGGAGTCAAATCCTGCAGCTATTTGGTCATGGGCTTTGAACCTGTTAGGCACTCCCCGTTGGACTCCAGTGGCATCTATGTAAACTTGAGAGTCAAAAGACCCATAAGGGGCTTCTCTTATTGTTTGGTGTTGTGGTTTTTCTTTCTCTGGTTGATGAAATGCCAGGGTGAAAGGGATAGTCAATTGGACAAGAGCACAAGTGCTGCTCAGTTACTTGGCAGAGTGTCCAGTAAGGGTCCACTGCAATACCACTATACATCCACTCAAGGATGACTAAGGGCAGACTGATGGGTAAGCTATTGGAAGGGCTTGAGCTCACTACATCCTGTTGAGCTTCCAAGGAACGCCAAGTTCTCCCCCTGTGGTGTGAGACACAAGGTGAAATTGACGTTGGGAGACGGAAGCTGGATGGCTCTTGGGGGCTGACCTGCAGGGTGTTGAAGTTCAGGATATAACAGAAAGAGAGCTTGACACGACTTGTTGCCCCAACTGTGGAATTCTGGAAAAGAGCTACCATACGGTCCATACCTGGTCAACTGAAGGACCATCCTAGTTTTGAAAAGAGGACAACCTGGGCCTCTGGTCTGCCATGTGCACAAGCATAACAATTGCTTTTGTTCTTGATACCCTGTTTCAATTGCTAGAGTTTGTCTTAGATCCTTCACTTCTACAATATTGACCTTGGCATTGTTGTTGGGCAGGGTAGAAGGTTTAGAAGGAGAAGGAGAAGTGAGTTAACAAAGCGTATTTTAAAGAAGCCTATAGGATAGGGTCATATCCATTCGCCTCTGCTCCTAAGCCATAAAAGTGTTCTAAAGGGGGTGCAGGGTTTGTGAGGTAGGGGCATTAATAGAGATAATTACTGGGTTACAATGGTAAAGTTGACAATTAGGGGGTGTGGTTCATTTGGTAAGGCAGAGGCAAGATTTTAGGTCCATACAGCCCTCTGGGGAGGTCCCGCCATGTTCACTGGTAGTCAGGATGACATCTGCCCATTGAGAATATATTTCCCAACTTGGGGTGCCTTGGTACCCATGCCACGAGAAGGCATGGGGTCAGTGGCATCTCTGAAGGGCAGAGGTATTTTTCTAAAGTAGGGACATACTTTGCCACAAGGCAAGGCAAGCATCAAAGGTAATGATTTGGGGTGAGTCTGACTTAGTTACATTGAAAACAAGATTAGCAATAGAATGAGGAAAGAAGAAAGGGTAATAGAAGAGATAAAAGAGAGTTAAACTTTTCTTAACCTTAGAGGAGGTTTTGCCTTTTTCCTGATGCATAGTCCCTACTTCTGGGTCACTCCCCCATGGGCGGGGCCGGACCGCACAATCTGAGCTGATCCAATTGGCTACTTGCAAACATTTTTCTAAATATGGAAGAGAAGGGGGACATTATTCCCTTGGATAATGGCCCATGACTTTGGGGATGGTGATGCCTTCTTGACTTGGATGTGATGGATCCATCTTTTCTTGCTGTTTGGACTGCAGTTTTAGTGGTTAGAAGCACTAGGCCAGCTCCTTAGGCTGGTGTTGATGTACTGGGAACTCTAGGGGCGGCGCCTGTACCGGAAAATTTTGAGTTTTGAGGAAAGAGAAAGTGGAAGATAAACCAAGTATGTAGGAATGTTGGCACTGGATTGTTTTGAAAAGTAGTTTGGATTTTTACTAGGGTAATAGGAAGATAGAAGACATTTGATTTATGGCAACCAAGTCTCTAGACTTGTTTGACTAAGGGTATAAATTCCTATACACGTATAAATTTTGTCTGTGCTATACGTAGCTTGGGGTCTTTAATGGGTAACATTTTTTTGAGTTCCCTTTAGTGCCTACAGGAGAAATGGCAGCCTATTTGGCTTATCTGATTTGCTAGGTTATTTTTTTTTTTATTTTTATTTTTTGAGACGTAGTCTTGCTCTGTCGCCCAGGCTGGAGTGCAGTGGCCGGATCTCAGCTCACTGCAAGCTCCGCCTCCCGGGTTCAGGCCATTCTCCTGCCTCAGCCTCCCGAGTAGCTGGGACTACAGGCGCCCGCCACCTCGCCCGGCTAGTTTTTTGTATTTTTTTTAGTAGAGACGGGGTTTCACCGTGTTAGCCAGGATGGTCTCGATCTCCTGACCTCATGATCTGCCCGTCTCGGCCTCCCAAAGTGCTGGGATTACAGGCTTGAGCCACCGCGCCCGGCCTTTGCTAGGTTATTTTAAAAGACAAGCTTTTCTGGTGCTTGGAGACATGGATCATAGACACTTGGGTGATTAACTCCTCATGAACAAGGTTTTGACTTTTACTATTAATTTAGTCTGAAATTTTCTAAATGTATGAGCCACTGTAAAGGTGTATTTAGAATTAGTATAGATGGTTCTTTCCTGGTCCTGCAGGTACTTTAGAGCTTGACTAAGTGCATACAGCTTATAAATTTGAATAGACTTTTATTAAACACTTTGACTTTATTTTTCCAGGAACTTCTTTATTAATTACTGAACACCTGTTGCATTTTTTTTCCCTTAGTCATTTCTGAAGAGGGTTTCTCCTAAGTTTGGCCAGATGTTTATAACCAGTTAAATCTAAATATGTGTGCTTTCTTTTTAGATTTGGATCTCTTGTTAAGAAACTTGCTAGGTTAGGTGAATTATCAGTAGTTAATGTTAAACCATCTTTTTTGACAGAATAGCCTTATACACATGTAATACTTTTCTGGTGGTACATTTTAATATAAGTGACCTTAAAGAATTAATTTCTGGTGGATATTTTCACTTTAACATTGGCCTGACCACAATAAGTGCTAGTGGATGTATCAGCTGAAAGATTATCTACTACTTACTTAGGAAACTTAACTGCAGGGATGCCTAGCTACTTGGAGCCGCAGCTGAAGCCCCGTGTTACTTGGCCCTGGCAAACGTAAGGCAGATGTTCCCTAATGTAGTCGGCTTGGGGCATAGGCTGCGGCCTGGCCCGCGTGTCCCGCAGAGCCGCGGTCAATATGGTGCCGGGACCCTGGACCAGCCCCGGGGGCAGGAGCATGAGCTTTGCCTGCCGCGAGGGAGCACTATGGGCTGGAGGAGGCCGACAACATGTTGCAGCGGATCCTTGATGTTGCTAGCCTGGCAAAAGCCACCTGGTGAATTAGGAGCTTGGAGTCCTTTCAGAGAGGGGGACTTAAGCTGGGCCTGATGGGAAAGGTTGGGGGGTATTAGGTGGGGGACTAGGGGTATTAGGTGGAGGATGATCTAGGGGATCCGGTGTGCTGTTCTCTTTGCCAGATCCCCGGAATCCCTTCCTTCACTGTCTTTACAGTAGGGGCAGGTGCATAAGGGAAAAGGGAGGACAGGTCTTTGCTTCCAGCAAAGAGCATAGTCCAGTTCTTCTTGAGAAACTGGGCTTTTATTATTTACATGTTGAATTAAAAGTTGACATAGTATCCCCTCAGTCGACCCAAACTTTGGCCAGAAAATTGAGGGATTGAGGATAGGTCTTTAGTCCAAATAGAACAGCAACATTTTATCATTTGTTGCCTTTCCTTATGGTCTTTCATTATCTTCCCAACATTTTAGCATGAGACTTAGGGGCTATCAGGTGGTATATTTTTGTTACTATTCTTATCTTTTCTCATGGGATCTAGGGAACTATCAGGTGGTATATCTTTTTCACTGTTCCTATCCTTTTTGCTTTCCCATGTTGGGTCTTGGCTAGGTGCAATCCCTCATATTAGGAATTTCTTGCCTAGCAGGGGCTTGCTG
The DNA here is from genome assembly GCF_037993035.2 of Macaca fascicularis. Classification (NCBI taxonomy): domain Eukaryota; kingdom Metazoa; phylum Chordata; class Mammalia; order Primates; family Cercopithecidae; genus Macaca; species Macaca fascicularis. Next base: position 106,622,195 of record NC_088377.1, read on the forward strand.
TGGCTCAACCCCTCATATTAGGGACTTCTTGCCTATTTGGGGGGTTCCTTGTGGCTCAACCCCTCATATTAGGGAATCTCTTGCCTATCCTTCACTGGAAGCTTTACTAAGGCTCAATGCTAACATATTAGAGATGTCTTGCCTATCCTTTTTTTTTTTTTTTTTTTTTTTTTTTTTTTTTTTTTTGAGACGGAGTCTCACTCAGTCGCCCAGGCTGGAGTGCAGTGGCACCATCTCGGCTCGCTGCAAGCTCCGCCTCCCGGGTTCACGCCATTCTCCTGCCTCAACCACCCGAGTAGCTGGGACTACAGGCGCCCGCCACCACGCCCGGCTAATTTTTTGTATTTTTAGTAGAGACGGGGTTTCACCGTGTTAGCCAGGATGGTCTCGATCTCCTGACTTCCTGATCCGCCCGCCTCGGCCTCCCAAAGTGCTGGATTACAGGCGTGAGCCACCGCGCCCGGCCTTCTTGCCTATCCTTTAGCCCCATCTGCTGGAGGTTCCTTGCATCCTTTCATTTCGTCCGCTCTGGCCACTTCCCTCAAGGGAATATTTCAGGTCCCTCTTAGCATTAATGGCGGGTCAGTATAAACCCCTGATGGGACTCCCGGAGGGCCTCCCTGAGCTATATGAGGTGATCATGGAAAAGCAGATTGGACTCAACTCCGCACAGTAGTGTTTGTTACCATTCACACACTTTCAACCTCCAGAATGCCCCGACACCCATCCCGACCACCAAGGAAGTACTTTGTCGCCCCTGCAATGTTTCCTACCTTAATCTGTGCACAGAGTTTACCTGCTCACCGTGGTATTGCAAGACTCTCCTCCCCGCGTTGCTGAGAGTCCAGGTTTATTCATCACAATGGGTGGGTCTCAATTTCCCATCCCTGAGGCTACCGCAACAGGGCAGTGGAATGCATCTCCCCTGGGTAGGGTGACTGAAGACCCCTTCCCAAAGGTGAATGGGGATCCTGATGAGCCCCCAGAATTGCTGGATATAAAAATGCTCTAGGAATAAATGCTGGGTGCTGCAAAGTGAAACCAGCACTCAGGCAAAAGTTGTCTCAGCAAGGAAATTTACTTCTGCAGAAGGGTGCCACTCACATCAATCAAGATCACAAGAGCACACCAAACAAAGGAGAGCAGCAGGTTTTATTCCTGACACATAGTCCCTACTTCTGGGTCACTCCCCCATGGGTTGGGGCCAGACTGCACAATCTGAGCTGACCCGATTGGCTACTTGCAAATATTTTTCTAAATATGGAAGAGAAGGGGGATGTGAGGTACAGTGGTGGAGCATGTGAGATGTGCAGTTTTGGGGCAACAATGGGTGCAGGTAACCAAGGGAACAGATGTGAGTTATTGACTAGAGCTGATGGGAAAGGGGTAGGCTGCTTATAGTAACTAGGGGCAAGAAGGAACAATAAAGTTGAGTTTGAAAACAAAGGACAAGGAATTTAGCAGGGTAAATCTTTGAAGAGAAACTCAGAAATTCATTGTATCTTACCAAGAAATACAGAAAATAGAATTAATCTAATAAAAAGCAAGAAAGGGAAAAATGAAAGCATAAACAAGGATTGTGATATTGTGATTTATAATAAGAAATATAGATTTGGTTTTCACCCCATCCTGTTTCTTGACACACAGCTCCAAAAACCCTTGGAATCTCTGAAGTAGTGTCTTTTTCTATGGTAAGGTTAATGGATGGGGGGTTTGGTTGCCAGGCAAGCCAACTATTTGATTAGAGGGTTGGGACTTTCAGCCTCACCTTCCCCACCTCCAGGGAGACGAGAGGGGATGAGGGTTGAGTTGATTACCAATGATGAATGACATAATTAATCATGCCTACTTAATGAGGCCCTCACAAAAGCCTAAAAGGACGGGGTTTGGGGAGCTTGAAAATTGCTGAACAAGTGGAGGTTCCTACCTCTACCCCTTCCCACATACCATTGCCCTGCACATCTCTTCCATCTGGCTGTTCATTTGTATATTTTAAAATATCCTTTTAGTAAATGGGTAAATGTAAGTGAAGTGTTACCCTCTGTTCTGGGAGCAACCCTAGCAAATTAAACCCAAAAAGAGGGTCATGGGAACCCCCAGTTTATAGTCAGTTGGTCACTGATTGGTGACCATTTCACCTGAAATGGCACTGTATGAGATGAAGCCTTTAACCTATGGGACCTGACACTATCTCCTGGTAGACTGTGTCAGAACTGAACTGAATTACAGACACTCAGCTGGTGTCTGCTGAAGAACTGCTTGGTGTGAGGAGAAATCACCCTCCCATATTTTGGTCACAGAATTGTTCTGTGTTGTATGTGTGTAGTAGCAGAAAAAGCTGTTTGTTTTCCTACATCAAACAAGGATAGGCCGGGCTCCGTGGCTCATGCCTGTAATCCTAGCACTTTAGGAGGCCAAGGCAGGTGGATCACCTGAGGTCAGGAGTTCAAGAGCAGCCTGGCCAACATGGCAACACCCCGTCTCTACTAAAAATACAAAAATCAGCCAGGCATGGTGGCAGGCATCTATACGTCTATAATCTCAGCTACTTGGGAGGCCGAGGCAGGAGAATCACTTGAACCTGGGGGGCGGAGGCTGCAGTGAGCTGAGATCAGGCCACTTCACTCCAGCCTGGGCAAAAGAGCAAAACACCATCTCAAAAAAAAAAAAAAAACAAGAATAAAGAGCACAAAATAAGACAAGTAAATGAAAACATATCAGTAATCACAACAAAGGTAAATAGATTAAGCTCACCAGTTAAAAGAAAAAGAATCTCAGATTGGAGAAATTAAAACATCTGAACATAGGCTATTGACACATCTAAAACATACAGGGGAAAAAACTTCAAAGGAAAAGGAAGGGGAAAAAAACAAGCAAATATTAACCAAAAGAAATTACACTTGTATTTTGAGATAGTATATTGGTATTCTGAGATAATTATTTTAGTGTCAGACAAAATATACTTTTAAGAAAAAAATCCTTATTATGGACAAAAAAAGTTACAACATGAGGATAAAAAAATTCATTAGAAAGATTAAACAAACTTTATATAAATTTTTTCTTTTCATATTTTATAAAACTTATGAACATGTAAAAGAAAAAAAAGTACAATGAACACCTAAAAATCAACAACTTAGGTAGGAAAACTCACCTTTTTCCAGATGTGTGAAGTATTTTGGCATGAAATGTTATAATGTATGAAACTTACTTTGAAACAGTTCAACCACAATTATAAAAAACAAAATATAGATAAATCAGGAAGCTATTATGACAAACTGTTAACAATGGATGACTCACATTATCACCTCAACACATAAAAATAGCTCCATAATTTCATCTCATACTCATTCTATAAATTTCCCCATTGTCACCAAAAATACCATTTATAGCACATATTTTTTCATAGCAATATCCAATCAAGGATCATCTGTTGCATTCCATTGTTATATCTTTTATAAGGAAGAAAAATCACAGATCATTTTCTTCTCATTACATGTAGATTTTTAAATTTCCTATGACGAAATAATAGCAAATTAACTCTAGTAAAATATAAAAAGAATAATACAAACCTTTTGTACCAAGTTGGGTTTTTTTCCGGGAATGCAAAATTGGCTTAACATCAATCAATGCAATTCACCATATTAACAGAGTAAAGAAGAAAACAATGCAAACTGACAATAACATGGAATAGGAATCAAAAGCCCATTATAACCAGATGCCTCAGAGCACAGTAAGTCTACAACACAAGCAAAAACAAAAACAAGACAAAAACCACGTAATTATTTACAGAGAAATAGGTAGCAATTTAGTTTTGAATTTTGCCAAAGGACGAGTCATCTCTAGGCTAGACCTTATTTTTTTTTTTTTTTTTTTTTTTTTTTTTTGAGATGGAGTTTTGCTCTTGTTGCCCAGGCTGGAGTGTAATGGCGCGATCTCAGCTCACTGCAACTTCCACCTCCCAGGTTCAAGCGATTCTCCTGCCTCAGCCTCCCGAATAGCTGGGAGTACAGGTACCTGCCATCACACCCGGCTAATGTTTTGTGTTTTTAAGTAGAGACAGGGTTTCACCATGTTGGTCAGGCTGGTCTTGAACTCCTGACCTTAGGTGATCCGCCCACCTAGGCCTCCCAAAATGCTAGGATTACAGGCGTTAGCCACCACACCCAGCCACTTTCTTTATATTACAATTAACAGACAAGTTTGGGGACACCAAAAGACAGTGACTGATCAAAAAGTCATTCTACTAGTACCTTTATTCTCTGTTTTAAAGATAATATTTTGCATTTCCCTGAGGGAAGGAGGTATTATGACTCTTTTATTACCTTTTATCTACCCTGGGAATGAGGGAATATGGAGACATCCAATCATTGGGAATGTAAAATAGCACAAACACTTTGGGGAAAGATCATTTGGAAAAAGGTGCATTTCTTAATGCAATTATCCTATGATCCAGTAATTTCACCCCTAGATATTTATCCAAAAGACATGAAAGGTTAAATTCACAAGAAGGCTTCTATTAGAATGTTCATATCAGCTTTATTCATGATAGCCAAGCACTAGAAATAGCCCAGGTGTTCATCAATAGGAGAATGGATATACAAACTATGTCAGATTCATACGATGAAACACAACTCAGCAATCAATTACTGACACATCAAACAACGTGAATGAATACCAAAAACTGATGAGTGAAAGCTGCCAGACATGAGAATACATGTTTTATGATTACATTTATGTGAAATTCTAAAATAGGCAAAACAAATCTATGGTGGAAAATTTTGCCTTGTGCGAAGAGAGGTGAGAATTGACCAGGAAGAGTATGAGGGGACTTTTCGGTGTGACGGTAATGGTCTCTATCTATAGGAGTTTGCGTAAGCAGGTCAATGCATTTGTCAAAACTCAGCTAGTGCATACTTAAAATTTGTGCATTTTACTTTTATATCAAAAGAAGAAAACCTTAAACAAATACCAAATTTGCTAATGATTTACATGCTAAAGTGTTTATGGGGAAGTGTACTGATGTCTGTAATTTGTTTTGAAAAGCATAAAAAGATAAAATGGATTAGTAGCTGTGGTGGAGTATAATTTAAAAACTAGCACTTTGGGAGGATGAGGCGGGCAGATCACATAAAGGTCAGGAGTTTGAGACCAGCCGGGCCAACATGGTGAAACCCCATCTCTACTAAAAACACAAAAATTAGCCAGGCACGATGGCACGCACATCTCAGCTACTCGGGAAATTATATATATATTATATATAATCTGATGTGTGTTCACTGTCATTTTTTTCAATTTGGCTGCATGCTTGAAATATTTTATAAAATGTTGAAAAAAAATTTGAGCTCTATTGCCTCATTTGAAGCAAGTTAGTAAGGAAGCTTTCTCTAAGTTGATAGATTAAGTAGCAAGTAAGCATAATTTTAAGAGGAACTTGTCACAGGAATTTTTTAAAACATCAAATTTTCATTCCTTTTAAGCAACACATATAATTTGTCTTCAGGGTAGGGTGTTCACAATTCTTAGTGTGACTTTTAAAATGTTAGTTGAGGCCGGGCGCAGTGGCTCACACCTGTAATCCCAACACTTTGGGAGGCCGAGGTGGGTGGATCACCTGAGGTCGGGAGTTCAAGACCAGCCTGGCCAACATGTAGAAACGAAACCCCCACCTCTACTAATAATACAAAACTAGATGGGCGTGGTGGTGCATGCCTGTAATCCCAGCTACTCGGGAGGCTAAGGCAGGAGAATCCCTTGAACCCGGAAGGCAGAGGTTGCGGTGAGCCAAGATTACACCATTGCACTCCAGCCTGGGCAACAAGAGTGAAAGTCTATCTCAAAAAATAAATAAATAATCAAACAAGTCAGTTGATAGTTAAAAATTTGACAATTCCATTTTTTTTCTCATAAGAAATGAGAGAAATCATTAATTGCATAGTATGAGGGAAGGGGGAAGGAAAGTCTTCAAAAATATTTGACCAAGAGTTTCCCAAAACATGACCTGAGCCTATTAGTAAAGTAGGTGTATTTTAGTTTCTTCTAATTACCTCCTCCACCTGAAAAATAGTCCCTTCTATATCCATTATTTTGTTTTCTTAAATCAAGCAAAATGAGAACAGCACTGTGTAAATTATAATCTATATAACTATACTGGGTCAATGACTTTTAAAACTTTTAACTTATCTAAGGAATACATTTTATATCATGACCCAGCACACACACACACACACACACACACACAGTTGAACTGAAGCTTCAGGAAACATTTACCCTTATTACTTATAATAGAATTTTTCTGTTTTTCTTACTTGCCCCAACTTAAAGCTCATGATATTTCATATTCTATTGCTTTAAAATGCTAATCACAACCCGCTAAATTGATAACATCTAATGGATTGTAACATACCATTTGAAACACAGTACTATGCATTCCTTAAGGTTTTTTAGAAATACTGGATTTGGACTGTGTTGTGATAGTGTAAGAACTGTAGGACCATGAAATATCTTTATATTGCTTTATATGTGCTATTCCAAAGATGCCTTTTCTCATATAACAAATATATATTGAACACCTATTTGTGCAAGGCCTCATACTAGAAACTTGAGGTGAACAATCTGATAATTCTTTTATATATTTTCTTCTTAAGAATTGAAAGGGGCCGGGCGTGGTGGCTCAAGCCTGTAATCCCAGCACTTTGGGAGGCCGAGACGGGCGGATCATGAGGTCAGGAGATCGAGACCATCCTGGCTAACACGGTGAAACCCCGTCTCTACCAAAAAATGCAAAAAATTAGCCGGGCGAGGTGGCGGGCGCCTGTAGTCCCAGCTACTCCGGAGGCTGAGGCAGGAGAATGGCATGAACCTGAGAGGCGGAGCTTGCTGTGAGCTGAGATCCAGCCACTGCACTTCAGCCTGGGCGACAGAGCCAGACTCCCTCTCAAAAAAAAAAAAAAAAAAAAAAAGGAATTGAAAGGGTTTTAAACACATATGCTTATGTTACCAAAATTCCATGTAGTCACATAGGATAGACATTATCAATGATTTGGAGCTGGAGACACCAAATCAGAAAGCACATACATGGTTAGGTGTGGTGGTTCACATCTGTAACCCCGACACTTTGGGAAGCAGAGGTGGGAGGGGAGAGGATTGCTTGAGCCCGGGAGCTCGAAGCCAGCCTGAGCAAAATAGCAAGACCCCATTTCTACAAAACATGAAAAATTGGGAGGCGCCATGGCTCATGCCTGCAATCCCAGCATTTTGGGAGGCCGAGGCGGGCGGATCACGAGGTCAGGAGATCCAGACCATCCTGGCTAATGCGGTGAAACCCCATCTCTACTAAAAATACAAGAAATTCGCCAGGCATGGTGGTGGGCGTCTGTAGTCCCAGCTACCCGGGAGGCTGAGGCAGGAGAATGGTGTGAACCCGGGAGGCGGAGCTTGCAGTGAGCAGAGATTGCGCCACTGCAGTCCAGCCTGGGCGACAGAGCAAGACTCCATCTCAAAAAAAAAAAAAAAAAAGGCCGTGTACAGTGGCTGACGCCTGTAATCGCAACACTTTGGGAGGCTGAGGCGGGCGGATCACAAGGTCAGGGGATCCAGACCATCGTGGCTAACAAGGTGAAACCCTGTCTCTAAAAATACAAAAACTTAGCCAGGTATCGTGGCATGTGCCTGTAATCCCAGCTACTTGGGAGGCTGAGGCAGGAGAATTGTTTGAACCCGGGAGGCAGAGGTTGCAGTGAGCCGAAATTGCACCACTGCACTCTAACCTGGGCGACGGAGCAAGACTCCCTCTCAAAAAGAAAAAAGAAAAAAACACAAAAAATTATTAAATATCTGGCCATGGTGACCCATGCCTGTAGTCCCAACTACTCTGGGGGCTGAGGTGGGAGGACTGCTTGAGCCCAAGAAGTCCAGGCTGCAGTGAGCCAATTGTGCCACTGTACTGTAGCCTGGGCAATTGAGCAAGAACCTATCTCAGAAAAAAAAAAAAAAAAAAAAAAAAAAAACAAAGAAAAGAAAGCACATACATACTTGCCCACAGTCATACCATTAAATCGATGGAAGAACCAAATTTTCCCAACCTCCATTCTAAAAATATAAGGTATTTTAAAACAACTTCAAAATAATATTTTCTATATTAAAATAAATGCCCTTTTGCATAGAAACAATCACAAAAATGTTTCCTCTCCCCAAGCCTTGATATCACATCAACTATCACCCTCTCCCCTCCATAGACTCCTCAGAAAGTTTATTTCTTTGCCTGAATAATTAGTAAAGAAAGGGTGGGTGGGTGGTAGATGAATTAAGCACCAAAGAAGATTAAGTTAAAAACAGTGATTTATTCAAATAGATGCTGCTGCTAACCAACACTTAAAAGCAGTGTGAAGTTACACTTGCCCTACGAAGGACTCGACGGAGGTCCGAAACTCATCTGAAAAGATATGTGAAACATACTGATACTGGTAACATCTGAAGAACAATAATTTTTTTTAAATCTTCATGTCCTAACTTCCTTACTTAAATGCACACTAATATTATTGATTCATTTAAGCCAAAAGCAACAAACTCAATCTGATTCAAGCAAAAATCTGACCACTACTCAATCTCCTCCCCACTCTCAAACAAAATTATGAATTAGCCATTGTACATTTTATTCCCAGTCTTCTCCCTATGCTGCAAAATGCTTCTAGCCTGCTGCTCTTGATATAAAACAAAGTCTGCGGATGAACACCTATTTTGGGTTTTCTATGTCCTTATATATTGATACAAATGGAGATATTTCACCATTTTGTCTCCCCCATATGGGTATTAATCATATTTTGTTATGTTACCTCCAACATCTAAAATAACAGTAACAGCATGAAGCAATAAAAAGAATGTGAATGTGAGTCCAATTTCCCCTCCCCACACTCTATTATAGACTTCCCACTTCTCTTTAGACTTGTCTCACACCTCAGGCTAAATCTTTTCTCTGCAACCAAAATGCTTAAAAATTAAGTGAAAGATACACCAATGTGATATAGCCACACAATGGAGTAACTATTAAAGTTATTTACTTGCTGACTTAGAAAGATATTCATCCTACATTGTACAAAAAAAAGTATATTATTTTTAAAACATGTATATATGCACAAAGCAAAAAAAGTATAGAATGGGTTTAGTAACTCATTGTCTTAACAAATATTAATTGGGTACCTATTATGAGCTAGACACAGTTGTAAATGCCCAGGTTACATAAATGAACATGATGAAGTCCTTGCCTCCATGGAGTTTATATTCTAAGAAACATGAGAGAAAACAAAATAAGTTAATATACCATTTAAAGTTGAGTATATCAGAACTACAAAGAAAAGTAAAATGGCTAAGCGTGCTGAGGCCTAGTATTTTAGGAAAGTGGTCAAAGATGACTTCCCTTAAGAAGTAACATTTAAATGTACACCTGAGTGCTGTTTGGGAGGGAACCATGACGTTATCTGTGGGTGAGAGTGGTGGCAGGTAGAGGAATAACATGTTTGAAGTTACTGAGGCAAAAGCATGCTTGGTATGTCCTAGGAAGGACAAGTCAGTATGACTGAACAGGAATTGGGAAGGAGGAGGGTGGTAAGAAATGAGGTCAGGAGGCATCCAGGGGCACATTAGGGCTTTGAAGTCCACAGTGGGAACTTTGGATTTTAAGTAGAAATGGGAAGTCACTAGAGAGTGTGGGGAGGGGAGATCAGATTCACATTTATCTACTAAAATATCAACAGTAGTTATCCCTAGGTAGAAAGATTTCAGACTTTTTCCCATTGTGCTTCTCTATATTCTCATTGTTTCGCCTGGTTTGTTGTTGTTGTTACTGTTTTGAGACAGGATCTTGCTCTGTCGCCCAGGCTGGAGTGCGGTAGTGCAATCATGGCTCACTGCAGCCTCCAGGCTCAAGCAGTCCTCCTCCCTCAGCCCCTGAGTAGCTGAGACTACATGAGCAATACCAGTTCCCTAAACAAAAGTTCTTAAGAATCATTCAGGGCTTTCAATTATGGGAGAAAAATGGTTTCAATTAACTATATATTTTTTGGTCTGTTTCATTACATCATGCTCCCTTTTCAGGTAGGTACTTCTATGAGAGAAAGGGGAAAAAATGGTAACTACATTAATAGCTACTCAGCTCAAAGTGTTTGGTTAAAAACAGAATATTGTTTACATTTAAACCAAAACTGTGTGTGAGAGGCTCCTATGTAAGCTGCTAACACTTTGGGCTTCCAAGGCATAACTAAATGACATGAGACAGATTTCTGTAAATTCAAAATAAGTCATATGGTCAATAAAAAAGCAGACTTGAGTCTCTGCAGTCTATGTAACTCCAGAGTCAAAATCATACGTGTTTCTTGAAAACTAATGAGACCTAAGTTATCTATCATTAACTACCTGAAATAATGTTTAAATTACTTTTTAATTCATATATTTGCTTAAAGTAAACCCAAAGACACCCTGATACAAGTTTGCAAGTTTTTAGTACCTTTAGTGATGCCCTCTGTGCTAATGTCCAAATTAAGATTCACTGACAATATAAATACTAAGGCTTGACTTCTTAAAAACCAACAGTCTACTGCTGATTTTTAAATGTGGCTGCTACCCATTTCAGATTATCAGTTTACTGTTGATTTTTAAGAAGTCAAGCCTTAGTTCTCCAATCTATCTCTGCACTCAAACTCTCCTACCCTAGGTACCAAATGAGAGGCACTATTGGGTAACCTTCAGTTTTTCTCTTTTGAAAAAGTTATCTGGAATTGAAACAAAACCAAAATTTTCTTAAGATTCCTTTTAACTATTTATCATTTATTAAATGCACAACCAACATTAAAGAAAAAAGCCTGTAATACTTTGTAGGTAGAAATAATATATTTTATTTCATCCCTGAAAAAAACAAAAACAAAAACAAAAATGTCCACATCTAATAGGAGAGACTAAACAATTATTCCAAACTTCTACCTGGCAATGGCATATAATTAATTTCTTCACATAAAGGTAGAGAGTACACAGAAGAGAACAGAGATTTGGAAATCTGTCTTTCATGAAACAATATTTCACATATTTATTTTAATAAAATATTATAATTATTGCTACTACATGTGGTAGCATATTATAATAATGAACAATACAATATCTAAACTAAATTCTATACAGTCTACATCTAGAAGCTAGCTGCACTTAAGCAGTTATTATAGAGAATAAATACTATGAAATATAGGGCACCATGTGGCAATTAGATTTGCTACAAGGGAAATTTAAATAAAAGTATAATTTGTTTTATACCAGAATTACCCAAGATTAGGGTTCCCTGTGCTATATACAGCTTTTTTCCTGAAAAGATAGTCAATCTTCATAGTTTATACTTTAAATGTTCTTAATTAAGTGGCCATATATAAAATGAATATCTAATGTATCTGTTATACAAATTCAAAATTTCATAAAGGATACTCTTATATAATATAATGTTAACATTTTCCAAGCAATTTAATGCAGCACAAAAGTACCTTTATTATATACATCTGGCTAAAGTCCTCAAGAGTTCATCTCCCAAGTCCCTTCCTCCTGGACAAAAGCAAAATTAACCCAAATATGGAAATAATGTGCTTTCCTGATAGCATCACTCAAAGGGTTAAACTTTTAAAAGAACATTCATGTATGTGAAAAATCATGAATAATTTAGTTATTGTTACTCTCATCATAAAAATATCTTTCATTCTTCAAGAATATAAGAAAAATTTAAGTATGAGATTAGAGTTTACAACTATTTTAATGCTGTTATTAAATTGCCCCAATGTTTATGATAGGTAATGGACAGTGGCTGCTACCCATTTCAAGATTATACTCTTATAAGTGTAATTTTTAAAAATAAACAATAATTAACCTTCAGTTATTCTGAAGGATAGTGCAAATGAATACATTCTTTGGGTCATGATTTCAAAACATTACTTCCAACATTATATTTCCTTTCTCTGCTCATAATTGGAATAACAAAATATAGTACTAGAAATAAGCACATTTTCAAATAGCCTTAGTCTAACAGTTACATCAATTGAGAACAAATGACAGAATGATTAAATATTCTCCACTTGCCCAAAAAACATGTTATATACTTAAATAAATATGTTATAGAAATGAATCCATGTTTTTCAGAGTTTTCATTTCAGCTTGATCTCAAACACAAAAGATTTATACAAAACTCACCTACCTGCTTATCACATCAACCAAATTACCAAATTCCCTTTAAGGACATAGTACAGCATTGAACAGACTTGCCTGAAAGCAAACAAATAACTTCAAAATTTTTATGTACAGAATTAGAGTTCCATGAATCCAGCATACTCCTTGAAAATGTGTAGAGCTTTTATTGTAAAGTATTACTCTGTCCTAGCCAGCGATTATAAAGCTTTTCTGCCATAGGATAAAATCCACAGTGGATGGAGCAGCACAAGGTGATTTTCAACTGCTATCTGATACTGCCTGAGACATTCGTTCTTTTATTTGTGGTCACTGGCACCAAATTCCCACTAGTACCATTGGTGGTGTTGGTTGCTGAGCCATTCACAACAATATAGTCAACTTTGTTCTCCAGCTTCACCAATCGTTGCAAAATGTCATCCAGAAGGACAGCAATTGTTCTTTTCAGATCCGCTAGGGGAAAAAATCAGAATAAAATAAACATTAATAGAGCTCTTAATTTTTGTGTTTTTATAGTTTGAAGGAAAGAGGTGGACAACTACTGGGTCATCTAGAGAAAATGTACTAGAGAGAATGCACTCATACTACAAATAGGAAAAGCCTATTTTTTTTTTTTAAGACAGTTTTCCTCTGTCGCCCAGGCTGGAGTGCAGTGGCATGATCTCAGCTCACTGCAGCCTGCACCTCCTTGGTTCCAGTGATTCTCCTGCCTCAGCCTCCTGGGTAGCTGGGATTACAGGCTCCCGCCACCATGCCTAGCTAAGTTTTGTATTTTTAGTGGAGATGGGGTTTTACCATGTTGGCCAGGCTGCTCTTGAACTCCTGACCTCAGGTGATCCGCACTCCTCAGACTCCCAAAGTGCTAGGATTACAGGTGTGAGCCACTGATCCTGCCCTAATTTTTAAATCAACAGCATCATTTACAAAGAGTTTCCAAAAGGAATTTTGGAGTTGTAAATGTGGGGGAAACTCTCACTTTTCCAGTGCGATATAATAGATTTCAAAGTCTGGTTCAAAATATTAGTCCTGCTGTGAGTAATTCATTTATCTTGAGTTTCTTAAGCAGTTTGTAAAAAATACCACAGACGGCCGGGCGCGGTGGCTCAAGTCTGTAATCCCAGCACTTTGGGAGGCCGAGACGGGTGGATCACGAGGTCAGGAGATCGAGACCATCCTGGATAACACGGTGAAACCCCGTCTCTACTAAGAAATACAAAAAACTAGCCGGGCGAGGTGGCGGGCGCCTGTAGTCCCAGCTACTCGGGAGGCTGAGGCCGGAGAATGGCGTGAACCTGGGAGGCGGAGCTTGCAGTGAGCTGAGATCCGGCCACTACACTCCAGCCTGGGCTACAGAGCGAGACTCCGTCTCAAAAAAAAAAAAAAAAAAAATACCACAGACATGTAATCCCAGCATTTTGGGAGGCCGAGGCGGGCGGATCACGAGGTCAAGAGATCGAGACCATCCTGGCTAACATGGTGAAACCCCGTCTCTACTAAAAATATAAAAAATTAGCCAGGCGTGGTCGCATGCGCCTGTGGTCCCAGCTACCTGTGGAGGCTGAGGCAGGAGAATCCCTTGAACCCGGGAGGCAGAGCTTGCAGCGAGCCAAGACTGCGCCACTGCACTCCAGCCTGGGCGACAGAGCGAGACTCCATCTCGAAAATATAAAAATAAAAAATAACACAGACTAAGCCGGTAAAGTAAAAAGCTAGCTAAGTAAGAGAGTCCATGAAATACAGAAATAGAGAACCTCTACAGGGGTGGAGTTGTGGGGGAGCCTAGGGTCCAGCGCAAATGCCAGGAACCTGTTCAGTGCAGTAGGACACTAGCAGTAGTTCTGACTTAAATTTCCCACAGAAAAAAGGTGGGGAAGACTGTATCTTCTAACCTCTTTGTAATGTTATGGAGTTTTAGTAAACTTTACTTGGCAAGAATAAAATTATGAGGCTTTTCTGCCTTAGAATTCTCTTTCTCAGGTTTCCCAAAATCATCTAGCATGTATTAGGTACTCAGTTAGTGACAACGAATACTGTTATTTTTGTTGATCATGTACCAAAAAATCAGCCCATGCCCTAATCCAGGATCACCAGGAGAGAAATCATCTAACAACTGATAAATGTGCTGATGGTTCTATCAGAAAACCACAAGCAACAAAAGAGAAAATAAATTGAACTTCATCAACATTTAAAACTTTTGTGCATAATAGGACATTAATCAAGAAAATGAAAAGACAACCTATAGAAGGGGAAAAAACATTTGCAAACCATATACATGATAAAGATCTACTATCCAGAATATATAAAGATCTCTTACAATTCATGAACAAAAAGATCAATCAAGTTTTAAAATGGGCAAAGAACTTGAATAGACACTCTCAAAAGAAGATATGCAAATGGCCAATAAGTATATGAAAAGATGTTCAATATCACTGGCCACTACGGAAATACAAACCCAAACTCAATGAGATGCCATTTCACACTTACTAGGATAGCTGTCACCAAAGAAATGAAAAATAAGTGCTGGCAAGGATGAAGAGAAACTGAAACCCTCACACATTAGTGGTGGGAATATAAAATGGTGCAGCTGCTGTAGAAAATAGTTTGTCAGTTCCTCAAAAACTTAAACATAAAATTGCCATATGACCCAGGAATTCCACTCCTAGGTATATACCCCAAAAAAAAAAATCAAAAGCAAGGACTCAGAGCTCAGAGGGATACTTATACACCAGTGTTCATTTCAGGTTTATTCGCAACAGTCAAAAGGTAGAAACAACTCAAGTGTCCATCAACAGATAAACGGATAAACAAAATGTGGTATATATGTAAACACAATGGAATATTATTCAGCCAGAAGAAGGAATGACATTCTGATACATGCTATAACACAGATGAACCTTGAAAACGTTATGGTAAGTGAAATAAGCCAGACACAAAACATCATATATTGTACAATTCCACTTATATAGAATATGTAGAATAGGTATATGTATACAAACAGAAAGTAGACTACAGGTTATCAAGGACCAGGGGAAGGAAGGAATAAAGATTTATTGCTCAGATGTTACAGATTTCTTGTTTGGAGTGGTACAAGGTTTGGAAAGATACAGTAGTGATGGCTGCACAACACTGTGAATATAATGAATATTGATGAACTGCGTATTTTAAAAACAATTTTTTTTTTGAGACAGAGTTAAACTCTTGTTGCCCAGGCTGGAGTGCAATGGCGCGATCTTGGCTCATCACAACCTCCACCTCCCAGGTACAAGGGATTCTCCTGCCTCAGCCTCCTGAGCAGCTGGGATTACAGGCATGTGCCACCATGCCTGGCTAATTCTGTATTATTAGTAGAGGTGGGGTTTCTCCATGTTGGTCAGGCTGGCCTCAAACTCCCAACCTCAGGTGAGCCACCCACCTCGGCCTCCCAAAGTGCTGGGATTACAGATGTGAGCCACTGTGCCCCGCCCCTGATTTTTTTTTTTTTGTTTGTTTTTGAGACAGAGTCTCACTCTGTCACCCAGGCTGGAGTGCACTGGAGCAATTTCGGATCACTGCAACCTCCACCTCCCAGGTTCAAGTGATTCTCCTGTCTCAGCCTCCTGAGTAGCTGGGATTACAGACGTGCGCCACCATGGCCAGCTAATTTTTGTATTTTTAGTAGAGACAGGGTTTCACCATGTTGGCCAGGCTGGTCTCTGGTCTCAAACTCCTGACTTCAGGTGATCCGCCCGCCTCGGCCTCCCAAAGTGTTGGGATTACAGGCGTGAGCCACTGCAGCCAGCCTTAAAAATTATTTTAATGGCAAATTTTATGTTATCAATATTTTACAACTGTTTAGAAGTGGGAAAAAAAGGTATCAGAAAGGAGTAGTACTACGATAGTGGTTGTGATAGAGGGTGATAAAAAATACTTATCAAAAAATAGAAATTTAATATAAAGTGAGGGGGAAACTATTTGGAGCAAGTCTTATGCTAAAATGAGATTTTCCAAGCAGTGCATCTCTGGCATCATTCATCATGAACACCTCAACATTCTAGTTTAAAGGGAATATACAAGAAAAACATTTACAAAAATCCTTCAGCAAGAAGTACCCAGGAATGAAATATCATGACATATACTTCTTTCAGATGGTACCAAAAAGAAATAAACATAGATATTTGTATATATAAAGAGGATTGGGCACGGTGGCTCACGCCTGTAATCCCAGCACTTTGGGCGGCCGAGGCGGGGTGAATCACTTGAGGTCAGGCATTCAAGACCAGCCTGGACACCATGGTCAACACGGTAAAACCCCATCTCTACTAAAATACAAAAAACTTAGCCCAGGCGTGGTGGCATATGTCTGTAGTCCCAGCTACTCGGGAGGCTGAAGCAGAAGAACTGTGTGAACCCGGGAGGTAGAGGTTGCAGTGAGCTGAGATCACGCCACTGCACTCCAGCCTGGGCGACAGAGCAAGACTCCATCTCAAAGCAGACATTAAAAAAAAAAAAAAATGTTAGCCAATTGTGAGCTTAGATGAAAGATATATGATGTTTACCATACAATTTTTACATTTCTTCTGTAGAGTTGAAAATTTTCAAAATAAAACATTGGGAGAGGGGACATTTATTTATTAATATCTTTCAATCAAGAGTTGCAATAGTATTTGGTAAACAGGAGATAATAATATTTTTTAAAACTCTTCAGCAGTTAAGACTAAATCATAAATCCTGGATCTCCTTTTCCATGGCAATCACCTCCTTTATAATACTAAAAGAAGTAGCAACCTAAAATGGGCAGGCAGGGGACAGTCTTAACACATTAATGAAATGAAGCTAAAGACCTTGGAGGTTTGACATTAAACTGAGGTGTGACAATTATAAAGGTACAGTCTAATCACTTATTTCAGTCAGGGTTAGAAACTGGCAATTAAAGAAAAAGTTAGGATAAATGAGAAACAACTATATGATAACTTTACGGTGTTCTAAATTATTATTAAATATAGAACTTTTAAATTTTCTAAAATCGACTGTTATAATATTATTAAAAAAAGAGACGAAGAGGATTATATCTACCTTCCTCCGTGATATAAAATCACTTAGTTGAATTTGGAGTTCTTTCAAATACACCAAACATCTTCCTTTCTCTACATTCACAATACAATTTTATGTTTACATGTCATGAGACGACATCTTTAAGGGAATTATATGCTTGTATTAATATTATATGTGCATCTATAATACTTTCCCCCATAAAGCTCCATCACTGAAGGTGCTAGTAGTAAGAACCCCTTCCCTATCTTAGACCTTGAACCCCTAAAAGCAACTTGGAAATAGAGATCCTGTCATAGCTATCCTTTTAGGGTGCTTCATCACACAGTAGACACTCGACAAATGTTTGAAATGAACATTTGCTGAAGGTCTAATTCACATGTTTGGTAGGTAGCATCATCACTGAGATAGAAATGAGGGATCCAATTTAGAAAATAAACCACTTCTGTAATCCCAGCACTTTGGGAGGCCGAGACGGGCGGATCACGAGGTCAGAAGATCGAGACCATCCTGGCTAACACGGTGAAACCCCGTCTCTACTAAAAAATACAAAAAACTAGCCGGACGAGGTGGCGGGCCCCTGTAGTCCCAGCTACTCGGGAGGCTGAGGCAGGAGAATGGCGTAAACCCAGGAGGCAGAGCTTGCAGTGAGCTGAGATCCGGCCACTGCACTCCGGGCCTGGGCGACAGAGCGAGACTCCGTCTCAAAAAAAAAAAAAAAAAAAAGAAAATAAAATAAACCACTTTAAGGTTACTCTCTTTCTACTTTAACTTCCTTATTCTGGGAGAAGATCAAATAGTTTAAGAAGGGGAAAAAATCACATAACAACATAAACCTAGCCTGATTATTTCATAGCACACAAAAATCAAAAGAAGGGTATATGATGCTATTAAATATGCTAAAGATACTGGGTATAAAAAGATTCTAACTATGCTAAACATAATCAGTGATTGTAAGGCACAGCAGGAAGCCACTATCATCCCTTGAACTATGGAACAGAGGGAGAATGCAGTGATTTACCAGAGGCCAAGTCCAAGGTCACCTTGTGGAAAAACAGAACCAAAGCAGGCTGTCTGGCAGAACGTAGCACTACAAAACCATCATGGGCACCGCCAGAGACCCCACCTGAAGCAGAGAGGGAGGGGGAAAAATACCTTCCCTTCTTCCTACTTTCCAAATTCCTTCCATACCTCCCACTGGCTGAACCCAGGCAGAAGCCAGCTGATTTGGGAACTTGGAAAATGCCACCTACTGGAATCACTCACTCTTCTTTCCTACTGGAATAAGGGTAAGGAATAAATCTGAGGGCCACCAGCCACATGATTGGCACAAACATAAGCATACAGGCTCTTGCAGACCCCCTACTTATGTCATATGTCTCTTAATTTGTCTTTTTTTTTTTTTTTTTTTTTGAGACAGGGTCTTGCTCTACCGCCCAGCCTGGAGTGCAATAGCACAATCATGGCTCACTACAGCCTTGACCTCCTGGATTCAAGTGATTTCCTCCCACCTCAGCGCCCCCTCCCCACTCCCTGCCGAATAGCTGGGACTACAGGCACACACCACTATGCTGGGTTAATTTTTGTAGAGATAGGGTTTCATCATGTTGCCTGGGCTATTCTCAAACTCCTGGGCTCAAGCAATCCATCCACCTCAGCCTCCCAAAGTGCTGGGACTACAGGCGTGAGCCACCAGGCCTGGCCGTACTTTACCTTTTTATACCTAAATATTGTTTTCTGGTTTGTACTCTTAATGTCAGCTGCCTCAAATCTATTTAGTAGAGAGGCAGGTCTAAATAGATAAACCTGTATGTACACACAAAAGGAATAAAACTGTTGTAAAATGCAAAATGACACAGAAGTGTTTAATATACATTGTACAAGTCAAAAACTTTTCCTTATTAATATTTTTCAAATTAAAATCAATACTTTGCCACCACTAAATATTAGCTTAATGGTGCGAGCAAGAAAATTTAGAAATCACTTCTTTTCTTTTTTCGGATACAGGGTCTCACTCTGTCTCTGCCCAGGCTGGAGTGCTGTGGTGCAATCTCGGCTCATTGCAGCCTCGACCTCTGGGCTCAGGAGGTCCTCCCACCTCAGTCTACCAAGTAGCTGGGATTACAGGTGCCCACCACCACACTCAGCTAATTTTCTGTAGAGACAAGATTTTGCCATGTTGCCAGGTTGGTATCGAACTCCTGAGCTCAAGTGATCCTCCCTCCTTGGCCTCCCAAAGTGCTAGGATTACAGGCATGAGTCAGCACGCCCAGCCAGAAGTCGTTTCTTGGTTATTAAAGTGAGTTACCCAGTGTAAAGTTTTATTATGAAGCTACTAGCAGTAAAGAAAGAATGCTTCCAAAGAAATACAAACTAAATATCATAGCAAAGAGAACACTGTTAGGTAAAAGTGCTTTCAAAGACCTCATTAATTCTATGATTAAGTGTACATTCATTGTTTAATCTTTTGTATTTTTAATATAGCTACCTTCTCCCACTGGGTGCTTAATAAATTATGTCACTCAACAATTACTTTATTACTTCTCTTCTTAAGATTGCAAGGCAGGGCCGGGCACAGTGGCTCACGCCTGTAATCCCAGCACTTTGGGAGGCTAAGGCAGGCAGATCACCTGAGGTTGGGAGTTTGAGATCAGCCTGACCAACATAGAGAAACCCTGTCCCTACTAAAAATACAAAATTAGCTGAGTGTGGTGACCCATGCCTGTAATCCCAGCTACTCAGGATGCTAAGGCAGGAGAATCGCTTGAACCCGGGAGGTGGAAGTTGTGGTGAGCCGAGATCGCGCCATTGTACTCCAGCCTGGGCAACAACAGCGAAACTCCGTCTCAAAAAAAAAGATTGCAAGGCAGTTTAGATCACATGAGTGAACTAAGATAAGTTCTCATCAAACATTAAATACAAATACCTTAGTTCCTAAAATAAGCCCAATTTTTCCTAAGAAATGCTAGATAATGGCTTTGCCTAAATGATACAAATCACCATAAAGAGACTATGCTGTTTTGTTTTGTTTTGTTTTGTTTTTTGAGACGGAGTCTCGCTCTGTCGCCCAGGCTGGAGTGCAGTGGTGGGATCTCAGCTCACTGCAAGCTCCGCCTCCTGGGTTTACGCCATTCTCCTGCCTCAGCCTCCCGAGTAGCTGGGACTACAGGCGCCCGCCACCTCGCCTGGCTAGTTTCTTGTATTTTTTAGTAGAGAAGGGGTTTCACCGTGTTAGCCAGGATGGTCTCGATCTCC
This sequence comes from Macaca fascicularis, assembly GCF_037993035.2. Lineage (NCBI taxonomy): Eukaryota > Metazoa > Chordata > Mammalia > Primates > Cercopithecidae > Macaca > Macaca fascicularis. The sequence goes on from NC_088377.1 coordinate 106,642,685, forward strand.
TGACCTTGTGATCCGCCCGTCTCGGCCTCCCAAAGTGCTGAGATTACAGGCTTGAGACACCACGCCCGGCCAACAGACCATGCTTTAAATAGCTACATAGAAATCCTATCTAATAGGAATTCTGAGATTGACTTTCCTTTAACATATCTGGAATACAAGGACCACGCATTTTACAGATTTGGCTTCGGGTTTTTTCCTTAATTGTTAAATTAACTTTTTGTTTTGAGATAATTGTAGATTTACAAAGAGTTGTAAGTAATAATGAATACAAAAATTCCAATGCCCCTTGCCTAGTTTTCCTACCATGGTAACATCTTGGAAAACTGTATACACAATCACAACAAGAATGCTGACATTGATAAGAGTTAAGATGCAGAATATTTCTATCACCACTAGGATCCCTATGTTGCCCTTTTACAGTAAAACCCATTTCCCTCCCATTAATCTGTTTATTTGGTATATGGTATTACAATGACCGATCTTCAAATACTGAACAGCTTTGCATCTTTGGATTTGTGGCCGGGCATGGTGGCTTATACCTGTAATCCCAGCACTTTGGAAGGCCAAGGCGGGTGGATCACTTGAGGTAGGGAGTTCAAGACCAGCTTGGCCAACATGATGAAACCCTGTCTTTACTAAAAATACAAAAATTAGCCAGGCATGGTGGCAGGCACCTGTAATCCAAGCTACTTGGAAGGCTGAGGTGGGAGAATCGCTTGAACCTGGGAGGCAGAGGTTTCAGTGAGCTGAGATCACACCACTGCAGTCCACCCTGGGCAACAGAGTGAAACTCCATCTCAAAAAAAAAAAAAAAAACTTGGTTTTTAATTCTTTTTATATGCTGCTGAATTGTTTGCTAATATTTTCTTAAGAATGTTCACATCTATATTTGGGGGAATTTTGATTTGTAGTTTTTATTTTTTATGCTGTAGTTGCCTACTTGGGTGTAAAGATAAACTAGCTTTATAAAATGAAGTAGGAATTGCTCCTCCTTCTATTTTCTGGAAAAGACTGCATAAAATTATGCTAATTCTTCTTTAAACTGCAGAGAGAATTCTCCAGCAAAACCATCTGAGCCTAGAGATTTTTTTCTGGTGTGGGGGGAACTTTTAAATTATAAATTTTCTTTTTTTTTTTTTTTTGAGATAGGGTCTTCCTCTGTCACCCAGGCTGGAGGGCAGTGGCTCCATCTCTGCTCACTGCAACCTCTGCCTCTCAGGTTCAAGCAATTATCCTGCCTCAGCCTCCTGAGTAGCTGGGATTACAGGTGTGCGACACAACACTCGACTAATTTTTTTTGTTTTTAGTAGAGATGGGGTTTCGGCATGTTGGTAAAGCTGGTCTTGAACTCCTGACCTCACGATCCACCTCGGCCTCCCAAAGTGCTGGGATTACAGGCGTGAGCCACCGTGCCTGGCCAAATTTCCTTAATAGTTATAGGGCTATTCAAATTATCTATTTCATATTGGGTGGATTGTGGCAATTTGTTTTTTGAGAAACTGATCCATTTCATCCAAGTTATCAAATTTATGTGCATATAGCTATTCAGTCTTCCCTTATTATCCTTTTGGTATCTGTAGGATCTGCCGTGATATTCATTTTTTCATTCCTGATGTTGGCAATTTATGTCTTTTTTCTTTTTCAGTCTTATGAGAAGTTTGTCCTTTTTTTTTTTTTTTGACCCTATTAAAAGGACAAGCTCTTTGTTTCATTGATTTTCTCTACTGTTTTTCTGTTTTCAGCTTCATTGATTTCTGCTTTTATCTTCACCATTTCCTTTTTTCTGCTTGCTTTGGATTTAGTTTGCTTTTCTTTTTCTAGGTTCTCTAATAGCTTAGATTATGGATTTGAGACTTTTCCTCTTTTCTGATTTATGCACTTAGTGCATAAATCTAAATTTCCCTCTCAGCACTGCTTTAGCTGTGTCCCACAATTTTTTATGTTGCATTTTCATTTGTATTCATTTCCCTTGAGATTTCCTCTTTGACTCATTATTCAGAAGTATGTTGTCCAGTTTCCAACTATTAGAGATTTTCCTATTATCTTTCCATTATTGATTTCTACACTGTGGTCAGGGAACATACTCAGTATGACTTCAATTCTTTTAAGTTTGTGAGGCTTGTTTTATGGCCCAGAACAAGGTCTACTTTGGTAAATATTCTGTGGACTTTTTTTTTTTTTTTTTTTTTTTTTTTTGAGATAGGGTCTTGCTCTGTCACCTAGGCTGGAATGCAGCAGCATGCTCATGGCTCATTGCAGCCTCAACCTCCTGGGCTCAAGGGATCCTCCCACCTCAGTCTCCCTAGTTAAGAGCTCCTGTTCTCAAGCAATCTGCCCACCTTGGCCTCCCAAAGTGCTAGGGTTACAGGTGTGAGCCACCACACCCAGCCTTCACGGACAATTGACTGATTGATTGACTGATTGACTGATTAACTGAAACAGTCTCACTCTGTCACCCAGGGTGGAATGCAGTGGCACAATCTCAGCTCACTGCAACCTCTGCCCCCCAGTTCAAGCAATTCTCATACCTCAGCTTCCTGAGTAACTGGGATTACAGGCGTGCGCAACCACAACCAGCTAATTTTTGTATTTTTAGTAGAGATGGGGTTTCACCTTTTTGCCAGGCTGGTCTTGACCTCCTGACTCCAAATGATCTGCCTGCCTCGGCCTCCCAAAGTGCTGGGATTACAGGAGTAAGTCACCACGCCCTGCCTCCATGGACTCTTGAAAAACGTGTATTCCACCATTGTTGGAATGTCATATATATGTAAGTTGGATAAATAGAGCATTCTACATAAGTCAATATGTAAACTTTTTATGTACAAATTTTAAAACTTGTCTTTCTCTCATAGGTAAAGGCCGGTTGCTGGTCACTTTCCTTTTTTTTTTTTTTTCCAAATTTTAATTACTACGTTATCTTGGCATGAAGTTCTTAGCATGGTTTTATCCTACTTGGGGTTTGCTCTGCTTCTTAAATCTGAGGACTCTGTCTTTTGCCAAATATGGAAATTTTACAGCCAGTATTTCTTCGATTGCTTTTCCAGCTCTGCTCTCATTCTCCTCTCCTGAAATTCTAATGACACAAATGTTAGATTTTTAGTTATGGTCCCACAGGTTCTGGAAGCTCTATTCTTTTTATTCATTTTTGTCTGTTTTTCTCCCTGTTATTTGGATAGGGTAATTACATTGTTCTATCTTCCAGTTAACTGATTCTTTCCTCTGTCCCCTCCATTCTGTTGTTGAGTCCATTTGCTGAACTTGTTACTTTAATTATATTTTTCACTTCTAACATTTCCATTTGGTTTTTGTTTATATGTTCTATTTTTCTCCTGAGACTATTTGTTTTTGAAGGTGTCTTTTTCATTTGCTTCATATTCATTAAATGCTTATTGAAGAAATTTTATCATAGCAGCTTTAAAATCTTTTTCAGATAATTCTAATATGTCCTTGTCTTAGCCTATTCAGGTTGCCATCACAAAACACCATAGACTAGGTAATTAATAGAAATTGATTTCTCACAGTTCTGGAGGCTGGAAAGTACACTATCAAGGGGCCGGCAGATTTGGTATCTGCTGAGGGTCTGTTCCTCACAGATGGTGTCTTCTAGGTGTCCTGACGTGACAGAGGGGTGGAAGAGACAAGGCAGCTCTCTGAAGCCTCTGTTTAAAGGGCATTAATCCCATTCACAAGGGTAGAGTCCTCATGACATGATCATCTCCCAAAGACTCCACCTTCTAATTCCAACAGATTAGGTTTCAATATAGGAATTTTGGAGGGACACATACACTCAAACCATAGCAGTCACTGTCATTTTTCAATCAGTCTGAGATCTTCCTTGTTCTTAGTATAAGTGATTTGTGTTTGAAATTTGGACATTTTCATATTATGAGACTCTGGATCTTATTTAAACCTCCTGTTTTAGGTGGTTTTCTCTAACACAACTCTGGCGGGGGAGGGGTGCCACCTTGTTACTGCCAGGCAGAGGCAGAAGTCCAGGTGCCCCATTCAGCTTCCATGATACTCAAGGGTGGTGGGCTCCTCATTCCTGCTGGGTGGAGATGGGAGTTCCAGGTCCCCATGTATTCTCCACTGACAGTGTGGTGGGGATGGCCTCATACTCACTGGGGACAATGAGGGTCCTGACTCTCTGCAGGCTTCCCCCGACATCATACCAGAGGGAAGAGAGATGAACAGTTCATTACTGCCATGTGGAGGTAAAGTCCTGGTTCTCCATGTGGTCTCCACTGGTCCCATGAGTACAGTGGGGACAGTTCTCACTCCTGGCTGGCAGGGGTGACATTTCCGGCACCTACTGCCTTCTCTAACACCTCCATGGCAGGAATGTTGTATGCCTCACCGTAGCCCCGCAAGGATAAAAGTCTAGGCTTACCACTTGGCCCTTGATCAGGTAGCTGGTAGTGTAGCAACAGTTTTTTTCTGTGATGTTTGGCTAGAGGAGAGCTGTTATTGTCTACAAGTTTTCTGACTTGCTAGGCTGCCTTTTCTTGGCTAGAGAGAACAGGCTTTTGTTGGGCCTTTTTCTGTCTTCGCCTGTTGGCAGTTATCAAGGTTGCTGACTTCTTTAGCTTCAACTGTGAAATACACACAGGGAACATACCACTGTGTCATTCCTGGTCTCCTGAGGTCCCTAGACTGTCTGCCTTTTTCTCCTCCAGAGTCTTATATAAAATGTCCAAGGCTTTTAGTTGCATTTGGAAGGAAAGAACAGGGGAGAGATGGATAACATAGATGAGGATGGATCTCCATTTTCCCAGACGTCCCTGGTGTAAGAAATTTTTAAAACTGGTTTTCTTCAAACTATAAAAAATAATCTTCAATAGCCTGCTTCTGAAAATGCTTATAACACTGTTTTACATTCATTACTTATATAATAAAGTATATATTTTTTAAATGAATTAAATAAATTTTAATCTTGGTCATTTTACTAAGGAAAATTTTTGCTGGGTTTGTGTGCAAGAGCAATTTTTAAACTATTATTTTCTGAAGAACATTTAAATAGTAACATTAAATTATTCTCCGGGCCGGGAATGGTAGCTCACACCTGTAATCCCAGAACTTTGGGAGTCCGAAGCAGGACTGCTTGAGCCCAGGAGGTTGAGTTCAGCCTGGGCAACAGAGCAAGACCCCATCTCTTAAAAAAAAAACAACTGACTGTGTGTTGTGGTGCACACCTGTATTCCTGGCTTCTAGGGAGGATGAAGCAGGAGGATCACTTGAGCCCAGGAGGTTGAGGCTACAGTGAGCCATGATCGTGCCACTGCACTCCAGCCTGTGTGACAGAGCAAGACCTTATCAAAAATTATTCTCCTAAAATATTTGTAGAGTCTTTTTTTTTTTCTGAGACAGAGTCACTCTGTCACCAAGGCTGGAGTGCAGTGGTGCAATCTCAGCTCACTGTAACCTCCACCTCCTGGGTTCAAGCAATTCTTGTGTTTCAGCCTCCCAAGTAGCTGGGACTACAGGTGCCTGCTGCCTACCTCAAGTGATCCACCCACCCGGGCCTCCTAAAGTGCTGGGATTACAGGTGAGCCACTGCAACTGGCCTTTTTTTTTTAGAGCCAGGGTCTTACTATGTTGCCCAAGTTGGTCTCGAACTCCTGGCCTCAAGCGATCCTCCTGCCTCAGTCCCCCAGAGTGGTGGGATTACTGGCGTGGGCCACTGCACCTGGCTGGCATCTATTTTTTAAAGTGTTCAGCTACACTGATAAAGAGGAAAGCCAAAACCCTTAAAAGAAAGCAAGGTCAGTCGGAAAATCTGATGTGGTTAAGGACTGGTGTTGCTGGAGATTCAGAACCAGGTGTAGGAAACCATGCACCAACTGCAAGGTGTTCCAGAGCAGTCAGTGTGAAGCTGGAGCAAGTATTCGCAATTCACTGTTCTAGGCAAATCACAGAATCCAACAGAGAGAATATTACATAGGAAGAAAACAAAATTCCATCACAGAGGACTAAGAATGTGGAGGAAAAGATATAAGGTAGATGGAAATGATTATAGATTAAAGAGAAAGCACACGTTACTGTTCAAAATGTACAGGTCATTATAAAGTTGAATTAATCTGTCCATAGCCTTCAAAATAGTAACAATTTATTGTAGACTAGCATTTTTAAAAAATATTAGCTAATGCAGAAACAGAAAACAAAATACTGCATGTTCTCACTTCTAAGTGGGAGCTAAATGATAAGAACTTATGAACACAAAGAAGTAAACAACAGACACTGGGTCTACTTGAGTGGAGAGGGTGGGAGGAGGGAGAGGAGCAGAAAAGATAACTATTGGGTACCGAGCTCGGTACCTGGATGATATAATAATATGTACAATGAACCCCCATGACACATGTTTATCTATGTAACAAACCTTCACATGTGCCCCCAAACCTAAAATAAATATTTTTTAATTTCCATTAAAAAATATATTAGCTTATGTTTATTTTACCAACTAGAAAAAATAGGATAAACAGCTCAAAAGAGGTCCATTCAATAAATAATTTTGATTGACTAGCTTTTTTGTATACTAATGAAAGGCTATGGATAAATGGTTTCTATAGATAGCTAAAGGTTTCAGTTATTGTAGAATTCTAATCTTATTATAACTTATACTCCCATTTCAAATTAATGGAGCCAAGGAAAAAATTCAAATAATGAAACTAGAATAACTGGCTAACCCAGCTGGAGAAAAGAACCTGCATCTTACCGCTTACATCAGAAGTCCCAACTGTATTACAAATATAGATGTAAAACAAACAAAAAACAACTAAAAGCATAATACATCAGAATATAAGTTATGGAGAAAAAAATTTTCAACACAAAACTAAATCATAAAAATGATATTTTACTACATAAAATTTAAAAACAGCATACCCAGTTATTAGGCAACTGAAAATCAGAAGAAAAACATCTGTAACACATGACAGCATTAGCATCTTTATAATCAGTCAAATAAGAAATAAGCAAATTTCCCAGCAGAAAAATTGTCAAGTGACTCAAATAATTCGCATTCTCATATGTACAAGAAATATAAATAGCCAACAAACATTTTAAAAAATCTTTTAACCTCCCTGAAAGCAAATAAATCCAAAAGCAAACAATTAAATGTCATTTAAAATTAAATAGAATTGGTAAAGTCTGCATATAAATGGTCATCTTCCCACTGGTGGGAAAGTGGTATAGTAAGAATGTAAATTGATAGAACCATTCTGGAGGGCAATCTGACAAATGTCTATTAAATTTAACGTGTGCACATCCTTGACCCCAAAATTCCATAATTAGGTAATCTATTCTTAAACATTCACACAAATGTGAAATACATATACACACTCACACATATATTTCATACACACAAATACACCACAGCACTAAATAAAACACACAAAAAAGGTTAGCACCAAATTATTCATCATTAAAGAAGTGAAAGAAAGACATTTATAAAATGAGGTAATAGGCCAGGCATAGTGGCTCACATCTGTACTCCCAGCACTTTGGGAAGCCATGGTGGGAGGATCGCTTGATTCCAGAAGTTTGAGACTATGCTGGGCAACACAGTGAGATCCTGACTCAACAACAACAACAACAAATTAGCCCGGCAGGGTGGCACACACCTGTAGTCTACTTGGGTGGCTAAGGTGGATCACTTGACCCCAGGAATTTGAGGTTATACTGAGCTATGATCACACCACTATACTCCTGCCTGGGCAAGAGTGTGAGATCCTGTCTCAAAAAATAAAATGAAATGAAATAATATTAAGTCATTAAAAAGGATAAAATAGACCTATGTGTATAAAATGGAAGTATATTTACAGTAAATTAGTGAAAATAAGTAAGTTGCAAAACCAACATGTACAGTACAATGCCATTTTTGTTCAAAATAAAGCAATGTGTTGGAATATGCGTGCATATGTACCACAGGTTGGCAAACTACAGCTGAATGGCCACTTATCTCTGAAAATAAAGTTTTATTAGGAAATAGACATGCTCGTTTATTATAACAGACATCATATACAACCCACAAAACTGAAAATAGTTATGACATAGCCCTTTAAGAAAATACATAGCCAAATGTTGATATATACCAAATTAACTGAAATTACCTCTTCTCTACTCTTGTTTCTTTATGTTATCTATTTCTGTAATATCTGGCTGGCTATAGTGGCTCACGCCTGTAACCCCAGCACTTTGAGAGGCTGAGGTGGGAGGATGACATGAGGCCAGGAGTCTGAGACCAGACTAACCGTCATTACTTGAGGAAAATCAACATAAAGGGAAAAAGGAAAAATATGTGTCCAGGGCATTCCCAGGTAAAGATGGTAAAGTGAACACAGGCATTTAGCCTAAGGTGACTCCAGGTACCCCACAAAAACAGTAAAGTGTTTTTCTCTTTTTAAGCACAAATCCTCAAGGCTAAAGATAACAAACAAGAAAGGAAACCACAGTAACAAAACTCCAGAGCTGAATGTCAACTGACTTAGCAGACCTGAAAAGGCTAAATCTTTAATGAGAAGTAAGAAAAGCCAAGAAGCAATCCTGTTTTCTCCATAGAATTCTACCCCGAAAGGTCCCAGAAATTTTACACCATGTACTACTGAAAACAGAGGTAAAGAAAGGACCAAAAACCTAGATGGACTAGGAACAAAGTTCTGGGATATATGTGCAGGATGTGCAGGGGTTTTTTATTCCTAAAAAGATGCAACAAAAATTTTTTGTTGTAAATTGACAATTTATACTTGTATAAATTTATGGGTTACAAAGTGATGTCATAAATTGTGGATACAATATGTAATAATTAAATCAAGCTAGTTAACATATCCAATACTTCAAATATATTTCTGTGATAAGAACATCAATTTTGAAATCCATAATACCCAATTATTAAGTATATGCACCATACTGTACAACAGAACTCAAAAAAGTATAAAACATATTCTTCCTGTCTGAGATTTTGAACCCTTTGACCATCATTTTTTTTTTTTTTTTTTTTTTTGAGACAGTCTCACTCTGTCACCCAGGCTGGAATACAGTGGCACAACTTCGGCCCACCGCAACCTCTGCCTCCTGGGTTCAAGTGACTCTCCTGCCTCAGCCTCCACAGCAGCAGAGACTATAGGCAAGCAACGCCATACCCGGCCAACTTTCTTTGTATTCTTAGTAGAGATGGGGTTTCGCCATGTTGTCGTGGCTGGTCGCAAACTCCTGACCTCAGGTGATCCACCCACCTTGGCCTCTCAAAGTGCTGTACCACAGGCATGAGCCACCATGCCTGGCCTAAAATTTTTATGAGACAAAATATCAATTTCAAAACAGCATCAAAAAGTGAGCAGGCCAGGCACAGTGGCTCACACCTGCAATCCCAGCACCTTGGGAGGCTAAGGCATATTTTTCTGTACTAAAAATACAGAAGTTTTTATCTCTACTAAAAACACCAAAAAACAAACAAACAAACAAACAAAAAAAACAAAATCAGCTGGGCATAGTGGCACAAGCCTGCAATCCCAGCCACTTGGGAGGCTGAGGCAGAAGAACTGCCTGAACCTGGGAGGCAGAGGCTGCAGTGAGCTGAGAATGTGCCACTGCACTCCAGCCTGGACAACAAGAGCAAAACTTCATCTCAAAAAAAAAAAAAAAAAAAAGAGTTGAGCATATGTAACCTTCCTCAGCTCACAGTAGAGCAAATAGGTCAACAGAATAATAATTCATGCTATTGCATGTGTAATGAACTGGCAACAAGAAAACATTGGTTGCAGAAAGGCAGAGGAACTGTGTCTTGTAAGATTTAGAATGGAGGGGCTTCATAATCATCTGGCAACCATTCAATGTTGTATCTACGGTTAAAATGTACATGATAGGAACTCCAGGAATCTTAAGGGTCAACTGTGGCCACAATGTAACACTTATGCTGAGCTACTCTCTGTACTAAGCAGTCATTTGCATAGGTTCCTTTGTGTGTACACAGTTCAAATCTTGGATCCTTGGCAATCCTTAGAGCCACTCAATACTTCTGCCCCAATTTCTCAATTTCAGCCATTACACAATCAGTTATACAAGGGATACACTTGGCATACAGACAGTCCATCGCTGACTGCACTAAATCCAGTTTCGCTTTTAAGGAAAAGTTGATAAAGTTGGTATCAATGAGGATGTAGTAAGGTGGGCCCAGCTGTGTATTACATTGGAAAAATAAGCAGGAAGGGTGTTGGGGAACTTCTCTTTCCTTTAATGTGCTGGGATCCTTCTTTTCTTTCTTTTTAGGTTTTAATCTATCCTTTTCTTTAAGCCTCTGATCTCTGAGTCTAAGCATGCACTTCATGGTTGCATACTTCCTTGTTTTCTTTTGCTTCCCCATGGTCACACCACACTCCTGTTTCTTCGGATGTGCAGGTTTGTTACATAGGTAAACGTGCACGATGGTGATTTGCTGCACCTATCAACCCATCACCTCCGTAGGTATTAAGCCCAACATGCATTAGCTATTTTCTATGAAGCAATTTCATCCTTAAATTCTGTGCACCACTCCAAAACCTCCCCCACTGCAGGAGATCTGAGACGTATTTTCTTAAGGGGATAGAGCAGTTGAGGGCCTGGGTTTACACTGGAAACTGGAAGAGTAAATAAAAGTAGTGAGTGCTGAGATCACTCTTCCTTGCCCAGCCTTTTTCTCTCACTCAGATCCCAGAACACTTACAGGCCTATACTCTCCAGCAACAGATAGGAAGTGCTTCTCCAGGGTATCTGACCAGCACAACAGGAGAGACCTAAATATACTGATATCAGAGAGCATCTCAAAGGAATAAAATACATTGATACCATGTAATAAAAAATTTAGGCCAAGCACGGTGGCTCACCCCTGTAATCCCAACACTCTGGGAGGCGGAGGCAGGTAGATCACATGAGGTCAGGAGTTCAAGGCCAACCTGACCTTGAATATGGTGAAACCTCATCTCTACTAAAAAACATAAAAATTAGCCAGGCGCGGTGGTGCATGCCTATAGTCCCAGCTTCTCGGGAGGCTGAGGTAGGAGAGTCACTTGAATTCAGGAGGTGGATGTTGCAGTGAGCCAAGACTGCACCACTGCACTCCAGCCTGGGCAACAGAGCAATTCTCTGTCTCAAATTTTAAAAAAAAAAAAAAAAAAAAAAAATTTAGCTGATCTTTTGTCTCCAGTTCTTGGGAGGTAGCCACTAAGTGCCTGGAATTTCCTGAGTGACGAATGTCTTTGTTAGTCATGGTAGGCCCCTGGGACCACATCTGTTAGTTTACCTTAAGGAGGCAACTCAGAGTGGGGCCCGAGATATTTTATGTTAATGGGATGACTCAGAATCGGGGGTTGGGGAGCTGGCCATATCAGAAAGGACGACCATTTGATTAGAGAGTTGGGGATTTTCAGCTGACTTCCAGGGAGGGGAGGAAGGGTGGAGATTAAGTTCAACCACATAGGCAATAATTCAATCATGCCTACATAATGAGACCCCAATAAAACTGTACTTTGGAGTTCAGGTGAGCTTTCCTAGTGGGCAATATTCTGCATATTATCACACATTGATGTGTGTTGGATATGCCAGGAAGGTAATGTGTCCTGGTTCTATGAAGAGAGGATAACAGAAACTGCATCTTGTACCCTCCCAGACTTTGTCCTATGCGTATCTCCCTTTGGCTGGCTCTAGTATCTATCCTTCTTCTATAGTAAAACTGTAATAGTAAGTATACTTGGCTCTCTGTATCTGTAGGGAATTGGTTCTAGGACCCACCATGGATACCAAAATCCATGGATGCTGATGTCCCTTAGACCTCTGTATCTGTGGGTTCTGCATCCACAAATTCAAACAATCATAGATTGAAAATAAAGTATTTATATCAAAAGTAATGCATAATTCTTTTCAGTGAGTTTTATGGGTCAATCTAGTGAATTGTCAAACATGAGGAGGTAATGGGAACCCACAAATTTGTAACCACTTGGTCAGAAGTGAAAGTGGCCTGTCAATACGCTAACTAGTGTCTGGTTTCTGAAGTGAGGGCAGACTTGTGGAGCACTGTGCCCTTACTGCAGGCCTAACGGCAGGTAGTTGGTATAAGAAGTCATCGTAAATATTAAGGATATACCCAAGGAAATGTCCCAGCCAGATCATCCTATAGTGAATACCACACAAAAGCTCAGCATTTGCCATCAACCTTTTAGTGTCTCATTTCTCAAATACAAAGAAAAACGATCACCAGATATATTTGGAAGAAACATAAAAACACTTCAGAAAAGCTACCATTGGTAACCTCAGAGATGTAACAAAAGACAGCTTTTTTTTTTTTTTCTGGAGACAGCGTCTCACTCTGCTCCCCAGACTAGAATGCAGTGGTGTAATCTCGGCTCACTGCAATCTCCATCTCCTGGATTCAAGTGATGCTCCTGCCTCAGTCTCCTGAGTAGCTGGGATTACAGGTGTCTGCCACCATGTCCAGCTAATTTTCATATTTTTAGTAGAGATGGGGTTTCACCATGTTGGCCAGGCTGGTCTCGAACTCCTAACCTCAAGTGATTTACCTGCCTAGCCTCCCAAAGTGCTAAGATTACAGGTGTGAGCCACCGTACCCAGCCCAAAATAAAGCTCTTAGAAATTAAAAATATTAGATGAGATGAAAAACTCCATAAAGATCTGGAAATTAAGCTAAGGAAATCATCTCAAAAAATGAAGTAAAAAGATAGAAATGGAAAGTAAGATAAATAAGGGAAAACTGGAGGACAACAGTCCAGAGAGCCCAAAAGCTGAATAACAGAATGCCAGAAAGAGTGAATGAAAAACATAGAAATCAAATTAATAAATTAAGAAAATATCCCAGAATTGAATGACATAAATTGCAGGATGTCCTGCTGAGGGCCCAACACCCATACCCAGTCACATCATTGAGAAATTTTAGAATGGTGTGGGACAAAGACCTTACAAGTTTCCAAAAATTAAGTCACATAAAAAGGATAAAGAACAGCATCAGCTTCTCAAAAAGAACACTGGAACCTAGGGGGATGAGGAGTAAAACAGAACAGAGCAGAGCCTTTAAAATCTCAAGGAAAATTATTTCCAACTTAGGATTCTGTACCCAGCCAAACTTACAATGAAGCATGAGGGTTGAGGGAAAAAAGATCTTTTCAAGATATGTAAGAACTCAAAACTTTTACCTATCTGCATCTTTCTCAGGAACCTACCAGAAGATCTAGTCCCTTAAAATCAGGGGATAACCAATAAAGGGGAAGCTAAAAAATTCTAGAAAATAGGAGATCCAATATAATAGAGGAGTAAAATAAATCTACAAGATGATGACAAATTGTTATCTTAAAACAATTCACTGCTGCAATCCTATAGAGAGCAAACAGTCCAGGCCAGAGCTGACTGGAAGGCATCGGGAAAGACTTCTTCAATATACAGGAAGTGCTAAAAGGCCTAATGTGTCTGAATATGCTAGGAGAATATTTAAACAACTGTAGGGGGATGCTGTAGAAAACTAGGCAAAGAAGCAAAAATCAATACTTATTATACTCTAGGGTGAAAGTTTATAGGAAAGTAACCATAATGTAATAGAGAAATACATTGTTTTATTGCACTTCACTTTACAGATACTGTGTTTTTACAACTGAATGTTTGCAGCAACTCTGCATGGAGCAAGTCTATTGGTGCCATCTTTCTAACAGTATCTGCTCACTTTGCGTCTCTGTCACATTTTGGTAATTCTCATCATATTTCAGACTTTTTCATTATTCTTGTATCTGCCATGGTGATCTGATCAGCAATTGCTGATGTTAACATTGGAACTGTTTTGGGACACCTTGAATTGTACCTATATAAGACAGCAGACTTAATTCATAAATGTTACCTGTGTTCTGACTGCTGCATCGACTGGTCTTTCCTCTGTCTCTCTCCCTCTCTTCAGGCCTCCCTATTCCCTTAGACATAACAATATTGAAATTAGGCCAATTAGTAACCCTACAATGGCTTCTGAGTGTTCAAGTGTAAGAAAGAGTCCCTTTTCTCTCACTTTAAAAGCCAGAAATGATTAAATTTAGTGAGGAAGCATGTTGAAAGCTGAGACAGGCTGAAAGCTAGGCCTTGTGCCAAACAGTGAAGCTGTGACTGCAAAGGAAAAGTTCTTGAAGAGAATTAAAAGTGCTACTCCAGGGAACACATGAATAATAAGAAAGAAAAACAGCTTTATTGCTGAAATGAAGTAAGTCTGAGTGGTCTGGATAAAACATCAAACCAGCCACAACATTCTCTTAAGCCAAAGCCTAATCCAGAGCAAGACCCTAACTCTCTTCCATTCTATGAAGGCTAAGAGAGGTTAGGAACCTGCAGAAGAAGAGTTGGAAGCTAGCAGAGGTTGCTTTTGAGGTTTAAGGAAAAAAGCCATCTCCGTAAGATTCAAGTGCAAGGCGAAGCAGCAAGTGCTAATGGAGAACCTGCAGCAAGTTATCTAGAAGACCTAGCTAAGATAATTGATGAAGGTGGCTGCGCTAAGCAACAAATTTTCACTGTAGACAAGATAGTCTTATATAGGAAGAAGATGCCATCTAGGATTTTCATAGCTAGCGAGGAGAAGTCAATGCCTGACTTCAAAGCTTCAAACGACAGGCTGACTTTCTTCTTAGGGGGTAATGCAGCTGGTGACTTACAGTTGAAACCAATGCTCATTTATCATGTTGAAAATCCTAGAGCACTTATGAATTATGCTAAATATATTCTGCCTGTGCTCTATAAATGGAACAACAAAGCCTGGGTGACAACATATGTTTACTGAATGAGTTACTGAACATTTTAAGCCCACTAAGACCTACTGTTGAGACCCACTGTTCAGAAAAAAATGATTCCTTTCAAAATATTACTGCTCCTTGACAATGTGCCCAGTCACCCAACAGCTCTGAAGAAGATGTACAAGGAGATTAATGTTTCCATGGCTGCTAACACAACATCCATTCTCCTGCCCATCGATAAAGGAGTCATTTGGACTTTTAAGTCTTATTATTTAAGAAATACATTTCATAAGGCCAGAGCTGATGGGTCTGGACAAAGTAAACTGAAAGCCTTCTGGAAAGGATTCACTATTCTAGATGCCATTAATAATATTTATGATTCATGAAAGGAGGTAAAACTGTCAACATTTACAAGAATGAATGAATGAATTAGAAGGTGATTCCAACACTCATGGATGACTTTGAGGGGTTCAAGACTTCAGTGGAGGAAGTAACTGCAGAATTAGAAGTGGAGTCTTAAAATGAGACTGAATTGCTGTAATCTCATGACAAGACTTGAACAGATGAGGAGCTGCTCTTATGGAAGAGGAAAGAAAGTAGTTTTTTGAGATGGAATCTACTGGTGAAGATGCTGTGGACACTGTTGAAATGACAACGAAGGATTTAGAATATTATGTAAAATTTATTGGTAAAGCAGCAGTAGGATTTGTGCGGATTGACTCCAGTTTTGAAAGAAGTTTTACTGCAGGTAAAATGCTATCAAATAATCCATGCTACAAAAAAAAAAAAAAAATCTTTCATGAAAAGAAGAGTCCATCAATGTGGCAAACTTCAGTATTGTCTCATTTTATGAAATTGCCACAGCCACCCCAACCTTCAGCAACCACCACCCTGATCAGTCAGCAACCTTTGACATCAAGGCAAGATCCTCCACCAGCAAAAGGAGTATGACTTGCTGAAGGCTCAGATGATTGTTGGCATATTTTAGCAATAAAGCATTTTTAATTAAGGTATGTACATTGTTTTTTAAGACATAATGCTACTGCACACTTAAGAGATTACAGTATAGTATAAACTTAACCTTTATATGCACTGGGAAACCAAAAGAGCTGTGTGACTTGCTTATTGTGATATTCACTTTATTGTGTGGATTGGAACAGAATCCACAGTATCTCTGAGGTATGCATTTACATGGCTCAATAATGAATACCATCAAAATGGTCATAATAGTACAAATACTGAATATTATTCTAAACAAAATTATGAAGGGAAAATGAAAGGACAAGAAGGATATGGATGTGACAACAGCCTGGGGGGTGGATGGAATGCATTTTTAGGTGAGAAAGAAAGCTAAACTCTCACCTTGCATAGTGAGAAGTTAACAGATAACACCTAAAACTGAAAAATCTAAAAGTAGCTCATAGGGCAAATTATTTAGATACAGAAATAATCACCAAAAAAAAATGAGATGAAAGAATTTAAAATGGGTGGCTCTAAAGAACAGGAAATTTGAGGACTTTTGTGAGTGGAAAAAACTGCCCTTTTTCATTACAGGAATCATAACATACTTTGATTATTTAAATACATGCATGTATCACTTTTTTTTGAGACAGCGTCTCATTCTGTCACCCAGGCTTAAGTGCAGTGGTGTGTGATCACGCCTCGCTGCAGCCTCAACCTCCCAAGCTCAAGCAGTTGTCCCACCTGAACCTTCCAAGTAGTTGGAACTACAAGTGTGCGCCACCACGTTCCTCTAACTTTTGTATTTTCTGTAGAGAAATGGTTTCACCATGTTGCCCAGGCTGGTCTGAAACTCCTGGACTCACGCAATCCGCCTACCTCAGCCTCCCAAAATGCTGGGGTTACAGGTGTGAGCCACTGTGCCCAGCCATAACTTTTAATTAAACAAACAAAACTGAAATAGAGAAAATACCCACACATTCATGTATATACATTGTTCCAGACAGAACCATACTATCTGTTCTCTCTCCTTTTTAAGTCTTAAAGGAAAGAAATAACATGTCATGAGAAGAAACTTAAAACACAGCAGGACCCAGTAATGTGGAAGGGAGAATAGCAATAAACAATACTGGAGATATATAGGCAAATCCTGCTTCTTAGGAAATAATAAATGCTATACAATTGATGGCTTATATTGGGATAATCAGGAAAATTTAAACATAAACTAGATATGATACTGGTATTATGTCCAAAGAGGTCATTTTTTAAGACATTTTTTTTAAGAGATGAGGTCTCACTGTCTTGCCTAGGCTGGAGTATAGTGGTGCAAACATGGCTCACTGTATCCTTGACCTCCTGGGCTCAAGCGATCCTCCCACCTCAGCCTCCTGACTAGCTAAGGCTAAAGGTGTGTATCACCACGCCTGGCTAATTTTTTTTTTTCTTTGAGATGCAGTCTCACTCTGTTGCCCAAGCTAGAATTCAGTGGCACTTTCTCGGCTCACTGCAACCTCTGCCTCTCTGGTTCAAGAGATTCTCCTGCCTCATCCTGCCTCAGTCTCCCGAGTAGCTGGAATTACAGGCACCCGCCACCATGCCTGGCTGATATTTTTTGTATGTTTAGTAGAGGTCTCACTATGTTGCCTAGGCTACTAGGCTAGTCTCAAACTCCTGGGCTCAAGCAATCTTCCCACCTTGGCCCCCCAAAGTACTGAGTACTGAGATTACAGGTGTGAGCCATCAATACCAGGCCAAGATACATTTTTGGTTTTTCTTGTTTTTTTTTTTTTTTTTTTTTTTTTGAGACGGAGTCTCACTCTGCCACCCAGGCTGGAGTGTGGTGGCGCGATCTCAGCTCACTGCAACCTCCACCTCCCAGGTTCAAATGATTCTCCTGCCTCAACCTCCCAAGTAGCTGGGACTACAAGCACGTGCCACCATGCCTGGCTAATTTTTTTTTTTTTTTTTTTGTATTTTCAGCAGAGATGGGGTTTCACCATGTTAGCCAGGATGGTCTCGATTTCCCGACCTCGTGATACGTCCGCCTCGGTCTCCCAAAGTGCTGGGATTACAGGCGTGAGCCACCACGCCTGGCCTCCAAGATACATTTTTTTCAGCGATACATATCTAGCAGCAAAATGTCACAATTTCTATAAATACTCTTCAACACTTAGATAAAACAAATGTTGCCAAATGTTAATAACTGTTAAATCTGGATGATGAATATGTACATATTTATCATAGTATCTCTATTTTTCAGTATATTTGAAATTTTCATAATAAAAAGTAAAGAAAAAATTACTTTGCAAAGACCTATGCATGAAGTAATAAGTTCAATTTCCACAACCATCTTTAAACAGGGATCGGAGGAGACTAGAAATATTCTACAGTTATCTTACCATATCCTGCCATAGAAGCACCATTCTCGACATCCACTGTGTTCTTATTTTCCTCTGCTAGAGCTTTAACATATCTTTTGCTTAAGTCTAGTATTTGCTCACGTAACTTGACACTGCTTTGATGTCTTGGTTGTTGAAAAGTATAGTGCAGTAACATCAATCCCCAAATGAGTCCAAATACAAGCAACAGTAAACTCAATTTCTGGGACATATTTTTTCTTGAGATTGTAAAAAACATTTCTGAAGAAGCAAACAAACAGACTTGACTGAAAAGTGGTAACTTGAGACAAGCCACAAATCAAGACTTGAAAGAAAAAAGAAAAAAATCTCCTCAATATTGTATATTCTTCATCTTCAGAAAGGTTGTATCCACTCTATTAACTCTGTAAAATTAAGAAGAAAAACAGTATTAGTCTTAATCTGTATCAGTAACAGAACAGACAACTACAAAGAAAATACTCTATAATTTTTATTTGGAACTATACCATATATATTTGACAACTTTCTCCACCACTAAGTAAGCTTTCTAGTCTTTTACCAGTCTCACTTACGTATCTTTTCAAAGTTTAAACTAGAAACAAACGTCAATTCATTGAAAATACCTGAAAAAACCGCAACCATGGTCATAAAACTCTTCAAATGGTTTCTCATTTGTAACTAAAACCATGGACATTATAATGAGATATATAGGAGATCTCAGTCTATTCAAACATGTCACCAACCTAAATACCTAAAAGCTATTCTTCCTCAAAAAAAAAAAAAAGAAAAGAAAAAACATCAAAATGAAAGTGAGGAAGTAGGAAAGAAAAAGGATTGGAAAATCAAAATGCCTTTCTAAAAAGAATTCCCACAATATAAACAGAGTGTGCCAACATTTGAAAATGCCACTAGAAATTATTACTAATGGGAATAAGGTAACCTCAGGAAGCATCCAATCTAAGATGCAATCTAAGATAAAAAATAAGTTACAATTTCTAAGTTTATATCATACAAAAATATGCCAGACATAAAGAATGATGACTATTTAATGGCAGGTACTAAAACACTTAAGAGACCAGGGGCAGTGGCTTACACCTGTAAGCCCAACACTTTGGGAGGCATAGGTGGGAGTATCCCTAGAGCCCAGGAGTTTGAGACCAGTCTGATCAACACAGGAAGACCTCATCTCTATACAAAAATTCTAAAAATTAGCCAGGCATGGTGGCATGCGCCTATAGTTCCAGCTACCCAGGAAGCTGGGGTGGCAGGATTGCTTGAGCCTGAGAGGTCAAGGGTACAGTGAGCCACGATCATTCCACTGTACTATGGGTGACAGAGCAAGACCCTGTCTCAAAAACAAATAAACAAACAGGTTGGAACATTTTTCTGTATTTCCAAATTTACAATTTCAGATTTCAAATGAGAAAGGTATGCATTTATGTAATTTAAGAAAAAATTAAAAGGTTATACTTCAGGTTTTTAAAACACAGAAAGGTGTTAACAATCACAGAATCTAGAAAAACCAGGAGAGTAAGAAAGGTGTGAATCACCAAAATGTCCAGTGAAAAAACTCTTTGACTACATCAAATGGAGCAAAATTCTTTAGGTAGAAATGTGTCTTGAGTCAGAACAGTGCATTTCACAAAGATATTTCGCAGCTTACTGAAAACAATCCTTAAGAACTTTTTTTTTAATTTATTTATTTATTTATTTTTAAAGACAGGGTCTCGCTCTGTCACTCAGCCTGGAGTACAGTGGTGCAATCTCAGCTCACTGCAGCCTCCACCTCCCAGGCTCAAGCTATCCGCTGGCCTCAGCCTCCCAAGTAGCTGGGACCACAGGAACACGCCACCATACCTGGCTAATTTTTTTGTAGAGAAGGGCCTTTGCCATGTTGCCAGGCTGGTCTCAAACACCTGAGCTCAAGCTATCCACCTGCCTCAGCCTCCCAAAGTGCTGGGATCAGAGGCCTAAGCCACAGCACTGGCGGGAACTTAGGTTATAGTTTAACTTAGTTTTTAGTTTAACTTTCCCAAAACAAACCCCCTTCCTGTCTGAGGACTAGACTACCTTTGCAGGACTAATAAATTAGCTACAAAATTAGAAATTGGCCAGGTGTGGTGGCTCACACCTGTAATCCCAGCACTTCGGGAGGCCGAAGTGGGTGGATCACCTGAGGTGAGGAGTTCAAGACCAGCCTGACCAAAATGGTGAAACCCTGTCTCTACTAAAAATACAAAATTAGCCAGACGTGGTGGCGCATGCCTGTAATCCCAGCTACTCAGGAGGCTGAGGCAGAAGAATCGCTTGAACCCAGGAGGCCGAAGTTGCAGTGAGCTGAGACTGTATCATTGCACTTCAGCCTGGGCAACAAGAGTGAAACTCCATTTCAAAAAAAAAAGAAAAAATTAGAAATTAAGGTTTAGAAGTCACACAGCTGGAGGCTGCAAAATTCTGAACCTCCCCAAATTGTTCTTGGGGGTAATAACACTACTGTCAAACTGAAGATCAGTGCTTGAGATAGATGGATCAGCTGATACCGCCCAGATCAATGAACTGGCTCATCTGGTCTTGTGGCCCCCACCTAGGAAATGACTCAGTGCAAGAGGACAGCTTTGAAGAGTCATGATTCTATGATTTTGTCTCCAACCTGACCAATCAGCACTCCCCACTTTCTGACCCCCTACCTACCAAATTATCATTAAAAACTCCAATCCCTGAGTTTTCAGTGAGATGGGTTTGAGTAATAATAAAATTCTGGTTTCCCATACGGCTGGCTCTGTATGAATTAAACTCTTTCTCTATTGTAATTCCCACCTTGATAAATCGGTTCTGTCTAGGCATCAGGCAAGGAGAACCCATTAGAACCGCCATTAGGCAGTTATAACAGGATGGGCGGTCAGACACACTTCATTATACTTCCCTCCCTTGATAACTGCCATTATCATCATGCCATTAGGCATTATTCTCTAAGGGCTAAATTAGGGGTGTCCAATCTCTTGGCTTCCCTGGGCCACACTGGAAGAACTGTTCTGACCACACATAAAATATACTAACACTAACGATAGCTGATGAGCTAAAAAAATTTAAAAATCACAAAAAAACTCACAGTGTTTTAATAAAGTTTATGAATATGTGTTGGGCCGCATTCAAAGCCGTCCCATGCGGCCCATGGGTCGCAGGTTGAACAAACTTGGACTAAACAGAAACCAGGCCTTTCAAAAGACTCCACCACTGATCTCAACCAACTGCCTGACTGCTGCCCCTCCATTCTGCAGTTTCAACAAAACAACCTACAAGCATTTCTTCCTGATAAGAGACCACCAGCCACAGAGTAGTTCTGGCCAGTCTACACAGGAAGAACAGTAAGGGTTTTCATGTCCTCCACTTTACCTTTTGACATCAGAGGGCTGAAAACTCCACTCCGGAATCATGCTAACGCCACAATTTTTTTATATGTAGGACCTAGGAAGGAGCATGAAGCTCAATTGTGCATGCACATGTTTCTCCTTTCATAAATATTCATGACGCCTTAACTTATTAAATATGTATATTCGGCCACTCTGCTCAGCATAAATTCCTGTTCCCTTTGTCCCTCTCTCCAAGTGTCTGTTTCTGGCTTCAGGCCGGAGGCTATGCTTCCCAGCCTGTCAGAATGATCACCCTGCAGGCTGCAACGCTTTATAAGAAATAAAGCTCTCCTTTCCAAATTTATGAACCTTGTCATTCTTCAGCTGACACCGTGAGGACCTTGAAGAGGAATGGGTGAGGGGGACTGAAAACAGGTGACCACTGCTGGAACCTGAGTCATTACCCCCAGGGTAGGCTAGGCCCTATATTTATAAGGCAAAAGTAGAAGTAAAGTGAAGAGGAAACAATTTCCACTGGTATTACTTTATTCTCCAGGGCCGATATGAATACACTCACTGTTCTATTCTCAGAGAACTGTCTGTGATTTCACATAAGAAAAAAAAAAAAGGTAAGAAGTTTTGACTTCTTTAGCAATGGAAGGTAATTTACTTATGTACTTTTAATTTAGTGATTAGAAAGGAAAATGATTATTAGCCTCAATCCTTAGAAAAGAAAAAAAAGGAAAGATTCAATGTCTCTTCTTTCTGTGCAATGTTCAAAACTGCAAACAACAGAGGAGCTTGCACTTTGAACCTCCCCAAGTTTTATGTTTCAAGTACTGATCCAGCCCCCAGAAGGCCACTGAGATAAGGACAGAGTCACTAACTGGAAACCTGATGGGCCAACACTGAGGCCAAGGGCTTATGGCTACCATCTGGCATAGTTTTTATTGGAGTACTTCCTCCATCAAAACAGTCTATAATCTAAAAACTTTTAAATCTTAATTTCTAAGCCACTATATTAATTTTCTATTAATCACTTAAAAAAAAACAAAACTTGAAATTCACCAAATTAACAACTAGAGTTGTTTTTTGTTTTTTGCTTTTGAAACAGGGTCTCGCTGTGTTGCCCAGACTAGCAGTATAGTAGCACAATCTCAGCTCACTGCAGCCTCGGCCTCCCGGCCTCAAGCAATCCTCCCACCTTTGCTTTCTGAATGGCCTGGGACTACAGGTGCACACCACCATGCCCAGCTAATTTTTGTATTTTTTTTTTTTTTAGAGGGGTCTCATTACATTGCCCAGTCTGGTCTCGAACTCCTGGCCTCACGTGATCCTCCTGCCTCAGTCTTTTCAAAGGGATGGCAGGTGTGAGCCACTGTGCCTGGCCTGGAGTTTTTAAGGCAAAAAATAAATCATCGTCACCATTCTTATTTTGGCCTAAGATAAACTCTTGAATATTTTTAAGATTCCCAGGAGAAAGCCAGGCATGGTGGCTCATGCCTGTAATCCCTGCACTTTAGGAGGCCGAGGCGGGCGGATCACGAGGTCGGGAGATCGAGACCATCCCAGCTAACATGGTGAAACCCTGTCTCTACTAAAAATACAAAAAAAAAATTAGCTGGGTGTGGTGACAGGCGCCTGTAGTCCCAGCTACTCTGGAGGCTGAGGCAGGAAAATGGCGTGAACCCGGGAGGCAGAGCTTGCAGTGAGCTGAGATAGCGAAACTGCACTCCAGCCTGGGCCACAGAGTGAGACTCCACCTCAAAAAAAAAAAAAAAAAAAAAGATTCCCAGGAGAAAGTTCTCAACCAACTGCAGAAATCACAAAAGTAATTAGTCTATATGGCACAAAGGTAGAATAACTAAGGAGAGGGGACACACTTAAAATGAAGTATCAGTAAAGCACTAGACCTGAAGAAGGGCAACAGAGTGTGATCCAACTATCACCACCTCCAAGTGGATTCCTATAGCTGCTTGTCAAGTGGTTTGCCAGACTCCTCTCCAACCCTACTTCAATCCGTTCTTCTCAGAGCAATCAAATATTATTCCAAAAACAAAACTCATAATTTGAAGACATTTTGCCAATAAAAAAAATGCTCAACCTCATTAATCATAGGGAAATGTACATTAAAACCACTATGAAATACCACTTTACACCCATTAGGATAGCTATCATAAAAAAAAAAAAAAAACCCAGAAAACAAGTGTTGGCAAGGATGTGAACAAACTTAAACTCTTCTGCTCTGCTGGTGGGCACATAAAATGGTGCGGCTGCTGGGGAAGACAGTATGGCATTTCCTCCAAAACTTAAACACAGGATTATCATACAATCTGTAACTGAACTTCTGTATATATACACAAAAGAAATGAAAGCAGGAACCCAAAGGGATATGTGTATGCCAACATTCACTGCAGCATTATTCATAACAGCTGAAAGGTGGAAACAACCCAAGTGTCCATCAATAGATAAACAGATAAATAAAATGTGGCATCTACATACAATGGAATAGTATTCAGCCCTAAGGAAGTAAGATGTTCTGATACATGCTACAATGTGAAAGAAGAGAATAGAAAGTTATGATTTAATGGGTACAGAGTTTCAGATGGGGATGATGAAGTAGTTCTGGGGATGGATGGTAGTAATGGTTGCACAATGATGTGAATGTACTTAATGTCACTGAACTGTACACTTAAATGTTAAAATGATAAATTTTAGATTATGTATTTTTTACCACACACACACACACAAGCATATCACATTCTCCTGATTAAAAACCTTTCAACAGTTTCACACTGCACTTAAAATCTAACATGCAAACTCAGTCACAAATATATCTCCTCCAATCCAGCCAGTCTTCTCTCTGCTTCATACAACAGTAATAATTATATCTTACATTTATATGATATTTTTATTTACCCAGCATGTGTCTTTACATGTTTCCTGATATCCTCTCATTCAGTTAATAACAGTCAGCTCTCAGGGAGGCTACAAGCTTGAAAAAGTTTCTACTCAGAATTTGTGGACAACATGAAAATATCATTGGTATGAAGTCACTGGAGCATTACCTACTCCTAAAAGATGACATAACAGCATGTTGCTGATGAGAAAAGTTCATCTTCCAAGTAGTCTGAAAGGAGACGAGGTAGAATATCTGTTTAAATCTTACCTCAGATAGGAGGATTTCAAAACCTCCTTACCTTATTCTACCCCACACTGATCTTCTAACTCCCACAGCATGTTACTTCATACCAATTAATTTGATACATCACATCATCCAAGCATGTGTGTAAGCCGTGTCTCCTTGTTTAAGTCCCAGGTCCCTTATGGGCAAGAACAACAAGCCTTACACTGCTGCCACATCCCCTACAGAGCCTTGTGAACAATCAGCCATCACTGAAAAATGCCTTATGTTTACTTGAAAACACATCCCTGAACCTAACCCCACCTTCTCCCATGCAGCAATGTGATCTCCCTGCAATGAGTTTTGGGGTAGAGGAACAGAGGATAGAAATTTGGGGGTAAAGTATCTTCAATTATCCTTTTCTAGACTGGAAGAACCTGAGAAGAAACCTAATCCATTTCCCTTGCATTTCAGATGAAGAAACTGAAGCCCAGATATGTTAAGTGTCTTGCCTAAAAATGAAACAATCAGTTAATGGCAGAAATCCTACTGGTCCAGAATACAGGTCCTGACTCACTGTCTAGGGTTTTCTCTACACCACACTACCTTCCTTACTTCCACTAGAAAGACTGTGTTTGTAAATACAGAATAAATTGTATTAAACGAAGCTTTGTTCTTTTTTGCTTTAAAAGAATGTAACCAGAAAATAGTAATGGCAGTTTAGGACAATGATCCTGAAGATGCCTAATTGGAACTATTCACTAAATTATTAACCTGGCTCTTAAAGTTTCAAATAAACTGTATTCACATAAATCCTACTATTATAAAGTTGCTACAAGAAGGATTTCGGAAGTCTTATATGCTAGTTTTTATACAGGCAAAAAACTAGAAGATAAAAACATATGAAGTAAAACAAAGATAAATACAAAGTCTTCTAAAGGTAGAGACCTCCACCATGATCAGCAAACATAGCGATAACACATTTCCAGAAAAAAAGAACTGGAGGTGGAGGGTGGAGGCAGTGCATAAAGGCCCAGGCTCAAAACACAACCTTTACTACATGCAGTTCCACTTAAGGCATGAAATAACTTGGTTTACTCATTCATTTGTTCACTAATTCATTCACAATAGCAAAGCACCTACCATGTGCCAGGAACCAGAGATGTGAAAGGTAAAGCAAGATATGAAAGACAGGATTCCTGTTTTTCTGGACACTATTTTAATAGGAATGGGACAACAAACAACTTATCTCAGCTTGTGATAAACTGCTATGAAGGAAAAATAAGGGTGATGTTTCTTGCAACATCTACCTGAGGTGTGAGGTCAAGGAATAATGAGGGGGTAATATCTCATTTGAGAAAGAAGAGGAAGTACAAAGTCTGGTTCCAATTTCCTTCCAATAAAACTTTAGAATTCTTCTTTTACCAGAATCTTGGGAGCAGGCAACAAATTCCTTATTTCTATTTTCCTCAATACAAACAAATGAGAATGAGAGGGCTCCCAAAGCACAGCATGAAATGGCCTGGTCTGGAGAAATCATACAAAGTGAACAGAAGGAAACCCGCAAGCAAAGAAAGCTTTGTGTTCCCCTGTCTTATGAAAATGGCAGTTCCACTGTTGGCAATATACAGGAATAGTAATGATCTGATATGGTGGTGTTTACAAAGAAAAATATATTCTTATTGATGTTCTCTAACCTGAAAGGGGCAGTGGCAAGATCAGGTATGAAATAAGGTCTAGGTAGCAATCTGTCTGTGCATTTACTTAAAACTCATATTAAGCATTTTAAATATAATTTTTCAAACTCCAAAATATTCCCTGTTAAGAAACACAAAAGTAGGGAAACAAACATGGATAAATTTTTTTTCTAAATTT
This sequence comes from Macaca fascicularis, assembly GCF_037993035.2. Taxonomy (NCBI): domain Eukaryota; kingdom Metazoa; phylum Chordata; class Mammalia; order Primates; family Cercopithecidae; genus Macaca; species Macaca fascicularis. Next base: position 106,669,110 of record NC_088377.1, read on the forward strand.
TTATATTTATTACAGGCATTAACATGTCTACTCCACTTTACAAGATCTTTAGAGAAA